>NC_137330.1:126111132-127311132 GCF_965287045.1 Carcharhinus amblyrhynchos
GTCAGAAGCTTTTTCTCAGGGTGGAAGAGTCAATTACTAGGGGCATAGGTTTATGGTGTGAGGGGAAAGGTTTAAAGGAGATGTACGGGGCAATATTTTTCCACAGAGGTTGGTGGGTGCTGGAACTTGCTGCAGGGGGTGGTAGGGGAAGCAGATATGATAGTGGACTTTTAAGAGGCGTCTTGACAAATACATGAATAGTACGGAATGGAGGAATATGGTCCCCGGAAGGGTGGGGGGGTTTAGATCAGTCGGACAGCATGTTCAGTGCAGACTTGGAGGACTGTAAGCCCCGTTCCTGGTGTTTTAATTTTCTGTAATTAGCCCTCCCTGAATGCTCCTTACAAACTCTGCCCCATCCACCACCATCCCCCAACTCCCCCCCCCAACTCCCCCCACCACTACTCTCCCCCCCTCCCCATCCCCCACCCCACCCCAGCACCAAGTGAGTCCCAGTCAATATAGGGGAAATTAAAATTTCCCACCACAATGACCCTATTACATTTACACCTTGCCAAAATCTGCCTACATATCTGTTCCTCTATCTCCCGCTGGCTGTTGGTGGTCTATCATAAACCCCCAACATTGTGACTACATCCTTCCAATTCCTGAATGTTAAGCTGCCAATCCTGTCCTTCCCTCAACCTGACAATTTCTAAGGTTCAGTGCTCTGCGTTCGGCTTGGTTTGATAATGATCAAGTCAACTCCGGATAGAAGATTTATACCTTTATTCTTTTACGATGTCGGAGCTAGTTTTCCTTAGGGTGGGCAGGCATCAGTTGTCCCGCACACCCTGGCAAAACTAACTTCTTTGTTCTACTTTTTCCAAACACTTATCCCAGTCTGTAGGCGGGCTTCTAGAGCATTAGCCTATTACAACTTGTCCCTGTCTCTTTTACACCAATAGAGCGGTAGTATAGCTGCATGCACAGTTCATAATGTTCTGAAAACCAATTAACTCTGTACACACCCTCATCGCAATAAATCCTTACACGACAGTTAAAACACTTGGTACCAGGCACAGCCAGACTACAGGGTGTGATTAATGGCACTTCTGCATACGTGCAGGACAGCATGTTCACAGCATGAGATTACAAACTATACAAAAACCTTACGGCTTTTATATTCTCATTCCCCCCTTTTATTACTCTGTGATAACTATGGACACTGGCCGAGGCTCCTTGATTCCATTTACAATTGCATCCTCATTAAGTCCAAGTCCAGTTGTTCATGTGTGCCTTCTTCATCCTTCAGCTGCCTTTCCACTTCCCACCTTGCTTTAGCCATTACCTCCTTGTCCAGCAACGGCGCACATTTCTCGTTCCCTCCTTCCTTGTCTTTAGCCAGCATCATCCGATGGGTTGAGTTCGATCCTGCCATCCCCAGTACAGTCATCATCCGAGCGATTAAACATTTCACAACTCCGATTCCGCTACAGATATATATAATCAATATCACGAACAGACGCACATGCTTTAACCATCCAAGCCATCCAGATAGTCCTCATCCTTTCCCCTCATTAATGGATCCCAACTGCTGGTCAATCTGATATATATAGTTGGTCAGGTTGGTAGTAACGTCATCTAGTCCCAATATACACTTTCCTCCTACCATGACGCAAACCCCTCCCCATCTAGCCAGCAAGTAATCAAGTGCATACCTATACTGTCTAGTATATAGCCTGAGTTCCTCCAATCTATAGTAATGACTTGAAGGGCTTTCCTAGTAGCATTTGCTAGTATAGTGAGGCCGCATGTAATATAGTTACGATTGTCTGCTGCCATTCATCCTGGGACAGCCCCAAAGGAGAAAAATCCGGCTATCCCATACCCATGAGTTTGCCCGGGCGCTAGGGTGGTGATTTCCTTATAGTCAGCACAAAATTCGTTTGAGACTCCTCTCTTATCCCTCCTCATCTGTCCCGGGAGTTCCCAATGATCAGGGCAGGGGACCATACTGGGAATGATAGTCCCAATCACGACAGAGTAAGGGTAAGGGTACAGTAAGTAATTGGTAGCCGTGCCATTGTAAAAGAAGAAACAGTCCTCCTTGGCGTACATAGTCTCAGCACACTTTTCCCTCTCCTCCTGGTCCCAAAATTCCCCTGCATCATGATAAGTAAAGCCTTTGCACCCCACTTTCCTCTTTAGAATGGGGAATGCTTGCCCCTCAGACTCATCATGGGTATCATTTGTGGTACCACAGATCAGGTTTTTCCCCTCTTTCAAGGCTATACATGAGGACCGCAAACACTTGCAGATTATCTCATCTGTGTGGGCTTCATACTCACATTTATGCTGATGGCAATGTTTCCTAATGCAAGAGTTATTGTGGCACACATAAACTAGTGAACACCCCCAACCTTGCCCCCTGAAGCAATTCTCATAGCTCCGATGTGTCCCGAGTAGGGTTGTCTGAAGGAGTATCACCCTGTTCCTCCCACCATAGGGAAACCCTTCAGAATTTCCCATTCTCCATTTTCTGCATGAGTCGCAAAAACGCAGCTTGCAGGTGCAGCAGGTGGTCAGGAAGGCAAATGGGATGCTGGCCTTCATAGCGAGGGGGACTGAATATAAAAGTAGGGAGGTCTTGCTGCGGCTGTATAGGGCATTGGTGAGGCCGCAGCTGGAGTACTGTGTGCAGTTTTGGGCGCCGTACTTACGCAAGGATATTTTGGCCTTGGAGGCAGTGCAGAGGAGGTTTACTAGGCTGATGCCGGAGTTGAGGGGGTTGAGCTATGAGGAGAGGCTGAATAAACTGGGCTTGTAGTCGTTAGAGTTTAGAAGAATGAGGGGAGATCTCATTGAGACGTATAAGATGATGAATGGGATGGATAGGATAGAGGTGGAGAGACTCTTCCTGCTCAGAAAGGATAGTAGGACTAGGGGGCACAGCCTCAAGATAAAGGGGGGGTGCAGTTTAGAACGGAGTTGAGGAGGAACTTCTTCATTCAAAGGGTGGTGAATCTCTGGAATTCTCTGCCCGTTGAAGTGGTGGAGGCTACCTCACTAAATATTTTTAAGACGCGGGTTGATGGGTTTTTGATAAGAGAGGGGATTAAGGGTTATGGGGAGAGGGCGGGAATGTGGAACTGAGCCACGACAGATCAGCCATGATCTTATTAAATGGCAGGGCAGGCTCAAAGGGCTAGATGGCCTACTCCTGCTCCTATTTCTTATGTTCTTATCCTCTAAGGGAGGATAATAGCCATCTGCAGTTGGGGCAAGAGCCGAGTCCTACTGGAAGATAATCCTATCTGGTTTGGGGAGGGTTGCCTTGTGCCATGCACATTGGAACAATTCGTCCTCCTGATACCAGGCAGGAGTAACCATGAATAAGGACTGTACCCCACCTTGGTTGAGGATAACAGGCTACAGTGGCCATCCCGTGGATGGAATAACGGATCTGTACAAACCAATTCCCAATGCCTTTGGCTACTGTCCCAAAGGGAATACTCCGTCGGTGCCCAAAATGGATTTCCTCCCCTGGAGCCAGAGTATCCTGTGGAATCCAACCTTGTTCTCTCGCTTCCCTATAACAATGATAGACATATAGAGGCTAATATCGTATATCCTCCCCTCTCCTTCTTTGACAAGTGACAAGTGCGGTCAGGCTGCTGAAGAGTCCAAGTACAATAGTCTATCTTTGTCACATTCCATGTTCCAAATGCATCAGGGCCATTACACACAAGGACATCCCCACGACAAAGGTGATGAATTAAAAATCAAAAATCAAAAATTAACGCCAAGGAGCTCAGCCTTCCCATGCTCTTGTCCAGTTTCTTCCTTGCCTGCTTCATCCGCAAAATCATCTACCAAGTCATTGCCTCCCCCTTCTTCCTCCTTTTCATGATCAGCTTGCTCAGTCAATTTACAGTGATGTAAATGGACCCATGCCTCATGCCCAGCCACCTTGGCCGGTGGGGGTAGTCAGGAGGACCTGAAAGGGGCCCTCCCATTGGGGCTCCAAGAGTCGGCGTGTCCAATTTCTGATGAGTACAAACGAACCCGGTTTGATAGTGGTAGGGGTTGTCAAGGTAGGCGGTGTGTCATGCGCAGCGCGAACCTGGGAGTGGAGGTGCCACATGGATTGGGTGAGTGAAAGGATACAAGAGGTTATTTCCTCGGACATCTGGTGAAAATGAACAGAGGTAGTTGGCCCAGTAGTCCACAGGGTTCGAAAGGGTCTGCCATATAGAAGTTCGGCCGGGGAAAGACGGGACAGACCAGAGGGAGTTGTGCGGAGTTGAAATAAGGCCACAGGAAGCACTCGAACCCAGGACAACCCGATTGCTTCCATCAGCTTAGCCAATTTAGTTTTGAGCGTTTGGTTTGCTCTCTCAATCACCCCAGCCGCCTGAGGGTGATGAGCGCAATGGAGATGTTGTCGAATGTTAAATTGAGTACACAACTCTTTGCCGGGATAGTTTCCTTGAACAGTGTTGTGCTGGAGCCGACGAGGGAGCGAGCTATCTTAGATCTGGTGTTATGTGATGAGGCAGGTAGAATTAGGGATCTTGTTGTGAGGGATCCTCTTGGGAAGAGTGATCATTGTATGGTTGAGTTTTTGATGCAGATGGAGGATGAGAAAGTAGGATCCCGGACCTGTGTCCTCTGTTTGAACAGAGGGGAGTACGATAGGATGAGAGAGGAATTGGCAAATGTAGATTGGGGGCGCAGATTGGTTGGTAGGACTGCTGAGGAACAGTGGAGGATCTTTAAGGAGATCTTTCTTGGTGCTCAGCAGAAATTTATTCCGATGGTAAAGAAGGATCGTAGGAGAAGGGATAATCAGCTGTGGTTAATGAAGGAAATAAAGGAGAGTATTAAATTAAAAGCTGATGCAGTTAGAGTGGCTAAAAGTAGTGGGCAAGTAGAGGATTGGGAGAGGTTTAAAAATCAACAAAGAATGACGAAGAAGTTGATAAAGAAAGGAAGGATAGACTATGAAGCTAAACTAGCGCTAAATATAAAAAAGGATAGTAAGAGCTTTTATAAATACATAAAGAGGAGGAGGCTGGCTAGGGTGAATGTTGGACCCTTAGAGGAGGAGAGGGGGGATTTAGTGGTGAGGGATGAGGAAATGGCTGAGGCCTTAAATAAGTTTTTTGCTTCGGTCTTCACGGAGGAGGACGCGAATAGTTTGCCGGATATTAAAGATAGAAGGATGGTAGGAGTTGAGGGCCTGAATGCGATCACTGTCACTAGAGAGGTAGTTCTCGACAGACTAGCGGGA
Source organism: Carcharhinus amblyrhynchos (assembly GCF_965287045.1). Lineage (NCBI taxonomy): Eukaryota > Metazoa > Chordata > Chondrichthyes > Carcharhiniformes > Carcharhinidae > Carcharhinus > Carcharhinus amblyrhynchos. The sequence goes on from NC_137330.1 coordinate 126,116,369, forward strand.
CTGATGGTGGACAAGTCCCCAAGACCAGGGATCTGAAGGAAATGGCAGAGGTGATAGTGGATGCCTTAGTGATTATTTTCCAAACCTCGCTGGATTCCGGGGAAGTGCCGGAAGATTGGAAAACGGCTAATGTTACGCCGCTGTTTAAAAAGGGTAGCAGGCAAAAGGCAGGGAATTATAGGCCGGTTAGTTTAAAGACTGTAGTTGGAAAAATGCTTGAATCCGTCATCAAAGAAGAAATAGCGAGGCATCTTGAGAAGAATTGTTTGATAGAGCAGACGCAGCACGGATTCGTTAAGGGGAAGTCGTGTCTGAAGAATTTATTGGAATTCTATGAGGATGGGGGGAGGGAACTGTGTTGGGGAAACTGGGACGGAGGAGGTTCGCTCCCAGGTAGGGGAGGACCGCAGGCAGTATGGGAGGGAGGTTAGACAGGTGGTGGAGATGGGAAATGCCCAGACTGAGGGGCTGAAGTGTATATATTTTAATGCAAGGAATATAGTGAATAAGGTAGATGAGCTTAGGGCGTGGATAGCTGTTTGGGATTGTGATGTGGTGGCCATTACGGAGACTTGGATGTCTCAGGGACAGGACTGGGTACTTCAGGTGCCAGGCTTCAGGTGCTTCAGGAAGGACAGGGAGGGTGGCAGAAGGGGTGGTGGCGTGGCACTGTTGATCAGGGATAGTGTCATGGCTACAGAGAAAGAGGATGTCGTGGAGGGATTGTCTACAGAATCTCTGTGGGTGGAAGTTAGGAACAGCAAAGGGTCAAAAACTTTGCTGGGTGTAATCTATAGGCCGCCCAATAGTGACAGGGAAGTTGAAGTGCAAATAGGGAAACAGATTCTGGAGAGATGTTTTAATAACAGAGTTGTCGTGATGGGAGACTTCAATTTCCCAAACATCGACTGGAATATCCCTAGGGTAAGGGGTATAGATGGGGAGGAGTTTGTTAGGTGTGTTCAGGAGGGTTTCCTGACGCAGTATGTGGACAAGCCTACGAGGGGAGAGGCTGTACTTGACCTGGTACTGGCGAATGAACCAGGGCAGGTGATGGATCTTTCGGTAGGAGAGCATCTTGGATATGGTGACCATAATTCTATCTCCTTCACAATTGCGTTGGAACGAGATAGGATCAGGCAGGCTAGGAAGGTGTTTGTCTGGGGTAAGGGGAGATACGAAGAAGTCAGGAAGTTACTTGGACAAATAAACTGGAAGGAGGCGTTCTTAGGGAAAAGTACCGAAGGAAGGTGGCAGATATTCAAGGAATGTGTGTCTGGAGCTCTGAATGACAACGTTCCGATGAGACGAGGGGGTTTTGGTGGGTCGAGGGAACCGTGGTGCACAAAGGATGTGTTGAACCTAGTCAGGAAGAAAAGGAAGGTGTACAAGAAGTTCAGGGAATTAGGAGATGTTAAAGATTTTGAGGAGTATAAGGACTGTAGGAGGGAACTTAAAAGGGAAATTAGGAGAGCCAGAAGGGGTCATGAGAAGACCTTGGCGGGTAAGATTAAGGAGAATCCCAAGGCCTTCTATAAATATGTGAAAGGTAAAAGGATAAGAAGAGAAGGGATAGGACCTATAAAAGGTGAGGGGGGAAAGGTTTGTGTGGAACCAGAAGAAATGGCGGAGGTGCTTAACGAGTACTTCGCCTCAGTATTCACGGTGGAAGCCGATCTGGGAGATTTTGTTATGGATTTGCAGCAGATGGAAAGGATTGAGTACGTGAATATTAAGGAGGAGGATGTGTTGGAACTTTTGAATTCTATCAAGGTAGATAAGTCGCCGGGACCAGATGGGATGTACCCCAGGATACTGTGGGAGGCGAGGGAAGAGATTGCTGAGCCCCTGGCGATGATCTTTGCGTCGTCAATGGAGACGGGAGAGGTTCCAGAGGATTGGAGGATTGCGGATGTAGTTCCTATTTTTAAGAAAGGGAACAGAGATAGCCCGGGAAATTACCGACCGGTGAGTCTGACCTCAGTGGTTGGTAAGCTGATGGAGAGGCTTCTGAGGGACAAGATTTACGAACATTTGGAGAGGTTTGACATGATCAGGAATAGTCAGTATGGATTTGTCAAGGGCAGGTCGTGCCTTACAAGCCTAGTTGAGTTCTTCGATAATGTGACTGAACACATTGACGAAGGAAGTGCCGTGGACGTAGTGTACATGGACTTCAGCAAGGCGTTTGATAAGGTCCCCCATGCAAGACTTCTTGAGAAGGTGAGAGGGCATGGGATCCAAGGGCCTTTGGCCTTGTGGATCCAGAACTGGCTTGCCTGCAGAAGGCAGAGAGTGGTTGTGGATGGGGCTTTTTCTGAATGGAGGTCAGTCACCAGCGGAGTGCCTCAAGGATCTGTTCTGGGACCCTTGTTGTTTGTCATTTTCATAAATGACCTGGATGAGGAAGTGGAGGGATGGGTAAGTAAGTTCGCTGATGACACGAAGGTCGGTGGTGTTGTGGATGATCTGGAAGGATGGCAAAAGTTGCAGCAGGACATAGATAGGATGCAGGACTGGGCGGAGAAGTGGCAGATGGACTTCAACGCGGATAAATGTGTAGTCGTCCATTTTGGCAGAACCAACAGGATGAACGAGTACACTATCAAGGGCAGAAGTCTGAGTAGTGTTGAGGAGCAGAAGGATCTTGGGGTCCGGGTCCACAGGACTCTTAAATCGGCCTCGCAGGTGGAGGAGGTGGTCAAGAAGGCGTATGGTGTACTGGCCTTCATTAATCGAGGGATTGAGTTTAGGAGTCGGGAGGTAATGCTGGAACTTTATAAGACCCTTGTCAGGCCTCATTTGGAGTATTGTGCGCAGTTCTGGTCGCCTCACTATAGGAAAGATGTAGAAGCTATTGAAAGGGTGCAGAGGAGATTTACAAGGATGTTGCCTGGACTGGGAGGCATGCCTTATGAAGTTAGGTTGAGGGAGCTGGGACTCTTTTCCCTGGAGAGACGAAGGTTGAGAGGCGACCTGATAGAAGTTTACAAAATGTTGAGAGGAATAGATAGGGTGGGCTCTCAGAGGCTATTTCCCCGGTTTGAAATGGTCGCTACGAGAGGACACAGATTTAAGGTGCGGGGAGGGAGGTTCAGAAGTGATGTTAGGGGTAAGTTTTTCACTCAGAGGGTGGTGAGTGAATGGAATCGGCTGCCGTCAGTGGTGGTGGAGGCGAACTCGCTGGGGTCTTTTAAAAGACTTCTGGATGAGTATATGGGGTTTAATGAGATTGAGGGTTATAGATAGGTCTGTAGGTTGGTAGGTGATGTGATCGGCGCAACTTGTGGGCCGAAGGGCCTGTTTGTGCTGTAGTGTTCTATGTTCTATGTTCTATGTGTCTAGTGCGGTGGACGGAGGGGAACCGGTGGATGTGGTGTTTCTCGATTTTCAGAAGGCGTTTGATAAGATGCCGCACAAAAGGTTGTTACAGAAGGTTAGGGGGCATGGAGTTGGGGGTAAGGTGTTAGCGTGGATAGAGGATTGGCTGTCAAATAGGAGGCAGAGAGTAGGTGTCAATGGGTGCTATTCAGATTGGCAGTTGGTGACTAGTGGAGTGCCCCAGGGATCGGTGCTGGGGCGTCAGCTATTTACCATTTATATAGATGATCTGGAGGAGGGAGCTGAGTGTAGGGTGTCAAAATTTGCTGATGACACAAAGATAAGTGGAACAGCAAATTGTGCGGAGGGTGTAGAAAGTCTGCAGAGGGATCTAGATAGGCTAAGCGAGTGGGCGAGGACCTGGCAGATGGAATACAATGTTGGCAAGTGTGAGGTTATCCACTTTGGCAGGAATAATAGTAGGAGGGACTACTATTTAAAGAGCGAAAAGCTGCAGCATGCTACGGTGCAGAGGGACCTGGGGGTCCTTGTGCATGAGTCGCAAAAACCCAGCCTACAGGTGCAGCAGGTGGTCAGGAAGGCAAATGGGATGCTGGCCTTCATAGCGAGGGGGATTGAATATAAAAGTAGGGAGGTCTTGCTGCGGCTGTATAGGGCATTGGTGAGGCCGCAGCTGGAGTACTGTGTGCAGTTTTGGTCGCCGTACTTACGCAAGGATATTTTGGCCTTGGAGGGAATGCAGAGGAGGTTCACTAGGCTGATACCGGAGTTGAGGGGTTTGAACTATGAAGACAGGCTGAATAGACTGGGCTTGTACGCGTTGGAGTTCAGAAGGATGAGGGGGATCTTATTGAGACGTATAAGATGATGAAGGGGATGGATAGGGTAGAGGTTCTTCCCGCTTAGAAAGGACAGCAGGACTAGAGGGCACAGCCTCAAGATAAGGGGGGGGTGCAGTTTAGATCAGAGTTGAGGAGGAACTTCTTCACTCAAAGGGTGGTGAATCTCTGGAATTCTCTGCCCGTTGAAGTGGTGGAGGCTACCTCGTTAAATATATTTAAGACGCGGGTAGATAGGTTTTTGGCAGACAAGGGGATTAAGGGTTATGGGGAGAAAGCGGGAAAGTGGAACTGAGCCACTTCAGATCAGCCATGATCTTACTGAATGGCGGGGCGGGCTCAAGGTGCTGAATGGCCTACTCCTGCTCCTATTTCTTATGTTCTTATGTTCTTGATGGATGCTATAAAATGCGAACCATTATCAGAGCTCAAGCAAGCCGGGATCCCAAAGCGAGGCATAATCTCGCATAACAATATTTTTACCACAGTGGCTGCCTTACTATCAGAGGTAGGGTATGCCTCTATCCACTTACTGAAGATGTCTACAATGACCAAGACATATTTATATCCCTGACATAAGAACATAAGAACATAAGAAATAGGAGCAGGAGTAGGCCATCTGGCCCTTCAAGCCTGCCCTGCCATTCAATAAGACCATGGCTGATCTGTCGTGGCTCATCTCTGCAACTCAATGAAGTCCATCTGCAAGGTGTCGTGGCTCATCTCTGCAACTCAATGAAGTCCATCTGTAAGGTCTCAAAGGGGTCTGCCGGCAAGGGAGTTTTGCCTGACTCACAGGGCACTCTCTTTCCAGGATCGTGTTGTTGACAGATCAGACAATGGCGACTAAGAGTCTGAGCCATGTCTTGCACATGAGGATGCCACCAGGTTTTGAGAAGTAAATCACCCAGAGACCGTGCACCACAGTGAGTTGCAAAGTGTACGCAATCAATTACCCACAAAGCCAAAGTATCAGACGTACAGGTCTGGCCAGCAGGGGTGACCCAGACTCCGGATTCTGGATCTACCCTACAGCCCATACTTTTCCATGGTTGTTTATCAGTGCTAGGAGCGTCCTCCTGGAGTTTAATAACATTATCAATGGTTGGCATTAATTTCTCAGGCACAGACCGGTCTTTGTCAGGATTTTTGCCCTGTCTCATCATCTTAGGCACAATCATCTGACGACACTTAGAAGCTAATTTGGCTGCCTCATCGGCATGGTGGTTACCCAGGACTACGGAGTCCTTACCAGCCGTGTGGGCTGCACATTTAATTACTGCAACGCTCTTCGGCAAAAGGAGAGCCTGAAGTAAGTCAGACACTAATTGCTTGTGTGAAATGGGAGTACCTGACGACGTGACGAAGCCTCTATTTTTCCAGAGTTGTCCAAAGTCATGAACTACTCCAAAGGCATATTCGGAGTCTGTACAAACATTGACGCTTAATCCCTGACCTAGAACACAGACTCCAATGAGAGCGAACAATTCGGCTTGCTGAGCCGAAAACGGAATCTCAAAGGCTGCTGATTCCAATACAACCCCTTGGTCATTAACTAAAGCATAGCCGGACAGCCGGTGACCCTGTTCGTCAATGAAAGCACTACCGTCGGTGAAGACAACAAAATCGGGGTCAGTCAAGGGTAAGTCAGAAAGGTCAGGACGAACGGAGGTGTCTTTCCAAATGAGGGTAGCACAGTCATGAGAAGGGGCCTCTGTAACTTGGGGAGGATGTGTCAAAAACTCGGCAGGGTTAATGACAGTGCAATACTTGAAAGTAAGCTGCGGGTTACTTAGTAGGGAAATCTCATATCTATTCTGTCTGGCTGCAGTTAGATGTTGGGTTTGCAGCTGTCCCAACAGGGCGACTACTGCATGGGTAGTGTATACCACAATAGGCTGCTGCAGGGTTAGGTTCGCAGCAGCCTGCAGGCCCTGGTATATAGCTGCGAGGATTTGAGTACAAAAGGGGGATCCGTGTGCCACCAGATCCAGTTTGGTAGAGAAGTAGGCCATGGGCCAATGTCGGTCACCGTGAAGCTGAGTCAGGACAAATGTGGCACAGTCTTCAATGACAGTGCAAAAGAGTTGGAGGGGTCGGTCATATGGTCGTCCTAAGGCCGGAGCCTGTGTCAGCAGCCGTTTCATTTCGGCAAAGGCCTCTTCTGCAGCTGGGTCAGGAATAAAAGAGCCTTCTTTAGCCGTGTAGGGAGTTCGTTTTTTTGTTAAGGGCGTTGCATAGGGAATCCACTGCCTGCAATAGTTGATCATTCCAACCACTGTCGTACTAGGCTGGTACCAGGTTGAAAACTTACTCATTTTGTAGCCAGCCGATTCCCATTCTATCATATCTCCCCCCCCACCAGTTCCTGTTTGATTTTGACGTAAAATCCACTCCACGGTCTCTGCTAAATGAAATGGGAGGGATTGGAGAGGTATTCCTCCTCTTGAATGGATGGCGATGTGGGTACAAACCCAACAGTTACTTACATTCTTTCTTTCAGCGTAAATGTATGACATATGTAAATAGGTATTTGCATGCAGTCTTCGGGAAACTGGCTTTTTCTACCATGTGTCCATTAAGTCCAAATAGTCCACAAAGTCCGAAACATATGATAAGGATCTTCATCCTTTGTTTGTGTCTGGGTTGGATGTAATCTTCTTACAATCGGACAGATGAACCCAACTTGAACGTCCTTGAAGCTTGACGGAAGTCTGTGGGGCCAGTAGTACTTGGAAAGGACTGATCCAGCATTGTCCTAATTTCTTCCTGACGGAAGTCTGTGGGGCCAGTAGTACTTGGAAAGGACTGATCCAGCATTGTCCTAATTTCTTCCTATCCCAGTGCTTTATCAATACGTAGTCTCTGGGTTCGATCACAGGGTATTGAGATGTAGCTGTCCCCGCTGTCTGTGGGAGATGTGCTTGTTTTGCCTGGGAATGGAGAAACTTCAGAGAAAGGGTTAATTGCTTCAAGTAATTCTGCATCTGTTCACCCATCACCCAGGGAGGTCTACTCCCTCGAGGGGTTTTTCATGGACATCCCAGGGAGTCCTCATTGGCCGACCATAGACTATCTCTGCAGCTGACAGTCTGGTCTGTGAATGGGGAGTCACCCACATGTGAAACAATGCCAAGGGCAATACCTTTAGCCATTTTAACCCAGTTTCTTCAGTCAATTTAGATAATTTCTCTTTTAAAGTCCCATTAGCTCTTTCCACAATTCCTGCTGCCTGTGGATGATACGCGCAATGCAGTTGTTTAATTGCAAGGGCTTTGCATAATTCAATATTAATCTGAGCCACAAAATGTGGTCCACTATCTGAGCTTACCATTTTGTGTACCCTGAAACGGGGAATAACTTCTGTCAACAATAACTTCACCACTGCATGTGCAGTACAATTTGTGGTGGGGAAGGCTTCAATCAATTTACTAAACACATCGATTGTTACTAAACAGTATTTATAGCAATGTACTTTTGGTAATTCAATAAAATCAAGCGGTATACAGGGCAAAAGGGCCATCTGGCAAGGGAGTGGCTCCAGGAGGGCATTTAATACCTTTACCCTTATTATTTTTCGTGCATATAAGGCATCGATCTAGCCATGTTTGTGCTGCTATATGAAAATCTGGATGCCACCAAGTCTTTAGAAGTAGCTGTGTCATTCCCTCCTTGCCAAGATGGGTACAAGAATGCAAATAATCAATAAGTATCGGTAATAAAGAATCCAGAATACAAACTTGACCAACTAGTGTAAGCCAAAGGTCCCTTGCCAAGGAGTACGAACACCCCATTGACTTCTATAGTTTGTGTTCAGAATCAAAGGCATCCCTCTGTAATTGTTGTACCTCAGTTATCTCTGGCATGCCTGTCATCCCCAGTGCAGGTACCTGATTTAGAGCCTGATTACCCCCCGGTGGGAACAATCACAGAGGCCAATACAGCTGCTGCCTTTGTAACCAACACAGGCAAGTACAAAATCAAATCTACTGTGTGCCTAAATGGTTAACTCTCCTTATAACCTTTCAGATGTAATGGAATGCCACCTTTCTCACATGGCAGAGCTCAAGTCTCTGTCCGATCCCTGCGTCATTTATTAAACTCAAAACAATTCATTTTGATTGGCTGTACACCACAGGAGGCCCTCGATCGCACAGTTAGCCCTCTCTCTCTCTCTGTGCACCATACAGAGTCAGCCTGCTTGTTTCTTTTTAACCCTTTCCTGATGGGAGCTCACTGGGCTCTAATAAATCTGGCCATGTTTGATTCGGGTGCCTCCTGTTGTGACAAATTTATCCTGTGAGTTAAAGTTCAAGGGGATGGACCAGAACTTGTTAGCTATATCTAATACTGTAAATATCTTGTGGGGCAATGATAATACCAAAATTTAGCATTTGCACTCCAGAGCTGGAGTTTCCCCAGTGACACTAGGATCTGATGTCTTTTCTCGGGTGTGAAGAATTTAGATCGGTCAATGGATTATTTACTGTTCCTCCCTTCGTTACTGAAGCAAAGTCGCAGACCTCTTCCTCAGTATCACTGGAGCAGGGAAGCATCAGCATGCCAGAGCAACTGGGAGGATCCTCCTGTTGTTTAACCTGATGGGCTAGCCCAACCTGCCTATCAGCCAAATGGCTTCATGGCGCCTAGCTGACTCCTTTTTCCAATTTGAAATTAATGTTTTCCATTTTAAACTAGCATTCTTTTCCGTGGCAGTGCAATTTTTCTCGGTTACATGTGCCACCTCATAGCCAAATATCTTTACCCAATTTACTATTCAAAACAACTGATAATCAACGTAATTATGTTCCTGACAATTGTCTTAAGTTCTTAGCTTTATCTAGATATTTCTCGCATAAGATTTGCAATGCCGAATCCTTGGTGTCTGTTTTATCTAAGTGATTTCCCATGGTAAATCAATTCTCACACAAAGTTTCCCCCCAACTACTCGTTTCAAGCACTTCCAATAATCAACCAATTCCCTGCACAGTACCTCGCTAGTTTACCTCGCCGTTCAACAGCGACCTCAGTGAATCAAATACCTACCAAGCCAATCATTCACTGACAGTTTCCATTTACCTCGCCATTCACCAGCGAGCTCAGCGAATCAACTAAATACCTACCAAGCCAATTTCTTTTACCTCACCGTTCTGGTGAATGGTGAACCTCACCATGTTTCGCAGTGGGCCGTGCAATAACGTTCCTAAAGACCTATTCCGAAAGTTGCACAAGCCGAAGCCCTACCATCTCCTGATTCCATCGGGATTACAAGAGATGGTGACTGAAGGGTTAACGAGCAACAGGACGACGAGACAAGGGAAAACCAGGTGGCATCAAAAGGTACTTACCTGGGTGGCCAATTCCCTTGTCCTGCACCCGCTCTCGTCCACAGTAACACCGGTCCCCAATCACTCGACCTCCTTTGGAGCCCCACTTCTGGCACCAAATGACAATTTCTAAGGTTCAGTGCTTTGCGTTTGGCTTGGTTTGATAATAATCAAGTCAACTCCGGATAGAAAATTTATACCTTTATTCTTTTACGACGTCGGAGCTAGCTTTCCTTAGGGTGGGCAGGCATCAGTGGTCCCGCACACCCTGGCAAAACTAACTGCTTTGTTCTACTTTTTCCAAATACTTATCCCAGTCTGTAGGCGGGCTTTCAGAGCATTAGCCTATTACAACTTGTCCCTGTCTCTTTTACACCAATAGAGCGGTAGTATAGCTGCATGCACAGTTCATAATGTTCTGAAAACCAATTAACTCTGTACACACCCTCATCGCAATAAATCCTTACACGACAGTTAAAACACTTGGTACCAGGTACAGCTAGACTACAGGGTGTGATTAATGGCACTTCTGCATACGTAAGAAGTCTGACAACACCAGGTTTTAGTCCAACCGATTTATTTGATAGTAAACTCACAAGCTTTTGGGTTAGTCCCTTCATCAGGTGAATGGAGAGTTCTGGCCTCAAACAGAGCATATAAAGCACAGACAGTTTACAGGTTACTGATTAGAATGCAAATCTTTACGCCTAACCTGCTGTTCACGTCCTAAAGTGACTGACAATGTGAGTGGAAGGAGCACTGATCACAGGTTAAAGAGATGTGTATTGTCTCCAGACAGCACAGTGAGTGAGATTTTGCAAACCCAGGCAAGTCACGGGGGTTACAGATAGTGCGACATGAACCCAAGATCCCTGTTGAGACCATCCTCATGTGTGTGGAACTTGACTATCAGTCTCTGTTCAGTGACTCTGCGCTGTCGTGTGTCGTGAAGGCCGCCTTGGAGAATGCTTACCCGAAGGTCAGAGGCTGAATGCCCGTGACCACTGAAGTGTTCGCCAACAGGAAGGGAACAGTCTTGCCTGGTGATTGTCGAGCGATGTTCATTCATCCGTTGTCGTAGTGTCTGCATGGTCTCCCCAATGTACCATGCTTCGGGACATCCTTTCTTGCAACGTATCAGGTAGACAATGTTGGCCGAGTTGCAAGAGTATTTACCGTGTACCTGGTGGATGGTTTTCTTACGTGTGATGATGGTATCCATGTCGATGATCCGGCATGTCTTGCAGAGATTGCTGTGGCAAGGTTGTGTGGTATTGTGGTCACTGTTCTCCTGAAGGCTGGGTAGTTTGCTGCGAACAATGGTCTGTTTGAGGTTGCGTGGTTGTCTGAAGGAATTCAGTACACTTCTTTACAGTAATCCGTTCTGTTCAGTATGATGATGGCCCCTCCTTTGTCTGCTGGTTTGATGACAATGTTGCGGTTTGTCTTGAGAGCGTGGATGACGTTGCGTTGTGCTTAATTCGGTACACTTCTTTACAGTAATCCGTTCAATTCGGTACACTTCTTTACAGTAATCCGTTCAAGCTGAACTCCAAGACAAGCTGAACTCCAAGCTACAGAAACTGAGACACATCAGGCAGGGGGAGTGTTACCTGGACAATGTGTTTCAAGAGAAAGTCTCACCCCCTAAACTGACAAACTCTGATGGGGGTCAGGAACAAGAGGGGGTAGCTGAGGGTAAGGAGGGGAGTGGGAAGAGGAAGGAGGGGAGTGGGAGGAGGAAGGAGGGGAGACAGGTACAGGAGGCGGAGACCCAAAAGCTTCAGCCCCTGAATCTGCACAAGAAGTTTGAGATTCTTGCTCCCAGTGTGGACAAGAACGAGGACTGCAAGATGGATGAGCAAACTACCTATAGTACAGTGGTGCAGGGAGAGGTCGAAGCAGAAGTAAAGAGAAATGTAGTGGCAACTGGGGATAGTGTAGTTAGTGGTACAGACACTGTCAAAGAACAAAGAACAACCCAGCACGGGAAACAGGCCCTTCGGCCCAACGAGCCCACGCTGCCCCTTCAACAAAGCATTTTCCTACACCTACCCTGCCCTGTGTGTATGTGAATGGAACCCCTAATGTAGCCAGATTCAGGGGAGAATAGTGTAGGGTCAATTTGGTACACCAATCAGCCTAAGAGCACATCTTTGGGGTGTGGGAGGAAACTGGAGCACCCGGAGGAAACCCACGCAACCACAGGGAGAATGCGCAAACTCCCACAGACACAGGCCCAAATCCATGTATCTGCACAGCTAGCAGTGATAGTCACTGAGCTGTTGTGGTGCCCATCTGCTGGTCCAGCATTAAGCATACACAACGACACAAAGTACTCGGCCACTCTTGAAACCTCCAATAGCAGCCCACGCATGACCCACCGTGTGCATGCCCCTCGTTTGACAACAAGGTGGACCGACACCCGTGGATTAAAAGAGACAAAACATTAACATGCAATACGACATTTCCGGTGTCGTCCCGAGGCTCTGACCCTTTTTAATACTGTCTACTATAACCTTCCATCCCTGTTTCACTCATGTGTCTATCTAAGTGAACCTTAAACAAGTCCAACTTGCCTGCCTCCACCACCTTATTTGGTAGCGCGGTCCATACCCCCACAACCCTCTGTGTGAAAAACCTTCCTCTAGTATCCAATTTATACTTCTCCCCCCTCACCCTTAGATCGTGACCTCTCGTAATTGTCCCCAATCTAGGGAAAAGCCTACCACTGTTGACTCTATCTCTTCCCTTCATTATTTTATACACCTCTATCAGATCCCCCCTTAATCTCGTCTTTCTAAGGAGAAGAGCCCCAGTTTCTCCAACCTTTCCTCGTAACTCAGTCCTTCCATGCCAGGCAACATCCTGGTAAACCTCCTCTGTACTCTTTCCAGGGTCTCCACGTCCTTCCGGTAGTAAGGTGACCAGAACTGGACGCTGTACTCCAAATACCTAACCAACGTTCTATACAACTGAAGCATTAGACGGCAGCTCTTATACTCTATACCCCTTCCTATAAAGGCTAGCATTCCGTAAGCTTTCTTCACAACCTTCTCTACCTGTGTTGACACCTTCAGAGACTTGTGCACCTGCACTCCCAGGTCCCTCTGCATTTCTATACTCTTAATTGGTCTACCTTTTATCATGTAACTCCTCCCTGCATTATTCCTTCCAAAATGCATCACCTTGCATTTGTCAGGATTAAATTCCATCTGCCATCTATCTGCCCAATATACCAACCTATCTATATCCTGCTGTGTCACCTGACAGTCCTCCTCAGTATCTGCCAATCCTGCCATCTTGGTGTCATCCGCAAACTTGCTGATCACACCACATACGCCCTCTTCCAAGTCATTTATATATACTACAAAGAGGAGAGGTCCCAGTACTGACCCCTGCGGCACACCACTGGTGACTGACCTCCAGCCAGAAAAGGACCCTTCCACTACTACTCTCTGTCTCCTATTTCCCAGCCAGTTTTCAATCCACCTAGCTACCTGTCCTTGTATCCCATGCGCCTTAACCTTTTCTACCAGCCTACCGTGAGGGACTTTGTCAAACGCCTTACTGAAATCCATATAGATGACATCAACGGCTCACCCATTGTCAATAGTTTTTGTCACCTCCTCAAAAAATTCTACCAGATTCGTAAGGCAAGACCTCCCCCGAACAAAGCCATGTTGCGTATCCCTAATCAGATCACAACGCTCCAAATGCTCACAGATCTTATCCCTAAGAATTTTTTCCAATAATTTTCCTACCGCCAATGTCAAACTCACTGGTCTATAATTATTAGGGTTATCCCTACTACCCTTTTTAAACAGCAGTACCACATTAGCTACCCGCCAGTCCTCTGGGACCTCACCTGTGTCCAAGGAAGAGACAAAGATTTGCGTCAGAGGCCCAGCAATTTCATCTTTCACCTCCCTAAGCAGCCTGGGATAAATACCATCAGGCCCTGGAGCTTTATCCGTTTTTATGCTACCTAAAAACCTTAGCACTTCTTCCCTCGTAATGGATATTTCCTTCCACTGATCTATAGCTCCCTCCAAGACATTACGCGACAGCAAACCCCTCTCCTTCGTGAATACCGACGCAAAGTATTCATTCAGGATCTCCCCCATTCCCTCAGACTCGATACATAGCTCCCCTCTTTTGTCCCTAAGAGGACCAATTTTCTCTCTAACCACTCTCTTGCCCTGAATATAAGAGTAAAATGCCTTTGCATTTTCCTTAATCCTATCAGCCAAAGCCATTTCATGCTGAGTGTAGGGTAACAAAATTTGCTGAGGACACGAAGAGGAGTGGAAAAGCAAATTGCATGGAGGGCGCGGAAAGTCCGCAGAGAGATCTGGATAGGCTGAGTGAGTGGGCGAGGACCTGGCAGATGGAGTATAATGTTAGCAAACGTGAGGTTATCCACTTTGGTAGAAATAATAGAAGGAGGGATTATTATTTAAAGGGTGAAAAGCTGCAGCATGCTACAGTGCAGAGGAACCTGGGGATCCTTGTGCATGAGTCGCAAAAACCCAGTCTGCAGGTGCAGCAGGTGATCAAGAAAGCGAATGGAATATTGGCCTTTATAGCAAGGGGGATAGAATATAAAAGCAGGGAGGTCTTGCTGCAACTGTACAAGGCACTGGTGAGGCCGCAACTGGAGTACTGTGTGCAGTTTTGGTCCCCTTATTTGCGAAAGGATATATTGGCATTGGAGAGAGTACAGAGAATGTTCAACAGGCTGATACCGGAGATGAGGGGGTTAGCCTATGAGGAGAGATTGAATAGACTGGGTCTGTACTCATTAGAGTTTAGAAGGCTGAGGGGGGATCTTATAGAGACTTACAAGATAATGAAGGGGCTGGATAGGGTAGAGGTGGAGAGATTCTTTCCGCTTAGAAAGAAAAACAGAACTAGAGGGCACAGCCTCAAAATAAGGGCGGGGGGGGCAGTTTAGAACGGAGCTGAGGAGGAACTTCTTTACTCAAAGGGTTGTGAATCTCTGGAATTCTCTGCCCATTGAAGTGGTGGAGGCTACCTCGCTGAATATATTTAAGACGTGGGTAGATAGATTTCTGATAGACAAGGGAATTAAGGGTTATGGGGAGAAAGCGGGAAAGTGGAACTGATCCACTTCAGATCAGCCATGATCTTATTGAATGGCGGGGCAGGCTCGAAGGGCTAGATGGCCTACTCCTGCTCCTATTTCTTATGTTCTTATTGGAGAAGGGGTTCACCATATGTGTGTATATGGGGTTTCTGTATTTTCACCAGCGATCTAAAGGGCATCCTGATTTCGGGATTGCCAGTATTTCCTGCTTTTTCCAGCCCCTCTGTGCAAAAATGAAAATGGAGTTGTGTCACATAATGTGGCGAGAAATGCCGGCTGTGCTGTCGGTGATCTGCAAACGCCGGCATACCCACATGGTGATCTGCAAGCCAGTTGCCTAATCTCTGTCAACGTTCTGTGCAAGAATGAGAAAATACCACCACAGTTTCCTCCTCTGTCACTATTGCCTGAACAGTATCTATCTTCTTTCTGGAAACAGATGCATTGTATTTATCCTATCCAACCTGGCTCCAGCCTTACCCCACTGAAGTCAGTTCTCCCCCAATTAATTATTCTTACTTGGATTGCCCATTGCCCTCTTCTGCTATCATCCTAAACCTTATGATCACTGTCTCTCAATATTTATCCACTAACAATTGGATGGAATCACATAGCAATCAACCCAATTATTTATCATCAGTATTAATGACTTTGATGAAGGAACTGAACGTATTATTGCTAAATTTGCTGTTCACGCGAATTACGTAGGAAAGTAAGTCACCAAGAGCACATAGAGTTCAAAAAGCAATTTAGAGAAATTAAACTGATGGGCATAAAATTTAGCAGCTGAAATAAGGGATAGAATTTTCCAAAAACATTACCAAGGGCATGATTCACCTGTTTGCACTCTGCATGCTTCCTCTCATGGAAAAATGGGAGAGTTTCACATTAGCACCCTTCAACACCTACTTTCCTTTCATCAATTAACATGGCATATGAAAAAGCTGTACTTTGCTTCCTGAATACGGATATCAAAAGGATGATGGACATTGTAGATGAGAAGAGGGGCACCCTGTTCCCAAGGGAGGCACTGTGCTAATGAGGTGGAGGATGCCTGGGAAGCGATGGCTGAGATGGTGAGTTACCAGGAGGGCTGCACTTCAGTGCAGAAAGAAGATGAACGACCTGCTTAAGCTGCAAAGGTGATTACCCACCTGTTTTCCTCTGGCATCAATCCCATCATTAAACTCTGCTGTCTAACATTAAACCCTTGCAACCTTCGAGCACTCACCGACAGCCCTACTCCGATGCTGCTGACAAATAATCCCCATCACTTCCTCTCACAGGCTTGTCCAAGTGGCCACACATGCCACCCTATCTCAAGCTACCCATAGTCAACTGACCATCATCTCATAATGTCCTCTTTAGTGCCCCCTAGGACTGAAGGGATTGGGTGGGCCCAAGCTGCAGATCCTCATCCACTTTGTAGAGAGGATGCTGGAAATTGCAGGGGTGGCCCCTGAACAACCAATAGCTACTGCGAGCTTGGATTGGTCTGAGCAAGTGAGAGTGTAGTGCACCATTACCCTGAAGGCCTGTCTCAAGTGAATCTATAATTTCCCAAATCCTTTCTTTTCCAGGATTTGCATCAAATGAGTTGGCCCATTCTCCAACCCTATCTATACCTGTCCGTAAAAACTTTATATCCTATTCACTGCCTGCTTTCCCACATATTATAGTATCATCCACAAAATCTGTCCCTGCTTGAAGATCATTTATATAGATTGTAAATATTTGAGGACCAAAGACTGACCCCTGTGGCACACTGCTAGCTACATTTCGTCAGCCAAGGAAGCACTCATTTATTTTGAACCTCTGCTTTCTGTCAGTCAGCCAATCCCATTCCAATCTAGTACCATATCCCCAATTCCATGTGATCTAACATTCTGGATCAATCTTTAATGTGGCACCTTGTCAAATGCCTTCTGTAAGTTTAGATATACCACTTAGATATACCACATAGATATATCCACCTTGCTCGTTATGTCCTCAAAGAACTCAAGCAAGTTTGTCAAGCATGACTTGCTCTTTATAAAACAATGCTAAAAATGCCAGATTGAGCTTTGTCTTTTCAAATGTTCATTTATCTCCTCCTTAATGATTAATTCCAGCAACTTACTCACCACAGAGATCAAGCTCACCTGCCTATAATTTCCATCTTTTTGAATAGAGACGTCAAATTCGCATGTTTCCAATCCATTGGGGCCTTACTAGAATCCAAAGAACTTTGAAATAACACAACCAATGCATTGACTATTTCTGCTGACACCTTGGAATGCAAGCCATCAGATCCCAGAAATTTCAATCCCATTAGCTTATTCATTACCTTTTCCCGGGTGATGGTTATTGTACCAGGTCCTCCTAGCTCCTTACTTAAATTCTTTCCTGCTTGCTTTGTATTCTTTGAGGATTTTCTCTGTCTCAGTTTTCTAAACCTTATGTATGCCTTTTCTTTCTTTTTGACTAAGCTCATAATTTCTCCTGTCATCCAAGGTTACCGGCAGGGGGACTAGCAAGGGGAAATGCATGATGTTATGGGGATAGGGCCATGGTGGGATTGTGGTTGCTGCAGATTTGATGGGCTGAATGGCCTTCTTCTACACTGTAGGATTCTATGATTCATCCTTGAATCTTGCCATCCTTATCCTTCATTTTCACAGGAACATGCTAGTCCTGATCTCTAATCAACTGGCCTTTAAAAGATTCCCACATGACAGATGTGGATTTACCCGAAATAGCTGGCCCAGTTCCTGTCTAATATAGTTATACAGTCATAGTTAGCCTTCCCCAGTTTAGTACTTTCAACCGAGGGCTACTCTTATCTATATCCATAAGTAACATAAATCTTGAAGAATTATGGTCATTGTTCCTGAAATTCTCTCTCATTGATACTTTGATCATCTGGCTGGGCCCATTCCCCAATACCAGGCCTAGTATGGCCCCTTCCTTTGTTTGACTATTTACATATTGCTTCAAGAAACCCTCCTCAACACAAATTCCACCCATCCAACTCCTGGCACTTCGGGATACCCAGTCAATATAGGGGATGTTAAAATCACTCACCACGACAAACCTGTTATTTTCATATTTTTCTGTAACCTGTCCACATATCTCTTCCTCTTTCTCCCAGGCTGTTGAGAAGCCTGTATTAGAATCACATCAAAGTGATTGCATCCTTCCTATTCCTGATCTCTACCCATCTGGCCTCACTGGATGTGCCATCCAAGGTGTCCTCCCTCAGTACATCTGTGATATTCTCCCTATCCAGTAAAGTAAGTCCCCCATCTCTTTTACATCCCTCTCTATCACCCTTGAAAGACCTAAATCCCAGAACATTAAGCTGCCAGTCTTGTCCCTCCCTCAATTAAGTCTCTGTCATAGCTACAACATCATAGTTATATGTCTTAATCCAAACTCTAAATTCATCTGCCTTACCTGCCATACTCCTCATGTTAAAACAAATGCTCTTTAGACCTCCAATCCTGGTATGTTCAGTAGCGTCTCTCTGTTCATTCATCCTCTTGGACTCTAACTGCCCTTAGTCTCTAACTGCTCCTTGGTCATTTCACTTGCTGATTTACTGCACTGGTTCCCATCCCCCTACCATACTAGTTTAAACCTTCCAGAGTGACACCGGATATTGGTGCCCCTCCGATTTAGGTGCCACCCATCCTTCTTGTACAGATTCCATCTGCCCTGGAAGACAATCCAATGATCCACATATCTGAAACCCTCCCTCCTACATCAGCTTTAGCCATAGATTTAAATACTATCTTCCTATTCTTAGCCTCACTGGCACATGACACAGGGAGTAATCCTGGGATAACAACCCTAGAGGTCCTGATTTTCAACATACTACCTCACTCTCTGAACTCCATTTGCGGGACCTCGTCACTCTTGCTGCCTATTTCATTAGTACCAATGTGTATCATAATTCAGGTTGATAGGGTGGATGAATAAGTGGCAACTGAAACTTAATGCCGATAATTGTGAAGTGATTCATTTTGTGAAGGTGGCCTGAGGAAGAGAGTGTTTGAAGACCAGAACCTCAGACCCGACACCAAGTTCATGGTCTGCAGAATGGTCGTCATATCTGCCCTCCTACATAACTCACAGATGTGGACCATGTACAGTAGGCACCTCAAAAGCCTGGCCAAGTACCGTTAGCACTTCCTTCAGAAGATCCTACAAATCTATTGACAGGAAAGGCACACCAACGTCAGTGTTCTCACTCATATTGGGTGGCACAGTAGTTAGCACTGCTGCCTCACAGGTTCCAGGACCCAGGTTCAATTATAGTTTTGGGTGACTGTCTGCGTAGAGTTTGTACATTCCCCCAATGTCTGTGTGGGTTTTCTCCAGGTGCTCTGGTTTCCTTCCACTGTCCAAAGATGCGCATGTTAGGTGGATTGAACAAAGAACAAAGAACAAAGAAAAGGACAGCATAGGAACAGGCCCTTCGGCCCTCCAAGCCTGCACCAATCATGATGCCTGCCTAAACTAAAACCGCATGCACTTACGGAGTCCATATCCTTCCATTCCCATCCTATTCATGTATTTTTCTAGTCTTTAAATGCCGCTATTGTGCCTGCTCCTATCACCTCCCTCGGCAGCATGTTCCAGACATTCACCACTCTCTGTGTAAAAAACTTGCCTCGCACATCTCCTGTAAACTTTTCCCCATGCAGCTTAAACTTGTCCTGTTATGTCCCCTAGTACTTGACTTTTCTACCCTAGGAAAGAATATCTGACTATCCACTTTGACCATGCCATTCATGATCCTGTAAACCTCTATCAGGTCACTCTCAACCTCAGTCATTTCAGTGAGAACGAACTGCATTTATCCAATCTCTCCTCATAGCTAATACCTTCCAGACCAGGCAACATCCTGGTAAACCTCTTCTGCACCCTCTCCAAAGCATCTGCATCCTTCTGATGGTTTAGCAACCAGAGTTGTACACAATATTCTAAATGAGGCCTAATTCAGGTTCTGTACAGCTGCAGCATGACCGTCAATTTTTATACTCAATGTCCCAACTGCTGCATGCCTTCTTGACTACCTTATCCACCTGCATTCCACTGGTCATGCAAAATTGCCTTTTAGTGTCACAAGATGTGTAGGTCAGATAGATTGGCCACGGGAAACATGTGTGGTTACAGGGATAGGGTGAAGGAGAGGGCTTGGGTAAGATACTCTGTCAGAGAGTCAGCACAGACTCAATGGGCCAAATGACCTCTTTTGCACTATAGGGATTATAGGATCAGATCTAATGGGCAGATCACGACATCTGCATGCTTGACACAAGTTTTCTGAAACAAGTGCTCTATCTGGAGCTTTGACATGAAAAGTGAGCCCATGGAAGGCAGGGGAAATGTTTCAAAGCTCCCCTGAAAAGTACAACATCCGCTCTGACACTTGGGAATCCCTGGCTGTGGAGGAACAGCACTTGGGAAGAACCTAAACATCTCGAATTTCATTGTTGAGAAGAAGCTGAAACCAAGCATCAACAGTGAAAGGAGCCTGTGGCAACCCAGGCACCCACCCACTTCTCCAATCTGTGACAGAGACTCAGTCATCTGAGAACACGTTTCTAGCATGGAAGCAATTCAACTCGATCCCAAGGAACTGCCTAAGGAAAGGAAGATTAATTTTGGTCAAAAAGAATGTGGAGAATTTGGTTGTTGAGTTACATAAGAAAGACTTCTGGCAGAAACATGTGGCTCTGAATAGATATTGTCCTTGCGTCGTGGGGCACAGTGACAGCAGAAATAAAGCTGTATATTTGCATTTGTTATTGAAGTTATGTTAATCTTGAATGGAACAGTGGTTAAGCTTCAATTGAAGTGCTGTATTCAGTTTGGGGCACCCCCTTTGGGAAGGATATGAAGGCAATAGAGAGGTTGCAGAAACGATTCATAGGGATGGGTTCCAGAGATGATGAACTTCTGTTACATAGATAGATTGGAAAAAATGAGACTGTCCTTTTGGAAAAGAGAGGTTGAGAGGGGATATGATAAAAATATTCAAAGGGGCCTCTATAGAGTAGATAGGGAGGAAATGTAGCCATTGGAAAGAAGGATCATTCTACTGTTTTAAGGAGATTGTCAAAATAAGTAATGGTGACATGAGGCCAATCTTTTTTAGAGAGTGGTGTTTGGGATCTGAAATGTACTGCCGAAGACTTTAGTGGAGGTGGGTTCATTCAAGGCATTCAAAAGGACAAATGTTCAGGTCAGAGAAGACAGAGGAGTGGCAATAAATAAATTGCTCTTCCAAAGAGTCAGCACAGATAAGGTGGCCTGAATGCTATATTTCTAGACAGAAGCTGTAAGCGTAAGAAGATTGATTTCTATCCTGTGGGTTCTGAGACAAAAATCTTGGGACATGTACCAATCGACTCAAGAACAGTCTTCCCTACTGCCATCAGACTTTTGAACGGACCTACCTCGCATTAAATTGATCTTTCTCTACAACCTAGCTATGACTGTAACACTACATTCAGCACTCTCTCCTTTTCTTCCCTCTGTCTATATAGCCTGCAAGAAACAATACTTTTCACTGTATGCTAATATATGTGACAATAATAAATCAAATTAAATTAAATCAGATCGAGGAAGTAGGGAGACAATGGCTGCGTGGTATTATCACTAGACTATGTATTAAGAAACACACTTAATGCTCTGGGGACCCAGGTTCGAATCCCACCACGGCAGATGGTGAACATGACAGAATTTGAATTCAATAAAAAATATATGGGACTAAGAATCCACTGTGACCATGAAACTATTGTTGAATAGGGTTGTGCGGTGGCACATTGGTTAGCAATGTTGCCTCACAATTTCCCGGCTTGGGTCACTGTGTGGAGTTTGCATGTCCTCCCCGTGTCTGTGTGGGTTTCCTCCCACAGTCCAAAGATGTGCAGGTTAGGTGGATTGGCCACGTTAAATGTTCCCTTGGTGTTTGGAGGACTAGCTAAGGTCAATGCATGGGGATAGGGCCTGGGTGGGATTGTTATCGGTGCAGACTTGATGAGCTGAATGGCCTCCTCCTGCACTGTAAGGTTTTATGATTCTATGAGTGCAGGAAAAGACCATGAACTGATTTTAGCAGTTATAAGGGATTGTCATTGTCTCTTTTGTAAATAAACTGCATGTTTTTAAAGGTGCCATAGTTCCTACGCACATGGTGTAAAGGAGAGACATTTTTACCATTTTTTGACTAAGTGCTGAGTGGACTTGAAACTGGGAGAGTTTCAGATCAGTCTTTTAAGCATGTTTTTAGCTCTCCTCGCCTCTACACTGCCCACCACATGCACTCTGCCTGCAGAAATTTTAGCAAATCTGATTCTCCCTGCAGAAGACTGTGGGCGGGGCTTAGCACGCCCTAAACCCTGCAGCTCTGATCGGTGCTTTCAACTGTGCAATAAAAATACTGCTACCCTGCTATATGCAGCCCCGGCCAGATAATGCCTCCCCCGGCCCCACGGACAATGTTACTGACCTCCTTAGTGCAGGAAAAGATGCAAAGTGGTCAGTGTCCAGATTCACTGAATATGACCTCAGCCGGCTGCAGGATGCTGTATGCAAAGGCCTGGCGGTGCAACCTATCCCCCCCTGAGCAGAATGCAGACCCAGGGAAGGTGATGGCAAAGCAGCCTGGGAGGCTGTTGCCTCCTCAGTCACTGCCATGGCACTGGCCTGCAAAACAGCAAAGCAGTGCCACGAAAAAATCAATAACATCATCCAGGCAGCAAGGGTGAGTTCTTAACATAAGAACATAAGAAATAGGAGCAGGAGTAGGCCATCTAGCCCTTTGAGCCTGCCCTACCATTCAATAAGATCATGGCTGATCTGAAGTGGATCAGTTCCACTTTCCCGCTTTCTCCCCATAACCCTTAATTCCCTTGTCTGTCAAAAACCTATCTACCCATGACTTAAATATATTTAGCAAGGTAGCCTCCACCGCCTCAATGGGCAGAGAATTCCAGAGATTCACCACCCTTTGAGTGAAGAAGTTCCTCCTCAACTCTGATCTAAACTGTGCCCTCCCCCCCTTATTTTGAGGCTGTGCCCTCTAGTTCTGCTATCCTTTCTAAGTGGGCAGAATCTCTCTACCTCTACCCTATCTAGCCCCTTCATTATCTTATACGACTCTATAAGATCCCCCCTCATCCTTCTAAACTCTAACGGGTACAGATGCAGTCTATTCAATCTCTCTTCATAGTCTAACCCCCTCATCTCCAATATCAGCCAGGTGAACCTTCTCTGTACTCCCTCCAAGGCCAATATATCCTTTCGCAAATGCGGCGACCAAAACTGCACACAGTACTCCAGCTGCGGCCTCACCAGTGCCCTGTACAGTAGCAGCAAGACCTCCCTGCTTTTATATTCTATCCCCCTCGTTATAAAGGCCAGCATTTCATTCGCCTTCTTGATCACCTGCTGCACCTGCAGACTGGGTTTTTGCGACTCGTGCACAAGGACACCTAGGTCCCTCTGCACTGTAGCATGCTGCAGCTTTTCGCCTTTTAAATAATAATCCCTCCTACTATTATTTCTACCAAAGTGGATAACCTCAAATTTGCTAACGTTATACTCCATCTGCCAGGTCCTTGCCCATTCACTCAGCCTATCCAGATCTCTCTGCAGACTTTCTGCGCCTTCCATACAATTCGCTTTTCCACTCACCTTCATGTCATCAGCAAATTTTGTTACCCTACACTCAGCCCCCTCCTCCAAGTCATCTATGTATATGGTAAATAGTTGAGGCCCCAGCACCGATCCCTGTGGCACTCCACTCGTCACCAACTGCCAACCAGAAAAGCACCCATTGATTTCAACCCTCTGCTTTCTGTTAGACAACCAATCTTCAATCCACGCGAACACCTTACCCCCAACTCCATGCACCCTAACCTTTTGTAGCAACCATTTGTGAGGCACCTTATTGAACGCCTTTTGGAAATCTAAAAACATCACATCCACCGGTTCCCCTCTGGCTACCGCACTAGTCACATCCTCATAGACATCCAATAAATTTGTTAAACACAACTTCCCCTTAATGAATCTGTGCTGTGTCTGATTGATCAAACCGTTCCTTTCTAGGTGTCTTGCTATTTCTTCTTTGATGATGGACTCTAGCATTTTTCCAACTACGGACATTAAGCTAACCAGCCTATAATTCCCTACCTTTTGTCTGCTACCTTTTTTAAACAACGGCATAACATTAGCTGTTTTCCAATCTTCCAGCACTTCCCCAGAGTCCAGCGAATTTTGATAAATAATTATTAAGGCATCCGCTATCACCTCTAGCATCTTCCCCGAAATCATCCCCCGATGCCTTCACCCCCAGCACCCTGCATGCTTCCAGCCTCTGACCCCAAGCACCTCCTTCTTTTCCCCCAAGAGTATCACTGCACTTGCTACCTGAGGGCCACCCCTTGATACTCTGCAGGAATCACGCCATAATTTCTTTCAGGGATCCTTTTGTCCCCACAGGAGAAAACTGCCCATAATACTCGTGAGACGGCAAATACAAAAGGTGGAGAGCCTAGGGCAGGGGTTCCTCACCATGAGTGGCAAGCTCTAAGTGATGGCTGAGTCACGGAAGGCCACAGCAGAGTCCCGGAGGGCCACGGCTGAGTCACAGTGGGCCATAGCTGAGGGCCTCAACAAGATTCTTAAGGTTCTGTGGTCCATGGTTGAGAGGCTTGAGAGCTTGTACAAGAAAGACCCGATGGGACAGCACTGAGACCCAGCTGGCTATGCTGCAGCCCTTGAGAACATGGCCCAGTCAGAGAGGGTCAAGGCTGACAGGCTGCAGAACTTTCA
Organism: Carcharhinus amblyrhynchos; assembly: GCF_965287045.1. Lineage (NCBI taxonomy): Eukaryota > Metazoa > Chordata > Chondrichthyes > Carcharhiniformes > Carcharhinidae > Carcharhinus > Carcharhinus amblyrhynchos. The sequence goes on from NC_137330.1 coordinate 126,140,815, forward strand.
CAAGATCCAGTGGGACAGCGCAGATACTGCAGGCTACATGGCCCAGTCACAGAGGGTCGTGGCTGATGGCTGCAGAGTGTGGCCCAGTCTCAGAGGGCACTTGTTGTGGCCATCACAGAAGGCTTGACCACCACAGGTAGAACACAGGTGGTCCTTTAGGACTGGCTGGGCCAGGTGATGCTGGAACTTCTGGAGCTCACAACAGGAGACCGCTGTTCCATGGAGTGACTTAGGGGCCCACAGGAACCTAAGGGAGGAGAAAGGGCTCAGGCTTATGTCAGGACTTTCTAGCCAGGAGATTGTGGCTGTGGCTAAACCTTCTGATTCCCCCCTTCCTTATACTGGGGCATTTCAGGGACAGCGGGATAAAGAGGGTGTCATGGATATATCTCGGACACCTGGAAGCCGGCCAGGGCCCTCAATGTCCAGGCCCTCCAGAGGATGCCTGGCAAGCGCATCACAGGCAACATGGTGAGGTAGGCAGCTGGCCCCCTCCACCTCAGATGTACATTCTGGGGAGACACCAAGATGTAGTGGTAGGCGACAAAAGGTTAGGAAGGTTTGTAATCGCACATAGATGGCAAGGATGAAGGTCTGGACTGGTTAGATACACTTTTAAGCACCTTACCGTTTTCGGTTCTCACATTTTTATGTTAGCACCTATTATTTAGACACTTTCATTGTAAACAATAAATTTTTTTTTACCACCCACCTGTATTAGTAATTTGTCTTAGAACATGGATGCTGTTAACCTGACAATCTCCGGAGAGATTGTCCATGTTGATGTCAGTTGGGGAGGCCCCTCAATGCTGTGTCACTCAGAAAATTAAGCCATTGGTTCCCCAGAACCCTTGAGTGATTCCCTTCTCTCTCCTACCCCACCCGTCCTGGGGTCTTGTATGGGGGTTCACTGATCACATACCCAATACATGGTAGTGTGCATGCTGAGCTCAGGTAGAAGTCAGACTACTTTGCACCAGGGCATCATTATAATGGTACTTAGCAAGTCAGCATCTCACTCCTGCCTGCCAAAGAAACTCGCTAACACAGCATACCCAGGCCTATCACTCTGATGTTAATATGTTGCAGGAGATAACAGGACTTTGGATGGTGGAGGGAAATGGAACCTTTGTGCAGAAACACAGGCCCTTAGTAAGCGAAGCAGCTGGTGATCACCCTCGCATGTCTGATTCTTGCTGCCAGCCCTCCAGCTCCTGGGTGATGTGATCCTCTTCCTCCTCTTCTTCCTTTTCCTCCTCCCCAGTCAGCCATTGCTACAGCCTGGGCTCCTCATCAAAGGCCTCAGGTATGTCTGAGTTCTTCAGAATAAAGCTGTCATGCACGCTGACCGCATATCTGGTGCAGATGTGCAGGCATGGTCACGAACTAATTGCACATTTAAGGAATGGAACCCTTTTCTATTGACGAATCTTCGTGGATTCTGAAGCAGGGCCTTGAGGGCGATGTGGGTACAGTCTACAGCCCCCTGCACATTAGGCGCCTCCACAATGGGTGCGAATCCTGCAGCCGAGGCTTCCTGCTGAGCCTGGTCGAGGTGAAATTTGATATACTGGCCAGCCCAGGCATACAGGGAATCTGTGACCTCCTTGACACAAGTGTAGACAGCTGACTGTCAAATGCCACATACATCTCCGCTGGGGGTCTAGAAGGAGCCAATGGCAGAAAAGTTCAAAGCTGCCACCGATTTGACAGCTACCAAGAGTGGGTGTTCCCTACTGCCTCAAGGTGCCAGGTCCTGTAACAAATATCGCAGGTATTGCACTGTCTCCTTTCGGAGCTGGAGCCCTTGGCAGCACAGGGTGTCTGACATCTGTTCAAATGACACTCACGCACGGAACTGCCAGGGTCGCTGCTCCCTCCTTCTCCTGCACCCCTCTTCTGGCTGGCAAATGGCAGCCACTTCCTGCCTCTGGAGGTTGTCTCCCTTTAATTGTGGAAGAGCAATTTATGACTGGTGCTGTGCAGTAAGCGACTGAATCGATTTTTATTTTTTCGCAGGTTTTTTCCATTCGCAAGTAGTTTTAAATTTAAAGTGGAGGTAAGTCATAGGGTGAGCTGGGAAGGGCGTGCGAAGTATAAAAGGAAGGTCGCAGTCTAAAGCGGGCAGTGTCGGGAGCAGGCAGCGGAGTAGGCAGGGAGCAGAGTGTGAGCTGTAAGGGCTTTAGCTCACCGGGCTTTGGCAAAACCAAGCGGAGGCAAGGTAAGTTGTTTTTTTTTACCCCTCCTCTTTGTTTGATCTTCCAAAACTACAAAGAAAATGGCAGGTATGAGTGAGAGGCCAGTTTGCTGTATTCGGTGTCGGATGAGGGAGTTCCTGGAGACAGGTTGCCTCTTGGAAGTCCACATCTGTGCCGGGTGCGTGGAACGGCAACTCCTGAAGGGCTGTGTTAGGGAACTGGAGCTGCGGCTCGATGACCTCAGTTTAGTCAGGGAAAATGGAAAATTAATAGATAGAAGTTGTAGACAGGAAGTCATACTGGGGCCTCGGGAGGAAGACACGTGGGTCACGATTAGGAAGGGTAGAAGTCAGAAGGGTGATGTACCAGAAAGTACCCCAGCAGCAGTCTCCCATAACAGTAAGGGCTGGGCGACAGATGGGAGAGGGGAGGGGAGTGAGCAGTCAGTGGAGGGATCCCCCTCCAAAATAGGTGTATTGTTTTGGATTCTGTGGAGGTGGATGACAAAGAACAAAGAACAAAATCAGCCCAGGAAACAGGCCCTTCGGCCCAACGAGCCCGCGCCGCCATCTCAACACCACTAGTCCACCTCTCCACCCATGACCCCTATCTAATGTTTTATGGCCATCCAGATTGAGGGAAACTGATTTAGGGACAGTTTATTCCTGCCAATCCCCTGACCCTCCAGGGGTAAGCCATGAGGACCAGATCACCTGCACAGAGACACGCTCTGTGGCCCGGAAGGGAAAGAAGGGGAATAGGAAAGCAATAGTGGTGGGGGATGCAATGGTTAGAGGCACGGACAGGCAGTTCTGTGGAACAAGACTCCAGGATGATAGTCTGCCTCCCTGCTGCCGGGGTACTGGATGTCTCCGAGAGGGTAGGAGCATATTAAAAAGGGAAGGTAATCAAACTGATGAAATTTTACACATTGGTGAGAATGACCTAGGTAGAAAGAGCAGGGGGGTCATACGAGAGCAATTCAGGGAGATGGGTGCTAGGCTAAAAAGTAAGGCCTCTAGGGTAGCAATCTCTGGACTGCTTCCGGTGCCTAGCGGTAGAGAGGCTAGGAACAGGGAGATTGTACAATTGAACGCGTGGCTAAAGGACTGGTGCAAGAGGAATGGTTTCAAATTCATAGATCATTGGGAAGTCTTCAAGAGAGGATGGCACCTGTACAGAAAGGATGGGTTACACCTTAACTGGAAGGGCACGAATATCCTGGCTGGAAGTTTTGATAGAGCGTTTTGGCAGGGTTTAAACTAGTGTGGCAGGGGGGTGTAGATCAAAAGAGTAGGTCAGTAAGCACTGAGGCTATGGTCGAGCTGGGGGCCAGGGCAAGGCTAGCTAAGAAGAAGAGCATCTGGAAGAGAATGACCTGAGTGGGCCTGGAGGTCTGGAGTGCATCTGCTTCAATGCGAGGAGCGTAACAGGTAAGACAGACGAACATAGGGCCTTAATGCTTATGCGGAATTTGGATGTGGTTGCGGTGACAGAGACTTGGTTAAAAGAAGGACAGGACTGGCAGCTGAATATTCCAGGGTATAAGTGTTTTAGGCGAGACAGAGGAGGGGCTAAAAGAGGTGGGAGAGCAGCGATATTAGTTCGGGAGCATATTACAGCAGTGCAGAGGGTAGACAATTTAGAGGGGTCATGTAACGAGTGGCTGTGGGTGGAGCTCAGAAACAGGGAGGGCGCAATCACTATGCTGGAGGTATGCTACAGGCCACCCAACAGCCCACGGGAAGTGGAGGAACAGATATGTGAGGAGATTCTGGATAGGTGCAGAAAAAATAGGGTTGTTGTAATGGGAGACTTTAATTTCCCTGGTATAGACTGGAAAGTGCTTAGGGCTGGCAGTCTGGACGGGGAGGAATTTGTAAAATGCGTAATGGAAGGTTCTTTGGACCAATATGTAGACAGCCCAACTAGAGAGGGGGTTATACTGGACCTAGTTCTGGGAAATGAGCCCGGTCAAGTTGTCAAAGTGTCAGTGGGGAAACATGTGGCAAATAGTGACCACAATTCTGTAAACTTTATGACAGTAATGGACAAGGATGAGTGTTGTCCTACGGGTAGGGTGCTGAATTAGGGGAAGGCTAACTGTAGCAGGATTAGGCAGGAATTGGTGGCCATTGATTGGGAGAGGCTGTTTGAGGGTAAATCCACATCTGGCATGTGGGAGTCTTTTAAGGAACAGTTGATGGGGCTGCAGGACAGGCACGTGCCTGTAAAAAGAAAGGATAGGAAAGGTAGGATTCGAGAGCCATGGATAGCCAGGGAAATTGAGGATCTGATCAAAGGGAAAAGAGAGGCGTACGTTTGGTCCAGGCAACTGAAAATAGATGGAGCTCTGGAGGAATACATGGAGAGTAGGAAAGAACTCAAACAGGGAGTTAGAAGGGCAAAAAGAGGTCATGAAATGTTCTTGGCAGACAGGATTAAGGAGAATCCTAAGGCATTTTATTCATATGTTAGGAACAAAAGAATAGTCAGGGAAAAGATTTGGACCTCTCAGGGACAAAGGAGGGGAATTATGCCTAGAACCCAAGGGAACAGGGGAGATCGTAAATGAATACTTTGCATCAGTATTCACAAAGGAGAGGGACGTGTTAACTGGGAGTGTCTCAGAGGGAGGTGTTGACCCGTTACAGAGAATCTCCATTAGAAGGGAGGAAGTGTTTGGTTTTTTAGGGAACATTAAAACTGACAAATCCCCAGGGCCTGATGGCATCTATCCTAGACTGCTCAGGGAAACAAGAGATGAAATTGCTGGGCTTCTGATGGAAATCTTTGTCTCTTCACTGGACACAGATGAAGTCCCTGAGGAGGAGGATAGTGAATGTGGTACCATTATTTAAGAAGGGTAGTAGGGATAACCTGGGTAATTATAGGCTGGTGAGCTAACATCTGTGGTAGGGAAGTTGTTGGAGAGGATTCTTAGAGATAGGATGTATGCTCATTTAACTGGAACAGTCTCATTAGTAATAGACAGCATGGCTTTGTAAGAGGGAGGTCGTGCCTTACAAATTTGGTAGTTTTTTGAGGAGGTGACAAAAATGGTCGATGAAGGAAGGGCCGTGGATGTCGCCTATATGGATTTCAGTAAGGTGTTTGACAAAGTCTCTCATGGCAGGTTGGTTAAGAAGGTTAAGGCTTTTTCCGGCTGGAGGTCTGTGACCAGTGGTGTTCCGTAGGGCTCTGTACTGGGACCTCTTCTATTTGTGATATATATAAATGATCTGGAAGAAGCTGTAATTGATGTTATCAGCAAGTTTGCGGATGACACGAAGATGGCTGGACTTGCGGATAGCTATGAACATTGTCGGACAATACAGCAGGATATAGATAGGCTGGAAAACTGAGCGGAGAAATGGCAGATGGAACTTAATCCAGATAAATGCGAGATGATGCATTTTGGAAGAACTAATGTCCGGGGGAGCTGTACAATAAATGGCAAGGCCATCAAGAGTATAGAAACACAGAGGGACCTAGGTGTGCAAGTCCACAAATCCCTGAAGGTGGCAGCACAAGTGGAGGTGGTGGCGAAGAAGGCATATGGTATGCTTGCCTTTATAGGATGGGGTATAGAGTATAAAAGCTGGAGTCTGATGTTGCAGCTGTATGGAACGCTGGTTAGGCTACATTTGGGGTACTGCGTCCAGTTCTGGTCACCGCACTACCAGAAGGATGTGGAGGCTTTGGAGAGAGTGCAGAGAAGGTTTACCAGAATGTTGCCTGGTATGGAGGGTCTTAGCTATGAGGAGAGATTGGGTAAACTGGTGTTGTTCTTTCTGGGAAGATGGAGAATGAGGGGAGACCTAATAGAGGTGTACAAAATTATGAAGGGTATAGATAGGGTGAACAGTGGGAAACTTTTTCCCAGGTCGGAGGTGACAGTCACGAGGGCTCACAGGCTCAAGGTGAGACGGGCGAGGTATAACTCCGATATCCGAGGAACATTTTTTACACAGAGGGTGGTGGGGGTCTGGAATGCACTGCCAAGTAGGGTGGTGGAGGCAGACATGCTGGCATCATTTAAGAATTACTTGGATAGACACATAGGGGTGTAAAATAGAAAGTATTGTAGTTGATACAGAGGATGTGTTGGATATTCTAGATGGGTTGAAAATAGATAAGTCCCCTGGTCCGGACGGGATTTACCCTAGGATTCTATGGGAGGCAAGAGAGGTGATTGCAGAGCCACTGGCTCTGATCTTCAGGTCGTCGTTGGTCTCTGGTATAGTACCGGAAGATTGGAGGACAGCGAATGTTGTCCCATTGTTTAAGAAGGGGAGCAGAGACTTCCCTGGGAATTACAGACCAGTGAGTCTTACTTCTGTAGTGGGCAAGGTTTTAGAAAGAATTATTAGGGATAGGATTTATAGTTATTTGGAGAGTAATGAATTGATTAGAGATAGTCAGCATGGTTTTGTAGCGGGAAGGTCGTGCCTTACTAACCTTATTGAGTTCTTTGAGAAGGTGACCAAAGAGGTGGATAGGGGTAAGGCAGTAGATGTGGTATATATGGATTTTAGTAAGGCGTTTGATAAGGTTCACCATGGTATGCTTCTGCAGAAAATGCAGATGTATGGGATTGGTGGTAATTTAGGTACTTGGATCAGGAATTGGTTAGCGGATAGGAGACAGAGGGTGGTGGTTGATGGTAATTATTCATCATGGAGTGCGGTTACGAGTGGTGTGCCTCAGGGATCTGTTTTGGGGCCACTGCTGTTTGTAATCTTTATTAATGATCTGGATGAGGGTATAGTTGGGTGGATTAGTAAGTTTGCTGATGACACCAAAGTCGGAGGTGTGGTAGATTGTGAGGAAGGGTGTCGAAGTTTGCAGGGTGACTTGGACAGGTTGCAGAGCTGGGCCGCGAGGTGGCGGATGGAGTTTAATGCGGAGAAGTGTGAGGTAATCCATTTCGGTAGGAATAACAGATGTGTTGAGTATAGGGCTAACGGGAGGACTTTGAATAGAGTGGAGGAGCAGAGGGATCTAGGTGTATGTGTACATAGATCCCTGAAAGTTGGGAATCAAGTAGATAAGGTTGTTAAGAAGGCGTACGGTGTCTTGGCGTTTATTGGTAGGGGGATTGAATTTAGGAGTCGCAGCGTCATGTTGCAACTGTACACAACTCTGGTGCGGCCGCACTTGGAGTATTGTGTGCAGTTCTGGTCCCCACATTACAGGAAGGATGTGGAGGCTTTGGAGAGGGTGCAGAGGAGGTTTACCAGGATGTTGCCTGGTATGCAGGGGAGGTCCTATGAGGAGAGACTGAGGGTTTTGGGGTTGTTTTCACTGGAAAGAAGGCGGCTAAGAGGGGATCTTATAGAAACATATAAGATGATTAGAGGTTTAGATAGGGTGGATGGTGATAGCCTGTTTCCTCGGATGGAGAAATCTAGCACGAGGGGGCATGGCTTTAAATTAAGGGGGGGTAGTTATAGGACGGATGTCAGGGGCAGGTTCTTTACCCAGAGGGTGGTGAGGGACTGGAATGCCCTGCCTGCTGCAGTTGTAAATGCGCCTAGTTTGGGGGCGTTTAAGAGATTGGTGGATAGGTTTATGGACGAAAAGGGATTGGTTTAGATTAGTGGGTCAATGTTTTTTTTTAAAAATAAGACTGGTCGGCGCAACATTGTGGGCCGAAGGGCCTGTTCCGCGCTGTAATGTTCTATGTTCCATGTTCTATGTTCTATAAGCAGCCTGGGAATGGAGGGATACAAACGAATGGTCTAGTTGGACCAATGAGCGACACAGGCTTGGAGGGCTGAAAGGCCTGTTACCTGTGCTGTACTGTTCTTTGTTCTTTACTCCTGCTGGCGGTAAAGCCTGGGCCTCCTGTGCCACAGCTCATCTTCCTGCTCCTCCTCCTCAGCTCCAGCAACAACCAAAAGAACAACAAGGTCAATTAGTTGCATTGCAAAAGCCATCTCGTCAATCTGAACATTGGTGGTAGGGGAGAGGGATTTGGAGTAGGAGAGAAATACATGGAGAGGTTAATGAATGCTGCTTGTCCCTTGCCCAGCAACACACACTGCTCATACCACTAATCCCACCACCCCCCCCACCCCCACAAATGCACCCAAGCAACACAGCCCCCCATTCCCCAGCAACAAAGCACCCCCCATCTACCAACAATATAGGCCCCCCATCCCCCAACCCCCAACAACAGAACCCCCATCCCCCAGTAGCACAGCACCCCATTCCACAGCAACACAGACCCCCATCTGACAACAACACAGCACCACCATCTTCCACCAACACAGCACCCCATCCTCTCGCAAGAGACCACACATCCCTCACCAACACAGCCCCCCATCCCCCACCAACACAGCCCCCCATCCTCCACCAACACAGACCACCATCCCCCACCAACACAGCCCCCCATCCCCCACCAACACAGCCCCCCCATCCCCCACCAACACAACCCCCCAACCCCAGCAACACAGCAACCCCCAAACTCAGCAACACAGCCCCCCAGTCCCCACCAGCACAGCTCCTCCATCCCCACCAACACAGCCCCCCATTCCCCACCAACGCAGCCCCCCATTCCCCACCAACATAACCCCCACCATCCACACCAACACAGCACCCCCAAGCACCCCTTCCCACTAACACAGACCCCATCCCCACCAACACATCCCCCCAAACACATCCCCCCCACCCCTCGCCAACACATCCCCCCACCCCTCGCCAACACATCCCCCCATCCCCCGCCAACACATCCCCCCTATCCCCCGCCAACACATCCCCCCCATCCCCCGCCAACACATCCCCCCACCCCTCGCCAACACATCCCCCCATCCCCCGCCAACACATCCCCCCTATCCCCCGCCAACACATCCCCCCCATCCCCCGCCAACACATCCCCCCCATCCCCCGCCAACACATCCCCCCCATCCCCCGCCAACACATCCCCCCACCCCTCGCCAACACATCCCCCCTATCCCCGCCAACACATTCCCCCGCCCCTCGCCAACACATCCCTCCACCCCTCGCCAACACATCCCCCCTGTCCCCCGCCAACACTGCCCGCTGTCCCCCAGCAACACTGCCCGCCGTCCCCCAGCAACACTGCCCGCCGTCCCCCAGCAACACTGCCCCCCGTCCCCCACCAACACTGCCCCCCCTGTCCCCCACCAACACTGCCCCCCCGTCCCCCACCAACACTGCCCCCCCGTCCCCCACCAACACTGCCCCCCCGTCCCCCACCAACACTGCCCCCCCAACTTCTACCAATACAGCTACCCCAATCCCCACCAATACAGCCCACTATCCCCCAGCAACACAACCCCTCAACCCTCACGTTTCCCCAATCCCCCAGTGACACATCCCCCAACCCCCAGCAACATAACAACTCCCCCATTCCCCACCAAACCAACTCCTTCATCCCCCAGCAACACAGTTCCCCCATCCCCCAGCAACATAGTCTCCCATCCACCAGCAACACAACCTCCCCCACCCACCCTACATTAACACACACCCAGAATTCATGCAATAGCGAGCATAGACACTGCTGCTTGAAAAGATCCGAGGCTACAGCATTGCCATTTCAAAGGGCTCCCAGCACATCCTTCAACTGGAAGAATGCTGTGTGCATTAAAACCTAGCAGCATCCCCAAGACCCGTGGTCAGCACTGAGACCCAGATCCATGCTGCAAATTGGACATTAGATACTCTGCTGAGCAACAGACCGCCCTCCCCTCCACACACCAGCCCCTCCGCAACTTGCAGAGTCCTCCCAACCTGAAACACAACATGGCCGCATGAGAGGATCCCCTATAAGCAGCACGGAGCCATCCGATGGTAGGTACTTACCTCCTCGCTAACCCTTACTGCTGGAGAGCCAGAATTGGACCTTTATTGAGCATGTCTGTTCCAGACTGATCCAGATTGGGCGAACATGTGGTAATGGCAGACGTGCTGGTAAAGTGGGGCATGCAGCTCATTAAGTGGATTAAAATACATGCAGAATTATTTAAATTGATGTGGTGCCCTTTTGAGCAGGTTCCCAATTGTGACAATTTTTTGGCCTTGGTAAAGTGCAAATCGGTGCCAAAACAGGCACAAGTCTCACTACTCGACTCGCCGGCTTTTCCAAATTTTCACACCCAAAAACGGACACAACGTGATGGTAAAATAACACCCATTCTGTGGACAGAAGAGGAATTCTTCCACTTAGTGGAATTCTCTACCCCAGCGGATTCTAGATGCTTTGTTGAGTGTATTCAACACTGTTGATGTATAAACTCAGCCACAATCTTACATAATGGCAAAAAAGGCTCAATAGGCTTTATGGCATACTTCTATTCTTATTTCTTATGTTCTTGCATCCTTAAAAAGCAGGAAACCTTTCTGAAGCACTGAAATGGCAGTTCTAGAAATTAGTGCAGTAAGTTTCTCATGAAGCAGTTTGCTTGTTGTAACTGGAAATCTGAATGCAATATGCACTGAAATCCATTCAGACTGTCACATTCAATTCCTGAAACTCCATCCAAAAGTTATGATGCAATGCCTTTAAACTTTTAAGATGATTGATACAGTGCTGCACAATAGACTTGTGATCTAAGTTATAGATCAAAGAATTGAAGAGACAATAGCAGTTTGGATATAGAATTGGCTGAGTGATAAAGAAACAAAAAAGAAACAGTTAATGGAGGCTTTTCATGCTAGAGAAGGGTTTGTGGTGGGGTTAACCACAGTAGTTCATTTTGATTGGAAGATCATGGAGCGTCAATACAAAATAAAGAATACAACTCTCAAGAGGGTTCAGGCATGCAAGAACCTAGATGTACATGTGAATAAGTCATTGAATGTGGCAGGACAACTTGAAAAATCAGTTGATAAAATAAAGGTTTCCTGGCCTTTTTTTTCATAGTGAAAAGTCTGACAACACCAGGTTTTAGTCCAACCTATTTATTTGATAATATACTCGCAAGCTTTCGGGTTAGCCCCTTCGTCAGGTGAATGGAGAGTTCTGGCCTCAGACAGAGCATATAAAGCACAGACAGTTTAGAGATTACTGATTAGAATGCGAATTGGATGTGGCCATCACTGGCTAGGCAAGCATTTAGTGCCTATCCCAAATTATCCTTGACAGGTGACGGTGAGCTGTTTTCTTGAACTGCTGCAATCCCCGTGGTGTAGGCAAACATCCAGTGCTGTTATGGAGGGAGTTTCAGGACATTAAAGGAACAGCAATATATTTCAAAGTCAAGATGATGGCAAATTTCCAAGTAGTGGCGTTCCCAGACATCTGCTGCCCTTGTCAATCTAGATGGCAGCATTTGTGTTTTTGGAATGTGCTATTGAAGGAGCCTTGGTGAGTTCCTGCAGTGCATCCTATCAAAGGTACACGTGGTTACCACTGTTTATTGGTGTTGAACAGAGTGCAGGTAATGGAAGGAATGCCAATAAAGTTGGCTGTTTTATCCTGGATGGGGTCAATCTTCATAAATCCATTGGAGTTGCACTCATCCAGGCAAGTTAAGAGTATTCTATCACATGCCTGACTTGTGGACAGGCTTTGGGGAGTCAGGAAGTAAATTATTTGCCACAGGATTCCTTGCCTGTGCCTTTATCTTGGAGCCATAGGGCAGAATTTCACTGCCCTGCTCACCAAGGGAGAGACCATGCAAAGATCCGCTGACCCCAGGCAGGAATTTCTGGCCTTGGAGCGAGCATAGCCGAAAGATCCCACCCATAATATTCATATGTCTAGTCCAGTTCAGTTTCTGGTCAATGGTAGCCATAGGTGGGGGATTTGGTGGAGTTAATGCAATTGAATGTCAAGAGACAATGATTAAATTCTCTCTTGTTGGGGGTGGTCATTACCTGTTACTTGTGTGGCGTGAATTTTACTTGTCACTTGTTAATTCAAGCCTGGATATTTTCCAGGTCTTGCTGCATTTGACTGTCAGCTGCTTCTTATTTATAGCAGCATTGGGTACAAGAAAAGGATGGTATGTTAAACTTATGTAAGTCATTATTTCCATCTGAGCTAGAGAACTGCACTTTAGGATGGATGCGAAGGCATTAGACAAAGAGCAGAAAATATTCATGAGGATGATTCCAGGGATGAGGAACTTCAGTTATGAAGATAGATTGTAGAAGTTAGAACTGTTTTCCTTAGATGACAGGGGTCTTGATAGAAGGGTTCAAAATCATGATCAATTTAGACAGAAAAAATAACGAGCAACTTCACATTCATGAGGTGGCATGGTTGCACAGTAGTGAGCACTGCTGCCTCACAGCGTCAGGGATCCTAGGTTCACTTCCAGCCTCAGGTCACTGTGTGGAGTTTGCACATTCTTCTCCCATTTGCATGGATTTCCTCTAGGTGCTCTGGTTTCCTCCCACATCCAAAGATATGCGGGTCAGGTCAATTGGCCATGCAAAAGTTATCCTAGTTTCGAGGATGAGTAGGGTAAATATGTGGGGTTACGAGAATAAGGCTTGGGTGGGATTGCAGTCAGTGCGGACTCGATGGGCTGAATGACCTCCTTCTGCATTGTAGGGACTCTATGATAACGGTTTGAGAATGAGAGCACAGATTTAAAGAAGTTAGTAAAAGATGCAAAAGTGATATGAAGATCTTTCTTTCATTGAGCGAGTGTTTCAGGTTTGGAATGCCCTGCCTGTGAATCGGCGCAGACTGAAGCCTGTAAAATGGATTTTGACCATTTATCTGAAAAAGAAAAGTAGTAAGAAGCCTCACAACACTAGGTTAAAGCCTAATAGATTTAGTTGGAATCACGAGCTTTTGGACCATTGCATTCATCTGATGAAGGAGCAGCATTCTGAAAACTTGACTCCAAAATAAACCTGTTGAGCTTTAACCTGGTGTTGTGAGACTTCTTACTATTCCCACCCCAGCCCAAAGCCAGTATCTCCACATCATGGACAAAAGGGTGTAGGGTTGGTGGGAGGAAGACAAGGTATTAGACAATGGTACTAGATAATTTATTCATTTGGAGAGATGGTACAAACCTGATGGGCCAGTTGGCCTCCTTCTGCACTGTAACAGTTCTGTGATTCTCTGATTTCAACTTAATTTATTGCTTGGTAATACTGAAAAGAGTGCTGACAAAGAAGCAAGTTGAAGTTTTTCATCTTGCACTCATCAGGACACTTGGTAAGAATACCAGTATAATGGGAAAACAATAATTTATACTGTATGAAAATGGAAAGCTGATTGGTTGGCATGTGGACTCTTGATTGACATAGGTGATGCCATGGAGAATACACTAGTTGATGGTGACTTATAGATAACTGCCAAGCATTGTTTGAAATTTAAACAAGGAAGCTTGACCCTGATTGGTGAAATCATTGCCCTGGGAAATGAATCAGCGAATGGTTGTCACATATTTTGTTGAGCTGAAACAGGCACAATGTGTGCACCCGTTCTTTCTGCTTGCAAAGAACAGGGCCTTGTGTATTAACATGAAGGTAAAGTCACCAAAACCCGAGATGACAATAGGCTACTCTCTCCTTTCAGGGGGAAAGCTGACTAGTGGTGACTTAACTGAAGCATCCCATACCTCAGCCAAGGGACAAGGTTGAGAAGGCAAGGCCTTCAGGAATAACCTCAGCTGATACAGGAATTGAACTCACGCTGTTGGCATCACTCACCAGCCATTCAGCCAACTGAGCTAACCAACTCCTCAATTAATATGACATGCAAACTAAAAGCCTCATTGACAATCTAAAATTAGAACACAGAGGAATCACTTTTGACCTGAAAAGGTCCCAGTCAACCTCAGATCACCCTGGAAGGCCAAGATATCTGAAAACTTTGAGCAATAAGTAAAGCTAGCTGTTTCATTCTACCACTTTGCAGTAGCAATATGAGTGGTATTCACACTAACAGGATGCTGCTGTCAAGCCAAAAAGACATTCTGCCTATTATGAGTAATGTAGGCTGCGATTCTCCCATTGCGACTGGCAACTTTTCTGTTGAATCGGGCCGGGAGATGCACGTGTCGGCCATTTCACGGGTTCCCTAACAGCTTTTATGACCCGTGTGCATCTCCCAGCTGGAGACAAATGGCACAGGTAGGAGCCTCGAGAAAATGACGGCCCACTGATTAGTATGAGTTTACATACTTTTGTGTATCTTTATCAGGATCCACACCCCAATCTCTGCCCACGCTTGCATCTCCCATGTAATTTGTGTGAATCAGAGTAGGTATTTAAAAGTCAAAATCTGGCGTGGCAGCCTTGAACTGTCATGAGGAGGTAAGTGCTGCGAGTGGAGCATGGAGGATGTTGCAGGCAGGGTCTGGAGATGCCCTGGTGGCATTCCTCCTGCTGCCTTCAGGTGTTGGCCCATGGACCAGTGATATTTGTGGGGCGTGGGGAGTGAAGGGAGGGGGCCTTCTATTTCCACACAGCTCTCTGAGTGAATTTCCGTCAGGGAGTCCCGCTTCCCCACCCCTAGCTCTCTATCTCCCTTCTGGGCAGCGCTGAAGCACCCTGTGAGAAGCAGGCTCAAGGGTTCTCCCCCACCTCCCAACTTTGAGCAGCGCTGAAGCGCACTGTGGGAAGAAGCCTCAAAGGTTCCTGCTTCCCCTCTCCACCCTCCCCATCCCCACAAGCAGCGCTGAAGTGCACGGTGGGAGGCAGCCTCAAGAGTTCCTACTTCCCCTCTCCCCTCCCTACTCCTGGGCAGTGCTGAAGTGAACATAAGAACATAAGAAATAGGAGCAGGAGTAGGCCATCTAGCCCCTCGAGCCTGCCCCGCCATTCAATAAGATCATGGCTGATCTGTTGTGGCTCTGTTCCACGTTCCCGCCCTCTCCCCATAACCCTTAATCCCCTTGCCTATCAAAAACCTATCAACCTGCATCTTAAAAATATTGAGCGAGGCAGCCTCCACCACTTCAACGGGCAGAGAATTCCAGAGATTCACCACCCTTTGAGTGAAGAAGTTCCTCCTCAACTCCGTTCTAAACTGCACCCCCCTTATCTTGAGGCTGTGCCCTCTAGTCCTACTGTCCTTTGTGAGCGGGAAGAGCCTCTCCACCTCTATCCTATCCATCCTATTCAACATCTGATACGTCTCAATGAGATCTCCCCTCATTCTTCTAAACTCTAACGAGTACAAGCCTAGTTTATTCAGCCTCTCCTCGTAGCTCAACCCCCTCAACTCCGGAATCAGCCTAGTAAACCTCCTCTGCACTCCCTCCAAGGCCAAAATATCCTTGCGTAAGTGCGGCGACCAAAGCTGCACACAGTACTCCAGCTGCGGCCTCACCAGTGCCCTATACAGCTGCAGCAAGACCTCCCTACTTTTATATTCAATCCCCCTCGCTATGAAGGCCAGCATCCCAGTCGCCTTCCTGACCACCTGCTGCACCTGCAGGCTGGGTTTTTGCGACTCATGCACAAGGACCCCGAGGTCCCTCTGCACCGTCGCCTGCTGCAGTTTTTCGCCACGTAAGTAATAGTCCTTCCTACCATTATTCCTACCAAAGTGGACAACCTCACATTTGCCAACATTAAATTCCATTTGCCATTTCCTGGCCCATTCGCCCAGCCTATCTAGATCCTTCTGCAGACTCTCCACACCCTCCGCACAATTTGCCGTTCCACCAAGTGCACTGTGGGAAGCAGCCTCAAGGGCTCCCGCTTTCCTCCACTCCCAGCAGCTCTTTGCAGTTGTTGTTGTTGTTCGTCCTTGTCATCAATGAGGGCCTCGACACGATTAGTCATTTTGAAGCTGGTTGCGGTGAGTCCGAAGATGACTGATCAGGCCAATTCAGGCATGGAATGTCCCGGTACATATTGGACAGGCTTGTGTAGACACTGTAGTTGTTGTGCTGGTGGGTCTGGACTTGCACAGCTCGCGCTTAAGTTGTGCTTCAGCAATACACCATGCTTCGTGAGCTTGACAGCCAGGTAGGGCGGTTTTGTGCCAGTGTTTCCCAGGTGGTCGTGTCAATGTCAAGCGACTTCAGGGAGGCTTTGAGTGTGTCTTTGAAAGGTTTCTTCTGCCCTCCATGCGAGTGTCTTCCAGCAGAGAGTTCCCCAAAAAGGAGCTGCTTGGGTTTGCGCTCGTCTGACATACGGGTGACATGACCTGCCCACTGGGTCTGTGCTCTCATCAACAGTGTGTGGACTGATGGTAGAATCTAGAGAGAACTTCAGTGTCTGGTACTTTGTCTTGCCATCTGATGCGTAATATTCTGCAACGACAAGTCATGTGGAAATGATTGAGCTGTCTTGCATGCCTTCGATACACAGTCCACGTTTCACAGGCACACAGGAGGGCAGTGAGTACCACGGTGCTGTAGACCCTCAGTTTTGTTGCTGGGCTGATTCCTCGATGTTCCCATACAGTGGAGCGCAGTCTACCAAAAGGAGAACTTGCCTTTGCTATTCTGCAGTTAACTTCTGTATGAATAGTCACTGCTTGGGAGAGGGTGCTGCCAAGATAAGTGAACTGGTCCACTGCCTGTGGTTTCTGCCATTTGATTGTGATTATGGGTTCTGTGTACGGTGCATGAGGAGCAGGCTGGTGCATGACTTCAGTCTTTTTAATGTTGATGGTGAGTACAAAGTTATCACAAGCCGTGAAAAATTTGTCCATACTGACTTGCATCTCTGGCTCTGAGCCAGCATACAGGGCACAGTCATCGGCAAAGAGGAAATCTCTCAGAACAGTTTCTTTCACTTTGGTAATAGCTTGAAGTCTCCTCAGGTTGAAGAGCTTCCCATCCACTGTGTACTTGATTCCAGCAACACTGTCCTGGAAGGCATCATTCAGCATGGCAGTAAACATCATGCTGAACAGTGTGAGTGCGAGCACACGGCCCTGTTTGACACCATTGGTGACTGGGAATGCCTCAGAGGATTCTCCGCCATCCAGTACTCTGGCCATCATTCCATCATGGAACTGGCGTACCATCGGAATGAATTTGGGGGGGCAGCCGAACTTTGACATGATCCTCCACAAGCCTTGTCGGCTTAGTGTTGAAGGCTTTCGCGAGGTCAACAAAGGTTGTGTAGAGCTCGCAATTCTGCTCCTGACACTTCCCCTGAAATTGACACGCAGCAAAAATCATGTCAGTAGTCCCACGACCTTTGTGGAAGCCACACTGTGACTTTGGAAGCAGGCCCAGCTCCAGATGAGTGATCAGACGATTTAGCAGGACTCTTGCGAGGCTTTTTCCTGTGATGGAGAGCAGCGAGATTCCTCAGTGATTGTTGCATATTTGCTGATTGCCCTTCCTCTTGTAGAGGTGTACGATGGAAGTATCTTTAAGTTCCTGAGGAATGGATCCTTGCTTCCAAATGGACTGGAACAACTCGGTGAGCTTCTTGATAAGTGCAGGACCAGCTGCTTATAGATCTCTGCGGGTATGGCATCTGCCCCTGGGGCTTTGCCACTGGATAGCTGGCTGACAGTTTGTGACTTCAGCTACTAAGAACATAAGAACATAAGAAATAGGAGCAGGAGTAGGCCATCTAGCCCTTCAAGCCTGCCCCGCCATTCAATAAGATCATGGCTGATCTGTCGCTGCTCAGTTCCACTTTCCCGCCCTCTCCCCATAACCCTTAATCCCCTCTCTTATCAAAAACCCATCCACCCGCGTCTTAAAAATATTTAGCGAGGCAGCCTCCACCACTTCAATGGGCAGAGAATTCCAGAGATTCACCACCCTTTGAATGAAGAAGTTCCTCCTCAACTCCGTTCTAAACCACCCCCCTTTTATCTTGAGGCTGTGCCCCCTAGTCCTACTGTCTTTTTTGAGCGGGAAACCGGTGGGTCATCCATGGTGCTGTGGATAGCAACCTGGGAATCCTGTCTATTGCCTCATCGTTAATAGATGACAGTCGGTTGAGGACAGCTTCAAAGTGTTCAGCCCATCTCTGCAGGATCTGAGCCCTTTCTGTAATGAGAGTTGTACCATCTGTACTCAGGAGGGGGGAACTCCTGAGAGATTGAGATCCATAGAGAGTGTTGAGGGCTTCATGGAACCGTTTCAAGTCGTTTCTGTCAGCATATCCCTGCATTTCATCTGTCTTTGCGCTCAGCCAGGCATCCTGCATTTTACACAGTTTATTCTGGACTGTCCTGCGAGCACTGGTAAAAGCAGTTTTCTTGGCAGCTGAAGATGGGTCGTTCTGACAGGCCCGATGAAGACGGTGCTTTTCAACAAGTAGAGCCTGTATCTCATCATTCTGATCGAACTAATCATGCTGCTTGCGGGTGGAGGGCCCGAGTGTCTTCAGTCCAGATATATGGATAGCATCCCTGAAGTGTTCCCAGTCATCCTCAGCGCTGCCTGTGAGGTGTAGGTCAACAAGCTTGATTTGAAGACTTTGAAGTCTTCAGCCAGCGCTGAAGCTATGCTGGGGTCCTTTAGCTTGGCTGCATTGATTCTTTTCATAACCTTGCTTTCTTGTGGTCGCCTCTTGGGTCTAATGCGGAGCCTCATTTTGGAGACAATGAGCCTGTGATCTGTCCAGCAGTCAGCACCACACATGGCCTTGGTTACTCTGACATCCTGCTTGTCTTTTCTCCTGACAATGACACAGTCGATAAGATGCCAATGCTTAGAGCGGGGGTGCATCCAGGAGGTCTTGTTATGGGTAGGCAGACGGAAGGTTGTGTTGGTGATAAGGAGGTCGTGTGCTGCACAGGTCTTCACTAAGAGTAGGCCATTACTGTTACACTTGCCCACTCCATGCCTCCCAATGACTCCCTGCCAGGTTGCAGAGTCACACCCTATTCTTGCATTGAAATTGTCAAGCAAGATCAGCTTGTCAGTACTGCCCACTGCTGATAGTAGGGCGTCTAGTTCTTCATAGAACTGGTCTTTCATCTTGTCTGGGTTGTTCATTGTGGGGGCATAGGTGCTGAACAGGGTGGCTTGACTTCTGTTCTATAACGGAATCTATAATGTCATAAGCCGGTCATTCACACTCTTGGATAGACTATCAAGTTTCTGAACAAGGTGACTCCTGACGATGAATCCAACTCCAGCATCGCCACCCTCATCGCTGCCGCGACTGCTCCAGAAAAATGTGTATCCACCTCCAGTTCCAGTCAACTGACCTACGTTGGCAAAACGAGTTTTGCCCAGCTGCAATGTCAATGTCATATCTTGCAAGCTCTCTGGTAACTAAGGCTGTTCTTCTCTCTGGTCTGTCTGCTGTAGGGTTGTCTAAAAGCATGCATGCGTTCCAAGTGCCAATGCTGAGCTGTGTCACCTCGTGACACAGATGGGATCCACAAGATGGGATCCCCGCCAGCCGCAGTAAACTGGCCAGGGTGTGGTGAAGCAGGTAATATTTAGGGCACCTTTTCTAGCCCATTCCTCATTCTACGGAGGTGAGCAGTGCGAACCTGAAGAGGATTGCTCAGTCGCCCAGATAGACGCCGGGTTCCACTGCTGCTTCAGTCAGTGGAAAACGACATTAGACCTGCGTGCAGGTCCGTGACTACAGCTCCCAGTGTACCCACATCTGCTGCTTCATCACTCACCCATCGCCACAGGGCTTCAAGGGTTGAACAGGACACTGATGATGATGGTGTCGAAACTAGCGCTTGATTTGGATTAAAGTGAGGGAGAGTTGCGCAGCGTCAGCCTCACTCTCTCTTCCCAATTCCCATCTAGATCCAGTGGCAAGACAAGAGTCAAGACGGCTGGAGGTGGGACTAGGCGCAGTGGATGACCAGGCCGTCTTAAGAACATAAGAACATAAGAAATAGGAGCAGGAGTAGGCCATCTAGCCCTTCGAGCCTGCCCCACCATTCAATAAGATCATGGCTGATCTGAAGTGGCTCAGTTCCACTTTCCCACTTTCTCCACATAACCCTTAATCCCCTTGCCTACCAAAAACCTATCTACCCACGTCTTAAATATATTTAGCGAGGTAGTCTCCACTACTTCAATGGGCAGAGAATCCCAGAGATTCACCACCCTTTGAGTGAAGCTCCTCCTCAACTCTGTTCTAAACTGCCCCCGCTTATCTTGAGGCTGTGCCCTCTAGTCCTGCTATCCTTTCTGAGCGGGAAGAACCTCTCCACCTCTACCCTATCCATCCCCTTCATCATCTTATACGTCTCAATAAGATCCCCCCTCATCCTTCTAAACTCCAACGAGTACAAGCTCAGTCTATTCAGCCTCTCTTCATAGCTCAACCCCCTCAACTCCAGTATCAGCCTGGTAAACCTCCTCTGCACTCCCTCCAAGGCCAAAATATCCTTGCGCAAGTGCGGCGACCAAAACTGCACACAGTACTCCAGCTGCGGCCTCACCAGTGCCCTGTCCAGTTGCAGCAAGACCTCCCTACTTTTATATTCAATCCCCCTCGCTATGAAGGCCAGCATCCCATTTGCCTTCCTGACCACCTGCTGCACCTGTAGGCTGGGTTTTTGTAACTCATGCACAAGGACCCCCAGGTCCCTCTGCACCGTAGCATGCTGCAGCTTTTCGCCCTTTAAGTAGTAGTCCCTCCTACTATTATTCCTGCCAAAGTGGATAACCTCACACTTGCCAACATTGTATTCCATCTGCCAGGTCCTCGCCCACTCGCTCAGCCTTTCTACACCCTCCGCACAATTTGCTGTTCCACTTATCTTTGTGTCATCAGCAAATTTCGGCACCTTACACTCAGCTCCCTCCTCCAGATCATCTATATAAATGGTAAATAGCTGAGGCCCCAGCACCGATCCCTGGGACACTCCACTAGTCACCAACCGCCAATCCGAATAGCACCCATTGACACCTACTCTCTGCCTCTTATTTGACGGCCAATCCTCTATCCATGCTTATACCTTACCCCCAACTCCATGCCCCCTAACCTTCTGTGCGGCATCTTATCAAACGCCTTCTGAAAATTGAGAAACACCACATCCACCGGTTCCCCTCCGTCCACCGCACTAGACACATCTTCATAGAATTCCAATAAATTCGTCAGACACGACTTCCCCTTAACGAATCAGCGCTGCATCTGCTCGATCAAAGAATTCTTCTCAAGGTGCCTCGCTATTTCTTCTTTAATGATGGATTCAAGCATTTTTCCTACAATAGACGTTAAACTAACCGGCCTATAATTCTCTGCCTTTTGCCTGCTACCGTTTTTAAACAGCGGCGTTACATTAGCCGTTTTCCAATCTTCCAGCACTTCCCTGGAATCCGGTGAGGTTTGGAAAATAATCACTAAGACATCCACTATCACCTCCGCCATTTCCTTCAGAACCCTGGGATGCATTCCATCCGGCCCTGGGGACTTGTCCACCATCAGTCCCACTAGTCTGTCGAGCACTACCTCTCGAGTGACAATGATCTCATTCAGGCCCTCAACTCCTACCATCTTTCCATCGTTAATACCCGGCAAACTATTCGCGTCCTCCTCCGTGAAGACCGAAGCAAAAAACCTTTTCAAGGCCTCAGCCATTTCCTCGTCTTGTGTCTTGTCCTGCTCTTCACTTTCCACGACACTTGCAGAGACCGCCTTCTTGACCATTGGACCTTCCATTGGTCTCTTCCGCTCAATCCTCCGGAGTCTGTCCGGAGCTGGGATAGACATCTCCCTATCTCACCGAGGGTTGAGACCTGTCAGCTACCCTCACCTGGTTTAGCTGGCTTGTTGAGGCCGTTGCCCAGGGTGTGGTCACTGTCACATGCAAACAGCTATGGGGAGCCACAGGTGAGAGCTAAGTGCCAGGTGGGGACAGAGGATGGACAAACCACTCTGAAAGGATGCGACATGCTCCCCCACAAAGTTTACCCCTCCCTGGCATCCCATACACGCCCATACTGCGGGATGTGGTTAGGGACTCTAAGTGCTGGTGTTCCAGGGTAGGGGAGGAGTGCACCATGTGCTGACTGAGGCTGCACCAGATGAAGCAGCTGCTTCCCTAGGCCGGGGTGCAGAGGTTCAAACATGGACTGCATGGAATCTACTGTCACTGGGCACACATCTGGTGCTGATTTGCAGTCTGCCCCTGCCCTGTGAGAAGTCTGACAACACCAGGTTTAAGTCCAGCCGATTTATTTGATAGTAAACAGTATTTGATAGGAAGCAGAGAGTTGGTATCAATGGGTGCTATTCTGGTTGGGGGTTGGTGACCAATGGAGTGCTGCAGGGATCGGTGCTGGGGCCTCAACTATTTACCATTTATATAGACGATCTGGAGGAGGGGGCTGAGTGTAGGGTGACAAAATTTGCTGATGACACAAAGATGAGTGGAAAAGCAAATTGCGTGGAGGATGTGGAAAGTCTGCAGAGAGATCTGGATAGGCTGAGTGAGTGGGCGAGGACCTGACAGATGGAGTACAATGTTAGCAAATGCAAGGTTATCCACTTGCGAGGTAGAAATAATAGTAGGAGAGATCATTATTTAAAAGGCGAAAAGCTGCAGCATGCTACGGTGCAGAGGGACCCTGGGGGTCCTTGGCACGAGTCGCAAAAACCCAGTCTGCAGGTGCAGCAGGTGATCAAGAAGGCGAATGGAATGTTGGCCTTTATAGCGAGGGGGATAGAATATAAAAGCAGGGAGGTCTTGCTGCAACTGTACAGGGCACTGGTGAGGCCGCAGCTGGAGTACTGTGTGCCGTTTTGATCACCGCACTTGCAGAAGGATATATTAGCCTTGGAGGAAGTGCAGAGAAGGTTCACTAGGCTGATACCGGACATGAGGGGGCTAGCCTATGAAGGGAGACTAAATAGACTGGCTCTGTGCTCGTTGGAGTTTCGAAGGCTGAGTTTATAGAGACATATAAGATAATGAAGAGGATAGATAGGGTAGAGGTAGAGAGATTCTTCCTGCTTAGAAAGGATAGCAGGACTAGAGGACACAGCCTCAAGATATGGGGGGAGCACAGTTTAGATCAGAGTTGAGGAGGAACTTCTTCACTCAAAGGGTGGTGAATCTCTGGAATTCTCTGCCCGTTGAAGTGGTGGAGGCTACCTCGCTGAATATAATTAAGTCAAAGATAGATAGGTTTCTGATAGACAAGGGGAATTAAGGTTATGGGGAGAAAGTGGGAAAGTGGAACTGATCCACTTCAGATCAGCCATGGTCTTATTGAATGGCGGGGCAGGCTCGAAGGGCTAGATGGCCTACTCCTGCTCCTATTTCTTAAGTTCTTATAAAATCACAAACTTTCGAGGTTTCCCTCTTCATCAGGTGAATGGAGAGTTCTGGCCTCAGACAGAGCATATAAAGCACAGACAGTTTACAGAGTACTGATTAGAATGTGAATCTTTACACCTAACCTGCTGTTCAAGTCTTAAAGTGGCCGACAATGTGAGTGGAAGGAGCACTGATCACAGGTTAAAGAGATGTGTATTGTCTCCAGACAGTACAGTAAGTGAGGTTTTGCAATCCCAGGCAAGTCATGGGGGTTACAGATAGTGTGACATGAACCCAAGATGCCTGTTGAGACCGTCACCTGACGAAGAGGGAAACCGCGAAAGCTTGTGAGTTTACTATCAAATAAATTGGTTGGGCTTAAACTTGGTGTTGTCAGACTTCTTACTGTGTTTACCCCAGTCCACATCATGACTACTATCAACACCTTCTCTGTGACACAGACCAGCAACACATACCTATAACAGATGCTACAGTTGCACACATAGCAATGGCTCAACCGTGTGCATTGCCCATGTCTGCATACCGACCTACATAACCTGAGTCAGCATTTGTCATGATGGGAATCTCACAACCCTAATCGGGCCATGGATTGTGTGGGGTTGCCAACTCCCACAAGTAGGGACACTGTTCCAAGTAAGGGATTGAGGTGGTGCTGGGTCTATGTAGCAACGATAATAATCCGTCATTCTATTATCTTTTAAATCCCACTGTGCAGATGGATCTTGGTTTGCTTGATCTGGAGCTGGCAAGGTTGATGGCAGCAAGGGTGGAAGAGGAGGAGGCAGTGGCTCAGCAGGTGGCGGGTGTTTGGAGAAACCACCCCAAGAGCAGCCACCACTAGACCTTCAGGAAGGAGAGCAGGGGGTTGCCACGGAGGGTCAGGAGATGGGTAAGCAGGCTCCTAAGAGGGTGCACAAAAGGTGGAGGGTGCCGAGGCCAAGAAGATACAGGCCCCACATTTCCTTTGAGGCCCTCTCAGAGGAGATGTGCTGTCACCGGCTGCACCTTTCCAAGACTATGATGTGATACATTTGAGGTGCTCTCACACCTGGCACCTTGGGGGAGCAGTGGCCATCCACTTCCTCTGGACATGAAGGTGGCAGCAGCCCTCAATTTCTATGCCTCCGGGTCATTCCAGACTCACAGTGGCGATCCAGCTGGGATCTCTCAGGCCTCCCTGTGCACAGATGTGTGCAGCAGGTCACAGATACCTGCTTGCCCGGGCAGGGCTGTTCATTAATTTCGATGTGGGCCATGCACAACAGGAAGTCCGGGCTCTTGGTTTCGCATTCATCGCTGGGATTCCGAATGTATAGGGCATAGTGGATGGCACACACATCACCTTGCAGGTCCCCCATGCAGGGCCGCAGCAAGTTTTCAACCGGAAGGGGTTCCACTCCCTGAATACCCAAATTGCCTGCGACCATTGGCTCAAGATCATGCAGGTCAATGCACACCACCCAGGGAGTGTCCATGACAGCTTTGTGATCCAGCGTTAAGACATCCCTGAGCTTTTTTGAAGACTAGCCCAGCTGCAAACCAGGAGGGCTACTGGTCGACAAGGGTTACCCACTAAGATCATGGCTGATGACACCTGTGCAGAGGCCCCAGACCGAGGCGGAGACCCGCTACAATGAAACCATGCAGCCACCTGGTCCATTGTTGAGCGGTGCATCGGCCTGCTGAAGATGCAGTTCTGCTGCTTGGACCGCACTGGGGAGGCCGTCCATTATGACCCTGTATGTGCTTTATGCATCATCATCATTTGCTGTGCTCTGCACAACATCGTTCAGCATCGGAGTTATGGAGTCGTAGAGGTTTACGACTCTACGACGGAAAGAGGTCTTTCAGACCAACTTGTCCATGCCACACTTTTTTTTAAAAGCCCTAAGCTAATCCCAAATGGCCACATTTGGCCCATATCCCTCTATACATATCTTACACATGTAACTGTCTAAATGCTTTTTAAAAGACAAAATTTTACCCACCTCTACTATTACCTCTGGCAGCTTGTTCCAGACACTCACTATCTTCTGCGTAAAAAAAAAATTGTCCCACTGGACCCTCTTGTATCCCTCTCCTCTCACCTTAAACCTATGCCCTCTAGTTGTAGACTCTCCTACCTTTGGGAAAAGATATTGACTGTCAAGCTGATCTGTGCCCCTCAATATTTTACAGACCTCTATAAGATCACCACTTGGCCTTCTACGCTCTGGAGAAAAAAGTCCCAGTCTATCCATCCTCTCCTTATAGCTCAAATGATTAAGTCACAGTAGCATCCAAGTAAATATTTTCTGCACTCTTTCTAGAATCCTTTCTATATGCAATATCCATTCTATAACAGGATGAGCAGAACCGCACAGAATATTCCAAGGGTGGCCTTTCCAATGTCTTGTACAACTTCAACAAGATATCCCAATTCCTGTATTCAATGTTCTGACCAATGAAACCAAGCATGTCGAATAGCTTCTTCACCACTCTGTCTACCTTGACTCCACTTTCAAGGAGCTACAAACAAGTACCCCTAGATCTCTTTGTTCTGTAATTCTCCCCAACACCCTCCCATTAACTGAGTAAATCCTGCTCTGGTTCAATCTACCAAAATGCATCACTCGCATTCATCTAAATTAAACTCCATCTGCCATTCATCAGCCCACTGGCCCAATTGATCAAGATCCCATTGCAGTCCAAGATAACCTTCTTTACAGTCCACTATTACCAATCTTGGCATCAGCTGCAAAGTTACTAACCTTGGCTCCTATGTTCTCATCCAAATCATTAATATAAATGACAAATAACAGTGTGCCCAGCACTGATCCCTGAGGCACGCTGCTGGCCACAGGCCTCAGTTTGAAACACAACCCTCTCCAACCATCCTTTGGCTTCTGTCATCAAGCCAATTTTGTATCCATTTAGATACCTCACCCTGGATCCCGTGAGATTTAACCTTAAGCAAAAACTTATCATGTTGTCAAAGGCCCTGCTAAAGTCCATGTCCCAACATCATCTACCTTCTTGGATACTCCTTCAAAAAAGTCAATCAAATTTGTGAGACATGATCTTCCACTCAGAAAACCATGCTGACTGTTTCTAATCAGTTCTTGTATTTCTACATACCTGTAGATCCTATCTCTCAAAATATCTTCCACCAACTGATATGAGACTCACTGGCCTGTAGTTCCCAGGCTTTTCCCTGCAGCCCTTCTTAAATAAAGGCACAACATTTGTCACCCTCCAATCGTCAGGCACCTCACCTGTGGCTATGGATGATTCAAATTTCTCTACTTGGCGATCTGCAATTTCCTCCCTCGCCTCTCACAATGTCCTGGGATACACTTCATCAGGTCCTGGGGATTTATCTAGATGTGCTTTAAGACTTCCAGCACCTCCTTCTCTGTAATATGTACACTCATCAAGACATCATTATTTATTTCACCAAGTTCCCTAACATCCATGCTTTTCTCAACAGTGAATACTGATGAGAAATATTCATTTAGGATCCAACAGTGGGGAGACTAGCTGGAGCAGGAGGAGAAGGCGGAGGGGTAGCAAGGAGACAAAGTGGCCGCCCCACCATATAAAGAGCTGGAGGAAAGACAGCGGGTGGCAATGCCAGGTATCTGGTAAGGAAGGGGAAACTTGATCGCAGACCACTTCATCTAGCTGGTGCTGTGCACTGAAGGGGGTGCAACCAATACACATCCACCACACCCCAGGAGTAAGTGCTGCCACTATTCCCCCTCCAAACCAACCTGGGCCCTCCAACCACCACATCACCCTTCCCCTCATCCTGTCATCCCACCACCCTATCCCCCAGAAACACGCAACCCTACTAAAGTGCCTGGGCTGGCAATGGTTGCGAGTCTTGGTTGAAAACTGGAGAATGTTGACAACTCACTGTTGTGCACACTGGTACAATTCAAGTCTGACTCCGACCTGTACTCCAAATGCACGCTGCCACCCTGTCTCATATAGCTGTAAGGGTTGGGGACACATGTTTTTTGGCCATAAGGGGGGCGAGGGAGGTGGAGGGTGGTGGCACTTGCACCAGGGGCTGGTGGAAGTTGGGGAAGGTAGCCTGAAACATGGGTTGAGTCTGCAAGGCTCATCAGACAGCACCTCTATGTTTGCGAGTTGTGAATACTGAGCTGTGGGAGCAGGGGGAAAGAGAATTAGAGACACATTAGTAATAGCATGATGTTCAATTAACACTTTATTGTGCTCTTAACATAAATGACTACCAAACCCTGAGCAATGCTGACCTTCACCTGTGCCCTCTATGAACTACAACTTTCTAACTTTGTGCTATCTATTGCTTCTTCTAGGTGCTACCCCAGGATGCAAACCTGGAGGTGTCCAGTTGTGATGCCCCATTGTCTGTGATGACCTTGGTGGATGTCCCTCAGTGGCCAGGACCTGAAGGGCCCCGGCTGACTTGTAGATGGCACTGTTTCGGTGCTACCCTGTTCATCTTGCTGGCCTTAAGATGCCCTGGTGTGAGCAAGGGGGGAATCAGAAAGTCTCTGGATGTTTGGGATCTCCTGGGTGGAAGATACCAGCGTGGTCTCAAGCTCTTCCTCCTCTCTTGGGGTGCCCAGAGGCCCTGGAGGCACTCCATGGGATGCCAGGGTAGGTGGACTGAGCTCCAGAAGCTCTGTCATCTGGCTCTGAGAGTCCTGGAGGCCTTGATATGCCCATGATGTGTGATCCCTCAGCTCTGGCCCTCTGAGTCTCAGCCAAACTCCTGAGTCCCTCCGCTAGAGCATTCTGTGAGCAAGCCAGGCTCTGGAGCCCCTCAGCTTTCTGAGCCTGGGCTAAGTTGTCAAGGCTTGTAGCTATGGCCTGCTGTGTCTCCAGAATGCCAGTGAGAGTCCCAGCCATGGCCAGCAGCATCTTCCCTGACTCCCTTGACAATCGAACGCTGTGCCTCCCGGATGCTGGAAACACACACACACACACACACCCGTGGCCTGTAGTTTCTACTGGATGGCCTGGACTCTTGTCATCCATGAGGACAGTCCCCTGCACCAAACTTTCCACTGCGGTCACCATCCTTACAATGTTAGTCTGGATTTCACGCTGTGTCAGGACCACCTCCTGCAACAGCACTCTGTTTGACTCCTCTAAACAATCTCCCAGTGGCAGCATGGTTTCTGACAGTCCTTCCACAACTCCGCAGATTTGCTCATGCATCTCCTCCAGCCTTGGGAGGAACAAACCCAGAGGCCCAGCAGCTGGTTTGGGCACAGCTAAATTGTGGCATTTAGCAAACCTCCGTGTGCCTGAGCCCTCGGATGTGCCGGCCTCCACCAGATGTGCATCAGTGGCTGTGATTCTTCCCGCTCAGAAAGGACAGCAGGACTAGAGGGCACAGCCTCAAGATAAGGCAGGGGGCAGTTTAGAACGGAGTTAAGGAGGAACTTCTTCACTCAAAGGGTGGTGAATCTCTGGAATTCTCTGCCCGTTGAAGTGGTGGGGGCTACCTCGCTAAATATATTTAAGTCATGGGTAGATAGGTTTTTGACAGACAAGGGAATTAAGGGTTATGGGGAGAAAGTGGGAAAGTGGAACTGATCCACTTCAGATCAGCCATGATCTTATTGAATGGCGGGGCAGGCTCAAAGGGCTAGGTGGCCTACTCCTGCTCCTATTTCTTATGTTCTTGTGTTCTTATGATGTGCTCACCAGATCGTGACTCAGAAGCCCCAACACTAAAGGCACCCATCGTGATGATCGTCTCTGTGTTGGTGGGTCGTGTGGTACTTGCTGGTGATGCTTCAGTGATACTGCCCTTGAAGGATTCTTCAGTGCCTTCCTCAGGTGTAATCCAGATGGCCATGGTCAGTTTGCTTCAGAGCAGCGGAGGTGGCAGAAACACCCGAAGGGCCAGTTTCCTCTGGGTCCAGAGCTGGAAAAAGAAACACACATTAGGGGGAAGGGAGGCAAAACATTCCATGCGGCATTGTACTTATTTAGAGGAGGACCAAGGTTGAAGTGCGCTTTTGCTCATTTGCATCCCGGATGCTGACCTAGCTGTCGATGACTATTAGGTGTGGCCCATCACATCCTGCCAGCTCCATGGCACACTACTTATTGCTACTCAGCTGCAGCAGGTCAGACACACCACCACAAGTCTGTGTCATCTCCCGTTCATTGCGGATTTTATTTTCATGTGGGAACATAAGGTGAATAGCAAGCATTATCATATTGCAATACATGGCGTGCAATGCATGCCTGTGTCTCAGGCTTTGTGCTGACAGTTTCACTAAACAGTGCTCATTGAGGGGTGAGGGGAAGGGGTTAGACTCTGTTCCTGGGGGGGAAGGGTAATTTGTTGCATGCCCTTTGGGTCTCTAAGCAGTGTTATAGATCAATGCCAAGCACTCACCCTTACAGCTCACAGAAAGTAATACTTTTTTTGCGACAGTACCTGCTATGGTGCAGTGTCAGGCTCCTGGCATTCAACACTTCTGCCACCTCCTCCCATAATGCCCTGGTCAGATGATCAGGCCTCTCCTCCACAACATCTAGCAGGTACTCCTGGTCTGCCTCCAAAAGTCTGGGAATCTATTTCCATACAGCCATCTTTGTGGCGTGACTAGCTGTATGTCCATTCCTGTAGCTTATATACAGCTCTGGCTTATTAGGGAAGTGCAGATGCAGTGAATGTGGCCAGTCAAGGGCCCCATTCGCAAGAAATACTTGAGAGATTTTGAAGGCTGCATTCATTTGAATATCATTCATCCCTCAGGGTGTTGATTGGCTGCCATTCAGTGGGCTGCTGTGTCCAGGTGGGGTGCAATACTCAGGGCTCCCATTGAAGAAAGGGAATGACCACAAGCTGGGGTTGTGCATATCAGCACAGCACTAGTTCTCTGCAGGGCAACACTGAGGACAATATGTTCAAGGAACGGAGGGATTGCATACCTGCATTATCCGGATCCATGGAGGCATGAGCTGAACAGGCAGCCATGTCTGTGTGTGGGAGGAAATGCAGGCAGGGGGGTGGGGAGGTAGGGATGCAATAATGAGGCCAGCGATGTCTCTATGGGGGGTTGTGGGGCCAGTGATGAGGCTGGCAATATGGCCAGCAATGTGTGTGAAGGGGTTATGGAGCCAGTGATGAGGCCAGCGATGTGTGTGGAAGGGTTATGGGGCCAGTGATGAGGCTAGCGATGTGTGCCAGAGGGTTGTGGGGGCCAGTGATGAGGCCAGTGATGTGTGTGGAAGGATTACGGGGCCAGTGATGAGGCCAGCTATGTGTGTCGGAGGGTTGTGGGGACCAGTGATGAGGCCAGCGATGTGTGTGGGGGGGTGTTGTGGGGGCCAGAGATGTCTGTGGAGTTTGGATGGCAGTGATCTGGTTGCTGGGAAGTCTTTTCTGCGATCTCCCAGTGATGTGCATGTGCACGTGTTCCCACTCATCCCACCGATTTTAGGCTCTTTGGTGCGAAGAGGCCCTGCCCTGTGCGTTTAATGATATTCATGACTGGGACATCACACAGAGCGTGGAGATTCGGGTGGAAGCTGACCTGAGAAAACAGTCTGGATTTAGAACAGTTCTCCCACTTGTTCAGCACTTTTGGGAGAATCGCGGCCACAGTATCTAAATATTAGTTACGGTATGATGCTAGGTATGTAGGCAGTACATTCCAAAGTCTGCCAGATTATTTCAAACTCCATGCTCCAGCCGTTCTTTGCAATGAACTAGGTATAGATTGTACCCAACTACCTCATATTGCAAGCCTCAAAACGTAGTGTTCAACATTAGGTGTAATTTCATGATTGGACAACAATAACCTACAGTGTCAAGAATTAATATCAATTTAAGATTGTCACTCGGGCTCACATTTTCAGTACATGAAGTTACATATGTTAATACACAAGACTCTGTTTTTGAGAAGTGTCCTTCTAAGAGCAAAAGGCTCATTTTTCAGCAATATTAATTGATTTTGCAAAGTAAAACCAAATAGTATGCAAAGTGAATGGCCAACTGATCATGTCAATTTACCACTGGGTGAGCCTGACTAAATTTATCCTATTAAGATTTAAATCCATATAGCAGAAACAACATAGATTTACTGGGATAATTTCAGCATTGGGAAGCTACTGTTAAATAAGAGACTTGACAACCTGGGACTATTTCCACTGAAGATGATGATCTGGAGAAGTTAAAAAAAAATCAGCCTCTTCATGCTGAATGTCCACATTCGATGAACCATCTTGGGTTGTATTTTTAGATCTTGGAGGCAATTTTCCCAATGCAAACTAAGTGCCTAGCAGGCAGGAAAAAAGAAGATTTTCCCAACCATTATTGCATGAAATTAGTTGGTTCACCGAATCTGCCAGGGGATTCATGCTGATAGTGGGAGGGGGCGGCACCTAATCCTGCCCAAGTGTTCAGCATCAGCACGTTGAATGGGATGCTATGCATGTGCCGATCTCCCAGCACGTGCACTGGGCCTCCCATCGCTGGCCTCCCGATCATCATCCTCCTGATGACTTCGTCAACCCCCTGCCCCCTGATTGCTGGCCCGACATCATGCCCTGATGTCCACTCTGACTCACCTCATTGGTCAGCCCAATAGTCCTCCCTCCCTTCCTCCCCACCAATCACTCTACAGAGTGTGCAGTGACCACCTCCCCACTGCCACTACCAATCGGCCTGCCCCCAGAAGGTCCTGCCCCCTCGGGCCCTGCCCCCTTAGTACTGCCCAGTGCTTATTGGGCAGTGTGAGGTTCTAGGCTGGCAGTGCCAAGCTGCACTGCTGAAGGGGCACCCACCCTGCCTCAGGCCTCTCCAGGGGGCCTCAATGGTCTATGCCCTCAGCAACGAGGCCATCATGGCCGAGGACCAGCTTTAATCCCTGCTAGTGGAAGCCTTCCCTGACAGGATCGGAAACATTAGCGAGCTCAAACAATACTGTCTTGGGTCCATTAAGGAGATTCAAATGTCAATTTCAATTAGGCCCAAGGCTGATTATGCCATAAAAAGTGGCCCAGGAAAGTCATAACTGGCTGGATTCCATGTGATTCCTGTTTCAGCCCTTCTGCCGCTATTTCCTGGTCTGCTGTACTATGTGAGCAGCACAGTGGGCTGAAAAATCACACCCAAGTATCACTGATCTTGCAGCTCCTCCTCTGATTTAAACTTCACTGTACAATTCTAAGTGAATCCAATGTAATTTGCCCTGTTGTACACTAAATGTGATTGAGCTTTATATTATCGAAGCATTTTCATACTTGCTTTATATTTTTGTATCCAGGCCCATTTAGCAGGAATATTTGACAATGTAAATGAAGTAGTTTTCCATCCGAAGGAATATGATACCATCCTGTCTGTGACATCGAGGGAAGGAGAACAAATTCAAGTAATTATATATCATAATTGGAACAAATTTAAATCATTTCATGGCATTTAATGCATTAGACTCTGAATTAATGGTTTTTGCTACAGTTCACTATTATAATCTTTTAAGGGTTGATTGAAGCCAACTTTCATTATAGTAATGATACAATCGAAAAACGAGTTGCTGATCCCACTATCACATTGGGAGCAAGATCAACATTTATTGGCCATCATCAGTTGAGAGGATGGTGATGAACCTTCTTCTTCAGCTACTGTGGTCCATGTGATGTTCCTACTGCCACAATGCTGTTAAGTAGAGGGTACTGATATTTTGACCAAGCAATGATGTAGGATTAATGCAGCTCCAACAACAGTCAAAAACGTTGACACTATTCATGACCAAGTTTGGCCTGAAGGGATATACTCCAGAATACTGAGAGAGGCAAGGGAGGAAATTGCTGGGGCCTGAGAGAAATCTTTGCAACCTCACTGGCTACAGGGGAGATGATGTGGAGATGCCGGCATTGGACTGGGGCAAATACAGTAAGAAGTCTGACAACACCAGGTTTAAGATTTCGGTTGGACTTAAACCTGGTGTTGTCAGACTTCTTACAGGGGAGATCCCAGAGGATTGGAGAATTGCCAATGTTGTTCCTTTGTTTAAGAAGGGTAGCAAGAATAATCCAGGTAGTTACAGGCCAGTGAGCCTTACATCTGTGCCAGGAAAATTATTGGAGAGGATTCTTTGAGTCAGGATTTATTCCCACTTGGAAATAAGTGGTGAGAGGCAACATGGTTTTGTGAAGGGGAGGTCGTGTCTCACAAACTTGAGTTTCTCGAGGAAGTGACGAAGATGATTGATGAGGGTAGGGCAGTGGGTGTTGTCTGCATGAACTTCAGTAAGACCTTTGACAAGGTCCCTCATGGCAAACTGGTGCAACTGTACACTACTCTAGTGCGGCCGCACTTGGAGTACTGTGTGCAGTTCTGGTCCCCGCATTACAAGAAGGATGTGGAGGCGTTGGAGAGGGTGCAGAGGAGGTTTACTAGGATGTTGCCTGGTATGGTGGGGAGGTCCTATGAGGAGAGACTGAGGGATCTAGGGTTGTTTTCGTTGGGAAGAAGGCGGCTAAGAGGGGATCTTATTGAAACATATAAGATGATTAGAGGTTTAGATAGGGTGGATAGTGATAGCCTTTTTCCTCGGATGGAGAAAGCTAGCACGAGGGGGCATGACTTTAAATTAAGGGGGGGTAGCTACAGGACGGATGTCAGGGGTAGGTTCTTTACCCAGCGGGTGGTGAGGGATTGGAATGCCCTGCCTGCTGCAGTTGTAGATGCGTCTAGTTTGGGGGCGTTTAAGAGATCTCTGGATAGGTTTATGGACGAAAAGGGATTGGTATAGGCTAGTGGGTCATTGTTTTTGTAACTGGTCGGCGCAACATCGTGGGCCGAAGGGCCTGTTCTGCGCTGTAATGTTCTATGTTCTATGTTCTATGTTCTAAGGTGAAGTCACATGGGATCAGAGACGAACTGGCAAGGTGGATACAAAACTCACTCAGTGAAAGAATACAGAGGGTAGCATGGAAGGGTGTGTTTCTGAATGGAGGGCTGTGACAAGTGGCATTCTTCAGGGATCAGTGATGGGACCTTTGTTGTTTGTAATATATGTAAATGATTCGGCACAACTTGTGGGCCGAAGGGCCTGTTTGTGCTTTAGTGTTCTGTGTTCTGTGAAAATGCAACTGGTTTTCGGGTGTGAAATTGCAGTAAATAATTCAGCATCAGGCCTTGAACGCAATGTGCACCCAAATCTGAGCAGATCACGGTTGGGGGGGGGGGGGTCAGAACATCCTCTGGGGGGGGCGGGCGGGGGAGGTGGAGGCAGATCAGAGCATCCTCAGGGGTGTGGGTGTAGGAGGAGGGGGCGGCGTGTCAGATGTATATCTCTGGTGGGAGGGTGGGGTGAGAGGGCTGATCATTGTCTGGTGTTGGGGGAGAGGCCCGGTCGCTCATTGATGGTTGGGGGGGTGGGGGAGGGGGGATGGTGTGCTGCCACTCTGCGGGCGATTGGCTGCACATCCATTCTGCGAGGAGGGATTCGTTCCTCCGGTGGGAAGGAGGGGTTGCCCACAGAGTGGCAGTGAACACCCCTGCACCCCCCCACCAAGAGATCCATCACACCCCCCCACACCCCAGTCAGTGAGCGATCAGGCCTCCCCTCCACCCCGCCAAGAGAGCCATCACACCCCCCCTCCCCCACACCCCAGTCAGTGAGCGATCGGGCCTCCCCCCACCACCAGGCAATGATCAGCCTTCTCACCCCCTCTCTCCCAGAGATACACCTGACCCACCTCCTCCTTCTCCCCCCCCCCCCCCCCCCCAACCCTCTACCCCCACTCCCCCAGAGGATGATCTATGTCAGAGAGCCACTCTCTCTGCTTTCTGCTTCTTTTCTTTTCCGACCCGGGCATGCTTTTTCAAATTTTTTTCAAACTGCACATGTACAGTTCAGAACTCCGATCATTCTGGCAGCGCTGAGCCCAGCCCGCTGTGTGGATCGGACTGGAGCTGGGTGAAACCGTATGGGCATGCTGCAAAGAGGATTCAGGACTCGGATCTGAGTTATGCCAACATCTGGCCTTTAGACTCCAAATGGTAAAATTGGGCCTGTGGTGTGGGTAAAGAAGAGCTTCTCATAAAAGCATAAGAAATAGGAGCAGGAGTAGGCCATCTAGCCCTTCAAGCCTGCCCTGCCATTTAATAAGATCATGGCTGATCTGAAGTGGATCAGTTCCACTTTCCCGCTTTCTCCCCATAACCCTTAATTCCCTTGTCTATCAGAAACCTATCTACCCGTGACTTAAATATATTTAGCAAGGTAGCCTTCACCACTTCAATGGGCAGAGAATTCCAGAGATTCACCACCCTTTGAGTGAAGAAATTCCTCCTCAACTCTGATCTAAACTGCTCCCCCCCTTATCTTGAGGCTGTGCTCTCTAGTCCTGCTACCCTTTCTCGATGTACTGTATTTGGATTTACAGAAGGCATCTGACAAGGGGCCAAATCAAAGGTTATTGCACAAAGCAATTGCTCATGGTGTAAGGGATAACATTTTCACACTTATAGAAGATTGGCTGGCTGACACAAAATAGAGAGTATATGTAAATGGGTATTTTTCTAATTGGCAAGATGTAATAGATAGAGTCTTGCTGAGATCTATGCTAGGACCTGAACTTTTTACAATCTATACCAATGATAGATGAAAAGATCATGGTAGCTAAATTTGCAAATAACAGTAAGATAAATAAGAAAAGTATGTTGTGACAAGAACATGACAAGGCTGCAGACAGTTATAGATAGGCTGACTGAGTGGACAAGTTGGGCAGATGGAGAAAATGTGGGAAAATGTGAAGTTGCTTACTTTGGTAGGAAGAATAAAAAAGTAGAGTATTACTCAAATGGAGAATGGCTGTAGAATTTCAAGGTACAGAAGGATCAAGGTGTTTTTGATTATTAATGATAAAATGTTATTCTGCAAGAACAAAAGTAATTCAGAAGACTTGCAGAATGCTATCCTATATTGCAAGAGCAACTGAATAACATGATTAGTATTGGTGAGACCACATCTCAAATATTGTGTGCAGTTTTATTCTCTTCACTTAAACAAGAATGTAAATGCATTGGAGGTGGTTCAGAAGTGGTTTACTAGATTGACACATAGAATAAAGAAGAAACAGCAAAGAAAATTACAGCATGGGAAGAGGCCCTTTGGCCCTCCAAGTCTGCACTGACCATACTACCCTTCTGAACTAAAATCCCCGACCCTTCTGGGGACCATATCCCTCTATTCCCATTCCATTCATGTATTTCTCCAGATGCCCCTTAAAACTGTCTATTGTATCTGCTTCCACTATCTCCCCTGGCAGGGGGTTCCAGGCACCCATCACCCTCTGTGTAAAAAAAATGCCTTGCACATCTCCTTTAAACCTTGCCCCTCACACCTTAAACCTGTGCCTCCTCGTAAATTACTTTTCTACCCTGGAAAAAAGCTTCTGAGTATCTACTCTGTCCATGCCCCTCATGGACTTCTATGAGGTCACCCCTCAACCTTTGTCGCTCCAGTGAGAACAAACCAAGTTTTTCCAACTTCTCCTCATAGCTAATGCCCTCCATGCCAGGCAATTTTTTGCCTGGTAATTTTTTTTCTCTACCCTCTCCAAAACATCCACATAAGAACATAAGAAATAGGAGCAGGAGTAGGCCATCTAGCCCTTTGAGCCTGCCCCGCATTCAATAAGATCATGGCTGATCTGAAGTGGATCAGTTCCACTTACCCACCAGCTCCCCATAACCCTTAATTCCCTTATCGATCAGATATCTATCTACCTGTGACTTAAACATATTCAATGAGGTAGCCTCCACCACTTTAATGGGCAGAGAATTCCAGAGATTCACCACCCTCTGAGAGAAGAAGTTCCTTCTCAACTCTGTTCTAAACTGCCCCCACCCTTATTTTGAGGTTGTGCCCTCTAGTTTTGGTTTCCTTTCTAAGTGGAAAGAATCTCTCTACCTCTACCCCATCCAGCCCCTTCATTATCTTATACGTCTCTAGAAGATCCCCCTCATCCTTCTAAACTCTAACGAGTACAGACCCAGTCTATTTAGTCTCTCTTCATAGGGCAACCCCCTCATCTCCGGTATCAGCCTAGTGAACCTCCTCTGCACTCCCTCTAAGGCCAATATATCCTTGTGCAAGTGCGGCGACCAAAACTGCACACAGTACTCCAGCTGCGGCCTCACCAGTGCCCTGGACAGTTGCAGCAAGACCTCCCTGCTTTTATATTCTATCCCCCTCGCTATAGAGGCCAACATCCCATTCACCTTCTTGATCACCTGCTGCACCTGTAGGCTGGGTTTTTGCAACTCGTGCACAAGGACGCCCAGGTCCCTCTGCACTGTAGCATGCTGCAGCTTTTCACCATTTAAATAATATTCCATCCTACTATTATTTCTGCCAAAGTGGATAACCTCATATTTGCCAACATTATACTCCATCTGCTAGGTCCTCTCCCACTCACTCAGCCTATCCAAATCTCTCTGCAGATTTACCGCGTCTTCCACGCAATTCGCTTTCCCACTCATCTTTGTGTCATCAGCAAGTTTTGTTACCCTACACTCAGCCCCCTCCTCCAGATCGTCTACGAATATGGTAAACAGTTGAGGCCCCAGCACCGATCCCTGCGGCACCTTCTCCACCTGCATTGCCACATTCAGTGACCTGTGTACCTGTACACCCAGATTTCTCTTCCTGTCAATACTGTTAAGTATCCTGCCATTTACTGTGTATTTCCTATCTGTATTAAACCTTCCAAAATGCATTACTTCATATATGTCCAGATTACACTCCATCTGCCATCTCTCTGCCCAAGTCTCCAACTGATCTGTATCCTGCTGTATCCTCTGACAATCCTCATCACTATCCACAAATCCATCAACCTTTGTGTTGTCCGTACAAGTACAAATCAAACAAGTCACATTTTCCTCCAAATCACTTATATATACTACAAACAGCAAAGGTCCCAGCACTGATCCCTGAGGAATGTCACTTGTCACAGCTCTCCATTCAGAAACGCGCCATGCCACTGCTACCCTCTGTCTTCTATGACCGAGTAAGAAGTCTCACAACACCAGGTTATAGTCCAACCAGTTTATTTGATATTAAACCCACAAGCTTTCAGAAACGCTGTTCCTTCATCAGGTGTGTGAAAATTTCTGATCAGCAAAGGGCATATAAAGTCACACACAGTTTACAGAATACTGATTAGAATGCGAGTCTTTCCAGCTAACCTGCTATTCAAGTCTTTAAGATGCAGACAATGTGAGTGGAGATAGCATTAGCATAGGTTAAAGAGATGTGTATTGTCTCCAGACAGGACCGTAAGTGAGAGTTCTGGCAAGTCATGGGGGTTACAGATAGTGTGACATGAACCCAAGATCCTGGTTGAGGCCGTCCTTGTGTGTGGAACTTGGCTATCAGTCTCTGCTCAGGGACTCTGCGCTGTCGTGTGTCATGAAGGCCGCCTTGGAGAACGCTTACACAAAGATCAGAGGCTGAATGCCTGTGACTGCTGAAGTGTTCGCCAACAGGAAGGGAACAGTCTTGCTTGGTGATTATCGAGCGAAGTTCATTCATCCGTTGTCGTAGCGTCTGCATGGTCTCTCCAACGTACCATACTTCGGGACATCCTTTCCTGCAGTGTATTAGGTAGACAACGTTGGCCAAGTTACAAGAGTACGTGCCTGTACCTGGTGGATGGTGTTCAAGTGAGATGATGTCATCCATGTTGATAATCTGGCATGTCTTGCAGAGGTTGCTGTGGCAGGGTTGTGTGGTGTTATGTTCACTGTTCTCCTGAAGTCTGGGAAGTTTGCTGCTAACAATGGTCTGTTTGAGGTTGTGCAGTTGTTTGAAGGCAAGAAGTGGGGGTGTGGGGATGGCCCTGGCGAGTTGTTCGTCTTCATCAATGATATATTGAAGACTCTAGAGAAGGTGTTGTAGCTTCTAATGACAGAGCCAGTTCCAATTCCATCTTGCCAGCTCACCTCTGACCCCATGCGAGTTCGCCTTCTGTAGCAGTCTACCGCGAAGGACCTTGTCAAAGGCTTTACTGAAGTCCATGTAGACAACATCTGCTGCCCTACCCTCATCAATCATCTTCATTTTTTCCCTCAAACAACTTGATCAAGTAAGTGAGCCATGACCTCCCCTTCACAAAACCATGTTGTCTCTCACTAACACATCCATTTATTTCCAAGTGGGAGTAAGTCCTGTCTCAAATATCCTCTCCAATAATTTCCCGATCACTGATATAAGACTTGTTGGCCTGTAATTACTTGGATTATTCTTGTTACTCTTCTTAAGCAAAGGAAGAGCATTGGCTATTCTCCAATCCTCCAGGGCCTCCCCTGTAGCCACTGAGGATACAAAGATTTCTCTCAAGGCCCCAGCAATTTCCTCTCTTGCCTCTCCCAGCATTCTGCAGTTCATCCCATCAGGCCTGGCGACTTGTCTGCCTTATGTTCTTCAAGACCCCCAGTACCTCCTTTTTGACCTCAAAATATCTACACATCCTTTTCCAGATTCAACATTCACCCAGTCCTCCTCTTTGATGAGTACTGATGCAAAGTATTCATTTAATACCTCGCCCACTTCCTCTGGCTCCACACATAGATTCCCTCCCTTGTCCTTGAGTGGGCCACTCCCTGGCTACCCTCTTTCTCTTTATTTATGTATAAAAAACATTGGAATTTTCCTTAATCCTGCTGCCCAATGACTTCTCATGAACCCTCTTAGCCCTCCTGATTCCTTGCTTAAGTTTCTTTCTACTTTTCTTGAATTCCACACATTGTACATTGTGAAATGCACTCCATTGAGGATAAATGAAAGCTCTTTGTACATTAGGATATCATAAAACATATAATAGAGAAGGAGGCGCTGGGAGCCTTAAAGTGAATCAAGGTAGATAAATCCTCAGGACCTGATGAAGTGCATCATTGGATGTTGTGGGAGACGTCTGGGTGGCACAGTGATTAGCAATCCTGCCTCACAGCGCCAGGGATCTGAGTTCAATTCTGGCCTCAGGAGACTGTGTTGTTTGAAAATCCCCCCAAATCTGCATGGGTTTCTCCTGGGTACTCTGGTTTCCTCCCACAATCCAAAGATGTGCGGATTAAGTGGATTGGCTATGCGAAATTGCCCCTTAATGTTAGAGGATTGGCAAGTCAAATTCATGTGGTTACGGAATAGGGCGTGGGTGGGATTGTGGTTGGTGTAGACTTGATGGGCTGATTGGCCTCCTTCTGCATTGTAGGGATTCTATAGGCCTCTGCTGATTTATTTTAGTAGTGATGAGGTAAAAAAAGAATGACCTGAAGGAACTTGCTTGCTAAGAGCCGTGCTGCACTGGGATAAATCATTGTCAGGCATCATACCTCTGTTTGGGAAACTGGACTCTTATCACCTTGCTATATGGGACTGTGCCCAATATGTAAAATGAATATATTATTTATCTTTGGGCCAATAACATACTGTAAGATGAAAAGCAACGGATCATTCTTCTGACCACATGCACACTGTCGGCATTTGCCGTTATGCGTAGTTTAAAACTACGGTTTATATCGATATGGTTTATATCAAAACCATGCAGAATTGGCAGACCTAGTGAAAGAATATTATGAACCTAAATCACTCTGATCCTGAGAAGGTACCAGTTTTACTCAGCAATCCGAGAGATGGGGGAGTCTGTCACAAGTTTCTTAACATGATAGGAACATCTGATAGAAGACTACCAATTTGGGTTGACATTTAAAAGATGCTAAGACCCGATTGGTATGTGACATCAATAATGTGACTACCCAAAAATGCCTGCTGAGGGAGGCCCAACTGGACTGTAAATAAGCACTGCTCAGGGAGACAAGAGGTGAAATTGCTGGGCCTCTAACAGAAATCTTTGTCTCTTCACTGGACACAGGTGAGATCCCAGAGGATTGGAGGATAGCAAATGTGGTCCCATTGTTTAAGAAGGGTAGCAAGGATAACCCGGGTAATTATATGCCGGTGAGTTTGATGTCCGTGGTAGGGAAATTGTTGGAGAGGATTCTTAAACATAGGATGTATGCACATTTAGAACGGTATAATCTCATTAGCGATAGACAGCATGGTTTTGTAAGAGGGAGGTCATGACTCACAAATTTGGTTGAGTTTTTTGAGGAGGTAAAAAAACGATTGACGAGGGAAGGGCTGTGGATGTCATCCATATGGATTTTAGTAAAGCGTCTGACAAGGTCCCTCATGGCAGTTTGGTGCAAAAGGTTAAATCTCATGGGATAAAAGGAGAGCTAGCTAGATGCGTGGAGAACTGGCTTGGCCATAGAAGACAGAGGGTAGCATGGAAGGGTCTTTTTCCGGCTGGAGGTCTGTGACCAGTGATGTTCCGCAAGGCTCTGTACTGGGACCTCTGCTATTTGTGATATATCTAAATTATCTGGAAGAAGGTGAACCTGGTGGGATCAGTAAGTTTGCGGACGACACAAAGATGGCTGGACTTGCAGATAACGATGAACATTGTCAGAGAATACAGCAGGATATAGATCGGCTGGAAAATTGGGCAGAGAAATGGCAGATGGAATTTAACCCAGATAAATGCGAAGTGATGCATTTTGGTAGAACTAATGTAGGGGGGAGCTATACAATAAATGGCAGAACCATCAGGAGTATAGACACACAGAGGGCCCTGGGTGTGCATGTCCACAGATCCTGAAAGGTGGCAACGCAGGTGGAGAAGGTGGTGAAGAAGGCATATGGCATGCTTGCCTTTATAGGACAGGGCATCAAGTACAAAAGTTGGTGTATGATGTTACAGCTATATGGAACATTGGTTAGGCCACATTTGGAATATTGCATCCAGATCTGGTCGCCACACTACCAGAAGGACGTGGAGGCTTTGGAGAGAGTACTGAAAAGGTTACCAGGATGTTGCCTGGTATGGAGAGTCTTAGCTCTGAGGCGACATTGGGT
Organism: Carcharhinus amblyrhynchos; assembly: GCF_965287045.1. NCBI lineage: Eukaryota > Metazoa > Chordata > Chondrichthyes > Carcharhiniformes > Carcharhinidae > Carcharhinus > Carcharhinus amblyrhynchos. The sequence continues at coordinate 126,183,066 of NC_137330.1, forward strand.
AAACTGGGGTTGTTCTCCCTGGAAAGACGAAGGATGAGAGGCAACCTAATAGAGACGTATAAAATTATGAAGGGCATAGATAGGGTGAACAGTTTGAAACTTTTTCCCAGGGAGGTGACGAACACAAGGGGTCACAAGTTCATGGTGAGGGGGACAAGGTTTAACACAGATATCAGAGGGATGTATTTTACACAGAGAGTGGTGGGGGCCTGGAATGCAATGCTAAGCAAGGTGATAGAGGCGAACACACTGGGATTAAGGCTTATCTGGATAGCCACATGAACAGACTGGGAATGGAGGGATACAAAAAAATAGTCTAGTTGGAAGCATGAGTGGCGCAGGCTTGGAGGGCCGAAGGGCCTGGTTCCTGTGCTGTATTGTTCTTTGTTCTTTACTACAACTGGCTTTGTTGTTGGAAAAGGCGCCAAGTGGAGCATAGGAGTTACAAGAGTTCCTGGTGGAAGTGGACACACACACCATTGCAACTGAGTTCGGGGACCGCCAGTTGGGGGCAGGCAATTAGGATGGATCCAGAAATATGTAAATCCAGTTATTCTCACAGTGCCAGTCCAAAACAAAGCCAAGTTTGGTCCATACAGACAACAAGCCCTGCAGGATCCAGGCCGGCAAGACAATGTAACAGTTGCCAGTATTCAGGGTAAGCATTGTGGCCAAATTCCCCTCCAACTCCATTTTCAAGTTTGCAGATGACACCACCATAGTGGGTTGATCTCAAACAATGATGAGATAAAGTACAGGAAAGAGAGAATCTGGTGAACTGGAATGTTGGCAATAATCAATGTCAACAAAATTGAAGAAGATAGCTATCAACTTCAATAAGCATCGTGGAGGACATGCCCTGTTTAGGTCAACCAGGAATGATGTGAAAATGGTCAAGAACTTCATGTTTCTAGGTTTTTTGATTTGATTTATTATTGTCACATGTAAAAAGTAAAAAATACAGTGAAAACTATTGTTTCTAGCGCACTATACAGACAAAGTATGCCTTACATAGAGAAGGAAAGGGAAGAGTGGAGGATGTAGTGCTACAGTCATGGCTAGGGTGCAGAGAAAGATCAACTTAATGTGAGGTAGGTTCATTCAAAAGTCTAATGGCAGCAGGGAAGAAGTTGTTTTTGAGTCCGTTAGTATGTGATCTCAAAATTTTATATCTTTTTCCCAACGGAAGAAGGTGGAAGAGCTTATCTCCAGGCTGCATAGGGTTCTTGATTATCCTGGCTGCTTCTCCAAGGCAGTTGGAAGTGTAGAGTGTCAATGGATGGTTTGAGTGATGGATTGGGCTTCATTCATGACTCTTTTGTAGTTCCTTGTGGCTTTGGACAAAGCAAGAGCCATATCAAGCTGTGATACAACCAGAAAGAATGCTTTCTAAGGTATATCTGTAGAAGTTGGAGACAGTTGTAGCAGACACACCAAATTTCCTTAGAGGAGGTGAAGATAGCTGTAAGTCTCCAGCTATTTCTTCCCTTGCCTCCTACAGTAACCTGGGATAAATCCCATCCAACCCGGGGACTTGACGACTTTAAAGAATTCAGGATACCCAACACTCCCTATATTGACATTCTCTAGAGCATTCACACACCCTTCCCCGACCTCAACATCTATCATGTCACTCAATAGACTGAACAGCCTCCTTCTATTCTTTTGAAATAAAGCCAATTATATTTTGTTTAGATTGATTCATATGACTATAGTATTTATTTTAAATCTACTGATTAATAACGTATTCTTCTCTTACAAATGTCTTTGAACATGTTTAAATATCTTTCTTGATACAGGATACTTATTAACTTTGCTTATGATGGATAGAACATAGAACATAGAACATTACAGCGCAGAACAGGCCCTTCGGCCCACGATGTTGCGCCGACCAGTTAAAAAAAAACAACAACAATGACCCACTAACCTAAACCAATCCCTTTTCGTCCATAAACCTGTCCACAGACCTCTTAAACGCCCCCAAACTAGGCGCATTTACAACTGCAGCAGGCAGGGCATTCCAATCCCTCACCACCCTCTGGGTAAAGAACCTACCCCTGACATCTGTCCTATAACTACCCCCCCTTAGTTTAAAGCCATGCTCCCTCGTGCTAGATTTTTCCATCAGAGGAAAAAGGCTATCACTATCCACCCTATCTAAACCTCTAATCATCTTATATGTTTCAATAAGATCCCCTCTTAGCCGCCTTCTTTCCAGCGAAAACAACCCCAAATCCCTCAGCCTCTCCTCATAGGATCTCCCCTCCATACCAGGCAACATCCTGGTAAACCTCCTCTGCACCCTCTCCAAAGCCTCCACATCCTTCCTGTAATGTGGGGACCAGAACTGCACACAATACTCCAAGTGCGGCCGCACCAGAGTTGTGTACAGTTGCAACGTAACGCTACGACTCCTAAATTCAATCCCCCTACCAATAAACGCCAAGACACTGTATGCCTTCTTAACAACCTTATCTACTTGATTCCCAACTTTCAGGGATCTATGTACACATACACCTAGATCCCTCTGCTCCTCCACACTATTCAAAGTCTTCCCGTTAGCCCTATACTCAACACATCTGTTATTCCTACCAAAGTGAATTACCTCACATTTCTCTGCATTAAACTCCATCCGCCACCTCTCGGCCCAGCTCTGCAACCTGTCTAAGTCTTCCTGCAAACTATGACACCCCTCCTCACTATCTACTACACCTCCGACTTTGGTGTCATCAGCAAATTTACTGATCCACCCAACTATACCCTCATCCAGATCATTAATAAAAATCACAAACAGCAGTGGCCCCAACACAGATCCCTGAGGCACACCACTTGTAACCGAACTCCATGATGAATATTTACCGTCAACCACTACCCTCTGTCTCCTATCCGCTAGCCAATTCCTAATCCAGTTCCTTAGATCACCCCCAATCCCATACATCTGCATTTTGTGCAGAAGCCTACCATGGTGAACCTTATCGAACGCCTTACTAAAATCCATATACACCACGTCCACTGCCTTACCCCCATCCACCTCTTTGGTCACTTTCTCAAAAAACTCAATAAGGTTAGTAAGGCACGACCTACCCGCCACGAAACCATGCTGACTATGTTTTTAGAACACAGAAAAACTACAGCACAAACAGGCCCTTCGGTCCATAAGTTGCACCAATGATATCCATAGGCTTACCAATAACCCTCAATTCTATTAAGTCCCATGTACTCATCTAGAAGTCTCTTGAAAGACCCCATCGAATTTGCCTCTACCACCAACGACGGCGGCCGATTCCACTCACCCTCTGAGTGAAAAACTTACCTCTGACATCTCTTCTGTACCTACTCCCCAGCACCTTAAACCTGTGTCCTCTCATAGCAGCCATTTCAGCCCTGGGAAATAGCCTTCGAGAACCCACCCTATCTATACCTCAACATCTTATACACTTTTATCAGGTCACCTCTCATCCTTCATCTCTCTAAGGAGAAAAGACTGAGCTCCCTCAACCTATCCTCATAAGGCATGCCACCCAATCCAGGCAACATCCTTGTAAATCTCCTCTGCACCCTTTCAATAGATTCCACATCCTCCCTGTAATGAGGCGACCAGAACTGAGCACAGTATTCAAAGAGAGGTCTGACTAGGATCTTATAAAGCTGCAACATTATCTCCCGACTCCTAAATACAATCCGTCGATTGATGAAGGCCAGTACACCATACGTGTACATATCCTATACCTGTGAGGTTGATTTAAGAGTCCTATGGATCCGGACCCCAAGGTCCTTCTGATCCTCTACACTGCTAAGGGTCTTACCCTTGATATTATACTCTTTCATCCCATTTGACTTGCCAAAATGGACCACTACACATTTGAAGTCCGTCTGCCACTTCTCCACCCAGCCTTGCTTCCTATCTATGTCACGCTGCAACTTCTGACATCCCTCCAAACTATCTACAACACCACTAACCTTTGTGTCATCAGCAAACTTACCAAGCTATCCCTCCACTTCCTCATCCAGATCATTTATGAAAATGACAAAGAGCAAGGGTCCCAGAACAGATCCCTGGGGCACTCCACTGGTGACCAACATCCATGCAGAAAAAGGCCCATCGACAACCATTCTGTCTTCTGCAGTCAAGCCAGTTCTGGATCCACAAGGCAACAGCCCCTTGGATCCCATGCCCTCACTTTCTCAAGAAGTCTTGCATGGGGGACCTTATCGAACGCCTTGCTGAAGTCCATATAAATCACATCTACTGCTCTTCCTTCATCAATGTGTTTAGTCACATTTTCAAAAAACTCAGCCAGGCTCATAAGGCACGATCTGCCCTTGACAAGGCTGTGCTGACTACTATTGAGCATACTAAACTTCACTAAATGTTCATAAATCCTGTCCATCAACTTACCAACACTGAGGTTAGACTCACCGGTCAGTAATTTCCTGGGCTATCCCTATTCCCTTTTTTGAATATAGAAACCACATTCACAATCCTCCGGAACCTCTCCCATCCCCATTGACAATGCAAAGATCATTGCCAGAGGTTCTGCAATCTCTTCCCTGGCCTCCCACAGTAACCTGGGGTACATCCCATCCAGTCTTGATGCTCTCCAAAACTTCCAACACATCCTCTTTCTTAATGTCCACATACTCAATCTTTTCAGTCCGCCGCAAGCCTGTAGTACAACCACCCAGATCTTTTTCAACTGTGAATACTGAGGTAAAGTATTCATTAAGCACCTCTGCTATTTCTACCAGTTCTTTACAAACTTTCCCACCTTCACATTTTATAGGTCCTACTCCTTCACATCTCATCCCTTTCCTCTTCACACATTTGTAGAACACCTTAGGGTTTTCCTTAATCTTACCCGCCAAAGCCTTCTCATGACCCCTTCTGGCTGTCCTAATTTTCTTCTTAAGTTCCTTCTTATAAGCCATATACTCCTCTAGATCCCTAACATCTCCTAGCTCTCTAAACCTTTTGTACGCTTTTCTTTTCTTTTTGACTAGGTTCATTACAACTTTCGTGCACCATGGTTCCCGTGACCTACCAAAACCTCCCTGTCTCATCGGAACATTGCCGTGTAAAACTCTAGACAAACATTCCTTGAAAATCTGCCATTTTACTTAGGTACTTTTTCCCGAGAACACCTCCTTCCAATTTAGATGTCAATTTCCTTCCTGATGGCTTCATATTTCCCCTTACTCCAGATAAACACTTTCCTAGCTTGCCTGATCTTATCTATTTCCAATGCTATCGTGAAGGAGATAGAGTTATGATCTTCATCCCCAAGGTGCTCTCCCACTGAGAGATCCGACACCTGTCCAGGTTCATTCGCCAGTACCAGGTCAAGTACAGCCCCTCCTTTTGTAGGCTTATCTACATACTTTGTCAGGAAACCCTCCTGAACACATCTAACAAACTCCTCCTCATCCAAACCCCTTACCCTAGGGATATTCCAATCGATGTTTTGGAAATTAAAGTCTCCCATCACGACAATTCTGTTATTACTACATCTCTCTAGAATCTGTTTCCCGATCTGCACCTCAACATCACTGTTACTACTGGGCGGCCTACAGAAAACACCCAGCAAAGTTATCGACCCTTTCCTGTTCCGAACTTCCACCCACAGAGACTCCGTAGACAGTCCCTCCATGGCATCCACCTTCTCTATAGCTGTGACACTATCCCTGATCAACAGTGCCACTCAACTTCCCTTTTGCCTCCCTCCCTGTCCTTTCTGAAACATCTGAATCCCGGCACCTGAAGTACCCAGTCCTGTCCCTGAGACATCCAAGTCTCTGTAATGGCCACCACATCACATTTCCAAGCAGCAATCCACGCTTTAAGCTCATCCACTTTATTCACTACACTCCTGGCGTTAAAATAGACACATCTCAAACCTTCGGTCTGAGTGTTCCCCTTTTCCATCACCCGTCTATCCTTCCTCTTACACTGTCTACAATCCTTCTCTATTTGCGAGCTAACCTCCTCGCTCTCAGTCACCTCATCTCAATCCCCTCCCAACCTTTCCAGTTTAAAATCTCCCCAGTAGCCTTAGCTAACCTTCCCGCCAGGATATTGGTCCCCTTGCTATTCAAGTGCCACCCGTCTTTTTTGTACAGTTCACACCTGCCCCAAATGAGCCCCAATGATCCAGGAACCTGAATCCCTGCCCCCTGCTTCAGTCCCGCAGCCACACATTCGTCCTCCACCTCATTCCATTCCTGCTCTCACTTTCCCATGGCACAGGCAGCAATCCTGAGATTACTACCATTGCATTCCTCCTTCTCAACTGTCTACCTAACTCCCTATATTTTCTTTTCATGACCCCTTCCCTCTTCCTACCTGTGTCAGCAGTACCAATATGTACCACTACCTCTGGCTCCTCTCCCTCCCACCTCAGGATTTCTGGGACACGACCAGAGACATCCCAGATCCCAGCACCAGGGAGGGAAACCACCATTCAAGACTCCCATCTGTCTCCGCAAAATCGCCTGTCCAATCCCCTCATTGCAGAGTTCCCAATTAATACTGCCTACCTCCTCCTTTCCTGAGCCCTCTGAGTTACAGGGCTGGACTCTGCTCTAGAGCCTGGTTCCCCCAGGTGGGCTGTCCCCCCCAACAGTACTCAGACAGGCGTACTTATTGTGAAGGGGCACATCCACCAGGGTGCTTTCTATCACCCTTCCTGACCATTGCCCACTTGTCTGCCTCCCGTGGCCCCAGTGTGACCACTTGCCGGTAACTCCTGTCTATCAGCCCCTCATTTTCCCTAACCAAATGAAGATCCTCAAGCTGCAGTTCCAGTTCTCTAACGCAGTCCCTTAGGAATTGCAGCTTGACACACCCAGCACACCTCACACTCAATTTCCCTTTTTAAAGGAACACAGGAAAAAGTAATTAAGAGTTAAACTTACTCTGTCTCACCCTTTTCGCCTAAGCCCGATGGGCCAAAGCCCTTTAGCTCTCACTCTGCTCCCAGCTCACTCCGCGCCCGCTCTCAACACTGCCCACTGTATAGAGTGGCCTGCTCTCTAAACCTCCTGCTCACCACTGGCTGACGTTAAGCGCCTGCACAGCCTCAAGAAAAAAAACTCAACCTTCCAGAATCCCCTGTGGCTGACTTCCGCTTCCCTTAGTTTAAAAGGAAAACCGGCGGAAAAAAAAGGAATAAATAAATAAATAAACCCCAGTACTCTGGGTACTCTCAGCACTCCTGCTAAGAATCTCTCCCTCTCTATCCTGCTCCAGCCGAACAAATAATTAAAAACAAATGAAATTCTATTAAGTCATGATATGTATTGTTATTGGAAACACAATAACCCGGCAATGATCCAGCCAATAACGATACATATCATGACTTAATGGGATTTCATTTGTTATTAAATTACAATACAAATTATCATTGCATACTGTGATTAAATTAGCATATTACAGGTTCAGTGAACCAGATTTCCAGCTAATACCTTTTGTTATGTCTTTTTATTTGAATTCAAGTTGGATACCCCAGTGATTGCAAAAGGTCCTGTGGAACTATGGTTAAGTGACTTATTGCGAATGCAGCAAGCTTCATTGCATACTGTGATTAAATTAGCATATTATAGCTTCAGTGAACCGGATTTTCAGCTAATACCTTTCCTGTACGAGGCTCCTGGCCAGGTAAATCAATGAAGTTAACAATGGTTTTGTTTTCCAGATTCATGCAATCATCCTCTCCTAACATCAAACCATGAGGCTAACTTGGGTTAAATCTCAAAGATGCAAAGTCCACTTTTGAAAATTAATTCATATTAGTGTCTCCAAATGTCATGCTAGTTGGATGGGCCAGTGTCTTCTCGAATGGGTGAAGCAGAAAGTAGCCAACTGGCTTCACTGTCAGCTTTTCACACCACATTTTTAAATGCTTTGCCAAGGAAAATGAAAGGGCAAGTCCCACAACATTGTGCTGGTTGGGTGGACTCAGCAACCCGGACTTTTCAATGATTTAAACAATTTTTAAAGGGTATCCTGCTGTAAATGAATAAAATTCAACACCCCACACTATGCAACCTCTCTGGCAGGCTCTATTTGCCAGGTCCACATCACGGAGGACCTGTTGAGATTTATGTTGGTATGAGGGCACAATATCATAATTGGATAATTTAAAATGGGGAGACTATCAGGCTTGATATTTATATTTACGTGTATGCAAATTGGGATCCTGTAAAAGGGTGTTTCCTCACTAGGCTATGTATTTGCTCAGACTTAAGCTAAATACAAAGATTCAAAATGCAGTGCACTGATGCTGAAGACTTGACTTTACTTAACTAAACAATCGAATGGGAGAATGATATGAGGGAGCCCTGCACTCAATGTATAGCGTGCGAGCAGCCAGATATCAGTTGGAAGAACAATGGCCCTGTGAAGGCAATTTCACATTCCCAAAATCATTTTGCCAACCTTTCCAGTGGGCATTCTCCAGAAAACATTAATACAAATCAGTCAATAATCATCCTGTCAAAAAATCCAGCCAATAATAATACATATCATGACTTAATGGGATTTCATTTGTTACTAAATTACGGATATTATCTCTCTGCTGTTGCCCAGCAATATGTGAGGCTGGACAGTGAAATGGGAGAATGATTCCCACTGAATTGAACCTATGTGACTCTCATCTGACAGTAAGAAACTCTTCATGTCTGCTTGCCACCTGTGTTGTCTCTTGGAGTTGTATGATCCTGTTCATAAGGTTAGCATTTGCAGCCATCTTGTTCCTGACCACTGCTGAAAACTTTATTGCTTTAAGTGAATCTATTGTCCCTTCCCTCTTTCTGTATTTTATCATTGACTGAAGTTTCACAAAATGTAATCAAAACCGAAACACATCTTGTAAATTCAAAATACATGTTTTAAATGAGAACCATTTGTTAATTATACAGAGCTGTCTTGTATGGCAACAACCCTGGTTGGCTTACGTTTCCATGGTCCAAAATCATTCATTCTAAAGTTAATGTTATGTTAGTGTTCCTAAATCTACGGTTATGCGTTCATCGGCCTAATTTGCATCTGGATATCAGATCCCAGCTTTCAAAGTCAGATTTCCCATTATGTAATTGGCGGAGGTAGGTTTAAAGACATTTTGGGACTTACACACTATTCCCTGCTTTTTATCATTCCTCCACCCCACCCCACTGAAAACAGGGGCAGAAAATAACTGTCTCTGATTTCCTTCCTCAAGCAATAAGTTCAAGTCACAGTCAGTGTCTTCTTTTGTCCCTACAGGTTGGAATTCTAGCGATCCAAATACTGTGGACACGTGACTCTGAGGAAGCACTTAATTTGGCAAAAGACAGTAAAAAGATTATGCAAACAACTAATCAGAAGTTCCTAGAGCTGCTGAACTCTCTTATCGCTCAAACAACACACGACCTGACTAAGTTTCAGAGAATCCAGTTTGAAACGCTTGTAACCATTCATGTTCACCAGAGGGACATATTTGATGACTTGGTACAGTGAAAGATTGTCTTTTTATTGTTACTTTAATTGAGATTTGTTGAACTTTGTGACATTTAATCAGCCCAAGACCCTCCATTGCATTTGCTATTTTGTCGAGGGATGAATGGTATTCTGTTATCCTTTGATATCCATTATATGCAGCAAAGGACGACTAATCAATTGATATGGGAAGAGATAAAATCATTTGCAAATGAACAAGAGACACAAAATCAGATTGTAAATGGTTCTATGTGTATGAAAATACAAATAAATTAGTGAAAATAAATACAGAACCATTAGAGGCAGAGCTATTTGAAGTTATGATACAGAATCATGGAACAGCAGAGATTAAACAAATATTATGCATCAGTTTTCACAGTAGAAGACAGAAAACACATTCTCAAAATAATTTGGCCTGTGTTTTTTAAGTCCAAAATCAGGCATACTGAACCCACATTAACATAATATTTGGCATGATGCCTTCAGGTACACAATCCAATATCATTGCTTTCACAAATTGTGGGTCCTCGAAATAATCAACAACAATGACGTCTAACAAATGTCACCATCATAGAGTCAGAGGGTGAAATTTTCCAGTCCCACCTGCCACAAGAATCGTTGAGGCCGGACAAGACCAGGCAAAAGTCTATTGATCTCAGGTGGGATTTTCCAGTCTTGGGGTGAGAATGGCTGGAAGATCCCACCATAGAGTTTTACAACACAACAAGAGGCCCTTCAGCCCATTGTTTTGTGCCAGTCATACGGGTGAAGAAGCTTTTCCTCAGGTCCCTCCTAAATTTCATACCCCTTACCTTGAAACTATGCCCATCATGTTGACCCCTCTATCAAGAGGAAAGTGTTCTTCCTATTTACATTATCTTTGGCCCTCATAATTTTGTACCTCTGATGCAGGTCCCCCTCCTCACTCAGTCTTCTTTGCTTTAAGGAGAACAACCTAAGCAGCTTTTCTTCATAGCTGAAACACTCCAGCCCAGACAATATCCTAGTAAATCTCCTCTTCACCCTTTCTAGAGAAACTATATTCTATAATTCCTATAGCGTGTATCCTAATGATTTTTATAGTATGGCTACCAGAATTGCACATAGTGTTTTATACAACTCATTATAACCTCCCTACTCTTATATTCCATGCCTCAGTTCATAAAGCTCATTATTATGGCAGGGGGATAAGAATCTTTGGAAGGATTCAGAACAGGGGGAATTAAGAACAAGAAGAGACAATAGTAAGGAGAATAAGGAAAGTGATAGGCAGAGAAAACAAGGGCCAGAGTCAGATAAGGACTGAGTGAAAATAGTAGGAAAGGGAAAATAAATGTTAAAAGTAGTCACCTTAAGGATTTGCACCTGAATGATTGGAGCAGCTTGTTCCAGACACTCACCACCTGCTGAGTGGGAAAAAAAAAATTGACCCTCAGCATCCTTTTGTATCTCAACCCTTTTAAACCTATGCCTTAAGAGAAAAAAAGAGAACCACTTCCCAATAGTTACCCACTCAGCTCCAAATTCCTGACACCCTCCCTCTGGCTGAAATCTCATTCAGGCTGCACTCTCTCTAGCCCATTGGCGTGCAGAAACTCACTAGCCATGCATTTTCTAAGACCACTGCATTATATACAGCTGTGGTGAGCTAGGATGACTCACACACCAGTTTAGAATTCCTAAATGTTCACACCTATTGAGGCCCTAATCAGACTTCAGCTGATCGACAGATAACTGCAGTCAGCTAACTGGGTCAGTTGCTTATTGCCATTTTGACTAGACTATTGAATTTAAAGAGAAAAACAACAAAATACTTACCAATAGTTACTCACTGAACTCCAAATTCCACTACCCTCACTCTGGCTGAATCTCACTCAGGCTGCAGTCTCTCTCCCATTGGCTTGCACAAGCTCACTGGTGAGACGTGATCTCATAGAAACTTATAAATTTCTAACAGGGTTAGACAGGGTAGATTCAAAAAGAATGTTCCCAATACTGGCGGAGTCCAGAACTAGGGGTCACAGTTTGAGAATAAGAATCCTCTGAACCTTTTAAAACTGAAGTAAGGAGAAATTTATTTTTTTAAAAAGTTGATTTATTAGTCACAAGTAAGGCTTACATTAACACTGCAATAAAGTTACTGTGAAATTCCCCTAGTTGCCACACTCTGGTGCCTGTTCGGGTTAATGCGCCTAACCAACACATCTTTCAGACTGCGTTAAGAAACCAGATGATGAAGGAGGAAACCCACACAGACAGAAGGAGAATGTGCAAACTCTGCACAGACAGTGACCCAAGCCGAGAATTAAACCTGATCCCTGGCATTGTGAGGATGCAGTGTTTGCCACTGTGCCACCTACAGTCACCCAGAAGGTGGTGAATGTGTGGAATTCACTGCCACAGAATGTAGTTGAGGCCAAAACATTGTCTGATTTCAAAAAGAAATTAGATATAGCTCTAAGGGCTAAAGAGACCAAGGGATGGGAGGGAAGAAAGGATCAGGGTATTTGATGATCACAATGACAGAAATGAATGGCGGATCAGGATCCAAGGGCCAAATAGTCTACTCCTGCTTCTAGTTTTGATGTTTCTATAAAAGCAAATAGTCTGTAAGCCTTCTTAACAATCTCACCTACCTGTCCAGCTTCCTTCAGGGATGTTTGGACAAAAGGTCCCTCTGGTCCTCTGTACTTCTTAGCGACCTAACATTCATTGTATTTTCTTGCCTTGTTAGTCCTCTCAAACTGCATCACCTCATACCTAGCAGGGTTAAATTCCATCCTGTAATCTAAGACTTTTCGTCCTAGCTATTTACCACAACAGCAGTTTTTATGACATCTGCGAAGTAACTGATCATACCTCTCACATTCTTGTGGAGATCATTAATGACATTAATCATTAGACACTATAGACAACAAGGGAACCAGCACTGATCCATGTGGAACACTGGACACAGACTTCAAGTCATGAAAATCACCTTCACCTATTACCTTCTTAATTAATAGGACATTAATATCAAAATAAAAAAAATGTTGGGGTCCAGTCTGGCTTCATACTATACCATGGAGTTTCTGATCTGGTACCCTAACAATGCAAATGTAACTATTGTCTGTTCTTCTTTCCTTCCGCAGGTAAAAATGCATATCAGAACTGTGAGTGACTTTGAATGGTTGAAACAAAGTCGATTTTATTTCAACGATGACACACAAGAAATAAGAATAGGCATCACTGATGTGGAATTTATCTATCAGAATGAATTTTTGGGCTGCACTGATCGACTTGTTATCACCCCTTTAACAGACAGGTAAGGGTAGACCTTTGACAGTTTATTACACTTTATTAGACAATGTGATTGACTCTCAACTGTCGTTGGGCAATCAGGGTTGGCATTAAATTCTGGCCAGTCAGTGACACCATGTCCCATGAATGAAATTTATGTCTTTTTTTGACACAATTCCTGTTACGTTATACCTAACAATTTAAAATTATTTATCATTTGATTTTCCTCTAAATGCTGGAGCTCAGTGACCTGTCGCTCCTCGATTCCAAATCCAACACTCTCGGCTGCCTGACCCAATTCCAACCAACTGTCCTAACCCCCAGCTTGTGTTGTCTTAGCTCTCCAATCCTAGACATGAACTCTGGACGAACTTATCTGAGGGCCATTTCAATGTGTGCAGTGGTCTGACTTTTTTTTCATATTCTAATGTACCTTGGCACCTCTATCACAGATGAAATACAATACTCGATACCTCAAGGAACCGATCCTCATTTCTTGGGCACAGGATATTTTCCAAATTTATGAATCACTTTTTTGTAGAATGTCTAACCAGAATGTGAAGAACGAATATAATAATAAGCTAAGCACAGCTGCAATTCCTTAGGCTCCATTTGTTCTCGTTCTTGCCATGTGCAAGGATTTCTAATACTGTTAATTATTGCAAGGAACCCAGCCAATGTTTTGCCAAATAGTGGATCTGTGGAACATAAAGAAATTCAATAACTTCTTAGATGTTTTTAAGTCTCCATTTGTCCTCTCTGTGTTTTGTTCATGGGAGCATTTGAACAGGAGTAAACCATTCAACATCTCCTGCCTGTTCCACTATTCAATTAGTTTGTGATTGATCTGCGAGCAGACTGCAAAAACTCAGCTTTGTCTTGCATCCATTAGCACCTCAACTCCACAAAGATCTATCAATCTCAGATTTATAATTAGCAGATTGAGAATATTCAGTTTCCATTTGCAGAAGGAAATTCCAAATTCTGCCATGCTTTGCATGTACAAAGAGCTATTTTCCAATTTTACTGCTGAAAATGTTCTGCCTTTAATTTTTAGACTATGCTCCCCTGGTTCTCAACTCCACATACAACAGGAATTATTTCTAAGTATCTACCACTTGATTAATCCCCTTAATATCTTAAAAAACGTCTTTCAAATCAACTCTGATTGTCTAAATTTCAGGTAATCCAACCCTAATTTGTGTAATCCATCCTTTTAGTTTAGCACTTGGAGTTCAGGTATCTTTCTCGTAAATCTGCACTAGGGGATTTACCATCGCTGAATCCCTTACTACCAGTATTCTGTAGGTCACATTGACCAGAAACTGAACTTGTCCAGCCATATATGTATGTTATATTGTGGGTACATGAGCAGGCAGAGGTTGCAAATTCTGCGGGGGAAACTCACTTCCTGACTTCCCAAAGCCTATCCATCATCAACAAGCCACAAGTCAGGAGTGTGATAGAAAACACTCAACTTGCCTGGATGAGTGAAGCTCTAACAATACTCAAGAAGCTTCACAGCATTTAGGACAAAGCAATCTGCTTGATTGGCACTCCAACATCACCTCCAACATCGACTCCCTCCATCGGTGGCCACAAATGGTTGGCTACATGGGAGGCCCCAGAGGATTGGAGGATAGCCAATGTTGTCCCATTAATAAGAAGGGTAGCAAAGATAACCCAGGTAATTATAAGCCAGTGAGCTTAATATTAATGTTAGTGAAATAGTTGGAGAAAATTCTTAAAGATCTAAACACATTTGGAACTGATTGGTCTTATTAGCTACAGACAGCATGGTTTTGTATGAGGGAGGTCATGCCTCACTAATTTGATTGGGTTGTTTGCAGAAGTGACAAAAATGGTTGATGATGGAAAGGCTGTGGGTATTGTTTACATGGACTTTAGTAAAGCATTTGAAAGGGTCCCTCCATGGCAGGCTGGTGCAAAAGGTTAAATCACATGGGATCAGAGGTGAACTAGCTAGGTGGATTTAGAACTGGCTTTACCATAGAAAACAGGTGGAAGAGTGTTTTTCTGAATGGAGGTCTGTAATTTGTGGTGTTCTGCAGGGATCAGTGCTGGAACCACTGTTGTTTGTAATATATATATATACAAATGACTTGGAAGAAAATGTAACTGGTCTGGTTATCATGTTTGGTGGAATTGTAGATAGTGATGAAGATTGCCAGTGAATACAGCAGTACAAAGGCTGGAAAATTGGGTGGAGAAATGGCAGATGGACTTTAATCCAGACAAATGTGAGGTGATACGTTTTAGTAGATCAGGTGGGAGCTATAAAATAAATGGCAGAACCATCACAGGCATAGATATACAGAGAGATCTGGGTGTACAGGTCCACAGATCCTCAAAAGTGGCAGCACAGGTGGAAAAGTTGGTGAAGAAAGCATATGGCATGCTTGCCTTCATCAGCCAGGGTATCGAGCATAGAAGTTGGCAAATTATGTTACAGTTGTATAAAATGTTGGTTAGGCCATATTTAGAATACTGTGTCCAATTCTGATCACCACACTACCAGAAGGACGTTGTGGCCTTGGTGGGAATACAGAAGAGTTTACCAGGAGGGTATTAGTTATGAGGAGAGATTGAATAAACTGGGCTTGTTCTCCCTGGAAAGACAGAGGCTAAGAGGTGACCTGATAGAAGTTTATAAAATTATGAGGGATATAGATAAGGTGAACAGTTAGAAGCTTTTTCCCAGGGCAGAAAGGACAATCACAAGGGGGCACAAGTTCAAGGTAAAGTGGGAAAGGTTCAGTAGAGATGTGAGGGGAAAGTTTATACACAGAGGGTTGTGGGGCCTGGAATGCACTGCCAAGTGAGGTGGTTGAGGCAGATAGTGACATTTAAGACTTATCAGGATAGGCGCATGGACAGGGGGGAATAGAGGGATACAGCTGGTTGGTCTTGATGGAACAACATGATCAGTACAGGCTTGTGAGCTGAAGGACCAGTTCCTGTGCTGTACTTTTTTTTTGTTCTTTGAGGTGTTGTTTCCTAGCTTTACTGACTGCAGTCTGTAGATTAAGAAGTCTAGGATCCAGTTGCAGAGGGAACAGCTGAGTCCCAGGCAATGAAGTTTGGAGATGAATCTTGGAGTAATAGTAATAGTCTCATGGGGACACTGTTACTGGGATAACATACACTGTAAATAATGACAATTGAAGATGATTGTACTCTGCAGCTGAGGCTGCTCCCTTAGGAATGGGTTAACTACAACCTTCCAATTTGTTATGTTAATTGTTTAATAGAACTCACTGGGATATATAAAGGGGTGACATGTGGCCCTGGCTGTTGAAGATGTGTGTGTGGAGTTGAATCAGAAAATAAAGGGAGTTTATGAAGAAGCTGGACTTGTGTTTCCTTTACTGGACTGCAACTGAGAGGCTCAAACACTGGTAGCAGAGGATGGTTGCCGGTTTCAAGTGAAGGGCTGCAGGTTATAACTTAAAAAAAACACTTAGCATTTCCAATCAATGAAAAAGTGACTGGGAGACAACAAAATGACTGAACTCAGAGTAAAAGTGTTAGGATATAGCTATCCACCATTATTCTCAGTCACTGAACCTTATGACCAATGGAGAAATAAAGTCATCATGTGGACTAAGATAACCAGTTTGGGAAAAGAAAACAAGAAATGAACTTGGCTCTTTACCATACAGAAGTAAAATTAATATTTTCCCAATTGGAGTTAGAACATTTGGACTCGGAAGACAGTCTGGATAAAGGATGATTTATTAAGTGCATATGAAAGCCTGGTTAGATTTTGGAAGTCAGAGGATATTTCTCCTCAAGAGTATGTGATAAAATTTAATAGACTATATATAAGGCTGTAAAAACACCACCTGGAAATTCCAGTCTGTGTTGGCATTTAAGTTACTGGGTGTGCTAAAATTACAAATATCGATAGGGTCAATCTCAGGTCCCTATCTGCCTTAAGGAGAGGACCATCATCACGGCACCAAAGGAAAACCAAGCAGTGCGTCTCAATGACTATCATCTGGTGGCTCTGACATCCATCATTATGAAGTGCTTCAAAAGGCTAGTCATGGCACAAATCAATTCCAGCCTCCCAGACTACCTGAATCCACTACAGTTTGCCTACTGCTGCAACAGGTCCACAGCAGACGTCATCTCCCTGGCTCTGCATTCAACCCTGGAATACCTGGATAAAAAAGATGCCTATGTCAGATTCCTATTTATTGACCACAGCTCACACCTCAACACCATTATTCCACAAAACTCATCTCCAAACTCTGTGGCCTGGGCCTCAACTCCTCCCTCTGTGACTGGATCCTGAACCTCCTACCCCACAAACCACAATCAGTGAGGATCAACATCAATACCTTCTCCATGATCATCCTCAACACCGGTGCCCCACAAGGCTGTGTTCTTAGCCCCCTACTATACTCCTTTACACACTTATGACTGTGTGGCCAAAATCCCCTCCAATGCGATTTTCAAGTTTGCTGATGACACTACCTTAGTGGGACAGATCTCCAACAATGACAAGGCACAGTACAGGAATGAGGTAGAGAATCTGATGAACTCATGTGGCAACAATAATCTCTCCCTCAACGTCTCAAAATGAAAGAGATTGTCATCAACTTCAGGAAGAATAGAGGAGCACATGCCCCTGTCTATATCAACGGGGACGAAGTAGAAAAGGTCAAGAGCTTCAAGTATTTAGGTGTCCAGATCACCAAGAACCTGTCTTGGTTCCCCCATGCCGAAACTATAGTTAAGAAAGCCCACCAACACCTCTATTTTCTCTGAAGACTAAGGAAATTTGGCATGTTAGCTCCGACACTCACCAACCTCGACAGTTGCACCATAGAAAGCATTCTTTTGGTTGTATCACATCTTGGTATGGCTCCTGCTTTGTCCAAGACTGCAAAAAAGGTTGTGAATGTAGTCCAATCCATCACGTAAACCAGACTGCCATCCATTGACCCTGTCTCAACTTCCTGCTGTCTCGGCAAAACAGCCAGCATAATTAAGGACCCCACGCACACCGGTCATTCTCTCTTCCACTGCAGCTGGAGTACTGTGTGCAGTTTTGGTCGCTGTACTTACGCAAGGATATTTTGGCTTTGGAGGGAGTGCAGAGGAGGTTTACTAGGCTGATACCGGAGTTGAGGGGGTTGAGCTATGAGGAGAGGCTGAATAAACTAGGCTTGTACTCGTTAGAGTTTAGAAGAATGAGGGGAGATCTCATTGAGACATATAAGATGACGAATAGGATGGATAGGATAGAGGTGGAGAGACTCTTCCCGCTCAGAAAGGACAGTAGGACTAGGGGGCACAGCCTCAAGATAAAGGGGGGGCGGTTTAGAACGGAGTTGAGGAGGAACTTCTTCACTCAAAGGGTGGTGAATCTCTGGAATTCTCTGCCCATTGAGGTGGTGGAGGCTGCCTTGCTAAATATTTTTAAGACGCGGGTTGATGGGTTTTTGATAAGAGAGGGGATTAAGGGTTATGGGGAGAGGGCGGGAATGTGGAACTGAGACACGACAGATCAGCCATGATCTTATTGAATGGCGGGGCAGGCTCGAAGGGCTGGATGGCCTACTCCTGCTCCTATTTCTTATGTTCTTATGTTCTTCTTCAATCGGGAAAAAGGTACAAAAGTCTGAGGTCATGTACCAGCCAACTCAAGAACAGCTTGCTCCGTGTTGCCGTCATGTTTTGAATGGACCTATTTTGCATTAAATTGATCTTTCTCTACATCCTAGCTATGACTGTAACATTACATTCTGTAGTCTCTTGTTTCTTTCTTTATGAATGGTATGCTTTGTCTGTATCGTGCACAAGAAACATTACTTTTCACTGTATGCTAATACATGTGACAATAATAAATCCAAGGGTGCTGGTTTTGACGGGAGTTAAATTTACAGAGAAAGGTACCTTATAATCAAATATGAGAGGCTTGGCCTTAAAAACATTTTTAGGGAAATATCCTATCCCATTGCTTTTATGACACAAGTGGATCAGTCAGTGATAAAACAGACTGGCAGATACACTATTAACAGAATGGCGAGATCATACAGGTACAAGCTGGCTACAGGAATATAGAACATAGAACATGGAACATTACAGCGCAGAACAGGCCCTTCGGCCCACGATGTTGCGCCGACCAGTTAAAAAACAATGACCCTCTAACCTAAACCAATCCCTTTCCATCCATAATATGGCAGAAGGTTAGGACCCAGAAATTACAAGGACAGAAGCCCCTTTAATATCTATAGCAGGAGGGAGGGTATGAATTCCAGAAATGCCCAGGGTACGATTTTTTGGTATGATTCTAAATTTTATTATGCTTTCAACTGTCTAAAATGATTGAATAGTTTTTGAAGCTACACATAACATGGAAAAATCAGAAGAGGAAAGAGATAGTGACCAGAAAGAAGACATTTTCCTAATAACAAGAAGTTTTAATCTTGCAATAAAAGTTTTGGTTGTAGAGTCCTTTAATTGTGCTGTTTTTGGTCAGTGGCTCTGTGTGGAATTAACTGGTTAAAATGTTACCTGGATTCTTTAAATGCTGAAAATTGGAACAAGGTTAAAGAATTTAAAAGTTCCACATGTTTCAAATTTAGGGATGGTAATATCCTGAAGTCACCGAAAAGAATGATGATCCCTTGCAATGTTGCCAGAATGAATAGTTTCATTCACGCAGGCGTTCTGTCAAGTGAGTAAGCTTTGCTTCTGAGCAGACCATCAATAAAGAAAGCGCACATGGAACTGGATATGGAAAATGATTAGGCAACAGTTTTTGGAAAAACGATGGACACAGTCCAGAATTTACACAGTCGGGACACTGTTGTATTCTGTTATTGACAAAACACTTTTAGGTAAAGAGGTTAAGGAAGTGTTATTAGCATCCGGAAATGGAACTTTAGCAGATAAAAAGCTGAGTGTGCTGAAGTTATATCCGCAATTTGCACGTCCATCTTCTTGAAGGCTGCAAGTTTTATTAAAGGATGCAGGTGTAAGAGATGTGGACTATATTAAGCTGATAAAACAGGTCAGTGCTCACTGAGATTTGTAGGAAATACAGAAGGACACCATCACAGCCGATAGTAACTCTACCCTGGGCCAGAGATTTTAACAATGTTGTAGCTATGGACCTTAAGATCTGGGATGAAGCAAACAATATTATCATTTTGCACTTTGTAGATTTAGCAACCAGATTTAGTTAGCCAACAGTTGCACGTAGTGAAGAAAAGAGAGTAATTCTGGATCAGATCATGGAAAAATGGATAGGGACGGGAATGGGGCCACTGGAGGAATTCGCTGATGATGAGTTTAGAGATTGTGTGAAAACATGAATTTCACAGTCATGAATATGGCTGCAGAAAGCCCATTTAGTAATGGTGTGAGAGGAACGATGCGCTAATCGATGACATGCTCCAAACAATTTTAGCAGTTAAACCAGATTGCAAGTTAAATTCAGCCTCAGCATGGGCGGTACATGCAAAGAATTCATTGCAGATGGTCGGGGACTATAGTTGCAATTATTAGTATTTGGTAGAAATCCTAAAATTCCATCCATTTTGAATGACCACCTCTAGCTGGAGAGTACAATTAGATCTGCCTTTGCTGAGCATTTAAATGCATTGCATATATGTAGACGAGCATTTTTGGAAACAGAAGTCTCTGAAAGAATTCGCAGAGCTTTAAGGCACAAAATATAGCATCTAATACTGTTTTTCAGCAAGGTGACATAATATCCTATAAGAGAGATAATTTCAATGAATGGAAAGTTCCAGGGAAGATTATCAGCATAGATGGCAATATAATTGTATTGCAACCTCGTAAACAGACTGTTAGGATACGTTCATCACGGATACTGGGTACAGATTACCAATCTGCGAATTTAGAAACAGTAGACGAACGTGGTGAGGAACCAGGATCATCTGATAGTCGCGTGTTACAGAATTGTGAGAACCAGTTAGCTGAAATAGATAGGGCACCTGTAGAGAAACACTACTTCTTATGAACTCGAACAGGCATTTTTCCCAAAGAACAACTGCTGAAAGTTAGGACAAAAGTGACATACTTGCCTGAAGGGTCCAGACAATGTCATTATTAGAGCAGGGAAGGCCACTGGAAAGTATGAACATTGGTTGAATGTACAGAATACAGGGGATGCCATCAGGACCATGGATTGGGAACACAAAGTTCAAAAATGGAGAGCACAGAAAATTAGTGCTAAATCAGATGGTAGGTCTGAGTGAACGTGATCTCAGGAAGGGATTGAGAACTATTGAAAGAATATCCCACAACAGGAGAGAAAGATCAGGTAGTATCAGACCAGATAAGGGGTATAGCTGGACAAGATCTCAGAATATGAGTGAGACTATGAATGCTACAAGGAGTAGAGGCCCACATACTCGTGAGGTTTTGGTGGCTTCTAATAAATTAAGAGAAAAGGTTATAAAAGATGCTAACTGCATAGTTGGCGTAAATGTGGGGTTGATACAAAAGTACCAGACAGTGACAAAGATCTCCATCTCACACATGGATTTGCATGGAAAAGATGCCTCTTGTTGGAACTTAAAAGGCAGAAAGCCATCTGACGCTAGGCACTTATCTCGTCACTAATCCTCACTGACGGAGTGCCCGATTCATACTTATATGGAGCATGTGTGTTTCGTGCCGATTCTGGATTGGTGAACGCAGTGTTAAAGGGAGAAGTGCCAGTAAAGTTGGGTGTGCAAGCCATTAAGTCAATGGAAATGCATGCAAATGCATTTAAGTGGCCATCGCGGCCATTTTGGACTTTGTCCCAGTCACAGCTATTTTCGGACCTTGCTAAAGGGGGAACCAGCGTGGAGGTGGGCACGGATTTTGCTACTCGCCTCTTGCTCAACTTTGCCACATTTTCATGCCTGAAAACCAATGGTAAAATTGGGCCCTAAGCCTTGTAGAAGCAGTGGATATGGCTTTTTTCATATCCCAGAAATGGACAGACATTTTGGGGTTCGAGATTTATGGGTAAAATATCCATTGAGTGTCACATTGGCGATAAATCTCTTTGGGAAAATGTGCACTTGACACTGAGTGTAAACGAGAAAATGTTGAGGACAGCCATAGCCAGCTGAAAATAAATATTGGACAACAGTGAAATATCAAAAACAAAATGGCTTGACAGTAGTTATCAATTGTCTGATTGCTTTACAAAAAGAGGGGCTTATTCAGACACTTTGGATATTATCTTTCTATCAACAATATTTTTCTTCTTCAGAAGTGAATAACAAATGGGGAAGAGGTGATACAGTGTGTTTTGTGTTTTCTGTAGGGACAAATTCATCATTTTTTTTCTTTAAGGAAGGTAAGCCTGTTAGAAGTGGGTTAACTGCAACGTATTTGTTATATTAATTGTTTAATAGAACTCATTGGGATATATAAAGGGGTTACAGGTGGCATTGGGTGTTAGAAATACGAACGTAGAGCTAAATCAAAAAAATTAAAGGGACTTTATGAAGAAGCAGGACTTGCTTGTTCCAGACACTCACCACCCTCTGTGTGAAAAAATTCCCCTTCTGAACACTTTTGTATCTCTCCCCCTCACCTTAAACCTATACCCTCTAGTTTTAGACTCCCTTACCTTTGGGAAAAGATATTGACTACCTAGCTGATCTATGCCCCTCATGATTTTATCGACCTCTATAAGATCACCCCTCAGCCTTCTATGTTCCAGAAAAAAAAAGTCCCAGTCTATCCAGCCTCTCCTTATAACTCAATCCATCAAGTCCCAGTAGCATCTAGTAAATTTTTCTGCACTCTTTCTAGTTTAATAATATCCTTTCTATAATAGGGTGACGAGACTGTACACAGTATTCCAAGTGTGGCCTTAATGTCTTATACAAGAACAAGACATTCCGACTCTTGTATTCAAAGTTCTGACCAATGAAACCAAGCATGCCAAATACCTTCTTCACCACCACCATCTTGTCCACCTCTGACCCCACTTTCAAGGAGCTATGAACTTCTGTCGTGTTGTTCTATAACTCTTCTCAACGCCCTCCCATTAACTGATTTATTCCTGCCCTGGTTCAATCCACCAAAATGCATCATCTTGCATTTATCTAAATTCAACTCCATCTACCATTCATCAGTCCACTGGCCCAATTGATCAAGATTCTGTGCAATACTAGAAAGCCTTCTTTACTGTGCACTTTGCCACCGATCTTGTCATCTGCATATTTAGTAGTCTCTGTTTTCCCTGTACCGGCAGGTCCAGCAGGGGCAGCTCCCATGTTCATCCACAAAGCCTGAGCTAAAGTGATGTAACACCTACAATTGGAATTTTAAAAAATCACCATTAAATTAGCAGTATAAAGCAACCCTCAGGTTGCTCCATAATTTAATAAAATCATGGCTGATCTTCAAACCCAACCCACTTTTCCACCAACTTGTCATGTTCCTTGTCGTGGGTAAGATGGGTTATGGGCTAAACATGCCTCATAAATTTTCATCCAAATCATTTATATAAATGACAAATAACAAAAGACCCAGCACCAATCCCTGAGGCACCGTGGTCACAGGTCTCCAGCTTGAAAAATAACCCTCTTCAACCACCCTCTGCTTTCTGTCATTTAGCCAATTTTGTACCCATTTGGCTACCTCACCCTGGATCCCTTGAAATTTAACTTTATGGAACAACCTACAATGCAGTATCTTGCCAAAGGCCTTGCTAAAATCCATGTAGACAACATTTATTGCACTGCCCTAATCTACCTTTTTGGTTACCCCTTCAAAATTCCTTTTTCTTTTTTTCACATCCTGAAATGCATAATCTCACACTCACTGGGCTAGATTCCATTTGCTACTTTTTCTTCTTGGAAAAGAAAACGTTGATTGAGATGTACAAAATTGTGATGAGCCTGGATAGACTGGGTGGGAAAGACCTACTTAATTTAGCAGAGAGGTTGGTGACTAAATGGTGTAGAACTGGTGATTGATAGAAAGATTAGAGGAAAACATTTTTCATTTTGAGGATTGTAGGGGTCTGTAACTCTTTGCATGAGAGGGTAATAGAAGCAGAAACCCTCATTTAAAATATGTCTCAAATACTGTAACTTGCAGAGCTGAGGACCTAAAGCTAGAAAGTGATTAGGCTGGGGTGGCTCACACTGTTGGGAGTTTTTTACAGGCCTCCAAAAAGTTCCAGGGATGTAGAGGAAAGGATTGCAAAGATGATCCTGGATTGGTGCGAAAGTAACAGGGTAATTGTTATGGGGGACTTTAACTTTGCAAATATCGATTGCAAAAGCTATAGTTCAAGCACCTTAGAGGGGTCAGTTTTTGCCCAATGTGTGCAGGAAGGTTTCCTGACACAGTATGTAGATAGGCCAACAAGAGGTGAGGCTACATTGGATTTGGTACTGGGTAATGAACCAGACCAGGTGTTAGACTTGAAGGTAGGTGAGCACTTTGGTGATAGTGACCACAATTCGGTCACGTTTACCTTAGTGATGGAAAGGGATAGGCATATACCGAAGGTCAGAAGTTATAGCTGGGGGAAAGGTAATTATGAGGCTATTAGGCAAGATTTAGGATACATAGGGTGGAGTAGGAAACTGCAGGGGCTGGGAACATCTGAAATGTGGAGCTTGTTCAAGGAGCAGCTACTGCGAGTCCTTGATAAATATGTTAGTTTCGTTACCGGCCGTTTCCGCCAGATACCCGCTAGCGTGGCAGCCACCAGACAACTCTTGGTTTCGTTGACACCGTTAGGTTTCCACCAGTCGAGTTCGGAGCGCCAGGGGCAAATTCCCCAGCCGGTAGCCCTCCCGATATATTCCCCTTTTCTCCCGATCCCGATTGTAGACTTAGACGACCACGGGCTGTCTCGTTCGATCACAGTTTATTATACAATACAATCTTGCAAGATCGGGTGGGCTGGTGCGCACACCTTACATAGATTTACAGCACATTTTATACTGTTTTTTTTTACACATTGTGATGGCTCGTATTGTGTTATTCCCCCTTATTTGGCTGTTAACCTTGTTAACTTTAAACACTGTAATGGCTTGTATTGTGTTATTCCCCCTTATCTGGCTTTAAACACTGTAAATGGCTTGTACTGTGTCATTCCTTCAATTAACACTCTCTCAATCTCCCATTCTGCGCTTAATCTCATCACTGTCCCGTGCAACTCAGTCAACTGTCTGTCATGTGCCTCCCCCTTTCTGTATGTTGCTGAACTCGTTACTGTTAGCTCTTGCAGCCTTAAAAATTACATTACTTCTCACAATCCCCCCTTTTCTTTTTACTGTCTGTAATTTTTTATTTATATTTATTTTTTTTTTAACTAGCATCCCTTTTTCCAGATCTAGTTCAGATATGCACGAGTAGGTTGTTCCAGTTTGGCTAACATACTATCCACTTGCTCGTCCCAATCTTCATCATCGGGAGACCTATCTAGGAGGGTCTCTCTTTCCTCCCTTTCCAAGTGGATTCCCACCACCCTTCCATCAGTGACATCCCGTTTCATAAGAGCTGTTTCTATCAGTCTCTGCGTTAATCCCCGAATGCAGGGAATAACGCAGCATCCTAAGGCTGCCAGGATCCCTGATACCACCACGAAGGATACTAACATTGATACTACCACCCCTTTCCATCTCCCGAACCATTCGTCCAGCCACCCGGTCCAGTCGGTGTTTGCCCCCGAATGCTCTGCCAACTCATCGGCTAGAGTTGTCAGGCCCCTCAGAGCCCGGGTGATTGATCCGTCGGGAGCGGTATTGTTGGGGATGAAAGTACAGCATTGAGTCCCGATCATAACACAGACTCCCCCTTTCTCGGCCAGAATCATATCCAGAGCTAGTCGGTTCTCCCAAGCCATTCGGGACGTAGCATCTAACTGTTCCGTTATCCCTTTTATAGCATCCCGGGTATAGTTTATGAACCTCTGTTGGTTATAATATATGTAGTTTATCCAATCTACATTTTTGTTGATAGTGACCCACCAGAACAGAGATTCGAACCCTGCCGCTATTTGATTCCTGGCTTTATATTCATCCGGGACCCCTCTGGGTACCCCGATGGAATCCAGGTAAATCCTGTCATCAAACGAAGTGGGGATATTGCGGCGCTTCCGGGTTGTCCGGGGAGTAACCTTTGTTCCCTTTCGTTCAAAGGCTAGGGTGAATGGTATGGCTAGTTGTACTATGGCACACGTCCCAGTCCATTTCCGGGGTAAGGTGGCTCGTAGTTCTGCACCCCCGCAGTACCACCAAAGGTCGGCCCGGGGGACCTGTATCTGGGAATAATTTCCACCATCCTTAGTAGTGTTTACTTGGATGACCTGCTGTCACAGAGTCAGGCTCCCAACGTTCTGATCCCACTCTTTCCCCGTCCTCTGTATGCAGGTTTGATGGACACCCGATGCCCCGGAAAAGGAGGGCGCCTGGGAATATCGGTTGTGCTGGACCGGTGGGAACGTTAAGCCCAGAGACTGACATGTGGGATCTTCCCAGGCGGTTCGGTGTTGGTACAGTTTCACCAAACACTCAATTCCACCTTCTTTTAGTTTAGGGAGTGGAACCACCTGCGGACTCGGTCTACTACCCGCACACGCATAACAGTTGTCTTTTCCAAGACTCTGGACAGTATACCAAACCCACTCCAACCATGCGTTAATTTCCCTGAACCCTGTCTCTATCTCTACGGTCTCCCTTAAATCTTTTATCTGTATCACTTTAACCTTTTCGGAGTTTCCAGGAGTCAGGGCAGTTACACGGAGTATGGACGAGTTTGTGGCTATTGCCTCCTGGAGGGTAATTCTTACACAGCACAGCCGCTCCTCCTGAACCCGTACTCCAAGTACCTGACCCTCTAGCCCAGTGTGCAGATTTTTCTTGACCACCCAGTTGGTTTGTTTTATGGTCAGATAAAGGGGGTTGCACTGATCTATTCCACAGTCTCTCGGGTAGATCGCTTTCGGCACCAATGTTATTCTTTCCCGTACCCCAAGAGCTTGATCCTCTCCCAATCCCGTCCCCAGAAATAGTAGCTCCATCGATTTTCCCTGATATTTCTTTTGTCTCGCCAGGCTGTTTTTAGGGTCATTTAGTTCCCCCGCTGTCCCACATGGTACCATCCGGCATAAATCTATCTCTAATACCTGTGTCTGGGTTGCTTTTTGTACAGTAAGACTGTATTGCTGACCAGTATTTTTCCCTTCCTCAGCGTACCACCTATCTACCGCGTCCCCTTTCCATCCCCCTCCCACCAAAGTTACAGTGTACACCAGCAAGAGTACAAGCCACATTTTTGAGTTCTCGTGCCCTGACCAAAGTGTCCGTTCAGTTGTCTTCTGCTGGATTGCTTCTGTCCGGGGTTGAGAGGATGTCCTCGTCCGGTGCCGGTACGGGCCCCTTTGCTCGGGTGTAGTGAGTCCAGCCTCGTTCTGCTGTTCGGACAGCTGTTTCAGTTGTTAGTAACACCAGGAAAGGGCCGTCCCAGACCGGGTCTAGGGTCTTCGGTTTCCAGGTCTTGATGAGAACCCAGTGTCCGGGCTTGATCGAGTGAACCGTGAAAGCCAAGGGCGGTGTCTGGGCTATGAGTCCCTGTTGGCGCAAATGAGAAAGAGCAGATACCAATGCTTCAACATACTTTTTTACAAAGACATCCCTGGTTTCAAAAATAGGCAGCTCACCTCGAGGTCCCACAAAGGGAAGTCCGAACATCATCTCATATGGGGAAATCCCTAAATCTCTACGTGGTTGCGTTCGTATTCGGAGTAGGGCAAGGGGCAAGCATTTTGTCCAGGGTAAGCCGGTTTCCACTGTCAATTTTGTGAGTTGTGTTTTGAGGGTCTGGTTCATTCTCTCTACTTTCCCTGAGGAAGGGGGATGCCAAGGAGTGTGGAAGTCCCAGTCTATCCCCACCGCACGCATTACACCCTGCAGCACTGTCGAAGTAAAGTGGCTTCCCTGGTCGGAATCTACCGCTCGGGGGATCCCAAACCTCGGAACAATCTGTTCTAGTAGGATCTTGGATACCTGACTCGCGACCGCAGTGGCGGTGGGGAAGGCTTCTACCCATCCCGTTAAATGATCCACCATTACCAGGAGATATTTCAGTCGTCCGATCGGGGGAAGTTCAGTATAGTCAATCTGGATATACTCGAAGGGCCGGTATGCAGGGGCCCGGCCCCCTCCCCTAGTCTGTCGTAACCCCCTTTTGTTCACCTTCCGGCATATCAGGCAGTCCTGCGTGACCTGTTGGGCCACCGTATGGACCCCTGGGTGGGCATATTGCCGCAGGAAGGCATCGCACAACGCCTGGGTTCCCCAATGGCTCCCCTGGTGTAGCTGGGTCAGAACTTCCCTGGTTAGGGATCGGTTCAATAACTGACGTCCATCTGGTAGCAGCCACCTCCCTTCCTCTCCCTTTTCCCCTCCGATCACCCTGAGCTCTTCCTCCTCTTTTTCTGTGAACACTGGCACTTCTTGTATCTCCGATACCTGTGGTATCCACGCCAAACAGTCGACCAGGTCCCCCTCCATCCCTGCTATTCTAGCCTGTTCATCTGCTAAGCGATTCCCCGTGGCTTCTGGGCCAACCCCTTTTTGATGCCCTCTAATGTGGACTACTGCTATCTCCCGTGGTTTTAACAGATCTTCCAAAATCTTAACAACTAGTTCCTCATGTACCAACTCCTTGCCGCGGCTGTTAATCATGCCTCGCTCTTTCCAGATCTTTCCAAAGGTATGTACCACCCCATAAGCGTATTTTGAATCTGTGTATATAGTCCCTACTGATCCTTCCAGGCTGGTCAGGGCGCGGTGGAGGGCATACAACTCGCAAGTCTGTGCCGACCACGAAGGGGGCAACCGCCCCCGTTCCTCTACCTTCCATCCCTCTTCGTTAACTATGGCATACCCGTTATGCCTCTTGCCCTCCACCGTCCTAGAGGACCCATCAATGTACCACCTCTGTCCCGTGTGCAAGGGTTGATCTCGTAGATCCTCCCGCACCTTACTTTGTAATTCTACTATGTCCACACACAGATGTTCAAGGGTCCCCTCCGCCTCCCCTCCCAGGAATTCCGCTGGATTCTGACACGTGCTAAGTTCTAGTTTCAGGTCATCTCGATCTAGTAATATCACTTCATATTTCAAGATCCTCGAGTCTGTTAACCAGCGGCCCGCTTTTTGGTTTAAAATTGTCCTCACCTGGTGTGGGGTAACTACCGTGAGTGGCGCCCCAAAGGTCAGCTTTCTGCTCTCCTCTACCAATTTTTGCCGTGGCTGCTACCGCCTGGACACATTCGGGCCACCCTCGGGATACGGGATCCAGAATCTTTGACAGGAAGGCCACCGGTTTCCTGTGTCCTCCCCATTCCTGGGTCAGTACCCCGAAGGCTGTGCCCTGTTTTGCATTGGTGAACAATAAAAAGGTCTTATCATAATCCGGTAAACTCAGGACTGGGGCAGTCACTAGTTTTTGTTTCAGGCTGGTAATCAAATCTTCCCCCTCCCTATCCCACCAGATTTTATCCGGGGCCCCTTCAACCAGGCGTAAATACAGTTCCTTCGTCAGGGGGGCATAATTATCTATCCAGAGTCTGCAATATCCGAGTAAACCCAGAAATTTCCTGAGTTCTCGTTTCGTTCTAGGGAGTCCTAATCCTACAATTCCCCGGATTCTTTCAGGACTTATTTTACGCTGGCCACAGCTAATCAGATGCCCCAGATATCGAACTTCCCGTTCTGCATACTGTAACTTTTTCTGACTCACTCTTAGCCCCTGTTCCGCGAGAAAGTTAAGCAGGGCATTGGTCCCAGTTTGAACTTGCCGGTCGGAGGGTCCCGAAAGTAAAAGATCATCTACATACTGTATCAATTTTAAGTCTGGGGGTAAAACTAGGCTCTCTAAGACCTGTTCCAAAATCTGCCCGAATAGGTTCGGAGATTCCGTAAATCCTTGTGGAAGAACCGTCCACCGGTATTGTTGTTTTCTTCCCGTGTCCGGGTCTTCCCATTCAAAGGCGAACAGGTCTCGGCTATCTGGGTCAAGGGGACATGCCCAGAAGGCGTCCTTTAAGTCCACCACACTGAACCAGCTGTGGTCTGGCGGAATCCGCCCTAGGATGGTGTAGGGGTTAGGGACTACCGGGTGACGGATTTGTACAATTTTATTTATTTCTCTTAAGTCCTGGACCATCCTGTAGTTACCATCAGGTTTCCGGACAGGCAGAATGGGGGAATTATACTGGGACATACAGGGCTCTATCAACCCATCTGAAATTAACTCCCGTACCACCCCGCTGAGTCCCCGGCGCCCCTCCCAGGAGATCGGGTACTGTCGGACTCGTACCTCCGGGCTTCCTGCCTTTAGGGTAACTTTTATGGGGGTCACCGATAGTTTTCCACGATTACCCTTGGTCGTCCACACTTTGGGGTTTATTTGTTCCATTTGCTGTTCATCTAGGTAAGCCATAGAGATCAGCAATTCTTCATTCTCTCCCACACTAATTTGAATCCCAAATTTTACTATTAAGTCTCGGCCCATCAGTCCGTAAGATAGATGGGGCAGGTGAAGGAGTTCTGCCGTGACCCTCTCGCCCTCCCATTCAATTTCTAAAGGAGTGAAAAGCCGGGCCCGGAAAACCCCCCCTTTTACCCCTGAAATGTTAAGCGAACGAGTTTGGTAATTACTCCCTTTGGGATGAATGGGAATTGCAGACCTCCCGGCGCCTGTATCTACTAAAAACGTTACCTCCTCCCTTTTCTGGCCCACCCTCAAGTTTACCAGGGGTTCTTGGTAGGCCCTTATTTCGAGTGCCCCCCGGTCTCCCTAGTCTACCGAGTACTCCATCTCATAGATCCCCTCTCGCTCCTCCCTTAAGTCTGGGCATTCCCTTTTAATATGTCCCAATCGGCCGCAATGGTAACACCCGGCCGGTCGCAGTCGTCCGTTTCCATAGGGTCGTCCACGGCCCCGGCCGCGGTTTTCCCTCCCTCCGTTATGCCAACCCCCTCTAGACCGTCCTCTACCTTCCGTTCGTCCTTCTTCTACCATTCCTGTGGATTTGCAAACTTCCCTTACAGCGGCTACCATCATCTTGGCTTTTTGTTTCTCTCTTACCGCGTCCCTCTGAACAAACACTCTCTGCGCTTCATGCAACAGATCCCCAATATCTTTCCCACTCCAGTCCTCAATTTTCTGCAGTTTCTTTTGTATGTCTGGCCAGGATTTGGTGACAAAGTGGACTTTCAACATTCCTCGCCCTATTTCCCCATCTGGATCGAGGCTGGAGTATTTCCGGACCGATTCCCTAAGTCTATCCAGGAACGCACTGGGTGACTCATCTTTACCTTGGGAAACCTCGAAAGCTTTACTTAGATTCTGTTGTTTGGGGACACAGGTCTGTATTCCCCTAATTATCAAATTCCGGAGATCGGACATATGAGTTCTCCCAATCTGGGTATTATGGTCCCAATCTGGGTCTTGGAGGGGATATTTCTCCTCGCCCTGGACCCCCTGTTGGTGTTCGCGGTCCCAAATTTCCATAGCCTTCTTCCTGATCATACTCCTCTCATCATAATTAAATAATACTCTCATCATGGCCTCCAACTCCTGCCATGAGTACAAGTTAGGACCCAGGAATTGGTCAAGTTGAGCTGCCACCGCCTCGGGGTCCTCTAATAAAGGTGGCAGCTCTTTCCTGAATTGCCTGATATCCCCGGTATTTAAAGGGACTATCACATATCCCGTATCTCCCCCCCCAAAGGGGACCTCTCGAAGGGGTTTCATTTTAACCACTTCTTGGGGTTTTTTGTTCTCAACCTGCTGCCTGGCCTCTTTTTGTTCCCTAGTTTTACTTCTAGTACTCGGTCCCGAGGACTCTGACTCCGACAGTGAGGAAGTCTTAGATGCTGATGGCCCGGGGTCTTCCCTGGAAGGGTCGGGGGTGTCTCTTTGTCCATCTGTGGTGTCTCCCTTGGGTTTGTCGCGGGACCCGTCGTAGGGTGGGGGCGAGTGGGGTCTAGGGGCCGGCGGGGGTGGCAAAACGTCCAATACTTCCCACGGACGGGACTGACCACGACGGGACTGACTACCCTGATGGGGGGACATGACAAACACGTCTAACGGCGGAGAGGTATTCAGGGGACCGGATCCCTCCCAACAAGCTGCATATTTTATCTCTTCAGGGTTTGGCTTTGACCTTCCATTTACACACAAGTTTAACAGTTGACATACCCAATCTTCGTCCGAACCGTATTTTGGCCAGAACACGGTCGGTGGTCGGATTGGTTCCTTAGTCCAAATAAAACAACAATACTTAATCATTACTTTCCGATTGAGGCCCCGGGTTTTCTCAGAATCTTCCCAATTACTTAATTTTATTCCCAACGGACTATCCGGCGGTATGCCGTTTGACCCCTTTGCCTTACTTCTCCTTCCGTCTCTCGTCTTAGACGGTTTTCCTCCCATAATAGGTCACCTCGTCCTCTTGGGTTGCTTCCAAACCCTCAAACAGAACTGTCCTATTATGTGGTCAAACAAGGAAGAAACCACTCTCAACTTCTAACCGTAATTTTGTCCTTGGAGTGTAATTCTCTTACCTTGCCCCGTGCACGGAGTTGTCTGACCTTTATTCCTGTACGTCCCTTCGTCCGTTAAACCTAAACACAATTTGAGCTGAAAAACCCGGGGCACTGAATCAGACCCCGAGAGCAGCCAGTGGTTCTTACTTTATCTTTAGTTTAAGCCCAATTAGAAGTTTTTTTTTGTCTCGCTCGTGGTCGGGTTCTGAACTCAGTAATTCTGTGTAAATATACACGGTGACGCGTCTGGTTATTACTGAGATCAATTCCCTAGTCCAAGCGAGAGGGCCGGGTATATAAGCTATCCCGGACGAGCCCCCAAATTGTTAGTTTCGTTACCGGCCGTTTCCGCCAGATACCCGCTAGCGTGGCAGCCACCAGACAACTCTTGGTTTCGTTGACACCGTTAGGTTTCCACCAGTCGAGTTCGGAGCGCCAGGGGCAAATTCCCCAGCCGGTAGCCCTCCCGATATATTCCCCTTTTCTCCCGATCCCGATTGTAGACTTAGACGACCACGGGCTGTCTCGTTCGATCACAGTTTATTATACAATACAATCTTGCAAGATCGGGTGGGCTGGTGCGCACACCTTACATAGATTTACAGCACATTTTATACTGTTTTTTTTTACACATTGTGATGGCTCGTATTGTGTTATTCCCCCTTATTTGGCTGTTAACCTTGTTAACTTTAAACACTGTAATGGCTTGTATTGTGTTATTCCCCCTTATCTGGCTTTAAACACTGTAAATGGCTTGTACTGTGTCATTCCTTCAATTAACACTCTCTCAATCTCCCATTCTGCGCTTAATCTCATCACTGTCCCGTGCAACTCAGTCAACTGTCTGTCATGTGCCTCCCCCTTTCTGTATGTTGCTGAACTCGTTACTGTTAGCTCTTGCAGCCTTAAAAATTACATTACTTCTCACAAATATGTACCTGTCAGGCAGGGAGGAAGTGGTCGAGCAAGGGAACCGTGGTGTATGAAGGAAGTTGAATCTCTGGTGAAGAGGAAGAAGGAGGCTTATGTAAAGATGAGACGTGAAGGCTCAGTTAGGGCACTGGAGAGTTATAAATTAGCCAGGAAGGAGTTAAAGAGAGAGTTAAGAAGAGCCAGAAGAGGACATGAGATGACTTTGGCGGATGGGATCAAGGAAAATCCTAAAGCTTTCTACAGGTATGTCAAGAATAAAAGATTGGTTAGGGCAAGATTAGGGCCAGTCAGAGACAGCAGTGGGAAGTTGTGCGTGGAACCTGAAGAGATAGGAGAGGCACTGAATGAGTATTTTTCAACAGTATTCACTCAGGAGAAAGTCAGTGTAGTCGCGGAGAATACTGCGATACCAGGTAGTAGACTAGATGAGATTGAGGTACATAAGGAGGAGGTGTTGGCAATTCTTAAGAGTGTGAAAATAGGTAAGTCCCCTGGGCTGGATGGGATTTACCCTAGGATTTTCTGGGAGGCTAGGGAGGAGATTGCAGACCCTTTGGCTTTGATCTTCATGTCGTCAACGGCTTCAGGTATAGTGCTGGAAGACTG
Source organism: Carcharhinus amblyrhynchos (assembly GCF_965287045.1). Taxonomy (NCBI): domain Eukaryota; kingdom Metazoa; phylum Chordata; class Chondrichthyes; order Carcharhiniformes; family Carcharhinidae; genus Carcharhinus; species Carcharhinus amblyrhynchos. Next base: position 126,216,948 of record NC_137330.1, read on the forward strand.
GAGGATAGCAAATGTTGTCCCCTTGTTCAAGAAGGGGAGTAGAGACCATCCTGGGAATTATAGACCAGCGAGCCTTACTTCTGTTGTGGGCAAAGTTTTGGAAAGAATTATAAGGGATAGGATTGATAATCATCTAGAGGGAAATAAATTGATTAGAGATAGTCAACACGGTTTTGTGAAGGGTAGGTTGTGCCTCACAAACCTTATCGAGTTTTTTGAAAAGGTGACCAAAGAGGTGGATAAGGGTAAGGCAGTTGACGTGGTGTATATGGATTTTAGCAAAGTGTTTGATAAGGTTCCCCATGGTAGGCTACTGCAGAAAATGCAGATGCATGGGATTGAGGGTGATTTAGCAGTTTGGATCAGGAATTGGCTAGCTGATAGAAGACAGAGTGGTGTGCCTCAGCGATCTGTTTTGGGGCCACTGCTGTTTGTAATTTTTATAAATGATCTGGATGAGGGTATAGTTGGGTGGATTAGTAAATTTGCTGATGACACCAAAGTCGGAGGTATGGTAGATAGTGAGGAAGGGTGTCTTAGTTTACAGAGGGACTTGGACAAGTTGCAGAGCTGGGCCGAGAGGTGGCGGATGGAGTTTAATGTGGAAAGGTGTGAGGTAATTCACTGTGGCAGGAATAACAGATGTGTAGAGTATAGGGCTAACGGTAGGACTCTGAATAGTGTGGATGAACAGAGGGATCTAGGTGTATGTGTCCATAGATCCCTGAAAGTTGGGAATCAAGTAGATAGGGTTGTTAGGAAGGCATACGGTGTCTTGGCGTTTATTGGTAGGGGGATTGAATTTAGGAGCCGCAGCGTCATGTTGCAACTGTACACAACTCTGGTGCGGCTGCACTTGGAGTATTGTGTGCAGTTCTGGTCCCCACATTATAGGAAAGATGTGGAGGCTTTGGAGAGGGTGCAGAGGAGGTTTACCAGGATGTTGCCTGGTATGGAGGGAAGGTCCTATGAGGAGAGACTGAGGGATTTGATGTTGTTTTCGCTAGAAAGAAGGCGGCTAAGAGGGGACCTTATTGAAACATATAAGATGATTAGAGGTTTAGATAGGGTGGACAGTGATAGCCTTTTTCCTCGGATGGAGAAAGCTAGCACGAGGGGGCATAGCTTTAAATTAAGGGGTGGTAGTTATAGGACGGATGTCAGGGGTAGGTTCTTTACCCAGAGGGTGGTGAGGGATTGGAATGCCCTGCCTGCTGCAGTTGTAAATGCGCCTAGTTTGGGGGCGTTTAAGAGATCCGTGGATAGGTTTATGGATGGAAAGGGTTTGGTTTAGGTTAGAGGGTCATTGCTTTTTAACTGGTCGGCACAACATCGTGGGCCGAAGGGCCTGTTCTGCGCTGTAATGTTCTATGTTCTATGTTCTAGAGGGTGGTGGTTGATGGGAAATATTCAACCTGGAGTGCAGTTACAAGTGATGTACCCCAAGGATCTGTTTTGGGGCCACTGCTGTTTGTCATTTTTATAAATGACCTAGATGAGGGTGTAGAAGGATGGATTAGTAAATTTGCTGACGACACCAAGTTCGGAGGAGTTGTAGACAGTGAGGATGGATGTTACAGTTTGCAGAGAGACATAGATAGGCTGCAGAGTTGGGCCGAGAGGTGGCAGAAGGAGCTTAGTACGGAAAAGTGTGAGGTGATTCACTTTGGTAAGAGTAACAGGAGTACAGAATATAGAGCTAATGGAAGGACTCAGTAGTGTGGACGAGCAGAGGGACCTCGGGATACATGTGCATAGCTCCCTGAAAGTTGGCACCCAGGTTGATAAGGTTGTTAAGAAGGCGTATGGTGTGTCGGCTTTTATTGGTAGAGGGATTGAATTTCGGAGCCGTGAGGTTATGTTACAACTGTACAAAACTCTGGTGCGGCCGCACTTGGAGTATTGCGTACAGTTCTGGTTGCCGCTTTATAAGAAAGATGTGGAGGCATTGGAAAGGGTGCAGAGGAGGTTTACCAGGATGTTGCCTGGTATGGTGGGAAGGTCTTATGAGGAAAGACTGAGGGACTTGAGGTTATTTTCATTGGAGAGAAGAAGGTTACGAGGTGACCTGATTGAGGCATACAAGATGATCAATGGATTGGATAGGGTGGACAGTGAGAGCCTTTTACCTCGGATGGAGATGGCTAACACAAGGGGACATAGCTTTAAATTAAGGGGTGGTAATTATAGGATGGATGTCAGAGGGAGGTGCTTTACTCAGAGGGTAGTAAGGGCGTGGAATGCCCTGCCTGCAGCAGTTGTGGACTCGTCAACTTTAAGGGCGTTCAAATGGTCAGTGGATAGGCATATGGATAGCATTGGAATAGTTTAGGTTAGAGGGTCATTAGATTGGTTCCACTGGTCAGCGCAACATCGAGGGCCAAAGGGCCTGTACTACGCTGTAATGTTCTCTGTTCTATGTTATACTGATATAAACACGATAGGCCAAGTTGATTTTTTTGTAATGTAAATATTCTCTGATTCTGTTATTCCAAACTGCTCATACAGATGCCATGATGTAACTGATTTTTACTGCTAGTTTAATGGTGATTTTTCTTTAATTCCAATTGTAGGTGTTACATCACTTTAGCTCAGGCTTTGTGGATGAATATGGGAGCTGCCCCTGCTGGACCTGCTGGTACAGGGAAAACAGAGACTACAAAGGACATGGGAAAAGCTCTTGGAAAATATGTCGTGGTGTTCAATTGTTCAGATCAAATGGATTTTAGAGGATTAGGGAGAATCTACAAAGGTAACTATATATGAAAATGCAAAAGTGTATTATTATATGTTAAGTGAAGGCTTATTAGAATCAGAACAGGATTAGGAGGATGGATAAGCTGTAAGAATCCTCAGGTTGCTCCATAATTTAATAAAATCATGGCTGATCCTCAAACCCAACCCACTTTTCCACCAACTTGTCATGTTCCTTGTCGTGGGTAAGATGGGTTATGGACTCAACACAGGCAATTGGGACGATTGTGGTTAAAAAAAAACGGGGCAGCATGGACAAGATGGGTCGAAGGGTCTGTTTCCATGCTGTAAACTTCTATGGCTTCCTTAGAATCAAAGATTCTATCAATCACAGTGGCTCAGGGATTGGTGTGGGAGGAATGGGTTTGAATTTATGGGGCATTGGCACCAGTATTGGGGTAGGTGGGACCTGTTCGGGCGGGATGGGGTGGGTCTGAACCGTGCTGGGACCAGAGTGCTGGCAAATCGAGTAAAGAGGACTGTAGACAGGGCTTTAAACTAATTAGTGGGGGGGAGGGTGCGAGGGTAGGTGATGTTACGAGGTCTAAAGTTAAGGATAGGGTACAGGTAAGGGAAGAGGCTGAGGATGTCCCAATAATAGAGGGAGGAGGGGGCGTGAGTATGGTTGGTGGCGTTACGGCAAATAGGGTCCAGGTGAAGGCTGGGATGAAGGCACTCTATCTGAATGCACGAAGCATTCGGAATAAAGTGGATGAGTTGGTGGCGCAGATCGGCACAAATGGATACGATCTGGTGGCCGTTACAGAGACGTGGCTGCAGGGTGACAGGGACTGGGAGCTGAATGTACAGGGCTATCAAGTGTTTAGGAAGGATAGGCAGGCGGGAAAAGGGGGGAGCGTAGCTCTGCTGATTAAGGATGGCATCATGGTGGTAGCAAGGGATGATATTGGAGCCAAGGAGCAGAGGGTGGAATCGTTGTGGGTGGAGATTAGGAACAGCAAAGGGAGGAAGACGCTGGTGGGTGTCGTCTATAGGCCCCCGAATAATGATCTGGAGGTGGGGCGGGCTGTTAACGCGCAAATAAGTGCGGCGTGCAGGAATGGGACGGCCGTAGTTATGGGGGATTTCAATCTGCATATTGATTGGTCGACCCATGTTGGACGCAGGGGCTCGAGGAAGAGTTCTTGGAATGCTGCCGGGATAGTTTCCTCGAACAGTGTGTGTTGGAGCCGACGAGGGAGCGAGCTATCTTGGATCTGGTGCTATGTAATGAGGCGGGTAGAATTAGGGACCTTGTGGTGAAGGATCCTCTTGGGGAGAGTGATCATTGTATGGTGGAGTTTCTGGTGCAGATGGAGGAGGAGAAAGTGGGTTCCCGGACACGCGTCCTCTGTTTGAATAGAGGGGAGTACGGTAGGATGAGAGAGGAATTGGCGAATGTGGACTGGGGGAACGCGTTGGAGGGAGGGTCTGCTGAGGAGCAGTGGAGGATCTTTAAGGAGATCTTTCTTGGTGCTCAGCGGAAATTTATTCCGATGGTCAAAAAGGATAGTAGGAAGAGAGGTAATAAGCCGTGGAAAGCGAAGGAGGTGAAGGAAAGTGTTAAATTAAAAGCGGAGGAATTTAGAGTAGCTAAGAGTAGTGGGCGAGAAGAGGATTGGGAGAGGTTTAAATGTCAACAAAGATTGACAAAGAAGTTGATAAAGAAGGGTAGGAGAAACTATGAAGCTGGGCTAGCACTTAATATTAAAAAGGATAGCAAGAGTTTTTATAAATATATAACAAGGAAGAGGCTGGCTAGGGTGAATGTTGGTCCTTTAGAGGATGAGAAAGGGGACCTAGTGGTAGGGGATGAGGATATGGCTAAGGTATTGAATAACTTTTTTGTTTCTGTCTTCACGGAGGAGGACGTGAATAATTTGCCGTGTGTTAGCGATGGAAAGGTGGTAGGACTGGAGGGTCTTAATGACATTACTGTTACTAGAGAGGCAGTGCTCGACAGACTGGAGGGGCTGATTGTGGACAAGTCCCCAGATGGAATGCATCCGAGGGTTCTGAAAGAAATGGCGGAGGTGATAGTGGATGCCTTGGTGGTTATTTTCCAGACGTCGCTGGATTCCGGGGAAGTGCTGGATGATTGGAAAACGGCTAATGTTACACCGTTGTTTAAGAAGGGTGCCAGGCAAAAGGCGGGGAATTATAGGCCGGTTAGTTTAACGTCTGTGGTGGGTAAAATGTTAGAATCTGTCATTAAGGAGGAAATTGCGAGGCATCTTGAAGGGAATTGCTTGATAGAGCAGACGCAGCACGGTTTCATTAAAGGGAAGTCGTGTCTGACAAATTTACTGGAGTTCTATGAGGATGTGTCTAGGGCGGTGGATAGAGGAGAGCCGGTGGATGTGGTCTTTCTAGATTTTCAGAAGGCGTTTGACAAAGTACCTCACAAGAGGTTATTGCAGAAGGTCGAGGGACATGGAGTTGGGGGTAGGGTGTTAGCGTGGATAGAAGATTGGTTGTCAAATAGGAGGCAGAGAGTGGGGGTCAACGGGTGCTATTCGGATTGGCGGATGGTGACTAGTGGAGTGCCCCAGGGGTCGGTGCTGGGGCCTCAGCTTTTTACCATTTATATAGATGATCTGGAGGAGGGAACCGAGTGTAGGGTGTCGAAATTTGCTGATGACACCAAGATTGGGGGAACGGCAAATTGTGCGGAGGGTGTGGAGAGTCTGCAGAAGGATCTAGATAGGCTGGGCGAATGGGCCAGGAAATGGCAAATGGAATTTAATGTTGGCAAGTGTGAGGTGGTCCACTTTGGTAGGAAGAATGGTAGGAAGGACTATTACTTACGGGGCGAAAAACTGCAGCAGGCGACGGTGCAGAGGGACCTCGGGGTCCTTGTGCATGAGTCGCAAAAACCCAGCTTGCAGGTGCAGCAGGTGGTCAGGAAGGCGAATGGGATGCTGGCCTTCATAGCGAGGGGGATTGAATATAAAAGTAGGGAGGTCTTGCTGCAGCTGTATAGGGCATTGGTGAGGCCGCAGCTGGAGTACTGTGTGCAGTTTTGGGCACCGCACCTGCGCAAAGATATTTTGGCCTTGGAGGGAGTGCAGAGGAGGTTTACTAGGCTGATACCGGAGTTGAGGGGGTTGAGCTATGAGGAGAGGCTGAATAAACTGGGCTTGTACTCGTTAGAGTTTAGAAGAATGAGGGGAGATCTCATTGAGACGTATAAGATGATGAATGGGATGGATAGGATAGAGGTGGAGAGACTCTTCCCGCTCAAAAAAGACAGTAGGACTAGGGGGCACAGCCTCAAGATAAAAGGGGGGCGGTTTAGAACGGAGTTGAGGAGGAATTTCTTCACTCAAAGGGTGGTGAATCTCTGGAATTCTCTGCCCGTTGAAGTGGTGGAGGCTACCTCGCTAAGTATATTTAAGACGCGGGTTGATGGGTTTTTGATAAGAGAGGGGATTAAGGGTTATGGGGAGAGGGCGGGAAAGTGGAACTGAGCAGCGACAGATCAGCCATGATCTTATTGAATGGCGGGGCAGGCTCGAAGGGCTAGATGGCCTACTCCTGCTCCTATTTCTTATGTTCTTATGGATAGACTCAACAACTGAGCTTTCACAAACCTTGAGTTAGAGAATTCCAAAGATTCACACCCATCCATTGGTGCATATGGTCCAGTTGCTGGAGACCTCCATCTTCCTTTCCAACCTCTAGGAATGGGCCCAAGCCTTCAAGCAGGTATTTCTAACATTTGTATTTGCATGCCTGGTATCAAAACCTGTTGCCAGTGCAGATAATTGGAAAGGGAGCAGCAATTAACCATTCACCCCTCCCTCCCACTGACATTTAACCTGCCAGGGTAGGATCTGGAAAATTGCACCTCTTGAGCTTGACCTTATCTAAATCTCTGCTGCTTATATCCAAACACATACCAAGTTGGATTCATCCATTATTCCTCTGTTTTCTGACCAACATTAGCTCCTGGTTTGCTAAAACTTTAATCGTAAAATTCTCAACATTGTTTTTAGATCTTTCCATTGATTTGCCCCACCAAATCTCTGAAATTGTATCCAAGTGGTGTACCTCAAGGACCTGTTTTGGGGCCACTGCTGTTTGTCATTTTTATAAATGACCTAGATGAGGGTGTTGAAGGATGGATTAGTAAATTTGCTGACGACACCAATGTTGGAGGAGTTGTAGACAGTGAGGATGGATGTTACAGTTTGCAGAGGGACATAGATAAGCTGCAGAGCTGGGCTGAGAGGTGGCAGATGGAGGTTAATACGGAAAAGTGTGAGGTGATTCACTTTGGTAAGAGTAACAGGAGTACAGAATATAGGGCTAATGGAAGGACTCTTAGTAGTGTTGACGAGCAGAGAGATCTCGGGATACATGTATATAGCTCCCTGAAAGTTGGCACCCAGGTTGATAAGGTTGTTAAGAAGGCGTACGGTGTGTCAGCTTTTATTGGTAGAGGGATTGAATTTTGGAGCCGTGAGGTCATGTTACAACTGTACAAAACTCTGGTGCGGCTGCACTTGGAGTATTGCGTACAGTTCTGGTTGCCGCATTATAAGAAAGATGTGGAGGCATTGGAAAGGGTGCAGAGGAGATTTACCAGGATGTTGCCTGGTATGGTGGGAAGGTCTGATGAGGAAAGGCTGAGGGACTTGAGGTTATTTTCATTAGAGAGAAGAAGGTTACGAGGTGACCTGATTGAGGCATACAAGATGATCAAAGGATTGGATAGGGTGGACAGTGAGAGCCTTTTACCTTGGATGGTGATGGCTAACACGAGGGGACATAGCTTTAAATTAAGGGGTGGTAATTATAGGACGGATGTCAGAGGTAGGTTCTTTACTCAGAGGGTAGTAAGGGCGTGGAATGCCCTGCCTGCAGCAGTTGTGGACTCACCAACTTTAAGGGCGTTCAAATGGTCAGTGGATAGGCATATGAATAACATTGGAATAGTTTAGGTTAGAGGGTCATTAGATTGGTTCCACTGGTCGGCACAACATCAAGGGCCGAAGGGCCTGTACTGCACTGTAATGTTCTATGTTCAGTTCTGACATCTTGAGAAGGTGCAATTAGGAATGGAGAGGAGAATCAGTGCTAGCCTAGTCAACGAAGTGCACATCCCTTTAATGAATGCAAAAACGATTCTATTTAATTTTATTTAGCTGTTTAGAACATTTTTAATTGATTACAAACACTAACACCTGCAGTTTGCATTTCAAAAGCATAATTAGTTCAGTGAAATATCCCAAGCTTCACAGGTACATTAGATGGAAATCAGCTAATTAACTAAATGTTTTTACTGATGAGTAGCTAGCCACCAAATGTTATGAAATTATTTTGTGTATTAATTTATGTTCAAGTGTTAAGTGTTTTTGTATTTTTTAGGTTTGGCACAGTCTGGTTCTTGGGGCTGTTTTGATGAATTTAACCGAATTGAGTTGCCTGTGTTATCTGTAGCAGCGCAACAAATTTACATTATCCTCATGGCAAGGAAAGAAAGGAAGAAAGTATTTATCTTCACTGATGGAGATAGTGTATCACTTAATCCGGAGTTTGGCATCTTTATCACTATGGTAAATGAAATGAAACTTGAAATGTAGTAATATAATACAGCTTGAATGTGTTTTCTTTGCTCTACTTAGGGAAGGTGCTGAAATAGGAAACAATGCTGGAAAGAGAAACAAAGTTAACCCTTTGGGTCAAATATCACTTTCATAGAATTCCTGCAGAGAAAGAGGCCATTTGGCCTATCGAGTCTGTACCAACTCTCTGACGGAACATTGAACCCAAGCCCAATGCCCATACCCCTTACATTTCCCAGGGCTAATCCCTTAACCTGCACATCTTGGGATTCTAAGGGTCAATTTAGCATGGTCAATCCATCTAATCTGCACATCTTTGAACTGTGGGAAGAGACCATGGGGAGAACTTGCAAACTGCACGCAGACAGTTACCCAAGTTTGGAATCGAACCAGGGTCTCTGGCGCTGTGAGGTAGCAATGCTTGCCACCATGCTGCATCCAAATTTCCTGATGTCATACCACCACCTTAGCCAGTGCTGCCAGCAAGAATGGAGAATTTGGTCCCCTTTCACAGCAGTGGGACTGGAGAATCCTAGCCACAGACATGGTCAGAGCATTCCAACCTTTGGTTTTATTATGAATTTCTAACTTTCCTGTTATTACCTCCTTAATAATGGATTCTAGCATTTTCCCTAGAACAGATGTTATGCTTTGTCTCCCTCCTTTTCTTGTTGCCATTGTGATGTTCTAATTTTCTGAAACCTTTCCAGTATCAAGGGAATTTTGAAAGATTACAACTACTTGCATTGATTATCACTGCAGGCACTTCTTGCAAGACCCAACGATTCAGGTCATCAGCATCAAGGGATCTGTGAACTTTTATTCCCAATAGCTTTTCCAATATCTCTTCCCTAGTCATTTTGATTCTTTTGAGTTCCTCCCTCAATTTTACCTCTTTAATTTTCAAGTATTTCTGGTACTTTTTTTGTGTCTTCTACAATTTTAGTTAATACTTTTTGAACCTGTCAAGAGCAACGTTTTCACTACTGGCACTGTGATAGGTTCTCAAACTTTAAATAATTAAGACGTCTTAAGGCTGAAGAGTGAAAATTGTAGGAGTGAGTTTGCAAATAACACAAATGATGAAGTTTATTGCTCACAAGCGATACATTTGTGCCAACATGAACAAGAAGTGATACTCTATACCCACAATCTCAGATGAACATTCCTTAAACTGGCATTACTGATGATGATGGTATACATAAGCTCCGCCTAACTCTCAAAGAGATTCCTCCATGTGTCGAACTGATGAATTCCTCTTATCTAGTGAACTGTACATCTTTGCAAAATGATACCATTTTATTTCGGATAAGTTACAATTCTTCCTCAAGCTGAACATGATGTTATGAATCGATAAGCACTTCCCCACAATTTTGGCATGTTGCATGTTCAGTAGGTCTCACAAAATGCTTCTGAGCAATGTCTGTTTGAACATTAGAACACAGAACATGGAACAGTACAGCACAGTACAGGCCCGTTGGCCCTTGATATTGTGCTGAGCTATGTCCGAACCCAAGATCAAGCTATCCCACTCCTTATCATTCTGGTGTGCTCCATGAGCCTATCCAGTAACCGCTTGAAAGTCCCTAAAGTGTTCGACTCCACTATCACAGTAGGCAGTATATTTCACACCCCAACCACTCTCTGAGTAAAGAACCTACCTCAGACATCCCTCCTATATCTCCCACCATGAACCTAATAGTTATGCTCCCTAGTAACAGCTACATTCATCCGAGGAAACAGTCTCTGAACGTCCACTCTATCTATCCCCCTCATCATCTTATAAACCTATATTAATTCGCCTCTCATCCTCCTCCATTCTAAAGAGGAAAGCCCCAGCTCCTTCAACCTTTCCTCATAAGACCTACCCTCTAAACCAGGCAGCATCCTGGTAAATCTCCTCTGCACTCTCTCCAATTCTTCCACATCCTTCTTATAGTGAGGTGACCAGAACTGCACACAATATTCCAAATGTGGTCTCACCAAGGTCCTGTATAGTTGCAACATAACCCCATGGATCTTAAACTCAAACTCCCTGTTAATAAATGCTAACACACTATAAGTCTTCTTCACAGCTCTATCCACTTGAGTGGCAACCTTCAGAGATCTGTGGATATGAACCCCAAGATCTTTCAGTTCCTCCACATTCCTCAGAATCCTGCCATTGACCCTATAATCCACATTCAAGTCTGTCCTACCAAAATGAATTACCTCGCACTTATCAGGGTTAAACTCCATCTGCCTCTTTTTGGCCCAGCTCTGCATCCTATCAATGCCGCCTACAAGAGCCCTCCACCTCATCCACTACTCCAACAATATTGGTGTCATTAGCAAATTTACTAACCCACCCTTCAGCCCAAGTCATTGATAAAATTCACAAATAGCAGAGGACCCAGCACTGATCCCTGTGGTACACTGCTAGTAACTGGCCTTCAGTCTGAAAATTTTCACTCCAACACCACCTTCTGTCTTCTATGAGACAGCCAGTTACTTATCCAATCCAATAGAAATTTCCTTCTATCCCACACTTCCTTACTTTCTTCATGAACCTATCATGGGGAAGCTTATCAAACATCTTACTAAAATCCATGTATATGACATCAACTGCTCTACCTTCATCTACACACTTAGGCAAGTTTTACCCCTTTCAAATCCATGCTGACTATCCCGGATTAAACTGCATCTTTCCAAATGGTCAGAAATCCTATCTCTCAAGACTTTTTCCATTAACTTACCAACCACCGAAGTAAGACTAACTGGCCTATAATTACCAGGATCCTTTCTATTTCCTTTCTTGAAAAGAGGAACAACATTTGCCACTCTCCAGTCCTCTGGCACAATCCCCGTGGACAGTGAGGACCCAAAGATCAAAGCTACAAGCTCTGAAATCTCATCCCATGCCTCCCAATGTATCCTAGGGTGTATCCCATCTGGCCCAGGGGACTTATCGACCCTCAGGTTTTTCAAAATTGCTAATACATCTTCCCTCAGAATATCTACCTCTTCCATCCTAGCAGCCTGTATCACACTCTCATCCTCAAAAACATGGTCCCTCTCCTTAGCGAACACTGAAGAAAAGTATTCATTCAACACCTCACCTATCTCTTCTGACTCCATGCACAAGTTTCCACTACTACCCTTGAGTGGCCCTAACCTCACCCTGGTCATTCTTTTATTTCTCACATAAGAGTAAAAAGCCTTGAGGTTTTCCTTGATCCGACCCGCCAAGGACTTTTCATGCCCCCTCCAAGCTCTCCTAAGCCCTTTTTTTAAACCCATTCCTTGCTACCTTGTAACCCTCAAGCAACCCAACTGAACCTTGTTTTCTCATCCTTACATATGTTTCCTTTTTCCTCTTGACAAGACATTCAACCTCCTTTGTGAACTATGGTTCCCTCACTTGACCATTTCCTCCCTGCCTGACAGGGACGTACCTGTCAAGGACACACAGTATTTGTTCCTTGAACAAGATCCACTTTTCGTTTGTGCCTTTACCTGATAGTTTCTGTTCCTGTTTTACGTTCCCTAATTCTTGCCTAATCTCATCATAATTACCTCTGTTCCAATTATAAACCTTTCCCTACCGTGTGACCTTATCCCTCTCCATTGCAATAATGAAAGACACCGAATTATGGTCACGATCTCCAAAGTACTCTCCCACAAACAAATCTAACACTTGGCCCAATTCATTACCCAGTACCAAGTCCAATGTGGCCCCACCTCTTGTCGGCTTATCCACATATTGTGTCAGGAAACTCTCCTGCACGCACTGTACAAAAACTGTCCCATCCAAACTATTCGACCTATAAAGGTTCCAATCAATATTTGGAAAGTTAAAGTCACCCATGATAACTACCCTGTGACCTCCACACTTATCCATAATCTGCTTTGCCATTTCCTCCTCCACATCTCTATTACTATTTGGGCGCCTATTGAAGACTCCTAACAATGTGACCAATCCTTTCCTATCTCTAACTTCAGCCCATATTACCCCAATAGGCAGATCCCCCTCAAAATGCCTCTCAGCAGCTGTTAAACTATCCTTGATTAACAATGCTACTCCTCCACCTCTTTTACCACCTTCCCTACTCTTACTGAAACATCTATACCCCGGAACTGCCAACAACCATTCCTGTCCCTGTTCTAAGCATTTCTCCTTAATGGCCACAACATTGAAGTCCCAAGTACTAATCCACGCTCCAAGTTCACCTACCTTATTCCGGGTGCTCCTTGCATTGAAGTAGATACACTTCAATCCACCTTCCTGTCTGCCTGTACACTCCTGCAACCTTGATACGTTCCTCAGTACATCACAACGCTCAACACTGGCTTCTGGACTACAACTCATTCTCCCATCCTCCTGACAAATTAGTTAAAACCCTCTGAAGAGCCGTAGCAAATTTTCCTCCCAGGATGTTGGTGCCCCTCTGGTTCAGGTGCAAACTGTCCTGTTTGTACAGGTCCGACCTTCTCCAGAATGAATATGCTCCAACTATCCATGTAAATGAAACACTGTCTCCTACACCATCCCTGCAGCCACATGTGCTCTCTCCCTATTCCTCAACTCACTAGCACGTGGCACCGGCAACAAACCAGAAATGACAACATGCTTTGTCAGTTTCCATCCTAGTTCTCTAAATTCCTGTTTTAAATCCCTGTCTCTTCTCCTACCTATGTCATTGATACCAATGTGTACTACAACCTCCAACTGATCCCCGTCCCCCTTAAGGATCCTGAAAACACGGTCCGAGATGTCACGGACCCTGGCACCCGAAGGCAACATACCATCCGTGAGTGTCTTTTGCTGCCGCAGAACCTCCTATCTGTCCCTCTAACCATCGTATCCCCAAGAACTATTGCTCTCCTGCCCTCTGCCCTCCCCTTCTGAGGCACAGGGACAGACTCAGTACTGGAGATCCGGTCACCCTGGCTTACCACTGGTCGGTCGTTCCCCTCAACAGTATCCAACGCAGTATACTTGTTGCTGAGAGGAACGACCACAGGGGATCCCTGCACAGGCTGCTTCCTCCCAGCCCCTCTCATTGTCACCCATCTATCTTCATTCTTTGGAGTATCCAAATCCCTGAAATTTTTATCTATAATCACCTCTGCCTCCCAAATGATCCAAAGTTCATCCAGCTCCTACTCCAGTTCCCTAATGCAGTTTTTGAGGATCTGGTGAAGGGTGCACTTTCCCACAGGTGAAATCAGCAGGAATACTGAATGCATCCCACACCTCAAACATTCTGCAGGAGGAACATTGCACTGCCTTTCCTGCTATTCCCTCTAGATAAAAAGAAAGATTTTGCCTGATATTCCCTCACCCCTCTTAGGTTAGAGGAAGAAGCAAAAAAAGAAAGAAGGAAACTTACCTGCTCTCACTCCAAGTCTTTATTTTTGGGTTAGAGAAAGGGGTAGGGTGGGAGACTCTTGTGCAGAGTCTTGGGTTTCTTCCCCATTCAAATTTATTGGGCAGAAATCAAACTTCCCAGGTCTCACTGGGGCCTACTTCCGGTTTTACACTCCCGGCTGCCTTATAAAAAGCTCCGAAGAAAAAGTAAGTTAAAAATCCCTCTTATCTACTAGCTCTCCTCACTTGAAATAGCATTCCAGCTGCCCCTCTGGAACAATGAGGTGGACCCCTCGAATGTAAGTACCTTTTTAAGAGGGGGAATTCCTGCTCCTGTAAAAAATCACTCCAACTGAGGATCCGCTCCAACCTGGGATATGTGCCTTTGCACATGATTGGCTGAGCTTGCTGTCTTAATGCTCCATCTGGTCCAATTCGACCACGTAGCCTTCAGAAAATCCCACCTTAATGGGGACACATTACCAAACTCCTCTTCTAACTCCTGAAGTTTCTATGGAGGAAACGAAAAGAAAACATCATTCATGTAAATAGCAATTTTTAGAATCATCAGGAATACTCTAAAGCAATTTGTTGTAAGTTTAGTTGATCAGACAACTTCTGAACCCTGGTAAAATGTTTCAACTCTGAGTTTGGTTAGTCTAGAAATGAAGAATCCAGCTAGGTTGAAGTGAAAGGCAAATTCATCAGTCTGGGGTCATTATCTTCCTTAGTAGTTGCTGCATTCTCAGTTACAGAAAACACTGATTTCACCGGTTTCACATTTACACCCAGAATCCATGTAAACAAACAACCCTGGCAGATCCAAATTTACTGCTGGAGACACCCATTGATCCCTTGTATCAGGTACTACTCTCCTCTCCAGATGGTCTACATGTTTCTTGACACAACAACCTTGAATCTCTGCAATATAGGAGACTGATCCTGTCCATTCCACAATCTTACCAGCCACCCATGCAGGTCCTACTGCAAATTTTTGATCATGACTAAATCCTCAACTTGGAAAACTCTATAATTCTTCCTTGAGTCATGATTTTCTTTCTGAGAGGCTTGTCTAGCCTGCACCATGCCTGCCAAATCTTGAAATACCATAAGCGATCACTGTCACTAGAGAGGTAGTGCTCGACAGACTAGCGGGACTGATGGTGGACAAGTCCCCAAGACCAGGGTTCTGAAGGAAATGGCAGAGGTGATAGTGGATGCCTTAGTGATTATTTTCTAAACCTCGCTGGATTCCGGGGCAGTGCCGGAAGATTGGAAAATGGCTAATGTTACGCCGCTGTTTAAAAAGGGTAGCAGGCAAAAGGCAGGGAATTATAGGCCGGTTAGTTTAACGTCTATTGTAGGAAAAATGCTTGAATTCGTCATCAAAGAAGAAATAGCGAGGCATCTTGAGGAGAATTGTTTGATAGAGCAGACGCAGCACGGTTTCATTAAGGGGAAGTCGTGTCTGACGAATTTATTGGAATTCTATGAGGATGTGTCTAGTGCAGTGGATAGAGGAGAACCGGTGGATGTGGTGTTTCTCGATTTTCAGAAGGCGTTTGATAAGGTGCCGCACGAAAGGTTGTTACAAAAGGTTAGGGGGCATGGAGTTGGGGGTAAGGTGTTAGCATGGATAGAGGATTGGCTGTCAAATAGGAGGCAGAGAGTAGGTGTCAATGGGTGCTATTCGGATTGGCGGTAGATGACTAGTGGAATGCCCCAGGGATCGGTGCTGGGGCTTCAGCTATTTACCATTTACATAGACGATCTGGAGGAGGGAGCTGAGTGTAGGGTGTCAAAATTTGCTGATGACACAAAGATAAGTGGAAAAGCAAATTGTGCGGAGGGTGTAGAAAGTCTGCAGAGGGATCTAGACAGGCTAAGTGAGTGGGCGAGGACCTGGCAGATGGAATACAGTGTTGGCAAGTGTGAGGTTATCCACTTTGGCAGGAATAATAGTAGGAGGGACTACTATTTAAAGGGCGAAAAGCTGCAGCATGCTACGGTGCAGAGGGACCTGGGGGTCCTTGTGCATGAGTCGCAAAAACCCAGCCTACAGGTGCAGCAGGTGATCAAGAAGGCAAATGGGATGCTGGCCTTTATAGCAAGGGGGATTGAATATAAAAGCAGGGAGGTCTTGCTGCAACTGGACAGGGCACTGGTGAGGCCGCAGCTGGAGTACTGTGTGCAGTTTTGGCCGCCGCACTTGCGCAAGGATATTTTGGCCTTGGAGGGAGTGCAGAGGAGGTTCACTAGGCTGATACTGGAGTTGAGGGGGTTGAGCTATGAAGAGAGGCTGAATAGACTGGGCTTGTACTCGTTGGAGTTTAGAAGGATGAGGGGGGATCTTATAGAGACGTATAAGATGATGAAGGGGATGGATAGGGTAGAGGTTGAGAGGTTCTTCCCGCTCAGAAAGGATAGCAGGACTAGAGGGCACAGCCTCAAGATAAGGGGAGGGGGGGGTGGGTGCAGTTTAGAACAGAGTTGAGGAGGAACTTCTTCACTCAAAGGGTGGTGAATCTCTGGAATTCTCTGCCTGTTGAAGTGGTGGAGGCTACCCCGCTAAACATATTTAAGACGCGAGTAGATAGGTTTTTGATAGGCAAGGGGATTAAGGGTTATGGGGAGAAAGAGGGGAAGTAGAACTGAGCCACTATCAGATCAGCCATGATCTTATTGAATGGCGGAGCAGGCTCGAAGGGCTAGATGGCCTACTCCTGCTCCTATTTCTTATGTTCTTATGTTCTTATATTCAAATGGCCTGTCATTAATAAATTCGTTGGTATCACTTCCATGGTCACATTTGGCATGCTATTAGATTCATAGAGGTTTACAGCATGGAAACAGGCCCTTTGGCCCAACCTGCCCATGCCACCCTGTTTTTAACATTAAGCTAGTCCCAATTGCCCATGTTTGGCCCATTTCCCTCTATACCAATCTTAGTCATGTAACTGTCTCATGCTTTTATTAAGACAAAATTGTACCGATCTCTACTACTGCCTTTGGTATCTCATTTCAGACACTCACCACCCTCTGCATGAACAAAGATTGCCTCTCTGGACCCTTTTTGTATCTCTCCCCTCTCACCTTAAACCTATGCCCTCTAGTTTTAGACTCCCCTACCTTGACTTGCTTCTTAACTTAATGACTTAAATATTTTCACAACATCTTCTGTTAATCCATTTGTGGCTGCATAGTAAAGTGCTAACCTAACATGGTGAATGCCATTTGCTTTTACAAATTTTTGAAACTTCTCCACCATGAAGGATGTGCCATTGCCTGATATCAAGACCTCCGGGATGCCATGAATGGCAAAAATGTTTCTCAATTTATCAATAGTGGCAGCAGCATCATGGACTTCAACTGGACTTCCAGCCACTTTGAGTGTACTTTCACTAATATTAGTGAAACACATGGGCCATAAATGATTCTGCAAAGTTGACATGTATTCTTGCCCAGGGTCTACCTTGCCACTTCCAAGGATGCACATTACCTGGTGGTGGCAAAGCCTCTTGAGCTTCATAACTGAGGCATTGATTAACCATTCTTTTATACCTTTATTGATGCCTGGTCAGCAAACATTACTTCTGCACGAGTTGTGCAGTTCTTGCAACAAAGGCTGTCTCCCTTGGGTGTGGGAATATAACCCTAGCATCCAACAACAACACCCTTGTCTTCACAGGTTATCTCCATACTCCTTTGTTAGTAAGACTTAAGCATCTCTGATGTATCATATCACCACCCTTGGTTCACTGTCTTCTTAACTTTCAATAATACTAGGTCTCTCTCTGTCCACATCCCACGGCCAGAATTTTGCCGCCTCACCTGCCCCAGGTCATGGCAGGCGAGGCTCGCAGAATGGCATTCTCTGTTGACCTCAGATGGGAACTTGTGAGCTGCAGGCAGGTGAGCCGATAAACTTCCAGCATGTGTTTGGCTGAGACCAGCAAGATCTCTATCATATGCAGTGCCAACACTATCTTTTGCAGAACTGGTGGTGTTGCCACAGTCTGTGGCAAAGGCAATGTGCTGAGCACATCTGCATTTGAGATCTGTATCACCTGGACGATGCTGAAAAGCGTAACTGCAAGTTTCCAAGGAGAGAGCCCACCTCTGCACCCTTGCTGCAGATATTGGTGACACTGGCTTATCTGAATAAGTTCAGAATAGTTTGTGGCCTGAAACTATTGTGAAATGCCAATGATAAAGGTGCTGATGAAACATTTTGTCCTCCTATCTGTCTAGGAGGACTTTTTCTCTGTAACAACAATTCTCGAGGTCTTTCTACTCCATTAGGCATTCTGTGGAGTAAAACTGTCCCCTCCATGCTGTGATGGATCATAGGTTACCACCAAGGGCTTGCCCATTAATCGTCAAGACAGGCAACTGTCTCATTCTTGTTAGGTTACTGTTGCTGTCCCTAAAATGTGCAATATTTCTCGAATATAGGTAGACATTATGACTCCTGACTCAATGTTTGAAGATTTTTTTGAACATAACAAAATGCCTGCTCCTCTATGACTGTAGCCATAGCCCCTGTGCCAACTTCCATTTTAAGAGATACGCCTTTTACTATCAAGGCAAGGAGGCACTTTACTCAACTGGACCTGGCTAAGGGTAAATGATTCAGGTTTCTTGTCAGGCTTTTCATCCAGTTCTTTCAAATGTGCTGAACTAACAGTTTTTTTTCGGCACGTTCTGTCCTGACTGCTTCATCAGTGTAGTAAATTGAGGGCAACTCGATGAGGCTTAAGTAACAAAGGACTTAATTGCCAATAAGTATTTACACCAATTGGGATAAAAAGAATAACTATGCAACTGTACAATACTCCTCTCTGGCTCCAACTGAGTATCTGCCCCAACTCGGGATACATATCCTTGCATTAGACTCACTTAGCTTCCCGCCTCAACACCCTGTAGGGTCTGGCCTGACCACATGGATCTTGGGAAATGCCCTCTTAATGAGGTCCAGAAACCTCATCTCCCATTTTTGCAGGAAGCAGGATCAGTGGCTGAAAATCCTGCAGGAGTCCCAAAACATATTTCACACCGACAGAATTTCCCATTGTGATTGTCCTGCTAATGAGGTGACCAGTATCCTAATGTTGAACATCACAATCCCCAAATTTGAAGATACTTAACAATCATTATCACACCGTTATGCCTGTTAGTACCCCCCACCCCCCACCCCACCACCTCCTCACATGTTAAGTTATCCATTTGCATAGGCATGAATCATGACAGGTGCCCCATGATGTGCATCTGGCAAGCAGAATCCGCCAGACACATAGTGACTACAGCCCCCAGGCGGAGAGGGCTATGTACAGGCAATACCTTGGCACTGCCCCTGGATATCTTGGTAATTATCTGAATAGCCTTTTGTGTGGCTCATTGGTCCTGCCATCAGGGAACCCACCATGAGGGATTGACCAGACGATCCTGCCATCAGGAATGACTGGAAAGCCCCAGACTAAAAGGTCGTCCTTTTAAAATGGAGATGAGGAGAATTTGTTTTCTCTGAATGTAGTTAGCTTGAATTATTTTCCTCAGAGAGCAGGTGTCATTGGATATATTCAAGACCGAGCTTGATAAATTCTTGATTGACATTAGAACATAGAACATTACAGCACAGTACAGGCCCTTTGGCCCTCGATGTAGCACTGACCTGTGAAATCAATTTAAAGCCCATCTAACCTACACTATTCCAATATCATCCCTATGTTTATCCAATGATCATTTGAATGCCCTTAATGTTGACGCGTCCACTACTGTTGTAGGCAGGGCATTCCATGCTCTTACTACTCCCTGAGTAAAGAACCTACCTCTGACATCTGTCCCATATCTATCACCCTTCAATTTAAAGCTATGTCCCCTCATGTTAGCCATCTCCATCCAAGAAAAAGGACTCTCACTGTCCACCCTATCTAATCCTCTGATCATCTTATATGCCTCTATTAAGTCACCTCTTAACCTTCTTCTCTCTAACGAAAACAGCTTCAAGTCCTTCAGTCTTTCCTCATAAGACCTTCCCACCATACCAGGCAACATCCTGTTACATCTCCTCTGCACCCTTTCCAATACCTCCACATCTTTCCTATAATGCAGTGACCAGAACTGTGTGCAATACTCCAAGTATGGCCTCACTAGAGTTTTTACAGCTGCAACATGACCTCATGGCTCCAAAACTCAATCCCTCTACCAATAAAAGCTAACACACCATACACCTTCTTAACAACCCTATCAACCTGGATGCCAGCTTTCAGGGATCCATGCACATGGACGCAGAGATCTCTCTGCTCACCCACACTACCAAGTAAGTTACCATTAGTGTAGTACTCTGAACTCCTGTTACCCCTTCCAAAGTGAATCACTTCACACTTTTCCACATTAAACTCTATTTGCCACCTCTCAGCCCAGTTCTGCAGCTTATCTATGTCCCCCTGTAACCTGCAACATCCTTCCACACTGTTCACAACTCCACCGACCTTACTGTCATCTGCAAATTTATTAACTCATCCTTCTACGCCCTCATCCAGGTCATTTATAAAAATGACAAACAGCAGTGGCCCCAAAACAGATCCTTGTGGTACACTACTAGTAACTGAACTCCAGGATGAACATTTCCCATCAATCACCAGCCTCTGTGTTCTTACAGCTAACCAATTTCTGATCCAAATCACTAAATCACCCTCAATCCCATGCCTCCATATCTTCTGCAATAGCTAATTGTAGGGAACCTTATCAAAGACTTTACTGAAATCCATATACACCACATCAGCTGCTTTACTCTCATCTACCTCTTTGGTCACCTTTTCAAATAACTCAATAAGGTTTATGAGATATGACCTACCCTTCACAAAACCGTGTTGACTATCGCTAATCAAATTATTCCTTTCTAGGTGATTATAAATCCTATTTCTTATAATCCTTTCCAAAACTTTGCCCACAACAGAAGTATAATTACCAGAGTTGTCTCTACTCCCCTTTTTGAACAAGGGGACAACATTTGCTATCCTCCAGTCTTCTGGCACTATTCCTGTAGACAATGATGACCTAAAGATCAAAGCCAAAGGCTCTGCAATCTCCTCCCAAGCCTAGAGAATCCTAGGATAAATCCCATCATGCCTAGGGAACTTATCTATTTTCATACTTTCCAGAATTGCTAACACCTCCTTCTTATGAACCTCAATCCCGTCTAGTCTAGTAGTCTGTATCTCAGCATTGTCCTCGACAACATAATCTTTTTCCTGTGTGAATACTGATGAAAAATATTCATTTAGCGCCTCTCCTATCTCTTTGGACCCCATATACAACTTCCTACTACAGCCCTTGATTGGCCCTAATCTTACCCGCGTTATTCTTTTATTCCTGACGTACCTATAGAAAGCTTTGGATTTTCCTTGATCCTGCCTGCCAAGGACTTCTCATGTCCCCTCCTGGCTCTTCTTAGCTCTCTCTTTAGGTCCTTCCTGGCTAACTTGTAACTCTCAAGCGCCCTAGCTGAGCCTTCACGTCTCATCTCTACGTAAGTCTCTTTCTTCCTCTTCACAAGTGATTCAACATCTTTAGGAAACCACGGTTCCTTCACTCAACCACGTCCTTCCTGCCTGAAAGGTACATTCTTATCAAGGACACACAGTAGCTGTTCGTTGAACGAGCTCCACATTTCAATTGTGCCCATTCCCTGCAGTTTCCTTCCACATCCTATGCATCCTAAATTCTCGCCTAATCGCATCATAATTTTCTCTCCCCTCGCTATAATTCTTGCCCTGCAGTATATACCTATCCCTTTCCATTGCTAATGTAAACATAACTGATTTGTGGTTACTATCACCAAAGTGTTCACCTATCTCCAAATCTAACACCTGGAGTGGTTCATTACCCAGTACCAAATCCAATGTGGCCTCACCTCTTGTTGGCCTATCTACATACTGTGTCAGGAAATCCTCCTGCATACATTGGACAAAAACTGACCCATCTAAAGTACTCGAACTATAGCTTTTCCAGTCAATATTTGTAAAGTTAAAATCCCCCATTACAACTACCCTGTTACTTTTGCTCCTATCTGGAATCATCTTTGCAATCCTTTCCTCCACATCTCCGGAACTTTTTGGAGGCCTATAGAAAACTCCCAAAAGGGTGACCTCTCCTTTCCTGTTTCTAACCTCAGCCCATACTACCTCAGTAGACGAATTGTCATCAAACTTCCTTTCTGCCACCATAATACTGTCCTTGACTAACAACACCACACCTCCTCCTCTTTTTCCACCTTCCCTGATCTTATTGAAACATCTAAACCCTGGAACCTGCAACAACCATTTGTGACCCTGCTCCATCTATGTTTCCGAAATGGCCACAACATCGAAGTCCCAGGTATCAGACCAGGTATCGTTCAAGTTCACCCACCTTATTTCAGACACTCCTGGTGTTGAAATAAACACACTTCAAACCACCTTCCTGCCTGCCAGTGCACTCCTGTGAGCTTGAAACCTTATTCATGACCTCATTACTCTTAACCTGTACACTGGAGCTACAATTTTGTTTCCCATCCCTGCTGAATTAGTTTAAACCCTCCCAAAAAGCATTAGCAAATTTCCCCCCCAGGATATTGGTACCCTTCTGGTTCAAGTATAGACCATCCCATTTGTAGAGGTCCAACCTACCCCAGAATGACCCCCCAATTATCCAGGTATCTGAATCCCTCCCCCCTGCACCATCCCTGTAGCCATGTGTTCAACTGCTCTCTCTCCCTGTTCCTCTCCTTGCTAGCATGTGGCACAGGTAGCAAGCCAGAGATGACAAGTCTGTTTGTTCTAACTCTAAGTTTCCACCCTAACTCCCTGAATTTCTGCCTTACATCCCCACCCCTTTTCCTACCTATGTCTTTGGTGCTTATGTGGACCAAGACTTGGGGATGGTCCCTCTCCCCCTTAAGGACCCCCAAAAACATGATCCGAGACATCACAGACCCCAGCACGTGGGAGGCAAAACACCAACCACGATTCTCTCCCTCTTTCCCATAGAATTTCCTATCTGTCCCCCTAACTATGGAGTCCCCAATAACTAATGCTCTACTCCTCTCCCCCGTTCCCTTCTGAGCAACAGGAGCAGACTCTGTGCCAGAGACCTGTACCCCATGGCTTACCCCTGGTAAGTTGTCCCTCCCAACAATACCCAAAAAGGTAAATTTGTTATACAGAGAAACGGCCACAATGCACTGACTGCTTCTTATCCCTTCTATCAGTCACCCAAGTATCCTCATTTCTAGGAGTAACTACATCCCTGTAGCTTTTTTCTACAACTGTCTCTGCCTCCCCAATGATCCTCAGTTCATCCAGTTCCAGTTTCCTAATACGGACTTTAAGGAGCTGGAACTGGGTGCACTTCCTGCAGGTGTACTCAGCTGGGACACTCGTGGTGTCCCTTACCTCAAACATCCCACAGGAGGAACATTGCACTGCCTGCACTGCCATCCCTGCTAGCTTCCCTTACTAAGAAGCAAAAGATAAAAGAAGAAAGAAAAAAAACTTTCCTACTCACACATCAAGTTTTTTTTAGGTTAGAGGAGGAGGGAGGGTGGAAGACATTGCATGTGTAGTGCCTTGGGTTTCCACATCGTTCAAATTTATTGGGCCTACTTCCTGTTCTCTACTTCTGGTTATCTACTTCCGGCTGCTCTGGAAAAACTCTGAAAAGAAAAGTAAGTTAAGAATCTACACTCTTACCTACCAGCTCTCCTCACAAGAATCGTCTCTCTGCCTGCTCCGCTGGAATAATGAGTCAGGTGTTATGGACAATGAACAGGAATGTGGAGTTGAGACCACTGTAAGCTCTGCCATGATCGTACTGAATGGCGGAACAAATTTGATAGACCAAATGGCCTACTCCTGCTCTGTAGTCTGTGGATGGGACTGTGAGAGGATCCATATATTTTTCCTTTCATTGAAATTAATACAAGAGAAATAAGGTAGACCCATTGGAGCTCCCTGTTTTCCTGTCTATATTCTGCCAAACAGGTAGTGAAGATAAAAACCTCCATTTACCCTGGCTGTCACTCAAATTAAGAATGGCTAAATTAAGGAATTTCATATTAAACAAGCCACTCCAATCAATTCTCTGTCCAACATTACTGTATTTTTGTCTTTTTTCCTTCCTTGTAGAATCCTGGTTATGCGGGACGCCAAGAGCTGCCAGAAAATCTAAAAATTCAATTTAGGACAGTAGCCATGATGGTGCCAGATAGACAGGTGAGAAATCTGAAATGTTACACAAGTACCAAAATGAAACTCAAATGAAGTTTTATTTTGAAACCCATATTATCCGTACCTGCAGACAGAAGAATAAATCTGTTTCCACAAAAACTAATCCAGCCTGTAGAGGGAGAGGATCAGCTTCAGTAACTGTTTGCTGAGACCATGTCAGCAAGTATTGCCAAGACATGATGGGCTGCAATCTCCAACTTCACACATTCCACTACTGCTGCCAATGAGAATGGAGAATTTGGTGCTCAGCCAAATCTCCATTTCCTGCAGCGAGACTGGAGAAACTCAACTGCAGGCGAGGTCAGAGAACTCCAGGTGATTATACAATCATAGAATCTTGGATGCTGTGGACAGAATTCTCCCAAAAAATTTCTAAGGGCACGATTCTCCCTTTTTGGAACTTGATTAAATTACTATAACCAAGGTGAAGGTCCTCAGTAAACTGAAGGGTTTAAAAGTAGATAAATCCCTGTGACCTGATGGCCTACACTCTAGGGTATTAATGCATTACTCCACTTGGAGTACTGTGCGCAGTTCTGGTCACCTCACTATAAGAAGGATGTGGAAGCTATTGAAAGGGTGCAGAGAAGATTTACAAGGATGTTGCCTGGATCGGGTGGCATGCGACGGTGCAGAGGGACCTCGGGGTCCTTGTGCATGAATCGCAAAAACCCAGCTTGCAGGTGCAGCAGGTGGTCAGGAAGGCGAATGGGATGCTGGCCTTCATAGCGAGGGGGATTGAATATAAAAGTAGGGAGGTCTTGCTGCAGCTGTATAGGGCATTGGTGAGGCCGCAGCTGGAGTACTGTGTGCAGTTTTGGGCGCCGCACCTGCGCAAGGATATTTTGGCCCTGGAGGGAGTGCAGAGGAGGTTTACTAGGCTGATACCGGAGTTGAGGGGATTGAGCTATGAGGAGAGGCTGAATAAACTAGGCTTGTACTCGTTAGAGTTTAGAAGAATGAGGGGAGATCTCATTGAGACGTATAAGATGATGAATGGGATGGATAGGATAGAGGTGGAGAGACTCTTCCCGCTCAAAAAAGACAGTAGGACTAGGGGGCACAGCCTCAAGATAAAGGGGAGGCGGTTTAGAACGGAGTTGAGGAGGAACTTCTTCACTCAAAGGGTGGTGAATCTCTGGAATTCTCTGCCCGTTGAAGTGGTGGAGGCTGCCTCGCTAAATATTTTTAAGAAGCGGGTTGATGGGTTTTTGATAAGAGAAGGGATTAAGGGTTATGGGGAGAGGGCGGGAAAGTGGAACTGAGCCACGACAGATCAGCCATGATCTTATTGAATGGCGGGGCAGGCTCGAAGGGCTAGATGGCCTACTCCTGCTCCTATTTCTTATGTTCTTATGTTCTCATGTTCTTATGTCTTATGAGGATAGATTGAGGGGGCTCAGTCTTTTCTCCCCGGAGAGACGAAGGATGAGAGGTGACCTGAAAGAGGTTTATAAAATATTGAGAGGAATAGATAGGGTGGATTCTCGGAGGCTATTTCCCAGGGCTGAAATGGTCACTACGAGAGGACACAGGTTTAAGGTGCTGGGGAGCAGGTACAGAGGAGGTCAGGGGTAAGTTTTTCACTCAAAGAGTGGTGAGTGAGTGGAATCGGTTGCCGTCGGTGGTGGTGGAAGTGAACTCGTTGGGGTCTTTTAAGAGACTTCTGGGTGAGTACATGGAATTTAATGGGATTGAGGGTTATAGATAGGCCTGGTAGATAGGGATATAATCATCGCAACTTGTGGGCTGAAGGGCCTGTTTGTGCTGTAGTGTTCTATGTTCTATGTTAAACGAATTAAAGAGACAGCTAGATATAGCACTTGGGACAAATTGGATCAAAGGTTATGGGGAGAAAGCAGGATTAGGATATTGAGTTGGACAATCAGCCACGCACAAAGTGGATGGCGGAACAGGCTCAAAGGGCCAAATGGCCTCCTCCTGCTTCTATCATCTATGTTTCTATCTTTCTCTGTTTCTATTAAAGGAGGTGGCAACAGAGAGAGCGGATGCATTAGTTGTGATACTCCAAAATCCCTTGGATTCCAGAAAGGTACTAGTGGACTGGAAACATGCTAATATAATGCCTTTATTCAAGAAAGGAGAGAAACAAAAAAAGGGAAACTATAAGTGTGATGAGAAAGTTGCTGGAGCCAATAATTAAGGAGGAGGTGTCAGAGCATTTGGAAAAGCAAAACTCAATTCACCAGTGTCAGTATGGTTTTGTGAAGGGCAAGTGCTGTTTGAAAAAACTGTTAGAGTTCTATGAGGATGTAACCAGCAAGGTAGATAACAGGGACCTTGTGGATTGACCTATCTGGACTTTTGAAAGGCATTTGATAAGGTGCTAGATGATTACTCCCTGTATCACAAGCTAGTGAATTGAGAAATAGGAGAATAGCATAGATGAATGTGTGGCTTAAGAGTTGGTGCAGGAGGGAGTGTTTTAGATTCCTGGACCACTGAGACTGTTTCTGGGAAGGTGGGATCTGTACAAGCAGGATGTTCTACATCTGAACCACAGCGGAACTAACATCCTCACTGGTGAATTTGTTAATACTGTTTGGAAGACTTTGATAGGGAGAGAGGACCCAGACTGTTAGCAGGATACAGACACAATAAAACATCAGGTCAGAAGGAATACAACGGTAGTAAGTTTCAAAGGAGTAAGACAAGATTGGAGGCCTCAACTTTAATGCCAGAAGTATTAAAAGTAAAACAGATAAGTTAAGGGCAAGGATTGACATATGTAATTATGAAATAATAGCCATCACAGGGACATGGTTAAGTGAGGGACAGGATTGGAAGCTCAACGTGCCAGAATATAGAATCTTCAGGTGAGAAACAAGAGCAGTTAAAGAGGAGGAAACATTACATTATTAGTTAAGGAGCCAGTTACTGCAGAAAGGAGAGATAATGTCTTGGGTAGGGCATCAAATAAAGCTTTATGAATAGAGTTTAGGAATAAAAAAGGGACATTTACATTGTTAAGTGTTTATTATAAACTCCCAGATAATCAGTGGAAAATTAAAGAGCAAATATGTGCGCAATTTGCAGAGTTGTGTAAAAATAATAAAAGGGTACTTACATCAAGTGATTTCAGTTTTCCCAGTATTAATTGGGATAGCCATCATGTTAAGGGCTTAGATGGAATAGAGTTCTTAAAAGGTATACAGCAAAATTTCTTAAGTCAATATATAGAGGATCCAAAAGGGGAAGGAGTTGTGCTGGACCTAATTCTGGGGAATGAAGATGGACAAGTGGTTGATGTGTTGGTGGGGAAATCTTTTGGTGATAGCAACCACAACATGGTTCAATTCAAATTTGTTTTGGACAAAGAAATTGATAAGTTGCAGCAAAAGGATTTGGATTGGGGGAGAGTAGATTTCAATAAAATTAGGCAGGATCTGGCCAAGGTCAACTGCAACAAGTTACTTGTGGGGAAATCTACAGAAGAGCAGTGAGGTGGGGAGGGGTGTTTGAAGATGAAATGGGAAGGGTACAGGCCCAACATGTTCCCTCTAGTGTAATAGGAAGGTGTAACAAAGCCAGAGAATGATTGGTGACCAGAGACATTCAGGATACAGTGAGAAGGAAAAGAGAGGCTTTTAACAAGTATAAGGGTGTAAGTCCTAGGAGGCATTAGTGGGGCACAGAAAGTGCAGGATGGAACTTAAGGAATTAAAAGGTAAAAGTAGGGAAAATCCTAAGATATTCTGTAAGTATATCAATGGGAAAAGGATATCCAGGAAAAGAGTAGGGCTCTTAGGTGATGCATTTTGGAATGAATAATGTAGGGGGGAGTTATATGATAAAGGGTAAACCTATAAAGAGTATAGAAACACAGCAGGACGTGGGGGTGCAAGTGCACAAGTCTTTGAAGGTGGCAGTACAATTGGAGAAGGTTGTGAAGAAAGCTTATGGTATGTTAACCTTTATAGGAAGGGGTATAGAGTATAAGAGCTGGAGTCTAATGTTACAGTTGTACAGAACGTTGGTTAGGCTGCATTTGGAGTACTGCGTCCCGTTCTGGTCGCCTTACTACCGGAAGGACGTGGACACCCTGGAGAGAGTGCAGAGGAGGTTTACCAGGATGTTGCCTGGTATGGAAGGACTGGGTTATGAGGAAAGATTGAGCAAATTGGAGCTGTTTTCCCTTGAAAGACGGCGACTGAGGGGGGACCTAATAGAGGTATATAAGATTATGAAGGATATAGATAGAGGAAACAGTGGTAAGCTATTTCCGATGTTAGGAACGCACAGTACAAGGGGCCACAGGCTTAGGGTATGGGGGGGAGAGGTATAATACGGATATTAGAGGGAGGTTTTTCACAGAGGGTAGTGGGGGTATGGAATGCTCTGCCAAGCAAGGTGGTGGAGGCAGGCACACTGGAGTTGTTTAAGAGTTATTTAGACAGGCACATGAACATAGAACATAGAACATAGAACATTACAGCGCAGAACAGGCCCTTCGGCCCACGATGTTGCGCCGACCAGTTACAAAAACAATGACCCACTAGCCTATACCAATCCCATTTCGTCCATAAACCTATCCAGAGATCTCTTAAACGCCCCCAAACTAGACGCATTTACAACTGCAGCAGGCAGGGCATTCCAATCCCTCACCACCCGCTGGGTAAAGAACCTACCCCTGACATCCGTCCTGTAGCTACCCCCCCTTAATTTAAATCCATGCCCCCTCGTGCTAGCTTTCTCCATCCGAGGAAAAAGGCTATCACTATCCACCCTATCTAAACCTCTAATCATCTTATATGTTTCAATAAGATCCCCTCTTAGCCGCCTTCTTTCCAACGAAAACAACCCTAGATCCCTCAGTCTCTCCTCATAGGACCTCCCCTCCATACCAGGCAACATCCTAGTAAACCTCCTCTGCACCCTCTCCAACGCCTCCACATCCTTCTTGTAATGCGGGGACCAGAACTGCACACAGTACTCCAAGTGCGGCCGCACTAGAGTAGTGTACAGTTGCAACATTACACTGCGACTCCTAAATTCAATCCCCCTACCAATAAACGCCAAGACACCGTACGCCTTCTTGACAACCTTATCTACTTGATTCCCAACTTTCAGGGATCTATGTACACACACACCTAGATCCCTCTGTTCATCCACACTATTCAAAGTCCTCCCGTTAGCCCTATACTCGACACATCTGTTGCTCCTACCAAAGTGAATTACCTCACACTTCTCTGCATTAAACTCCATCCGCCACCTCTCGGCCCAGCTCTGCAACCTATCTAAGTCTCCCTGCAGACTATGACACCCTTCCTCACAATCTACCACACCTCCAATTTTGGTGTCATCAGCAAATTTACTAATCCACCCAACTATACCCTCATCCAGATCATTAATAAAAATTACAAACAACAGTGGCCCCAAAACAGATCCCTGAGGCACACCACTCGTAACTGCACTCCATGATGAATATTTACCATCCACCACCACCCTCTGTCTCCTATCTGATAGCCAATTCCTGATCCAACTTCCTAGATTACCCACAATCCCATACATCTGCATTTTCTGCAGAAGCCTACCATGGTGAACCTTATCGAACGCCTTACTAAAATCCATGTATACCACGTCAACTGCCTTACCCCCATCCACCTCTTTGGTCACCTTCTCAAAAAACTCAATAAGGTTAGTAAGGCACGACCTACCCGCTACAAAACCATGCTGACTATTTCTAATCAATTCATTACACTCCAAATAACTATAAATCCTATCCCTAATAATTTTTTCTAAAACCTTGCCCACAACAGAAGTAAGACTCACCGGTCTATAATTCCCGGCAAAGTCTCTGTTCCCCTTCTTAAACAATGGGACAACATTCGCTATCCTCCAATCCTCCGGGACTACACCAGAGACCAATGACGACCTGAAGATCTGAGCCAGAGGCTCTGCAATCACCTCTCTAGCCTCCCAGAGAATCCTAGGGTAGATCCCATCCGGACCAGGGGACTTATCTATTTTCAGCCCCTCAAGAATTTCCAGCACATCCTCTTTATCAACCGTAATACTGTCTATTTTACACCCCTGCAACCCAATGTCCTCCTCAGCTATATTCATGTCCCCACATGAGTGGGTTGGAGATGGAAAGATATAGGAGATTGTTTTAAATAAGGTTCATTAGCATTGGGACATCCCTGGTAATGTATAAGGATGTGGAATGATACTAATGTTTTTCTCTTAATTCACAGGTTTTAAGTCGGTCCGCCTTGTTGTCCAACGAGGGGCATACATGCGATGGGTCGTACAAGGGCTGCTCTTGGATGTTCGAGAATAGCCTAGTACTTCATGTTGTTTGTGTACGCTTAAACTGGACCAGATGTTGGGCAACACGACAGCTCAGTGACTATCACTGTTTGCTGTGCAGACACATGGATTTGGGCCGGTGTCTGTGGGAGTTTGCGCATTCTCCCCGTACTTGCGTGGGTTTTCTCTGGGTGCTCCGGTTTCCTCCCACACCCCAAAGATGTGCCATTAGGCTGATTGGAGGTAATAAATTGTCCCTAAATTAGTTTTCCCTCAATGTGGAACACCATAAGCATAGATAAGGGTCATGGGTGGAGGGGGGACTGGTAATGTTAAAATGGCGGCGCGGGCTCGTTGGACCGAAGGGCCTGTTTCCTGGGCTGTTTTTGTTCTTTGTTCTTTGTTCATTAGGGATCAAGGGAGAAATCTGTGGGTGGATATGTGGGAGGACATTGATAGGGTGTCAAACAAATAGTTCACATCTATCTTCACGCATGAGAATGAGGAGGTAGTAATGGAACTTGGGGAGAGAGACTATGAGGCTCTAGAGAAAATTATCATAGGGAGTGACAAGATATTAGAGGTATTGGTGGTCTTAAAAGTGGGCAAATCTCTCGGTCCGATTTAATAGTGTCCTAGGCTGTTGTGGGAGGCAAGGGAGGAAATTGCATGGACTCTGATCCAAATTTTTAATTCTAACGTTGCAAATTAAATTTAATTTTAATGTTGCAAACATTGTGTTGAGAAAGCAGGAACTAAAACCTAATGGCTGCTGAATAATTGACCTAACCTGCCCATTAGTGACTGGATGTTTATAACCATTGCAGCTAGGAACACTTGAGATGCATTCCTCTTTTGCAAACCACAATCCTTTTGAAGAAATCACAGTTTATAAAGCAGGCTTAGACTCTGTCAACATTGTGGTTATGATCAATGGGGTACTTGAGGTGCATTCAAGCATGAAGGGAAATGAAAATAAACACAGGTGGCTGTAGGATAATAGAAATCGATTGACCTGTCAATGGAAGTCTTTTTCAAGGTAGTGAACAATGGACTTGTTCAATGCCAAAGGGTTCCACTGGAATGGGGAAGGTACTTGCTGGAAAGCTTCAGCAACTTCAAATCAAAGCTGTGTGCATATGTTGGGGCTGAGTACACAGCTGGGCTGGCTTGAACCAACCCCCACCCCTGGCAAAGTTGACATCTCCTTTTTGTCAGAGTGTACTTCAAAAGGGTCTGCTCAAATGAATATTCTATTTCCACTGACTTGACAGGGACCTCAAGGGGTGTTTGGCCTGGGGGGCTGAAATGCCACCTGTTCTATCTCAGCCTGGATGGCATTAGTCTGGGCCAGCTAGCTAAAAGCTGCCAGCGATGTCACTGTCTGTGGCTACTGGAGAAGCGCCTTGTAAGAACTCTAAGACAGGCAAAAACACACAAAAGATAATATCCAGAATACAAAGAGTAATATCCAGAAAGGAAAATGGTCACTTTCCTGTTAAAGCTGAGATTGTTCATTTGGTAATTTTGATGTTAGTTTTGATGACAACATTTAGACCTATACTGAAGTGAGGGCAAGGTGAATAAGATTGGAGCCCACAAGGCTATGTGGTGGTGAGTACAAGAGGAGAGAGAGAGATGAATTTTCCCCACAGTTGTTTATAATCATCCAGCACTCTGACAGTTTTTCTGATAGTTGGGAGCTTTGCCCCAACAGGGATGGGGCAAAGTCTAATCATGCCATCTTCAGAGCATTTGTGCACAATTTTGCAGGGTGCCTGATCTTCTAATGAATTGGTGGACTGCTTTGTCCTCCCATATCCCCAGACATCAGAGAGCCCACATCATTGGTGGCATTGTTACCCCCCAACACCAACATGGGTTGCTGGCATCTGGGCATCAGGACCTTCCCAAGGAGTCGCCACCGTGGTCACTGCATGCACCCACCCACCCACCCCCGCTACCCCACTGCACAACCACCCACTGAAAATCTCCCTTTGCTAACCACCCCCCTTTGTAGAGCATCCTCCTGCTGACCACCTCCCCTTTACAGAGCTTCCCCCTGTATAACCCACCCCCATCATTGTGCATACCCCAGTCATAGGCCCCCACAGGCCCCTGGCTCACTTATAGTTCTCAACCAGCCACTGCCAGGATGCCGGATGGCACTGTCAGGCCTTGCCGCCAACCACGAGGGGCTACAGTGGCCTCCGATCACCCTGGCATGGCCATGGCACCTGATCTCCACTACTGCAGAGCAGTAGTAATTCTCACCGATGTGAGGTCTCACCTGAAGGATGGAAACATCCGGGAGGAAAGGAAGCAGCATGCCAAACTAGATAAGTCCTTTTAACTCCCGTCATTTTTATTTTAAAAGGCTTCATGCCCTTTCTTGGCAGGAACCCATTCTCCCTCGTGAAAAGGGGCCAGGAGGATAGCAATCTGATTTGTGTCCAGCATGAATCAGATATTCAGCCTCCAAAGCTATGTTCTTGGCTCACCCCACTGATCGATCAGTGCAGTGAGCTGGTAAGATCACACTCTTTATCGACATTCGAGCACCATTTCAAGTTGAAGACTGTTTCTTGCTAAAATTCATTTAATCTCTTTCAGATCATTATAAGGGTTAAGCTTGCAAGTGTTGGATTTTTGGAAAATGTGCTGCTAGCTCAGAAATTCTTTGTACTTTACAAGCTCTGTGAAGAGCAACTTACTAAGCAGGTATGTAACACAGCCAGATTAAAATTGAAACATTGATTCCTTGAATGAATGAAAAATTTTATTTTCACATCTAGAAAAATGTCCATCTTCAAAATTCTAATGACATTTTTAGCAGAATGTATGTTACATTTTTTAATCAATTAATTTAGCTGTCTTAAAATGAAACGAAATATGAAGAGAAAAATAAATGTCAATGATCTTTGAAATGAATATTAGAAAATTGGATTAAATCTCTGAGGCTTGGAACTTTCCAAAAAGCCTCTGGAGAGAGAAGGAGAGAGAAACACACTGCCTTCTTCCACCAGTTTCTAACAGCAACCAAACAGAAATGAAAAAATTGGTTGTTGTTTCTGTGAAAAAAAAACGATCCACAAGTGTCACCTTATCTGGCTCCACACAGCAATCCCCAAAGGACCTTAAAATCCGAAGACACTGCATTAGGCTAGATTAAAAATAAATATATTGGGTGGGATGTTATGGCCTTGCTCGTCCCAAAGTTTGGATAGCAAATGTTGTCCCGTTGTTCAAGAAGGGGAGTAGAGACCATCCTGGGAATTATAGACCAGTGAGCCTTACTTCTGTGGTGGGCAAAGTTTTGGAAAGAATTATAAGGGATAGGATTTATAATCATCTAGAGAGAAATAAATTGATTAGGGATAGTCAACATGGTTTTGTGAAAGGTAGGTTGTGCCTCACAAACCTTGTCTAGTTTTTTGAAAAGGTGACAAAAGAGTTGAACAGGGTAAGGCAGTTGACGTGGTGTATATGGATTTTAGCAAAGCGTTTGATAAGTTTCCCATGGTAGGCTACTGCAGAAAATACAGATGCATGGGATTGAGGGTGATTTAGCAGTTTGGATCAGGAATTGGCTAGCTGATAGAAGACAGAGGGTGGTGGTTGATGGGAAATATGCAACCTGGAGTTCAGTTACAAGTGGTGTACCTCAGGGATCTGTTTTGGGGCCACTGCTGTTTGTCATTTTTATAAATGACCTAGATGAGAGTGTAGAAGGATGGGTTAGTAAATTTGCCAACAACACCAAAGTTGGAGGAGTTGTAGACAGTGAGGATGGATGTTACAGTTTGCAGAGGGACATGGATAAGCTGCAGAGCTGGGCTGAGAGGTGGCAAATGGAGTTTAATGCGGACAAGTGTGAGGTGATTCACTTTGGTAAGAGTAACAGGAGTACAGAATATAGGACTAATGGAAGGACTCTTAGTAGTGTTGACAAGCAGAGAGATCTCGGTGTACATGTGCATAAATCCCTGAAAGCTGGCACCCAGGTTGATAAGGTTGTTAAGAAGGCGTACGGTGTGTTAGCTTTTATTGGTAGAGGGATTGAATTTCGGAGCCGTGTGGTTATGTTACAACTGTACAAAACTCTGGTGCGGCCGCATTTGGAGTATTGCGTACAGTTCTGGTCGCCGCATTATAAGAAGGATGTGGAGGCATTGGAAAGGGTGCAGAGGAGGTTTACCAGGATGTTGCCTGGTATGGTGGGAAGGTCTTATGAGGAAAGGCTGAGGGACTTAAGGTTATTTTCGTTGGAGAGAAAAAGGTTAAGAGGTGACCTAATTGAGGCATATAAGATGATCAGAGGGTTAGATAGGGTGGACAGTGAGAGCCTTTTTCCTTGGATGGAGATGGCTAACACAAGGGGACATAGCTTTAAATTAAGGGGTGGTAATTAAAGGATGGATGTCAGAGGTAGGTTCTTTGCAGCAGTTGTGGACTCACCAACTTTAAGGGCGTTCAAATGGTCAGTGAATAGGCATATGGATAACATTGGAATAGTTTAGGTTTGAGGGTCATTAGATTGGTTCCACTGGTTGGTGCAACATCGAGGGTCAAAGGGCCCGTACTGCACTGTAATGTTCTATGTTCTAAAGTTGTAAAGTCCTGCCTGAGGTTGTCCATCTATCATCTGCTCCGATTCCGTGGTGGTGTTGGGGGGTGAGGGGGGTGTAAAATTTTGGCTGATGTAATTTATACTGCCTGAGTAACAACACATGACACAGTTACAGACAAAACGGTGCCAATAAAATGCTTCAAGCTGCTTGAAAAACCTACAAAGAAACATGATTAAAATACGTTTCTTAAAATCTTCAGTATCGTCACTTGCACTTTGTATAGGTGCAAGAAACTTGTATAACAGTCTCAAAATGAAAGTTTTACCACCCAGTTAGTGGCAGCATGTCCCTGGGGCGGGGGCGGGGTGGGGGGGAAAGTGGGGGGGATTCTCCCATTCTGCTGGCTTTTTAGCACAGTGGGCCGGGAAACTCTAGTGGTGGCCGAGATCATCTCCCACTGCCCATGCTGTCAGCTCTGTGGGGGAAATCAGCTTGGAGCTGCATCATATATGCAGACACTGATTTTAATATAGTTTAAATATAATTAGCGGGCTCGGGACTGAAAACTATGGACTCTGTAAGCACCCCCCCCCCCCCCCCCCCCAGGGGTATTTCACTCCAGTGGGGTTTACAGTAGCACCCCAGTAACAGGGAGTTGGAGTTAAAGAGGGGCAATCAAGACTCCCCAGGGGATCAAGTGCTGAGGGGGTGCCTCCTAGGAATTGCCACCTTTGCAGTTCCAGCCTAGGCCCCCTGGCACTGGCCAAGGGGCTTTAGGCCTAATGGGGGCTTGATGGGGGGAAGGGTGCCTGAGGGGGGGTGATCTGTATGGGGAGGAGTCCAGCTGGCACTCTGCAATCATGATCGGGTGGGGGAGGAAAGAAGGCGAATGATCAGTGCTGCCCATTAGGGTGAGAGATACAGCCTGCTGGGTGGGTGGGGCGGGGAGAGACGGTCATTGCTACAGCAGGAGGGGAGAGGGTTGGCACTGTTGGGGGTGGTTTGAGACTACTCAAACCTGTGAATTTGTGGGGCAGGTCCGTGGGGTGGGAGATCAAGGCAGGGTAGGGTGGGTATGGTGTTGAGGCTGGCCTGGACATGTCCGGGAGAATGCCGACTGGACTGTGGGAGTGTCACAGGGCCAGCTTTGCAAGGGTCACAGGACTGGCTAGCGATCGAGCTAACCAGCAATCAGGAGGCCAGCAGACAGGGGTCGCTGCCCTTGCGCTAATCTCGGTGCCAATAGATCTACAAGAAGTTGTGACTGGCTCAGCATAATGCTGTAAAAAGTCTGACAACACCAGGTTTTAGTCCAACCGATTTATTTGATAATACTCACAAGCTTTCGAGGGGACTGCCTCTTCGTCAGGTGAGTGGAGAGTTCTGGCCATTCACCTGACGAAGAGGCAGTCCCCTCGAAAGCTTGTGAGTATTATCAAATAAATCGGTTGGACTAAAACCTGGTGTTGTCAAACTTTTTACTGTGTTTACGCCAGTCCAACGCCGGCATACCCACATCAGCATAATGCTGCCAGCCTTTCCAGCGGGAATAGGCCTGCCCATTGAATTTTGGAGTGAATCATGCTATTGCACTCTGCATTGCACATTGTGTGGAAGATTCATTTTGAAACTACCACTGATTAAAAAAAAGTGTGATTTACTCCAAGTTTTACGTGAATTTGACGCTTAGAATATTTTTGGGTGAATCCCACCCCTGATTTCCCATCGTTTCAGTATATTTGAATGTGCATAAATGGCTTTTCACCGTAGCTTGAAAGTTCCCATATGTTCCCCCATCAACATTCAATTTATTTAGTGATAGCACACCTGTGAACTAGAGGTTACATGAAAATTTCTTAATTTTTCTAACTCAATCACTACACCTTAGTGCACAACCCCAACACCAGCAGCAGATGTGAAGGCAGCTTGCTGACTGCCATTTTCTGGTGCCCAATAAGAGGTCTAAGAGCACCTGGTTCAAGTCCAAAAGGTTTGTTTGGAATCACAAACTTTCGGCGCACTGCTCTTTCATCAGGTGAGTGGAGAGGTAGGTTTCACAAACACATTGAAGGAGTAGCACACCAAAAGCTCATGATTCCAAATAAACCTGTTGGAACTTAACCTGGTGTTGCCAGACTTCTTACTGCATCCACCCAAGTCTAATGCCGCTATCTTCACATCACTGATGCCCAAGGTCCAGAAGGCCTATGGCTGATTAATATCTCCTGCTCAGGGAAAAAAAAATTCTTGGTGGCTTGTGCTGATGGAGTGGGTGCAGGCAAAGTCAGAAGATTCTGAGCGACTGTATAATCTCAGATTGTTCTGAGTGGAACACCCAGGATTTCTGGCTGCTGGGTGAAATGCATGTCCCCTGTGTTATTTTTCTCTTCATTCACAGGATGTGGGTGTCACTGGCAGGCCCAGCATTTACTGCCCATCCTTAACTACCCTTGAACTCGGCCATTCCAGAGACCAGTTAGAATATGGATTCATTCCAGAGACCAGTTAGAATATGGATCCATTGCAATATGGATCTGAAGATCCATATTGCAATGGATCTGGAGTCACATGTATGCCAGACAAGGATAGCAGATTTTCTTCCCTATAGATATTAGTGAACCAGATGGGTTTTTACAACAATCAACAATGGCTCCGTGGTTATTGTTAGACTTTTAATTCTAAACATCTATTCAATTTAAATTTCATCACCTACCATGGTGAGATTTTAACCTGGGTCCCCAAAGAATTACCCTGGATCTCTGGTTATTAGTTCAGTGAAAATAGCACTGCACAACTGTAACCAGAAGATCCCGCTGGCACAAACAGCTGGAAATATTTGGGTTGTACCTTGATCTTTAGAACTAAGGTAATCTCTCACCAGAATACTAATGCCTTATTTAATTAACAGAAGTATTCCACCAACTTTTCTCAGTTTCCTGTCCTTCCTGCACGTTCCATACCCTTCAAGACTCTGCTCTGGTTTCCTTGAGCATTCTCTGTAATGGCTATCTGTAATGGTGATAGGTATGAATTTCGATGTGAGCTGACAATTCATCTGCTTTATTGCAAACACTGTGAGCATTCAGATACAGAGCCCTTAATTCAGGATTTGTTGTAAATTGCTGCCATATTCTTTTGCAGTCACTGCCCTTTCCTGCCATACTCAACCCCTCCCCCCCCAACCCCCCACCTCTATTTGGTTTAAAACCCTCTCTACTTCCCGAGGTGCACAATGGTGTAGGTGAAATCCATTCCAACAGTACAAACCCACTTTCCCCAGTGCTGATGTTTGTGTTCTTCATGATGTGATGCCTCCCCTGGCAGAAAAAGCCAATAGTTGATGTAGAGACATGACCTTTTTTCCCAATCCAGCTTTTTTTCAGGCCCAATTGGAACCATGAAAATCCACCCAGAACTTTTATGATGAGAGAATGCTTTTGATTGAAAACTGCAGTGGACATCTTCCTTTAAAGAATTGTTAAATTAATAATTTTAATCCTTGGTAAATCAACTGTTGTTAGGTTCATTATGACTTTGGCTTGAGAAACATTCTTTCTGTATTGAGAACATTGGGAGCTCAGAAGAGAGCAAGGCCAGAAGACAGTGAGCAAACAATTGTCATGAGAGTATTGAGAGATATGAATCTGTCTAAGCTGGTGAGTAAAAGGGAGAGTCATCATCCATTTGTTTTAAATGTTAAAATAGCTGTGATTTTTTTCCATATAGATTTCAGAGGACTGATCAGGCTGAAGGTGGTAGATAATCAAGAAAGGCAAAAAAACTCATGTCATGGAAAAATTGTCACTTATTGGCTCTAAATTAATTTGATTTGATTTATTATTGTCACATGTATTAACATACAGTGGAAAGTATTGTTTCTTGCATGCCACACAGACAAAACATACCATTCATAGAGAAGGAAATGCAAGAGTGCAGAATATAGTCTTACATTCATAGCTAGGGTGTAGAGAAAGATCAACTTAATGCAACATAAGTCCATTCAAAAGTCTGAAAGCAGCAGGGAAGAGGCTGTTCTTGAGTCGGTTGGTACGTGGCCTCAGACCTTTGTATCTTTTTCCCGACAGTAGAAGGTGGAAGGGTGAATGTCCAGGGTGCATGGGGTTCTTAATTATGCTAATTAATTACGGGGTCTTTAAATTAAAAGCAGAACCTCAAGGGTAATAATCTTTGGTGTTAGATATAAGAACATGCATGCAAATTAAGGAAAGTGGTAAACGAAAACAGAATGAAATCGGGATACTTTCAATGAATCTAAACCAGTCAATATTGGCTATTAAAGTCAATTAATGATGAAAGTTCCTAAAATATTCCTCCAGACTCCCAGAAGGCATTTGACAAAAAGTATAAAATATATCAGAATCCTTTACAATGATGAGTTAATATTCAGGTTAGTAATATCCCAGGGGCTTGGGGGTAGAATATTGGCTTGGAGAGAGAATTGGTTGACTGACAGAAAACAGAGGATCAGAATAAATGTGTCCTTCTCTGGATGGTGAACTGTAACTGATGGGCTGCTGCAGGGTTCAGTTCTTGGACCTCAACTATTCACAATCTGTGTAGACGGGAAGGATAGGCACAGATTGTAACATAGCAACATTCACAGATGACACTAAAATAGGTGGGAAAGCAGGCTGTGATGAGGAGATAAAGGCCAGAATTCTCCCAGCTCGCTGCACTACTCGAGTAGCGTTGTGGACCAGGAGGCAAAGGAGTGGGGTCTTTAGAGGGATTTGTTTGTGAGTCTCCCAGGCCTTTCTTTTTAGAGCAATCAACTCCATGCCAGAAGTTGTCATAATGATTAGCATATTGAGATCCGAATATCAATATGATTAGCAAGCCCAGGATGGTAGTCTCTGGCCCACTAGCATCTCCACCCTTGCCCAAAGAGGTTCCCAAAGGGGTTTACAACTGATTCCAACTAATAGGAAACAGACATCCTCACCCCACTGGTGGGGACAGAGGCCATTGGGGCCCCCAATGGTCGAGGCAGGGAGGTTGCACCTTGGGCAGTGCCAGCCTGGCAGTTCCAGCCTGATATTCTGGCAGTGCCCAAGGAGCACCAGGCAGTGCTAAGGGGGCATGTCCAGAGGAGGTGGGGATTACTGGGGCCTATTAGTGGCAATGATCGATGGTGGGAAGGGATTCGCTGCCACTCTGGACTGGGTTCGGTGAGAGGGAGGGAGGAGGGCAATTGGGGCTGGTCATTAAAACATAG
This sequence comes from Carcharhinus amblyrhynchos, assembly GCF_965287045.1. NCBI lineage: Eukaryota > Metazoa > Chordata > Chondrichthyes > Carcharhiniformes > Carcharhinidae > Carcharhinus > Carcharhinus amblyrhynchos. The sequence goes on from NC_137330.1 coordinate 126,256,970, forward strand.
CTGGAGCTGCCACTGGAGGGGGAAGCGGGGTAGATCGGGCTGGGGGAAGCATTGGGATTGGCCATAGATGGGGGGGAGATCGGGCTGGCCTGGTGGGTGTCCAGTAAGCCAATAATCGGAAGCAGAGGGGCCAGGAGGCTAGCGGCTGGGAGGGGAAGGCCAGCAATCAAGTTGGGGTTTGGGAATAAACAAGAAGCTGGTGGTCGGGAGGCTGGCGATGGGGGAGGCCAATGCACATGTATCAATAACACTGGGGAGATTGATACATGTGCATTGGCCTCCCCCATTGCCAGCCTCCCGACCACCAGCTTCTTGTTTATTCCTAAACCCTAACTTGATTGCTGGCCTTCCCCTCCCAGCCGCTGGCCTCCTGGCCCCTCTGCTCCCGATGTGGTGCATGTGCAGTAGCCTGCTCAGCAGCTTGCTACCAGCCTCTCACTTTCCTGCATGAATCCTTCGAAGGATTCCTTCATTGTGCTGCACAGAATGTCAGATTCATTTAGGAAAGTATGCCGAAAAAACAGGCAGGAAGTTCACCCATTTTTCTGCACTTAATCTTTTTTGGGAGAATCCCAGCCAAAGAGTTTACAGATGGATATTGACAGGCTAGGAGAATAGGCCAGAATCTGGCAAATGGAGTTTAATGTGAATAATTGTGAGGTTGTCAAATGGCAAATTATTATTTAAATGGGAAGTAAATTCAATGTGTCATTGCAGAAGCATCTGGGTGTCCTTGTGCATGAATCTCAAAGTGGGTATGCAGGTGCAGCATAAAACAAGAATGGCAAATGGAATCTTGACATTTATTGCAAAGGGACTATATTTTAAAAGTAAAGAGGTGTTGTTATAATTTGATAAGGCATTGGTGAGACCACGACTGGAGTATTGCGTCCAGTTTTGGTTTCCTTACTTGAAGAAGGATGTGATGGCACTGGAGGCAGGAAAATTATTAAAGATGCTATAGCAGGGCACTTAGACAAACTCAAAGTAACTGGGCAAAGTTAACATTGTATTGACAAAGGAAAATTTATGTTTACCCAAATTATTGGAGTTCTTTGAAGAAGTCATATGTCCTGTAGATAAAAGGGAATCACGGGATCTTCTGTACTTAGATTTCCAGAAGGCACTTCATAAGTTGCCACACCAAAGGTTATCGTGGAAAATAAAAACTCATGGTATAAGAGGTAACATATTGACATTAATCGAAGATTGGCTAGTTAGCAGAAAACAGTATTGGTCATTTTTAGGTTGGCAAGATCAGATGTTTGGTGTGGCACAGCCCATGGATTGGGCAACCTTTCTGCACCATCAAACATCTGTAGATCACACTTTGAAAACCAACAGGCGCACTCTCACTCATCTGAACAACAGCATAGTGGCATTGCAGCAGGATTTTGTGGTCATGCAGTGGGAGGCAACAACACATTCAAGGAAGGAAAAGGTTAACCATTGGTAAGACGCAGCATGGATTCATGAAGGGAAGATCATGTTTGACTAATTTGCTGGAATTCTTTGAGAACATTACACGTGCAGTGGACAATGGAGAACTTATAGAATTGGTGTATCTGGATTTCCAGAAGGCATTTGACAAGGTGCCGCACCAAAGATTGCTGCATAAGGTAAATGTGCACAGTGTTACAGGTAATGTATTAGCATAGATAGTGGATTGGTTAACTAACAGAAAGTAAAGAGTGGGGGTAAATGGGAATTTTTCTGGTTGGTGATCAGTGACTAGTGATGTGCCTCAGGGATCAGTGTTGGGACTGCAATTGTTTACGATTTACACAGAGGATGTAGAATTGGGGACCAAGTGTAGTGTGTCAAAATTTGCAGATGACACTAAAATGAGTGGCAGAGCAAAGTGTGCAAAGGATACTGAAAGTCTGCAAAGGGATATAGATAGTCTAAGTGAGTGGGCAAAGGTCTGACAGATGGAGTACAATGTGGTAAATGTGAGGTCATCCATTTTGATAGGAATAACAGCAAAATGGACTATTATTTAAATGGGAAAAAAATGCAGCATGCTGCTGTGCAGAGGGACCTGGATGTCCTTGTGCAGGAATCACAAGGAGTTGGTTTGCAGGTGCAGCAGGTGATTAAGAAGTGAAATGGAATTTTGTCCTTTGCTAGAGGGATGGAGTTTAAAAACAGCGAGGTCATATTGCAGCTGTATAAGGTGCTGGTGAGGCCACACCTGGAGTACTATGTACAGTTTTGGTCTCCTTACTTGAGAAAGGATATACTGGCACTGGAGGTCAGGCAGAGGAGATTCACCAGGTTGATTCCGAAGTTGAAAGGGTTGGCTTAATGAGGGGAGACTGAGTAGACTGGGGCTATACTCATTGGAATTCAGAAGAATGAGGGGAGATCTTATAAAAACATAGAAGATTATGAAGGGAATAGATAAGATAGATGCAGGGAAGTTGTTTCCACTGGCAGGTGAAACTAGAACGAGGGGGCATGGCCTCAAAATAAGGGGAAGCAGACTTAGGACTGAATTGAGGAGGAAATTCTTCACCCAATTGGCTGTGATTCTGTGGAATTCCCTGCCCAGTGAAGCAGTTGAGGCTACCTCATTGAATGTTTTTAAGGCAAGGATAGATAAATTTTTGAACAGTAAAGGAATTAAGGGTTATGGTGAGCAGGTGGATAAGTGGAGCTGAGTCCACAAAAAGATCAGCCATGAACTTATTGAATAGTGGAGCAGGCTCGAGGGCCCAGCTGGCCTACTCCTGCTCCTTGTTCTTGTGGTCTTTAATGATTGGGTGGTAGTTTGAAAGGCTCAAGGTTTTGAACACATGGATGGGTCAAAGAGGTGGCCTGGTGGATGGATGACATAGAAGGAAGAAAATTGAGCTCATCTTGTGCTCAGCAAAATGGCAGGTGAAAATTCTGTCAAGCTGCAGTTGTAATAAAGTCATTGGTCGATTGACATTTTTATATGTTTTGCAGAATTAGAATATACAAATCACAGTTTACATTTTATTAACAGGTGGATGAAGATGAACCCCTTTTCCTAAGCCTGATTAGTGATCTGTTCCCTGGAATACAGTTGGATAGCAGCACCTATGTCGAACTGCAGGCAGCTGTAGCTAACCAGGTGGAAATAGAAGGACTAGTCAACCACCCGCCTTGGAATCTCAAACTGGTTCAGGTGGACACAATGAATTATTTAATTATACGCATATCGCATATATATTTTCATCTTGTTAAAATCTTTCATGAGATGTGAGAGTCACTGATAAGGGTAACATTTTTGTCTATCCCTAATTTTCTTTGATGTGCTTTTAACATTTCGTATCATTTACAAATTGTTTTGTAAACATTTAGAAACAGCACAATATTCTTGAAATGTGAATAGTGTGGTGTTACTTTAGTGCAAAATTATCACAATTGTACTGAGATATCTTACTGCATAATAACAATAGTCAATGAAAAGTTGCCTTAATTTCTCTCACTTGTTAATTTGCAATACAAGCATCTGACTTAAGGACAGTATAAAATCATAGAATTGATACAGCACAGAAGGAGACCATTTGGCCAGCCGTTTTTATGCTAGAGCAGCTGAGATTGATCCACTTCCCCACCTTTTCTCAGCAGTTCTGAAAAACTTATCTTCAGGGAATTAAGACTCTTTTGAAAGCCATGTTGAATCTGCACCTGCCACAGTATGAGGCAACATGTTGCAAATCCCAATCAATTGTTGCATAAAAGGTTTTGCCCCATTGGGAACAATGTTTATCTACTCTGTCCATACCACTTAAGCTTTTGAGCACATCCATCAAATGTCCTGCCAACTTCTTTTTACTAAGGAGGACAAATCATTAAGGATTAAAGCATGGAAACAGGCCCTTCAGTCCAACTTGTCCATCCGCCCAGTCTTTCGCATTAAGCAAGTCCCAGTTGCCTGTATTTGGACCATATCCCTCTTATCCTTGTAATTGTCTAAATGGTTTTTAAAAAACAAAGTTTACTTTCCTCTGTTACTAACTCTGGCAGCTTATCACCCACTGTGTGAAAAAAATTGCCCCCCTGGACTCTTTTGTCTCTCTCCGTTTTTAACAAGACAACAAACAAGCTTTTCACTTTAGCCAATCAATTTGAACCAGGTGCTTAGATACCAAGAACCCATGAAGTTTAAATCTGATGGTTTTGACAACCTAAGACCAATCCTGTTGTGGGAAATATTGATATGTCATCAGAGGTAGAAAAGAAGGGTGCAGTAGGACAAAAAGGATCTGCGGCAGATCACAGCTCTCAGCTCAAAGCACCATCTAGATAGCAATGCTAATAAAGAGGAAAGAAGTTCCAGACAGAAGAATCAACAAAGAAGTCCCAGAATTTTCCAGAAGGCACAAAACCTGATTATAATTTAGAGAGTGACTAAATTCTATTGTTGTTAATGAGTGGGAATTGTATTTATTGGAGTAGCATTCCGTTGGAATTTTGTTTTATTTGAGAATAGTTAACAGTGAGAAAGAACTTATTTGGTTTGTTAATACTTTAGTTAATTTGTTCATAAATAGTTATATTTTGATTTTAGAGAATGTGTCAGGGATTTATTTTGTATTTAACCACTAGAAGAGCAGGTCACACCACTTCACACTCACTTTTTACAGATTATAAGGCAAAGTGCTCCTCTTTGGGTGCTTCAGTGTTAGTTCTCAGAGGGTGGAACAATATCCACTTTATAACAGTGTTAATGGAAGAACAAAGGTCAGTGCTCAGCGAAAGCAGAACTAAAGGACAAATGATAGATGACTTGGAGGAGGATGACTTTTTTGTACTGAGACAAAAAATTGCTTTGGATATTAAAGAAAAGGGTCAAGATAGAGGAGAAAGGTTCACTGTACATGGGCTAGATCTTGATGAAGGCATTCTGTGAATTATATCTGTATAAGGGTTGGGGTTCTCCAGCTGCTCATGCTAGAAGGATTTTTCTCATCCTGCTGCAGTGAATGGAGATTTGGCTGAGTGCCTAATTCTTCAGTTTAATTTTAGTTAGTTTTGTTTTATTTTATTCATTAGTGTCACAAGTAGGCTTACACTAATGCTGCAATGAAGTTACTGTGAAAATCCCCTAGTCGCCACACTCCATCCTCTATAGCAACAGCAGCAGGGCATTAACAGTTAGGGAATTCTGGCCAAGACTGCCTCTCAGAGGCCTTCCTAATGAGATCAAAACCCATTTCACCAGACTTTCCACTGTGGGGTTTCACAATCCTGTTCTATTTGACCTATTTTCAGCTGTTTGAAACCGCCCGAGTTCGTCATGGATTGATGACTTTGGGTCCTAGTGGTTCTGGAAAGACTTGTGTCATTCGCATCCTGATGCAATCACTGACTGAATGTGGAGCTCCTCATCGGGAGATGCGCATGAATCCTAAAGCTATCACTGCTCCACAAATGTTTGGGAGACTGGATCCTGCAACCAATGACTGGACTGATGGGATTTTCTCAACACTTTGGAGGAAATCTATCAAATCAAAAAAAGGTAAGTCAAATTTTGAAAGGGATTAGATAAGCTTTGCATTTTGTTGAAATCAGTAAAATAGATAAGTTTTAAGAACATGGAAATAAGATAATTTGTTCAATGTACAAACTGTTCTCTCTGCCAGATTGCTGCCCAGGCACTGAGCTGAAAATTTACTCCATACTTTCTGAGCATTGATCATTTTACAACATTTTTGAAAATTTACAATACACTTTGACCGTCATTCTCCTGAATAATTTCAGTGGGGAAATTAGAGTGTGGAATTTGGTCACCTTCAGTATGTAAAAACATGCAGAACATAAAACACGCGAGGCAGCCCAACTTCAGTGAACTTTGTGCACTGTGGATGAGACTTCATTATGAATGAGATGCAGCCAGAGTGAACTTGGAGCTGACTGGGAATTCAGTATAAGGGAAAAGAGGTGCTTTTTGTTTTTTCTCTTCACTTTCTAACTTTTAGATCTTCAGAGAGTAATCTATCCCTTTTACAGTGGTAGGGAAAGAGATGATTGGTAAGTAGTGAGTAAGGCTGGACAAGTGTTTAATACTTTTTATCACTTATAGTTTCAGAGGTCTTTTTTGTGGCTGATAGTCTGGTAGTAATGAGGAGCAGTGAAGAAGGGCTCCTCAAGGATCAGATATAATCTGACATCAAAGGTCTTCAGACAGCTTAATATAAAGGGAGAAAGACAGGAGAGCTCCAAGCCATGGTGTGCTCATTTCGTTCCATGTGGGAAGTTGGTAACATGTCTGGGTCTACATTTGTGCAGGCAGTGTCTTCAGCTGCAGCTCCTGGAAGCTCAGGTTTTGGAGCTGGAGCAGCAGCCAGGGACAATATGGAACAAGTAGCCAGGAAGGAGCTAAAGAGAGAGTTATGAAGAGCTAGAAGAGGACATGAGAAGACTTTGGCAGGTAGGATCAAGGAGAACCCTAAAGCTTTCTATGGGTATGTCAGGACTCAAAGATTCATAGGGCAAGATTAGGGCCAGTCAGGGACAGTAGTGGGAAGTTGTGTGTGGATCCTGAAGAGATAGGGGAGGCACTAAATGAATATTTTTCACCAGTATTCACACAGGAAAATGTCAATGTAGTCGAGGAGAATACTGAGATGCAGGCTTTTAGACTAGACGTGATTAAGGTTCATAAGAGGAAGTGTTAGCAATTCTTGAGAGTATGAAAATAGATAAGTCCCCTGGGCCAAATGGGATTTATACTAGGATTCTCTGGGAGGCTAGGGAGGAGATTGCAGAGCCTTTGGCTTTGATCTTTATGTCGTCATTGGCTACAAGTATAGTGCCAGAAGACTGGAGAATAGCAAATGTTGTCCCCTTGTTCAAGAAGGGGAGTAGGGACCATCCTGGGAATTATAGACCGGTGAGCCTTACTTCGGTTGTGGGCAAAGTTTTGGAAAGAATTATAAGGGATAGGATTTATAATCATCCAGAGAGAAATAAATTGATTAGGGATAGTCAACACGGTTTCGTGAAGGGTAGATCGTGCCTCACAAACCTTATTGAGTTCTTTGAGAAGGTGACCAAAGAAGTGGATGAGGGTAAAGCAGCTGATGTGGTGTATATGGATTTTAGCAAAGCGTTTGATAAGGTTCCCGTAGTAAGCTACTGCAGAAAATGCAGATGCATGGGATTAAGGGTGATTTAGCAGTTTGGATCAGGAATTGGCTAGCTGATAGAAGACAGAGGGTAGTGGTTGATGGGAAATATTCAACCTGGAGTTCACTTACTAGTGGTGTACCTCAGGGATCTGTTTTGGGGCCACTGCTGTTTGTCATTTATAAAAATGACCTAGATGAGGGTGTAGAACGATGGGTTAGTAAATTTGTGGATGACACCAAAGTCGGAGGAGTTGTAGACAGTGAGGATGGATGTTACAGTTTGCAGAGGGACATAGATAAGCTGCAGAGCTGGGCCGAGAGGTGGCAAATGGACATTAATGCAGAAAAGTGTGAGGTGATTCACTTTGGAAAGAGTAACAGGGTGAATGGAAGGACTCTTGGTAGTGTACCTGTGCATAGACCCCTGAAAGTTGGCAGCCAGTTTGATAAGGTTGTTAAGAAGGTGTACAGTGTGTTAGCTTTTATTGGTAGAGGGATTGAATTTTTGAGCCGTGAGATCATGTTGCAGCTGTACAAAACTCTAGTGTGGCCACACTTGGAGTATTGCGTACAGTTCTGGTCGCCGCATTATAAGAAAGATGTGGAGGCATTGGAAAGGGTGCAGAGGAGGTTTACCAGGATGTTGCCTGGTATGGTGGGAAGGTCTTATGAGGAAAGGCTGAGGGACTTGAGGTTGTTTTTGTTAGAGAGAAGAAGGTTTAAGAGGTGACCTAATTGAGGCATACAAGATGATCAGAGGATTAGATAGGGTGGACGGTGAGAGCCTTTTTCCTCGGATGGTGATGGCTAACACGAGGGGACATAGCTTTAAATTGAGGGGTGATAAATATCGGATGGATGTCAGAGGTAGGTTCTTTACTCAGAGGGTAGTAAGGGCATGGAATGCCCTGCCTGCAGCAGTTGTGGACTCACCAACTTTAAGGGTGTTCAAATGGTCAGTGAATAGGCATATGGATAACATTGGAATAGTTTAGGTTCGAGGGTCTTTAGATTGGTTCCACTGGTCGGCGCAACATCGAGGACCGAAGGGTCTGTACTGCGCTGTAATGTTCTATGTTCTATTTGTGAGGTTGATGTGTTATGGATAGCACATGTAGAGAGGTGGTCACACTGCAGTCTATGATTGCCCAGGCAGGAAGGGAACTGGTACCCACCAGGCAGAGTAAGATCATGGAGCAGGCAGTGCAGGAATCCTCTCTGGCAATTCCCTGAAAAACAGATATACCACTTTGAGACAAATTACTTCTCAGGGAAAAGCAGCAAGAGTCAATTTCATTGCATCACAGTTGCTTCTGCTGCAGAGGGAAGGAGTAAAAGGTGTGAGAATGCAATAACAATAGGGGATTTAATTATAAAGGGAATAGATAGCGGTTCCTGTGCCCTCATTTGAGATTCCAGGATGGTATGTTTCCTTCCTGGTGCTGGGTCAAGGATGTCCCAGAGCAGTTGCAGGACATCCTGGATGGTGAGGGTGAATAGCTAATATTTGTGGTGCACATCAGTACTAATGACATAGGTGAAAAAAGGGATGAGATCCTAAAAACTCCTATAGGGACTTAGGGAGAAAATTGAGAAGTCGGACCTCAAAGATAGTGATTGCAGGATTACTACCAGTGTGATGTGCTAGAGTAGGTATAGCAGGATATTTCAGATGAAAATGTGGCTGAAGAAATGGTGTGAGGAGGAGGGTTTCATGTTCCTGGGGCATTGGAACCAATTCCGGGGAGAGCTGGGACTAGTACAAACTGGACGGTTTATACCTGGGCAGAACCGGGACTGATAACCAAGTCTGTGACAGGAAGGGACAGAGCATGCAAACAAAGGAATACACTAACAAATCAGGTCCAGGTAAGAAAGACTAACATAAAGACACTTTACCTGAATGCACATAGCATTCGAAACAAAGTGAATGAGTTGACGGCACAAATCAGTATAAATGGGTATGATCTAGTGGCCATTACAGAAATGTGGTTGCAAAGTGACCAGGACTGGGAACTGAATATCCTAGAGTATCAGACAATTAGGAAGGATGGACAGGAAGGAAAAGGAGGTGGGGTAGCTGTGTTAATTAAGGATAACATCAGGGCGGTAGTAAGAGATGATATAGGCTCTAAGGAGCAAAATGTGGAATCAATGTGGGTGGAGATAAGGAATAGCAAGGGGAAACAGTCACTGGTGGGTGTCATCTGTAGGCCCCCAAATAATGACTTCAAGGTGGGGCGGGCTATAAACAAACAAATAACAGATGCATGTAAAAATGGAACAGCAATAATCATGGGGGATTTTAACCTCCATATTGATTGATCAACTGAAGTTGGATGCGGTGGATTTGAGGAAGAGTTCTTAGAATGCTGTTGCGATAGTTTCCTCAAAGTGTATTACAGAACCTGTGAGGGAGCTATCTTGGATCTGGTCCTGTGTAATGAGAAAGGTAAAATTAATGATCTCCTTGTGAGGGATCCTCTTGGAATGAGTGATCACAATATGGTTGAATTTCAAATACAGATAGAAGGTGAGAAAGTAGGTGTTAAAAATACGAGCCTCAAGGTTTTGTGCTTTAATGCATGGAGTATTCACAATAAAATGGATGAGCAAATCATGCAAATAGATGTAAATTGGTATAATATAGTCAGGATTATGGAGACATGGCTGCGGGGTGACCAGGGATGGGAACTGACATATTCAGTATTTAGAAAGGATAGAATAAAAAGGTAAAGACTGTGGAGATGGTCAAAGAGGAAATAACATCATACTGAGGAAGGATATTAGCTTTGACAATATGGACTCTATATGGGTAGAGCTAAGAAACTTCAAGGGGGAAATACTTTAATGTGGATTGTATATCAACCCCCAAAAAGCAGTGGTGATGTTGGAAATGACATTGAATAGGAAATTAGAGATGCATATGATAAAAGATTATCTGTAATCATGGGTGTTTCTAATCTGTAAGTAGACTGGACAAATCAAATTAGTCGCAATACCATACAGGAGGAATTCCTGGAGTTTATAGGGATGGATTTCTGGACCAACACATTGAGGAACTAACAGACCATTCTAGACTGGATATTGTGTAGTGAGAAAAGAATAATTGGCGTCTAATTGTACAAAACTCTGGGGATGATCTGCCATAACATGATAGAATTTTTCGTTAAGGTAGAGAGTGATGTAATTGTTTCTGAGAGTAGAGCCCTGAATCTGATTAAAGGAAACTATGATGAAAGGAGGCATGAGTGGCAATGATAGATTGGGAAATGTTACTTAAATGAGTAATGGTGAATAATGTTGCAAAGTTGAGTAGAGCGATTGTAGATTGGTATTTGCAGAATTATAAAATACTAGGGAAAAGGTATTGCATGGTCCCTTTAAAAAGATGCTTCTTCTGTGCTTAGAATGGTAAAAAAGTACATATAAAGTGCACAAACAGAAACATTTGTATCAGAAGGCCAAGCAGCAGGGTTACCAAGGCAACACGCTTTCAGTCATTTGAATTATTTGAATTCAGCCTATCAATTTGAATTGGTCACTTGAATACCAAGAGCCTATCAAATTTAAATCCAGGGTTTTGGCAACCTTGTATCAGTCATATTGTGGTGATATTGATATGTCATCACAGGAATAAAAGGAAGGGGGCAATGCGACAGAAAGGGAGAGCAACTGCCACAGCTCATAGCTTTTAGCTCAAAGCCTCATTTAGATAGCGAAGAAAAATCAACAAAGCCCAGAATATTGCAAAAGACACAAAACCTAGTTGTAATTTAAAGTGAGTAAAATTCTATTTTTTTGTTAATGAATGGGAATTGTATTTATCTGAACAGCATTCCAGTAGAATCGTGTTTTATTCTGTTTGTTAAAAAATTAGTTAACTTGTTTACTGTTAGTTAGATGAATACATTGTTACTTGTTGATTTTAGAGGGAGTGTCAGGGAGTTATTTTGATTTAACCGCTATAAGTTGCTGAAGAGCAGACTGTACCACTTCACATTCACTTTTACAGATTATGAGCTAAGAAACTCCCCTTTCAGTGGTTCGGTGTTAGTTCTCAGAGGGGAATCCACCTCTGCTTTATAACAATAGGCAATGGCAAACATTTAAGGAGCACATGGGTGATCTGTAACAATTGTTTATTCCTGTCTGCAGCAAAGTAAAACTGGAAAGACGGCCAAACCATGTCTTACAAGGGAAATTAGATATAATATTAGATCCAAGGGAGAGGCATTCAAATTGCCCAAGAAAAACAAAATACCTGAGGATTGGGAGCAGTTTAGAATTCAAAGGAGAACCAAAGGACTGATTAAGAAAGGGAAAATGGAGTATGAGAGTAAGCTCACAGGGAAAATAAAAACTGACTGTAAAATTTTCTATTGGTATGTAAGGAGAAAAAGATTGAAGACAAATGTACATCGTTTACAGAAATGTGCAGACTCCACACAGACAGCGACTCAAGCTGGGAATGGAACCTGGGTCCCTGGTGCTGTGAGGCAGCAGTGCGAATCATTTATTTATTTGTTATATTTTTGTTGTACAAATTTGTTTCCAGGTGATAATATCTGGATAATACTGGATGGCCCAGTGGATGCTATTTGGATAGAAAATCTGAATTCTGTACTGGATGACAACAAGACATTAACTTTGGCTAATGGTGATCGTATTCCCATGGCTCCTTCCTGTAAATTACTGTTTGAAGTGCATAATATTGAGAATGCATCTCCAGCCACAGTCTCCAGAATGGGAATGGTCTACATCAGTTCTTCTGCTCTCAGCTGGAAGCCAATTTTGAAGGTAATAGCCTCTGTGCTATAAGACCCATAGAAACCAATTACCTTTTAATGGATGAATTTCCCAGTGATTGATGAAAAGAACCAAATGATAGCATTCCAAGTTTTAAGACTTTTACTGCAACAACCAAATTGCAATCAGCTAAGACTAAACATTAACAGTCATCAAATACAGCAAATTTAATAAAGGGTATTCCTGCATTAACTAACTCATGCAATCAAGATACTTCCTCCATTCCCTTTTACTGTATGCCGTACATTTGTAACACTGCAGAAACCGTCTCTCCATAACTCTCAGCTCTCCAACCAGTCTACTTTCCCCTCCACACTAGTTCAAAACTTTCAGTGCCTTTCAATTTTCACCAGCAAGTTCCATCTCAGTGAGTCCCCATTTCTTAAATCTCCACAGCAGTAGTAATATATATCTTTGCATAGTAATATATCCATAGTAATATATCTTTGCATTTCTTTGCCTCTCAAAAGGCACCTGTCCCTTTATTGTGAGTTATTCTATGATAGTGTGAAAACTGTCATTTTATTTTTCATAGATGTCTGCTTAACGATCTGTTGTTTGGCAAGCAGATCATAAGAAGCTGAATGGAATTTTCTCATTTTTTTTCTCAAAACATTGTCAAGTGGAAAAAGCAGAGGGCAACCTACCAGCTACCTTCCCAGCTTTTCAGCTTTTCCTGCCATATTATCAAGCACTTCAAGAAAAAAAGAAATGGAAGGCATGGGTCCCACATTGCCCTGCCATAAACCTTGGCCCCTGTGTCTGAGCCATGCTCTCGAAGCCCACAGACTGTTGTGTCTCAAGTATGCTTCTGGGGCCCTCAGCTTTGGTCCTCAGTGACTCGGACTCTGCTATCCATGGTGACTATTTCCTGTCCCAGGCTTTCCACTGTGAACGCCTGCCTCGCAGTGTTGGCCTGGGTACCACTCAATGCCAGTATCATCTCATGCACCTGAAGGCTGTAAATTGCCACACAACCCTCCTGCTTTGCATCTGCATCTCCAGCAGCTTTGGGAAAACTGATTCCATCTGCCCAGCTTGGCTCAGAGCCAACTGATTCCTTGGGTCCAGCAGATCACTACCTGCCCAAACCTTCAGACGTTCCCGCCTCCACCTGATGTACATTTACGGTTGTGTTGCGCACACTAGTAAGTGACCCAGAAGCTTCACCGCTAACATGTCTCGCCGAGGTGACTGTATCTGTGCTGGTAGATGATGCCAATGTGAAATGAAATGTGCTCTCCTGAGAGGTTTTCTCGAAGTTTTATCCAAGGTATTGTTGGAGCTGTCCTCCAAGGTGCCATCAGAGCTGCCCTCCAAGATATCGTTGGTCATTGCATTGGCAGCCGACGAACTCTTGATGCTCTGGCCTCATTAGGGTTATTTCCTGCAACAAAGGACACATGGTTTAGCACAAGCGAGGGACAAGTATCTGGGCAGATTGCAACTTACTTAAGAGAGGTCATATGAATGAAGATTTTGTGGATCCACACTTCCATAGTGAACCCTGACCTGACTTTCTGTCATGGTGCAAAGAAACATAGAATCTAGAAGCAGGAGTAGGCCATTTGGCCTTTCAAGCCTGCTCCTCCATTCATTTTGATTAGCACTGCTGCTTCACAGCCCCAGGATCCTGGGTTCGATTCCTGGTGCGGGTCACTGTCTGTGTGGAGTTTGCACATTCTCCTCGTGTCTGCATGGGTTCCCTCCAGGTACTCCGGTTTCCTCCCACAGTCCAAAGATGTGCGAGTTAGGTTGATTGGCCATGCTAAGAAATTGCCCCTTAGTGTCCAGGGATGCGTACATTAGAGCGATAAGTGAGTATAATTTGTAGGGGTATTGGGGTAGGGCCTGGGTGGGATTGTGTTCAGTAGAGACTCGATGGGCTGAAGGGCCTCCTTCTGCACTGTAGGGTTCTATGATTCTAATTTCTTCTTGAAATCAGACAAAATTTTGGCCTCAACTACATTCGGTGGTAGTGAATTTCACGTATTCACCACTCTTTTTGGGATAGAAACTTACCTCAGCCCTGAAAGGTTTATCCCTTATTCTCAAATTATATCACCTTGTTCTAGACCCCTCACCATGAGCAATATTCTTTCTGAATCTACCCTATCTAATCCTCTATCCTCAGACTCCCCCCTGAAATCTCCAGGATGCTTCTCGAATGAGGTGAAGAGATGCAACTCAGGTACCCCACATTCGGTTTTCTCCCACTTCTGGCAATGATGGCCCACCTTCTCCTCTGGGAAAAACAGGGGGATTGATTACTTGATGGATGGAATGGCATGGAATGTCAAAGTGTTGGGGATGGGGGAAATCGGTAGCATACATCAGCACTGTCTCGGAAGGCAGAGATTTGTCAAGGTGCATGCTAGAGGTGTTGGACAAAAGTACTAGGGTTACAGGGACTGGAAGGTCCCAGGGTGTCAGGGAGTGGATTGGCATGGACATTCTAGCTGTGATACATGATGCCTGGATGAATGGCTTCACCCTGGCTGTCTGAAGGAGGTTCTTCATCTTTCTTTGACTTTGGATGCTGGCCTGTGCCAGTGCTTGGACACTCACTGCCACTGCTACTGCCTCCCAGTCTGCATTGCCAGCCCAACCTCTGTGTCATCAATCATCTCAGGGAAGATAATGGTCCTCCACTCCTTCACAGAATCCACAGCCATTGCAATTCTCCCTCTGTGAACCATGGAGCTGCTCTTCCTGTTGTGATTGACTGTGATTCCAATGTTTGTGCTTGAATGCTGTGTTAACAGCACACAGCTGTCAGCATTTTTGATAAGTCACACCAGCTACAGCCACTTCTGGTGAGTCATGATGGTGTGATTTGCATGGAGGCTCTTTCACTGCACTCAGTGTTAAAAGAATACTATGTGGAATGCGCTGAAAAGACTGGCACAGAGGGGTTCTGTTTTCTTGGCGTTATGATGCTTAGAAACATTTTGTGAAAAGTCCACCCATGAAGTCTACATTCATAACATCAGCATGCAAGGAAGCTGTTTATGACACTAAATCGGTAGCTGTGATGCTTAGAGAGAAGAGCAGCTGTATAAACTCAGTGAAATGGTTGTGACAAGCAGCTGCTCACAAGATTTCCTTCTAGACGGAGTTTGGTGATGAAGAAAATTGGTGGTGAGTCAATCAAGATCCATTTTTAACTGCATTTGGTTTCAAATAGCTTCTATTCACATTGTTACTCCCAGTCTCTCAATGTCTTTCTTTAAAAGTGTTTAATGGAAAGAAAATAAATGAAGCCAAAGGTATTGTCCACAGTATGAACAAATGACACAGGATGGAAGTATACTGAGAGTAAAAACTGACAATGTTCCAAACATTCAACAGGTTCTGCACCATCTGTGCAGAAAGGAAGAGTTAATTGTTCTAATTTTGAATTTGCCATGTGTCCCGATCAAGGTTGTCCACGAAGGTGTAAGAGTGTATGGATGTGCAACATAAAAACATGTACTGTGCAGTACATGAAGATAAAGTTTTTTTTTAAGTTTGTTTATTAGTCATAAGTAAGGCTGACATTAACCCTGCAATGAAGTTACTGTGAAATCCCCATAGTCGTCACACTCCGGCACCAGTTCAGGTCAAAGTACCTAACCAGCATGTCTTTCAGATTGTTGGAGGAAACCACAGCACCTGAAGGAAACCCATGCAGATACAGGGAGAATGTGTGAAGTTTGCACAGACAATGACCCAGGCTGGGAATCGAACCTGAGTCCTTGGTGCTGTGAGGCAGCAGTGCTAACCACTGTGCCACCTTACCCCATGTATCCTGTTGCAATCTCAAAGGGTCTATACAGTACAACACATTGTTCATGTAGAACAAAGAAAATTGTTGGGAGTGTTATGACTGCATTTAATTGGTCACAAGAAATCAGGAATTGCAGTATTGTAGGTAAAAGATACCTCTGAGACTAGTTGTGAATCAAAGTATAGCAAGTTTATTCAAAAGCTTTTGGGAGATACACCTGGTACCTAACAGTGGTTCCCCAGGCTTCTCTTTGAACACAGCTTAAGAGGACATATTTACATCACCTCAGCCACGTATGCACATCCTCATTCTCAGCAGGTTCCCAGGCCGTGGCTTAGTCTCCATCGTGGGAACATGGCTGCCTCAGCGTTTCTTCATGGTTATCTCAAGGCCGCAATTGTTCCACATCAGTGGTGTGATTAGCCCTTAGCTAACAAACAGGCCAGCAAAACAAGTTAATCTTAATGGGTCCTGTATAACAATTTTATGTGCATACGTTGTATAGCATATAACATGTTAGTACATGACCCATACACAGTACATAATGAATATATATATATATATGAATATATATTTATGGCATGCAAGCTTCACTATGTTAGGCAGAAGTCAATATTAAAGACACAAACATAGATACGAGTTGAGTCAGCTACATTTCTGAACAGACTATCATAAACTTGTATACAACAGCAAGGACAGCTGAAGTCTTGTTGTCTGGGACACACAAAAACAAGTCTTACATCTGTCTGGGATACATGAAAACAAGTCGAAGGCAAGTCTTATAATACTTTTTTACCAGTCTCCGAGTATTACAAATTTCATTAACCCATTTCCTACTGCATGCAGCATGTCATGATTTTTTAATTCAGCAACTATGTTCTCATTTTATTTCCTGATATTCCATATATTTAGCATCAATGAGTGTGCTGTAGACATTTGTGACACTGGTCAACACAAGTATCTTATTTGACAATCCAAGTATGCAAGTTGAAAAAGCTATCAGGTACTTGGAACTGTCTGAAGGGAGTCCAGATGGACAACGACGCATCCCATTTCACTGACATCATGCTGGATGTGCTGCTTAGTACTGTGAAGAGTAAGAGAGCAATATTCATGTTCTGAGGATTAGGTGTATTTTAGAAACCAAACTCACAAAGTGCTAGGGGTGTGGATGCAGCAGGGTTTCTAAGGAGTATCCAGGCTTCTTGAAACAATACGTAAATAGTCCAATTAGGCAAGAAGCCATACTAGACCTGGTATTAGGAACGAGTCCAGCCAGGTGGTCAACGTTTCAGGAGAGGAGCACTTTGGGAACAGTGATCACAATTCAGTAAGCTTTGAAGTATTGATGGATAAAGACAAGTGGAGTCCTCAAGTGAAGGTGCTAAATTGGGGGAAAGCTAATTACAACAATATTAGGCAGGAACTGAAGAATGTAGATTGGGGGCAGATGTTTGAGGGCAAATCAACATCTGGCATGTGGGAGGCTTTCAAGTGTAAGTTGATAGGGATTCAGGACCAGCACATTCCTATAAGGATAAAGGATAAGTATAGCAAGTTTTGGGAACTTTGGGCAACGAGAGATAATGTGAACTTAGTCAATGAGAAAAAGGAAGCATTTGTCAAGGCCAGGAGGCTGGGAAGACAGAAAGCAAGTGTGGAATACAAGAAAAGCAGAAAGAAACTTAAGCAACAAGTGAGGGCTAAAAGGGGCCACAAAAAGTCATTGGTCATCAGGATTAAGGAAAACTCCAAGGCTTTTTCGTTTTTAAAGAGCAAGAGGGTAGCCAGGTTGGCCCACTCAAGGACAAGGGAGGGACTCTGTGTGTGGAGCCAGAGGAAATGAGCGAGGTATTAAATGAATACATAGCTTCAGTATTCACCAAAGAGAACATAGAACATTACAGCGCAGAACAGGCCCTTTGGCCCACGATGCGCCGACCAATCAAGAAAAAAAGCAATGACCCTCTAACCTAAACCAATCCCTTTCCATCCATAAACCTATCCACGGACCTCTTAAACGCCCCCAAACTAGGCGCATCTACAACTGCAGCAGGCAGGGCATTCCATTCCCCCACCACCCTCTGGGTAAAGAACCTACCTCTGACATCCGTCCTATAACTACCACCCCTTAATTTAAAGCTATGTCCCCTCGTGCTAGCTTTCTCCAGCCGAGGAAAAAGGCTATCACTGTCCACCCTATCTAAACCTCTAATCATCTTGTATGTTTCAATAAGGTCTCCTCTTAGCCACCTTCTTTCTAACGAAAACAACCTCAAATCCCTCAGTCTCTCCTCATAGGACCTTCCCTCCATACCAGGCAACATCCTGGTAAACCTCCTCTGCACCCTTTCCAATGCCTCCACATCCTTCCTATAATGTGGGGACCAGAACTGTACACAATACTCCAAGTGCGGACGCACCAGAGTTTTGTACAGTTGCAACATGACGTTGTGGCTCCTAAATTCAATCCCCCTACCAATAAACACCAAGACACCGTATGCCTTCCTAACAACCTTATCAACTTGATTTCCAACTTTCAGGGATCTATGCACATATACACCTAGATCCCTCTGTTTGTCAACACTATTCAGAGTCCTACCGTTAGCCCTATACTCTACACATCTGTTATTCCTGCCAAAGTGAATCACCTGACACTTTTCCGCATTAAACTCCATCTGCCACCTCTCGGCCCAGCTCTGCAACTTGTCCAAGTCTCTCTGTAAACTATGACATCCCTCTTCACTATCTACCACTCCTCCGACTTTGGTGTCATCAGCAAATTTACTGATCCACCCAACTATACCCTCATCCAGATCATTTATAAAAATTACAAACAGCAGTGGCCCCAAAACAGATCCCTGAGGCACACCACTTGTAACCGAACTCCATGACGAATACTTTCCATCAACCACCACCCTCTGTCTCCTATCTGCTAGCCAATTCTTGATCCAATTAACTAAATCACCCCCAATCCCATACATCTGCATTTTCTGCAGAAGCCTTTCATGGTGAACCTTATCAAATGCCTTACTAAAGTCCATATATACCACGTCAACTGCCTTACCCCCATCCACCTCTTTGGTCACTTTTTCAAAAAACTCAATAAGGTTAGTAAGGCACGACTTACCCTTCACAAAACCATGCTGACTATCTCCAATCAATTCATTACTCTCTAAATAACTATAAATCCTATCCCTAATAATTTTTTCTAATACTTTGCCCACAACAGAAGTAAGACTCACCGGTCTATAATTCCCGGGGAAGTCTCTATTCCCCTTCTTAAACAATGGGACAACATTCGCTATCCTCCAGTCTTCTGGCACTATACCTGTGACCAACGACGACCTGAAGATCAGAGCCAGAGGCTCTGCAATCGCCTCTCTTGCCTCCCAGAGAATCCTAGGGTAAATCCCGTCCAGCCCAGGGGACTTACCTATTTTCAAACCCTCAAGAATATCTAGCACATCCTCCTTATCTACTTCAATACTATCCAGTTTACAACCCTGTAACCCAGTGTTCTCCACAACTACATTTACGTCTCCCTGCGTGAATACCGAAGAGAAATATTTGTTCAGTGCCTCTCCAATCTCTTCCGGTTCCACACATAACTTCCCACTGCTGTCTCTGACTGGCCCTAATCTTGCCCTAACCAATCTTCTATTCTTAACATATCTAAAGAAAGCCTTAGGATTCTCCTTAATCCTATCAGCCAAAGTCTTCTCGTGTCCTCTTTTAGCTCTTCTTAACTCACTCTTTAACTCCCTCCTGGCTAATCTATAGCTTTCCAGTGCACTACCTGAGCCCTCAAGCCTCATCATGACATAAGCCTCCTTTTCCCTTTTAACCGGCGGATCAACTTTTTTAGTGCACCACGGTTCCCTTGCTCGACCATTTCCTCCTTGCCTGACAGGGACATACTTATCAAGGACTCGCAGTAGCTGTTCCTTGAATAAACTCCACATTTCGGATGTTCCCAGCCCCTGTAGTTTCCTAGTCCAGCCTATGCTCCCTAATTCTCTCCTAATAGCCTCATAATTACCCTTCCCCCAGCTATAACTACTGCGCCTAGATTCATGCCTATCCCTTTCCATCACTAAGGTGAACGTAACCGAATTGTGGTCACTGTCACCAAAATGCTCACCAACTTCCAAGTCTAACACCTGGTCTGGCTCATTTCCCAGCACCAAATCCAATATAGCCTCACCTCTAGTTGGCCTATCTACATACTGAGTCAAAAAACCTTCCTGCACACTTTGTGTAAAAACTGACCCCTCTAACGAGCTAGAGCTATAGCTATTCCAATCAATATTAGTAAAGTTAAAGTCTCCCATAACAATTACCCTATTACTTTCACTCCTGTCCAGGATCGTCTCTGCAATCCTTTCCTCTACCTTTCTAGAACTTTTAGGAGGTCTATAAAAGACTCCCAACAGGGTGACCTCCCCTCTCCTATTTCTAATCTCAGCCCATACTACCTCAACAGACAAGTCCTCATCAAACTTCTTTTCTGTCACTGTGATACAGTCCTTGACTAATAAAGCTACTCCTCCCCCCCTTCTACCTCCTTCTCTACTCCGGCTGAAGCATTTGAACCCCGGAACCTGCAACAACCATTCCTGTCCCTGCTCTATCCATGTCTCTGAAATGGCCACAACATCAAAGTTCCAGGTACTGATCCACGCTGCAAGTTCATCCACTTTATTGCGAATACTCCTCTCATTAAAGTATATGCATTTCAAACCATGCTCTACTCCACCCCCATGATGCCGCGCTTTGCAGTCCTCATCTATGACCCCCTCAATTTCATCCCTGCTACTCAGGATCCCACCCCCCCTCTGAATCAGTTTAAACCCTCCTGCATAGCCTTTGCAAATTTTCCCCCCAAGATATTGGTTCCCCTCTGATTCAGGTGTAGACCATCACTCTTGTAGAGGTCCCACCTTCCCCAGAATGAGCCCCAATTGTTCAAGAACCTGAACCCCTCCCTCCTGCATCATCCCCTCAGCCACGAGTTCAAACTTTTCTTCTCTCTGTTCTCTAAACTATCCCGTGGCACAGGCAAGAGTCCTGAGATAACCACTCTGTTTGATTTGGCCCTAAGTTTCCACCCCAACTCCATAAATTTCTGTTTAACATCCCCTTCCCTTATCCTCCCTATGTCATGTGTCCCCACATGAACTATGACTTGGGGCTGACTCCCCTCTCCCTTAAGAGTCTTAAACACCCGCTCTGAAACATCCCGGACCCCAGCCCCTGGGAGGCAACACACCAGCCCTGAGTCCCTTCCATTACTGTTGACTCTCCTATCTGTCCCCCTAACTATGGAGTCCCCAATCACCAGGCCCAATCTTTTACTTCCCCTACCCACCTGAGTCTTCACAGCAGGCTCACCTCCAGAGACCTGCTCCCTTTGGCTATCTCCAGTTGATTCTTCCTCAACTGTAGCCTCCAGGACAGAAAACTTATTTTGTAGGGGAACAGCCCGAGGGGATTGTCTCCCCGATTGCTTCTTACCCTTCTTCCTAGCAGTTACCCAAGACTCATTTTTAGGAGTGACTATCTCCTTGTAACTCCTATCAATGTCTGCCTGAACCTCCCGAATTATCCGGAGTTCCTCCAATTCCAGCTCCAGCTCCTTAACACGATCCTCCAGAAGCTGCAAGTGTACACACTTCCTGCAGGTAAAATCAGCAGGAACACTACTGGTGTCCCTCACCTCGTACATACCGCAGGAGGTGCAGCTTACTGCCTGAACCGCCATCTCTGAAACAATTTCCAGGAGGGGAGAAAAAAAAACTTCCCACACACTTATTATTAGGTTAGAGGAGGGGGGAGGGTGGGATACTCTAGCTGTGTAGAGGATCGGGTATCCTCTCTGTACCAATTTATAGGGTCAGAGGGACAAAAAAAAAACAACTACCGGTAAGCCTCCTAATGATGACTTCCGGTTTCTAGCTAACTTAAAAAAAGAAAAAAAAACCACCGCTGCTCGCAACTTTAAACTAGAAAGAAAAAGTTAAAAATTTAAAACAAATTACCTTAATCGCGACCTCCACGCACGCCCAAATTGCTGCCTCTCCGTGCTGCTCCACAGGGACAATGAGGCCGATACCCGGAGGTAAGTACTTATAAAGTTAAAAAAAAACTACAACTACTGGTAAGCCTCCTAATGAGGACTTCCGGTTTCTAGCTAACTTAAAAAAAGAAGAAAAAACCACCGCTGCTCACAACTTTAAACTAGAAAGAAAAAGTTAAAAATTAGAAGGACTTGGTGGATGAAGAATCAGGAAAAGGGTACGTAAATGGTTTAATTCATGTTGAGATCTAAAAGGAGGAGGTATTGAGGTTCTTGAGAAACATTAAGCTAGACAAGTGGCCGGGCCTGATGGAATATACCCCAGAATACTGAGAGAGGCAAGAGAGGAAATTGCTGAGACCTTGAAAAAAATCTTTGTATCCTCACTGGCTACAGGGGAGGTCCCAGAGGACTGGAGAATAGCAAATGTTGTTTCTTTGTTTAAAAAGGGTAGCAAGAATAGTCCAAATAATTACAGGCTGATGAGCTTAGCATCAGTGGTAGGGAAATTATTGGAGAGAAATCTTTGAGACAGGATTTACTCCCACTTGGAAATAAGTGAATGTGTTAGTGAGAGGCAACATGGTTTAGAACATGGCACATAGAATATTACAGCGCAGTACAGGCCCTTCGGCCCCTGATGTTGCGTCGACCAGTGGAACCCATCTAATGACCCTCTAACCTAAACTATTCCAATGTTATCCATATGCCTATTCACTAACCATTTGAACGCCCTTAAAGTTGGCGAGTCCACAACTGCTGCAGGCAGAGCATTCCACGCCCTTACTACCCTCTAAGTAAAGAACCTACCTCTGACATCCGTCCTATAATTACCACCCCTTAATTTAAAGCTATGTCCCCTCGTGTTAGCCATCACCATCCGAGGAAAAAGGCTCTCACCGTCCAAGCTATCTAATCCTCTGATCATCTTGTATGCCTCAATTAGGTCACCTCTTAACCTTCTTCTCTCTAATGAAAACAAACTCAAGTCCCTCAGCCTTTCCTCATAAGACCTTCCCACCATACCAGGCAACATCCTGGTAAACCTCCTCTGCACCCTTTCCAATACTTCCACATCTTTCTTATAATGCGGCGACCAGAACTGTACGCAATACTCCAAGTGTGGCCGCACCAGAGTTTTGTACAGTTGTAATGTGATCTCACGGCTCTGAAATTCAATGGTTTTGTGAAGGGGATGTTGTGTCTCACTAACTTGATCGAGCTTTTTGAGGAAGTGATGAAGATGACTTAGGGTCGGGCAGTGGACGTTTTCTACATGGAATTCAGTAAGGCCTTTGACAAGGTCCCTCATAGCAGACTGGTGCAAAAGGTGACATCGCATGGGATCAGTGATGAGCTGGCAAGGTGGATACAGAGCTGGCTTGGTCATAGAAGTGGTGATGCTGGCATTGGGCTGGGGTAAACACAGTAAGAAGTATCACAACACCTGGTTAAAGTCTTAACAGGTTTATTTGTAGCAAACACCATGAGCTTTTGGAACTGGCTGTTCCTTCGTCAAGTAGGTGGGAGTTCTGATCACAAACAGGGTATATAAAGACACAAACTCAATTTACATGAATAATGATTGGAATGTAAGTCTCTACAGCTAATCAATTCTTAAAGGTACAGACAATGTAAGTGGAGAGAACGTTAATCACAGGTTAAAGAGATGTGTTTTGTTTCCAGACAGGAAAGTTAGTGAGATTTTGCCAGTCCAGGCAAGTCGTGGGTGCTACGGGTAGTGTGACATGAATCCAAGATCCCGGTTGAAGACATCTTCATGTGTGTGGAGCTTAGCTTTCAGTATCTACTCAGTGACTCTTTGCTGGCGTGTATCCTGAAGGCTGCCTTGGAGAACACTTACCAGAAGATCAGAGGCCGAATGCCCTTGACCGCTGAAGTGTTTCCCAACAGGAAGAGACCATTCTTGTCTGATGATTGTCAAGCGATGTTCATTCATTCGTTGTCTTAGCGTTTACATGGTCTCCCCAATGTACCATGCCTCGGGACATCATTTCCTGCACGTTTCAGGTAGACAACGTTGGCCGAGTTGCAAGAGTATTTACCGTGTACCTAGTGGATGGTGTTCTCACGAGAGAACACCATCCACCAGGTGCACGGTACATACTCTTGCAACTCGACCAATGTTGTCTACTTCATACACTGCAGGAAACGATGTTCCAAAGCATGGGACAATGGGGAGACCATGCAGATGCTACAACAACGGATGAATGAACATCGTTTGACAATCATCAGACAAGACTGTTCTCTTCCTGTTGGGGAGCACTTCATCGGTCAAGGGCATTCGGCGATCTTTGGGCAAGTGTTCTCCAAGGTGGCCTTCATGATACACGATGGCACAGAGTCGCTGAGCAGAGACTGGTGGCCAAGCTCCACACACATGAGGTCAGCCTCAACCAAGATCTTGGGTTCATGTCACACTATCTGTAACCCCCACGACTTGCCTGGACTGGCAAAATCTCACTAACTGTCCTGTCTGTAAACAATACACATCTCTTTAACTGTTCTTAATGCTCTCTCCACTCAGGTTATCTATACCTTTGAGAATTGATTAGCTGTAGAGACTTACATTCCAATCATTATTCGTGTAAATTGAGTTTGTGTCTTTATATACCCTGTTTGTGATCAGAACTTCCACCCACCTGACGAAGAAACAGCCAGTTCCGAAAGCTAATGGTGTTTGCGACAAGTAAACCTGCTGGACTTTAACCTGGTGTTGTGAAACTTCTTACTTGATCACAGACGACAAAGATAGCAGTGGAAGGGTGTTCTGAATGGAGGGCTGTGACAAGTGGTGTTTCTCAGGGATCAATGCTGGGACCTTTGTTGTTTGTAATATATATAAATGATTTGGAGGAAAATGTAACTAATTTGATTACTAAGTTTGTGGATGACACAAAGGTTGGTGAATTTGCAGATAGCTGAGGACCATCAGAGGATACAACAGGAAATAGATCGGTTGGAGACTTGGGCAGAGAGATGGCACATGGAGTTTAATCTAGACAAATGTGAGATAATGTATTTTGGAAGGTTTAATACGGTAGGAAATATACAGCAAATATCAGAACCCTTAAAAGTATTGAGAGGCAAAGGGACCTGGGTTTACAGGTACACAGGTCACTGAAAGTGGCAACGCAAGCAGAGAAGGTAGTCAAGAAGGCACACAGCATGCTTGCCTTCATTGGCTGGGGCATTGAGTTTAAAAATTGGCAAGTCATGTTGTAGCTTTATAGAAAGTTAGTTAGGCTGCACTTCAAATATAGTGTTTAATTCTGGTCGTCACACTACCAGAAAATTTACTGACAAATTTACTGGAGTTCTATGAGGATGTGTCTAGGGCAGTGGATAGAGGAGAGCCGGTGGATGTGGTCTTTCTGGATTTTCAGAAGGCGTTTGACAAAGTACCTCATAAGAGGTTATTGCAGAAGGTCGGGGGACATGGAGTTGGGGGTAGGGTGTTAGCGTGGATAGAGGATTGGTTGTCAAATAGGAGGCAGAGAGTGGGGGTCAACGGGTGCTATTCGGATTGGCGGATGGTGACTAGTGGAGTGCCCCAGGGGTCGGTGCTGGGGCCTCAGCTTTTTACCATTTATATAGATGATCTGGAAGAGGGAACCGAGTGTAGGGTGTCGAAATTTGCTGATGACACCAAGATTGGGGGAACGGCAAATTGTGCGGAGGGTGTGGAGAGTCTGCAGAAGGATCTAGATAGGCTGGGCGAATGGGCCAGGAAATGGCAAATGGAATTTAATGTTGGCAAGTGTGAGGTGGTCCACTTTGGTAGGAAGAATGGTAGGAAGGACTATTACTTACGTGGCGAAAAACTGCAGCAGGCGACGGTGCAGAGGGACCTCGGGGTCCTTGTGCATGAGTCGCAAAAACCCAGCTTGCAGGTGCAGCAGGTGGTCAGGAAGGCGAATGGGATGCTGGCCTTCATAGCGAGGGGGATTGAATATAAAAGTAGGGAGGTCTTGCTGCAGCTGTATAGGGCATTGGTGAGGCCGCAGCTGGAGTACTGTGTGCAGTTTTGGGTGCCGCACCTGCGCAAAGATATTTTGGCCTTGGAGGGAGTGCAGAGGAGGTTCACTAGGCTGATACCGGAGTTGAGGGGGTTGAGCTATGAGGAGAGGCTGAATAAACTAGGCTTGTACTCGTTAGAGTTTAGAAGAATGAGGGGAGATCTCATTGAGACGTATAAGATGATGAATGGGATGGATAGGATAGAGGTGGAGAGACTCTTCCCGCTCAAAAAAGACAGTAGGACTAGGGGGCACAGCCTCAAGATAAAGGGCGAGCGGTTTAGAACGGAGTTGAGGAGGAACTTCTTCACTCAAAGGGTGGTGAATCTCTGGAATTCTCTGCCCGTTGAAGTGGTGGAGGCTGCCTCACTAAATATTTTTAAGACGCGGGTTGATGGGTTTTTGATAAGAGAGGGGATTAAGGGTTATGGGGAGAGGGTGGGAAAGTGGAACTGAGCAGCGACAGATCAGCCATGATCTTATTGAATGGCGGAGCAGGCTCAAAGGGCTAGATGGCCTACTCCTGCTCCTATTTCTTATGTTCTTATGTTCTTATTAGAAGGATGTGGAGGCTTTCGAGAGGATACAGAAAAGATTTACCAGGATGTTGTCTGGTATGGAGGGCATTAGCTATGAGGAGAGGCTGGAGAAACTTGGTTTGTTCTTACTGGAACCATGGAAGTTAAGGGACAACCTAATAGAAGTCTACAAGATTATGAGGGACCATGACAGAGTGGATAGTCAGAAGCTTTTTCCCAGGGTGGAAGTGTCATTACTAGGGGGCATAGGTTTAAGGTGCAAGGGTCAAGGTTTAAAGGAGATGTACAAGGCAATTTTTTTACAAAGGTGCCTAGAACTCACTGCTGGAGAAGGTAGTGGAAGCAGATAGTGAGTCTTAAGGGACATTTTGAGAATACATGAATAGGATGGGAATGGAGGTATATGGTCCTAAGAAGGATAGCATGGTCAGTGCAGGCTTGGAGGACCAAAGGGTCTGTTCCTGTGCTGTAATTTTCTTTGTTTCTTAAACCAGCAAAGGAGCACCAAAAGGTTGATGAAAAGCGAAAAAAATAGAGTATGACAGAAAACTAGCTAGAATTATATAAACAAATTTTAAGAACTTTTAAAAGAATATAAAAAAGAAGAAAGTCACAAATTGGCACTGCTACTAAACAGTGATCTCTTGGCACTGACCAGCGAAATTGTCACAGAGAATGAGGAAATCGCAGAGGCATTGAACAAATATTTTGGCTGCGATTTTCTGGGCCCATTTGCCACTGAAGCAAATCTCATTATGGCTACTAACTCTCGTGAGACGGCCGTAAGGGGATTATTTGTTACAGCAAGATCTCAGAATGAGAATTCTGCCCCACTCCCCACCAGCCAGTGATGTAATCAGGGTCATATCAAAACCATCCATTTAAATATATTTAGATATTCCTAAGTGGTTTTATGCCATTGCTTCCAGGATCATTATGGGTGTGATCTTTCCAGCGTAGCACGGCACCAAGAAAGAAGGTAGGCTTTTGTGCAGGGCACAATCAAATCTTGCATCAAAAGCCACCTTTTACCAATGTGATCAGCTGCATGCCGAAAAAGGATGTGAAACAGATTTACACATTGATGGCACCCCGATCTTTATTGAGCCAGCCTTGCTGGCACCTTTAGCCCCTACCCCTCAAAAATAACTACGCAAACTTGTTCCCCTGCTTTTTTTGACAGTGTCAAAAGATCTGAAGAGAAAACCTGGGGAGAAACACACCGGTTTTCAGTCAAAAACCTGACACTTTGCTATTTTCTTTTGGAAAATTCCATTCTTTGCATCTGTTTTCAAAGTTGAAGATGTAAGGTCAAAAACAGAGGCACTTGCTTAGCAAAATGGCATTCCCTTTTTTGGTTTCTGCAAAGACCACTCAGCTCCATTACAGCTCATTACAGCTTTGGTTCAGATGTGGACAAAACTGTTGACCTCACCAAGTGAGGGGAGAGTAACTGCCCTCAACATCAAATCTGGTATCACGGAGTCTCAGAAATATTGGAATCAATGGAAGTTAGGGAGAAAAAATCTTCACTGGTTGGAGTCATTCCTAGCACAAAAGAAGAAGATTGTGATTGTTGCAGGTCTTAGTTTCAGAATGTCACTTCAAGTGTTCCTCAGGGTAGTGTTCCAGGTTGAATCACCAGCTACTTCATGAATGACCTATCTTCCGTCATAAGGTCAGAAGTGGGGATATCTGCTAATAACTGCACAATGATTGGCACCACTCATGTTTTTCAGATTCTGAAGCAGCCCATTAGAGACCAAGGGGGAATCTATGTGTGGCCACAGGACATTGGAAGGGTGTTAAATGAATACTTTTCTTCGGTCTTCAATCAGGAAAAGGAGAATTTAGGTACTGAATTCAGAAAAAGGACTGTGAGGAACTTATAGTTTGACATAGGAAATGGGGAGATATTGAAGGCTCCGACGGGCTTAAAAATGGACAAATCCCCAGCCCGAGATGAATTGCAGTGATGAGGCAGGAAATTGTGGGGGCTCTGACACAAATTTTTAATTCCTCTCTGGTCACAGGGGATGTGCCCTAGGATTAGTGGATGACTAATGTGGTTCCACTTTTCGAGCAGGGTAGTAGCGATAAGCAGGAAATTACAGACCATTGAGTCTCATGCCAGTGGTAGGGCAACAAAATAGAGAAAAATCTAAAGGAAAGAATTAACATTCACTTGGAAAAGTATGGATTAATTAGGGATAGTCAGCATAGCTTTGTCAGAGGGAGGTTATGCCGAACAAATTTAATAGAACTTTTCAAAAATGCGGTCAAGACTGTGGATTTTACTAAAACTTTTGACAAGGTTCTACATGGAACACTGAGAATGTTAAAGCTGATGAAAGTCAGGGAAACTTGGTGAGATGGACCAGAAACTGGTAATGGTAGAAGGCTGTTAGGCCATCAGTGTTCCACAAGGATCAGTATTCAGACTTACTATTTAATATACAGATGAAAATGTAGGGTGAGTATTAAGCAAGTTTAAGTGAAACCAAGATTGGTATAGTGGTTCATAGTGAAGAATATAGTTGTAGGTTATAGGGCAGCATAGTGGTTAGCACTGCTGCTTCATAGTGCCAGCGGTCCAGGTTCAATGTCAGCCTCGGGTCACTGTCTGTGTGGAGTTTGCACATTCTGCCCATGTTTGCGTGGGTTTCCTCCAGGTGCTCTGGTTTCCTCCAGTTCAAAGTGTGCGGGTGATGTTGATTGGCCATGCTAAATTGCCCTGAGTGTCATATGGGGCTTTATGGGGATAGGGCTTAGGTGGGATTGTTGTTGGTGCAGGCTCTATGGGCCAAATAGCCTCCTTCTGCACTGTATGGATTCTATGAAGATATTGATAGGTTGGTCAGAGCCCAAAGCACAGTCATAGAGTCATAGATTCTAGGTTGGTCAGATGGGCAGAGCAGTGGCGGGTGGTATTTAACCCTGATAAGTACAAGGTAATGCACTTTGGAAGAAGGAACAAAACAAGGGAATATTGAATGAATCACAGGACCATGGGAAGCTCAAAGGTAGAGATGGATCTTGGGGTGCTTGCTCGCAGATTCTGAAGTCAGCAGAGAATGCAAACTTGCTTTTATCAGTCATGCCATAGATTATAAGAATAACAAAGTAATGTTGAAGTTGTGCAGAACATTGATTAGGGCACAGCTGGAGTAGTTTGCTCAGTTCTGGTCACCTCACTATTGTGATAACACCCAGGGATGTTGCCTGGGATGGAGTATTTCAGCTCTAAGGAGGTACTTTTCACTGAGGGTGGTCGGAATCTGGAATGCATTGCCCGGGGCGGCACGGTAGCACAGTGGTTAGCACTGCTGCTTCACAGCTCCAGGGACCTGGGTTCGATTCCCGGCTCGGGTCACTGTCTGTGTGGAATTTGCACATTCTTCTCGTGTCTGCGTGGGTTTCCTCTAGGTGCTCCGGCTTCCTCCCACAATCCAAAGATGTGCGGGTTAGGTTGATTGGCCATGCTTTAAAAAAAATTGCCCTAAGTGTCCTGAGATGTGTAGGGATATGGAGGTAGGGCCTGGGTAGAATTGCAGTCGGTGCAGACTCGATGGGCCGAAGGGCCTCTTTCTGCACTGTAGAGTTCTATGATTCCAATGGAGGCCAGAAACTTGACAACCTTTAAAAATTTGGATGAGCATTTGAAATATCATAACATTCAAGGATATAGGACATGTGCAGGAAATTGGGAATAGTATGCCTTTAGAACATAAGAAATAGGAGCAGGAGTAGGCCATCTAGCCCTTCGAGCCTGCCCCGCCACTCAATAAGATCATGGCTGATCTGTCGCTGCTCAGTTCCACTTTCCCGCCCTCTCCCCATAACCCTTAATCCCCTCTCTTATCAAAAAACCCATCAACCCGCGTCTTAAAAATATTTAGCGAGGCAGCCTCCACCACTTCAACGGGCAGAGAATTCCAGAGATTCACCACCCTTTGAGTGAAGAAGTTCCTCCTCAACTCCGTTCTAAACCGCCCCCCTTTTATCTTGAGGCTGTGCCACCTAGTCCTACTGTCTTTTTTGAGCAGGAAGAGTCTCTCCACCTCTATCCTATCCATCCCATTCATCATCTTATACGTCTCAATGAGATCTCCCCTCATTCTTCTAAACTCTAACGAGTACAAGCCTAGTTTATTCAGCCTCTCCTCATAGCTCAACCCCCTCAACTCCGGTATCAGCCTAGTAAACCTCCTCTGCACTCCCTCCAAGGCCAAAATATCTTTGCGCAGGTGCGGCGCCCAAAACTGCACACAGTACTCCAGCTGCGGCCTCACCAATGCCCTATACAGCTGCAGCAAGACCTCCCTACTTTTATATTCAATCCCCCTTGCTATGAAGGCCAGCATCCCATTCGCCTTCCTGACCACCTGCTGCACCTGCAAGCTGGGTTTTTGCGACTCATGCACAAGAACCCCGAGGTCCCTCTGCACCGTCGCCTGCTGCAGTTTTTCGCCACGTAAGTAATAGTCCTTCCTACCATTCTTCCTACCAAAGTGGACCACCTCACACTTGCCAACATTAAATTCCATTTGCCATTTCCTGGCCCATTCGCCCAGCCTATCTAGATCCTTCTGCAGACTCTCCACACCCTCCGCACAATTTGCCGTTCCCCCAATCTTGGTGTCATCAGCAAATTTCGACACCCTACACTCGGTTCCCTCCTCCAGATCATCTATATAAATGGTAAAAAGCTGAGGCCCCAGCACCGACCCCTGGGGCACTCCACTAGTCACCATCCGCCAATCCGAATAGCACCCGTTGACCCCCACTCTCTGCCTCCTATTTGACAACCAATCCTCTATCCACGCTAACACCCTACCCCCAACTCCATGTCCCTCGACCTTCTGCAATAACCTCTTGTGAGGTACTTTGTCAAACGCCTTCTGAAAATCTAGAAAGACCACATCCACCGGCTCTCCTCTATCCACTGCCCTAGACACATCCTCATAGAACTCCAGTAAATTTGTCAGACACGACTTCCCTTTAACGAAACCGTGCTGCGTCTGCTCTATCAAGCAATTCCCTTCAAGATGCCTCGCAATTTCCTCCTTAATGACAGATTCTAACATTTTACCTACCACAGACGTTAAACTAACCGGCCTATAATTCCCCACCTTTTGCCTGGCACCCTTCTTAAACAACGGCGTAACATTAGCCGTTTTCCAATCATCCGGCACTTCCCCGGAATCCAGCGACGTCTGGAAAATAGTGGTAGTCATTGTTGGTGCAGACTCGATGGGCCAAATGTCCTTTTATGAGCATTATGAATCTATGACTGTGCTTTGGGCTCTCATTTACTCAGGCCATCTTGACCTTGCAGTTGGCTACTGACCACTCCTGACCCTCCCCTGCAATTTTCAGGGCACTTTCTATGAAGGGGGTAAGGACCTTGGTACACTCCCATCAGTCTTCCCTCCCTCCCTGCTGTTGTGTGTGGTCTTATCCTTTTGGGAGAGTAAAAGAAGATGTTGAAATGGTGGCCAAATGTGTTTTGTGCTTAACATCAGTGTCATGCATGGGATTTGAGGTTAGCCTGTGAGGAATCATGATGGGTGTCAAGGAGGGGGAGTGAGACTGATGGGGATAATGGGGAGTAGTACAAATAGGAGTGCTGAGGGAGGTGCTCTTAGGTCACCTGATTGAAGGCTGGAAGTACTTATTTCACATGGCTATAGAATCATAAAATCCCTCCAGTGCAGAAACAGGTCATTCTGCCCAATGAGCCTGAACCGACAACAATCCCACCCAACCCTATTCCTGTAAGCCCATGTATTTGCCCTGCTAACCTCTCTGTAATTTAGCATGGCCAATCAACTTAAACTACACCACTTTGGAGAGTGGGAAGAAACTGGAACACCCAGAAGAAATCTATGCAGATATGGGGAGAACGTACAAACTTCACACAGATTGTTACCCAAGGCTGGAATTGAACCTGTGTCCCTGGTGAGGCAGCAGTGCTAACCACTGTGCCACTATGTTAGGATTGGGAATTATGACAGGGGAGGATATGTGGGCACTCACTCTTGCATCTTTGAAGAGGTTTTTAATTTTCTTCCTGCACTGTATGGAAGTTGCCCGAATCAAATTGCTGCTGCTGATAGCTTCAGTCACTGCCTCCCAGGCTTCTGTCACTATGTGAACACCTGCTTATCCTGGGGAAGAGGGTAGTCCTCCTCTACTCAGTGGCAATCAACATCTGCACCAGCGAGCGCAGGGCCGGTCTCCTTCTGGATATCTTCCCTGGGGATGTGACTGTGGGGTGTGCAGGGAACACTTCCCTGCTGCTCCCGCTTGTTGTGCATTTAGATGATTCCCAACTCCAGCGAACCAGCCACCGCTGGAATCAGAGAATCCGTATGTTTCACATGGAGGCCATGTGAGTCCAGTTGAATAGGCAGGGTGATTTATGAAAACTGCTGCCAGTGGAAGCATGAATCACCCCTGGCTTCCCACAAGGGAGAGCACTTAGTCTCAAATGGGAGAATATATTTGATTTCAATTTGATTTATTATTCTCACATGTATTAAAATATAGTGAAAAGTAATTGTTTCTTGCGCGCTATACAGACAAAACATACTGTTCATAGAGAAGGAAATGAGAGAGTGAAGAATGTAGTGAAGATCAACTTGATGCAAGGTAGGTCCATGTAAAAGTCTGACAACAGCAGGGAAGAAGCTGTTCCTGAATACATGACCTCAGATTTTTGTATCTTTTTCCCGAAGGAAGAAGGTGGAAGAGAGAATGTGTGGGTCCTTAATTATGCTGGCTGCTTTGAACATAACATAAGAACATAAGATATAGGAGCAGGAGTAGGCCATCTAGCCCTTCAAGCCTGCCCCGCCATTCAATAAGATCATGGCTGATCTGAAGTGGCTCAGTTCCACTTTCCCACTTTCTCCCCATAACCCTTAATTCCCTTGTCTGTCAAAAACCTATCTACCCGTGACTTAAATATATTTAGCAAGGTAGCCTCCACCACTTCAATGGGCAGAGAATTCCAGAGATTCACCACCCTTTGAGTGAAGAAGTTCCTCCTTAACTCCGTTCTAAACTGCTCCCCCCCTTATCTTGAGGCTGTGCCCTCTAGTCCTACTGTCCTTTCTGAGCGGGAAGAATCTCTCTACCTCTTCCCACTGCCTCGGCAGTGGGAAAGTGTAGACAGAGTCAATGGATAGGGGGCTGGTTTGTGTGATGGATTGGGCTACATTCATGACATTTTGTAATTCCTTGTGGTCTTGGGCCGACAGGGAATCATACCAAGCTGTGATACAACCAGAAAGAATGCTTTCTATGGTGCATCTGTAAAGTGAGAGTCATAGCTTTCATGTCAAATTTTGTTAGTCTTAGAACATAGAACATAGAAAAGCTACAGCACAAACAAGCCCTTTGGCCCACAAGTTGTGCTGATCATATCCCTGCCTACTAGGCCTACCTATAACCCTCAATCCTATTAAATCTCATGTACTCATCCAGAAGTCTCTTAAAAGACCCTGACGAATTCGCCTCCAACACCACCGACTGCCGATTCCACTCACCCACCACCCTCTGAGTGGAAAACTTACTCCTGACATCTCCTCTGTACCTACTCCCCAGCACCTTAAACCTGTGTCCTCTCGTAGCGACCATTTCAGCCCGGGGAAATAGCCTCTGAGAATCCACCCGATCTATGCCTCTCAACATCTTATACACCTCAATCAGGTCGCCTCTCAGCCTTCGTCACTCCAGGGACAAAAGACTGAGCTCCCTTAACCTATCCTCATAAGGCATGCCACCCAATCCAGGCAACATCCTTGTAAATCTCCTCTGCACCCTTTCAATGGCTCCCACATCCTTCCTATAATGAGACGACCAGAACTGCGGACAGTACTTCAAGTGGGGTCTGACTCGGGTCTTATAAAGCTGCAGTATTATCTCCCAACTCCTAAACTCAGCCCCTCGATTGATGAAGGCCAGTACACCATATGCCTTCTTGACCACATCCTCTACCTGCGAGGCCGATTTGAGAGTCCTATGGACCCAGACCCCAAGATCCTTCTGATCCTTTACACTGCTAAGAGTCTTACCCTTGATATTATACTCCTTCATCCCATTGGACCTGCCAAAATGGACCACTACATATTTATCCGCGTTGATGTCCATGTGCCACTTCTCTGTTCAGTCTTGCATCCTATCTATGTCACGCTGCAACTTCTGATATCCCTCCAGACCATCCACAACACCATCAACCTTCATGTCATCGGCAAACTTACCAACGCATCCCTGCACTTCCTCATCCAGGTCATTTATGAAAATTACAAACAACAAGGGTCCTAGAACAGATCCCTGGGGCACTCCACTGGTAAGCGACCTCCATGCAGAAAAAGACCCATCTACAACCATTCTCTGCCTTCTGCAGGCAAGCCAGTTCTGGATCCACAAGGCCAAAGCCCCTTGGATCCCATGCCCTCTCACTTTCTCAAGAAGTCTTGCATGGGGAACCTTATCAAACACCTTGCTGAAGTTCATATAAACCATGTCCACCGCTCTTCCTTCGTCAATGTGTTTAGTCACATTTTCAAAGAACTCAACTAGGCTTGTAAGGCACGACCTGCCCTTGACAAAGCCGTGCTGACTACTTTTGATCATATTAAACTTCTCTAAATGTTCATAAATCCTGTCCCTCAGTATCCTCTCCATCAACTTACCAACCACTGAGGTTAGGCTCACCAGTCAGTAATTTCCTAGACTATCTCTTCTCTCTTTCTTGAATATAGGAACCACATCCGCAATCCTCCAATCCTCTGGAACCTCTCCCGCCTCCATCAACGACACAAAGATCATCGCCAGAGGCTCTGAAATCTCTTCCCTCACCTCCCACAGTAACCTGGGGTACATCCCATCCAGCCCAGGCGATTTATCTATCTTGATGCTCTTCATAACTTCCAACACATCCTCTTTCTTAACAGTCTGCCGCAAACCTGAAGTACAACGACCCAGATCATTTTCCACCCTGAATACCAAGGTAAAATATTCATTAAGCACCTCTGCCATTTCTACTGTTTCCATACAAACTTACCCAGCTTCATATTTTATAGGTCCTATCCCTTCACATCTCATCCTTTTACTCTTCACATATTTGTCGAATGCCTTTGGGTTCTCCTTATTCTTACCCGCCAAGGCCTTCTCATGACCCCTTCTGGCTCTCCTAATTTCCTTTTTAAGTTCCTTCCGACAACCTGTATACTCCTCTAGATCCTTAACATCTCCTAGCTCTCTGAACCTTCAGTACGCCTTTCTTTTCTTTTTGACTAGGTTCATTACAACCTTCGTGCACCAAGGCTCCCATAACCTACAAAATCTCCCTGTCTCATCAGAACATTGTCATGCAGAGCTCCAGACAAACATTCCTTGAAAATCTGCCACCTTCCTTCGGTACTTTTCCCTAAGAACACCTCCTTCCAATTTAGATGTCAATTTCCTTCCTGATGGCTCCATATTTCCCCTTACTCCAGATAAACACTTTCCTAGCTTGCCTGATCTTATCTATTTCCGATGCTATCGTGAAGGAGATAGAGTTATGATCTTCATCCCCAAGATGCTCTCCCACTGAGAGATCCGTCACCTGTCCAGGTTCATTAGCCAGCACCAGGTCAAGTACAGCCCCTCCTTTTGTAGGCTTATCCACGTACTGTGTCAGGAAACCCTCCTGAACACACCTAACAAACTCCTCCTCATCCAAATCCCTTACCCGAGGGATATTCCAATCAATGTTTTGGAAATTAAAGTCTCCCATCACGACAACTCTGTTATTACTACATCTCTCTAGGATCTGCACCTCAACATCCCTGTTACTATTGGGTGGCCTATAGAAAGCACCCAGCAAAGTTATCGACCCTTTCCTGTTCCTAACCTCCACCCACAGAGATTCCATAGACAGTCCCTCCACGGCATCCACCTTCTCTGCAGCCATGACACTGTCCCTGATCAACAGTGCCACTCCACCACCTCTTTTGCCTCCCTCCCTGTCCTTCCTGAAGCATCTGAATCCTGGCACCTGAAGTACCCAGTCCTGTCCCTGAGACATCCAAGTCTCTGTAATGGCCACCACACCACATTCCAAGCAGCGATCCACACTCTAAGCTCATCCACTTTATTCACTACACTCCTGGCGTTAAAATAGACGCATCTCAAACTTTCGGTCTGGGCACTCCCCTTCTCCATCACCCGTCTACCCTTCCCTTTACACTGTCTACAGTCCTTCTCTACCTGGGAGCTAACCTCCTCGCTCTCAGTCACCTCATCTCGATTCCCTCCCCCAAAACCTTTCTAGTTTGAAGTCCCCCCAGTAGCCTTAGCCAACCTTCCCACCAAGATATTGGTCCCCCTGGGATTTAAGGATTTAACCCGTCTTTTTTGTACAGGTCACACCTACCCAGTCTGCTAAGAAAGTAGAGGCACTGGTGGGCTTTCTTAACTATAGGGCCCAAAGTCGTCATTTAGCTGGTGTGCATTTCCCTATTCCTTGTTATGAAATCTACTGAAGCCTTTGCTGCATTTGAAAAACCTCCCAATCCCCAGATTTACTACTTCTTCTATCAATTTTATAAGCCTTTTCCTTTAAACTTATACAAGCCTTCATTCCTTTTATCAGTTACAGTGAATTGGCTTTTTGGGCTTTTTGCATCTTGAATGTAGAAGTACTACAAGCTATTAAATGTTCTTTGAAGATTATTAATTGCCTGTGCACAATTGCAGCTTTAATGTATTTTCCCAATCCTAATTTTCATTATTTTGTTTATTCAATCCTGGCTTCAAATTGAATCTCCTCACTTTAAAACATAATGTAAAATTCTATATGGCATTTAGGGTTACTCATCCCTAAATGCTCCAGACAACTAGATTATCTATTGGCCTGTTTTACAGCACTCTTCACATTCATCCTACTAAAATAAATCATGTTACACTTCTATACATCTGCCACTTGTCCACCCTTTCCACCAACCTATTTGCACACTTTTGAAGTTCCATGCCGTCCTGCTCAAAATTCACAATAATCCCAAGTTTTGTACCATCTCTATATTTTGAAGTTGTGTTCAATACACCAAAATCTAGGGCTGGAATGTTACCCCCACTCAGGCTGGGGGATTCTCCCACTCCACTGAAGTGAACAGAGGGTTGGCTGGGCATCTAATTCTCCAACTTTGCTGCAGCAGAAACGTGACAGAAATGGCCGGTAAGATCATGCCTATGCCATTCATATACATATGGAACCATAGAAACTCGAAGCAAGAGTAGGCCATTTGGCCCTTTGAGCCTGCTCTGCCATTTGTCTTGATCGTGGCTGATCATCAAATTCAATATTCTGGTCCTCCCTTACCCTCACTCCCCTATATCCCTTGATCTCTTTTGCCCCAAAAGCTACATCTAATTTCTCCTTGAAATCAGACAACATTTTGGCCTCAACTACATTCTGTTGTAGTGAATTCCACACATACCACCCCCTTTCCCCCACACCCCGCACCTAGGTGAAGAAATTTCTCCTCACCTCAGTTCTAAAATGTTTATCCCTTATCTGCAAACTATGACCCCTAGTTCTGGGAAGTGTGGGGCTGGTCCCCATTGTTCCCACCATTGGGAGCATTCTTTCTGAGTCTACCCTGTTTAATTCTGTTAGAATTTTATAAGTTTCTATGAGATCCCCTCTCACTCTTCTAAATTTCAGTGAACATAATCCTACCTGATTTAGTCTCTCTTTATACAACAGACCTGCCATCCTGGGAATCAGCCTGATAAACCTTTACTGTATTCCCTCTATAGCAAGGACACCCTTCCTCAGATAAGGTCTCCAAAACCACACACAGTACTCCAGATGCGGCCTCACCAACCCCCTATACAGCTAATGGGGATGTTTTGCTATGAAGGCCAACATAACATTTGTCTTCTTTACTGCCTACTGTACCTGCGCACTTGCTTTCAGTGACTGATGCACAAGGACTCCAACTCGTTGAGTATCCACCTGTCTCAATTTATACCTATTTAAGTTATAATTTGTCTTTCTGTTATTGCTACCAAAGTAGATAACCTCACACATATATAGACACTTTGCATCTCTGCACCCTTCTCACAGCTCACCCTCCCACCCAACTTTGTATCATCTGCAAATTTGGAGATAATACATTCAGTTCCCTCTTCCAGATCATTAGTATGTAATGTGAACTGTTAGATCCCTAGCACAGATCCCTGTGAAACCCCACTTGTCATTGACCGCCAATCAGAAAAAGACCCATTTACTGCAATTCTTTGTTTCCTATCTGCTAACCAGCTTTCTATCCATCGCAAGACATTACGTGCAATCCCATGTGCTTTAGCTTTACATAATAGTCTGTTATGTGAGTCCTCCTTGAGAGTCTTCTGAAAGTCTAAATAACCCACATCCACTGGATCTCCTCAGTCAACTCTACTAGTTACATTCTCAAAGAATTCCAATAGATTAATCAAACATAACACCCTCCGTGTAAATCCATGCTGACTTTGCCTGATTATAACACTGCTTTACAAATGCCAAGTTATGAAATCCTTGATAATAAACTCTAACGACTTCCCCAGTACTGACCTAAGTCGCACTGGTCGAGAGTTCCCCGTTTACTCTCTATCTCCCTTTTTGAATAATGGTCTTACATTAGTTATCCTCCAAGAGAGAATAGTAAGGAAATAATATCAGCAGAGAATAATAAGCAAAGGACCATGTACAAAGAACAAAGAACAGTACAGCACAGGAACAAGCCCTCCAAGCCTGCGCTGATCATATTTACCTATCTAATCTACTGCTGATATCCCTCTGTTGCCCGTTTGTTTATATGCCTATCAAGATAAGTCTTAAATATGGCTAATGTAACTGCCTCAACCACTTCACTTGGCACTGCCTTCCAGGCCCCCACCACCCTCAGTGTGAAAAAAAAACTTGCCCTGCACATCACCACTGAACCTTCCCCCCTTTACCTTGAACTTGTGCCCCCCTTGTAATTATCATTTCTGCCCTGGGAAAAAGCTTCCATCTGTTAACCCGATCTGTACCTCTCATAATTTTAGAAACTTCTATCAGGTCACTCCTCAGCCTCCGTCTTTTCAGGGAGAAAAATCCTAGTTTATTCGATCTCTCCTCATAGCTAATACTCTCCATACCAGGCAACATCCTGGGAAATCTTTTCTGTACTTTCTCCAAAGCCTCCACGTCCTTCTGGTAGTGTGGTAACCAGAATTGGACACAGTATTCCAAATATGGCCCAATCAACATTTTATACAACTGTAACATAATTTACCAACTTTTATACTTGATGCCCATCTGATGAAGGCAAGCATGCCATATACCTTCTTCACCACCTTTTACACTGTGCTGCCACTTTTAAGGATCTGTGGACTTATAGTCCCAGATCTCTCCATGTGTCTATGCTCCTGATTGTTCTGCCATTTATTTTATAGCTCTCACCTGAATTGGATGTACAAAAATTCATACCTCACATTTGTCTGGATTAAATTCCATCTGCCATTTCTCAATTTTCCAGCCTATCTATATCCTGCTGTATTCTCTAACAATCTTCATTACTATCCACAATTCTGCCAGTCTTAGTATTATCTCCAAACTTGCAAATCAGACCAGCTACATTTTGTTCCAAGTCATTTACATATATTAAAAATGGCAGAGGTCCCAGCACTGATCCCTGCAGA
Organism: Carcharhinus amblyrhynchos; assembly: GCF_965287045.1. Classification (NCBI taxonomy): domain Eukaryota; kingdom Metazoa; phylum Chordata; class Chondrichthyes; order Carcharhiniformes; family Carcharhinidae; genus Carcharhinus; species Carcharhinus amblyrhynchos. Next base: position 126,297,034 of record NC_137330.1, read on the forward strand.
ACACCATTAGTTACAGACCTCCATTCAGAAAAAACACCCTTCCACGCTTACCTGACAATGGAGCAGTGCTCCGAAAGCTAGTGGCTTTTGCTACCAAATCAACCTGTTGGACTTTAACCTGGTGTTGTGAGACCTGGTGTTGGTAGAGCTAGGGAACCGTGGTGCACTAAAAAAGTTGATTCGTTGGTTAAAAAGAAAAAGGAGGCTTATGTCCGGATGAGACTTGAGGGCTCAGGTAGTGCACTAGAAAGCTTTAGATTGGCTAGGAGGGAGTTGAAGAGTGAATTAAGAAGGGCTAAAAGAGGACATGAGAAGACTTTGGCTGATAGGATTAAGGAGAATCCTAAGGCGTTCTATAGGTATGTTAAGAACAGAAGGTTGGTTAGGGCAAGATTAGGGCCAGTTACAGACAGCAGAGAGAAGTTGTGTGTGGAACCAGAAGAGATTGGTGAGGCATTGAACCAATATTTCTCTTCGGTGTTCATGCAGGGGGACATGAATGTAGCTGAGGAGAACACTGGGTTGCAGGGGTGTAAACTAGACAGTGTTGCAGTTGATAAGGGGGATGTGTTGGATATTCTTGAGGGTTTGAAAATAGATAAGTCCCCTGGTCTGGACAGGATTTACCCTAGGATTCTCTGGGAGGCAAGAGAGGTGATTGCAGAGCCTCTGGCTCTGATCTTCAGGTCGTCGTTGGTCTCAGGTATAGTACCGGAAGATTGGGGGATAACGAATGTTGTCCCATTGTTTAAGAAGGGGAACAGCGACTTCCCCGGGAGTTATAGACCGGTGAGTCTTACTTATGTTGTGGGCAAGGTTTTAGAAAAAATTATTAGGGATAGGATTTATAGTTATTTGGAGAGTAATGAATTGATTGGAGATAGTCAGCATGGTTTTGTAGTGGGTAGGTCGTGCCTTACTAACCTTATTGAGTTTTTTGAGAAAGTGACCAAAGAGATGGATGGGGGAAAGGCAGTTGACGTGGTATATATGGATTTTAGTAAGGCGTTTGATAAGGTTCACCATGGTAGGCTTCTGCAGAAAATGCAGATGTATGGGATTGAGGGTAATCTAGGAAATTGGATCAGGAATTGGCTAGCAGATAGGAGACAGAGGGTAGTGGTTGATGGTAAATATTCGTCATGGAGTTCAGTTACGAGTGGTGTGCCTCAGGGATCTGTTTTGGGGCCACTGCTGTTTGTAATTTTTATTAATGATCTGGATGAGGGTATAGTTGGGTGGATTAGTAAATTTGCTGATGACACCAAAGTCAGAGGTGCGGTAGATTGTGAGGAAGGGTGTCATAGTTTGCAGGAAGACTTGGACAGGTTGCAGAGCTGGGCTGAGAGGTGGCGGATGGAGTTTAATGCGGAGAAGTGTGAGGTAATTCACTTTGGTAGGAATAACAGATGTGTCAAGTATAGGGCTAACGGGAGGACTCTGAGTAGTGTGGATGAACAGAGGGATCTAGGTGTATGTGTACATAGATCCCTGAAAGTAGGGAATCAAGTAGATAAGGTTGTTAAGAAGGCATACGGTGTCTTGGCGTTTATTGGTAGGGGGATTGAATTTAGGAGTCGCAGCGTCATGTTGCAACTGTACACAACTCTGGTGCGGCCGCACTTGGAGTATTGTGTGCAGTTCTGGTCCCCACATTATAGGAAGGATGTGGAGGCTTTGGAGAGGGTGCAGAGGAGGTTTACCAGGATGTTGCCTGGTATGGAGGGGAGGTCCTATGAGGAGAGACTGAGGGATTTGGGGTTGTTTTCGCTAGAAAGAAGGCGGCTAAGAGGGGATCTTATTGAAACATATAAGATGATTAGAGGTTTAGATAGGGTGGATAGTGATAGCCTTTTTCCTCGGATGGAGAAAGCTAGCATGAGGGGGCATGGCTTTAAATTAAGGGGGGGTAGTTATAGGACGGATGTCAGGGGTAAGTTCTTTACCCCGAGGGTGGTGAGGGATTGGAATGCCCTGCCTGCTGCAGATGTAAATGCGCCTAGTTTGGGAGCGTTTAAGAGATCCGTGGATAGGTTTATGGATGAAAAGGGATTGGTTTAGGTTAGAGGGTCATTGTTTTTTAACTGGTCGGCGCAACATCGTGGGCCGAAGGGCCTGTTCTGCGCTGTAATGTTCTATGTTCTATGTTCTTATTGTATGGCCAAGTCAGTTCTGAATGCACCTAGCTAGTTCACCCTTGATCCTGTGAGATTTAATCTTTTGCACATGAGGGACCTTGTCAAATGCCTTACTAAAGTCCACGTAGACAGTATCCGCCGCCCTTCCCTATCAATCATTTTTATCACCTCATCAAAAAACTCAATTAACATAGTGAGACATGAATTCCTATGCACTAAACCATCCTGTCTGTTGCTAATAAGATCATTCAGTTCCAAATGTGTATATATCCTATTCCTAAGAATCTTGTCCAAAGTTTCCCTGTCACTGACGTCAAGTTCACCGGCCTATAATTACCCGGGTTATCCTTGCTAACTTTCTTAAATATGGCACAGCATTGGTTATCCTCCAATCCTCTGGTACCTCACTAGTGGCCAATGAAGAAACAAAGATATGTGTTAGAGGCCTAGCAATTTCATCTCTTGTCTCCCTCAGTAATCTGGGATAGATGCCATCTAGCCTTGGAGATTTTTATATCTTAATGCTTTTTAATTCACTTAACACTCCCTCCCTCGTAATGATGACTTGTTCTAAAGGGTTTACACATCCGTCCAAGACACCATCAATCGACATGTTTTTTAAAAGATAAAATTTTACCCGCCTCTACTACTACCTCTGGCAGCTTGTTCCAGACACTCACCATCCTCTGTGTGAAAAAATTGCCTCTCTGGACATTTTTGTATCTCTCCCCTCTTGCCCTAAAGCAATGCCCTCTAGTTTTAGACTCCCCTACCTTTGGGTAAAGATATTGACTATCTTGCTGATCTATGCCCTTCATTATTTTATAGACCTCTGTAAGGTCACCCCTCAGCCTCCTATGCTCCAGAGAAAAAAGACCCAGCCTCTCCTTATAACTCAATCCATCGAGTCCCAGTAGCATCCTAGTAAATCTTTTCTGCACTCTTTCTCGTTTAATAATATCCTTTCTATAATAGAGTGATCAGAATTGCACACAGTATTCTAAATGTGGCCTGACCAATGTCTTGTACAACTTCAACAAGACATCCCTACTCCTGTATTCAATGCTCTGACTGATGAAACCAAGCATGCTGAATGCCTTTTTCAAACACTCTGTCCACCTGTGACTCCACTTTCAAGGAGCTATGAAGATGTACCCCTAGATTTCTTTGTTCTCTAACTCTCCCCAACGCCTTACCATTAACTGAGTTAGTCCTGCTCTGGTTCAATCTACCAAAATGCATCACCTTGCATTTGTCTAAATTAAACTTCATCTGTCATTCGTCAGTCCACTGGCCCAGTTGATTAAGATCCTGTTGCAATTGGAATAACTTTCTTCACTGTCCACTCTGCTACCAATCTTGGTGTCATCTGCAATCTTACTAACCATGCCCCCTATATTCTCATCCAAATCATTAATATAAATGACAAATAACTGTGTGCCCAGCACTGATCCCTGAGGCATACTGCTGGTCACAGGCCTCCAATTTGAAAAACAACTCTCAACAACCACCTTCTGGCTTCTGTCAAGAAGCCAATTTTGTAACCATTTAGATGGCTCACCCTGGATCCCATGAAATTTAACTTTATGCAACAACCTACCATGCGGTAGCTTGTCAAAGGCCTTGCTAAAGTCCATGTAGACAACATGGACTACATGGACAAATGCTTCATTTTTTTTAATTGCTTAGACCTCATGTATGCATCCATTTTCTTTTTGACGAGATTCACAATTTCCCTGATCATCCATGATTCCTGAATCTTGCCTTTCCTGTCCTTCCTTTTCACAGGCACGTGCCTGTTCTGCACTCCGATCACTTCTTAAAAGACTACCACATTCCAAATTTGGATTTACCCTCAACCAGCCTCTCCCAAACAACAGCCTCCAAATCCTGTCTAATCCAGCTTTAGTTAGCCTTACCCCAGTTTAGTACCTTAATCCTAGGACAATACTTGTCTTTTTCCATGAATATCCAAAAGCTTACAGAATTGTGGTCACTGTTCATGTTTGTATAGAACCAGTAGAAATAGCAGAGGTACCTAATGAATACTTTACTTCAGTATTCACAGTGGAAAAGGAACTTGGTTGTAGTGCAGGCTTGCAGCAGACTGAAAAGCTTGAGCACGTAGACATTAAGAAAGAGGATGTGTTGGGGCTTTTGAAAAGCATCAAGATAGATAAGCCGCCGGAACGAATGGAATATACCCCAAGTTACTGTGGGAGGCGAGGGAAGAGATTGCTGAGCCTCTGGCGATGATCTTTGTGTCATCAATGGAGACGGGAGAGATTCTGGAGGATTGGAGGACTGCAAGTGTGGTTCCTTTATGCAAGAAAGGGAGAAGAGATAACCCAGGAAATTATAGACCAGTGAGTCCAACCTCAGTGGTTGGTAAGTTGATGGAGAAGATCCTGAGAGGCAGGATTTATGAACATTTGGAGAGGTATAGTATGATCAAGAATAGTTGGCATGACTTTCTTAAAGGCAGGTCATGCCTTACGAGCCTGACTGAATTTTTTGAGAACGTGTCTAAACACATTGACGAAGGGAGAGCAGTAAATGTAATATATATGGACTTCAGCAAGGCATTTGATAAATACCCCATGCAAGGCTTATTGAGAAAGTGAGAGGGCATGGGATCCAAGGGGACATTCCTTTGTGGATCCAGAACTGGCTTGCCCACAGAAGGCAAAGAGTGGTTGTAGATGAGTCTTTTTCTGCATGGAGATTTGTGATTTTTATAAATGACCTGGATGAGGAAGTGGAAAGGTGGGTTGCTAAATTTTCCAATGACGCAAAGGTTGGAGAAGTTGTGGATGGTGTAGAGGGATGTCAGAAGTCGCAACAAGACATAGATAGGATGCAAGACTGGGCAGAGAAATGGCAGATGGACTTCAACCCAGATAAGTGTGTAGTGGTGCATTTTGGCAGGTCAAATAGGATGACAGATTATAATATTAAGGGTAACACTCTTGGCAGTGTGTAAATCAGAAGGATCTTAGGGTCCAGGTTCATAGGATGCTCAAAGCAGCTTTGCAGGTGTAGGCTGTGGCATTCATCAGTCGAGGAATTGAGTTTTGGAGTCGGGAGATAATTCTGCAGCTATATAAGACCCTGATCAGACCCCACTTGGAGTACTGTGCTCAGTTCTGATCATCTCATTGCAAGAAGGATGTGGAAGCTGTTGAAAGGGTGCAGAGGAGATTTACAAGGATGTTGCCTGGATTGGGTGGCATGCCTTATGAGGATAGGTTAAGGGAGCTCAGTCTTTTGTCCCTGGAGAGACGAAGGATGAGAGGTGACCTGATTGAAGTATTGATTGAGTGGATTCTCAGAGGCTTTTTCCCAGGGCTGAAATGCTTGCCACAAGAGGACACAGGTTTAGGATGCTGGGAAGTAGGTACAGAGGAGATGCCAGGGGTAAGTTTTTCACTCAGAGAGTGCATGGAATCGGCTACCAGCAGTGGTGGTGGAGGCGGATTCGATTGGGTCTTTTAAGAGGCTTTTGGATAAGTATATGGAACTTAGTAAGATAGACAGATGGTTATAGGTAAGCCAAGTAGGCAGGGACACGTTTGGCGCAACTTGTGGTAGACAGAGGGGAACCGGTGGATGTGGTGTTTTTAGATTTCCAAAAAGCCATTGATAAGGTGCCTCACAAAAGGTTGCTGCAGAAAGTTAGAATGCACGGAGTTGGAGGTAAGGTGGTCGCATGGATAGAGGATTGGCTGTCTAATAGGATGCAGAGAGTTGGTATCAATGAGTGTTATTCTGATTGGCAGTTGGTGACTAGTAGAGTGCCACAGAGATCGGTGCTGGGGCCTCAACTGTTTACTATTTATATAGATGATCTGGAGGAGGGGGCTGAGTTCAGGGTAACGAAATTTGCTGATGACACGAAGATGAGTGGAAAAGCAGATTGCGTGGAGGGTGTGGAAAGTCTGCAGAGGGATTTGGATAGGCTGAGCGAGTGGACGAGGACCTGGCAGATGGTGTATAATGTTAGCAAGTGTGAGGTTATCCACTTTGGCAGAAATAATAGTAGGAGAGATTATTATTTAAAAGGTGAAAAGCTGCAGCATGCTACGGTGCAGAGGGACCTGGGGGTCCTTGTGCACAAGTCGCAAAAACCCAGTCTGCAGGTGCAGCAGGTGATCAAGAAGGTGAATGAAATGTTGGCCTTTATAGCGAGGGGGATAGAATATAAAAGCAGGGAGGTCTTGCTGCAACTGTACAGGGTACTGGTGAGGCCGCAGCTGGAGTACTGTGTGCAGTTTTGGTCGCCGCACTTGCGCAAGGATATTTTGGCCTTGGAGGGAGCGCAGAGGAGGCTCACTAGGCTGATAGCGGAGATGAGGGGGTTGGACTATGAAGAGAGACTAAATAGACTGGGTCTGTCCTCATTGGAGTTTAGAAGGCTGAGGGGGGATTTTGTAGAGACGTATAAGATAATGAAGGGGATGGATAGGGTAGAGGTAGAGTGATTCTTCCCGCTTAGAAAGGATAGCAGAACAAGAGGGCACAGCCTCAAGATAAGGGGGGGCTGCAGTTTAGATCAGAGTTGAGGAGGAACTTCTTCACTCAAAGGGTGGTGAGTCTCTGGAATTCTCTGCCTGCTGAAGTGGTGGAGGCTACCTCGCTAAATATATTTAAGATGCGGGTAGATAGATTTCTGATAGACAAGGGAATTAAGGGTTATGGGGAGAAAGTGGGAAAGTGGAACTGATCCACTTCAGATCAGCCATGATCTTATTGAATGGCGGGGCAGGCTTGAAGGGCTAGATGGCCTACTCCTCCTATTTCTTATGTTCTTAGGTTCCTATGAATCAGTTCCACTTTCCCGCTTTCTCCCCATAACCCTTAATTCCCTTGTCTATCAGAAATCTATCTACCCGCATCTTAAAAATATTTAGCGAGGCAGCCTCCACCACTTCAACGGGCAGAGAATTCCAGAGAGTCACTACCCTTTGAGTGAAGAAGTTCCTCCTCAACTCTGATCTAAACTGCAGCCCCCCCTCCCTTATCTTGAGGCTGTGCCCTCTCGTTCTGCTATCCTTTCTAAGCGGGAAGAATCTCTCTACCTCTACCCTATCCATCCCCTTCATTATCTTATACGTCTCTACAAAATCCCCCCTCAGCCTTCTAAACTCTGAGTACAGTCCCAGTCTATTCAGTCTCTCTTCATAAGCTAACCCCCTCATCTCCAGTATCAGCCTGGTGAACCTTCTCTGTACTTCCTCCAAGGCCAATACATCCTTTCGCAAATAAGAGGATCAAAACTGCACAAAGTACTCCAGTTGTGGCCTCACCAGTGCACCGTTGTAATAAATGCCAATGAATAATCAATTTGATTTATTATTGTCACATGTATTAACATACAGTGAAAAGTATTGTTTCTTGCACACTATACAGACAAAACATACCATTCATAGAGAAGGAAACGAGAGTACAGAATGTGTTGTTACAGTCATAGCTAGGGTACAGAAAAAGGTCAACTTAATGCAAGGTAAGTTCATTCAAAAATCTGACAGCAGCAGGAAAGAAGCTGTTCTTGAGTCGTTTGGTACGTGACCTCAGACTTTTGCATCTTTTTCCTGAAGGAAGAAGGTAGAAGAGAGAATGTCTGGGGTGCGTAGTGTCCTTAATTATGCTGCCTGCTTTGCCAAGGCAGCAGAAAGTGTAGGCAGAGTCAACGGATGGGAGGCTGGTTTGCATGATGGACTGGGCTACATTCACAACCTTTTGTAGTTCCTTGTGGTCTTGGGCAGAGCAAGAGCCATACCAAGCTGTGATACAATCAGAAAGAATGCTTTCTATGGTGCATCTGTAAAAGTTGGTGAGAGTCATCTCTGACATGCCAGAGTTCCTTAGTCTTCTGAGAAAGTCGAGGTGTTAGTGGGTTTTCTTAACAATAGTGTCAATATGGGGGGAACCAGGACTGATTGTTGGTGATCTGGACACCTAAAAACTTGAAGCCCTCATCAGTGTAATCAAAGCAAAGTAAGTACTGCTGGAAATCTGAAATATATTCCTTGGGAGCACTGAAGAGAGGCAGTGATTTGTAAGAGGACAGCTTGTGGGTAAGTTAAAGCGATTTTTAAAATTAACTTTGCTAGTTTTTTTTTAATTTTATTCCGGAAACCGTTTGCAAAGGGACTTGGGTAGTTTTTGTTTCCTTACTATAAATTGGACTGGTGAGGAATCCCGATACTCTACACAGGTAGAGTACCCCATCCTCCCACCTCTTCTAACCTAAAAAAGAGAGAGAGAGAGGGGCTTGGAGTGAGAACAGGTAAGTTTGTTTTTGGTTTTTTTTTGTGAGCTGGAAGGGCTTTGACTCACAGGGCCTAAGCGAAAAGGGTGAGGCAAGGTAAGTTTATACATTTTTATTACATTTTTCTCTGTATTTCTAAAAAGGGCAAGTATGAGTGTGACACCAGTATGTTGTTGCCAATGCAATATGTGGGAGGTCCTGGAGGCTCCTGGTCTCCCAGACATCCATATCTGTGCTCGGTGTGTGGAGCTGCAGTCCCTAAGGGACCAGGTTAAGGAACTGGAACTGCAGCTCGAGGACCTTCGTCTCCTTAGAGAGAATGAGGAGTTAATTGACAGGAGCTACCGGCAAGTGGTCACACCGGGGCAGTGGGAAGAAGGCAAGTGGGTAACGATTAGGAAGGGGAAAGCTCACGTGATGGAGAGCACACCAGTGGATGTCCCCCTTCAAAATAAGTACTCCTGCCTGAGTACTACTGGGGGGGACAGCTCACCTAGGGGAGGAAGCGGTGGCCAGGTCTCTGGAGCTGAGCCTGACCCAGTACTTCAAAAAAGTAAGAAAAAGAGCAGCAAAGCAGTGTTAATAGGGGATTCCATAGTGAGGGGATCAGACAGGCGTTTTTGCAGACGTAGACGGGAGTTGCGGATAGTGGTTTGCCTCCCTGGAGCTGGGATTCAGGATGTCTCTGGACGCGTCCCAGACATCCTGAAAGGGGAGGGTGAGGAGCCGGAGGTTGTGGTTCACATAGGTACCGCTGACATAGGCAGGAAGAGGGAAGGGGTCATGAAAAGGGATTATAGGGAATTAGGTAGACAGCTGAGAAAGAGGAATGCAAAGGTAGTAACCTCAGGATTGCTGCTTGCGCCGCGGGAGAATGAGGGCAGGAATGGAATGAGGCGGAGGGTGAATGCGTGGCTGAGCGACTGGAGCAGGGGGCAGGGATTCCAGTTCCTGGATCATTGGGACCTCTTTAGGAGCAGGTGTGATCTGGTCAGTAAAGACGGGTGGCACTTGAATCCCAGGGGGACCAATATCTTGGCGGGAAGATTAGCTAGGGCTACTGGGGGGGCTTTAAACTAGAAAGGGTGGGGGGAGGGAATAGAGATGAGGAGACTGAGAGCGAGGAGGTTAGCTCCCAGGTAGGGAAGGACTGTAGACAGTATGAGAGGGAGGTTAGACGGGTAATGGAGAAGGGAAGTGCTCAGACCGAGGGTCTGAGGTGTGTCTATTTTAATGCCAGGAGTGTAGTCAACAAAGTAGATGAGCTTAGGGCATGGATTACTGCTTGGGAATGTGATGTGGTGGCCATTACAGAGACTTGGATGTCTCAGGGACAGGATTGGGTACTTCAGGTGCCAGGATTCAGATGCTTCAGGAAGGACAGGGAGGGAGGCAAAAGAACAGGGAGAGTGGCACTGTTGATCAGGGACAGTGTCATGGCTGCATAGAAGGTGGATGCTGTGGAGGGACTGTCTACGGAGTCTCTGTGGGTGGAAGTTCGGAACAGCAAAGGGTCGATAACTTTGCTGGGTGTTTTCTGTAGGTCGCCCAATAGTGACAGGGAAGTTGAGGTGCAGATAGGGAAACAGATCCTAGAGAGATGTAGTAATAACAGAGTTTTCATGATGGGAGACTTTAATTTAAGAACATAAGAACATAAGGAATAGGAACAGGAGTAGGCCATCTAGCCCTTCGAGCCTGCGCCGCCATTCAATAAGATTATGGCTGATCTGTCGTGGCTCAGTTCCACATTCCTGCCCTCTCCCCATAACCCTTAATCCCCTCTCTTATCAAAAACCCATCAACCCGCGTCTTAAAAATATTTAGCGAGGCAGCCTCCACCACTTCAACGGGCAGAGAATTCCAGAGATTCACCACCCTTTGAGTGAAGAAGTTCTTCCTCAACTCCGTTCTAAACCGCCCCCCCTTTATCTTGAGGCTGTGCCCCCTAGCCCTACTGTCCTTTCTGTCCTTTCTGAATTTCCCAAACATCAACTGGAATATCCCTCGGGTAAGAGGTTTGGATGGGGAGGAGTTTGTTAGGTGGGTTCAGGAGGGTTTCCTGACACAGTATGTGGATAAGCCTATGAGAGGAGAGGCTGTACTTGACCTGGTCCTGGCTAATGAACCAGGACAGGTGACGGATCTCTCGATGGGAGAGCATCTCGGGGATGAAGATCATAATTCTATCTCCTTCATGATGGCATTGGAAAGAGATAGGATCAGGCAGGCTAGGAAGGTGTTTGTCTGGAGTAAGGGGAAATATTGGACGAGTAAATTGGAAGGAGGTGTTCTTGGGGAAAAGTACTGAAGGAAGGTGGCGGATTTTCAAGGAATGTTTGACTGGAGCTCTGCACGGCAACGTTCCGATGAGACAAGGAGGTTTTGGTAGGTCGCAGGAACCGTGGTGCACAAAGGTTGTGGTGAACCTGGTTAGGAAGAAAAGAAAGGTGTATAAAAGGTTCAGAGAGCCAGGAGATGTTAAGGATCTAGAGGAGTATAAGGCATGTAGAAAGGAGCTTAAAAGGGAAATTAGGGGCCATGAGAAGGCCTTGGCGGGTAAAATTAAGGAGAATCCCAAGGTGTTCTCCAAATATGTGAAAAGTAAAAGGATGAGAAGTGAAGGGATAGGACCTATAGAAGGTGAAGGGGGAAAAGTCTGTGTGGAAGCAGAAGAAATGGCAGAGGTGCTTAATGAGTACTTTGCCTCGGTATTCACAGTGGAAAGTGATCTGGGAGGTTGTACTACAGGTTTGCGGCAGACTGAAAAGATTGAGTATGTGGATGTTAAGAAAGAGGATGTGTTGGAACATTTAAATTCTATCAAGATAGATAAGTCACTGGGACCGGATGGGATGTACCCCAGGTTACTGTGGGAGGTGAGGGAGGTGATTGCAGAGCCCCGGTGATGATCTTTGCATTCTCGATGGAGTCGGGAGAGGTTCCAGAGGACTGGAGGACTGCAGATGAGGCTCATATTTTCAAGAAAGGGAACAGAGATAGCCCGGGAAATTACCGACCAGTGATTCTGACCTCAGTGGTTGGTAAGTTGATGGAGAGGATTCTGAGGGACATGATTTATGAGCATTTAGAGAAGTTTAGAATGATCAGGAATAGTCAGCACGGCTTTGTCAAGGGCAGGTCGTGCCTTACGAGCCTAGTTGAGTTCTTTGAAAATGTGACTGAACACATTGACGAAGGAAGAGCAGTGGACGTGGTTTACATAGACTTCAACAAGGCATTTGATAAGGTCCCCCATGCAAGACTTCTTGAGAAGATGAGAGGGCATGGGATCCAAGGGGCTTTGGCCTTGTGGATCCAGAACTGGCTTGTCTGCAGAAGGCAGAGAGTGGTTGTGGATGGGTCTTTTTCTTCATGGAGGCTGGTCACCAGTGGAGTGCCCCAGGGATCTGTTCTAGGACCCTTGCTAATTGTCATTTTCATAAATGGCCTGGATGAGGAAGTGGAGGGATGGGTTAGTAAGTTCGCCGAAGGTTGGTGGTGTTGTGGATAGTCTGGAGGGATGTCAGAAGTTGCAGCGTGAGATAGATAGGATGCAAGACTGGGTGGAGAAGTGGCAGATGGACTTCAACATGGATAAATGTGCAGTGGTCCATTTTGGCAGGTCCAATGGGATGCAGGAGTACAATATCAAGGGTAGGAGTCTTAGCTGTGTTGAAGAGCAGAAGGATTTTGGGGTCCGGGTCCATAGGACTCTTAAATCGGCCTCACAGGTGGAGGATGTGGTCAAGAAGGCGTATGGTGTACTGGCCTTCATTAATCGAGGGATTGAGTTTAGGAGTTGGGAGGTAATGCTGCAACTTTATCGGACCCTTGTCAGACCCCACTTGGAGTACTGTGCACAGTTCTGGTTGCCTCACTACAGGAAGGATGTGGAAGCTATTGAGAGGGTGCAGAGGAGATTTACAAGGATGTTGCCTGGATTGGGAGGCATGCCTTATGAAGATAGGTTGAGGGAGCTAGGTCTCTTCTCCCTGGAGAGACGAAGGTTGAGAGGCGACCTGATAGAGGTTTATAAAATGTTGAGAGGAATAGATAGGGTGGATTCTCGGAGGCTATTTCCCAGGGCTGAAATGGTCGCTACGAGAGGACACAGGTTTAAGGTGCTGGGAAGCAAGTACAGAGGAGATGTCAGGGATGAGTTTTTCACTCAGAGGGTGAGTGGAATCGGCTGCCGTCGGTGGTGGAGGCGAACTCGCTGGGGTCTTTAAAAAGACTTCTGGATGAGTATATGGGATCTAATGGTATTGGAAGTTGCAGATAGTTCTATGGCCTGGTAGGTATAGATGTGATCAGCGCAACTTGTGGGCCGAAGGGCCTGTTTGTGCTGTGGTGTTCTATGTTCAATGAATAGAAAGTGGTGGATAAACTCAGCAGTCTGGTAGCTTCTGAAAAAGAGAAACAGAAAGAGAAAAATGTTTTGCATCCAATATTACTTTTTTTTGGAACTGTAATATATTAGTGCCTCTTTTTATATTTTGCTACGTTTTACTCAGTAAACTGAGGACTGAATTTGCCCCTGTACCTTATTATTCTGAAACTTTCTATGCTTTGAATTACAGGCTTGGTTAAACAAACGCATACCTTGGGAGGCTGAGATTCTGCAAAACTTATATGATAAAGCCTTTGAAGATAGCTATCTCTACATGAAGTTAAACCTCCATCCAGTAATGGAGCTACTGGAGTGTAACTACATTGTGCAGGTTGGAAGCTTATTTACTCTAAAATCAGCTTTATGTTTATTTTTGTCTTTTACACATCCAAGGTTCCACCAATACAATATCCTAATACCATTTCCTGATATATTCTGTCACCAACTGGGACAGATTCACTGGAGGTGAGGCCACAATGCTATTTGGTCAGTTATGTTCCTTCATGGAACCCATGAAGTTTCATGGCTTCAGGTCAAAGATGTCTAAGGAAACTTGATGATTACCATTGACTGCCTTCCCTCAGCTGATGGATCATTACTTCTCCATGTCAAAGATCATTTGCATAGAATCATAGAATCATACAGTGCAAAAGGGACCCTTCATCCTACTAAGTTTACACTAACATGCGAGAAATACCTGACCTCCCACCGAATGCCATTTACTCACACTTGTCCCTTGAATGTTGTGACATGTCATATGTTCACCCAGGTACTTTTTAAAGGATGTGAGGCCATGTGTCTCCACCATTCTCCCAGGCAGTGCATTCCATATCGTCACCTAAACTGTTTATCCTCGTTTATCCTCGCTAAATATATTTAAGACGCGGGTAGATAGGTTTTTGATAGGCAATGGGATTAAGGGTTATGGGGAGAAGGCGGGAAAGTGGAACTGAGCTGCGACAGATCAGCCATGATCTTATTGTATGGCGGGGCAGGCTCGAGGGGCTAGATGGCCTACTCCTGCTCCTACTTCTTATATTCTTATGTTCTTATGTACCTCCCTATGGCCCCAAATCTCTTGCCTCTCACTTGGAACCTATGTCCCCTCATGGCTGACCTTTCAACAAACATTTTTTCAATCTTCAATGAATCTAAATGCAGTGCCAGAAGATTGGAGCACTGCTGATTTTGTACCTTAGTTTAGAAAGACTGAGGGATAGACTGAACAATTACAGCCAGTCAGTCTAACCTCAGTTATGGACAAGTTATTGGAGTTAATACTGAGGAGACGATTAACTGTCACATAGACAGTCGTATGTTAAACAAGGACAGTCAGTTTGGATTTGCTGAGTGAAGATCAGGTCTGACAAACTTAATTGAAACTTTTGCAGAAGTAATAAGGAAGATGAAAAGAATGAGGGGTGAAGACAATGCAGTTGATGTGGCCCATGAGGATTTAACAAAGTTTTTGATCAGGTCCCAGCTAGCAGAGTGGTTAAAAAAAGTCCATAGAATTGAGCGGAATGTTGAAAAATTGGCTCAGTTTAAAGAAACAAAAGTAATTGTTGATGTTTTTTGTGCAGTATATTAATAATGTTGACATAAATGTAGGGGGATTGATCAAGAAGATGGGGAGGAAATAAAAATTGGCTATGTCATTAATGGCAGTAAAAAGTCTGACAACACCAGGTTTTAGTCCAACCGATTTATTTGATAGTAAACGCACAAGCTTTCGAGGTTTCCCTCTTCGTCAGGTGAATGGAGAGTTCTGGCCTCAGACAGAGCATATAAAGCACAGACAGTTTAGAGATTACTGATTAGAATGTGAATCTTTACACCTAACCTGCTGTTCAAGTCCTAAAGTGGCCGACAATGTGAGTGGAAGGAGCACTAATCACAGGTTAAAGAGATGTGTATTGTCTCCAGACAGTACAGTGAGTGAGATTTTGCAAACCCAGGCAAGTCACGGGGGTTACAGATAGTGTGACATGAACCCAAGATCCCTGTTGAGACCATCCTCATGTGTGCGGAACTTGGCTATCAGTCTCTGTTCAGCGACTCTGCGCTGTCGTGTGTCGTGAAGGCCGCCTTGGAGAATGCTTACCCGAAGGTCAGAGGCTGAATGCCCATGACCACTGAAGTGTTCACCAGCAGGAAGGGAACAGTCTTGCCTGGTGACTGTCGAGCGATGTTCATTCATCGGTTGTCGTAGCGTCTGCATGGTCTCCCCAATGTACCATGCTTCGGGACATCCTTTCTTGCAACGTATCAGGTAGACAATGTTGGCCGAGTTGCAAGAGTATTTACCGTGTACCTGGTGGATGGTATTCTCACGTGTGATGATGGTATCCATGTCGATGATCCGGCATGTCTTGCAGAGGTTGCTGTGGCAGGGTTGTGTGGTATTGTGGTCACTGTTCTCCTGAAGACTGGGTAGTTTGCTGCGAACAATGGTCTGTTTGAGGTTGTGTGGTTGTCTGAAGGCAAGAAGTGGGGGTGTGGGGATAGCCCTGGCGAGATGTTCGTCTTCATCAATAATATGTTGAAGACTCTGGAGAAGATGTCGTAGCTTCTCCGCTCCAGGGAAGCACTGGACGACGAAGGGTACTCTGTCCACTGTGTCCATGTTTCATTTATTAACTAAGACATTTAACAGTAGGGAGGTAATGCTGCAGCTGTATGCATAGTTAGCTCAGCCACAATCTGAGGTATGTATTAAGCCTGGTCACCTCATATAATTGCACCAGAGAGAGTACAGAGGAAATTTACAAGGATGTTGCCAGGACAGGAAAATACAGCTATGAGGAAAATTTGTACAGGCTGAAGTTGTTCTCCTTGGAACAGAGGAGGCTGAGGGGAGATTTGATTGTGATGTACAAATCTGTGAGGGACCTGGTTGGAGTGGATGGGAAGGGCCTATTTACCTTTGCGACGTGAAGTGAGGGTGACTGCCATTGACATTATACATAGATAATAGAAGCCGGAGTAGGCATTCAGCCCTTTGAGCCTGCTCCATAATTCATTATGATCATGGTTGATCTTCAAATTCAATATCCTGATCCTGCTTTCCCTCATATCCCTTGATCCCTTTAGCCCCAAGAGCTATAAGTAATTCTTATTAAAATCACACAACACTTTGACCTCAACTACTTTTGATGGTCGTGAATTCCACAGATTATGCTTTGTCTGTATAGTGGAAGAAAAATACTTTTCGCTGTATACTAATACATGTGACAATAATAAGTCAAATCAAAATCAACGTTCTCTGGGTGAAGAAATTTCTCCTCACGTCAGTCTAAAAGGTTGCTCAATTTATGCTCAAATTATGACCCCTAGTTCTGAACTCCCGTATTATTGGAAACATTCTTTCTGAATCTGTTCTATATAATCCTATTACAATTTTATAAATTTCTATGAGAGCTTCTCTTGCTCTTTTAAACTCCTATGAATATAATCCTCACCAACTTAGTCTCTCCTCATATTACAGTCCTATCCTACCAGGAATCAGCCTGGTAATCCTTTGCTGCACTCTCTATAGCAAGGACATCCTTCCTCAGGTAAGGAGCCAATACTGCACACAATAGTCCAGGTGTGGCTTTATTAATGTCCTGTACAATTGCAATAAAACATCCTTATTCCTATACTCAAATTGTCTCGCCATGAAGTCCAACATGTCATTTGCCTTCCTTACTGCCTGCTTTACCTGCTCACTTACTTTCAGTGACTAGTGCCTGAGGACACTAAGGTCTTGTTGAATATCCACCTCTTTCAATTTATACCCATTCAAAAAAACAAGGCAGAATTTGACCGAGTATGAGTTTTGTCATGTGCTACGAAGTGTGGGACTGCAGTTAAAATGGCCGTGATCAGCACTGCGCCCAAAACGGGCACGATGTCAATTTAAATGGATTTGCATGCATTTAAATTTACTTAATTTAATTAACTAATTAAATTACTTAATTTAATTACTTTAAATTAAAGTCACTTACCTGCTTCGTCCATCCAGATTCAGCGCAAAACAGACATGGTCCACAAAGGTCTGTTTCAGGCATCCCAGCTTCTAAAGAAATATATTCAGAGCTTCTAGCGGCTCTCTAACTCAGGTCGGGGTGGATGGATCGAGGGAGGTGGGCCAGATCATTCCCTGGTAAGGGGAGAGGCGGGGGCGGGGGGGGGGGGGGGTGTTGCGGCGGAGGCAGGCCAGGTGGATCTCTTGTAGGGGAGAGTAGGAGAATGGCCAGATCGTTCTCTGCTTGGCAGGAGGTGGGGGGTCATGATCGATCTGGATAGTGGGTATTGGGAGGATAAGGGGGACAGTTATCTCGTGGAGGTGGGGAAATGTCTATGGGAGGTCATCTCTGCTTTAGCCTGCCTGGGAGCAATACGGCAAGAGAGATTTTTCAAAATTTTTACTGTGCATGTGTAATTGAAGACACCGAATGGAGTAGCAGTGTTTTAGGTGCAACAAGTCTCACCCAAAAACTTCTGTAGCGTGATTCAGAATTCCTGCTTTTTTTTTTCAGGTAGAGTGCATTTGTGGGTGACGGCGAACAGGTTTACAAGTCGGATCTGGATCATTCCCAGATTCAGTACTTAGAATCAAAATGGTAAAATTGGGCCCCAAGTATCGCATAACCTGCAGATCAAATGCTGGAAAGTGAGATTAGGTTGAATGGCTCATTTTTTGACCAGCGCAGACTAACTATGTAGCCTATTTGTGTGCCATAAACTTTCTATGATCCTAAGTGCTTTTGCGTGACAATATTAGAAATAACAACCATATATGTTTTGCGGAGTCTCATGTTCACACTGAGAATACCTTCCATTGGATCATGTTGTACCATTACTATGTTAAATGGGACAGATTCTGAACAAATGTAGCTGTAACAAAGCTGAGAATCTGGGGCACACTGGAATTGAAATCCTACTATAATTTATAGCATTGTGAGCTGGAATATTATATCAAGCTAGGTAATTAACCCTTGTTCAAGGAATAAAGACAAAGTGTTGGAAAATCTCAGCAGTTCTGACTACCTGAGTCATATTGAACTCACAAAATATCTCTGCTTTTCTCCCCCAGCCCTTTTTGTTTTGATTTCAGATTATCTGGTTCAAGGAGGACACTGCAAAAAGACATGTGGGGGCAACATGTATACCTTAATATTTCTGGTGAAACTATATGTGGGCCAAGCAGCAGAAACAACTAGTTCAGGCAGAGTAAACAGAAATACCAGAACCAATCACTTAAAAGCTGTGATGCCTTCTCTGTTGCCAGCACTGTGGGCAATTAAGCAACTAATGTTAGCTAGAGGAACCATAAACACGAAGAAAGTTGGACAAATTAAACTTGCTCTCAATCACCAGTAAAGTAATTCATCAACTGTGTTATCTCATTCAATGTGGGTTTTTGAACCACTCAGCTTTAGGCATCATTAAAGCATTGATTGAGATGTGGTAATAAGTATTGAATTTCAGAAATCCACCTCTCTATAGCAACTTCATTGTAGAAACTTTCCATGTAGAGCATTAAACTATACATCCTTGTTCCTCAATTCCCTTGCATCGTTTATAATATGTCAGTGCTACTGTACACATTTGAAAAATGGGTAAATGGTTTCAATGTTTCTTTTCAAGAAAATATTCAAATCCTAGACAGATATTCATTTATTGCATACTTCTCTTCTCCCTTAGTCCATAACTCTGCTTGAAGGTTTAATGGAGGTTGGAGTGAATATTAATGAAGTGCAACTTCGGCGGCTCTTTGTATTTGGATTAATGTGGAGTGTTGGTGCCCTGTTGGAACTAGAAAGTAGAGCTAAACTGGAAAGCTTCCTGCGAACACACAACAGCAAACTTGACCTACCTGTCATTCCAACAGGTAGCCCCGAGACCATGTTTGAGTTTCTTGTTAATCAGCAAGGTATGAACAATGGAATTATGTTTTAGATTATTGTTAAGAACACTGTACATTATATATAGGCATCAAGTAGATAGATCTATGATGCATTGCCTTATTGGGGATAATTTTCTGTATTCTTGTTTCCAGCATGGAACCTTGAACATGAATAACACATATTGACACTTTAAGTATTTTGATCTTTCATCCTTACTTTCTCTATTAGCCTTTTGTATCTCTGTAACCTTCTCCAGCTCTTTGAAACATTTGCGCTCTTCCAATTCTGGTTTCCAGCACATTGAATTTGAATTTCTCCACAATTGAATGCCGTTTTGCAAATTTGAGTTTGTGAAGTTGGAATTTGATTTTGGAAAAATGTAAAAAAATTGTAAAACTGCTAGAGGAGAAAAAAACATTGCATGGTCCCTTTCAAAGTTGTGTTTTTGTTTCAGTGCTTGAAGAGTTAAAATGCAAACTACATCCAGAGTCCCAGACTGAAACATTTGTATCAAAACGTCAAGCAGTAGTCTTGATAAGACAACCTGTTTTTTTTCTAAAGACTAATCAATTTAAAGTTGGCACTCAGCTACCAGAAACCTATAACATTTGAATTTGATGGCATTGACAAAATCAGACCAATTCTATTGTAAGAAAAGGGATAGGTTATCACAGGTATAAAAGAGAGCACAAAGGGGAGAAACTGTGACTTCTCGAGTCTCGAGAGAAAAAGAGCAACTATTAACCCTGCCGGCTTCAGATAAAATCTTAAGAGCGTGAACCATCTAACCAGCAAAAGGTAGCTAATCAGAAATAACTTATAGATACAGAAGTCAACTGAGAAACTTCAGAAGGTTCCCAAAGACACAAAACCTGGTTGTATATTTTTTTGAAAGTGAGTAAATTCTTTTTTTTTGTTAATGACTGGGCTGCCATCTAATGCTTCAGTTGTACAGAACATTGGTTAGACCGCATTTGGAGTACTGCGTCCAGTTCTGGTCACCTTACTACCGGAAGGACATGGAGTCTCTGGAAAGGGTGCAGAGGAGGTTTACCAGGATGTTGTCTGGCATGGAGGGGCTGGGTTACGAGGAAAGGTTGGAGAAGCTGGGACTTTTCTCCTTGGAAAGACGGAGATTGAGGGGGGACATGATAGAGGTATATAAGATACTGAAGGGAATAGATAGAGTTAATAGTGAGAGACTGCTCCCTAGACTGGGTACAAACACGAGAGGTCATGATTTAAGGGTGAGCGGGGGGAGGTATAATTTGGAAGTGAGAGGAAGGTTCTTTACGCAGAGAGTTGTGGGGGTATGGAACGCGCTACCGAGTAGGGTGGTGGAGGCAGGAACGTTGGACTCGTTTAAGGTTCAGTTAGATAGACACATGAGTGAAACGAGGATGGAGGGTTATGGTAGGGGCTATTAAATAAGGTTAGAACCTCAGGAGACACCGGAAAAGCAGGCTTATAAGATTAACGTTTTTGTCTTTTTATTCCACAGGTGGAGGTCCACCTCGTGTCAAACGAGGGGCATGCACACGGTGGGTCGTGCGTGGGCTGCTCTTGGAAGTTCCGGGAGTGGCCTAGTACTTCGTGTCGGTGTGTATGCTTGATCCTGGACCGGTAGACGGGTGCCGCAACAGCTCGGTGACTAGCACTGCTAGCTGTGCAGATACATGGATTTGGGCCTGTGTCTGTGGGAGTTTGTGCATTCTCCCTGTGGTTGCGTGGGTTTCCTCCGGGCGCTCCGGTTTCCTCCCACACCCCAAAGATGTGCTCTTAGGCTGATTGGTTTTACCAAATTGATACTATTCTCCCCTGAATCTGGCTAAGTTAGGCGTTCCATTCGTAGACACGCAGGGTAGAATAGGTGTAGGGTGATGCGGCGACGTGGGCTCGTTGGGCCGAAGGGCCTGTTTCCCGTGCTGGGTTGTTCTTTGTTCTTTGTTCTATATAATTTATTTGAACAGCATTCCATTAGAATCTTATTTTATTCAGTTTGTTACTTGTTTAGTTAAAGTTCCTTGTTAGTTAAATAAATTGTTAAGTATTCATTTGAAGTGAGTGTCAGGTATTTATGTTAATTAACTACTAAATATTCCTGAAGAACAGTTCATTTTTTGCCACACATTTTATACAGATTATGTGGTGAGGTATTCCTCTTTAGGGGATTTGGTGTTACATCTCAAAAGGGGGAACAACCTCTGCATCGTAACACATGCCTTCAACTGCTCCACTCTCCTGCTTTTAAGATGTAAGGACTCCAAGCTTGTGGTCCTCAATTCTCCTTACATTGAATATTAATCTTTGAAGCAAACTGGGATGCTGCTTTTAAAATTAATTCATAGGATGTGGGTCAGCATTTATTGTCCATCCCTACTTTCCTTTGAAATGAGTGGTTTATTGGACTGTTTCAGAGGACAATTATGAGGAGAGTTAATCTCCTTCTACACTTGGAACCTAAGTATATCTTTGGCAGGCAGTTTTTTTTAATGGATATTTTAAAAAGTATAAAGAGTTTTAAGATAGAAAGGAGGAAGATAATTGTGTTTTAACTAAAGGCGATAATTTCAGAACAGATGAAGCACCGCACAACTGAGCATTCACAAGACACTGTGTGTAATTAACAACAGTAGAACTGTATTCCATCGCAATCTGTAACTCATGGCCTGGCTTACCCATCATCTATCATTATTCCTCTTGTTGGGTAGTCTTTTGGGATGGAACATGATATTGAAGTGCCAGCTTATATGAAAAGTCCCAAGTGACTTGCCACATCATATGCTACCAAGCAACACTTGCATAACAATAACCTGCTCCCTATTATTCAGTGTGGGTTCCACTGGGGTCACTCAGCTCCTGATGTCATTGTAGCCTAAGTTCAAAAATAGACAGAAGAGCAGAATTCCAGAGATGAGGGGAAGAGTAACTGCCTTTGACATCGAGGCAGCATTTCATCGAGTGTGGCATTAAGGAGGCCTAAAAAAATTGTACTCAATAAGAATTGGGGAAGATGGTTGTGGTAATTGGACATCAATCATCTCAGGACATCTCTACAGGAGTTCCTTAGGGTAGTGTCCTAGGCCCAACCATTTTCAGCTGCAACATTAATGACCTTCTTTCCATCATAATGTCAAGTGTGGGGACATTCAGTGATGACTGCATAATATTCAATGTCATTTGTGACTTATTAGATGCTGAAGTAGCCCATGCTCAAATGCAGCAAGACCTGGGCAATATCATAGAGTGACGGAGCAGGTAAACCGTGTAAAGGTAAAAAGTTGTAGCAGCACTAAGATGGCATTTCTTTTAATGCAAAACTGAATAAACTAAATCAATCAAACTCGGCGACAAAGCAAGAAGGGCAGTCCCCAAAACAAAGGGAACCAAATCAAAAGGCAAAGTGTAAAGAAAGCTTAAAAGGTTGAACCAAATCAGTCAATAATACACCCCAATGGGGCCCAAGGGGTATGGGATACTTCGATGGTGCTTGTGGACTCTTCAACTCTCCCCTGTCTGATTGTTGTTCAGCTGCTCAGGAATCCATTCCTCCACCAATACCGATTCAGATGGCTGACAAGGGACGGCCTGTGGCTGCCTGAGTGATCAGGGTCAGGGATGTGCTGGGTGGCAGAGAAGTGGGCTGGATGACACCCCACGAGACAGCTGAGTGCACAGTGGCAGGTATTTAGTTCACAGCCAATGCCTTCCATGGTCTTTGAATGGTTGTGGTCAAGGAGGTGCATCTGTGTGGTGGGATCCTACCTGAGCGTACACCTGCTTGGATGGAATACATTCCTGAGCAGCGGCTCCTGAACAACAGCCACTTCTTCAGATGGAAGAGAACCACGGCATGAAACAGCCATGTTCTAGACTTTCAGAAGGTCCTGGTAAAAGACAGGCATCACCTGCAGGAAGCCACAAAGGCCCCTCAGGTCCGTGAACAGGAGCCGCCGGTCATAATTTAGGCCGTGCACCTCGTGGAAGAAATATGTGGCCAAGGCACACCATCGAGGAGGAGCTCAACATAAAGCTATCGCTGCAGGGTCTGAAGGTGGAAGATCGCCAGCGCCTGAGCACACTCTCCTAATGAGAGATTCAGAACCTCAACTGTGACCCTGTGCAGTGTCTTTTACTAGAAGAACTGTGTGAATGTTCTGTGGATGTTTGTGATAAAGTCAGGACCAGGGTTCAAAGTGACCAGCTGGTACCGCAGCTTGGAAACAATCAGCTGATTTATGACGAGAGCTTGCATCCTGTAAGACAGCATTTGGTTTGGCCCTGCCAAGTGAATCAGGCGAGTGGTGACCTCGGCCTCCAGCTCCTGCAATTTACTGACTAGGATTCCTCAGCTGGGCAAAGGTGGACTCCCAAGTAGAAGAAGCTGGTCCTGCTCCAGGTGAAAGGCCTGAGCTCCTCTGGAAGTGAGTTCATCTGCCACAGACTGATCAGGAGTCCAGAACACTTGGCCCATTAACTCCATAGGCTCTGTCTTCACTTCCTGCTGCCTCAGCAAAGCAGCAAGCATAATTAAGGACCTCATGCACTCTGGACATTCTCTCTTCCACCTTCTCCCGCCGGGAAAAAATTACAAAAGTCTGAGGCCACGCATCAACCAACTCAAGAACAGCTTTTTCCCTGCTGCCATCAGACTTTTGAAAGGACTTGCCTTGCATTAAGTTGATCTTTCTCTCCACCCTAGCCATGACTGTAATACTATATTCTGCACTCTCTCTCGTTTCCTTCTCTATGAACTGTATGCTTTGTCTGTATAGTGCGCAAGAAACAATACTTATCACTGTGTCCCTGTACATGTGACAATAATAAATCAAGATCAGTTGATCCTGGTAGAGGACATGGGAGGGTATACAGCCTGGCACTCGCACATCCTCCACAGGTCAGTCAGAGCACATCATCAGTGTAAGCTGGCAAGACCACTCTGATGCCCAACACGCGCAGTGTCAAATGCAACAACCTCCTCTGCAAGAGTGCAGGAATGGCTCAAAGCAAACAGAATACAGTTGGCCAGACAAAGGGCAGCTGTGCCGTACTCCTCTTCCAAACTGAAGGGTTGCTGTCAGAGACCCCTTAACATAAATAAGACACTCTATGGCAGCGAGCAGTAATCTGATCCCGGCGACGAGTGCACCCTGAACCCAAACCACAGAGTCCCGATTAGGTACTCGTGGTTCTCCCTGTTGAACACCATTTCCTGATAAAGAGATTTGAGAGTTCTCAACAGACCAGCGCTCTGGAGGGATGGATGAGGTCCTGGACAAAATGAAAATTGCCATGAATGGTCTAGCCTGGGACAGTGTAGGACTGTTCAGGGAGAGCAAACAGAGGTCCTTGTCCTCATTGGTACCAATGACATAACAAGGAAAAGGGATGAAGTCCTAAAATGTGAATATAGAGAGTTAGGCCAAAGACTAAAGTGCATCGAGGGTAGAAATTTCTGGACTATTGCCGGCATCAGGTGCTAGTGAGAGTAGAAATAGGAAGATTAGTCTGATGAAGGCGTGGCTTGAGAGCTGGTGCAGGAGCCAGGGGTTTAGATTTGTGGAGCATTGGGATCTCTTCTGGTTACATCTGACCTGGAGGGGAGAGTTCAACTTAATGCAAGGCAAGTCCATTTGAAAGTCTGATGACGGGGAGATCTTCTAGAGCCATTCAGGAGGGGTTAAATTAGTTTGGCAGGGGAGTGGGAGCCAAAGTGGTAGGGCGAGAGAAGAGAACATAGAACATAACGGTGCAGTACATGCCCCTAGGCCCTCAATGTCGCAGCGACGTATGAAACCAAGCTAAAGCCCATCTAACCTACACTATGCCAGTATCATCTATATGTTTATCCAAAGGCCATTTAAATGCCCTTAATGTTGATGAATCCACTACTGTTGCAGGCAGGGCATTCCGCACTCTTACTACTCTCTGAATAAAGAATCTACCTCTGACATCTGTCCTATATCTATCACCCCTCCTTTTAAAACTATGTCCCCTTGTGTTAGCCATCTCCATCCGAGGAAAAGGCCTCTCACTGTCCACCCTATCAAATCCTCTGATCATTTTATACGTCTCTATTAAGTCACTTCTTAACCCTCTCCTCTCTAATGAAAATGGCCCCAAGTCCTTCATAAGACCTTCCCACCATACCAGGCAACATCCTGGTAAATCTCCTCTGCACCCTTTCTAATTATTCCACATCCTTCCTATAATGCAGCGACCAGAAATGTATGCAATACTCCAAATGCGGCCGCACCAGAGTTTTGTACAGCTGTACATGACGTCATAGCTTCAAAAGTCTATTCCTCTACCAATAAAAGCTAACACACCGTACGCCTTCTTAACAACCCTATCAACCTGGGTGCCAACTTTCAGGGATCAATGCACATGGACGCAGAGATCTCTCTGCTCATCCATACTACGAAGTAAGGTACCATTAGTCCAGTACTCTGTATTCCTGTTACTCCTTCCAAAGTGAATCACTTCACACTTTTACACATTAGACTCCATTTGCTACCTCTCAGCCCATCTCTGCAGCTTATCTATCTCCCTCTGTAACCTGCAACATCCTTCTACACTGTCCACAACTCCACTGACTTTAGTGTCATCTGTAAATTTACTAATCCATCCTTCTACGCCATCATCCAGGTCATTTATTAAAAATGACAACAGTGGCACCAAAACAGATCCTTGCGGTCCACTACTAGTAACTGAACTCCAGGATGAACATTCCCCATCAACCACCACCCTCTATCTTCTTACAGCTAACCAATTTCTGATCCAAATCATTAAATGAATGGACCCTTAGAGGATGAGAGGGGGGATTTAGTGGTGGGGGATGAGGAAATGGCTGAGGCCTTAAATAACTTTTTTGCTTCGGTCTTCACGGAGGAGGACGCGAATAGTTTGCCAGGTGTTAATGATGGAAAGATGGTAGGAGTGGAGGGCCTGAATGAGATCATTGTTACTAGAGAAGCAGTGCTCGACAGACTAGAGGGACTGACAGTGGACAAGTCCCCAGGACCGGATGGAATGCATCCAAGGGTTCTGAAGGAAATGGCAGAGGTGATAGTGGATGCCTTGATGATTATTTTCCAAACCTTGCTGGATTCCGGGGAAGTGCCGGAAGATTGGAAAACGGCTAATGTTACGCCGCTGTTTAAAAAGGGTAGCAGGCAAAAGGCAGGGAATTATAGGCCGGTTAGTTTAACGTCTGTTGTAGGAAGAATGCTTGAATCTGTAATCAAAGAGGAAATAGCGAGCCATCTTGAGAAGAATTGTTTAATAGAGCAGACGCAACACGGTTTTGTTAAGGGGAAGTCGTGTCTGACGAATTTATTGGAATTCTATGAGGATGTGTCTAGTGCGGTGGATAGAGGAGAGCCGGTGGATGTGGTGTTTCTCGATTTTCAGAAGGCGTTTGATAAGGTGCCGCACAAAAGGTTGTTACAGAAGGTTAGGAGGCATGGAGTTGGGGGTAAGGTGTTAGCGTAGGTAGGGGATTGGCTGTCAAATAGGAGGCAGAGAGTGGGTGTCAATGGGTCTTATTCGGATTGGCAGTTGGTGACTAGTGGAGTGCTGCAGGGATCGGTGCTGGGGCCTCAGCTATTTACCATTTATATAGATGATCTGGAGGAGGGAGCCGAGTGTAAGGTGTCGAAATTTGCTGATGACACAAAGATAAGTGGAACAGCAAACTGTGCAGAGGGTGTAGAAAGTCTGCAGAGGGATCTAGATAGGCTGAGCGAGTGGGCGAGGAACTGGCAGATGGAATACAATGTTGGCAAGTGTGAGGTGGTCCACTTTGGCAGGAATAATAGTAGGAAGGACTACTACTTACAGGGCGAAAAGCTGCAGCATGCTACGGTGCAGAGGGACCTGGGGGTCCTTGTGCATGAGTCGCAAAAACCCAGCCTACAGGTGCAGCAGGTGGTCAGGAAGGCAAATGGGATGCTGGCCTTCATAGCGAGGGGGATAGAACATAAAAGTAGGGAGGTCTTGCTGCAACTGTACAGGGCACTGGTGAGGCCGCAGCTGGAGCACTGTGTGCAGTTTTGGTCGCCGCACTTGCGCAAGGATATTTTGGCCTTGGAGGGAGTGCAGAGGAGGTTCACTAGGCTGATACCAGAGTTGAGGGGGTTGAGCTATGAGGAGAGGCTGAATAGACTGGGCTTGTACCTGTTAGAGTTTAGAAGGATGAGGGGGATCTTATTGAGACGTATAAGATGATGAAAGGGATGGAAAGGGTAGAGGTGGAGAGGTTCTTCCCGCTCAGTAAGGACAGCAGGACTTGAGGGCACAGCCTCAAGATAAGGGGGGGGAGGCAGTTTAGAACAGAGTTGAGGAGGAACTTCTTCACTCAAAGGGTGGTGAATCTCTGGAATTCTCTGCCCGTTGATGTGGTGGAGGCTGCCTCACTAAATATATTTAAGACGCGGGTAGATAGGTTTTTGGTAGGCAAGGGGATTAAGGGTTATGGGGAGAAAGCGGGAAAGTGAAACTGATCCACTTCAGATCAGCCATGATCTTATTGAATGGCGGGGCAGGCTCGAGGGGCTAGATGGCCTACTCCTGCTCCTATTTCTTATGTTCTTATGTTCTTAAATCACCCTCAATCCCATGCCTTTGTATCTTCTTCAATAGCTTACTGTGGGGAACCTTATCAAACACTTTACTGAAACCCATATACACCACATCAACTGCTTTACCCTCATCCACCTCTTTGGCCACCTTCTCAAAGAATTCAATAAGGTTTGTGAGGCATGACTTGCCCTTCACAAAACCGTGTTGACTATCTCTAATCAAATTATTCCTTTCTAAATGATTATAAGTCCTATCTCTTATAATGCTTTCCAAAACTTTGCCCACAACAGAAGTAAGGCTCACTGGTCTACAATTATCAGGGTTGCCTCTACTCCCCTTCTTAAACAAAGGGACAACATTTGCTATCTTCTAGTCTTCTGGCACTATTCCTGTAGACAGTGACAACCTACAAAGCCAACGGCTCTGCAATCTCCTCCCTAACCTCCCAGAGAATCCTAGGATATATCCCATCTGGCCCAGGGGACCCATCTATTTTCATACTTTCCAGAATTGCTAACACCTCAGTCCCATCTGGTCTAATAGCCTGCATCTCAGCATTCTCCTCGACAACATTGTCTTTTTCATAGGAGGAGTTTTTTTTAACAGTACAGCACAGTACAGGCCCTTCAGCCCTCAATGTTGTGCCGAATTATGTCTAAACCCAAGATCAATCTATCCCACTCTCTATATTTCTGGTGTGTTCCATGTGCCTATCCAACAACCGCTTGAAAGTTCCTAAAGTGTCCGACTCCACTATCACAGCAGGCTTTCCACACCCCAACCACTCTCTGAGTCAAAAATCTACCTCAGATATCCCTCCTATATCTCCCACCATGCACCTTATAGTTATGCCCCCTAGTAACAGCTATTTCCATTTGAGGAAATAGTCTCTGCACATCCATTCTATCTATCCCCCTCATCATCTTATGAGCCTCAATTAAATCACCTCTCATCCTCCTCTGCGCTAAAGAGAAAAGCCCCAGCTCCCTCAACCTTTCCTCATAAGACCTACCCTCCAAGCCAGGCAGCATCCTGGTAAATCTCCTCTGAACTCTCTCCAATGTTTTCATACTCTTCTTATAGTGAGGTGACCAGAACTGCACACAATATTCCAAATGTGGTCTCACCAAGATCCGATATAGCTGCAGCATAACCCCACTGCTCTTAAACTCAAACCCCATTAATAAACGCTAACACGTTATTAGCCTTCTTCACAGCCATATCCACTTGAGTGGCAACAGAGATCTGTGGATACAAATCCCAAGGTCTCTCTGTTCCTCCACATTCCTCAGAGCCCTGCTGTTGACCCCGTAATCCACATTCGTTTGTCCTACCAAAATGAATTATCTCGCACTTATCAGGGTTAAACTCCATCTGCCACTTTTCAGCCCAGCTCTGCATCCTATCAATGTCTCTTTGCAGCCTACAAGAGCCCTCCACCTCATCCACTACTCCACCAATCTTGGTGTCATCAGCAAATTTACTAACCCATCCTTCAGCCCCCTCTTCCAAGTCATTGATAAAAATCACAAATAGCAGAGGACCCAGCACTGATCCCTGTGGTACACCACTGGTAACTGGCCTCCAATCTGAAAATTTTTCTTCTACCATCACCCTCTGTCTTCTATGAGATACAGTAAAAAGTCTGACAACACCAGGTTTTAGTCCAACCTATTTATTTGATAATATACTCACAAGCTTTCGGGGTTAGTCCCTTCGTCAGGTGAATGGAGAGTTCTGGCCTCAGACAGAGCATATAAAGCACAGACAGTTTAGAGATTACTGATTAGAATTCTAATCCGTAATCATTCTAATCAGTAATCTCTAAACTGTCTGTGCTTTATATGCTCTGTCTGAGGCCAGAACTCTCCATTCACCTGACGAAGGGACTAACCCCGAAAGCTTGTGAGTATATTATCAAATAAATAGGTTGGACTAAAACCTGGTGTTGTCAGACTTTTTACTGTGTTTACGCCAGTCCAACGCCGGCATACCCACATCATGTTCTATGAGATAGCCAGTTACTTATCCAACCAGCCAAATTTCCTTTTATCTCACACCTCCTTATCGTCTTCATGAGCCTACCATGGGGAACCTTATCAAACACCTTAATAAAATCCATGTATATGACATCAACTGGTCTACCTTTGTCTACTTACTTAGTTACCTCCTCAAAGAATTCAATCAAATTTGTGAGGCAGGACTTACCCCTCACAAAACTGTGCTGACTATTCCGGATTAAACTGTATCTTTCCAAGTGGTGATAAATCCTATCTCTCAGGACCCTTTCCATTAACTTACTGACCACTGAAGTAAGACTAACTGGCCTATAATTACCAGGGTCATTCCTATTTCCTTTCTTGAAGACAGGAACAATATTTGCCATTCTCCAGTCCTCTGGCACCTTCCCTGTGGAAGTGAAGACCCAAAGATCAAAGCTAAAGGTTCTGCAATCTCATCCGTTAGCTCCCAAAGTATCCTAGGATGTATCCCATCTGGCCCTGGGGACTTATCGTCCCTCAGGTTTTTCAAAATTGCTAATACATCTTCCCTCAGGACATCTACCTCCTCTATCCTATCAGCCTGTATTACACTCTCATCCTCAAAAACATGGCCCCTCTCCTTAGTGAACATTGAAGAAAAGTATTCATTCAACACCTCACCTATCTTTTTGACTCCATGCACAAGTTCCCACTACTATCCTTGACTGGCCCCAATCTCACCCTGGCCATTCTTTTATTTCTCACATAAGAGTAAAAAACCTTGGGGTTTTCTTTTATCCACCAAGGACTTCTTATGCCCCCTCCTAGCTCTCCTAAGCCCTTTCTTTAACTCATTCCTAGCTACCTTGTAACACTCAAGTGACCCAACTGAACCTTGTTTTTTCATCCTTACATACGTTGAGGACAGCATGGAAGTTAAAGAGAGCACATTAAATAGTAAAGGCAGTGTCAGTAATTCTAGTGCTAGACAGGTATTACTGAAACATGGCTAAGGGAGAGGCAGAACTTTCAGCTCAATGTTCCAAGGTACAGATGCGATAGGAAGGATAGAACAGGAGGAGGTAAGAGAGGAAGGGGAGTTGAGTTTTTGATCAGGGAGAACATCAAGACAATACTGAGAGGATACATCCAAGGGTTCACTCACTGAGTCTATATGGATAGAACTGAAAAATAAGAAGGGGGAAATCATTTTGATAGCACTGTACTATAGGCCCCCAATAGCCAGCAGGAAATTGAAGAGCAAATACGTAAGGAGATTACAGATAGGTGGAAATAGTGAGGATTTTAACTTTCCCAAAATTGACTGGGACAGCCGTAGTATTAGGGGCTTGGATGACAGAAAATTTTTTAACTGTATTCAGGAGGAATTTCTCATTCAGTATGTAGATGGCCCAGCTAAAGAGGGGGCACAACTTGACCTCTTCATGGGAAATAAGGAAGGACAGGCAACAGAAGTTTTAGTGAAGGATCACTTTAGGACCAGTGACCATAATTCCTTTAGTTTTGAGATACCTATGGAGGATGATAGGTCTGGCTCAAAAGTTAAAATTTTAAATTGGGGCAAGGCCAATTCTGATGGTATTGTGCAGGAATTATTTAAAGTTACTTGGGGGAGTCTGTGGGAAGGCAAAGGGATGAGTGGTAAATGGGAGGCTTTTGAAAGTATGTTAACCAGGATTCAGGGTAAGCATATTCCTTTTAGATATGCCTTGCTGGTACAAGGAGGGAATCTTGAATGACTCAGGATATGAGACCCTGGTCACGAAGAAGGAGGCATATGATATGCATAGGCAGCTGGGATCAAGTGGATCCCTTAAAGAGCATTGAGGACGTTGGAGTTAAGAGAAACATCAGGAGGCCAAACAGCTGAGATTAGATTGCTTTGGCAGATATGGTAAAGGAGAATCCAAAGACCTTCTACAACTACAATAAAGGGCAAAAGATAAACTGTGGAGAGAATATGGTCTCTTAAGGATCAACAAGGTCATCTATGGGTCAAGCTATAAGAGATGAGTGAGATCCTAATTGAATATTTCTCATCAGTATTTACTGTTGACGAAGGCATGGATATTAGGGAACTTGGGGAAATAAACAGTGATCTCTTGAGGATTGTACATATAACAGAGAAGGAGGTCATAGAGTCATTGAAATTTACTGCATGGGAACAGGCCCATCAGCCCAACTTATCCATGCCACTTTTTTTTTAAACCCCTAAGCTCATCCCAATTGCCTGCATTTGGCCTATGTCTCTCTATACCCATTGTACCCATGTAACTATCTAAATGCTTTATAAAAGATAAAATTGTATCTGCCTCTACTACTACCTCTGGCAGCTTGTTCCAGACACTCACCACCCTCTGTGTGATAAAAATGCCCCTCTGGATACTTCTGTATCTCTTCCCTCTCACCTTAAACCTATGCCTTCTAGTTTTAGACTCCCCTACCTTTGGGAAAATATATTAGCTATCTACCTTGTCTATGCCCCTCGTTATTTTATAGACCTCTATAAGGTCACCCCTCAGCATCCTACACTCCAGAAGAAAAAGTCCCAGTCTATTCAGCTTCTCCTTATAACTCAATCCATCAAGTCCCGGTAGCATCCTAGTAAATCTTTTCTGCATTCTTTCTAGTTTAATGATATCCTTTCTATAATAGGGTGACCAGAATTGCATACACATTCGAAGTGTGGCCTTACCAATATCATGTACAACTTTAACAAGATGTCCCAACTCCTGTATTCAATGTTCTGACCGATGAAACCAAGCATACCAAATGCCTTCTTCACCACCCTGTCCACCTGTGACTCCACTTTCAAGGAGCTATGAACTTGTACCCCGAGATCTCTTTGTTCTGTAACTCTCCCTAACACCTTACCATTAACTAAGTAAGTCCTACCCTCGTTCAATGTACCAAAGTGCATCACCTCACATTTGTCTAAATTAAACTCCATCTGCCATTCGTCAGGCCAGTAGCCCAGTTGATCAAGCTCCCATTGCAATTGGATTAACTTTCTTCACTGTCCACTATGCCATCAATCTTGGTGTCATCTGCAAACTTACTAACCAAGCCCCCTATATTCTCATCCAAATCATTAACATAAATGACAAATTACAATGGGCCCAGCACTGATCCCTGAGGCACACCGCTGGTCACAGGCCTCCAGTTTGAAAAACAACTTTCTATAATCACCCTCTGGCTTCTGTCAAGAAGCTAATTTTGTATCCATTTAGATACCTCACTCAGGATCCCGTGAGATTCAACTTTATACAACAACCTATCGTGCAGTACCTTGTCAAAGGCCTTGCTAAAGTCCATGTCGACAACATCAACAGCATTGCCCTCATCTACCTTCTTGGTTACCCCTTCAAAAAACTCAATTAAATTTGTGAGATATGAGTTTCCACTCACAAAGCCTTGCTGACTATCCCTAATCAGTCCTTGCATCTCAAAATGCCTATAGATCCCATCTCTCAAAATACCTTCCAACAATTTATTCACCACAGATGTGAGACTCACTGGCCTGTAATTCCCAGGCTTTTCCTGCAGCCCTTTTTAAACAAAGGCAAAACATTTCCCACTCTCTAATCTTCAGACACCTGACCCGTGACTATCAATGATTCAGTTATCTCGGCTAGGGGGACCTGCAATTTCCTCCCTAGCCTCCCACAACATCCTGGGATATACCTCATCAGGTCCCGCAGATTTATCTTCCTTGATGCACTTTAAGACTTCCAGCACCTCCTTCTTTGTAATATGTACACTCCTTAAGACATCACTATTTATTTCCCCAAGTTCCCTAACATTCATGCTTTTCTCAACAATAAATACTGATGAGAAATATTCATTGAGGATCTCACCCATCTCTTGTAGATCCACACATACATTACCTGTTGGTCTTTAAGAGGCCCTAATTTCTCCCTTGTTACTCTTTTGCCCTTCATGTATTTGTAGAAGCCCTTTGGATACTCCTTTTCCTTATCTGCCAATACAATTTCATGTCCTCTTTTCACCCTCCTAATTTCTCTCTTAACTCTACTCCTACACCCCCCATACTCTGCAAGAGATTCACTTGATCCCAGCTGTCTATGCATGTCATATACCTCTTTCTTCTTCTTGACCAGGGCCTCAATATCCCGAATCATCCAGAGTTCCCGACTTCTGCTAGCCTTGCCCTTCACTCTAAGCGGAATGTGTTTACCTTGAACCCTGGTTAACACACTTTTGAAAATATGCCACTTGCTAGACATCCCTTTGCCTTCCCATAAACTCCCTCAATTAACTTTTGAAAATTCCTGCCTGATACCATCAAAATTGGCCTTTTTCTTTCTGCCCCATTCCAGGAAAAGGCATGAAGATAGTTGGGAGCAGCGCGTGAAAGTGGGGCAGGGCAAAGACAAAGGCATCACTTCACTGGGGGAGGAGATGTGGGGAATCCCGTGGGTTTTGTGATTCTCTCCCCTCTTCCACAGTGTAGTTGCCTTGCCCTCCCCTCCCTGCTGCTCCGCCTTTTGGGCCTGGACCCATTAACACTAAGGGGGAGTTACCGCCAGCTCAGGGTCGAGCATTCCCCACGTCTGGACCCAGAGACCCGCGCAGAGATGATGCTAAGCCCAGCATATGACATTGAGGTGTCCATGTGCCTGGGTTTTTTTGGAGTGGTGGGTCCAGAAGTGTTCTTCTTCCCTGAGCTGGCGGTGGGGTGTCTGAGATTTTCAAAATGGGGGTGACGTCCTTTCGTTTCACTCTCTGCTGCACTTCTGACTGTGCAGATGCTCTCACCCCTCCACACCAAGTTGAAATGGCTGATGCTGTGAACATGGTCTCCCTTGCAGGGAAGCAGTTGGAGTATTGGAAAGGGGAAGGTGGTGCCAGACATGGCCACCTCAATGCTTTCATTGGCAGCCTTATGCGGGATAATCCCTCCTCAGGTGCCCCGTCTCTTTGCGGACATGGCACCGCGCACTGTCTGCCAACCAGAAAACACGGTTGGCGAAACCCTCATGGCCCCCTTCAGGCAATCCTCCCTGGTCAGATGGATAAAGACCTTGTGCCGGAAGGAGTAGGTAGAGAGGTATCCCAAAGGCTGTGCCAGAAGGAGTAGATAGAGAGGTATCCCAAAGGCTGGGCAGGACAAGAACCACCTGGGACTTCAGCTCCCTCGATTGATAGAGGTTGGGGAGAAGGAGCTCCATGGGGACGAAGAGCAGGATGTTTAAAAGAATGATTCTCTGGGAGGTGGCTCCAAGAACTCCATCTTCAGGAAAGTTCTGCTCACCATGAACCCCTTTTTGAGGGCAAGGTGGACTGCCCACTCAGCCTTCATGAAAAAGATGGTTTTGCCATACATTTTTGAGGCTGCACCAATGGCTGAGGGGCCGACAACCCCAGCCACTGCTTTAACACAAGCAATGATCATGTTGGGGTGGCTGTAGCACTTTACACCTATTTCTTTAATTATTAACTGGAATGATGCCAGGGCCTTGGAAGCAGCGGGGGTTCAGGAAGCCACTACTATAACATAGGTGGCCCTGGAGGACCATGCCACCAAGGGTCACTGTCCTGCTCAGCCTTTGGGATGCCGGTTTAGAACGGAGTTGAGGAGGAACTTCTTCACTCAAAGGGTGGTGAATCTCTGGAATTCTCTGCCCGTTGAAGTGGTGGAGGCTGCCTCGCTAAATATTTTTAAGACGCGGGTTGATGGGTTTTTGATAAGAGAGGGGATTAAGGGTTATGGGGAGAGGGCGGGAAAGTGGAACTGAGCCACAACAGATCAGCCATGATCTTATTGAATGGCAGGGCAGGCTCGAAGGGCTAGATGGCCTACTCCTGCTCCTATTTCTTATGTTCTTATGTTCTTATGTTCTTATGTTCTCCCTATCTATTCCTTCTGGCACCAGATCCTCGGGAGGATTGCCTGAGGGGGGCTTTGTTGTCCCCCATGAGGGGGGTCACCGACCATGTCTTCTGGCTGGCAGATGGTATACAGTGTCACGCCTGCAAAGAGATGGAGCTTCTGAGGAGGGATTGTCCCAGGTCATGAGGAGAGGAGGAGACGAGCAGGGGACCCGTCTGGGTGCAGGATTTCCAGCACAGTTAGCCTCTCGTCAGATATGGGGAACTGGAGGCCATTGAAGCCCCTGGAGAGGTGAGGGCAAGGGGGGATGCCCCTTGGGCAGTACCAGACTAGCCCCTGCCCCCCCGGCACATGGGCAATACCCATTGGGCACTGGGCAATGCCCATCACGCTGTGTCGGGGCAGGACGCATGGGTGGGGCAAATGGGGACAAGGTCCAGTAGGGGTGAGGCTAATAGGGGGAGGGGGCCCTTCTGACACTGCAGCGATTGTTGGGGGTAGGTGACAAGTCTGCAATCAGTGGGGAAGGGGGTCCACGATTGGACTGGGTGGCAGGGTGGTTGGAGGGGACTATATCGCAGGCTGCGGCCCTCCATGATTCCTGGGAGGAAGCTGCTTCAGGCAGCCTACACAGCAGGGGCCTGACAGCTCTCTCTTTTCTGTCAGACACCAATGCTCATGTACAGGATCAAAAGCCTGCATATGCGTAATACTTCCTTCTGCAGGCCTTCGGGCATGTTAAGTCCTGCCTACAGGCGTCTGCAGTGAGCAACAGACTCACGCAGAATTTTGCAGGCAGAGTGTGAATGGGGAGGCCTAAAAACAGGCTCAAAAGACGGAGCTGAAATGCTCCCAGTTTCAAGTCCATCCAGCATTTTGATAAAAACATGATCAAATAGTGCCTATTTTATTTATTTTGCCATTCTAGTTTAGTTTCTGATCAGTGGTAACCTCGAGGTGAAATGCACATGCACTGATTGATCTTGAAAAGCACCAGGAATGAAAACATAACAAACTGGTGATGAGGATGATGGATCTTTGAATAATGTCACTCCAAATATGAAATTAAATCATGGCACTAGTGAGACAATGGGCATTATTTTCCTGAATCGGGATGAATTGTCCATGCCAGCAGGAAAACCAAAGCATTTCCCGCTGATGCTGGCAGTTTCTATCAGTTATGATTCACCAATCTGTTAGATACATCTTACAATTAATGTTGGCCAGCCTGGCCAACATCTTTTTCAGAGATCAGTTGGAGAGAGGGCCCCCTCCTCTCAAATGGTGACTCCTCCCGCCCCGCTGACCAGTGGAGTACCATCAACCCCTCAGCAAAGAAGGATATGCTTTCACCACTACTCAAATAACGGGTTACCCCCGCCCCCCCCCCCCCCCCCTCCACAATCTCAACACCACTAGAGGCATGAGGATGACCTGGCTCATCACTCAGGCACACCCACCACCCTCATTTCAGGCCAACCTGCTTCAGCCTCAGTCCTCATTCAGTAATCAACTCAGCCCCCCCTTTCCCCTGAGACCCCCCACTCAGTTTCCCTTCCCCCTTATAGCCCCACTGAGGCCTCACTTCACACTCAGCCCCTCCCCGCAGTCCTTTTCCCCCTCAGATCCCTACTAAGCACCCCCACACACCCCTCCTCACACAGTCTTGGCAGTGAAAATCTAGTGGCTTGGACCCCAAAGGGGAAAAGGAGGAAAGTCCAGTGCTTATGAGCCCTCTGCCACTGCCAGCCTGCAAGGAGAAGGTTTCCCCAAGGTTCCTGGGGGTTGACTGGTCTCAGGCAAGGGACAAAGGGATGATCTCAATACTGTTCTCTGGGATGGGCGTCCCATGACTGGACTGCCCCTTCTAGCTTTGACAACCTGAAAATCACCCTGGCATGGTAATTTCAGCTCTCTGTTCACCATCTTCATTTCTGCCTGTCATCTGTGAGAACTTCGAAGTGGCCTAGTCACTTTCATCTCATTGCAGCGAACATTGACAGCATTCTCTTAATTATTTATTCAAGAGGTACCAGCCTCACTGGTTAGTCCAGCAATGAACACCCACCTTAATTGACCTCAAGAAGGTAATGGTGAATTGATGCAGTCCACATGCTGTCGGTACACTATTAGTACTATCATGGGGAAATTTCAGGATTTTGCTCCAGCAAAAGTATATATTTTCAGGTTAGAATTGTGTGTGACTTGGAAGGAAACTTGCAGACAGTGAAGTTTGAATGCAACAGGACCACTTGACAAGTTTCCAACCAAGCCACACATCAGCCTGATTGAGAATTATTTCATTGATCCTCCAGTAATACTGGGACAAAATCTTTGAACTCTCTTCTCAACAGTCCTGTGGGTATACTTACACCACATGGATTGTGTGACTTGGCGGGGAACTTGCAGGTATTGATGTTCCATGCATCTGTTATCCTTGGCCTGTTAAATGGTAGAGCTTACGTAGCTCCAGAAGATACTAATCCAGCAGACTGCTTTGTGCTGGATGGTGTCAAATTTGGTGTTAACCTAAATTAGAGCTTGAGAAATACGTAACAGAGATTGCACTAGGCAAGTGGGGAGTTGCAATTCTGTTTAATGACAGAACAGCCTCTACTCTCTCACTGCTAACTGTATTCCCCCAGCGGGTAAATGTTCCCTGAACAACGTTGACCAGTTTGCAGTAACCTTTTTTAAACTCAAGCACATTATGGAATCATATAGACAAAGAGGACATGAGTTAGGTGAAATTCCAACACAACTTTATTGAACACTTCAGTATTTATCAGACTCTACGACTATACTTTAGTTAAACTCTTTCAAACTCTATTAGTTTTTTCTCAGGACTCTTCAATAAACCATCTTAAATCTCCAAATAAACAGTCTCAGAGCTACGCTAGCTATCTACATGTGGTACATGCTTCGAAGGATTTGCTACACCCTTTCCATGCCCTATCACTGTACTCAAACAGTTCAATAAGGCTGGAATAGACTGTACCTCAGTTTTTGAGGGCTGGCTGATATTTCAGAATCTGCAGTTGTTCTTTTAGGCTTCCCCTCTCATTTATGGCTCGTTCTGGTCTTTGGGTTGGCTCATCGGGGTGATCTTCTGAGTCTGGTCAGTCTGATAATGCTCACCACAAGATACAAGGAGATGCTTGGTCGCCAGTCGAAACTGCTCTCTGGAAGCATCATTGAAAAAGGTGCAAAAGCAAGAGTGAGCTGGGGTTCCAGGCTGTCCCTTTTGTTCCTGTCTTCACATCCTTCTTGAAAATTCTGTGACTATCCAGTAGTAGTATGAGGCAGGAAACAGATCCAAAGAGGTGACTATTTTCCATACTTGGAAATAGCAAAATATGGTTTTGAACCTACAACTGTCAAGTGCTGTCCTTGTCATGCTATGTCTGTAGTCTGCTGAGCTGAATGCCAACAAGTCTGCGTAGCATCTTTCTAATAAAATTCACTCAAGTGTAAGAACAATTCATTCTGAAAGAATGTGGCTGTTAGGATCTGGCCAGGCAATTCCAGACCTGTCTGATTTTGATGGGAATCTGACTGTCCAAAACCTGACTGCAAGAAAACTGCAGCCAGGGATAAAGACAGAAAATACTAATAAGAGTCAGCAGGTCTGGCCATATACACGGGTCTGTTTTAAACAACCGACGATAACAGTTGAGGTAAATAAAAAGACAGACTGAAAACATTAATATAGTGGGTCTAAATAGACAAGACAAAGAAGGAGAAGTTAGGAAAATGCAACATAGTCCTTACAGGAAGCATGATGAGTGAAAATAGTCAAAGTAGCTGTGGGAGTCAGTCGGCTTATTGTGAATATTGGTTGATATCCTATCCCAAGAAATGAACATACAGAACCCAACAAATTGAAAGGAAGAGTTGAAAAAAGACCATCTACATAAAAGAGAATGATGCAAATTGGGATCAAAATTGATGAAATGATCCTGTCCAGGGAAAGAGCAGGAAATTACATGACCAAGTTACCGGAATGCCCTGGAAAATGAGGTAGGGAAGTCTGAGTAAGACTGCAACAAAGAAATTTCCACATATCCCACAGAGAAACATCTTTTATTTGGAAGAAAAGTTAGAGAAGTCAGCTCACCGTCAGAAAAGGTTCAGTCAGGCAAAGGATCGTGTTGGTTGATGGGGATTGTTTGGGTTTCCAGTTAAGGATAAAGTGCAAAGCTTTCAGACCATCCTTGTAGAGAATATGGATGTAGAGGAAATGCATAGCCTTAGTGGAAAAGAGACAGGGCTATGAAATTGCAAGTTGTTGAAGTGACAGAGAGCATTTGCCAGCGCAGACATGATGGGCTGAATGGCCTCTATCTGAACATAAGAACATAAGGTATAGGAGCAGGAGTAGGCCATCTAGCCCTTTGAGCCTGCCCCGTCATTCAATAAGATCATGGCTGATCTGAAGTGGATCAGTTTCACTTTCCCGCTTTCTCCCCATAACCCTTAATTCCCTTGTCTGTCAAAAACCTATCTACCCATGACTTAAATATATTTAGTGAGGTAGCCTCCACCACTTCAACGGGCAGAGGATTCCAGAGATTCACCACCCTTTGAGTGAAGAAGTTCCTCCTCCAACTCCGATCTAAACTGCCCCCACCTTATCTTGAGGCTGTGCCTTCTAGTCCTGCTATCCTTTCTGAGCAGGAAGAATCTCTCTATCTCTACCCTATCCATCCCTTTCATTTTCTGATATGTCTCTATAAGATCCCCTCTCATCCTTCTAAACTCCAAGTACAGACCCAGTCTATTCAGTCTCTCTTCATAGTCCAACCCCCTCCTCCGGTATCAGCCTAGTGAACCTCCTCTGCACTCCCTCCAAGGCCAAAATATCCTTGCGCAAGTGCGGCGACCAAAACTGCACACACTACTCCAGCTGCAGCCTCACCAGTGCCCTGTACAGTTGCAGCAAGACCTCCCTGCTTTTATATTCTATCCCCCTCGCTATGAAGGCCAACATTCCATTCGCCTTCTTGATCACCTGCTGCACCTGCAGGCTGGGTTTTTGCGACTCGTGCACAAGGACCCCTAGGTCCCTCTGCTCTGTAGCATGCTGCAGCTTTTATCATCTATATAAATGGTAAATCGCTGAGGTCCCAGCACCGATCCCTGCGGCACTCCACTCGTCACCAACCGCCAATCAGAATAACACCCATTGATACCAACTCTCTGCCTCCTATTAGATAGCCAATCCTCTATCCACGCATCATAACAATTCTGTAATTCTGTGAAGTATCATAGATATAGGTAGGAATCGACTGGACAAGAGAAGAGAAGGAAGAGTTGAGATTGGAAAAAATAAGTTAAATAGAGACAAAACAGCCTGAAATGTTTCTTTATTTGCCAGAGCTAATTTGAAAGTAGGATGGAACTACAATGAATCTTCCTTTCATGAACATTTGTCTCCTGTGCTTGTTTTTTGATTCAGGTGACTGGGAGAATTGGAAAATCTGGGTTCAGGAATATTTATATCCACCCAACAGTGAGCCAGACTACACTTCAATCCTCGTACCAAATGTTGACAATGTTAGGACCAACTTTCTTGTGGATATCATAGCAAAACAAAATAAGGTAAGCATATAATAGAAAGCTTCATTGTTTTTTTTTCTCATTACATGACCCAGAAATCCAATCATGCCTGGATCTGGGTCCTCAGTGACTAGGATAAGTTTTCATGACCTTTGAATCAGGCAATGCATTTCACTCAGGCAATAGCCAGTATTATTGATGGTGCTACTTGTCTACATGGCTATCAATGAGTACAAATCTCAGATAATGGATGTACAACCTAGCTATAGAAGACAGGAGATTGTGCTGAAGAGACATAAGGATTCAGCAACACTTGGATTTCCCACTATTTGGGGGCCTGTAGTACAATCCTATCAAAGTGATTTCTCCCTTATTTTTCAGTTCTATCTATATGGTCTCAGTGGGCGAACCCTTGGATATATCCCTCTCAGTACTGCTGTGATGTTCTCCCTAATCAAAAACACAATGACCCCATCTCTCTGACATCCTGTTTTATCTTTCCTACAGCATCTGTACACTGGAACATTGAACTGCCAGTCCTGTCCTCCTTTAGCCATGTTTCAGTAATAGCTATAATATCCCAGTCCCATGCACACATTCATACTCTGTCTTCACCTGCCTTGCCTGTCAGGAAGCTTGCATTGAAATAAATGCAGTTTAATTTCAACCTCCCTTACTCTCTGTCCTGCTTTCTCAGATCATCTTACAGGTCATGTTTTGCACGCTCTAGTGTTTTATTTCTCTTAGCCTTACTGGACCCATTCGCAGAGTTCCCCACAGTCTCAGTACTGCATACTGTCGCCCTTTTTGATTTTTGACTTTGGCTTTTCTTACTGCAATCAGCACAAGCACAACTCTCAACTGAATCAGGGTCAGGAGGAGGTTGGAGGGGGTCGCGGGACATGGGGGGAAAGAAATTTGTTCTGTGACTCCAGCATATGCAATTTTACCAATTAGGCTGGCCACAGAAACTCTGAGGTAAATTCATTTATACCAATTTTGTGGAAAGCTATTTATTTTTCCAGGTGCTCAAAATTAATTCTTAGGTTGGAATAGTTTAGTAATACGTAAAAAGAAGTTAAAATCAACTTAACAATGCTTCTTCATATTGTGTTTTTTCATATTGTGTTTTCATATTGTGTTTTTTCATAGGAGAGGGGATTAAGGGTTATGGGGAGAGGGCGGGAAAGTGGAACTGAGCAGCGACAGATCAGCCATGATCTTATTGAATGGCGGGGCAGGCTCGAAGGGCTAGATGGCCTACTCCTGCTCCTATTTCTTATGTTCTTATGTTCTTATTGTTTAAAGGTACAAAACCCATTTCCTACGTCAAAAATATTTTTGATAATCACAGGTTGTAATGAACCTAGTCAGAAAGAAAAGAAAGGCGTACAGAAGGTTCAGAGAGCTAGGAAATGTTAAGGATCTAGAGGAGTATACGGGTTGCAGGAAAGAACTTAAAAAGGAAATTAGGAGAGCCAGAAGGGGCCATGAGAAGGCCTTGGCAGGTAAAATTAAGGAGAACCCCAAGGCGTTCTACAAATATGTGAAGAGTAAAAGGATGAGAAGTGAAGGGATAGGAACTATAGAAGGTGAAGGGGGAAAAGTCTGTGTGGAAGCAGAAGAAATGGCAGAGGTGCTTAATGAGTACTTTGCCTCGGTATTCACGGTGGAAAGTGATCTGGGAGGTTGTACTACAGGTTTGCGGCAGACTGAAAAGATTGAGTATGTGGATGTTAAGAAAGAGGATGGTTTGGAACTTTTAAATTCTGTCAAGATAGATAAGTCTCCGGGACCGGATGGGATGTACCCCAGGTTACTGTGGGAGGTGAGGGAAGAGATTGTGGAGCCTCTGGCAATGATCTTTGTGTCGTCGATGGAGACGGGAGAGGTTCCAGAGGACTGGAGGACTGCAGATGTGGTTCATATTTTCAAGAAAGGGAACAGGGATAGCCCGGGAAATTACTGACCGATGAGTCTGACCTCAGTGGTTGGTAAGTTGATGGAGAGGATTCTGAGGAACAAGATTTATGAGCATTTAGAGAAGTTTAGAATGATCAGGAATAGTCAGCACGACTTTGTCAAGGGCAGGTCGTGCCTTATGAGCCTGGTTGAGTTCTTTGAAAATGTGACTGAACACATTGACAAAGGAAGAGCCGTGGACGTGGTTTACATGGACTTCAGCAAGGCGTTTGATAAGGTCCCCCATGCAAGACTTCTTGAGAAGGTGAGAGGGCATGGGATCCAAGGGGCTTTGGTCTTGTGGATCCAGAACTGGCTTGCCTGCAGAAGGCAGAGAGTGGTTGTGGATGGGTCTTTTTCTGCATGGAGGTTGGACACCAGTGGAGTGCCCCAGGGATCTGTTCTGGGACCCTTGCTGTTTGTCATTTTCATAAATGGCCTGG
The DNA here is from genome assembly GCF_965287045.1 of Carcharhinus amblyrhynchos. Lineage (NCBI taxonomy): Eukaryota > Metazoa > Chordata > Chondrichthyes > Carcharhiniformes > Carcharhinidae > Carcharhinus > Carcharhinus amblyrhynchos. The sequence goes on from NC_137330.1 coordinate 126,340,134, forward strand.
ATGAGGAAGTGGAGGGATGGGGTTAGTAAGTTTGCCAATGACACAGAGGTTGGTGGTGTTGTGGATAGTCTGGAGGGATATCAGAAGTTGCAGCAAGACATAGATAGGATGCAAGACTGGGCGGAGAAGTGGCAGATGGACATCAACGCGGATAAATGTGTAGTGGTCCATTTTGGCAGGTCCAATGGGATGAAGGAGTATAACACCAAGGGTAGGAGTCTTAGCTGGGTTGAGGAGCAGCAGGACCTGGGTGTCTGGGTCCATAGGACTCTTAAATTGTCTCGAAGGTGGAGGATGTGGTCAAGAAGGCGTATGGTGTACTGGCCTTCATTAATCGAATTAATAAATTGAGTTTAGGAGTAGGGAGATAATGCTGCAACTTTATATGACCCGAGTCAGACCCCACTTGGAGTACTGTGTGCAGTTCTGGTCGCCTCACGACAGGAAGGATGTGGAAGCTATTGAGAGGGTGCAGAGGAGATTTACAAGGATGTTGCCTGGATTGGGAGGCATGCCTTATGAAGATAGGTTGAGGGAGCTCGGTCTTCTCTCCTTAGAGAGACAAAGGTTGAGAAGCGACCTGATAGAGGCTTATAAGATGTTGAGAGGTATAGATAGGGTGGATTCTCAGAGGCTATTTCCCAGGGCTGAAATGGTCACTACGAGAGGACACAGGTTTAAGGTGCTGGGGAGTAGGTACAGAGGAGATGTCAGGGGTAAGTTTCTCACTCAGAGGATGGTGAGTGATTGGAATCGGCTGCCATCGGTGGTGGCAGAGGCGAACTCGCTGGGGTCTTTTAAGAGACTTCTGGGTGAGTACATGGGATTTAATGGGATTGAGGGTTATAGATAGGCCTGGTAGGTAGGGATATGATCGGCGCAACTTGTGGGCCGAAGGGCCTGTTTGTGCTGTAGTGTTCTATGTTCTATGTTCTATAGGCAGTGCTCTTGACTGGAGAACAGGGAACAGCAAAAACAGTAATGATTAAAGGATATTTGAAGAAATATGATCCTGAAGAACATCTGTCCAAGAGTTTGAATTTTTCTTCTGCCACAGAACCCTACATGTTCCAGGTAACATACAGCTTTATGTATAAGGGTGTAAAATGAACTTGATAAGACTAACACCTGATAGAAATTCTCATCTTATAAACTGAAGGTTGTTGGAACTTGATGGCCAGTGTGTCCACAATTTCCAACCTTCCCCTTTCATACAGTCTTGGTGACTTGTCAACTTTACATGCAATCAACTGATGTAATGCAACATCTCCATCAATTTTTAAGCTATCATGTATCTCATATATGCATGAGACAATTTCAAAGTTTGGAGATAGCACAAAATTCAGAAGTTTTGTAAACTGTGAAGAGGACATTGCAGAACTTCAAAAGGACATTTGGATTTGCATGCCTTTAGTGATAGTTATTTTAGCGCAGACCCGATGTGCCGAAGGAGTTTTCTGCACTATATGACTCTGAGGGTGATCTTCTGAAAAACAATCGAAGCCTAGGGTGAGCATGAAAACGGGAAAGTTTCTGATCCACTTTTTGGGCGAGTCCAAATCTACAATCTTATACACTTAAGAGTAAAAAGAAACAGCAAAAACCATTTCTTGCCTTTAAGGGAGAGGGTGGGACTTAAATCGCCCGAATGCTGGCTGCGATTTCATTTAATTTAATTTGATTTATTAATGTCATATGTGAAAAGTAATATTTCTTGTGCGTGATGCAGATAAAACATGCTATACATCGGGAAGGAAAGGAGAGAGTGCAGGATGTAGTGTTACAGTCACAGAACATAGAACATTACAGCACAGTACAGACCCTTTGGCCCTCGATGTTGTGCCGAGCTATGTCCAAACCCAAGATCAAGCTATCCCACTCCCTATAATTCTGGTGTGCTCCATGTGCCTATCCAATAACCGCTTGAAAGTTCCTAACGTGTCCGACTCCACTATCACAGCAGGCAGTGCATTCCACACCCCAACCACTCTCTGAGCGAAGAATCTACCTCGGATATCCCTCCTATATCTCCCACCATGAACCTTATAGTTATGACCCCAAGTAACAGCTACATCCACCTGAGGAAATAGTCTCTTCATGTCCACTCAATCTATCCCTCTCATCATCTTATAAACCTCTTTTAAGTCACCTCTCATCTTCCTCCACTCCAAAGAGAAAAGCCCCAGTTCCCTCAACCTTTCCTCATAAGACCTACCGACCAAACCAGGCAGCATCCTGGTAAATCTCCTCTGCATCTCTCCAATGCTTCCACATCCTTCTTATAATGAGGTGACCAGAACTGCACACAATATTCCAAATGTGGTCTCACCAAGGCCCTGTATAGTTGCAGCATAACCCCACGGCTCTTAAACTCAAACCCCCTGTTAATAAACGCTAACTCACTGTAAGCCTGCTCACGGCTCTATCCACATGTGTGGCAACCTTCAGAGATCTGTGGATATGAACCCCAAGATCTCTGTGTTCCTCCACGTTCCTCAGAACCCTGCCGTTGACCCTGTAATCTGCATTCAACAAAGAACAAAGAGCAACCCACCGTGTGCATGCCCCTCGTTTGTCCTACCAAAATGAATCACTTCACTTGTCAGGGTTAAATTCCATCTGCCACTTTTCGGCCCAGCTCTGCATCCTATCTCTTTGCAGCCTTCTTGGTGTCGTCAGCAAATTTACTAACCCACCCTTCAGCCCTTTCTTCCAAGTCATTGATAAAAATCACAAATAGCAGAGGACCCAACACTGACCCCTGTGGTACACCACTGGTAACTGACCTCCAGTCTGAAAATTTTCCATAGTTATAAGAGTTAGAATAAAGTTTGAGAAGCATAGAAAGAGAATAAAAGATAGAATTGGAAGGTATGCTGGGCACAGTGGCAAGAAGTTGCCTCGCTCTGGCTCGATTTTGAGTCGTCTTGAGAGCAGCAGAGGGCATCATTACACATGCACAGTTCCCTCTGCTGTGAGAGGTGAGACATATACAGCTTCTGCTGCTCTCAGCTAGTCTTCATGACTTAAACACAGCATCCACTCAGCTATCATAGGATCCCACGGCCAACCACACCCCCCCAATCCCCACATCTGGACTGATCAACCCCTGCGATCCCTTGTCCGAGCCAATCTACCCAAATGACACCACCTCCGCCCGATTGGAAAAAACAACCTTGTAACCTCTCTCCACCTGAACTGATCCCCCTCCCTCCCTCACGTGTGCTTTGGATATCCCCTCTACCAATTGGCCTGTTCCCCTGGCCCTGACACCCTCAGGCCCCACCCCTTGGCACTACCCAGTGCCTAATGGCAGTGCCAGGTGGTGGGCTGACAGTGCCAGAGTGCCAAGTGCCCCCTCTTATCCCTGACCTCCATTCCTACCAGCAAGACCATCACGTCTGGTCCCCGTTGCTGGGGACCAGCTGTGAGTCTGGCTGGAGAGAACCTGACTGAGAAAGATTATGGTGACTGCCTTGAGTAGAAGTTTCATAGAGTTACCTCTATAGTCGCTAAACTATAGTTAAACAAGAGCTTAGACTAGAGTTAAACAACTCAGTTCATGAACTCTCTCTTCCACCTACTCTCCATTTCCATTTATTTTGTTTCATTTATTTTTATTGTATTAATTCATTTTATTGCTTATATTCTTCCAATTATTTTTAATATCATTTCTTCCATTGTTTTATTTGACAACTTCTATATCTTGCTTTTCATCTTATTTCCAACCCCACCACCCCGCCCCCCATCCCACCCCCGCCACGCTCTTCACCTCACACCCCACTGGGGCAATCTACCACATGCCTCAGGTTGTGCTTTGACACTCTGCGCCTTTTTACTGCCAGTTGCACATCCAATCTCTTAATGGGTGCTATTAGCACCATTCTCAACCTCTATCACCATCACTTACAACATTCCATTTGTCTTTTTGTCAATGACACCTCAGTCAATTGCACAAACCCCCTTCTCTCACCCTATGCCTTGTTCTATTCTCTTCATCTTCCGCTCTGGTGAAGGATCATCCAGACAAACTGCCTCCAAGGTCAGTACATCTTTCCTCAAATACGAATTGTGAAGAATTCAGATATTCAAAGATAACTGTGATAAAAACCAGATCCATTGTTTGATGTAAATATAGAAGCTGATTCCTTTAAGAGAAGAGAGGGTTAGGGGGCAAGGAGTTGAGGGTAGGGTGTTAGCTTGGATAGGGGATTGGCTGTCAAATAGGAGGCAGAGAGTGGGGGTCAATGGGTGCTATTCGGATTGGCCGTTGGTGACTAGTGGAGTGCCCCAAGGATCAGTGTTGGGGCCTCAGCTATTTACCATTTATATAGATGATCTGGAGGAGGGAACTGAGTGTATGGTGTCGAAATTTGCTGATGACACCAAGATTGGTGGAACAGCAAATTGTGCGGAGGGTGTGGAAAGTCTGCAGAAGGATCTAGATAGGCTGGGCGAATGGGCCAGGAACTGGCAAATGGAATTTAATGTTGGCAAGTGTGAAGTTGTCCACTTTGGTAGGAATAATGGTAGGAAGGACTATTACTTACATGGCGAAAAACTGCAGCATGCAACGGTGCAGAGGGACCTGGGGGTCCTTGTGCATGAGTTGCAAAAACCCAGCCTACAGGGTGCAGCAAGTGGTCAGGAAGGCGAATGGGATTCTGGCCTTCATAGCGAGGGGGATTGAATATAAAAGTAGGGAGGTCTTGCTGCAACTGTACAGGGCACTGGTGAGGCCACAGCTGGAGTACTGTGTGCAGCTTTGGTCGCCGCACTTATGCAAGGATATTTTGGCCTTGGAGGGAGTGCAGAGGAGGTTTACTAGGCTGATTCCGGAGTTGAGGGGGTTGAACTATGAGGAGAGGCTGAATAAACTAGGCTTGTACTCGTTAGAGTTTAGAAGAATGAGGGGAGATCTCATTGAGACATATAAGATGATGAATGGGATGGATAGGATAGAGGTGGAGAGGCTCTTCCCACTCAGAAAGGATAGTAGGACTAGGGGGCACAGCCTCAAGATAAGGGGGGTGCAGTTTAGAACGGAGTTGAGGAGGAACTTCTTCACTCAAAGGGTGGTGAATCTTTGGAATTCTCTGCCCGTTGAAGTGGTGGAGGCTACCTCGCTAATATTTTTAAGACGCGGGTTGATGGGTTTTTGATAAGAGAGGGGATTAAGGGTTATGGGGAGAGGGCGGGAAAGTGGAACTGATCCATTTCAGATCAGCCATGATCTTATTGAATGGCGGAGCAGGCTCAAGGGGCTAGATGGCCTACTCCTGCTCCTATTTCTTATGTTCTTATGTTCTTATTTAAGAGACAGATATCGGGAAGGTGAAGTGACCCAATTGCCCAATGGGGAATGAGTGCAGGAATCTTGTTGCAGAGTGTGGATTTTTACAGCAAGGACTAATCTGAGAGCTGGAAGTTTTAACATTGTCAAAGTATATAGTTATTGCATGTAACTAAACTGATAGCATTTTCTATATTAACTGGTGGTTGCTAATCTTTGCAATTACTGCAGTAAATATGTGTTTACCTTTGCAGAGAACAGTTGAAAGCTATGTGGAAAAGCGTGTAGGGAGCACTTATGGACCGCCAAGTGGACGCAAAATGACTGTATTTGTTGATGATATCAACATGCCTGTGATCAATGAGTGGGGAGATCAGGTAAAATATTTCAACTTGAATACTTCAGCTCAGATTTATCCATTGGTGGTAACTCAGCTAGTTCAGGACTTGATTTGATTTGATTTATTATTGTCACATGTATGAATCTACAGTGAAAAGTATTGTTTCTTCTGCACAATAGAGACAAAGCATACCAAAGAACAAAGAAAATTACAGCACAGGAATAGGCCCTTTGGCCCTCCAAGATTGTATTGACCATGCTGCCTGACTGAAGTAAAACTCCCAACTCTTCCAGAGACCATAACCCTCTATTCCCATCCCATTCATGTATTTGTCAGGATGCTCCTTAAAAGTCACTATTGTATATGCTTCCAAATCTCCCCAGCAGCAGGTTCCAGGCACCCATAACCCTCTGTGTAAAAAAAAACTTCCTTGCTCATTTCCTTGAAACTGTTCATAGAGAAAGAAAAGAGGAGTGCAGAATACAAAGTTAGTCATAGCTAGGGTGTAGAGAAAGATCAACTTAATAAGAGGTATTTCTATTCAAAAGCCTGATGGCAGCAGGGAAGAAGCTGTTCTTGAGTCAGTTTGTACGTGACCTCAGACTTTTGTATCTTTTTCCCAATGGAAGAAGCTAGAAGAGGGTATGTCTGGGGTGCTTGGGGTCCTTGGTTATGCTCGCTTCTTTTCTAAGGCAGCAAGAAGTATAGGCTGAGTCAATGGATGGGAGGTTGGCTTGGACTGGGCATGGATTGGGTTTTGTTTACAATCCTTTGTAGTTTTTTGCAATCCTGGACAGAACAGGGACCATACCAAGTTGTGACACAAGAAGAAAGAATGCTTTCTCTGTAAAAGTTGGTGAGAGTCGTAGCAGACATGCTAAATTTCTTTAGCCCCCTGAGAAAGTAGAGGCACTGGTGGACTTTCTTAACCATAGTGTCAGCGTGGGGAGATTAAGAAAGGTTGTTGGTGCTCTGGACACCAGAACCTCTCAATCATTCCGACTTCAACCCATTTATGTAGACAGGGCATGTCCTCTGCTACATTTCCTGAAGTCGATGACCATCTCCTTTGTTTAGCTGACATGGAGGGAAAGATTATTGTCGCCTCATCAGTTCACCTGATTCCCAATCTCTTTCCTGTACTCTATCTCGTCATTGTTTGAGATCCAACCCACAGAGTTGGAATGGTTTGAATGGTTTGATCGAGCAGTCGCAGCACGGATTCATTAAGGGGAAGTTGTGTTTGACAAATTTATTAGATTTCTATGAGGATGTGACTAGTGCACTAGACAGAGGGGAACCAATGAATGTGGTGTCTCTAGATTTTTAAAAGGCGTTTGATAAGGTGCCTCATAAAAGGTTGCAACAGAAGATTAGGGGGCACGGAGTTGGGGGTAAGGTGTTAGCGTGGATAGAGGATTGGTTGTCTAATAGGAAGCAGAGAGTTGGTATCAATGGGTGCTATTCTGATTGGCAGTTGGTGATTAGTGGAGCGCCGCAGGGATCGGTGCTGGGGCCTCAGCTATTTACCATTTATATAGATGATCTGGAGGAGGGGGCTGAGTTTAGGGTGACGAAATTTGCTGATGACACAAAGATGAGTGATAAAGCAAATAGCGTGGAGGGTGTGAAAAGTCTGCAGAGGGATTTGGATAAGCTGAGTGAGTGGGCGAAGACCTGGCAGATGGAGTATAATGTTAGCAAGTATGAGGTTATCCACTTTGGCAGAAATAATAGTAGGAGGGATTACTATTTAAAGGGTGAAAAGCTGCAGCATGCTACAGTGCAGAGGGACCTGGGGGTCCTTGTGCACTAGTCGCAAAAACCCAGTCTGCAGGTGCAGCAGGTGATCAAGAAGGCGAATGGGATGTTGGCCTTTATAGCGAGGGGGATAGAATATAAAAGCAGGGAGGTCTTGCTGCAACTGTACAGGGCACTGGTGAGGCCGCAGCTGGAGTACTGTGTGCAGTTTTGGTCGCTGCACTTGCGCAAGGATATTTTGGCCTTGGAGGGTGTGCAGAGGAGGTTCACTAGGCTGATACCGGAGATGAGGGAGTTGGACTATGAAGAGAGACTAAATAGAATGGGTCTGTACTTGTTGGAGTTTAGAAGGATGAGGGAGGATCTTATAGAGACGAATAAGATAATGAAAGGGATGGATAGGGTAGAGGTGGAGAGATTCTTCCCGCTTAGAAAGGATAGCAGGACTAGAGGGCACAGCCTCAAGATAAGTGGGGAGGGGCAGTTTAGATCGGAGTTGAGGAGGAACTTCTTCACTCAAAGGGTGGTGAATCTCTGGAATTCTCTGCCCATTGAAGTGGTGGAGGCTTCCTCGCTAAATATATTTAAGTCACGGGTAGATAGGTTTTTGACAGACAAGGGAATTAAGGGTTATGGGGAAAAAGCGAGAAAGTGGAACTGATCCACTTCAGATCAGCCATGATCTTATTGAATGGCGGGGCAGGCTCGAAGGGCTAGATGGCCTACTCCTGCTCCTATTTCTTATGTTCTTATGTGCTTGTGTTCTTAGTTTAGAGATGAGTTTTGGAGGAATCATGGTGTTGGAAGCTGAGCTGTAGCCTATGAATAGGAGTCTGACATAGGTGTCTTTATTGTCTAAGTGTTCCAGGTTTGGATGTACATAAGAACATAAGAACATAAGAAATAGGAGCAGGAGTGCTAGGGTGACAGTGTCTGCTGTGAATCTGTTGTGGTGGTAGGCAAACTGTAGTGGATCTGGGCAATCTGGGAGGCTGAAATTGCTCTGTGCCATGACTAACCTTTCAAAGCACTTCATAACGATGGAATTCCATCTCTCATAGAGATATTTTACTGGTCTAAAGTAATCTTCCAACTTTGGTGATATATGCACATATTTGATTTGATTTATTATTGTCACGTGTATTAGTACACAGTAAGAAGTATTGTTTCTTGCACACTGTACAGACAAAGCATACTGTTACTAGAGAAGGAAATGAGAGAGGGCAAAACATAATGTTACAGTCATAGCTAGGGTGTAGGGAAAGGTCAGCTTTGTGTGAGGTATGTCCATTCAAAAGTCCGATGGCAGCAGGGAAGAAGCTGTTCTTGAATCGATTGGTACGTGACCTCAGTCTTTATCTTCTTTCCTGACAGAAGAAGATGGAAGAGAGATTGTCCAGGGTGCATTGGGTTCTTAACTATGGTGGCTGCTTTTCCGAGGCAGTAGGAAGTGTAGACAGAGTCAATGGATGGGAGGCTGGTTTGCGTGATGGATCGAGTTACATTCATGACCTTTTATAGTTTCTTGTGGTCTTGGGCAGAGCAGGATCCATGCCAAGCTGTGATAAACCAGATGGTACAACCGTAAAAGTTGGTGAGAGTCATGCCTGACATGACAAAATTCCTTAATCTTCTGGGAAACTAAAAGAGTTGGTGGGCTTTCTTAAATATGGTGCCAACACTGGGGGAACCAGGACAGGTTGTTGGTGATCTGGACACTGAAAAATTTGAAGCTCTTGACTATTTCTACTTCATCCCCATTGATGCACACAGGGGCATGTTCTTCACTATGCTTCCTGAAGTCAATGACTATCTCTTTCATTTTGTTGACATTGAGGGGGAGATTATTGTCATTGTAACAGTTCACCAGATTCTCTATCTCATTCCTGTAGTCTGTCCTGTCATTGTTTGAGATCCGACCCACTGCGGTAGTGTCATCAGCAAACTTGAAAATCAAGTTGGAAGGGAATTTGGCCACACAGCCATAGATATATGAAGTGTGTACTAGGGGACTGAGGACACAGCCTTGTGGGAACCAGCATTGAGGATGATAGTGGAGGAAGTGTTGTTGCCTAATCTTACTGATTGTGGCCTGCGGGTTAGAAAGTTCAGAGTCCAGTCTCAGAGGGAGGAGCCGAGGCTCAGGCTGTGGAGTTTGGAGATGAGTTTTGGAGAAATAAAGATGTTGAAGGCTGAGCTGTAGTGAATAAATAGGAGTCCGGCATTGGTGTCTTTGTTATCTAGGTGTTGCAGGATTGAGTTTAAGGCCAGGGAGGTGGCATCTGCTGTGGACCTGTTGTGGTGTTAGGCAAACTATAGTGGATCCAGGCAATTTGGGAGACTGGAATTGATTCATGCCAAGACTAACTTTTCAAAGCACTTCATAAGGATAGATGTCAGAGCCACCGAACTATAGTCGTTAAGGCTTTTTTTGATAGCAGGATGATGGTCATCTTCTTGAAGCTCAAAGGACCACAGATTGTTGTGAAAGCAGGTTGAAGATGAAAATGGAAGTATTAGCGAGACACAACATAGCTTTTTTGGAGGGGAGGTCATGTCTGACTAACTTGATCGAGGTTTTTGAGAAAGTGACGAAGATGATTGAGGGTACGGCAGTGGATGTTGTCTACACGGATTTCAGTAAGGCTTTTGACAAGATCCCTCATGGCAAGACTGGTACAGAAGGTGAAGTCGCATCGATTAGAAATGAGCTGGCAAGATGGATATTGAACTGGCTCGGTTATAGAAGACAGAGGGTAACAGTGGAAGGGGGCATTTCTGAATGGAGGGCTGTGACAAGTGGTGTTCCTCAGGGATAGTGCTGGTATCTTTGCTGTTTGTAATATATATTTATATATTATATATATTTGGAGGAAAATGTAACTGGTTTGATCAGTAAGTTTGCGGACGACACAAATGTTGGTGGATTTGCGGATAGCAATGAGGACTATCAGAGGATTAATCAGGATATAGATAGATTGGAGACTTGGGCAGAAAGATGGAGTTTAATCCAGACAAATGTGAGGTATTGCATTTTGGAAGGTCAGATACAGATTGGAAATAAACAGTAAATGTCAAAACCCTTAAGAGTATCGATTGGCAGAGTGATCTGGGTATACAGGTACACTGGTCACTGAAAGTGGCAACACTGGTGGAGAACGTAGTCAAGAAGGAATATGGCATGCTTGCCTTCATTGGATAGGACATTGAGTTTAAAAATTGGCAAGTCATGTTGCAGCTTTATAGAACCTTAGTTAAGCTGCACTTGGAATATAGTGTTCAATTCTGGTTGCCACACTACCAGAAGGATGTGGAGGCTTTGGAGAGGTTACAGAAAAGATTTACCAGGATGTTGCCTGGTATGGAGGGCATTAGCTATGAGGAGAGGCTGGAGAAACTTGGTTTGTTCTCATTGGAGTGACAAAGATTAAGGGGAGACCTGATAGAAATCTACAAGATTATAAGAGGCATGGACAGAGTGGATAGTAAAAAGCTTTTTCACAGGTTGGAAGAGTCAATTACTAGGGGGCATAGGTTTAAGATGTGAGGGGTAAGGTTTGAATGAGATGTACGAGGCAAGTTTTTTACACAGAGGGCGGTGGGCGCCTGGAACTTGCTGCCGGGGGAGGTAGTGGAAATGGATATGGTAGTGGCTTTTAAGGAGCATCTGGATAAATACGTAAATAGGATGGGAATGGAGGGATATGGTCCCTGGAAGGGTACAGGCAGTTGGGCAGTTCAGGCTTGGAAGAGGCTGAAGGGCCTGTTCCTGTGCTGTAAATTTCTTTGTTCTTTATGTCTGTGAATACCTCTGCCAGCTGATCCACAGAGGATCTGAGTGCTCGTCTGGGCACCCCATCCGGACCAGTTGCTTTCCGTGGATTCACCTTCAAAAAAGCTGCTCTGACATCTGCTACGGTGACCTCAGATACAGGTGTATCCGAGGCTTCTGGGATGGAGGGCGTGCTCTCACTGACCTCTTGCTCAAAAAGGGCATAGCACGCATAGAGCTCATCAGGACATTGGAGCCGCCAATTTTACATGTCTTCACCTTGTAGCCAGATTGACTCACCTGATGAAGGAGCATTTCTTCGGAAGTTTGTGATTCCAAATAAAACTATTGTGGTGTTGTGGTGTTAATCTGGTGTTGTGAAACTTCTTATTGTGTCCACTGTGGTCCAACGCTGGTATCTCTACCTCATGTGTAGCAGTATGCCTTCCTCATGACCAGGATCTCATTGACTATACATGTGTTGCCACCAGTGTACTGTAATAGAAGTCAGTAACTTTTGTATATGGTGTTAATTCCCAGCTAGTATCTGACCATACAAAGAAGATGTTGCACGTTCATAAAAGGCATCCTGACAGCTGCCACAATTCCTTTACAATGTGACAGACTATTGAGGCCTTCAAACATCAAATAGATGCTGAAAGTTCAAACTCAGAAGCTGCTATTAAATCTCTCAGAATAAAAAGTGCCAAATGTGATAAAGGTGACTACGAATGGAAAATTAATTCATTTCTCATAGTGTCTTAGAGGTTTACAAACCTGATTATTGCTCGAGCGTCTTCATCAAGTGGTTTCAGAAAAGCTGGTGTAAGATTGCTGTTCCTATTGTGGGGCTTTTTCAAGCTCTCTTGAGTCTTGAGTTCTGATGCTTTCATCAATGAGGACCTGAGGATGCTGAATGTCAGCTGCTGCAGGGAAAGCCTGCTCAAGTTAACTTTGTGGCAGTTTGGTGAGTATTGATTGCAGTAAGTGAATCAAAATAGGCTGCACAATTATTCTGTATACTGCGATAAGGGGACTACATTATGAATGCCTGAACTGAGGAACAGACCTATCTCACTCTCCAAGTTTGTCATGAGTTAATGTCCTATGTTAAGCAACCAGCTATGATTGAACAACTGTCTTGTTTTCTGTCTTTCAGATTACTAATGAAATAGTTCGTCAGATGATTGAAATGCATGGAATGTACAACTTGGATAAACCAGGCGATTTTACTAAAATAGTTGATGTACAATTAATGGCAGCAATGATCCATCCAGGGGGAGGACGCAATGACATTCCTCAACGTTTAAAGAGGCACTTTACAATCTTCAACTGTACACTGCCTACCAATGCTTCAATCGACAAAATCTTCGGTAATAGCCAGCTCTCACCTTTTCTACCAAAATATTCCAGTTTTGGAGCAAATATTACCACCATCGTCCTATTTCTCAATGTCTTTTAAATATTCTAGTGTGCTTATGCAATGTATCTTACTGTGTGGAAATTAACTTCCAATCAAAGTTTCATTTGCTAATTGTTCAGAACTGCAACAATTGCAGATGACACATTGGTAGGAAGCTAGGAAATACAGAGGACCAGAGGAACCTTGGGGTACATGTCCATTGATTCCTGAAGGCAGCAGGATACCTAGATTAAACATACTTGGCTTTATTAGTTGAGGTATAGAATGTAATTGCAGGGAGTTTATGATGGAACTATCTTAAATGCTGGTTAGGTTGCAGCTAGAGCAATTTGTGCTATTCTGGTTGTCACACTATAGGAAATATGTGGTTGCATTTGAGTGGGCACAGAGGAGATTCACCAGGATGTTGCGTGGGGTGGAGTTTTTCAGCTATTAGGAAAAGGCCCCTTAGGCTGGGCTTGTTTTCCTTCGAGTCCCATTACCACTTTGCAGATTGGATCACTCGGGGTTGGAGGGAGGCCAGTGATCGGGATGGTTGGGGGGAAGTGGCCTGCCTCCCATTGTGTGTGTGTTGGGGGGGTTGGGGGGGGGGAGTAGTGGAGGTATCATTACTGCTGGGGGGGTTGGAGATCGGGGTGCTCCAGGACAGGGAAGAGGTGCAGGGGGTGGGGGGAGGCTGGGGGGGTGGGGGGGGGGGGGGGGCGGTGTGGTTAAGGCCTGGCCCAAGAATGGCATAGAAAGAGAAAAAGATTGACAAAAACTAATATAAGCCTCTTATAGTCAGAAACAGGAGAATTCATTCCAGGGAACAAAGAAATAGCTGAGTGAAATAACTCTGCAAAGTTGAAAGTCCTGTCATAAGAACATAAGAACATAAGAAATAGGAGCAGGAGTAGGCCATCTGGCCCTTCGAACCTGCCCCGCCATTCAATAAGATCATGGCTGATCTGTCGTGGCTCAGTTCCACATTCCCGCCCTTTCCCCATAACCCTTAATCCCCTCTCTTATCAAAAACCCATCAACCCACGTCTTAAAAATATTTAGCGAGGCAGCCTCCACCACTTCAACGGGCAGAGAATTCCAGAGATTCACCACCCTTTGAGTGAAGAAGTTCCTCCTCAACTCTGTTCAAAACCACCCCCCCTTTATCTTGAGGCTGTGCCCCCTAGTCCTACTGTCCTTTCTGAGCGGGAAGAGTCTCTCCACCTCTATCCTATCCATCCCATTCATCATCTTATACGTCTCAATGAGATCTCCCCTCATTCTTCTAAACTCTAACGAGTACAAGCCTAGTTTATTCAGCCTCTCCTCATAGCTCAACCCCCTCAACTCCGGTATCAGCCTAGTAAACCTCCTCTGCACTCTCTCCAAGGCCAAAATATCCTTGCGTAAGTACGGCGCCCAAAACTGCACACAGTACTCCAGCTGCGGCCTCACCAATGCCCTATATAGCCACAGCAAGACCTCCCTACTTTTATATTCAATCCCCCTCGCTATGAAGGCCAGCATCCCATTCGCCTTCCTGACCACCTGCTGCACCTGCAAGCTGGGTTTTTGCAACTCATGCACAAGGACCCCGAGGTCCCTCTGCACCGTCGCCTGCTGCAGTTTTTCTCCACGTAAGTAATAATCCTCCCTACCATTACTCCTACCAAAGTGGACCACCTCACACTTGCCAACATTAAATTCCATTTGCCATTTCCTGGCCCATTCGCCCAGCCTATCTAGATCCTTCTGCAGGCTCTCCACACCCTCCGCGCAATTTGCCGTTCCACCAATCTTGGTGTCATCAGCAAATTTCGACACCATACTCTCGGTTCCCTCCTCCAGATCATCTATATAAATGGTAAATAGCTGAGGCCCCAGCACTGACCCCTGAGGCACTCCACTAGTCACCAACCGCCAATCCGAATAGCACCCATTGACCCCCACTCTCTGCCTCCTATTTGACAACCAGTCCTCTATCCACGCTAACACCCTACCCCCAACTCCACGTCCCCTGACCTTCTGCAATAACCTCTTGTGAGGTACCTTGTCAAACGCCTTCTGAAAATCAAGAAAGACCACATCCACCGCCCTAGACACATCCTCATAGAACTCCAGTAAATTCGTCAGACACGACTTCCCCTTAACGAAACCGTGCTGTGTCTGCTCTATCAAGCAATTCCCTTCAAGATGCCTCGCTATTTCCTCCTTGATGACGGATTCTAACATCTTACCCACAACAGACGTTAAACTAACCAGCCTATAATTCCCTGCCTTTTGCCTGGCACCCTTCTTAAACAACGACGTAACATTAGCCGTTTTCCAATCTTCCGGCACTTCCCCGGAATCCAGCGACGTTTGGAAAATAACCACCAAGGCATCCACTATAACCTCCGCCATTTCTTTCAGAACCCTCGGATGCATTCCATCCGGTCCTGGGGACTTGTCCACAATCAGCCCCTCCAGTCTGTCAAGCACAGCCTCTCTAGTAACAGTAATGTCATTGAGACCCTCCAGTCCTACCACCTTTCCATCTCTAACACCCGGCAAATTATTCACGTCCTCCTCTGTGAAGACCGAAACAAAAAAGTTATTCAAGACCTCAGCCATTTCCCCATCCCCTACCACTAAGTCCCCCTTCTCATCCTCTAAGGGTCCAACGTTCACCCTAGCCAGCCTCTTCCTTTTTATATACTTATAAAAACTCTTGCTATCCTTTTTTATATTAAGCGCTAGCCCAGCCTCATAGTTTATCCTACCCTTCTTTATCAATTTCTTTGTCAATCTTTGTTGACATTTAAACCTCTCCCAATCTTCTTCTCGCCCACTACTCTTAGCTACTCTAAACGCCTCCGCTTTTAATTGAACACTTTCCTTCACCTCCTTCGTTATCCACGGCTTATTGCCTCTCCTCCTACAGTCCTTTTTGACCATCGGAATAAATTTCTGCTGAGCACCAAGAAAGATCTCCTTAAAAATCCTCCACTGTTCCTCAGCAGACCTACTTTCCAACGCGCTCCCCCAGTCCACATTCGCCAATTCCTCTCTCATCCTACTGTACTCCCCTCTGTTCAAACAAAGGACACGTGTCTGGGAACCCACTTTCTCCTCCTCCATCTGCACCAGAAACTCCACCATACAATGATCACTCTCCCCAAGAGGATCCTTCACCGCAAGGTCCCTGATTCTACCCGCCTCATTACATAGCACCAGATCCAAGATAGCTCGCTCCCTCATTGGCTCCAACACACACTGTCACCAAGGCTGCTTTATTATCTCTCACTCTCCCTCTCTCAACCTCCAACCCAGCCTCAGATGTCGGTGTAACAGCTTGGCGCCTGTCTCTTCCGCAGCGAGCGCTGGAGGACTTGTTCCTCATCCAGTTCTGATGGTAAGGGAGTCACTGCAGCTTCATCCCCTGTGTCCATTTTGGACTCTGAATATCCCATCAAGGGCTCAGGTGAGATAGTACTGGCCCACCGAGCAAGACTCTGTTCATCCCTGGGGCTGCAGGGCAGACTCGGCTCAGGAACAGGTGGACAGCCTGAAACCTGTACCTTACCACTGCCTCGTCCACACGTACTTGGGAAGACACCAGTCCCTTCCTGGATTCGACTGTTCCTGTTACCCAGATGGGTCCATTGTCATAATTTCTCCTCGGCATTAAAAAGTGCCTCTCTTGGCGAGTGTTGTTATGGCCCCTGCATTGGGCTTCCTGGTATCTTTCCATCTTCCCTCCCAGATTTAAAAACAATAGGCTCAGTCTGGTGTGGGGTCGTCTGTCCATCAATAACTCTGCTGGCATAGTGAGGTGTGTGGAGTTGTCCTATAGCCAGCATGAAGCCACTGGCTTCAACCCGGCCTTTGAAGTCTGGACTGCTCTCTCCACTAGCCCATATGACAGTAAGATGCCATCTTGATGTGCCAAATCCCATTTAATTTTATAAATTCTGTGAACTCCAGGCTGGTGAATGCTGAACCATTGTTAGAAACTAACACCTCTGGGATTCCATGCGGTGCAGTTTCTCAGTGGTTGCCATTGTTCAGTTTGTCGACATCCAACCATTTGAAATGAACATCAATTATTACCAAAAACAAGGACCTTATAAATGGGCGTGCAAAATCGGCATAGAGTTGTGACCCTGGTCTACCTAGCCATTCCCAGGGATGCAGTGGGGCTGCCGGTGGCGTCTTCTGTCCCTGTTGGCACTTCTGGCACCGTCCTACCAGTTCCACTATGTCCAGACAAATCTTCTGGCCAGCATCTTCATTTTTTGATATTCCGGGGTGCCCATGATGTAGTTCGACCAGTATGAGCCAGTGGTCCTGCTTTGGAATGCTGGCTCATGCTCTCCACAGCAGTATCATGTCTACCACCGAGGTCTGCTCCCTTCTGCTCAAGTATGGGTGGAACTGTGGATGGACTGGTCTTTCTAACTGCCTTCTTTTGAACCAGGTGCTTTACCTTTGCTCAAATAGGGTCTTCCTGTGTCCATTAGAGTAGATTGTGTACATCCACCGGGAGGGTATCCAGAAAGTTTAATGTCATCACAATCTCCTCTATTCTGGGTGCCAATGTCCAGTAATGGTTCAGGCATCGATGTTTGTTAGTCGGGTCTCTGGCTGGTGCTCCAACTGATATTGATATGCTGCTAGTAATAATGCCCAAAGCTGGATCCGGGGTGACGGTATTGGCGGCCCTACTTTGTCTTCCTTAAGTAGGCCCAGCAATAGTTTATGATCTGTTACAATCGTAGATTTTTGCCCATATATGTACTGGTGAAATTTTTTAAGTGCGAAGATTACCGCCAGCTCTTCCTTTTCAATTTGGGCATCTCTTCACTCTGCCTTGCTAGAGTTTTGGAGGCATGCACTATTGGCTATTCTGATCTGTATTGCCACCTGCATGCCAGGACTGCGCCAACCCCATATGGGGTCACAGGTGAGCACCAATTCCTTCTTGGAGTCATAATGTGCCAATACATTTTTGGATGAGAGTTGCTGTTTAATTTTCTTGAAGGCCCTGTTTTGGTAGGCCAATCATTTCCAAGCTTGTCCCTTTTTTCGCAACTGGAGGAGTAGACCTAGAGTGGAAGCGCTATTCTGTGTTAATTTCCTCAGTACATTATCAGTCTTAAAAATGACCGTAGCTCCTGGATAGTGGTAGGGGCTGGGGCATCTTTTATTACTCGTACCCAATCCTCCAGAGGACGCAGGCCTTATTTACTTTGTGACTGAGGTAGGTTACTTGTGATGCTAAAAAGATGCATTTCTGTCTTTTCAAATGCACGCCTGAGAACTTCCTCCCAGTTCTGCAGATGTTCCGCCCCTTTTTTTTCATAATGAGGACATTGTAGGATGCTCTTCATGGTCCTGTGGAATATGGCACCAGCTGACTATACCCTGAAAGGTAATCTTTTATACTGGAGGAGGCCTTTCAGCTTATTTATTGTGGTGAACTTTTGTGAATCCTCATCCAGCTGAAGTTGCGGGTATGCGTGGCTCATGTCCAATTTTGTGAACAGGAGTCCTCCTGCCAACTTTGGTACAGATCCTCAATCCTGGGAATTGGGTATTTGTTTAGCTGAGTGGAACGATTTATCGTCTGTTTGAAATTGCCACTAAGACGCATCGAGTCATCTGGCTTTGAGAGAGGTACCACAGGTGCTGCCCATTTCACAAACTGGACCGGTTTTATCATTCCTTCATACTGCAATCTTTTGATTTCCATGTTGCTCTTTCCCCTTAACGCAATGGTACCGGTCGGGCTTTGCAAAACTTTGGGACTGCCTCCAGGTCAACATGCAATTTTGCCTTAACTCCTTTTATTGTTCCTTGGCCTTCCCGAAAAACCTCCGGTTATTTTCTCAGGGCTTCACTCAGGCAATCATTTTCCAGCTGGAAGATATTTGTCCAATCTAGCTGGATCTCTTTTCGCCAATTTAGCCCTGATAGGCATGGTCCTGAACGTTTCACTACCATTGATGGTAGCCTAACTAGTTGTTTCCTGTAAGCAACTGGCACATGGGTTGTACGCATTACTTTGTGTTCCTCCCGTCTCGGTCCTCAGCCATGCTGATGTTTTGATCAGGGCTAAGGGTTGGAGTCCAGTGCGTATCTTGTTAAACACTGTTTCCCCTGTGACCGATACGACTGCACCTGTGTCAACCTCCATTGAAATTGGATGCCCGTTCAGTCTCACTGATAATTTGATGGTTTCCGTTGGAGGTAGGCGGAACTTCCAGGTTGTGCATTCTCCTGTCCCTCAGCCGATGCGTTCCTTTCGGAAATGTTGGTTTAGGAACCAACTTGCTATTCCCCTGCGTCTCCTGACACTGGCAGCCATAGCAATGTCATGTTGGACAGAGCTCTACAGGATCTGCTGTCCTGATTTTGTTTCAGTGTGTCTCCCAAGGTCTGCAAAAGGCAAGCAAACCATAGATGAGTGAACCTTATGTCATTACTGGGGAAGTTACTGGAGTCCATTATCAAGGATTTCATAACTCAGCGTTTGGAAAACAGTAGTATAATCAGACAATGTCAGCATGGATTTATAGAGAGGAAATCATGCTTGATGAATCTGGGAATTCTTTAAGCATGTAACTAGTACAGTTGGCCAAGGAGGACTGATGGATGTGTGCAGTTTTGGTGTCTTTATCTGAGGAAGGATGTCTTTGCTATACAAGAAGTACAGTAAAGGTTTACCAGATTAAGAACATAAGAAATAGGAGCAGGAGTAGGCCATCTAGCCCTTCGAGCCTGCCCTGCCATTCAATAAGATCATGGCTGATCTGAAGTGGATCAGTTCCACTTTCCCCCTTTCTCCCCATAACCCTTAATTTCCTTGTCTATCAAAAACCTATCTACCGGTGACTTAAACATATTTAGCGAGGTAGCCCCCACTTCAATGGGCAGAGAATTCCAGAGATTCACCACCCTTTGAGTGAAGAAGTTCTTCCTCGACTCCGATCTAAACTGCTCCCCGCCCCTTATTTTGAGGTTGTGCCCCCTAGTTCTGCTATCCTTTCTAAGCAGGAAGAACCTCTCTACCTCTAACCTATCTAGCCCCTTCATTATCTTGTAAGTCTCTATAAGATCCCCCCTCAGCCTTCCAAACTCCAGCAAGTACAGACCCAGTCTATTCAGCCTCTCTTCGTAAGCTAACCCCCTCATCTCCGGTGTCAGCCTGGTGAACCTTCTCTGTACCCCCTCCAAGGCCAATATATCCTTTCGCAAATGCGGCAACCAAAACTGCACACAGTACTCCAGTTGCGGCCTCACCAGTACCTTGTCCAGTTGCAGCAAGACCTCCCTGCTTTTATATTCTATCCCCCTCACTATAAAGGCCAACATTCCTTTCACCTTCTTGATCACCTGCTGCACCTGCAGACTGGGTTTTTGCGATTCGTGCACAAGGACCCCCAGGTCCCTCTGCACCGTAGCATGCTGCAGCTTTTCGCCCTTTAAATAATAATCCCTCCTACTATTATTTCTGCCAAAGTGGATAACCTCACATTTGTTAACATAGAACATAGAACACTACAGCACAAACAGGCCCTTCGGCCCGCAAATTGCGCTGATCACTTCTACACCTACCAAGCCATTGAACTATCTGTAACTCCCAATCCCATTAAATCCCATATACTCATCCAGAAGTCTTTTAAAAGACTCCATTGAGTTCGCCTCTACCACCACCAAAGGCAGCCAATTTCACTCACTCACCAGCCTCTGAGTGAAAAACTTACCCCTAACATCTCCTCTGTACTTGCTCCCCAGCACCTTAAACCTGTGTCCTCTCGTAGCGACCATTTCAGCCCTGGGAAATAGCTCCGAGAATCCACCCTATCTATTCCTCTCAACATTTTATAAACCTCTATCAGGTCGCCTCTCAACCTTTGTCTCTCCAGGAAGAAGAGCCCTAGCTCCCTCAACCTATCCTCATAAGGCATGCCTCCCAATCCAGGCAACATCCTTGTAAATCTCCTCTGCACCCTCTCAATAGCTTCCACATCCTTCCTGTAGTGAGGCGACCAGAACTGCGCACAGTACTCCAAGTGGGGTCTGACAAGGGTCCTATAAAGTTGCAGCATTACCTCCCGACTCCTAAACTCAATCCCTCGATTAATGAAGGCCAGTACACCATACGCCTTCTTGACCACATCCTCCACCTGCGACCCCTATTTAAGAGTCCTATGGACCCGGTCCCCAAGATCCCTCTGCTCTTCAACACAGCTAAGACTCCCACCCTTGATATTGCACTCCTGCATCCCATTGGTTCTGCCAAAATGGACCACTCCACATTTATCCGCGTTGAAGTCCATCTGCCACCTCTCCGCCCAGTCTTGCATCCTATCTATGTCAGCTGCAACTTCTGACATCCCTCCAGACTATCCACAACACCACCAACCTTCGTACCGTTGGCGAACTTACTAACCCATCCCTCCACTTCCTCATCTAGGTCATTTATGAAAATGACAAACAGCAAGGGTCCCAGAACAGATCCCTGGGGCACTCCACTGGTGACCAACCTCCATGCAGAAAAAGACCCATCCACAAATAATGTTGGAAGTGGGAATGTTTGCTGCTGTTTGCACAATGTTCAACACCATTTGTGACTTCCCATGTACTGAAGCAATTCATGCTGATAGACCAGGACAACATTGATAAGTAGCAAGTAACATTTGTGCTACATGGACAGCACGGTAGCACAGTGGTTAGCACTGCTGCTTCACAGCTCCAGGGACCTGGGTTTGATTCCCAGCTCGGGTCACTGTCTGTGTGGAGTTTGTACATTCTCCTCGTGTCTGCATGGGTTTCCTCCAGGTACTCCGGATTCCTCCCACCGTCCAAAGATGTGCGGGTTAGGTTGATTGGCCGTGCTAAAAAATTGCCCCTTAGTGTCTTGAGGTGCACAGGTTAGAGTGATTAGTGGGTGGGATAGGGGGGTAGGGCTTGGGTGGGATTGTGTTTGGTGCAGACTCAATGGGCTGAAGGGCCTCTTTCTGCACTGTCGGGTTCTATGATTCTATGAAAAATGTCAGGCATGACCATCTCCAACAAAAGAGAAACCAGCCAGCTCTCTCCAACATCGCTACCAATGATCAGAAGTTGACCTAGACCAGCCATATAGAATGTGGCTAAAACAGCTTGTCAGTGGCTGGGAGTTCTGTGGTGAGTAACTCATCTTCTGACTCTCCAAAGTCTGTCCACCATCGACAAAGCACCAGTGAAGGGTTTGATGGAATACTTTCCATTTGCCTGGATGAACGCAACACAGCAACACTCATGAAGCTTCATAACATCCAAGACAAAGAACATAAGAAATAGGAGCAGGAGTAGGCCATCCAGCCCTTCGAGCCTGCCCCGCCATTCAATAAGATCATGGCTGATCTGTCGTGGCTCAGTTCCACATTCCCGCCCTCTCCCCATAACCCTTAATCCCCTCGCTTATCATAAACCCATCAACCCGCGTCTTAAAAATATTTAGCGAGGCAGCCTCCACCACTTCAACGGGCAGAGAATTCCAGAGATTCACCATCCTTTGAGTGAAGAAGTTCCTCCTCAACTCCGTTCTAAACCGCCCCGCCTTTATCTTGAGGCTGTGCCCCCTAGTCCTACTGTCCTTTCTGAGCGGGAAGAGTCTCTCCACCTCTATCTTATCCATCCCATTCATCATCTTATACGTCTCAATGAGATCTCCCCTCATTCTTCTAAACTCTAACGAGTACAAGCCTAGTTTATTCAGCCTCTCCTCATAGCTCAACCCCCTCAACTCCGGTATCAGCCTAGTAAACCTCCTCTGCACTCCCTCCAAGGCCAAAATATCCTTGCGTAAGTACGGCGACCAAAACTGCACACAGTACTCCAGCTGCGGCCTCACCAATGCCCTATACAGCTGCAGCGAGACCTCCCTACTTTTATATTCAATCCCCCTCGCTATGAAGGCCAGCATCCCATTTGCCTTCCTGACCACCTGCTGCACCTGCAGGCTGGGTTTTTGCGACTCATGCACAAGGACCCCGAGGTCCCTCTGCACCGTCGCCTGCTGCAGCTTTTCGCCCTGTAAGTAATAATCCTTCCTACCATTATTCCTACCAAAGTGGACCACCTCGCACTTGCCAACATTAAATTCCATATGCCATTTCCTGGCCCATTCGCCCAGCCTATCTAGATCCTTCTGCAGACTCTCCACACCCGCACTCCACACTCCGCACAAAGCAGCCCACTTGAGCAGCATCCATTCCACCACCCCCAATATCCACTCCTTCCATCACTCACACACAGTGGCAACAGTTGCACAATCTACATGATGCATTATTGATCATCAAGACTCATTTGACAGCACCTTCCAAACCTGTGGCCTCTACCACCCAAAGACTAAAAACAGCAGGTGTGTGGGAACACCACCACTTGCAAGTTCACCTCCAAAGATACACACCGTCCTAACCTGGAAATTTATTGCCATTCCGTTGCTATTGCTGAGTCAAAGTCCTGGAACCCCCTCCTAAACTGCACTGTGGTTGTATCATTCACCACATGGACCGCAATGGTTCAAGAAGGTGACCCACCACCACCTTTGAGGGCAATGAGGGATGAGGAAGTAAAAATGCCGACCGAAAGAATAAAAAAAAGTAGATTGTACATTAGAATGGGACAGACTGATGGCACAGTTTTTTCCTGTCCTTTTTTGTACATTTCAGAACTGTGAGCTTCACTTGGTAAAAGAGCATGTTATTGAGAAAGATTATGAAAAGTAAGGGGATGCTAAACTGCCTGCAATGCAGCAAGCAAGTTCACATGAGAAGTAATAATTTGATTGATATTATCATAAATTCATTGTGAACATTGGAAAATTATTTTTATCATCTCTCTGAGAGAAAATGTGAGATTTAGGATCGTCTGAATAACACTCATTTCTGTCAATGGAACTTCCTGCCAGAAAATGTTTTATTCAATGGTGAGAACGAAATACAGGAGTATTTATTTTCTCTAAGAAAGTTGGATTATGTTGAACTTTGTTGTAGTCATTTTCTAGTCTCCTGAATTACGGGGATTTCTCAGAGTATGGCATTGTTCTGTTGAATAAATAAGAAAATCAAAGCTATTGGTTTCATTTTGTCAAATCTAAATACTCACGGAAATAACAAGATTGGATTTTTTTTCTAATTTGGCCAGGAATTATTGGAAATGGATACTTCCAATCTTCTAGAAACTTCCTGCCTGCCGTCAGTGGCATGATAACGAAACTTGTTGCCATCAGCAGAATCCTCTGGCAGTGGACAAAGGTACCAATACGTTGTAAATATTTTTATCCATAAAAAGTGCTGAGGATGTAATTTATCAGTGTAATTTACCAGACATATTCCTCACAAGAGAATAAACAACTTATATTTATAAAGTAAATAAAGTTAATAGAATTATTCACAACAGAAATAGATATGGGAACATATATCAAATTTTATGGAGAGACTGGTTAATTCAGCTGGATGGATGTCTAGTATGTGGTTCAGACTCACAGCAACATCATGTGTGAAATTTCTATTCTGGCTGAGGTAAATTTGGGACCTGTGCGTGTGAGTGGAAGGCAATAGCAAACCGCCATTGACAAAAACTGCCAAGGAAACAACTCAGGATGAACAATGAGGCAATGAGCCAAGGACCTGTCTTTGGGCAGAGAATAGAATGCACATGACAACTGCCTAGAGATGCAGAACGTAAATAGTGCAGCTACAAGAGCAGATCAGAGACTGGGAATTCTGCAGCAAATAATTCACCTCATAACTTCTCAAAGCTTAGCCACACAAGGCACAAATCAGGAATGTGGTGGAGACTAAACCATTTGGCTGGATGAGTGTGACTCAAGAAGCCTCCCACTTGACACCATCCAAGACAAAACTTGATTAGCACCCCATTCATCCCCTCTGCAACTGTGGCAGCAATGTTTTCCATCTGGAAGATTTACTTCAGCAGCTCAGCTTTAACAGCACCTTCCTTTTTAATTTGATTTGATTTAGTATTATCACGTGTACTAACATACAGTGAAAAATATTGTTTCTTGTGCACTATATAGATAAAACATACCGTTCATAGAGAAGGAAACAAGAGAGTACAGAATGTAGTGTTACAATCAAAGCTAGGGTGTACAGAAAGATCAACTTAATGCAAGGTAATCATTCAAAAATCTGACAGCAGCAGGGAAGAAGCTGTTCTTCAGTTGGTTGGTATCCTCAGAATTTTCTATCTTTTTCCCGAAGGAAGAAGGTGGAAGAGAGAATGTACGGGGTCATTAATTATGCTGGCTCCTTTGCCAAGGCAGTTGGGAAGTGTCGACAGAGTCAATAGATGGGAGGCTGGTTTGTGTGATGGATTGGACTACATTCACAACCTTTTGTCATTCCTTGCGGTCTTAGGCAGAGCAGGAGCTTGTGTTATAACTAAAAAGAATGCTTTCTATGGTGCATCTGTAAAAGTTAGTGAGAGTGGTAGCTGACAAGTGAAATTTCCTTAGTCTTCTGAGAAAGTAGAGGTGTTGGTAGGTTTTCTTAACTATCGTGTTGGCATGGGGGAACCAGGACAGGTAGTTGGTGATCTGGACACCTAAAACTTGAAGCTCTCGATCCTTTCTTTTTCGTTTCCATTGAAGTAGACAGAGGCATGTTCTCCTTTACCCTTCCTGAAGTCAATGACAATCTCCTTCGTTTTGTTGACACTGAGGGAGAGGTTATTGTTGCTGCACCAGTTCACCAGATTCTCTTTCCCTTTCCTGTCTTGTCATTGTTTGAGATCTGACCCAATATGATTAACGGGTATGGTGAAAAGTATTGTTTCTTGCTTGTTACTTAGACTAAACATGGAGTACGTAAGGGACAAGGAAAGTAGAGGGTGTAAAATATAGTGTTGCTGTTACAGATAGGGTGGAGAGAAAGCTCAGCTTAGTACGTGGTAGGTTCATTCAAAGATCTGATGGCAACAGAGAAGAAGCAGTTCTTGTGTCGATTGGCACGTGAGCTTACTTTTATAAGTTTTTCCTGAAAGAAGACAGTGGGAGGGCAATATTCCCAAAAAAATTCTGAATGTCAAATTCACAGGAAAACTGGAGTCATTCACATTGTTCTTTTCTCAGTGGCAGTTCACACTCGAATCTCCCTCATTTTGTGCAATGCAGAGGCATGAATATCATCAGATTTCAGGGGTGGGGCCTATTGCCACCCAGGCAGTTAAACTAGTGGACACCTGCACATGTAGTTTGCTGGCCAACTTGATCACTGTGCTATTCCTACCCACCTCCCCTCCCCCAACACCCCCATGGCTCGATCATAGCTCCCTGACCATTCCCGGGCTAAACCCCGACCATACCCCTTTCCGGCCCAACCTGATCTCCAGCTTGCTCCCCCCACAACACTTCCCTCCATGAGTCCAGTCCCAACCCCTAAGCCCAACAGTGCTGACACCTCCACAGGCAGATGCCCCAGCTCATCCTGTTCTCCAGCCCCGCCGAAGACACATTCACCCCCTCCAATCCAGCCCAATTGCTGGCCTGCCCCTGGCCTCCATTGATCCCCATGCAGAGTGGCAGCAGGATGCCCCAACCCTACTGATTGCCCCGACCCATAGGCCCTACCCCCTAGGCACTGCCCATGCCCAATGGGCAGTGCCAAGAGGCACAGGGTGGCATTTCCAGAGGGCAATCCTCCATGCCAACTGACTCTCTGGGGGGGCCCAGATTGCCCTACCTTCACTCCAGTGGAGTCATCCTCATAGTTCCCCAAAAGCGGGGAGCTATTATAAACCCACTAGAGTGAAACAATCTGATGAGGTGGGAGATGCTAGTGGGCCCAGAGAATTCTGTCCTGGGCCCACTAATTACATTGAAATAATATTAAAAATAGATGCAAGTAACTTACCTGGTCTTCCTGCTAGTTTCCAGTGTGGATCGGATGGCGACAGAAATCCGGGACTGAGAGATGTGCACGCAGCGGGAACGCATGCACAAACTCCATTACGCTGATAGAGGTAGAAGAAGAACCATAGAACTGTAGAGTCCCAGATTGCTCTCATTGAGGTTACAGTGCTAACCAGTGTACCGTCACTGCATTGCCCATGGTGAGGTAGTA
The DNA here is from genome assembly GCF_965287045.1 of Carcharhinus amblyrhynchos. Taxonomy (NCBI): domain Eukaryota; kingdom Metazoa; phylum Chordata; class Chondrichthyes; order Carcharhiniformes; family Carcharhinidae; genus Carcharhinus; species Carcharhinus amblyrhynchos. Next base: position 126,366,822 of record NC_137330.1, read on the forward strand.
GGGGACTTGTGTGGAGCATAAACATTGACAAAGACAAGTTTAACTGAATCATTTCTGTGGTCACCTATGTGATTTGATAATCACAGGACCAGAGAAGGTCAAGCAGAGTACACACAAGAGGGAACATTGGATAAGGCTCAAAAATTTAAAATCGTCCAGTTGGCAGGAAGAATAAAAATAAGCTTATTTTTTAAAATGTGAGTGATTGCAGAGCTCTGAGATACTCCAATGCAGAAATCTCAACAGGCTAGTATGCAGATACAGCAAGTAATTAAGAAATTAATCAAACATTATCATTGGTTGCAAAGGAAATTGAATATAAAAGTAGGGAGGTTAAGCTTCAGTTGTACAGGGAACTAGTGAGAATACATTTGGAGTACTATTTACAGTCGAGATCACTTTATTTAGGGATGTACGTAAATTCATTGAAGCAGTTCATTAAAGGTTTACCTGAATAATACCAGGAATGTGCAGGTTGTTTTGTGAGGAAAGGTTGGACAGGCTAGGATTGTAACCAATGGAATTTAGGAGAGTAGGAGACAAATTGATTGAAATGCATAAAATCCCAAGAGGTCTTGATAGGGTACATGTGGAAAAGATATTGAGCAGTTTAGGTTTAAAACTGCTGGAGTTTGGAAGAATGGGAGGAGATCTAATTGAGGTAGATAAAATGCTGAAGCGGATTGTCAGGGTAAATGTAGAATGGATGTTTCCCCTTGTTGGATATTCTCAAACATTAACACACAAAGGAATCTGAGCGGACAGGTCCAAGGTTCTTTAAAAGTGGCATCACAACGTGATTATGAAGGTTCTGGCATGCTTGCCTTCATCAGCCAGGTACAAGAGTTGGCACATCATGTTGCAGCTAGATAAAACCTTGGCATTTGAAGTAGTTTTGGTCACCACACTACTGGAAGGATGTGGAAGCTTTGGAGAGAGTGCAAAGAAGGTTTACCAGGATATTGCCTGGTCTTGAGAGTGTTGGCTATGAGGAAAGGTTGAATAAATTAGGATTGTTTTCACTAGAAAGACAGAGGCTGACAGTAAACCTGATAGAAGTCTACAAAATTATGTGAGGCATCAACAGGGTGGATAGTCAGAGGCTCTTTCCAAGGGTGGAAGTGTCAATTACAAGAGGGCACAGGTTCAAAATGAGAGGGAAAAGTTTAAGGGAAATGTGTGGGGGAAGTTTTCATGTAGAGAGTGGTGGATGCCTGGAAAGTGCTGCCAGAGGAGGTGGTGGAAACAGACACATTAGCAATGTTTAAGAGGCATCTGAGTGGGTCCATGAGTAGGGAGGGAATAGCAGCATATGGTCCAAGTAAGGGCAGAAGGTTTTTTTTTAGTTTAGTTAGGTTATTGTGATCAGCACCAGCTTGGAGGGCTGAAGGGCCTGTCCCTGTACTGTACTTTTCATTGTTCTTTGTTCTAAGAGGTTATTGTTTTAGGTGAAGGTGTGGCAGATTACAAACAGAAATGAGGAGGAACTATTTCACTCTAAGGGTCATGACTCTGGGGAATTTCCTGCTCCCCCAGAATGCAGTAGGTAGTGGAACAATGAACAAATTTAAGCAGGAGATAGGTAAGTTTTAATCAGTCGTGGAATGAAGGGGCATGGGGAATGGGCAGGAAAGTGGAGAAGAGACTGAGATGAAATCAACCAGGATTGTATTGACTGGTTGGGCAGGCTTGAGATGCTGATTGGTCTATTCCTGCTTATATTCTTCAGTTCTTCTATAGGCCACTATTCAGCAATAACTATCTCACTGATGTTCAGTTTTGATTTTGTCAGAGCCACTAAGCTTCTGTCATTATTACAGTCTTTGTCCAAACATGGACAAAACAGCTGAACTCTCGAGGTGAAGTGAAAATTACTGCTGTGACATCAAGGCAGCATTTGAGCAATTAAAACCATAGAATCCTTACAATGCTGGAAGAGGCCATTTGGCCCATGCACTGACTATAAAACAGCATCCCACCGAGGCCACACCCACCACCCTATACCCATAATCCTGTGCATTTAGTGTGGCCAATGCATCGAGCAAGCATGCCTTTCGGATTGTGAGAGGAAACCAGAACACCTGGAAGAAACCCACACAGATGCAGAGAGGACGTGCAGACCCCACAAAGATGGTCAGCCAAGGCAGAAATTGCACACAGATTCCTGGCACTGTGAGACAGCAGTGCTAACCAATGATATCAAGGAGTGGCCCCAGCAAAACTGAAGTTAATAGGGATCCTAAGTTTCAAGAGGGGTCACTGACCACCATTCAAGCCTTGCCAGTAACATTCATATCCCAACAAATAAATACTGGTTGGGCCTCAGGCGGAGTGTTCTGTTCCATTGCGAGCATGGCAAAGATGGAGAACTTCATTCTGTGTGGAGAAACTGGAGAATATAAGGTTATTCTCTTTAAAGCATAAAAGGTAGCAAGGAGATTTGCTATTTTGTTCCAAATTCTAAATAGTTTTGATGGGGTAGATAAAGAAGGAACAACTGTTGCCTGCAGTGGAAAGATCAATAACCAGATGATATATATTCAAGGTGTGTGGCAAAACAATCAAAGGCGAAATGTAGAAATACTGTACAGCAAGTTGCAATGATTTGAAATGCACTCTGATGTGAAAATAGAATCAACTGTCCCATTAAAGAGAATTCAAGGGAAACGAATGGAAAGGATAAAGGGAAAGAGTAGATGAGTGAGATTCATTGGTTAGCTCTTAACAGAGATGACACTGGGACAGCTGACTGGCCTCCACTGTTTTATTATTCTATGAATGTGAATTAAATCCCCAAGCTACAACAATAGAAAAATCCTCTCCTCATTCTTAATTCAGACAATTCTTTCCCTATCAGAATTTCAGACTGTTAATCTATTAAATGTGTATAATTAAATCTGATGGTGTAATTTATTTACCTGAAGTTGAAATCTTGCTGGAAGCCTCAGATATTACTTTTGTTCAAAGCAGGTGACTGTGGCTAGCTCGGCTAGCATTCATTGCCCATCCCTAATTGAGCAGTTGGTGGTGAATCACCTTCTTGGTCTGCTGCATTTCATGTGTTTTAAGTACATCCACATTGCTGCTGGGAGGAATTTGACCCAGGGGCAATGAAGGATTGGTGATATGGTTTCAAGTCAGGATGGTGTGTAGCTTGAAGGTGAACTTGCAGTTGATGGTGTTCCCATGCAACAAAGAACAAGATCAAAGAAAATTACAGCAGTGGAACAGGCCCTTTGGCCATCCAAGCCTGCACTGACCATGCTGCCCGACTCAACTAAAACCCCCTACCGTTGTGGGGACTTTATCTCTCCTTTCCCATCCTATTCATGTGTTTGTCAAGGTGCGTCTTAAAAGTCAGTACTGTATCTGCTTCCACTACCTCATCCAGCAATGAGTTCCAGGTACCCATCACTCTCTGTGTAAAAAAAATCTGCATCTTACGTATTCTTTAAATCTTTCCCCTCACACCTTAAACCTATGCCCCCAGTAATTGACTCTTCCACCTTGGGAAAAAGCTTCTGACTATCCACTCCGTCTATGCCTCTCCTAATCTTGCAGATTTCCATCAGGTCACCTCTCAACCTTCATCATCCCAGTGAGAACAAACCAAGTTTTTCCAACCCCTCCTCATAGCTAATGCCCTCAATGCCAGGCAACATCCTGGTAATTCTTTTCTGTATCCTCTCCAAAGCCTCCACGTCCTTCTGATAGTATGTGACTAGAATTGAACACTATATTCCAAGTGCGGCCTAACTAAGGTTCTATAAAGCTGCAACATGACTTGCCAATTTTTAAACTCAATGCCCCGGCCAATGAAGGCAAGCATGCGTCTTATGCCTTCTTGACTACCTTCTCCACCTGCATTGCCAATTTCAGTGACCTGTGTATCTGTACACCCAGATCCCTTTGCCTATCAATACTCTTAAGGGCTCTGCCATTTACTGTATATTTCCTATCTGTATTAAGCCTTTCAAAATGCATTACCTCACATTTGTCCGGGTTAAACTCTATCTGCCATCTCTCTACCCAAGTCTCCAGTGGATCCATCTATAAATATGTGAAAGGTAAAAGGATGAGAAGAGAAGGGATAGGACCTATAAAAGGTGAAGGGGGAAAGGTCTGTGTGGAACCAGAAGAAATGGCAGAGGTGCTTAATGAGTACTTTGCCTCAGTATTCACGGTGGAAGCTGATCTGGGAGTTTTTGCTACGGATTTGCAGCAGATGGAAAAGATTGAGTTTGTGTATATTAAGGTGGAGGATATGTTAGAACTTTTGAATTCTATCAAGATAGATAAGTCGCCGGGACCAGATGGGATGTACCCCAGGATACTGTGGGAGGCGAGGGAAGTGATTGCAGAGCCCCTGGCGATGATCTTTGCATCGTCAATGGAGACAGGAGAGGTTCCGGAAGATTGGAGGATTGCGGATGTAGTTCCTATTTTCGAGAAAGGGAACAGAGATAGCCCGGGAAATTACCGACCGGTGAGTCTGACCTCAGTGGTCGGTAAGCTGATGGAGAGGCTTCTGAGGGACAAGATTTACGAGCATTTGGAGAAGTTTGACATGATCAGGAATAGTCAGCATGGATTTGTCAAGGGCAGGTCGTGCCTTACGAGCCTAGTTGAGTTCTTCGATAATGTGACTGAACACATTGACGAAGGAAGTGCCGTGGACGTGGTGTACATGGACTTCAGCAAGGCGTTTGATAAGGTCCCCCATGCAAGACTTCTTGAGAAGGTGAGAGGGCATGGGATCCAAGGGGCTGTTGCCTTGTGGATCCAGAACTGGCTTGCCTGCAGAAGGCAGAGAGTGGTTGTGGATGGGTCTTTTTCTGAATGGAGGTCAGTCACCAGTGGAGTGCCCCAGGGATCTGTTCTAGGACCCTTGCTGTTTGTCATTTTCATAAATGACCTGGATGAGGAAGTGGAGGGATGGGTAAGTAAGTTCGCTGATGACACGAAGGTCGGTGGTGTTGTGGATGGTCTGGAAGGATGTCAAAAGTTGCAGCAGGACATAAATAGGATGCAGGACTGGGCGGAGAAGTGGCAGATGGACTTCAATGCGGATAAATGCGTAGTCGTCCATTTTGGCAGAACCAACGGGATGAACGAGTACACTATCAAGGGCAGGAGCCTTAGTAGTGTTGAAGAGCAGAAGGATCTTGGGGTCCGGGTCCACAGGACTCTTAAATCGGCCTCGCAGGTGGAGGAGGTGGTCAAGAAGGCGTATGGTGTACTGGCCTTCATTAATCGAGGGATTGAGTTTAGGAGTCGGGAGGTAATGCTGCAACTTTATAAGACCCTTGTCAGGCCTCATTTGGAGTACTGTGCGCAGTTCTGGTCGCCTCACTATAGGAAAGACGTAGAAGCTATTGAAAGGGTACAGAGGAGATTTACAAGGATGTTGCCTGGACTGGGAGGCATGCTTTATGAAGTTAGGTTGAGGGAGCTGGGTCTCTTTTCCCTGGAGAGACGAAGGTTGAGAGGCGACCTGATAGAAGTTTATAAAATGTTGAGTGGAATAGATAGGGTGGATTCTCAGAGGCTATTTCCCCGGGTTGAAATGGTCGCTACGAGAGGACACAGATTTCAGGTGCGGGGAGGAAAGTACAGAAGTGATGTTAGGGGTAAGTTTTTCACTCAGAGGGTGGTGAGTGAATGGAATCGGCTGCCATCAGTGGTGGTGGAGGCGAACTCTCTGGGGTCTTTTAAAAGACTTCTGGATGAGTATATGGGATTTAATGGGATTGGGGGTTATAGATAGGTCTATAGATTGGTAGGTGTTGATGTGATCGGCGCAACTCGTGGGCCGAAGGGCCTGTTTGTGCTGTAGTGTTCTGTGTTCTATGTTCTATATCTGCTGGATCTTTTGATGGTCCTCATCACTATCCGCAAATCTGCCAACCTTTGTGTCATTCACAAACTTACTAATCAGACATTTTGCTCCAAATCATTAATATATAATACAAATATTAAATGTCCCAGCACTAAACCTGAGGAATGCCACTTGTCACAGCCTTCCATTCAGAAAAGCACCCTTCCATTGCTATTGTCCTTCAAGGTGCTTGAGGTCGCAGGATTGAAAAGCATCTTTGCGTCTTACAGGTGATACACAATTCTGCTACTGTGCATTAATGATGAATAGAGTGTATGTCTAAGTTGCAGCTGCACTCATCCAAACAAGTGGGGATCCATCACTCTTCTGACTTATGCCTCGTAGATGGTGAACAGGATTTGAAGATTCAGAAGTTTTGTTTCTTGCTGCAGAATTTCCTGCCTCATTTAATTAAAACTGAGCGTAATTAAGATTAATGGTATATATAGGTGGCAAGCGTAAGAAATGAACATTAATGAATCAGCTACCTTTTTTACATCAAAGCCTGATTTACTTTCTCATTGAAGTGTAATTCAAGCTTCCTATTCTTCAACATCTATTATAAAGTGTTGGCAAAACTTCTTTCACCTCATATGTTTCATGTGAATTATGAAAGTTGCTTTGTTCTTTTCTAGGTGAAAATGCTACCTACACCAGCTAAATTTCATTACATCTTTAATCTGAGGGACCTATCTCGTATCTGGCAGGGAATGTTAACTATAAAGGCTGAGGAGTGCGCTGATCTGGAGACTCTGCTTGCTTTGTTCAAACATGAATGCACCAGGGTCATTGCAGACAGGTAATCACAATGTTTAAGAGAGAATATTTTCACTCAATGCTCACCTCTGCAAAGGCGAAGTTACTGCCATTCATGTGGTTGAAATTGATTTTGTGCTGGCACTTTGATGGATTTTTGACTCTTAAAAGCTTACTGTCAACTTGCATCAGGCACACAAATGAACATTAGAATTTGTGTGGCCCAAAATGTCATCAAAGGAGCTCCACATAAACAAAGTTCTGAGGCTGAGAATTTGCTGTAAAGTGCAAATTCATTTCAGGGGCTAATTCCTTTTTTTAAAAAAATCTAATGAACAGATCTTTCTCTTGAAGTAGGAAACTGTAACCTGCTATTATTTCATAAAATTATTAACTAAATAACTGACCAAATAAATTAAATGGTTAGAAAGTATAACAATGCAGATTGCATTTTTCTTTTACAAATTCACGGGGTGTAAGTTTTGATTACAAGGTCAGCAGTTGTTGCAGATCCTTTGTTGCCTTTAATAGAAAATGATAGTTACAGTAATCACCAGGTGGCACAGTGGTTAGCACTGCTACCTTACAACACCAGGGACTCGGGTTCAATTCCTGGCTTGGGTCACTGTGCTTATGTGGATTTCCTCTGGGTGCTCTAGTTTGTTCCCACAGTCCAAAGATGTGTGGGTTAGGTGGATTGGCCACACTAAATTGTCTCTTCGTATCAGGGGGACTGGTTAGCATAAATGCATGGGATTATGGGAATCGGGCCGGGGTGGAATTGTGATTACAATTTGAGTGAAGCCTCAGTAGCAATTCCTTTATGATTTGACAGAAAGATACAATCACAGTTGAAACCACTTTACCGTTTGACTAAAATGTATAAACAATTTCACAGTTTGACTGAAACTTACAATCACAGTGTAAACTGTAACAGTTTGACTGAAGCCTACAATCACAGCAGAAATTTGATTGAAACTTACGATCATAGTAACCTGTTTATGAATTGACTGAAATCTATATCAGCAGTATAGATCCATTTACAATTTAACTGCACCAACCACTCACAAAATTTACCATTTGACTGAAACCTACAATCACAATATATAACCCTTTAGCATTTGATGGACGAGGTCAGAGAATTCCAGTTGCTATGTTTTCAAGAAGGAGATAGCTACAGCTCATAGGCGAAGATGACCCAAGGATATGGGGTGAAAATGAGTTGAACTATTGAGTTGGATCAGCCAAGATCATTGTAAATGGCAGAGCAGGTTTGAAAGGCTAAATGGAATATTCCTAGTCCTTATTACTTTGTTTCAATTTTATCTTGTATTCATTCATGGAATATGAGTATTGTTGACTGGCCTCACAAATGCCGGCATTTATTGCCATTGCTAGTTGCCCAAAGGCAGTTGAGAGTAATTGCTGTGGCTCTGGAGTCACACGTAGACCAGACCAGGTATGGATGGTAGATACCTTTTCCGAAAGGACATTAATGAACCAGATGGGTTTTTCCGACAGTGAACAATGGTTTCGTGGTCATCAGTAGATTTTTAATTCATTTTTTTAAATTGAATTCAAATGCCACCATCTGCCGTAGTAGGATTCAAATCCGGGTCCCTAGAACATTAGTTGAGTTTCTGGATTAATAGTCTAGCGATAATGCACTAAGCCATCACCTTACCTTTCGATGTGACTTAAACCTGGAATGCAGGTTTCCATCAAATTATAAAGGGGTTTATCATGTGAAAGAGTTACAAATCAGACAAGTTCAAAAATCACTATAGACCTCTGAGCCTATCGTGGTAGTAGGGAAGTTGCTAGAGTTCATTATCAAGGATTTCATAGCACAGCATTTGTAAAGCAGCGGTATGATCAGACAAAGTCAGTATGGATCTACGAGACCTTAACAAATCTATTGGAATTCTTTGAGGAGGTAACTAGTAGAGTTGACCAGCTAGAACTGATGGATGTGGTTTATTTAGACTTTCAGAAGGTTTTTGACAAGGTCTCACATAGCAGATTACTATGTAAAGTTAAAGCGCATGGGATTGCAGATAGTGAATTGAGATGGATAGAAAGCTGGTTAGCAGACAGGAAGCAAAAAGTTGGAATAAATGGGCGTTTTTCCGATTGGCAGATAGTGACTAGTGGGGATATATGCTAAGACCCAACTGTTCACATTAAATATTAATGACTTGGATGAGGGAAGTTCAAACCTCTAAGAAGTACCTGGATGAGCTCTTGGCACTCATAACATTCAAAGCTATGGGCCAAGTGCTATGGGTTAGGTGGGATTCAGGTGTTCCTTGCATGTCGATGGGCCGAGGTGCCTCTTCTGCACTGTATGATTCTATGATTTTATGCACTAAATATATTATCTCCAAATTTGCAGATGATACAAAGTTAGATCAGAGGGTGAGCTGTGAGGAAAGTGCAGAGGTGCTTCAGCATGATGTGGAGAGGCTGTGCAGGTGGGCATTTGCATGGCAGATAATGTTGTAATAATCAGGAGCTAAAATGGGAAGGCAGATTATTATTTGAATGGGTGTAATTTGCGAGAGGTGGATACTCAGCGAGACTTTGGTGACATGGCACATAAGTCACTGAAAGTAAGCGCACAGGTACAGCAGGCAGTAAAGAGGGCAAATGGTATATTGGCCTTCATTGTGAGGGTATTTGAGTACAAGAAAAGGGACATTCTACTGCAATTGTTTGTATAGGGCATTGATGAGGCCACACTTGGAGTATTGTGTGCAGTTTTGTGTCCTTATCTCAGGAAGATGTTCTTGCTACAAAGCAAATGCAGTGAAGGTTTACCAGGTTGATACCTGGAGATGGCAGGTCTGTCATATGAGGAGAGACCAAGTCAGTTATGGTTATATTCACTGGAGTTTAGAAAAGTGAGAGAGGGTGAGATAGAAACTTATATAACCTGAACAGGTTTAGACAGGGTAAATTCAGAAAGAATGTTCCCAATGGTGGGGGTGTCTAGAACTAGGGATCATAGTTTCAAGATAAGGGATAAGCCTTTTAGTTAAAGAGAAATTTCTTCACCAAGAGGATGGTGAATGTATATACTTCACTGCCAGAGAAATAGTTGAGGCGAAGACATTGTCTGATTTCAAAAATAAATTAGATATAGCTCTTGAGGCTAAAGGGATCAAGGGATATGGGAGGAGGGGGGGAATCAGGATATTAAATTCAATAATCAGCCAGAAACCATGGATGAACAGGGATATCCACTGCTTGCTGAAGTCTAAATCTGAGGCATACAAGTTAGGCAACACTGTCCTGTACAAGAAAGCCAGACATGACCTAAGGAGGTCCATCAAAGATGCCAAAAGACAGTACCGGATTAAGCTAGAGTCCCAGGCTAGCCACACAGAACACCACCGACTATGCCAAGGTCTACAAGACGTAACAGGCAACAAGATGAAGACAGGCAAAATTGCTGGCTCCAACGCACCCCTCCCTGATGAGCTCAATGCATTCTCTGCCCAGTTTCAGCAAAAAGTCAGTGAGAGCAAGCTGTCCACGCTGGAGGCCTTGGACAAATCTGAAGTCACCGTTGCAGATGTCAGAGCAGCTTTCTGGTCAACTCATGGATGGACTGCCTGAAAGAGCACTCGGATCCTACGCAGATCAGCTGGTGGGGGCATTCACAGACATCTTCAACCTCTCTTTACAACAATCTGAAGTTTGTATCTGCTTCAAGAAGATGACCATCATCCCCATGCAAAAGAAAAGCCAAACAGTGTGCTTTAATGACTATCATCTGGTGGCTCTGACATCCATCATTTAAGAAGTGCTTCAAAAGGCTAGTCGTGAGACAAATCAATTCCAGCCTTCCAGACTGCCTGAATCCACCACGATTCGACAGCAGACACCATCTCCCTGGCCCTGCACTTAAGCCTGGAACACCTAGATAACAAAGATACCTATGTCAGACTCCTATTTATTGACTAAAGCTCAGCCTTCAACACCATTGTTCCTACGAAACTCATCTCCAAACACTGTTGCCTGGGCCTTGGCTCATCCCTCTGCAACTAGATCCTGAACTTCCTAACCCACAGACCACAACCAGTAAGCCATGACGTGGAGATGCTGGCATTTGACTGGGCTAAGCATAGTAAGAAGTCTCAGCAGGTTTATTTGGTAGGACAAACTTTCAGAGTGCTGCCCCTTCATCAGGTGAGACAATCAGTAAGGATAGGCAACAACACTTCCTCCACAATCATCCTTAACACCAGTGTTCCACAAGGCTGTGTTCTCAGCCCCTATTACACTCCTTATACATCCATGACTATGTGATCAAATTCCCCCTCCAATTTGTTTTTTAAGTTTGCTGATGATACCAACATAGTGGGACAGATCTCAAACACTGATGAGGCAGAGTACAGGAATGAGATAGAGAACCTGGTAAACTGGTGCGGTAACAATAATCCCTCCCTCAACATCAACAAAACAAAGGACATTGTCATCGACTTGAGGAAGTGTAAAGGAAAACATGCCCCTATATACATCAACGGGGATGAAGTAGAAAGGGTCGAGAGCTTCACGTTTTTCGTGTCCAGATCACCAACAGCCTGTCCTGGTGCTCCCCATGCTGACACTATAGTTCAGAAAACGCCTCTACTTTCTCAAAAGACTAAGGAAATTTGGCATGTCAGCTATGACTCTCACCAACTTTTACAGATGCACCATAGAAAGCATTTTTTCTGGTTGTATCACAGCTTGGTATGGCTCCTGCTTTGTCCAAGACCACAAGAAACTATAAAAGGTTATGAATGTAGCCCATTTCATCACGCAAATCAGCCTCCTATCATTAACTCTGTCTAGACAACCCACTGCCTCAGCAAAGCAGCCAACATAATTAAGGACTCCACATACCCTCGACATTCTGTCTTCCACCATCTTCTGTCAGAAAAAAGGTACAAAAACCTGAGGTCAACTACCAACTGACTCAAAAACAGCTTCTTCCCTGCTGCTGTCAGACTTTTGAATGGCCCTACCTTGCATTAAGTTGATCTTTCTCTATACCTTAGCTATAACTATAACGCTACATTCTGTACTCTGTCATTTCCTTCTCTATGAGTGGCATGGTTTGTCTGTATGGTGCACAAGAAACAATAGTTTTCACTGTATGCTAATACATGTGACAATAATGAATTAAGTCAAATCAAAATGAATGGTGGAGCAGGCTTGAAGGCCAAATGGCCAATTCCTGCTTCTAGTTTCTATGTCCTATGCTATGCAGAACTGCAAGAGCATAAACAATTCTTCATTGTTTATACAACAAATGGATAAAATGATTTCCCTCTCACGGTACCAGTCTCTTAGCTTAATCCTTTTCATGTTTAACTTCTTCTTTAATTCTCAAAAAACTGCTCACAATTCATAATTACAAAACAACTGTGTCGTTGCCCAATTTTTTAAGTAATCATGAGTCAGTTTTTCATCCTTTCTATATCATGGTTAACTGTTTCAGGTCTTTCAATTCAAGGGTGAATTATTTCATGCTCCTCACTTTCATTCCCACTGTCACCACATTCTTGTTTAAGAATTGCGCATTCTTTTTGCAATTCACTTCATTGGCAGGCTTTTTTGACCTGTCCTCTGCTCAAGCTATAATTTGATTATTGAATTCTACATTGGTATCATTATAGAATTATATTTGCATAAATTATACACCCATAAGGTATAAACATACAGGGAGTGTTCTCCCATCTCGACGTGCTAATGTTTTAGCACATTGGGCCGGGTGAATCACGTGTGGGCCGATTCGCGCATGAGCTCCCTGACGCGCACGTATCTCCAAGTGCTGGATATCTGAAATCGGTGAGATCAGCAGGTAACTCATTTTAGTTTTATTTTAATTGTATTTAAATGCCTGCCTTCCGGGGGAGTGGGGTGGGTTGGGGAATGGTGGTCTGCTGGTGTGGGTCATGGTTGGAGGGGGGCGTGGATTGACACGGCTGGGGACGGGGGGGTGGGGGTGCGGCTAGAGATCAAGACGTTCCTTCAGGGTGTGTGTGTGTGTGGGGCAGGGTGTCGGGTCTGGCTCGGGAATGCTCATGGGGGCTGCGATCGGGCAGTTGCGGGGGGGGGGGTTAGTGTTGGAGGGACGCTGTGGAGGTCGGAGCTGGCCAGTGATTGGGCTGGTCAGCAAAGTGCAGGCTGACAGATTGGGTCAATGCACATGTGCAGAGTTCCAAAACTGTCAGATTCTGATGTGAATAGGCTCGTTTATTTAATGATTTTCACAATTGTGACCTCTGCATTGCACAGAGTGTGGCAGGTTCGAGAGTGAACTCCCACTGAAGAGACAATCATAATTTACATCAGTTTTCCCTGTGAATTCAGCACTTAGAACTTTTTTGGGAGAATCACTCCCACAGTTTTGTGACAGTGATTCATTTTATCCATTCATGGTAATAAAGTTAACAATGATTGACTTTAATGTTACTTCATAGATTTATTACTGAAGATGATAAATACTGGTTTGAAAATGCAGTGACACGAGTTATTGGAGATAACATTGGAAAACAAATGGCTGAAAAACTTCACAAAGAGCCATACTTTGTCGACTTCCTTCGTGACCTTCCAGAGCCAACTGGTGACGAACCTGAAGATTTTGTATTTGTTGTCCCAAAAATCTATGAAATGGTATGTCACAGCACCGTCAGTTTTAAAGTAATTTTGTTCATTCTGCTTTCAAGAGATAATAGCATTGGGCCTTTTCATTCTTTGAACCTCAACCCCATTTGCCTGCTTTCTTAATTAATTTCCTCAATCCATTCTTTTCTTAAGATTGGATCTATTGATATGAACTGTTCATTCAATCATTGATATGTGCTCTACCAGCAGGCAGCTTAGAGGCTCATTGTCTGCTGATGCTTTATCCTGAGCTGTTTTCTTGGCAGTTTTCTTTAGTGTGGGTTGCCTTCCATTCTCAGGAGCAGGACAAGGAGACAGGTCCCAAGCCTACCTCAACTGAGACTAGAACTGACCATGCATTAATTGGTATTATTTTGAATCTTCCCAGTTACCTTTCAGCTGCATTTTTCTGACTTTGCTGATTCTCACCAACCTGATAAAGACTCATTTATACCTACTCTGTTCCACTGTTTAAAAAAGGAGGTAGACAAAAGACAGGTAAAAATAGGCCAGTTAGCTTAACTTCAGTAGTCGGGAAAATGCTTAAATCTATCATCAAGGAAGAAATAGCGAGACATCTGGATATAAATTGTCCCATTGGTAAGGTGCAGCATGGATTCATGAAGGGAAGGTCATGTTTGACTAATTTGGTGGAATTCTTTGAGAACATTACATGTGCAGTGGACAATGGAGATACATGAGATACATGCAGTGGATATGATATATCTGGATTTCTGGAAGGCATTAATCAAGATACCACACCAAAGTGAATCATAGCAGGTAGTTTGGATGGACCATGCAAATGTCCGTTGACCTCAGGTGGGATGTTTTTGATTTTCACGTGAATTCAGCTGGAAAATGCCGCCCACTATCTGTTTGTATATTTCTGGCTAGCTTTCTGTCATGGGGCAATCCCGAGCCCATGTTTGCCATCCATGCTGCTGGTGAGAGCTCAAGATCTGGAAATTGCAGTTCTCACCAGTGAGATTGTGATTTCAGATCTTCCCTGCTCTTCACTGGTGACTTTGCCAGTTCTTCACCCATAACAGGCATGAACTGATTTAAATATAATTAACTACCCCCTCTCCAGATCTTATAGAGACTTATAAGATAATGAAGGGGCTAGATAGGGTAGAGGTAGAGAGATTCTTTCCACTTAGAAAGGAAACCAGAACTAGAGGGCACAGCCTCAAAATAAGGGGGGGTGGGGTGGGGTGCAGTTTAGATCAGAGTTGAGGAGGAACTTCTTCTCTTAAAGGGTGATGAATCTCTGGAATTCTCTGCCCATTGAAGTGGCAGATATGACCCCCCCTTCACAAAACCATGTTGCCTCTCGCTAATATGTCCACTTATTTAAGAACATAAGAACATAAGAAATAGGAGCAGGAGTAGGCCAACTAGCCCTTCGAGCCTGCCCCACCATTCAATAAGATCATGGCTGATCTGTCGTGGCTCGGTTCCACTTTCCCGCCCTCTCCCCATAACCCTTAATCCCCTCACTTATCAAGAACCCATCAACCCGCTTCTTAAAAATATTTAGCGAGGCAGCCTCCACCACTTCAACGGGCAGAGAATTCCAGAGATTCACCACCCTTTGAGTGAAGAAGTTCCTCCTCAACTCTGTTCTAAACCGCCCCCCCTTTATCTTGAGGCTGTGCCCCCTAGTCCTACTGTCTTTTTTGAGCGGGAAGAGTCTCTCCACCTCTATCCTATCCATCCCATTCATCATCTTATACGTCTCAATGAGATCTCCCCTCATTCTTCTCAACTCTAACGAGTACAAGCCTAGTTTATTCAGCCTCTCCTCATAGCTCAATCCCCTCAACTCCGGTATCAGCCTAGTAAACCTCCTCTGCACTCCCTCCAGGGCCAAAATATCCTTGCGCAGATGCGGCGCCCAAAACTGCACACAGTACTCCAGCTGCGGCCTCACCAATGCCCTATACAGCTGCAGCAAGACCTCCCTACTTTTATATTCAATCCCCCTCGCTATGAAGGCCAGCATCCCATTCGCCTTCCTGACCACCTGCTGCACCTGCAAGCTGGGTTTTTGCGACTCATGCACAAGGACCCCGAGGTCCCTCTGCACCGCCGCCTGCTGCAGTTTTTCGCAAGAGGGAATAAATCCTGTCTCGCAGATTCCTCACCAATAATTCCCCTTTCACTGAGGTAAGGCTCACTGGCCTGTAATCACCTGGATTATCCTTGCTCCCCTTCTTAAACAAAGGAACAACATTGGCTATTCTCCAATCCTTGGGACCTTCCCTGTAAGAAGTCTCACAACACCAGGTTAAAGTCCAACAGGTTTATTTGATAGCAAAAGCCACAAGCTTTCGGAGTGCTGCCCTTTCATCAGGTGACTGGGAGTTCTGTTCTCAATCAGGGCATATAAAGACACAAACTCAATTTACAAATTAATGGTTGGAATGTGAATCTTAACCGGTAATCAAGTCTTTACAGGTATAGACAATACAATTGGAGAGAGGGTTAAGCACAGGTTAAAGAGGTGTGAATTGTCTCAAGCCTGTCTCAGTGTTCTGGTGTATATCCCATCAGGCCCTGGGGACTTGTCTACCTTAATGTTTCTCAAGAACCCCAGTACGTCCTCCTTTTAGATCTCAACATGACTCAAACATCCTTTCCCAGACTTATCATCCACCAAGATCTTCTCTTTGGTGAATACTGATGCAAAATACTCATTTAATACTTCACCATTTCCTCTGGCTCCACGCATAGATTCCCTCTCATGTCCTTGAGTGGGCCAACCCTCTCCCTGGCTACCCTCTTGCTCTTTACATATGTATAAAAAGCCTTGGGATTTTCCTTAATCCTGCTGGCCAATGCTTTTTCATGACCCCTTTTAGCCCTTCATACTTCTTGCTTAAGTTTCTTTCTACTTTCCTTGTATTCCACACTTGTTTTGTGTGTTCCCAGCCTCCTACCTTTGACAAATGCTTTCTTTTTCTCTTTAACTAGGCTCACAATATCTCTCATTATCCAAGGTTCCCAAAACTTGCCATGCTTATTTTTCATCCTTACAGGAATGTGCCGGTCCTGAATCCCTATCAACTTACACCTGAAAGCCTTCTCATGCCATATGTTGATTTGTCCTCAAACATCTACCCCCAGTCTACATTCTTCAGTTCCTGCCTGATAATGTTGTAATTAGCTTTACCCAATTTAGCACCTTAACTTGAGGACTACGCTTATCTTTATCCATCAGTATCTTAAAACTTACTGAATTGTGGTCACTGTTCCCTAACTGCTCCCCTACTGAAACATCAACCATCTAGACAGGCTCTTTCCCAAATATCAGGTCCATTATGGCCCCCTCCCTAATTGGACCATCTACAGACTGTTTCAGGAAGCCCTCCCGGATGCACCTCACAAACTTTGCCCCATCCACGCCTCTAATACTAAGTGAGTCCCAGTCAATATAGGGAAATTAAAATCTCCCGCCACAACAACAGTTACTTTTACACTTGGCCAAAATCTGCCTACATATCTCAGGCTTTTCCCTGCAGCCCTTCTTTAACAAAGGCACAACATTTGCCACCCTCCAATCTTCAGGCATCTCCCCTGTGGCTATCAGTGATTCAAATGTCTCTGCTAGGAGATCCGCAATTTCTTCCCTAGCCTTCCATAATATCTTACACTTCATCAGGTGCCGGGGATTTACCTGCCTTGATGTGCTTTAAAACTTACAGCACCTCCTTCTCTGTAATATGTACACTCCTCAAGACATCATTATTTATTTCCCCAAGTTCCCTAACATCCATGCCTTTCTCAACCTGTTGAGAAATATTCATTTAGAATCTCACAATTTCTTGTGGATCCACATATAGATGACCTTGTTGATCCTTAATGGACCCTATTCAATCTCTGGGCATTGTTTTGTCCTTTATGTATTTCATAGAATCATAGATCCTACAGTGCAGAAGAAGGCCATTTGGCCCATCGAGTCTGCACTGACCACAATCCCACCCAGGCCCTACCCCCATAACCCCATGCGTGCATTTATCCTAGCTGGTCCTTCTGATAATAAGGGAAAATTTTAGCATGGTCAATCCACCTAATCCACACATCCTTGGACTGTGGGAGGAAATCAGTATACCCAGAAGAATGCCACACGGACACAGGGAGAATGTGTAATCTCCACACCAACAGAGACTCAATCCAGGAATCTAACCCAAGTCCCTGGAGCTATGAGGTAGCAGTGCTAACCACCATGCCGCTTTGGATTCTCCTTTGCCTTATGTGCCAAAGCAATCTCATGTCCTCTTTTTGCCATCCTGATTTCCCCCTTAACTCTACTGCGACAACCGCTATACACTTCAAGGGATCCACTTTATCACAGCTGCCTATGCATGTCAATGCCTTCTTTTTGATCAGGGCCTTAATGTCCTGAATCATCCAGGGTTCCCTACTTCTACCAGCTTTGCCCTTCACTCTAAAAGGAATGTGCTTACCCTGAACTATGGTTAGCACACTCGTGAAAGCCTCCCATTTACCAAAAGTCCCATTGCCTGCCAACAGACTCCCCCAATCAACTTTTGAAAGTTCCTGTTTAATACAATCAAAGTTGGCCTTATCTCAATTTAGAATTTTATCTTTTGGGCCAGACCTATCATTCTCCATTACTAGCATAAAACTAATGGAATTAAGGTTACTGGTCCCAAAGTGATCTCTCACTAACACTTCTGTCTCCTGCTCTTCCTTATTTCCCAAGAGGAGGTCAAGTTTTGCCCCCTCTCTAATCTGGCCATCCACATACTGAATGAGAAATTCTTTCTGAATACAAGCAACAAACTTCTCTCCATCAGACTCTCTAATACTATGTTTGACACTGATGGGCAATTTTAGCGTGGCCAATCCATCTAACCTGCATATCTTTGGACTGTGGGAGAACACCCAAGCAGACACAGGGAGAACATATAGGCTCCACACAGACAGTGACCCAAGCTGGGAATCGAACCCAAGTCCTGGTTCTGTGAAGCAACAGTGCTAACCACTGTATCACCACGCCGCCCATATGTTTGCAATATATTCCTGCAAGTATGTTCCTACAATGCATCCTGTAGATTGTACACACTGCTGCTACATGCATTGGTGGTGGATGGAGTGAATGATTTTGGAAGGGTTGCCAATCTAGTGGACTGCTTTGTCCTGGATGGTGTCAGGCTTCTTGAGTGTTATTGGAGCTGCACTGTAATCATTTTATAGTCTGAAATGCTCATTCCTCAATTTTTTGTAACTATGTCTTAGTTGTCCCTATTATGTATGGTTCCTCCCAATGCGTGATTGAAATCAATAAGATTGCTTCCTCACATGTTCACACCAAAATCTAAAGCTATGGTAGTCATTCACACAGTCAAGATATAAACACAATCAAGAAAAGTACCGTAGAAAAGAATAGTGCATCTTTACAGGTACCAAACTGATTCAAGTTTACGTTGACAATGACATTGTTAAGAATATGACAATGCCTTTACTGGGCATCACAGCATTCCTCATTTTCCATTATGTTTCAGGAAATGGCAAATGGAATTTACTGTTGGCAAGTGCGAGGTGGTCCACTTTGGTAGGAATAGTGGTAGGAAGGACTATTACTTACGGGGCGAAAAACTGCAGCAGGCGACGGTGCAGAGGGACCTTGGGGTCCTTGTGCATGAGTCGCAAAAACCCAGCCTGCAGGTGCAGCAGGTGGTCAGGAAGGCGAATGGGATGCTGGCCTTCATAGCGAGGGGGATTGAATATAAAAGTAGGGAGGTCTTGCTGCGGCTGTATAGGGCATTGGTGAGGCCGCAGCTGGAGTACTGTGTGCAGTTTTGGGCGCCGTACTTACGCAAGGATATTTTGGCCTTGGAGGGAGTGCAGAGGAGGTTTACTAGGCTGATGCCGGAGTTGAGGGGGTTGAGCTATGAGAAGAGGCTGAATAAACTAGGCTTGTACTCGTTAGAGTTTAGAAGAATGAGGGGAGATCTCATTGAGACGTATAAGATGATGAATGGGATGGATAGGATAGAGGTGGAGAGACTCTTCCCGCTCAGAAAGGACAGTAGGACTAGGGGGCACAGCCTCAAGATAAAAGGGGAGCGGTTTAGAACGGAGTTGAGGAGGAACTTCTTCACTCAAAGGGTGGTGAATCTCTGGAATTCTCTGCCTGTTGAGGTGGTGGAGGCTGCCTCGCTAAATATTTTTAAGACGCGGGTTGATGGGTTTTTGATAAGCGAGGGGATTAAGGGTTATGGGGAGAGGGCGGGAATGTGGAACTGAGCCACGACAGATCAGCCATGATCTTACTGAATGGCAGGGCAGGCTCGAAGGGCTAGATGGCCTACTCCTGCTCCTATTTCTTATGTTCTTATGTTCTTTATGACACTTTCTTTGTGACATTTCAATGGTTGTAAACAAATATGTTCCAGATCCCAAGCTACGAATTCCTGACTGAAAAATTGCAGTTTTATCAGGGGCAACATAATGAAAGTGTCCGATCAGGCTTTCTGGATCTTGTCTTCTTCAAAGATGCGATGACACACCTGGTCAAAGTAAGATTTTAAACTTTGAGCTCGTCGAATATATATATCTACTGAATGGTTCAGGAAAGAAATAAAATAAAGTTCCTGAAATACTTAAATTTTAGTATCTTCTGTAAGCATTCTCAATTTTATTCAGATCTATTTACCTTTTCATACGCTATGGGTGAGATCTCTGGCATCCCCTCAGCAATTTTCTCAGCAGCACACCATTTTCTGGGTGGTAGGATCCCCGAGTCCCCCTTGAAAACAGAGGTTCAAACAGCAGGGATACAGGCACAAAAGAAACCATTTTTATTTTTGTGGGTCTCAGATGTGATCCGGACTTCTGGCAGTGATGAAAGCACGGATGTTGGTTAATTTTTATTGACTATTATACTAACTAAGTACAAAAGAAACTTGTAGAACATAGAACAGTACAGCACAGGAACAGGCCCTTTGGTCCACAATGTTGTGCAGGACATGATGCAAAATTAAACGAATCCCTTCTGCCTGCCCTTGGTCCATATCCCTCTATTCTTTGCAGATTCATGTGCTTATCTAAAAGCCCCTTAAATACCCCTACAGTATCTGCCTCCACCAAAATCCTGGCAGCATCTTCCAGGTACTTACCACTGTCTGTGCAAATTACTTGCCTCTCACATCTCCTTTGAACTTTACCCCACTCTCACCTTTAGTGCTTGCCCCCTAGTGTTAGACAGCACTAGACTCAATACAGAATTATTTTTCTTCATGCTCCTTTTTCATAGGATCTTATCTCATTAATAATATGGACAATGGGGATGATTGTTCCAGCCCACTGTGCTTTTCTAGCAGCACAGTGGGCCAGGAGACATCAGCAGAGGCTGTTTTGCAGGCTTCCCGATAGCGCTGGGCCTTTGCGCATCTCCCAGCTGAAGATTTTGACCGTAATCAGCTCCATGCCAGAAATCAGCATGGAGCTGATAACGATATGGAAATGTGAATTTCAATGTCATTAATGGGCCCAGAACTGGGCTCAGACTTTTTACTGTGTTTACGCCAGTCCAACGCCGGCATACCCACAACATGACCCCAGAACTGAAGTCAGGAATGGTTCCCCACTAACACGGAAAGCTCTGGGAGGGAAGAGAGACCATTAAGGCACCCCCTCCAGGAAGTCAGGCGTAAGGCAGGGTGTCCCTTGCACAGTGCCACATTGCAAACACCAATTTGGCCCCCTGGCACTGCCTAAGGGGGAATTGGTGCTGTTTAACAGGCATCAGACATGCCAAGTGGGTGTGGCCTATTGAGGAGGCAGGGCCTATTGGAGGATGAACAATGGGGGTGGGGGTCCCTCTTCCACTCCATTCAGGATCATGGGCGGGGGGAGGAAGGACAGTGATCAGAGCTGGCCATTGGACTTGGGGAGGGAAAAAATTGGCAGATCGGAGCTGGCCAAAGATTAGGCTGGCCAGTGATCAGGAGGTCAGTAAAGTGGGGCCACTGTGCATCGATTTCCACACTAACAGATTGGTGTATGAGCAGTGGACTGCTCAGCAGATGTTGCTGGCCCAATAATTTTCAGAGTGAATTATACTAGGGCAGACTATGATGCACGTCATGTCGGAGATTCAAGCTAAACATCATGCCAAAAGATCAGGGGAATTAATCCTGTTTTCACAAATTGGGGACTTAGAATTTTTTTTGGGAGAATCCTGCCCAATATATTTATTTATTTACCAATTTATACTATTTTAATTATTTAATCTTTATACTCAGAAATAAATAAAGGGTGCAATGCTAAAGGCAATGCAGAAGCAGAAGGACCTTGAAGTATACATGCACAAATCATTGCAGATGGCAGACAAGGTTGGGAAAGTACTTAATAAGGTATAAGGGATCGTGGGCTTTGTAAGTAGAGGCATAGAGTACAAAAACAGCCTTAAAATTACTTCATACAGTTTGACTTCAGCTGATGCATTCTGTTCAACCTTGTCACTACAAGTTCAAAAGTATGTGAAGACATTGGGGAAGGCGCAGAGATTTCCAAGAATGGTTGTAGATTTGAGGGACTTCTGTTGCAAGAATAGAGCACTAGGATCGTTCATCTTGGAGGTTTCATAGAGGTGTTCAGAATCAGGAGAGGTCTGCAAAGTGTAATTGCAGATAAATTGTCCCCATTGCTGCAAGGATTGGGGACCAGAGCACACTGAATTAAAGTGATTGGCAAAGCATCAGGGTTGACATTTAAAAAAATGATTTTCGGCAGTGAATGGTTAGGATATGAAATGCAGTGTCTAGCATGTAGTGGAGGCAGATACAATCAAGACTTTCCAAAGGGAATTGGGATAATTATCTGAAGAAAGGAATGTAGTGTTTCAGGGAAGAAGCAGGGGAATGGAACTAATTAAATTGTTGTCACAAAGGGTTAGCATGTAAAAAGTGGACCAAATTGTTTTGTTGTAATTCAGCACAGAAACTCCAAATTGTTTTATGAAGCCCATTTGAATCATAAGTTTTGGGCTTTGAATTTGACTAGGATAAACATGATATGATTCACATTGGGCATGATTCAAATGACCCACTAGGGGGCTGTTATCAGACAAAGTTTATTTAAGAATATAGTTAACATTATGGAAAGAAAATTAGCAATAACATTTGTCAATTACAAACCAAAACAAAACAACCATGATAATGTATAATCCTTAACAAATATATCTCAGACGTTCCAATCAAACAAAGCTTCCCATCGACAAGAAACCCCTTCCAAAAGTTGAACACAGCAAAGACTAATGCTGACATGTTACTGGAACTGAGTCCTTTGGTTGGAGAATTGAAACCCTGACTTCTCAGTTTGTAATTTCTAACAGCTCTCTGGATACTCAGAACAGTTTAAAAAGCTTCTCAGAACAGCCACCAACAGCAGATTGTCTACCCCAGGAAAGCAAGAAGCTTTGCTTTCAGCTAACCAGCAGAATTTCAAAACCAGGGAGAATGTGAGAAACTTTCAGTCTGATGCCCACTCCCTTCTAAACTGCTGCCAGCCAAAATAAAAAATGAAACCTTAAATTCATAAGAACATAAGAAAATAGGAGCAGGAGTAGGCCATCTGGCCCTTCGAGCCTGCCCCGCCATTCAATAAGATCATGGCTGATCTGTCGTGGCTCAGTTCCACTTTCCCGCCCTCTCCCCATAACCCTTAATCCCCTCACTTATCAAGAACCCATCAACCCGCTTCTTAAAAATATTTAGCGAGGCAGCCTCCACCACTTCAACGGGCAGAGAATTCCAGAGATTCACCACCCTTTGAGTGAAGAAGTTCTTCCTCAACTCCGTTCTAAACCGCCCCCCCTTTATCTTGAGGCTGTGCCCCCTAGTCCTACTGTCCTTTCTGAGCGGGAAGAGTCTCTCCACCTCTATCCTATCCATCCCATTCATCATCTTATACGTCTCAATGAGATCTCCCCTCATTCTTCTAAACTCTAACGAGTACAAGCCTAGTTTATTCAGCCTCTCCTCATAGCTCAACCCCCTCAACTCCGGCATCAGCCTAGTAAACCTCCTCTGCACTCCCTCCAAGGCCAAAATATCCTTGCGTAAGTACGGCGCCCAAAACTGCACACAGTACTCCAGCTGCGGCCTCACCAATGCCCTATATAGCCGCAGCAAGACCTCCCTACTTTTATATTCAATCCCCCTCGCTATGAAGGCCAGCATCCCATTCGCCTTCCTGACCACCTGCTGCACCTGCAGGCTGGGTTTTTGCGACTCATGCACAAGGACCCCAAGGTCCCTCTGCACCATCGCCTGCTGCAGTTTTTCTCCACGTAAGTAATAATCCTTCCTACCATTATTCCTACCAAAGTGGACCACCTCGCACTTTCCAACATTAAATTCCATTTGCCAGTTCCTGGCCCAAAAACTGCTGAAAACTTATGACCTTCCTCCTAACAATGCAGCGCTATAAAACATCCCAGAGTTAAAACAAATAAACACCATTTAACCCACTGAAGGAGCAATAAAAAGACTTCTTGACAACAATGACAAACTGAGGCTGGGACCGTTGCAGAGAACATGATTTAATAAAAAAAATCTTACCAGTACACTGACATCCAACCTCCCTCCCTTAAAGAAAATCAACATTCAAAGATGGTTTCATTTTTCAAACCCTTTCAGTTTTACACTACTAGTACCTTACAATAAATATATATATATGCATTTTACAAAATCAAAGCCTACAAACATAACAGTAATATAGTCAATTTCAGTCCTTGTCTTCGACTATCAAACACTCCTTTTTTATCATATTCATGACAAACTGTTTCCTCCTCAATATGCTCCTTCAGTGCTTAATCCTGCATTGATTCCAAGTTCAAGCTCAGTTTTGTTGTTGTGATAATAAATTTGCTCTGTTACCATCCTCAGAGGACAAGACAGGATCATCAAGATAACACATTACATGTGTTCCACTTCTGGGGGAGGTGGGACCAGTACAAACCAGAGAGTCTGCACACAGGAAGGACTGAAACCAATATCCTAGGGGTGTGTTTGTTAGTGCTGTTGGGGAGGGTTTAAGCTAATATGTCAGAGATATGGGAATGGATGCAGGAAGTCAGAGGGAAGTTAAGTGGAGACAGAAACAAAAAAACAGTCAGGGGAAAATTGAAGGCACAGAAACCAAAGTCAAAAATCAAAAAGGGCCATAGTACAGAGTACAGAGATGACTGTGGTGAGCTCAGTGAATACGTCCAGTAAGCCTAAGAGAAATAAAACACAGGAAGAGTGTATAAAACATGACCCCAGACAGATAGTCTGAGAAAGAAGGGCAGCGAGAAGGGAAGTCTAGATTAAACTGCATTTATTTCAATGCAAGAGGCCTGACTGGCAAGGCAGATAAACTCAGGGCATTGATGGTAAATGGGATTGGGATATGATAGCTATTACTGAAACATAGTTAAGGAAGGGGCCAGACTGGCAATGTTTCAGGGTACAGATGCTTCAGGAAAGAAGAACAGGAGGTAAGAGAGGAGGAGGGAATTGAGTTTTGATTTGAGAGAACATCATGGCAGTACCGAGAGGGGATATATCCAAGTGTTCGCCACTGAGTCTAAATGGGTAGAACTGAGAAATAAGAAGGAAGAAATCACTTTGATAGGGTTGTACAAAAGCCCCTCTGTAAAAAAGGAATTGAGGAACAAAGGAGATTACAGATAGCTGCAAGAAAAATAGGGTGGTAATAGTAGGGGACTTTAACTTTCCCAACATTGACTGGGACAGCCAAAGTATTATGGGTTTGGATGGAGAGAAATCTGTTGAGTGTATTCAGGAGGAATTTCTCATTCAATATGTAGATGGTTAAAGAGGGGGCAAAACCTGATCTCTTCTTGGAAAATAAGGAAGGGTGGGTGACAGAAGTGTTAGTGAGAGATCACTTTGGGACCAGTGACCATAATTCCATTTGTTTCAAGATAACTATGGAGAATGATAGGTCTGGCCCAAAAGTTAAAATTCTAAATTGGGGCAAGCCAATTTTGATGGTATTAGACAGGAACATTCAGAAGTTGACTGGGTGAGCCTGTTGGCAGGCAAAAGGGTGTTTGGTAAGTGGGAGGCTTTCAGAAGGGCAGTAACCAGAGTTCAGGGTCAGCACATTCCTTTTAGAGTGAAGGACAAGGCTGGTAGAAGTAGGGAACCCTGGATGACTCAGGATATTGAGGCCAAAAAGAAGGAGGCATATGACATGCATAGGCAGCTGTGATCAAGTGGATCCCTTGAAGAGTATAGAGGGTGTCGGAAAAGAGTTAAGAGAAATCAGGAGGGCAAAAAGGGGACACAAGATTGCTTTGGCAGATAAGGTAAAGGAGAATCCAAAAAGCTTCTACAAATACATGAAGGGCAAAAGAGTTACTAATGAGTCGGACCTCTTAAGGATCAATAAGATCTTCTATGTGCAGATCCACAAGAATGGATGAGATCCAAAATGAACATTTCTCATTGGTATTTACTGCTGAGAAAGGCCATTAGGGAACTTGAGGAAATAAATAGTGATTTCTTGTGAAATGGACAAATTACAGAGAAGGAGATGTTGTGAGTCTTAAAGCGCATCAAGGTGAATAAATCCCTGGGAACTGATGAAATGCATCCCAGGACATTGTTGGGGGCTATGGAGGAAATTGTGAGTCCCCTAACAGAGATATTTGAATCATCAACAGCTACAGGTGAGGTACTTGAAGATTGGAGGTTAGCAAATGTTGTGCCTTTTTTTAACATGGGCCGCTGGGAAAAACCTGGGAACTACAGTCCAGTGAGCCTAACATCTATAGATGGTAAATTGTTTGAAAGTATTCTGAGAGAAGGAGGTACAGGCATTTAGAGAGGCAAAGACAGATTAGGGCCAGTGAGCATGGCTTTTTGAGTGTAAAATCATGTCACATGAATTTGATTGAGTTTTTTGAAGGGGTAATCAAGAAGATAGATGAGGATAGTGCAGTTTCATGGAATCCAGGATGAGGTAGCCAATTGGATATAAAATTGGCTTGATGACAGAAGACAGAGGGTGGTTGTAGAGGGATGTTTTTCAAACTGGAGGCCTGTGACCAACGTTGTGCCTCAGGGATCAGTGCTGGGTGCACTGTTATTTGTTATTTATATTCATGATTTGGATGAAAATTTAGGAGGTAAGCTTGTAGATGACATCAAGATTGGTGGCATAGTGGAGAAGCTTATCTAGAATTTCAACAGGATCTTAATCAATTGGCCAGTGGGCTAATGAAGGCAGATAGAGTTTAATTTAGATAAATGTGAAGTGATGCATTTTGGTAGATCGAATTGGGGCAGGACCTACTCGGTTATTCATAGGGCATTGGGGGACTTATAGAACAAATTGATCTAGGAATACAGTTTCATAGCTTCTTGAAAGTGGAGTCAGAAGTGGATACGGTGATGAAGAATGCATTTGGCATATTTACTTTCATTGGTCAAAACATTGAATACAGGAGTTGGAATGTCTTGTTGAAGTTGTATGAGACATTGGTAAGGCCACACTTGGAATATTGTGTTCAATTCTGGTCACCCAATTATAGAAAGAATATTATTAAACCAGAAAGAGTGCGGAAAAGATTGTTGAGGATGCTACTGGGACTTGATGGTTTGAGTTATAAGGGGAGGCTGGATAGGCTGTGACTTTTTTCCCCAGAGCGTAGAAGGCTTCGGGGTGATCTTTTAGAGGTCTATAAAATAATGAGAGGCATAGATCAGCTAGATGGTCAACACCTTTTCCCAAAGGTAGGGGAGCCTAAAACAAGAGGGCATAGGTTTAAGGTGAAAGGGGAGAGATACAAAAGGGTCCAGAGAGGCAATTCTTTCACTCAGAGGGTGATGAGTGTCTGGAATGAGCTGCCAGGGGCAGTAACAGGGGTGGGTACAATCTTGTCTTTCAAAAAGCATTTAGGCAGTACATGGATAAGATGTGTAGAGGGATATGAGCCAAATGCGGGCAATTGGGACTAGCATAGTGGTAAAAACTGGGTGGCATGGACAAGTTGAACCGCTATAGACCTCTATCACTCTGTGTGTAGTCTGGTCCATTCAGAAAGGCCATTCTATCTCTGGCCCCTTTTTTATTCATTGGCCTTATCTTCTCTGTCATGCAATTTGACTCCTCTGTTTTCTCTAGATTTGTACTATCACTTTCTGCACACTCTGTGGTAAAGTCACACAGCAGATTGTCTTTCTTGGTGTCAGAGCCCATGGCAACCATGATTCCACAGATCACTTGGTAGCTGTGCTGATGTGAAAACCACAATAATTGATTTGAACACTAGCTGTGTACAGTGCTGTTTAACTAGGCACCCACATCCCTACATGGTGTACACAATCATGCCAGCAGTTGATTTCAGATGATGGTAGAATTTTGTCAAACAGTCTGATTCCACATTGTTGTCCTTTCATTTGATTCATCCACACTTCTCTTTGCACGGATGAAAAGCTGTTTTGGCAGTCTTGCAATAACTTTTATCAATTACAAATAAAAATAAAACAACCACAGTAATGGTGTCAGCAAATGTTCTACTCCAGGAAGGCCTTGCTTTCAGCTAACCTTTAATAAATGTATCTAAAATGTTCCAATCAAATAAAACTTCCCATAGACAAGAAACTCTCCCCACAGGTTGATCACATGATACTGGAACTGAGTCCTTTGGTTAGAGAATTGAATCCCTGACTTCTCAGCTTGTAATTACTAGCAGCTCTCTGGATACCCATAACAGTGTTGTGGGAAGATGATCAGCTTCCCACAACACTGGGAGCGATTCCGGTCAAGCCGCCAACAGCAGATGTTCTACTCCAGGAAACCCTTCCTTTCAGCTAACTAACAGAATTTTCAAAACCAGGGAGTTAGACAGAAACATTTTCAGCTTGATGTCCACTCCCTTCTAAACTCAAACTGCTGCCAGCCAAAATAGAAAATGAAACCTTAAGTTCACTGGGAGCAAAAACTGTCCAAAACCTTCCTCCTAACAATTCAGGTTCATAAACATCCCAGAGTAAAAACAAACACCATTTAAACCACTGAAGGAGCTATAAAAGGACTTCTGTAGACAGCTCAGCAAAAATTATATCAGCTGAGGCTGGGAGAGCTGCAGAGAACACGATTTTTTTTTAAATCTCTTAAAGGTGCACGAATGTTACAGTCTCCATCTATGTTGTTACCATTCTATAATACAATGATAGAGAACAGCGATGACAGCAAACCACTATGCACAGCTGCCCATAAGTGCATATTTCAGCTCAGGGCAAATGCACTGTCAACAATGTTAATAAAACTGATTAAGTACTAAGTAAGTTCTATGTTTGTTTTTATTTTAAGCTTTTATATTGGAAGGAGAACGATAAACATTGACCAATTATACTGTTTCCTTGACAAAGAAAAACTGTACTTCTGACAGCAAACAAAATTATTTTGCAGATATCTCGTATAATCCGCACAGATTGTGGAAATGCGTTGCTGGTGGGAGTCGGTGGTTCTGGAAAACAAAGCTTTACAAAACTGGCATCCTATATTGCTGGATATAAAATCTTTCAAATCACCTTAACCAGGTATTTAAGACTTTTACAAAAATTTTATATTTGTTATTGAAAGTTTAAATTTATTGGCTTGTAACTTCCGCAGAGTGGAATTCTCTGTTGGATTGCCACATTGTACAGACTGACACACATTGGAATTCTCAAAGCTCCTGTCTCACCCAACCTTCCATACTAATGCTGGGTGAGACAGGAAGAGTGGGATACTCCCTGGCAGCATTGGCATGGAGTAACGGGCTCAGAGAGGAAAGGAAAGTAAAAATTGTTTAAAGGGACAAGATTGCAAAGGTAAGTGGTTTACCGGGGGAAACTGGAAAGGGGAGTGGGAAATTACTGGGAAGAGGGGAGGGAAGTTAGAGAAGGCAGGGAATTAGCATTAATCAGAGTAAACAAACAAAAGCTCTTGGTTGTTCTTCTCCCAAAAGCATAATATGTAAAACTGCTACCCCTTCTCCATAGAGTGAAACAGCAGAAGCAAGCAGTAATGTTAGCTTTGGATGAAAAGGACCTAACACTGCAGACTTCTGCAAAGCATTTTTTAACATCCTTGCATGCTTTCTCATGTTCTGTTGTCCAGTCCCGTGATTATTGCATACATAGTAAGTTATGCATTGGCTTTAATAATGTAGCTAAGTTAGGAACAAGTTCGCCATAACTACTAATCTTACAAAGGACTTCAATTATGTCACATTCATCAGATGTGGTGCTTCTAAATAGTTTCCATCTTTTTAGGTGCTTTTCGTAAACATTTAGTATCAGTAACATGACCCAAATACTGGACTGACATCTGGAAAAAGGCACATTGTTTTTCCTTGATACAATGACCAAACACTTAAAGACATTCCAATGTTGCTTCTAAATTATTCAAGTATTCACTTACACTGGATGCTGTAATTCGAATATCATCCAGGTAACATTGTACACCAGAGAGACCACTTAAAATCTGATCCATCGATCTTTGGAATAGGGCTGATGTGGATATTATTCCAAAAGGTAACATTTTGCATTGTAAAAGACATTTATGAGTAATGATGGTAAACAATGATTGAGGTTCAGCAGTTTTATGCATCTGTAAAGATGCTTGTGAAAGATCATCTTGCTGAATTTCCATCTACTTGATAATCCAGCAAACAAATCTTCAATTAAAGGAAGTGGATATTGATCAATGCACAACACCCAATTTATGTTTTCTAAAAAAAACACTGCAAATATGAACTGAAACACCTGGTTTCATGACTGTTTTACCAACGTAGCCCAATCACTCATTGTAACTGACTCTAACACCAGTGTTCACAGGTCATATTAACTATTCTTCAACTTTGAAAGGAATTGCAAAAGACACCACTATTGCTTTGACACTTTTTGGTTGATGATTGGGAGTTATCTTGAGTTTCACATTAATCCCTTCCTTGAGCCAACTGTCTATTTGAATGGAATCCTGAATTTATCCAGAAGGTTCTGAAGGTCTTTTTTCACATCAACCAATCTATCAACAACACTCCAGTGTTATAATTCAAGTCAGAAACTCTTAAGCATTTTATGAAGTCTGCCTGGATCATATGTTTTGCAGTTTGAATTTGGCTAGGGTAAGCATGATATGTTTCACTTTAGGTATGATTCAAATGACCCAATATGGAGCTTTTATCAAACAAAGTTTATTTAAGAATATAGTTAATATGTATGGAAGTAAAATGAGCAATAACTTTTAATAATTACAACCAAAAATAAAACAGCCACAATTATGCAAAACTTTAACAAATATGTCTGAGATGTTCCAATCAAACAACACTTCCCATGGACAAATACCCGTTCCATAGGTTTAACACAGCAAAGACTAATACTTACATGATACTGGAACTGAGTTCTTTGTTTGAAGAATTGAAACCCTGACTTCTCAGCCTTGTAACCTCTAATAGCCCCCTGGATACACTCAGAACATTTTGAAGACAGAACAGCTTTCCAGAACCCCGGGGAGAGACTCTGGTCAAGCCACCAACACGCTAAGAAGTTGCACAACACCAGGTTAAAGTCCAACAGGTTTATTTGGTAGCACAAGTCACTAGCTTTTGGAGCGCTGTTCCTTCATCAGGTAAGTGGGAGTTCTGTTCACAAACAGAGCATATAAAGACACAAATTCAGTTTACAAAATAATGCTTGGAATGCGAGTCTTTATAGGTAATCAATGATTACCTGTTATATGATTACAGAAGACTCACATTCCAACCATTATCTTGTAAATTGAGTTTGTGTCTTTATAGGCCCTGTTTGTGAACAGAACTCCCACTTACCTGACGAAGGAGCATCATTCTGAAAGCTAGTGCTTTTGCTACCAAATAAACCTGTTGAACTTTAACCTGGTATTGTGAGACTTCTTACTGTGTTTACCCCCGTCCAACACTGGCATCTCCACATCAAGCAACAGATTTGCTATTGCAGGGAAGTGCTGCCACACCGATCTGTGTGTGAGTGTGTGTGTGTGTGTGTGTGTGTACTCAACAGATATGCATGCAGGTGCTGGAGGCATGTACATCACATACCCACCTCCCAAGTAAGGGGTTAAAGCTCCCCTTTGTCTGGTAAACAAGTATGTTTGATAAGAGAGTGTCCATTGTCTTTGGGATAGTCTATTTCTGTGTGTTCAGTCATCTGAGCTGCAGCCTATTTATCTTTCTCTTCTGAGGTTGCAGCCTACCTGTTTCAGTGCTTGTCCAATTATCCCAGCTTGCTCTGTAAATTGTGGCCCATTTGGCCACAATTACAAGGGGGCACAGATTCAAGGTGAGAGGGGAAAAGTTTAAGGGTGATGTGTGGGGGATGTTTCTCATGCAGAGAGTGGTGTGTGCCTGGAACATACTGCCAGAGGATGTGGTGAAAGCAGGCACAATAGTAACATTTAAGAGGCATCTGGACAGGTGCATGAATTGGGAGGGAAGAGAGGGATACAGTCCAAGTAAGGGCAGAAGGTTGTTTTAGTTAGGGTATCATGATCAGCAAGGCTTGGAGGCCCAAAGGACTCGTTCCTGTGCTGTACTTTTCTTTGTTCTTTGTACTTTCTCTCCTGGGTTTTGGACAAAAATGTTTTTTCCTAAATGTGGAATCTTGACAGTTTAGTAGGGGAGTCATTGCAGTCACACTGTCTCCATGGTCAAAGCTCTGCCTTAACTGCAAAGGGTATTGGTGCTTTTCTTTTGCACTTTTTTTTGCAGTCATTGAAGCATTAAAGGCCAGCTGGTTTCTGCAGGTTAGAAATTTCTTTGGAGTGAGTCATGGCTAGTCAAGGAAAACCCTTTGTCCATTGTTAAAATAGTATAATCATTTTATCAAGTAGCCAGGTTGACCTAGAGGCTATTTTCCTCTCTGTATTCTGGTTGGCAGGTGCATTTCAGATATCTCGACTGATCAGGTGAGTTCTTTGATCATCGCCACTGAGTGTGCCCTGTATCATTATTGTTTGCAATGATATACACAACCATGCTCTGCAAAGGGGAATACTTTTGCCACAGGAAGACATGGATGTGCTAGACATTTCTGTAGAACAAGTGGTCACAATGATGGTGTGGCTACAAAAAGGGACATGTGTCAGGAGCGTAGGACTTCTCCTGGGAGCAAGGGCAGAGCACAAGCATGGAGTAGCTACTCAACTAGTGAAGAGAGTATTGATTGTTACAAGTCTCTGTTTTCGGAGTTTGGGAACCCAGAACTTCTACATGGTATCCAGAGTTGGTAGAATGGTGCAAGGACTTTGATGCTTCAATCCACTTGTGTTCAACAAAAACATTGCAAAGAATCAGGAAAAGAACAAAGAAAATTACGGCACAGGAACAGGCCTTTTGGCCCTCCAAACCTCCACCGTCCATGTTGCTCGACTTAACTAAAACCCCCTACTCTTCCAGGGACCATATTCCTCTATTCCCATTCTATTCATGCATTTGCCCCTTAAATCTCAATACCGTATCTTCTTCCACTACCTTACCCAGCAACGAGTTCCAGGCACCCACCACCCTCTGCATAAAAAATCTGCCTCGTACATCTCCTTTAAACCTTGCCCCTTACACTTTAAATCTGTGCCCCCTAGTAATTGACTTTTCCACCCTGGGAAAAGTCTTCTGACTATCCACTCTGTCCATGCCTCTCATAATCTTACAGACTTCTATCAGGTCTCCTCTCAACCTCCGTCGTTCCAATGAGAACAAACCAAGTTTCTCCAACCTCTCCTCACAGTTAATGCCCTCGATACCAGGCAACATCCTGGTAAATCTTCTCTGTACCCTCTCCAAAGCCTCCACGTTTTTCTGGTAGTATGGCGACCAGAATTGAAAACTATATTCTAAGAGCGGCCTAACTAAAGCTACAACATGACTTGCCAATTTTTAAACTTAATACTCTGACTGATGAAGGCAAGCATGTGTATGCCTTCTTGACTACCTTCTCCATCTACGTTGCCATTTTCAGTGACCTGTGTACCTGTACACTCAGATCCCTCTGCCTATCAGTACTCTTAAGGGTTCTGCCATTTACTATATATTTCCTATCTGTTTTAGACCTTCCAAAATGCATTACCTCACATTTGTTTGGATTAAACTCCATCTGCCATCTCTCCACCCAAGTCTCCAACCTATCTATATCCTGCTGTATCCTCTGATGGTCCTCATCACTATCCGCAAATCCAACAACTTTGTGTCATCCGCAAACTTACTGATCAAACCAGTTACATTTTGCTCCAAATTATTTATATATATTACAAACAGCTTAGGTCCCAGTGCTGTCCCTGAGGAACGCCATTTGTAAACACCAGGTTTAAGTCCAACCGATTTATTTGATAGTAAACTCACAAGCTTTCGAGGTTCCCCTCTTCGTCAGGTGAATGGAGAGTTCTGGCCTCAGACAGAGCATATAAAGCACAGACAGTTTACAGATTACTGATTAGAATGCGAATCTTTACTCCTAACCTGCTATTCAAGTCTTAAAGTGGCTGACAATGTGAGTGGAAGGAGCACTGATCACAGGTTAAAGAGATGTGTATTGTCTCCAGACAGTACAGTAAGTGAGGTTTTGCAAATCCAGGCAAGTCATGGGGGTTACAGATAGTGCGACATGAGCCCAAGATCCCTGTTGAGACCATCCTCATGTGTGCGGAACTTGGCTATCAGTCTCTGTTCAGCGACTCTGCACTGTCGTGTGTCATGAAGGCCACCTTGGAGAATGCTTACCCGAAGGTCAGAGGCTGAATGCCCATGACCACTGAAGTGTTCGCCAGCAGGAAGGGAACAGTCTTGCCTGGTGATTGTCGAGCGATGTTCATTCATCCGTTGTCGTAGTGTCTGCATGGTCTCCCCAATGTACCATGCTTTGGGACATCCTTTCTTGCAACGTATCAGGTACATAGAACATAGAACATAGAACATAGAACATTACAGCGCGGAACAGGCCCTTCGGCCCACAATGTTGCGCCGACCAGTCTTATTTTTAAAAAAAACATTGACCCACTAATCTAAACCAATCCCTTTTCGTCCATAAACCTATCCACCAATCTCTTAAACGCCCCCAAACTAGGCGCATTTACAACTGCAGCAGGCAGGGCATTCCAGTCCCTCACCACCCTCTGGGTAAAGAACCTGCCCCTGACATCCGTCCTATAACTACCCCCCCTTAATTTAAAGCCATGCCCCCTCGTGCTAGATTTCTCCATCCGAGGAAACAGGCTATCACCATCCACCCTATCTAAACCTCTAATCATCTTATATGTTTCTATAAGATCCCCTCTTAGCCGCCTTCTTTCCAGTGAAAACAACCCCAAATCCCTCAGTCTCTCCTCATAGGACCTCCCCTGCATACCAGGCAACATCCTGGTAAACCTCCTCTGCACCCTCTCCAAAGCCTTCACATCCTTCCTGTAATGTGGGGACCAGAACTGCACACAGTACTCCAAGTGCGGCCGCACCAGAGTTGTGTACAGTTGCAACATGACGCTGCGACTCCTAAATTCAATCCCCCTACCAATAAACGCCAAGACACCGTACGCCTTCTTAACAACCTTACCTACTTGATTCCCAACTTTCAGGGATCTATGTACACATACACCTAGATCCCTCTGCTCCTCCACTCTAGAACATAGAACATAGAACATAGAACATTACAGCGCAGAACAGGCCCTTCGGCCCACGATGTTGCGCCGACCAGTTACAAAAACAATGACCCACTAGCCTATACCAATCCCATTTCGTCCATAAACCTATCCAGAGATCTCTTAAACGCCCCCAAACTAGACGCATTTACAACTGCAGCAGGCAGGGCATTCCAATCCCTCACCACCCGCTGGGTAAAGAACCTACCCCTGACATCCGTCCTGTAGCTACCCCCCCTTAATTTAAAGCCATGCCCCCTCGTGCTAGCTTTCTCCATCCGAGGAAAAAGGCTATCACTATCCACCCTATCTAAACCTCTAATCATCTTATATGTTTCAATAAGATCCCCTCTTAGCCGCCTTCTTTCCAACGAAAACAACCCTAGATCCCTCAGTCTCTCCTCATAGGACCTCCCCTCCATACCAGGCAACATCCTAGTAAACCTCCTCTGCACCCTCTCCAACGCCTCCACATCCTTCTTGTAATGCGGGGACCAGAACTGCACACAGTACTCCAAGTGCGGCCGCACTAGAGTAGTGTACAGTTGCAACATTACACTGCGACTCCTAAATTCAATCCCCCTACCAATAAACGCCAAGACACCGTACGCCTTCTTGACAACCTTATCTACTTGATTCCCAACTTTCAGGGATCTATGTACACACACACCTAGATCCCTCTGTTCATCCACTCTATTCAAAGTCCTCCCGTCAGCCCTATACTCAACACATCTGTTATTCCTACCGAAATGGATTACCTCACACTTCTCCGCATTAAACTCCATCTGCCACCTCGCGGCCCAGCTCTGCAACCTGTCCAAGTCACCCTGCAAACTTCGACACCCTTCCTCACAATCTACCACACCTCCGACTTTGGTGTCATCAGCAAACTTACTAATCCACCCAACTATACCCTCATCCAGATCATTAATAAAGATTACAAACAGCAGTGGCCCCAAAACAGATCCCTGAGGCACACCACTCGTAACCGAACTCCATGATGAATAATTACCATCAACCACCACCCTCTGTCTCCTATCTGCTAACCAATTCCTGATCCAAGTACCTAAATTACCACCAATCCCATACATCTGCATTTTCTGCAGAAGCATACCATGGTGAACCTTATCAAACGCCTTACTAAAATCCATATATACCACATCTACTGCCTTACCCCTATCCACCTCTTTGGTCACCTTCTCAAAGAACTCAATAAGGTTAGTAAGGCACGACCTTCCCGCTACAAAACCATGCTGACTATCTCTAATCAATTCATTACTCTCCAAATAACTATAAATCCTATCCCTAATAATTCTTTCTAAAACCTTGCCCACTACAGAAGTAAGACTCACTGGTCTATAATTCCCAGGGAAGTCTCTGCTCCCCTTCTTAAACAATGGGACAACATTCGCTGTCCTCCAATCTTCCGGTACTATACCAGAGACCAACGACGACCTGAAGATCAGAGCCAGTGGCTCTGCAATCACCTCTCTTGCCTCCCATAGAATCCTAGGGTAAATCCCGTCTGGACCAGGGGACTTATCTATTTTCAACCCATCTAGAATATCCAACACATCCTCTGTATCAACTACAATACTTTCTATTTTACACCCCTTCACCCCAGTGACCTCCTCAGCTACATTCATATCGTCCTGCGTGAACACCGAAGAGAAATAATGGTTCAATGCCTCTCCAATCTCTTCCGGTTCCACACACAACTTCCCCCTACTGTCTGTAACTGGCCCTAATCTTGCCCTAACCAACCTTCTGTTCTTGACATACCTATAGAACGCCTTAGGATTCTCCTTAATCCTATCAGCCAAAGTCATCTCATGCCCTCTTCTAGCCCTTCTTAACTCCCTCTTCAACTCCCTCCTAGCCAATCTAAAGCTTTCTACTGCACTACCCGAGCCCTCAAGCCTCATCCGAACATAAGCCTCCTTCTTCTTCCTAACCAACAAATCAACTTTTTTTGTGCACCACGGTTCCCTAGCCCTACCAATTCCTCCTTGCCTGACAGGGACATACCTATCACAGACCCACAGTAGCTGCTCCTTGAAAAAACTCCACATTTCAGACGTTCCTAGTCCCTGTAATCTCCTAGTCCAACCAATGCCTCCTAATTCTCTCCTAATGGCCTCATAATTACCCTTCCCCCAGCTAAAACTACTGACCCGAGGTTCATGCCTATCCCTTTCCATCACTAAGGTGAACGTAACCGAATTGTGGTCACTATCACCAAAAAGCACACCAACTTCCAAGTCTAGCACCTGGTCTGGCTCATTTCCCAGCACCAAGTCCAATATAGCCTCACCTCTAGTTGGCCTATCTACATATTGAGTCAAAAAACCTTCCTGCACACTTTGAACAAAAACTGACCCCTCTAACGAGCTAGAGCTATAGCAATTCCAATCAATGTTAGTAAAGTTAAAATCCCCCATAACAATTACCCTATTACTTTCACTCCTAACCAGGATCGTCTCTGCAATCCTTTCCTCAACCTCTCTAGAACTTTTTGGAGGTCTATAAAAGACTCCCAACAGGGTGACCTCTCCTCTCCTATTTCTAATTTCCGCCCATACTACCTCAACAGACAAGTCCTCATTAAACTTCCTCTCTGACACTGTGATATAGTCCTTGACCAATAATGCTACTCCACCCCCCCTTCTACCTCCTTCTCTACTCCGACGAAAGCACTTGTACCCCGGCACCTGCAACATCCATTCCTGACTCTGCTCTATCCACGTCTCTGAAATGGCCACAACATCAAAGTCCCAGGTACTGGTCCACGCTGCAAGTTCATCCACTTTATTGCGAATACTCCTCGCGTTAAAGTATATACATTTCAAACCTCGCTCCGCCCCACCCCCACAATGCCGTGCAATGCCGTCCCCTTCTATGCCCCCCTCACTTTCACCCCCTCTACCCAGGATCCCACCCCCCCTCTGAATCAGTTTAAACCACTCCGCATAGCCTTCACAAATTTACCCCCCAGGATA
Source organism: Carcharhinus amblyrhynchos (assembly GCF_965287045.1). NCBI lineage: Eukaryota > Metazoa > Chordata > Chondrichthyes > Carcharhiniformes > Carcharhinidae > Carcharhinus > Carcharhinus amblyrhynchos. The sequence continues at coordinate 126,404,817 of NC_137330.1, forward strand.
TTTGTTCCCCTCTGGTTCAGATGTATACCATCACTCTTATAGAGATCCCATCTTCCCCAGAATGAGCCCCAATTGCTCAAGTAATTAAACCCCTCCCTCCTGCACCATCCCCTCAGCCACAAGTTCAAACTTTCCCTCTCCCTATTCCTCTCTAAACTATCCCGTGGCACAGGCAAGAGTCCAGAGATAACCACTCTGTTTGACTTGGCCTTTAGTTTCCATCCCAACTCCATGAAACTCTGCTTAATATCCCCTTCCCTTAGCCTCCCTATGTCATGTGTCCCCACATGAATTATAACTTGGGGTTGATCACCCTCTCCCCTAAGAGTCTTGAATATCCTCTCTGACACATCCCGGACCCCAGCCCCTGGTAGGCAACACACCAGCCCTGAATCCCTACCCTTACTACCAACTCTCCTATCCGTCCCTTTAACTGTACAGTCCCCAATCACGAGGCCCAATCTCTTGCATCACCTAGACACCTGAGCTTTTACAATAGGCTCACCCCCAGAGTCCTGCTCCCTTTGGCTATCCCCAGTTGATGCTTCCTCAACTGTAGCCTCCAGGACCGAAAACCTATTTTGGAGGGGAACAGCCCCAGGGGATTCTCCTCCCACATGCTTCTTTCCCCTCCTCTTGACATTGACCCAAGACTGATTACTAGGAGTGACTATTTCCTTAAAACTCCTATCAATGTCTCTCTGCCTCACGAATTATGCGGAACTCATCTAATTCCACCTCCAGCTCCTTAACACGCTCCTCCAGAAGCTTCAATCTAAGACACTTCCTACAAGTAAAATCCCCTGAAACACTACTGGAGTCCCTCACCACATACATCCCACAGGAGATGCAGCGCACTGCCCGAACTGCCATCCCTGAAACAGGTAACAGCAAAAAAAAAGTAAAAAATATAAAAAAAAACTTCCCCACACTTATAATTAGGTTAGAGGAGGTGGGAGGGTGGGATTCTCTACTAGTGTAGAGAATCGGGTATCCTCTCTGGACTAATTTATAGGGTTAGAGGCCTGAAAAAAAAACTACAACTACCAGTCGACGCCCTAGTGACGACTTCCGGTTTCTAACTAATTTTAAAAAAAACCGCCGAAAAAACTCGCAACTGAAACTAGAATTAAACAGTTAAGCAAAATAAACAGAAAAAAAAAACGCACCTTTTTACTGCCTCCTTACTCGCAAAAATCGTAGACAATGTTGGCCGAGTTGCAAGAGTATTTACCGTGTACCTGGTGGATGGTATTCTCACGTGTGATGATGGTATCCATGTCGATGATCCGGCATGTCTTGCAGAGGTTGCTGTGGCAAGGTTGTGTGGTATTGTGGTCACTGTTCTCCTGAAGACTGGGTAGTTTGCTGCGAACAATGGTCTGTTTGAGCTTGCGTGGTTGTCTGAAGGCAGGAAGTCGGGGTGTGGGGATGGCCCTGGCGAGATGTTCATTCTAATCAGTAATCTGTAAACTGTCTGTGCTTTATATGCTCTGTCTGAGGCCAGAACTCTCCATTCACCTGATGAAGAGGGGAACCTTGAAAGTTTGTGAGTTTACTATCAGTTTACCCGCTTAGCAAGGATAGCAGGACTAGAGGGCACAGCCTCAAGATAAGGGGAGTGCAGTTTAGATCAGAGTTGAGGAGGAACTTCTTCACTCAAAGGGTGGTGAATCTCTGGAATTCTCTGCCCATTGAAGTGGTGGAGGCTACCTTGCTAAATATATTTAAGTCACGGGTAGATAGGTTTTTGACAGACAAGGGAATTAAGGGTTATGGGGAGAAAGCGGGAAAGTGGAACTGATCCACTTCAGATCAGCCATGATCTTATTGAATGGCGGGGCAGGCTTGAAGGGCTAGATGGCCTACTCCTGCTCCTATTTCTTATGTTCTTATGTTATCAAATAAATCAGTTGGACCCAAACCTGGTGTTATCAGACCTCCCACTGTGTCTACCCCAGTCCAACGCCGGCATCTCCACATCATACATTCCTGTTCCCATCCTGCGGTAGAATCTGCAAGGAAGCTCACTGTATTGCAGAGCCACAGCTTTTTGTCTTACCTTGTTGTTTGTTTGCACAGAGCTACTAACCTGCAGTGATTGGCTGGATGCCCTTTCAATATGATACCTGGACCTTTGATCCCCATCAGCTAAAAGTGGGATTGTTACTTTCTGCCCATCCTGGAACAGATTAGCCATGATTCAATCAGATGAATAAGTACTGAGCTAAACAATGTTCTGACATCCTGCAGCCTCGATGTGGATATGCCGGCGTTTACTATCAAATAAATCGGTTGGACTTAAACCTGGTGTTGTCAGACTTTTTACTGTGTTTACCCCAGTCCAACGCCGGCATCTCCACATCATGAACGCCATTTGTCACAGCCCTCCATTCAGAAATGCACCCTTCCACTGCTACCCTCTGTCTTCTGTGACCGAGCCAGTTTTGTATCCACCTTGCCAGCTCACCTCTGATCCCATGCGGCTTCACCTTCTGCACCAGTCTGCCATGAGGGACCTTGTCAAAGGCCTTATGAAAAAGCTTGAGAAGGAGCGATGTATTTAATGCAGGAGTGCTGTATTATCTGACAAATCAAAGAAGGAGAAGCTTACACCTTATTAAACTTAGCTGGCACTGAGGTCATTGAGAAACTCAAGTCATTTGAAAATGGAGAAGGGAAAAGAGGACTCTGAAATAATTCTAAAAAAATTGAGAACATTATAGCAAAAAAATTACAATACTTGATGGACGTGTTTAATTCAACAAACCAAACAGCAGATAAATCAATGCAATCTTAGATGGTGACCCTGGAAATCTTCGTGAAGAAATGTACATTTGGCGTCCTTACTGATGAGTTAGCCAGGGGTTGAATAGCCTTTGGGAGACAATGAACTTGTTCAGAAGCACATGCAGCAAGAGAAAAAAATAACACTACAAATAGCCATCAGCATCTGCATGTCAAACAGCAGCAATTTTAGGCAGGAAACAGAAGTTTTCACAGTACAGGGCACATCATGCCCAACTGCAGTGGCCATCACCCTCCAAACACCATATTTTGCATATGCTGAAGCTGCAATAAATATGGCAAGGTGAATCAATTCAGAAAATGCTGCAGATTGAACCCAGAACAGCATTCCCTGCCTCCAGCCACATTGAAGCAGATCTGTCCTCCAACATTAGAAGTTTCGGCAAAGTGAACAAACTGGAGCTCAGCCAAAGCAACAAAACCACTGGGACTCCGAAAATACTCTGCTGTGAGAGTGTCAATGCTGTCACAGAAAGGGACGAGATTTTCACCACCCTCAACATGATTTACTAGCAATGAAAGACTGAAGGTAAAGATTGACACTGTAACATGCTGCCCAGCCTAATGCTACAGCATTAGACCCATATGCAGCACTAGACCTTAATACTCAGGTGGACCTTATGGCTTATGACAAATAAACCATCCACACCAAAGATGTAGCAACTCTCCACTGCACACACGGCAGTTTCAAATTTCACAGAGTTGACCAGAATGTAAGACCACTAGTTAGGGCTTTGGAATAACTCATTTAACTTGGACCAGAGGTACATAGTTTACAAGACCAGATCCCAGAAATGACAGGATCATAGAAAAAGGAGCAGGCATAGGCCATTTGATTCTTTGAACATGCTCTGCCATTCATTCTGATCATGGCTGATCATTAAACTTCATAATTTGTTCTTACTTTGACCCCATTTATTCCAAGATCTATCTTGGTAGGCTTCTGCAGAAAATGCAGATGTATGGGATTGTGGGTAATCTAGGAAGTTGGATCAGGAATTGGCTATCAGATAGGAGACAGAGGGTGGTGGTGGATGGTAAATATTCATCATGGAGTACAGTTACGAGTGGTGTGCCTCAGGGATCTGTTTTGGGGCCACTGTTGTTTGTAATTTTTATTAATGATCTGGATGAGGGTATAGTTGGGTGGATTAGTAAATTTGCTGATGACACCAAAATTGGAGGTGTGGTAGATTGTGAGGAAGGGTGTCATAGTCTGCAGGGAGACTTAGATAGGTTGCAGAGCTGGGCCGAGAGGTGGCGGATGGAATTTAATGCGGAGAAGTGTGAGGTAATTCACTTTGGTAGGAGCAACAGATGTGTCGAGTATAGGGCTAACGGGAGGACTTTGAATAGTGTGGATGAACAGAGGGATCTAGGTGTGTGTGTACATAGATCCCTGAAAGTTGGGAATCAAGTAGATAAGGTTGTTAAGAAGGCGTACGGTGTATTGGCATTTATTGGTAGGGGGATTGAATTTAGGAGTCGCAGTGTAATGTTGCAACTGTACACTACTCTAGTGCGGCCGCACTTGGAGTACTGTGTGCAGTTCTGGTCCCCGCATTACAAGAAGGATGTGGAGGCGTTGGAGAGGGTGCAGAGGAGGTTTACTAGGATGGTGCCTGGTATGGTGGGGAGGTCCTATGAGGAGAGACTGAGGGATTTAGGGTTGTTTTCGTTGGAAAGAAGGCGGCTAAGAGGGGATCTTATTGAAACATATAAGATGATTAGAGGTTTAGATAGGGTGGATAGTGATAGCCTTTTTCCTCGGATGGAGAAAGCTAGCACGAGGGGGCATGGCTTTAAATTAAGGGGGGGTAGCTACAGGACGGATGTCAGGGGTAGGTTCTTTACCCAGCGGGTGGTGAGGGATTGGAATGCCCTGCCTGCTGCAGTTGTAAATGCGTCTAGTTTGGGGGCGTTTAAGAGATCTCTGGATAGGTTTATGGACGAAAAGGGATTGGTATAGGCTAGTGGGTCATTGTTTTTGTAACTGGTCGGCGCAACATCGTGGGCCGAAGGGCCTGTTCTGCGCTGTAATGTTCTATGTTCTATGTTCTAATTCCTTCTTGAAAAGTATACACTGTTTTGGCCTCAAATGCTTTCTATGGTAGCGAATTCCACAGGCTCACCACTCTCTGGGTGAAAAAATGTCCCCTCATCTCAGTCCTAAATGGTTTACCCCATATTCTTAGACTGTGACCCCTGGTTCTGGGCTCTCCTGCCATCAAGAATACTTCCTGCATCTATCCTGACTAGTCCCATTAGAATGTTATCGATTTCTATGAGATCCCCTCATTCTTTGAAACTTGGATAGATAGATATTGTTTTCTTCTTATGCTCATGGGGTCTCCACTGGCAGTGAAGGTTTCCAGTGGTGCATGGAGCAACACTTTGTAGGCCAATTATGAGAGATCATTGTTGATTACACCTTGGTCTGGGATCATATATTGAGGTCACTGAACCTATTCATCAGCTTGTACTTATATCAGTAGAAGCATTCCAGCATGTCCCTAGTACATTCAGCTTCAAAAACCCTCACAAACACTGAGGACCCTATTTTACGATTTACTAATTACCGCTGGGCGGACTTGGAACTGGGAGTTTTTCAGATCAGACCTTCAGACCCGTTTTTATGCGCCCCGATATGCACTCTGCTTGAAAAAATAGAAGCAATTCTGACTTGCGCTGCAGAAGCGATTGGGTGGGGCTGAGTGTGCCCAAAATCCTGCAGCTCCGATCATTGCCTCCAAATGCTTATGTGCAGTAAAAAATGAACAAAGATCCGAGGCAGGATAATGCTTCCCCCGGCCCCCACAGACATTGCCCACCCCATAACAGAGTGGTAGCAGACTCCCTCCCCCTCACTGATCTCAGGCAGAGTGGTAGCAGACTCCCCCCGCTCACTGATCTCAGGCAGAGTGGTAGCAGACTCCCTCCCCCTCACTGATCTCAGACAGAGTGGTAGCAGACTCCCTCCCCCTCACTGATCTCAGACAGAGTGGTAGCAGACTCCCTCCCCCTCACTGATCTCAGACAGAGTGGCAGCAGACTCCCTCCCCCTCACTGATCTCAGACAGAGTGGTAGCAGACTCCCCCCGCTCACTGATCTCAGGCAGAGTGGTAGCAGACTCCCTCCCCCTCACTGATCTCAGACAGAGTGGTAGCAGACTCCCTCCCCCTCACTGATCTCAGGCAGAGTGGGAGCAGACTCCCTCCCCCTCACTGATCTCAGACAGAGTGGTAGCAGACTCCCTCCCCCTCACTGATCTCAGACAGAGTGGTAGCAGACTCCCTCCCCCTCACTGATCTCAGACAGAGTGGTAGCAGACTCCCTCCCCCTCACTGATCTCAGACAGAGTGGCAGCAGACTCCCTCCCCCTCACTGATCTCAGGCAGAGTGGTAGCAGACTCCCTCCCCCTCACTGATCTCAGACAGAGTGGCAGCAGACTCCCTCCCCCTCACTGATCTCAGACAGAGTGGTAGCAGACTCCCTCCCCCTCACTGATCTCAGACAGAGTGGCAGCAGACTCCCTCCCCCTCACTGATCTCAGACAGAGTGGTAGCAGACTCCCTCCCCCTCACTGATCTCAGACAGAGTGGGAGCAGACTCCCCCCCCTCACTGATCTCAGACAGAGTGGTAGCAGACTCCCTCCCCCTCACTGATCTCAGGCTGAGTAGCGGCGGACCCCCCCCCCCATCACTGATCTCAGGCTGAGTAGCAGCGGACCCTCCCCCACCCCCCCTCACTGATCTCAGGCTGAGTAGCAGCGGACCCTCCCCCACCCCCCCCTCACTGATCTCAGGCTGAGTAGCAGCGGACCCCCCCCAACCCCCCTCACTGATCTCAGGCGGAGTAGCAGCGGACCCTCCCCCACCCCCCCTCACTGATCTCAGGCTGAGTAGCAGCGGACCCCCCCCACCCCCCCCCCTCACTGATCTCAGGCTGAGTAGCAGCGGACCCTCCCCCACCCCCCCCCTCACTGATCTCAGGCGGAGTAGCAGCGGACCCCCCCCCACCCCCCCTCACTGATCTCAGGCTGAGTAGCAGCGGACCCTCCCCCACCCCCCCTCACTGATCTCAGGCTGAGTAGCAGCGGACCCTCCCCCACCCCCCCTCACTGATCTCAGGCTGAGTAGCAGCGGACCCTCCCCCACCCCCCCTCACTGATCTCAGGCTGAGTAGCAGCGGACCCTCCCCCACCCCCCCTCACTGATCTCAGGCTGAGTAGCAGCGGACCCTCCCCCACCCCCCCTCACTGATCTCAGGCTGAGTAGCAGCGGACCCCCCCCCACCCCCCCTCACTGATCTCAGGCTGAGTAGCAGCGGACCCCGCACCACCCCCCCTCACTGATCTCAGGCTGAGTAGCAGCGGACCCCCCCCCACCCCCCCTCACTGATCTCAGGCTGAGTAGCAGCGGACCCCCCCCCCCACCCCCCCCCCTCAGTGATCTCAGGCGGAGTAGCAGTGGGCCCCCCCCACCCCCCCTCACTGATCTCAGGCTGAGTAGCAGCGGACCCTCCCCCACCCCCCCTCACTGATCTCAGGCTGAGTAGCAGCGGACCCTCCCCCACCCCCCCTCACTGATCTCAGGCTGAGTAGCAGCGGACCCTCCCCCACCCCCCCTCACTGATCTCAGGCTGAGTAGCAGCGGACCCTCCCCCACCCCCCCCTCACTGATCTCAGGCTGAGTAGCAGCGGACCCCCCCCCACCCCCCCCCTCAGTGATCTCAGGCGGAGTAGCAGTGGACCCCCCCCACCCCCCCTCACTGATCTCAGGCTGAGTAGCAGCGGACCCTCCCCCACCCCCCCTCTCAGTGATCTCAGGCTGAGTAGCAGCGGACCCCCCCCACCCCCCCCTCACTGATCTCAGGCTGAGTAGCAGCGGACCCTCCCCCACCCCCCCTCACTGATCTCAGGCGGAGTAGCAGCGGACCCTCCCCCACCCCCCCTCACTGATCTCAGGCTGAGTAGCAGCGGACCCTCCCCCACCCCCCCTCACTGATCTCAGGCTGAGTAGCAGCGGACCCCCCCCCACCCCCCCTCACTGATCTCAGGCTGAGTAGCAGCGGACCCTCCCCCACCCCCCCTCACTGATCTCAGGCTGAGTAGCAGCGGACCCCGCACCACCCCCCCTCACTGATCTCAGGCTGAGTAGCAGCGGACCCCCCCCACCCCCCCTCACTGATCTCAGGCTGAGTAGCAGCAGACCCCCCCCCACCCCCCCTCACTGATCTCAGGCTGAGTAGCAGCAGACCCCCCCCCCCACTCTCAGTGATCTCAGGCTGAGTAGCAGCGGACCCTCCCCCAGCCCCCCTCACTGATCTCAGGCTGAGTAGCAGCGGACCCTCCCCCACCCCCCCTCACTGATCTCAGGCTGAGTAGCAGCGGATCCTCCCCCACCCCCCTCACTGATCTCAGGCTGAGTAGCAGCGGACCCTCCCCCACCCCTCCTCACTGATCTCAGGCTGAGTAGCAGCGGACCCTCCCCCACCCCCCCTCACTGATCTCAGGCTGAGTAGCAGCAGACCCCCCCCCCCCCTCTCAGTGATCTCAGGCTGAGTAGCAGCGGACCCTCCCCCACCCCCCCTCACTGATCTCAGGCTGAGTAGCAGCGGACCCTCCCCCACCCCCCCCTCACTGATCTCAGGCTGAGTAGCAGCAGACCCCCCCCCCCCCCCCTCAGTGATCTCAGGCGGAGTAGCAGCGGACCCCCCCCACCCCCCCTCACTGATCTCAGGCGGAGTAGCAGCGGACCCTCCCCCCCCTCTCAGTGATCTCAGGCTGAGTAGCAGCGGACCCTCCCCCACCCCCCCTCACTGATCTCAGGCTGAGTAGCAGCGGACCCCCCCCCACCCCCCCTCACTGATCTCAGGCTGAGTAGCAGCGGACCCCCCCCCACCCCCCCTCACTGATCTCAGGCTGAGTAGCAGCAGAACCCCCCCCCCCCTCAGTGATCTCAGGCTGAGTAGCAGCGGACCCCCCCCACCCCCCCTCACTGATCTCAGGCGGAGTAGCAGCGGACCCTCCCCCCCGCCCCCTCTCAGTGATCTCAGGCTGAGTAGCAGCGGTCCCCACCCACCCCCCTCTCCGTGATCTCAGGCGGAGTAGCAGTGGACCCCGCACCACCCCCCCCACCCCCACCTTGCCTCCCATCACCACTGATCTGAAGCAGAAATCCATTGGACTCACCTTCCAGCTCCACCCCGCACCCCCCTCCCCACCCACCTCCCCCACCCCACACCAATCTCAAACAGAGAGCCATTGGACGCTCAGCACTTATCCCTTATTACCTACAGCATGCAAATCAGAGTTTTGTAGCGCAAGTCTGTTTTGCGCTAATTCTAGATGGGTGAACGTGATGATAAAGGAGGAAGTGCCGCTAAGATTCAGCGTGCAGCCCATTAAGTCAATTTAAATGCATGCAAATGTACTTAAGTGGCCATTGCGCTCGTTTGGGGCCTGGTTCTGATCATGGGCATTTTTGGACCTTGGTAAAGGGGGAACCATATGGAGGCGGGCACAGATCACCTCATGCCGGACTTTATCAAGTTTTCATGCTGAAAATGGGCGCAACTTGATGGTAAAATTGGGCCCTGTGACTCATTCCACACAGATCAAAAAGGAATTCCTCACTCACTCTTCACCTCTCAAAATGTCATGATTTCACATGTGGTCATTCTGCAACTGTTTGAAGCAGATCACCAGCCCCTCATAACTATCTTTAAAAAAAGCCTCTTCACACACAATGCCAAAGTTTTGATGTTACAATCAGGGTCATTTACAAAAGTGGCAAGAAGCTGTACGTAGTTGATGCCCTTTCCAGAGCCTTCCTAGCCTTGTCACACTGGGTACATCATGAGAAAGACATAGATATCATGACCACAGAGTGCTATCACCTTGTAGACTCCAGGAATGCAAAAGGTGCCTTACAGGCAGACATCATGGATGGGATTTTACGGCCTCACTAATCCCATAGCCGTAAAATCCCACCCAAGGTCAAAGGACCTTCCAACTTTCTGCCCGTTGCCTGCTTCAATTTCTGTAGCAAGCAGGGCAGTAAAATTCTGGCCCATGTATCGACAACAGACTATCACCACTGAACACTAAGGGCATTTCAGCTTCCAAACATGGGTAATATTTAGTCCAATATCACACCCTTAAGAAAGTGATGATACTGAAGATACTAGTTCATATCTGTTGCAAGTTGGATGGTATAATTGTATTAATTTGTAAATTTTGCAAATGGAATTACTGAGATTGTTACTGAATAATGGTGATTCCTGAGATGAGGTAATTGTTATGTCAAAACTGAACTGAGGTTGTAGTCCAGACTGATCTCTCAGTCCTCTCTCCTCTCGATCTGTTTTGATCTCTCAGTCCTCTCTCCTCTCGATCATTTTTGATCTCTCAGTCCTGTCTCATCTCGATCTGTTTTGATCTCTCAGTCCTCTCTCCTCCCGATCTGTTTTGATCTCTCAGGGTTTATTTTTATGAAATGCCAGTTGACATGTCAGTCCACTGGGGTTCATTTTTATGAAATTCAAGTTGACATTGCCAGTCCTTTAGTTGTTAGGTAACAAAAATTTGTCCTTGTGTGGTCCCCCTCCTTAGGCTCTTGCTCCTGCTTCCCTGGATCAAATTTTCAATCTGCTCCTTAGATTTAGGCAGTTTCTGATATTTGAAATAAGGAAAATTTCAGCAAGCCACAATGTTGCTGGATTAGTCTCAAGTGGTTCATTCTCCGAACAAGTAACCTTGGCTAAATGCTCTGGAATTCCTTTCCTAATTCCCTTCATCTCTCCACCAAAACTCTTTCACCAAAAGTTTGAACAGGTATACCAATCTTCTCTTCTTTGGCTGTGAAAAATCTTTAGATGTTTTAATATGTTTCAAAGTATGCATTTCTGTGAGTTGATGTTGTAAATTAAGGATCATTTTATTGTATTTTTTTCAGAGCGTACAATGTTGGTAATCTGATGGATGACTTGAAGATATTGTACAGGACAGCTGGGGCAGAGGGAAAAGGAATCACTTTCATATTCACTGACAATGAAATAAAGGAAGAGTCCTTTCTTGAGTATCTCAACAACGTACTGTCTTCTGGAGAGGTATTTACTTACTTTTTGTATAATCAAATTTCTATTCTTGTATTTTCTTTATATCTTTCTCTGAATTCATTAATAATCAACCTTTTGAAATAATCATGAGGTCAGAATTGGGATGTTTGCTGATGACTGCACAATGTTTAACACTATTTGTAACTCATCAGATTTGATGGTAGCTAATGTAAGCTTGGAGAGAGAAATCAGGTGCCTTTAAGAACTCATGATTTGATATCATGTTTCTAGTGAAGCTTGTGTTTGTAACCCAGCTCTGTTTAATGATGCTGATTTGTCCAGAACTAGTGACATTGCTGAAAGTTAATTGCTCCTAATTGTTTTCATCTATTCTAATTCATGCGAATGTTATGTTGAATTTTCAGTCCTCTCTCCTCTCAATCTGTTTTGAGCTCAGACATTGCTCTTCTCGATCTGTTTTGAATCTTGGTCCTGTCTCCACGTGATCTGTTTTGAATGCTCAGACCTCGCTACTGTCGATCTATTTTGATCTCTTTGTCCTCTCTCCTCTCGAGCCGTTTTGATCTCTCAGTCCTCTCTCCATTCAATCTGTTTTGATCTCTTGGACCTCTCCCCTCTCAATCTGTTTTGATCACTCAGTCCTCTCTCCTCTTAATCTGCTTTGACCTGTCAGACCCCTCTCTTCTCAATCTATTTTGATCTCTTAGACCTCTCTCCTCTCAATCTATTTTGATCTCTTTGACATCTCTCCTCTCAATCTGTTTTGATCTCTCAGACCGCTCTCCACTCAAACTGTTTTGATCCCTCATTCCTCCCACCCCTTTATCTGTGTTGAACTCTCAGACCTCTCGTCACCTGATCTATTTTGATCTCTCAGACCTTTCTCCTCTTAATCTGTTTTGATCTCTCAGATCTCTCTCCTCTCGATCTGTTTTGACCTTTCAACGACTCTCCGCTTGATCTATTTTGATCTCTCCAACCTCTCACCTTGCTCTATTTTGATCTCTCAGACCACTCTCCTCTTGTTCTGTTTTGATCACTCAGAACTTGCTCTTTTCGAACTGTTTTGAATCTTACTCCACTCAACTCTTGATCTGATTTGAACTCTCAGGCCTCAGTACTCTCGATCTTTTTTGATCTCTTCATCCTCTCCCCTCTCGATCCATTTTGATCTCTCAGTCCACTCTCCTCTTAGTTTGCTTTGACCCATCAGACCTCTCCATTCTCGATCTGTTTTGATCTCTCAGTCCTCTCTCCTCTCGATCTGTTTTGATATCTCAGTCCCATCTCCTCTCGATCTGTTTTGATCTCTCAGTCCTCTCTCCTCTCGATCTATTTTGATCTCTCTGACCTCTCTCCTCTCGATCTATTTTGATCTCTCAGACCTCTCTCCTCTCGATCTGTTTTGACTTCTCAGTCCTCTATCCTCTCGATCTGTTTTGATCTCTCAGACCTCTCTCCTCTCGATCTGTTTTGATCTTTCTGACCTCTCTCCTCTCGATCTGCTTTGATCTCTCAGTCCTCTCCCCTCTCGATTTGTTTTGATCACTCAGTCCTCTCTCCTCTCGATTTGTTTTGATCTTTCTGACCTCTCTCCTCTCGATCTGTTTTGATCTCTCAGTCCTCTCTCCTCTCGATCTGTTTTGATCTCTCAGTCCTCTCTCCTCTCGATCTGCTTTGATCTCTCTGACCTCTCTCCTCTCGATTTATTTGGATCTCTCAGTCCTCTCTCCTCTCGATTTGTTTTGATCTCTCAGTCCTCTCTCCTCTCGATCTGTTTTGATCTCTCAGTCCTCTCTCCTCTCGATCTGTTTTGATCTCTGAATCTCTCCTCTCGATCTGTTTTGATCTCTCACCCTCTCTCCTCTCGATCTGTTTTGATCTCTCAGTCCTCTCTCCTCTCGATCATTTTTCATCTCGCAGACCTCTCTCCTCTCGATCTGTTTTGATCTCTCAGTTCTCTCTCCTCTCGATCTGTTTTGATCTCTCAGTCCTCTCTCCTCTCGACCTGTTTTGATCTCTCAGTCCTTTCTCCTAGCGATCTGTTTTGATCTCTCAGTCCTCTCTCCTCTCGATCTGTTCTGATCTCTCAGACCTCTCTCCGCTCGATCTGTTTTGATCTCTCAGTCCTCTCTCCTCTCGATCTGTTTTGATCTCTCAGTCCTCTCCCCTCTCGATCTGTTTTGATCTCTCAGTCCTCTTTCCTCTCGATCTGTTTTGATCTCTCAGTCCTCTCTCCTCTAGATTTGTTTTGATCTCTCAGTCCTCTCTCCTCTCGATTTGTTTTGATCACTCAGTCTTCTCTCCTCTCGATCTGTTTTGATCTCTCAGTCCTCTCTCCTCTCGATCTGTTTTGATCTCTCTGTCCTCTCTCGTCTCGATCATTTTTGATCTCTCAGTCCTGTCTCATCTCGATCTGTTTTGATCTCTCAGTCCTCTCTCCTCCCGATCTGTTTTGATCTCTCAGACCTCTCTCCTCTCGATCTGTTTTGATCTCTCAGTCATAGAACATAGAACATAGAACATAGAACATTACAGCGCAGAACAGGCCCTTCGGCCCACGATGTTGCGCCGACCAGTTACAAAAACAATGACCCACTAGCCTATACCAATCCCTTTTCGTCCATAAACCTATCCAGAGATCTCTTAAACGCCCCCAAACTAGACGCATTTACAACTGCAGCAGGCAGGGCATTCCAATCCCTCACCACCCGCTGGATAAAGAACCTACCCCTGACATCCGTCCTGTAGCTACCCCCCCTTAATTTAAAGCCATGCCCCCTCGTGCTAGCTTTCTCCATCCGAGTCCTCTCTCCTCTCGATCTGTTTTGATCTCTCAGTCCTCTTTCCTCTCGATCTGTTTTGATCTCTCAGTCCTCTCTCCTCTCGATCTATTTTGTTCTCTCAGTCCTCTCTCCTCTCGATCTGTTATGATCGCTCAGACCTCTGTCCTCTCGATCTGTTTTGATCTCTCAGTCCTTTCTGCTCACGATGTGTTTTGATCTCTGAGTCCTCTCTCCTCTCGATCTGTTTTGATCTCTCAGTCCTCTCTCCTCTCGATCTATTTTGATCTCTGACCCCTCCGCTCTCGATCATTTTGAACTCTCAGTCCTCTCTCCTCTCGATCTGTTTTGATCTCTCAGTCCTCTCTCCTCTCGATCTGTTTTGATCTCTCAGTCCTCTCTCCTCTTGATTTGTTTTGATCTCTCAGTCCTTCCTCCTCTCGATCTATTTTGATCTCTGACCTCTCTCCTCTCGATTTGTTTTGATCTCTCAGTCCTCTCTCCTCTCGATCTGTTTTGATCACTCAGTCCTCCCTCCTCTCGATTTGTTTTGATCTCTCAGTCCTCTCTCCTCTCGATCTGTTTTGATCTCTCAGTCCTCTCTCCTCTGGATCTGTTTTGATCTCTCAGTCCTCCCTCCTCTCGATCTATTTTGATCTCTGACCTCTCTCCTCTCGATCTGTTTTGATCTCTCAGTCCTCCCTCCTCTCGATTTGTTTTGATCTCCCAGTCCTCTCTCCTCTCGATCTGTTTTGATCTCTCAGTCCTCCCTCCTCTCGATTTGTTTTGATCTCTCAGTCCTCTCTCCTCTCGATTTGTTTTGATCTTTCAGACCTCTCTCCTCTCGATCTGTTTTGTTCTCTCAGACCTCTCTCCTCTCTCTTTGTTCTGCTCTCTCTGACCTCTCTCCTCTCGATCTGTTTTGATCTCTCAGTCCTCTCTCCTCTCTCTTTGTTTTGCTCTCTCCGACCTCTCTCCTCTCGATCTGTTTTGATCTCTCAGTCCTCGCTCCTCTCGACCTGTTTTGATCTCTCAGACCTCTCTCCTCTCTCTTTGTTTTGGTCTCTCAGACCTCTCTCCTCTTGATCTATTTTGATCTCTCCAACCTCTCACCTTGCTCTGTTTTGATCTCTCAGACCTCTCTCCTCTTGTTCTGTTTTGATCACTCTGAACTTGCTCTTTTCGAACTGTTTTGAATCTTAGTCCACTCAACTCTTGATCTGATTTGAACTCTCAGACCTCAGTACTCTCGATCTTTTTTGATCTCTTCATCCTCTCCCCTCTTGATCCATTTTGATCTCTCAGTTCACTCTCCTCTTAGTCTGCTTTGACCCATCAGACCTCTCCATTCTCGATCTGTTTTGATCTCTCAGTCCTCTCTCCTCTCGATCTGTTTTGATCTCACAGTCCTCTCTCCTCTCGATCTGTTTTGATCTCTCAGACCTCTCTCCTCTCGATCTGATTTGATCTCTGACCTCTCTCCTCTCGATCTGTTTTGATCTTTCTGACCACACTCCTCTCGATCTGTTTTGATCTCTCTGACCTCTCTCCTCTCGATCTGTTTTGATCTCTCAGTCCTCTCTCCTCTCGATCTATTTTGATCTCTCAGTCCTCTCTCCTCTCGAGCTGATTTGATCTCTCAGACCCCTCTCCTCTCGATCTGTTTTGATATCTCTGACCTCTCTCCCCTCGATCTGTTTTGATCTATAAGTCCTCTCTCCCCTCGATCTGTTTTGATCTCTCAGTCCTCTCTCCTCTCGATCTATTTTGATCTCTCAGTCCTCTCTCCCCTCGATCTGTTTTGATCTCTCAGTCCTTTCTCCTCTCTCTTTGTTTTGATCTCTCACACCTCTCTCCTCTCGATCTGTTTTGATCTCTCAGACCAGTCTACTCTCGATTTGTTTTGATCTCTCAGTCCTCTCTCCTCTCAATCTGTTTTGATCTCTGAGACCTCTCTCCTCTCGATCTGTTTTGATCTCTCAGTCCTCTCTCCTCTCGATTTGTTTTAATCTCAGACCTCTCTCCTCTCGATCTGCTTTGATCTCTCAGTCCTCTCTCCACTCGATTTGTTTTGATCTCTGACCTCTCTCCTCTCGATCTGCTTTGATCTCTCAGTCCTCTCTCCTCTCGATCTATTTTGATCTCAGTCCTCTCTCCTCTCGATCTGTTTTGATCTCTCAGGCCTCTCTCCTCTCGATCTGTTTTGATCTCTCAGTCCTCTCTCCTCTCGATCTGTTTTGATCTCTCAGTCCTCTCTCCTCTCGATCTGTTTTGATCTCTCAGACCTCTCTCCTCTCGATCTGTTTTGATCTCTCAGTCCTCTCTCCTCTCGATCATTTTTGATCTCTCAGTCCTCTCTCCTCTCGATCTGTTTTGATCTCTCAGACCTCTCTCCTCTCGATCTGTTTTGATCTCTCAGACCTCTCTCCTCTCGATCTGTTTTGATCTCTCAGTCCTCTCTCCTCTCGATCAATTTTGATCTCTGACGTCTCTCGTCTCGATTTGTTTTGATCTCTCAGTCCTCTCTCCTCTCGATTTGTTTTGATCTCTCAGTCTTCTCTCCTCTCGATTTGTTTTGATCTCTCAGTCCTCTCTCCTCTCGATCTGTTTTGATCTCAGTCCTCTCTCCTCTCGATCTGTTTTGATCACTCAGTCCTCTCTCCTCTCGATCTATTTTGATCTCTCAGTCCTCTCTCCTCTCAATCTATTTTGATCTCTGACCTCTCTCCTCTCGATCTGTTTTGATCTCTCAGTCCTCTCTCCTCTCGATCTGTTTTGATCTCTCAGTCCTCTCTCCACTCGATCTGTTTTGATCTTTCTGTCCTCTCTCCTCTCGATCTGTTTTGATCTCTCAGACCTCTCTCCTCTCGATTTGTTTTGATCTCTCAGTCTTCTCTCCTCTCGATTTGTTTTGATCTCTCAGCCCTCTCTCCTCTCGATTTGTTTTGATCTCTCAGTCTTCTCTCCTCTCGATTTGTTTTGATCTCTCAGTCCTCTCTCCTCTCGATCTGTTTTGATCTCTCAGTCCTCTCTCCTCTCGATCTGTTTTGATCACTCAGTCCTCTCTCCTCTCGATCTATTTTGATCTCTCAGTCCTCTCTCCTCTCGATCTATTTTGATCTCTGACCTCTCTACTCTCGATTTGTTTTGATCTCTCAGTCCTCTCTCCTCTCAATCTGTTTTGATCTCTCAGACCTCTCTCCTCTCGATCTGTTTTGATCTCTCAGTCCTCTCTCCTCTCTCTTTGTTTTGCTCTCTCCGACCTCTCTCCTCTCGATCTGTTTTGAACTCTCAGTCCTCGCTCCCCTCGATCTGTTTTGATCTCTCAGACCTCTCCCCTCTCTCTTTGTTTTGCTCTCTCAGACCTCTCTCCTCTTGATCTATTTTGATCTCTCCAACCTCTCACCTTCCACTGTTTTGATCTCTCAGACCTCTCTCCTCTTGTTCTGTTTTGATCACCCAGAACTTGCTCTTTTCGAACTGTTTTGAATCTTAGTCCACTCAACTCTTGATCTGATTTGTCCTCTCAGACCTCAGTACTCTCGATCTTTTTTGATCTCTTCATCCTCTCCCCTCTTGATCCATTTTGATCTCTCAGTCCACTCTCCTCTTAGTCTGCTTTGACCCATCAGACCTCTCCATTCTCGATCTGTTTTGATCTCTGACCTCTCTCCTCTCGATCTGTTTTGATGTCTCTGACCTCTCTCCTCTCGATCTGTTTTGATCTATCAGTCCTCTCTCCTCTCGATCTATTTTGATCTCTCAGTCCTCTCTCCTCTCGATCTATTTTGATCTCTCTGACCTCCCTGCTCTCAATCTGTTCTGATCTCTCTGACCTCTGTCCTCTCGATCTGTTTTGATCTCTCAGTCCTCTCTCCTCTCGATTTGTTTTGATCTCTCAGTCCTTCCTCCTCTCGATCTATTTTGATCTCTGACCTCTCTCCTCTCGATTTGTTTTGATCTCTCAGTCCTCTCTCCTCTCGATCTGTTTTGATCTCTCAGTCCTCTCTCCTCTGGATCTGTTTTGATCTCTCAGTCCTCCCTCCTCTCGATCTATTTTGATCTCTGACCTCTCTCCTCTCGATCTGTTTTGATCTCTCAGTCCTCCCTCCTCTCAATTTGTTTTGATCTCCCAGTCCTCTCTCCTCTCGATCTGTTTTGATCTCTCAGTCTCCCTCCTCTCGATTTGTTTTGATCTCTCAGTCCTCTCTCCTCTCGATTTGTTTTGATCTTTCAGACCTCTCTCCTCTCGATCTGTTTTGTTCTCTCAGACCTCTCTCCTCTCTCTTTGTTTTGCGCTCTCTGACCTCTCTCCTCTCGATCTGTTTTGATCTCTCAGTCCTCTCTCCTCTCTCTTTGTTTTGCTCTCTCCGACCTCTCTCCTCTCGATCTGTTTTGATCTCTCAGTCCTCGCTCCTCTCGATCTGTTTTGATCTCTCAGACCTCTCTCCTCTCTCTTTGTTTTGGTCTCTCAGACCTCTCTCCTCTTGATCTATTTTGATCTCTCCAACCTCTCACCTTGCTCTGTTTTGATCTCTCAGACCTCTCTCCTCTTGTTCTGTTTTGATCACTCTGAACTTGCTCTTTTCGAACTGTTTTGAATCTTAGTCCACTCAACTCTTGATCTGATTTGAACTCTCAGACCTCAGTACTCTCGATCTTTTTTGATCTCTTCATCCTCTCCCCTCTTGATCCATTTTGATCTCTCAGTTCACTCTCCTCTTAGTCTGCTTTGACCCATCAGACCTCTCCATTCTCGATCTGTTTTGATCTCTCAGTCCTCTCTCCTCTCGATCTGTTTTGATCTCACAGTCCTCTCTCCTCTCGATCTGTTTTGATCTCTCAGTCCTCTCTCCTCTCGATCTGTTTTGATCTCTCAGTCCTCTCTCCTCTCGATCTGATTTGATCTCTGACCTCTCTCCTCTCGATCTGTTTTGATCTTTCTGACCACACTCCTCTCGATCTGTTTTGATCTCTCTGACCTCTCTCCTCTCGATCTGTTTTGATCTCTCAGTCCTCTCTCCTCTCGATCTATTTTGATCTCTCAGTCCTCTCTCCTCTCGAGCTGATTTGATCTCTCAGACCCCTCTCCTCTCGATCTGTTTTGATATCTCTGACCTCTCTCCCCTCGGTCTGTTTTGATCTATCAGTCCTCTCTCCCCTCGATCTGTTTTGATCTCTCAGTCCTCTCTCCTCTCGATCTGTTTTGATCTCTCAGTCCTCTCTCCTCTCGATCTGTTTTGATCTCTCAGTCCTTTCTCCTCTCTCTTTGTTTTGATCTCTCACACCTCTCTCCTCTCGATCTGTTTTGATCTCTCAGACCAGTCTACTCTCGATTTGTTTTGATCTCTCAGTCCTCTCTCCTCTCAATCTGTTTTGATCTCTGAGACCTCTCTCCTCTCGATCTGTTTTGATCTCTCAGTCCTCTCTCCACTCGATTTGATTTGATCTCTGACCTCTCTCCTCTCGATCTGCTTTGATCTCTCAGTCCTCTCTCCTCTCGATCTATTTTGATCTCAGTCCTCTCTCCTCTCGATCTGTTTTGATCTCTCAGGCCTCTCTCCTCTCGATCTGTTTTGATCTCTCAGTCCTCTCTCCTCTCGATCTGTTTTGATCTCTCAGTCCTCTCTCCTCTCAATCTGTTTTGATCTCTGAGACCTCTCTCCTCTCGATCTGTTTTGATCTCTCAGTCCTCTCTCCACTCGATTTGATTTGATCTCTGACCTCTCTCCTCTCGATCTGCTTTGATCTCTCAGTCCTCTCTCCTCTCGATCTATTTTGATCTCAGTCCTCTCTCCTCTCGATCTGTTTTGATCTCTCAGGCCTCTCTCCTCTCGATCTGTTTTGATCTCTCAGTCCTCTCTCCTCTCGATCTGTTTTGATCTCTCAGTCCTCTCTCCTCTCGATCTGTTTTGATCTCTCAGACCTCTCTCCTCTCGATCTGTTTTGATCTCTCAGTCCTCTCTCCTCTCGATCATTTTTGATCTCTCAGTCCTCTCTCCTCTCGATCTGTTTTGATCTCTCAGACCTCTCTCCTCTCGATCTGTTTTGATCTCTCAGACCTCTCTCCTCTCGATCTGTTTTGATCTCTCAGTCCTCTCTCCTCTCGATCTATTTTGATCTCTGACGTCTCTCGTCTCGATTTGTTTTGATCTCTCAGTCCTCTCTCCTCTCGATTTGTTTTGATCTCTCAGTCTTCTCTCCTCTCGATTTGTTTTGATCTCTCAGTCCTCTCTCCTCTCGATCTGTTTTGATCTCTCAGTCCTCTCTCCTCTCGATCTGTTTTGATCACTCAGTCCTCTCTCCTTTCGAACTATTTTGATCTCTCAGTCCTCTCTCCTCTCAATCTATTTTGATCTCTGACCTCTCTCCTCTCGATCTGTTTTGATCTCTCAGTCCTCTCTCCTCTCGATCTGTTTTGATCTCTGAGTCCTTTCTCTTCTCTCTTTGTTTTGCTCTCTCAGACCTCTCTCCTCTCGATCTATTTTGATCTCTCAGTCCTCTCTCCACTCGATCTGTTTTGATCTCTCAGTCCTCTCTCCACTCGATCTGTTTTGATCTTTCAGTCCTCTCTCCTCTCGATCTGTTTTGATCTCTCAGACCTCTCTACTCTCGATTTGTTTTGATCTCTCAGTCCTCTCTCCTCTCGATCTGTTTTGATCTCTCAGACCTCTCTACTCTCGATTTGTTTTGATCTCTCAGTCCTCTCTCCTCTCAATCTGTTTTGATCTCTCAGACATCTCTCCTCTCGATCTGTTTTGATCTCTCAGTCCTCTCTCCTCTCCCTTTGTTTTGCTCTCGCCGACCTCTCTCCTCTCGATCTGTTTTGAACTCTCAGTCCTCGCTCCCCTCGATCTGTTTTGATCTCTTAGACCTCTCCCCTCTCTCTTTGTTTTGGTCTCTCAGACCTCTCTCCTCTTGATCTATTTTGATCTCTCCAACCTCTCACCTTGCTCTGTTTTGATCTCTCAGACCTCTCTCCTCTTGTTCTGTTTTGATCACTCAGAACTTGCTCTTTTCGAACTGTTTTGAATCTTAGTCCACTCAACTCTTGATCTGATTTGTCCACTCAGACCTCAGTACTCTCGATCTTTTTTGATTTCGTCATCCTCTCCCCTCTTGATCCATTTTGATCTCTCAGTCCTCTCTCCTCTCGATCTGTTTTGATCACTCTGTCCTCTCTCCTCTCGATCTATTTTGATCTCTCAGACCTCTCTCCTCTCGATCTGTTTTGATCTCTCAGACCTCTCTCCTCTCGATCTGTTTTGATCTCTCAGACCTCTCTCCTCTCGATCTATTTTGATCTCTGACGTCTCTCCTCTCGAGTTGTTTTGATCTCTCAGTCCTCTCTCCTCTCGATTTGTTTTGATCTCTCAGTCTTCTCTCCTCTCGATTTGTTTTGATCTCTCAGTCCTCTCTCCTCTCGATCTGTTTTGATCTCTCAGTCCTCTCTCCTCTCGATCTGTTTTGATCACTCAGTCCTCTCTCCTCTCGATCTATTTTGATCTCTCAGTCCTCTCTCCTCTCGATCTATTTTGATCTCTGACCTCTCTCCTCTCGATCTGTTTTGATCTCTCAGTCCTCTCTCCTCTCGATCTGTTTTGATCTCTGAGTCCTTTCTCTTCTCTCTTTGTTTTGCTCTCTCAGACCTCTCTCCTCTCGATCTGTTTTGATCTCTCAGTCCTCTCTACACTCGATCTGTTTTGATCTTTCAGTCCTCTCTCCTCTCGTTCTCTTTTGATCTCTCAGACCTCTCTACTCTCGATTTGTTTTGATCTCTCAGTCCTCTCTCCTCTCAATCTGTTTTGATCTCTCAGACCTCTCTCCTCTCTCTTTGTTTTGCTCTTTCCGACCTCTCTCCTCTCGATCTGTTTTGAACTCTCAGTCCTCGCTCCCCTCGATCTGTTTTGATCTCTCAGACCTCTCCCCTCTCTCTTTGTTTTGCTCTCTCAGACCTCTCTCCTCTTGATCTATTTTGATCTCTCCAACCTCTCACCTTGCTCTGTTTTGATCTCTCAGACCTCTCTCCTCTTGTTCTGTTTTGATCACTCTGAACTTGCTCTTTTCGAACTGTTTTGAATCTTAGTCCACTCAACTCTTGATCTGATTTGTCCTCTCAGACCTCAGTACTCTCGATCTTTTTTGATCTCTTCATCCTCTCCCCTCTTGATCCATTTTGATCTCTCAGTCCACTCTCCTCTTAGTCTGCTTTGACCCATCAGACCTCTCCATTCTCGATCTGTTTTGATCTCTGACATCTCTCCTCTCGATCTGTTTTGATGTCTCTGACCTCTCTCCTCTCGATCTGTTTTGATCTATCAGTCCTCTCTCCTCTCGATCTATTTTGATCTCTCATTCCTCTCTCCTCTCGATCTATTTTGATCTCTCTGACCTCCCTGCTCTCAATCTGTTCTGATCTCTCTGACCTCTGTCCTCTCGATCTGTTTTGATCTCTCAGTCCTCTCTCCTCTCGATTTGTTTTGATCTCTCAGTCCTTCCTCCTCTCGATCTATTTTGATCTCTGACCTCTCTCCTCTCGATTTGTTTTGATCTCTCAGTCCTCTCTCCTCTCGATCTGTTTTGATCTCTCAGTCCTCTCTCCTCTGGATCTGTTTTGATCTCTCAGTCCTCCCTCCTCTCGATCTATTTTGATCTCTGACCTCTCTCCTCTCGATCTGTTTTGATCTCTCAGTCCTCCCTCCTCTCGATTTGTTTTGATCTCCCAGTCCTCTCTCCTCTCGATCTGTTTTGATCTCTCAGTCCTCCCTCCTCTCGATTTGTTTTGATCTCTCAGTCCTCTCTCCTCTCGATTTGTTTTGATCTTTCAGAC
This sequence comes from Carcharhinus amblyrhynchos, assembly GCF_965287045.1. NCBI lineage: Eukaryota > Metazoa > Chordata > Chondrichthyes > Carcharhiniformes > Carcharhinidae > Carcharhinus > Carcharhinus amblyrhynchos. The sequence goes on from NC_137330.1 coordinate 126,427,323, forward strand.
CTCTCTCCTCTCGATCTGTTTTGTTCTCTCAGACCTCTCTCCTCTCTCTTTGTTTTGCTCTCTCTGACCTCTCTCCTCTCGATCTGTTTTGATCTCTCAGTCCTCTCTCCTCTCTCTTTGTTTTGCTCTCTCCGACCTCTCTCCTCTCGATCTGTTTTGATCTCTCAGTCCTCGCTCCTCTCGATCTGTTTTGATCTCTCAGACCTCTCTCCTCTCTCTTTGTTTTGGTCTCTCAGACCTCTCTCCTCTTGATCTATTTTGATCTCTCCAACCTCTCACCTTGCTCTGTTTTGATCTCTCAGACCTCTCTCCTCTTGTTCTGTTTTGATCACTCTGAACTTGCTCTTTTCGAACTGTTTTGAATCTTAGTCCACTCAACTCTTGATCTGATTTGAACTCTCAGACCTCAGTACTCTCGATCTTTTTTGATCTCTTCATCCTCTCCCCTCTTGATCCATTTTGATCTCTCAGTTCACTCTCCTCTTAGTCTGCTTTGACCCATCAGACCTCTCCATTCTCGATCTGTTTTGATCTCTCAGTCCTCTCTCCTCTCGATCTGTTTTGATCTCACAGTCCTCTCTCCTCTCGATCTGTTTTGATCTCTCAGTCCTCTCTCCTCTCGATCTGTTTTGATCTCTCAGTCCTCTCTCCTCTCGATCTGATTTGATCTCTGACCTCTCTCCTCTCGATCTGTTTTGATCTTTCTGACCACACTCCTCTCGATCTGTTTTGATCTCTCTGACCTCTCTCCTCTCGATCTGTTTTGATCTCTCAGTCCTCTCTCCTCTCGATCTATTTTGATCTCTCAGTCCTCTCTCCTCTCGAGCTGATTTGATCTCTCAGACCCCTCTCCTCTCGATCTGTTTTGATATCTCTGACCTCTCTCCCCTCGATCTGTTTTGATCTATCAGTCCTCTCTCCCCTCGATCTGTTTTGAACTCTCAGTCCTTTCTCCTCTCTCTTTGTTTTGATCTCTCACACCTCTCTCCTCTCGATCTGTTTTGATCTCTCAGACCAGTCTACTCTCGATTTGTTTTGATCTCTCAGTCCTCTCTCCTCTCAATCTGTTTTGATCTCTCAGACCTCTCTCCTCTCGATCTGTTTTGATCTCTCAGTCCTCTCTCCACTCGATTTGTTTTGATCTCTGACCTCTCTCCTCTCGATCTGCTTTGATCTCTCAGTCCTCTCTCCTCTCGATCTATTTTGATCTCAGTCCTCTCTCCTCTCGATCTGTTTTGATCTCTCAGGCCTCTCTCCTCTCGATCTGTTTTGATCTCTCAGTCCTCTCTCCTCTCGATCTGTTTTGATCTCTCAGTCCTCTCTCCTCTCGATCTGTTTTGATCTCTCAGACCTCTCTCCTCTCGATCTGTTTTGATCTCTCAGTCCTCTCTCCTCTCGATCATTTTTGATCTCTCAGTCCTCTCTCCTCTCGATCTGTTTTGATCTCTCAGACCTCTCTCCTCTCGATCTGTTTTGATCTCTCAGACCTCTCTCCTCTCGATCTGTTTTGATCTCTCAGTCCTCTCTCCTCTCGATCTATTTTGATCTCTGACGTCTCTCGTCTCGATTTGTTTTGATCTCTCAGTCCTCTCTCCTCTCGATTTGTTTTGATCTCTCAGTCTTCTCTCCTCTCGATTTGTTTTGATCTCTCAGTCCTCTCTCCTCTCGATCTGTTTTGATCTCTCAGTCCTCTCTCCTCTCGATCTGTTTTGATCACTCAGTCCTCTCTCCTTTCGATCTATTTTGATCTCTCAGTCCTCTCTCCTCTCAATCTATTTTGATCTCTGACCTCTCTCCTCTCGATCTGTTTTGATCTCTCAGTCCTCTCTCCTCTCGATCTGTTTTGATCTCTGAGTCCTTTCTCTTCTCTCTTTGTTTTGCTCTCTCAGACCTCTCTCCTCTCGATCTGTTTTGATCTCTCAGTCCTCTCTCCACTCGATCTGTTTTGATCTCTCAGTCCTCTCTCCACTCGATCTGTTTTGATCTTTCAGTCCTCTCTCCTCTCGATCTGTTTTGATCTCTCAGACCTCTCTACTCTCGATTTGTTTTGATCTCTCAGTCCTCTCTCCTCTCGATCTATTTTGATCTCAGTCCTCTCTCCTCTCGATCTGTTTTGATCTCTCAGGCCTCTCTCCTCTCGATCTGTTTTGATCTCTCAGTCCTCTCTCCTCTCGATCTGTTTTGATCTCTCAGTCCTCTCTCCTCTCGATCTGTTTTGATCTCTCAGACCTCTCTCCTCTCGATCTGTTTTGATCTCTCAGTCCTCTCTCCTCTCGATAATTTTTGATCTCTCAGTCCTCTCTCCTCTCGATCTGTTTTGATCTCTCAGTCCTCTCTCCTCTCGATCTGTTTTGATCTCTCAGACATCTCTCCTCTCGATCTGTTTTGATCTCTCAGTCTTCTCTCCTCTCGATTTGTTTTGATCTCTCAGTCCTCTCTCCTCTCGATCTGTTTTGATCTCTCAGTCCTCTCTCCTCTCGATCTGTTTTGATCACTCAGTGCTCTCTCCTTTCGATCTATTTTGATCTCTCAGTCCTCTCTCCTCTCAATCTATTTTGATCTCTGACCTCTCTCCTCTCGATCTGTTTTGATCTCTCAGTCCTCTCTCCTCTCGATCTGTTTTGATCTCTGAGTCCTTTCTCTTCTCTCTTTGTTTTGCTCTCTCAGACCTCTCTCCTCTCGATCTGTTTTGATCTCTCAGTCCTCTCTCCACTCGATCTGTTTTGATCTCTCAGTCCTCTCTCCACTCGATCTGTTTTGATCTTTCAGTCCTCTCTCCTCTCGATCTGTTTTGATCTCTCAGACCTCTCTCCTCTCGATCTGTTTTGATCTCTCAGTCCTCTCTCCTCTCGATCATTTTTGATCTCTCAGTCCTCTCTCCTCTCGATCTGTTTTGATCTCTCAGACCTCTCTCCTCTCGATCTGTTTTGATCTCTCAGACCTCTCTCCTCTCGATCTGTTTCGATCTCTCAGTCCTCTCTCCTCTCGATCTATTTTGATCTCTGACGTCTCTCGTCTCGATTTGTTTTGATCTCTCAGTCCTCTCTCCTCTCGATTTGTTTTGATCTCTCAGTCTTCTCTCCTCTCGATTTGTTTTGATCTCTCAGTCCTCTCTCCTCTCGATCTGTTTTGATCTCTCAGTCCTCTCTCCTCTCGATCTGTTTTGATCACTCAGTCCTCTCTCCTTTCGATCTATTTTGATCTCTCAGTCCTCTCTCCTCTCAATCTATTTTGATCTCTGACCTCTCTCCTCTCGATCTGTTTTGATCTCTCAGTCCTCTCTCCTCTCGATCTGTTTTGATCTCTGAGTCCTTTCTCTTCTCTCTTTGTTTTGCTCTCTCAGACCTCTCTCCTCTCGATCTGTTTTGATCTCTCAGTCCTCTCTCCACTCGATCTGTTTTGATCTCTCAGTCCTCTCTCCACTCGATCTGTTTTGATCTTTCAGTCCTCTCTCCTCTCGATCTGTTTTGATCTCTCAGACCTCTCTACTCTCGATTTGTTTTGATCTCTCAGTCCTCTCTCCTCTCGATCTGCTTTGATCTCTCAGACCTCTCTACTCTCGATTTGTTTTGATCTCTCAGTCCTCTCTCCTCTCCCTTTGTTTTGCTCTCTCCGACCTCTCTCCTCTCGATCTGTTTTGAACTCTCAGTCCTCGCTCCCCTCGATCTGTTTTGATCTCTTAGACCTCTCCCCTCTCTCTTTGTTTTGGTCTCTCAGACCTCTCTCCTCTTGATCTATTTTGATCTCTCCAACCTCTCACCTTGCTCTGTTTTGATCTCTCAGACCTCTCTCCTCTTGTTCTGTTTTGATCACTCAGAACTTGCTCTTTTCGAACTGTTTTGAATCTTAGTCCACTCAACTCTTGATCTGATTTGTCCACTCAGACCTCAGTACTCTCGATCTTTTTTGATTTCGTCATCCTCTCCCCTCTTGATCCATTTTGATCTCTCAGTCCTCTCTCCTCTCGATCTGTTTTGATCACTCTGTCCTCTCTCCTCTCGATCTATTTTGATCTCTCAGACCTCTCTCCTCTCGATCTGTTTTGATCTCTCAGACCTCTCTCCTCTCGATCTGTTTTGATCTCTCAGACCTCTCTCCTCTCGATCTATTTTGATCTCTGACGTCTCTCCTCTCGAGTTGTTTTGATCTCTCAGTCCTCTCTCCTCTCGATTTGTTTTGATCTCTCAGTCTTCTCTCCTCTCGATTTGTTTTGATCTCTCAGTCCTCTCTCCTCTCGATCTGTTTTGATCTCTCAGTCCTCTCTCCTCTCGATCTGTTTTGATCACTCAGTCCTCTCTCCTCTCGATCTATTTTGATCTCTCACTCCTCTCTCCTCTCGATCTATTTTGATCTCTGACCTCTCTCCTCTCGATCTGTTTTGATCTCTCAGTCCTCTCTCCTCTCGATCTGTTTTGATCTCTGAGTCCTTTCTCTTCTCTCTTTGTTTTGCTCTCTCAGACCTCTCTCCTCTCGATCTGTTTTGATCTCTCAGTCCTCTCTACACTCGATCTGTTTTGATCTTTCAGTCCTCTCTCCTCTCGTTCTCTTTTGATCTCTCAGACCTCTCTACTCTCGATTTGTTTTGATCTCTCAGTCCTCTCTCCTCTCAATCTGTTTTGATCTCTCAGACCTCTCTCCTCTCTCTTTGTTTTGCTCTTTCCGACCTCTCTCCTCTCGATCTGTTTTGAACTCTCAGTCCTCGCTCCCCTCGATCTGTTTTGATCTCTCAGACCTCTCCCCTCTCTCTTTGTTTTGCTCTCTCAGACCTCTCTCCTCTTGATCTATTTTGATCTCTCCAACCTCTCACCTTGCTCTGTTTTGATCTCTCAGACCTCTCTCCTCTTGTTCTGTTTTGATCACTCAGAACTTGCTCTTTTCGAACTGTTTTGAATCTTAGTCCACTCAACTCTTGATCTGATTTGTCCTCTCAGACCTCAGTACTCTCGATCTTTTTTGATCTCTTCATCCTCTCCCCTCTTGATCCATTTTGATCTCTCAGTCCACTCTCCTCTTAGTCTGCTTTGACCCATCAGACCTCTCCATTCTCGATCTGTTTTGATCTCTGACCTCTCTCCTCTCGATCTGTTTTGATGTCTCTGACCTCTCTCCTCTCGATCTGTTTTGATCTATCAGTCCTCTCTCCTCTCGATCTATTTTGATCTCTCAGTCCTCTCTCCTCTCGATCTATTTTGATCTCTCTGACCTCCCTCCTCTCAATCTGTTCTGATCTCTCAGTCCTCTCTCCTCTCGATCTGTTTTGATCTCTCAGTCCTCGCTCCTCTCGATCTGTTTTGATCTCTCGGACCACTCTCCTCTCGATTTGTTTTGATCTCTCAGTCCTCTCTCCTCTCGATCTGTTTTGATCTCTCAGTCCTCTCTCATCTCGATTTGTTTTGATCTCTCAGTCCTCTCTCCTCTCGATCATTTTTTATCTCTCTGACCTCTCTCCTCTCGATCTGTTTTGATCTCTCAGACCTCTCTCCTCTCGATCTGTTTTGATCTCTCAGTCCTCTCTCCTCTCGATCTATTTTGATCTCTCAGTCCTCTCTCCTCTCGATCTGTTTTGATCTCTCAGTCCTTTCTCCTCTCTCTTTGTTTTGATCTCTCACACCTCTCTCCTCTCAATTTGTTTTGATCTCTGACCTCTCCCCTCTCGATTTTTTTTGATCTCTCAGTCCTCTCTCCTCTCGATCTGTTTTGATCTCTCAGTCCTCTCTCCTCTCGATCTGTTTTGATCTCTGAGTCCTTTCTCCTCTCTCTTTGTTTTGCTCTCTCAGAACTCTCTCCTCTCGATCTGTTTTGATCTCTCAGTCCTCTCTCCTCTCGATTTGTTTTGATCTCTCAGTCCTCTCTCCTCTCGATCTGTTTTGATCTCTCAGTCCTCTCTCCTCTCGATCTGTTTTGATCTCTCAGACCTCTCTCCTCTCGATCTGTTTTGATCTCTCAGTCCTCTCTCCTCTCGATCATTTTTGATCTCTCAGTCCTCTCTCCTCTCGATCTGTTTTGATCTCTCAGACCTCTCTCCTCTCGATCTGTTTTGATCTCTCAGACCTCTCTCCTCTCGATCTGTTTTGATCTCTCAGTCCTCTCTCCTCTCGATCTGTTTTGATCTCTGACGTCTCTCGTCTCGATTTGTTTTGATCTCTCAGTCCTCTCTCCTCTCGATTTGTTTTGATCTCTCAGTCTTCTCTCCTCTCGATTTGTTTTGATCTCTCAGTCCTCTCTCCTCTCGATCTGTTTTGATCTCTCAGTCCTCTCTCCTCTCGATCTGTTTTGATCACTCAGTCCTCTCTCCTTTCGATCTATTTTGATCTCTCAGTCCTCTCTCCTCTCAATCTATTTTGATCTCTGACCTCTCTCCTCTCGATCTGTTTTGATCTCTCAGTCCTCTCTCCTCTCGATCTGTTTTGATCTCTGAGTCCTTTCTCTTCTCTCTTTGTTTTGCTCTCTCAGACCTCTCTCCTCTCGATCTGTTTTGATCTCTCAGTCCTCTCTCCACTCGATCTGTTTTGATCTCTCAGTCCTCTCTCCACTCGATCTGTTTTGATCTTTCAGTCCTCTCTCCTCTCGATCTGTTTTGATCTCTCAGACCTCTCTACTCTCGATTTGTTTTGATCTCTCAGTCCTCTCTCCTCTCGATCTATTTTGATCTCAGTCCTCTCTCCTCTCGATCTGTTTTGATCTCTCAGGCCTCTCTCCTCTCGATCTGTTTTGATCTCTCAGTCCTCTCTCCTCTCGATCTGTTTTGATCTCTCAGTCCTCTCTCCTCTCGATCTGTTTTGATCTCTCAGACCTCTCTCCTCTCGATCTGTTTTGATCTCTCAGTCCTCTCTCCTCTCGATCATTTTTGATCTCTCAGTCCTCTCTCCTCTCGATCTGTTTTGATCTCTCAGACCTCTCTCCTCTCGATCTGTTTTGATCTCTCAGACATCTCTCCTCTCGATCTGTTTTGATCTCTCAGTCTTCTCTCCTCTCGATTTGTTTTGATCTCTCAGTCCTCTCTCCTCTCGATCTGTTTTGATCTCTCAGTCCTCTCTCCTCTCGATCTGTTTTGATCACTCAGTCCTCTCTCCTTTCGATCTATTTTGATCTCTCAGTCCTCTCTCCTCTCAATCTATTTTGATCTCTGACCTCTCTCCTCTCGATCTGTTTTGATCTCTCAGTCCTCTCTCCTCTCGATCTGTTTTGATCTCTGAGTCCTTTCTCTTCTCTCTTTGTTTTGCTCTCTCAGACCTCTCTCCTCTCGATCTGTTTTGATCTCTCAGTCCTCTCTCCACTCGATCTGTTTTGATCTCTCAGTCCTCTCTCCACTCGATCTGTTTTGATCTTTCAGTCCTCTCTCCTCTCGATCTGTTTTGATCTCTCAGACCTCTCTACTCTCGATTTGTTTTGATCTCTCAGTCCTCTCTCCTCTCGATCTGCTTTGATCTCTCAGACCTCTCTACTCTCGATTTGTTTTGATCTCTCAGTCCTCTCTCCTCTCCCTTTGTTTTGCTCTCTCCGACCTCTCTCCTCTCGATCTGTTTTGAACTCTCAGTCCTCGCTCCCCTCGATCTGTTTTGATCTCTTAGACCTCTCCCCTCTCTCTTTGTTTTGGTCTCTCAGACCTCTCTCCTCTTGATCTATTTTGATCTCTCCAACCTCTCACCTTGCTCTGTTTTGATCTCTCAGACCTCTCTCCTCTTGTTCTGTTTTGATCACTCAGAACTTGCTCTTTTCGAACTGTTTTGAATCTTAGTCCACTCAACTCTTGATCTGATTTGTCCACTCAGACCTCAGTACTCTCGATCTTTTTTGATTTCGTCATCCTCTCCCCTCTTGATCCATTTTGATCTCTCAGTCCTCTCTCCTCTCGATCTGTTTTGATCACTCTGTCCTCTCTCCTCTCGATCTATTTTGATCTCTCAGACCTCTCTCCTCTCGATCTGTTTTGATCTCTCAGACCTCTCTCCTCTCGATCTGTTTTGATCTCTCAGACCTCTCTCCTCTCGATCTATTTTGATCTCTGACGTCTCTCCTCTCGAGTTGTTTTGATCTCTCAGTCCTCTCTCCTCTCGATTTGTTTTGATCTCTCAGTCTTCTCTCCTCTCGATTTGTTTTGATCTCTCAGTCCTCTCTCCTCTCGATCTGTTTTGATCTCTCAGTCCTCTCTCCTCTCGATCTGTTTTGATCACTCAGTCCTCTCTCCTCTCGATCTATTTTGATCTCTCACTCCTCTCTCCTCTCGATCTATTTTGATCTCTGACCTCTCTCCTCTCGATCTGTTTTGATCTCTCAGTCCTCTCTCCTCTCGATCTGTTTTGATCTCTGAGTCCTTTCTCTTCTCTCTTTGTTTTGCTCTCTCAGACCTCTCTCCTCTCGATCTGTTTTGATCTCTCAGTCCTCTCTACACTCGATCTGTTTTGATCTTTCAGTCCTCTCTCCTCTCGTTCTCTTTTGATCTCTCAGACCTCTCTACTCTCGATTTGTTTTGATCTCTCAGTCCTCTCTCCTCTCAATCTGTTTTGATCTCTCAGACCTCTCTCCTCTCTCTTTGTTTTGCTCTTTCCGACCTCTCTCCTCTCGATCTGTTTTGAACTCTCAGTCCTCGCTCCCCTCGATCTGTTTTGATCTCTCAGACCTCTCCCCTCTCTCTTTGTTTTGCTCTCTCAGACCTCTCTCCTCTTGATCTATTTTGATCTCTCCAACCTCTCACCTTGCTCTGTTTTGATCTCTCAGACCTCTCTCCTCTTGTTCTGTTTTGATCACTCAGAACTTGCTCTTTTCGAACTGTTTTGAATCTTAGTCCACTCAACTCTTGATCTGATTTGTCCTCTCAGACCTCAGTACTCTCGATCTTTTTTGATCTCTTCATCCTCTCCCCTCTTGATCCATTTTGATCTCTCAGTCCACTCTCCTCTTAGTCTGCTTTGACCCATCAGACCTCTCCATTCTCGATCTGTTTTGATCTCTGACCTCTCTCCTCTCGATCTGTTTTGATGTCTCTGACCTCTCTCCTCTCGATCTGTTTTGATCTATCAGTCCTCTCTCCTCTCGATCTATTTTGATCTCTCAGTCCTCTCTCCTCTCGATCTATTTTGATCTCTCTGACCTCCCTCCTCTCAATCTGTTCTGATCTCTCAGTCCTCTCTCCTCTCGATCTGTTTTGATCTCTCAGTCCTCGCTCCTCGCGATCTGTTTTGATCTCTCAGACCTCTCTCCTCTCGATCTGTTTTGATCTCTCGGACCACTCTCCTCTCGATTTGTTTTGATCTCTCAGTCCTCTCTCCTCTCGATCTGTTTTGATCTCTCAGTCCTCTCTCATCTCGATTTGTTTTGATCTCTCAGTCCTCTCTCCTCTCGATCATTTTTTATCTCTCTGACCTCTCTCCTCTCGATCTGTTTTGATCTCTCAGACCTCTCTCCTCTCGATCTGTTTTGATCTCTCAGTCCTCTCTCCTCTCGATCTATTTTGATCTCTCAGTCCTCTCTCCTCTCGATCTGTTTTGATCTCTCAGTCCTTTCTCCTCTCTCTTTGTTTTGATCTCTCACACCTCTCTCCTCTCAATTTGTTTTGATCTCTGACCTCTCCCCTCTCGATTTTTTTTGATCTCTCAGTCCTCTCTCCTCTCGATCTGTTTTGATCTCTCAGTCCTCTCTCCTCTCGATCTGTTTTGATCTCTGAGTCCTTTCTCCTCTCTCTTTGTTTTCCTCTCTCAGAACTCTCTCCTCTCGATCTGTTTTGATCTCTCAGTCCTCTCTCCTCTCGATTTGTTTTGATCTCTCAGTCTTCTCTTCTCTCGATTTGTTTTGATCTCTCAGTCCTCACTCCTCTCGATCTGTTTTGATCTCTCAGACCTCTCTCCTCTCGATCTGTTTTGATCTCTCAGACCTCTCTCCTCTCGATTTGTTTTGATCACTCAGTCCTCTCTCCTCTCGATCTGTTTTGATCTCTCTGACCTCTCTCCTCTCGATTTGTTTTGATCTCTCAGTCCTCTCTCCTCTCGATCTATTTTGATATCTGACGTCTCTCCTCTCGAGTTGTTTTGATCTCTCAGTCCTCTCTCCTCACGATTTGTTTTGATCTCTCAGTCTTCTCTCCTCTCGATCTGTTTTGATCTCTCAGTCCTCTCTCCTCTCGATCTGTTTTGATCTCTGAGTCCTTTCTCCTCTCTCTTTGTTTTGCTCTCTCAGAACTCTCTCCTCTCGATCTGTTTTGATCTCTCAGTCCTCTCTCCTCTCGATTTGTTTTGATCTCTCAGTCTTCTCTTCTCTCGATTTGTTTTGATCTCTCAGTCCTCACTCCTCTCGATCTGTTTTGATCTCTCAGACCTCTCTCCTCTCGATCTGTTTTGATCTCTCAGTCCTCACTCCTCTCGATCTGTTTTGATCTCTCAGACCTCTCTCCTCTCGATCTGTTTTGATCTCTCACACCTCTCTCCTCTCAATTTGTTTTGATCTCTGACCTCTCCCCTCTCGATTTTTTTTGATCTCTCAGTCCTCTCTCCTCTCGATCTGTTTTGATCTCTCAGTCCTCTCTCCTCTCGATCTGTTTTGATCTCTGAGTCCTTTCTCCTCTCTCTTTGTTTTCCTCTCTCAGAACTCTCTCCTCTCGATCTGTTTTGATCTCTCAGTCCTCTCTCCTCTCGATTTGTTTTGATCTCTCAGTCTTCTCTTCTCTCGATTTGTTTTGATCTCTCAGTCCTCACTCCTCTCGATCTGTTTTGATCTCTCAGACCTCTCTCCTCTCGATCTGTTTTGATCTCTCAGACCTCTCTCCTCTCGATTTGTTTTGATCACTCAGTCCTCTCTCCTCTCGATCTGTTTTGATCTCTCTGACCTCTCTCCTCTCGATTTGTTTTGATCTCTCAGTCCTCTCTCCTCTCGATCTATTTTGATATCTGACGTCTCTCCTCTCGAGTTGTTTTGATCTCTCAGTCCTCTCTCCTCACGATTTGTTTTGATCTCTCAGTCTTCTCTCCTCTCGATCTGTTTTGATCTCTCAGTCCTCTCTCCTCTCGATCTGTTTTGATCTCTGAGTCCTTTCTCCTCTCTCTTTGTTTTGCTCTCTCAGAACTCTCTCCTCTCGATCTGTTTTGATCTCTCAGTCCTCTCTCCTCTCGATTTGTTTTGATCTCTCAGTCTTCTCTTCTCTCGATTTGTTTTGATCTCTCAGTCCTCACTCCTCTCGATCTGTTTTGATCTCTCAGACCTCTCTCCTCTCGATCTGTTTTGATCTCTCAGTCCTCTCTCCTCTCGATTTGTTTTGATCACTCAGTCCTCTCTCCTCTCGATCTGTTTTGATCTCTCTGACCTCTCTCCTCTCGATTTGTTTTGATCTCTCAGTCCTCTCTCCTCTCGATCTATTTTGATATCTGACGTCTCTCCTCTCGAGTTGTTTTGATCTCTCAGTCCTCTCTCCTCACGATTTGTTTTGATCTCTCAGTCTTCTCTCCTCTCGATTTGTTTTGATCTCTCAGTCCTCTCTCGTCTCGATCTGTTTTGATCTCTCACTCCTCTCTCCTCTCGATCTGTTTTGATCACTCAGTCCTCTCTCCTCTCGATCTGCTTTGATCTCTCAGTCCTCTCTCCTCTCGATTTGTTTTGATCTCTGACCTCTCTCCTCGATGTGCTTTGATCTCTCAGTCCTCTCTCCTCTCGATCTATTTTGATCTCTCAGTCCTCACTCCTCTCGATTTGTTTTGATCTCTCAGTCCTCTCTCCTCTCGATCTGTTTCGATCTCTGACCTCTCTCCTCTCGATCTGTTTTGATCTCTCAGTCCTATCTCCTCTCGATCTGTTTTGATCTCTCAGTCCTCTTTCCTCTCGATCTGTTTTGATCTCTCAGACCTCTCTCCTCTCGATCTGTTTTGATCACTCAGTCCTCTCTCCTCTCGATCAATTTTGATCCCTCAGTCCACTCTCCTCTCGATCTGTTTTGATCTCTCAGACCTCTCTCCTCTCGATCTGTTTTGATCACTCAGTCCTCTCTCCACTCGATCTGTTTTGATCTCTCAGTGTTCTCTCCTCTCAATCTGTTATGATGTCTCAGTCCTCTCTCCTCTCGACCTGTTTTGATCTCTCAGTCCTCTCTCCTCTCGACCTGTTTTGATCTCTCAGTCCTCTCTCCTCTCGATCTGTTTTGATCTCTGAGTCCTTTCTCCTCTCTCTTTGTTTGGCTCATTGATTGGTCGACCCATGTTGGACGAGGTGGGCTCGAGGAGGAGTTCTTGGAATGCTGCCGGGATAATTTCCTTGAACAGTGTGTGTTGGAGCCGACGAGGGAGCGAGCTATCTTGGATCTGGTGCTATGTAATGAGACGGGTAGAATTAGGTACCTTGCGGTGAAGGATCCTCTTGGAGAGAGTGATCATTGTATGGTGGAGTTTCTGGTGCAGATGGAGGAGGAGAAAGTGGGTTCCCGGACACGCGTCCTTTGTTTGAATAGAGGGGAGTACGGTAGGATGAGAGAGGAATTGGCGAATGTGGACTGGGGGAATGTGTTGGAAGGTAGGTCTGCTGAGGAGCAGTGGAGGATCTTTAAGGAGATCTTTCTTGGTGCTCAGCAGAAATTTATTCCGATGGTTAAAAAGGACTGTAGGAAGAGAGGTAATAAGCCGTGGATAACGAAGGAGGTGAAGGAAAGTGTTAAATTAAAAGCGGAGGAATTTAGAGTAGCTAAGAGCAGTGGGCGAGAAGAGGATTGGGAAAGGTTTAAATGTCAACAAAGATTGACAAAGAAGTTGATAAAGGAGGGTAGGAGAAGCTATGAGGCTGGGCTAGCACTTAATATAAAAAAGGATAGCAAGAGTTTTTATAAATATATAAAAAGGAAGAGGCTGGCTAGGGTGAACGTTGGTCCTTTAGAGGATGAGAAAGGGGACCTAGTGGTAGGGGATGGGGATATGGCTAAGGTATTGAATAACTTTTTTGTTTCTGTCTTCACGGAGGAGGACGTGAATAATTTGCCGGGTGTTAGCGATGGAAAGGTGGTAGGAATGGAGGGTCTTAATGACATTACTGTTACTAGAGAGGTGGTGCTCGACAGACTGGAGGGGCTGATTGTGGACAAGTCCCCAGGACCGGATGGAATGCATCCGAGGGATCTGAAAGAAATGGCGGAGGTGATAGTGGATGCCTTGGTGGTTATTTTCCAGACGTCGCTGGATTCCGGGGAAGTGCCGGAAGATTGGAAAACGGCTAATGTTACGCCGTTGTTTAAGAAGGGTGCCAGGCAAAAGGCAGGGAATTATAGGCCGGTTAGTTTAACGTCTGTGGTAGGTAAAATGTTAGAATCCATCATTAAGCAGGAAATTGCGAGGCATCTTGAAGGGAATTGCTTGATAGGGCGGACGCAACACGGTTTCATTAAAGGGAAGTCGTGTCTGACAAATTTACTGGAGTTCTATGAGGATGTGTCTAGGGCAGTGGATAGAGGAGAGCCGGTGGATGTGGTCTTTCTGGATTTTCAGAAGGCGTTTGACAAGGTACCTCACAAGAGGTTATTGCAGAAGGTCAGGGGACATGGAGTTGGGGGTAGGGTGTTAGCGTGGATAGAGGATTGGTTGTCAAATAGGAGGCAGAGAGTGGGGGTCAATGGGTGCTATTCGGATTGGCGGTTGGTGACTAGTGGGGTGCCCCAGGGGTCGGTGCTGGGGCCTCAGCTATTTACCATTTATATAGATGATCTGGAGGAGGGAACCGAGTGCAGGGTGTCGAAATTTGCTGATGACACCAAGATTGGGGGAACGGCAAATTGTGCGGAGGGTGTGGAGAGTCTGCAGAAGGATCTAGATAGGCTGGGCGAATGGGCCAGGAAATGGCAAATGGAATTTAATGTTGGCAAGTGTGAGGTGGTCCACTTTGGTAGGAAGAATGGTAGGAAGGACTATTACTTACGTGGCGAAAAACTGCAGCAGGCGACGGTGCAGAGGGACCTCGGGGTCCTTGTGCATGAATCGCAAAAACCCAGCTTGCAGGTGCAGCAGGTGGTCAGGAAGGCGAATGGGATGCTGGCCTTCATAGCGAGGGGGATTGAATATAAAAGTAGGGAGGTCTTGCTGCAGCTGTATAGGGCACTGGTGAGGCCGCAGCTGGAGTACTGTGTGCAGTTTTGGGCGCCGCACCTGCGCAAGGATATTTTGGCCCTGGAGGGAGTGCAGAGGAGGTTTACTAGGCTGATACCGGAGTTGAGGGGATTGAGCTATGAGGAGAGGCTGAATAAACTAGGCTTGTACTCGTTAGAGTTTAGAAGAATGAGGGGAGATCTCATTGAGACGTATAAGATGATGAATGGGATGGATAGGATAGAGGTGGAGAGACTCTTCCCGCTCAAAAAAGACAGTAGGACTAGGGGGCACAGCCTCAAGATAAAGGGGAGGCGGTTTAGAACGGAGTTGAGGAGGAATTTCTTCACTCAAAGGGTGGTGAATCTCTGGAATTCTCTGCCCGTTGAAGTGGTGGAGGCTGCCTCGCTAAATATTTTTAAGAAGCGGGTTGATGGGTTTTTGATAAGAGAAGGGATTAAGGGTTATGGGGAGAGGGCGGGAAAGTGGAACTGAGCCACAACAGATCAGCCATGATCTTATTGAATGGCGGGGCAGGCTCGAAGGGCTAGATGGCCTACTCCTGCTCCTATTTCTTATGTTCTTATGTTCTCTCAGAACTCTCTCCTCTCGATCTGTTTTGATCTCTCAGTCCTCTCTCCTCTCGATCTGTTTTGATCTCTCAGACCTCTCTCCTCTCGATCTGTTTTGATCTCTCTGACCTCTCTCCTCTCGATTTGTTTTGATCTCTCAGTCCTCTCTCCTCTCGATCTATTTTGATCTCTGACGTCTCTCCTCTCGAGTTGTTTTGATCTCTCAGTCCTCTCTCCTCACGATTTGTTTTGATCTCTCAGTCTTCTCTCCTCTCGATTTGTTTTGATCTCTCAGTCCTCTCTCCTCTCGATTTGTTTTGATCTCTCAGTCCTCTCTCCTCTCGACCTGTTTTGATCTCTCAGTCCTCCCTCCTCTCGATCTGTTTTGATCTCTCAGTCCTCTCTCCCTTCGATCTGTTTTGATCTCTCAGTCCTCTCTCCTCTCGATTTCTTTTGATCTCTCAGTCCTCTCTCCTCTCGATCATTTTTGATCTGTCTGACCTAGCTCCTCTCGATCTGTTTTGATCTCTCTGACCTCTCTCCTCTCGATATGTTTTGATCTCTCAGTCCTCTCTCCTCTCGATCTGTTTTGATCTCTCAGTCCTCTCTCCTCTCGATCTGTTTTGATCTCTCAGTGCTTTCTCCTCTCTCTTTGTTTTGATCTCTCAGACCTCTCTCCTCTCGATTTGTTTTGAGCTCTGACCTCTCTCCTCTCGATTTTTTTGGATCTCTCAGTCCTCTCTCCTCTCGATCTGTTTTGATCTCTCAGTCCTCTCTCCTCTCGATCTGCTTTGATCACTCAGTCCTCTCTCCTCTCGATTTGTTTTGATCTCTGACCTCTCTCCTCTCGATCTGCTTTGATCTCTCAGTCCTCTCTCCTCTCGATCTGTTTTGATCTCTCAGTCCTCTCTCCTCTCGATCTGTTTTGATCTCTCACTCCTCTCTCCTCTCGATCTGTTTTGATCTCTCAGTCCTCTCTCCTCTCGATCTGTTTTGATCTCTCAGTCCTCTCTCCTCTCGATCTGTTTTGATCTCTCAGTCCTCTCTCCTCTCGATCTGTTTTGATCTCTCAGTCCTCTCTCCTCTCGATCTGTTTTGATCTCTCAGACCTCTCTCCTCTCGATCTGTTTTGATCTCTCAGTCCTCTCTCCTCTCGATCTATTTTGATCTCTGACCTATCTCCTCTCGATCTGTTTTGATCTCTCAGTCCTCTCTCCTCTCGATCTGTTTTGATCTCTCAGTCCTCTCTCCTCTCGATCTGTTTTGATCTCACTGTCCTCTCTCCTCTGGATCTGTTTTGATCTCTCAGTCCTCTCTCCTCTCGATCTGTTTTGATCTCTCAGTCCTCTGTCCTCTCGATCTGTTTTGATCTCTCAGTCCTCTCTCCTCTCGATCTGTTTTGATCTCTCAGTCCTCTTTCCTCTCGATCTGTTTTGATCTCTCAGTCCTCTCTCCTCTCGATCTGTTTTGATCTCTCAGTCCTCTTTCCTCTCGATCTGTTTTGATCTCTCAGTCCTCTCTCCTCTCGATCTCTTTTGATCTCTGACCTCTCTCCTCTCGATTTGTTTTGATCTCTCAGTCCTATCTCCTCTCGATCTGTTTTGATCTCTCAGTCCTTTCTCCTCTCGATCTGTTTTAATCTCTCTGTCCTCTCTCCTCTCGATCTGTTTTGATCTCTCCGACCTCTCTCCTCTCTCTTTGTTTTGATCTCTCTGACCTCTCTCCTCTCTCTTTGTTTTGATCTCTCTGACCTCTGTCCTCTCGATCTGTTTTGATCTCTCTGACCTCTCTCCTCTCGATCTGTTTTGATTTCTCAGTCCTCTCTCCTCTCGATTTGTTTTGATCTCTCGGTCCTCTCACCTCTCGATCTATTTTGATCTCTCAGTCCTTTCTCCTCTCGATCTGTTTTGATCTTTCAGACCTCTCTTCTCTCGACCTATTTTGATCTTTCTGACCTCTCTCCTCTTGATCTGTTTTGATCTCTCAGACCTCTCTCCTCTCGATCTGTTTTGATCTCTCAGACCTCCCTCCTCTCGATCTGGTTTGATCTCTCTGACCTCTCTCCTCTCGATCTGTTTTGATCTCTCAGTCCTCTCTCCTCTCGATCTGTTTTGATCTCTCAGTCCTCTCTCCTCTCGATCTATTTTGATCTCTCAGACCTCTCTCCTCTCGGTCTATTTTGATCTCTCAGTCCTCTCTCCTCTCTCTTTGTTTTCATCTCTCTGACCTCTCTCCTCTCCATCTGTTTTGATCTCTCAGTCCTCTCTCCTCTCGATCTGTTTTGATCTCTCAGTGCTTTCTCCTCTCTCTTTGTTTTGATCTCTCAGACCTCTCTCCTCTCGATTTGTTTTGATCTCTGACCTCTCTCCTCTCGATTTTTTTGGATCTCTCAGTCCTCTCTCCTCTCGATCTGCTTTGATCACTCAGTCCTCTCTCCTCTCAATTTGTTTTGATCTCTGACCTCTCTCCTCTCGATCTGCTTTGATCTCTCAGTCCTCTCTCCTCTCGATCTGTTTTGATCTCTCAGTCCTCTCTCCTCTCGATCTGTTTTGATCTCTCACTCCTCTCTCCTCTCGATCTGTTTTGATCTCTCAGTCCTCTCTCCTCTCGATCTGTTTTGATCTCTCAGTCCTCTCTCCTCTCGATCTGTTTTGATCTCTCAGTCCTCTCTCCTCTCGATCTGTTTTGATCTCTCAGTCCTCTCTCCTCTCGATCTGTTTTGATCTCTCAGACCTCTCTCCTCTCGATCTGTTTTGATCTCTCAGTCCTCTCTCCTCTCGATCTATTTTGATCTCTGACCTATCTCCTCTCGATCTGTTTTGATCTCTCAGTCCTCTCTCCTCTCGATCTGTTTTGATCTCTCAGTCCTCTCTCCTCTCGATCTGTTTTGATCTCACTGTCCTCTCTCCTCTGGATCTGTTTTGATCTCTCAGTCCTCTCTCCTCTCGATTTGTTTTGATCTCTCGGTCCTCTGTCCTCTCGATCTGTTTTGATCTCTCAGTCCTCTTTCCTCTCGATCTGTTTTGATCTCTCAGTCCTCTTTCCTCTCGATCTGTTTTGATCTCTCAGTCCTCTCTCCTCTCGATCTCTTTTGATCTCTGACCTCTCTCCTCTCGATTTGTTTTGATCTCTCAGTCCTATCTCCTCTCGATCTGTTTTGATCTCTCAGTCCTTTCTCCTCTCGATCTGTTTTAATCTCTCTGTCCTCTCTCCTCTCGATCTGTTTTGATCTCTCCGACCTCTCTCCTCTCTCTTTGTTTTGATCTCTCTGACCTGTCTCCTCTCTCTTTGTTTTGATCTCTCTGACCTCTGTCCTCTCGATCTGTTTTGATCTCTCTGACCTCTCTCTTCTCGATCTGTTTTGATTTCTCAGTCCTCTCTCCTCTCGATTTGTTTTGATCTCTCGGTCCTCTCACCTCTCGATCTATTTTGATCTCTCAGTCCTTTCTCCTCTCGATCTGTTTTGATCTTTCAGACCTCTCTTCTCTCGACCTATTTTGATCTTTCTGACCTCTCTCCTCTTGATCTGTTTTGATCTCTCAGACCTCTCTCCTCTCGATCTGTTTTGATCTCTCAGACCTCCCTCCTCTCGATCTGGTTTGATCTCTCTGACCTCTCTCCTCTCGATCTGTTTTGATCTCTCAGTCCTCTCTCCTCTCGATCTGTTTTGATCTCTCAGTCCTCTCTCCTCTCGATCTATTTTGATCTCTCAGACCTCTCTCCTCTCGGTCTATTTTGATCTCTCAGTCCTCTCTCCTCTCTCTTTGTTTTCATCTCTCTGACCTCTCTCCTCTCCATCTGTTTTGATCTCTCAGTCCTCTCTCCTCTCGATCTATTTTGATCTCTCAGTCCTCTCTCCTCTCGATCTGTTTTGATCTCTCTGACCTCTCTCCTCTCGATTTGTTTTGATCTCTCAGTCCTCTCTCCTCTCGATCTGTTTTGATCTCTCATTCCTCTCTCCTCTCGATCTGTTTTGATCTCTCAATCCTCTCTCCTCTCTCTTTGTTTTGATCTCTCTCACCTCGCTCCTCTCGATCTGTTTTGATCTCTCAGTCCTCTCTCCTCTCTCTTTGTTTTGATCTCTCAGTCCTCTCTCCTCTCGATCTGTTTTGATCTCTCTGACCTCTCTCCTCTCGATCTGTTTTGATCTCTCTGACCTCTCTCCTCTCGATCTGTTTTGATCTCTCAGTCCTCTCTCCTCTCGATCTCTTTTGCTCTCTCTGACCTCTCTCCTCTCGATTTGTTTTGATCTCTCACTCCTCTCTCCTCTCGATTTGTTTTGATCTCTCAGACCTCTCTCCTCTCGATCTATTTTGAACTTTCAGACCTCTCTTCTCTCAATCTATTTTGATCTTTCTGATCCCTCTCCTCTCGATCTGTTTTGATCTCTCACTGCTCTCTCCTCTCGATTTGTTTTGATCTCTCAGACCTCTCTCCTCTCGATCTATTTTGAACTTTCAGACCTCTCTTCTCTCGATCTATTTTGATCTTTCTGATCTCTCTCCTCTCAATCTGTTTTGATCTCTCAGTCCTCTCTCCTCTCGATTTGTTTTGATCTCTCTTTCCTCTCTCCTCTCTATCTGTTTTGATCTCTCTGACCTCTCTCCTCTCGATTTGTTCTGATCTCTCAGACCTCTCTCTTCTCGATTTGTTTTGATTCTCTGACCTCTCGTCTCTCAATCTTTTTGAATGCTCAGACCTCTCTCCTCCTCATCAGCTTTGACCTCAGACCTCTCTCCTCTTAACCTGTTTTGATCTCTTAGACCTCCCTCCTTTTGATCTTTTTTGACCTCCTCAGCCCTCCCTCCTCTCCATTTGTTTTGATCTCTCTGACCTTTCTCTTGTCGATCTGTTTTGATCTCTGAGTCCTCCCACCTCTCGATCTGTTATGAACTCTCAATCCTTTCTCCACTTGATCTGTTTTCATCTCTCAGACCTCTCTCCTGTCGTATTTTGAACTCTCAGTCTTCTCTCCTCTCGATCTGTTTTGACCTCTCAGTCCTCTCTCCACTCTATCATTTTTGATCTCTCAGACCTCTCCGCTCTCAGTCTGTTTTGAACTCTCAGGCCTCTTTCTTCTCAATCTGCTTTGATCTATTCTGATTGGCAGTTGGTGACTAGTGGAGTGCCACAGGAATCAATGCTGGGGCCTCAACTATTTACCATTTATATAGATGATCTGGAGGAGGGGGCTGAGTGTAGGGTGACAAAATTTGCTGATGACACCAAGATTGGTGGAAAAGCAGATTGTGCGGAGGCTGTGGAAAGTCTGCAGAGGGATCTGGATAGGCTAAGCAATTGAGCGAGGACCTGGCAGATGGAGTACAATGTTAGCAAGTGTGAGGTTATCCACTTTGGCAAGGAATAATCGTAGGAGGGATTCCCAGTTAAAGGGCGAAAAGCTGCAACATGCTACGGTGCAGAGGGACCTGGGGGTCCTTGTGCATGAGTCGCAAAAACCCAGTTGCAGGTGCAGCAGGTGATCAAGAAGGCGAATGGGATGTTGGCCTTTATAGCGTGGGGGATAGAATATAAAAGCAGGGAGGTCTTGCTGCAATTGTACAGGGCACTGGTGAGGCCGCAGCTGGAGTACTGTGTGCAGTTTTGGTCGCTGCACTTGTACAAGGATATTTTGGCCTTGGAGGGAGTGCAGAGGAGGTTCACTAGGCTGATACCGGAGATGAGGGGGTTAGACTATGAAGAGAGACTGAATAGACTGGTCTGTACTCGTTGGAGTTTAGAAGAATGAGGGGGGATCTTATAGAGACGTATAAGATAATGAAGGGGATGGATAGGGAAGAGGTAGAGAGATTCTTCCCGCTCAGAAAGGACAGCAGGACTAGGGGGCACAGCCTCAAGGTAAGTGGGGTGCAGTTTAGAACAGAGTTGAGGAGGAACTTCTTCACTCAAAGGGTGGTGAATCTCTGGAATTCTCTGCCCGTTGAAGTGGTGGAGGCTACCTCGCTAAATATATTTAAGACGCGGGTAGATAGGTTTTTGATAGGCAAGGGTATTAAGGGTTATGGGGAGAAAGCGGGAAAATGGAAGTCAGCCACTACAGATCAGCCATGATCTTATTGAATCGCGGGGCAGGCTCGAAGGGCTAGGTGGCCTACTCCTGCTCCTATTTCTTATGTTCTTATGTTCTCTCAGTCCTCTCTCTTCTCAATCTACTTTGATCTCTCAGTTCTCTCTCCTCTTGATCTGTTTTGACCTCTCGTCTTCTCTCCTCTCCAACCATTTTGGATTCTGTGACCTCTGTCCTCTCAATCTGCTTTGGACTGTCACATAAATTATTTTAGCACAAGGTAAGTGATGTTGGGCTTAATCTATTAGCATTGCTATACAGTTGGCTAACTGATAATGAATAGGATGGGAGTGGAGGGATATGGTCCCATGAAGGGTAGGGGATTTTTGTTCAGTTGGGCATCATAATCGGTACAGGCTTGGTGGGCCAAAGGGCCTGTTTCTGTGCTGTAATTTTCTTTGTTCTTGTTCCTTGAAAGAAAACAGACAGGATAAATTGTTCAGTTTCAGATTGTCATACTGTAACAAGTGTTGTGCTGAGTCCTCAACTGTATAACAGGACCAGGAGCAATAAATGTATATCAATGGGAATAAAGTATCTGAACAGATTAAGGTTGCAGACATTAACAGACTTAAAATATTACATATTTAAATTGTTGTCTGGTGTCTTTTGATAGGTATCAAACTTATTTGCTCGGGATGAACTTGATGAGATTACTCAATCGCTGATTGCACCAATGAAAAAAGAAACACCTCGTACCCCTCCCACTTTTGACAATCTATATGAATATTTCATAAAAAGAGCCAGGAAACATCTTCATGTTGTTCTTTGTTTTTCTCCGGTTAGTTATGGTTTTAGTTTTGTTATCTGTCTAACAAGAATTTCTATATAAGAACATAAGAACATATGAAATAGGAGCAGGAGTAGGCCATCTAGCCCTTCGAGCCTGCCCCGCCATTCAATAAGATCATGGCTGATCTGTTGTGGCTCAGTTCCACTTTCCCGCCCTCTCCCCATAACCCTTAATCCCCTCTCTTATCAAGAACCCATCAACCCGCTTCTTAAAAATATTTAGCGAGGCAGCCTCCACCACTTCAACGGGCAGAGAATTCCAGAGATTCACCACCCTTTGAGTGAAGAAGTTCCTCCTCAACTCCGTTCTAAACCGCCCCCCCTTTATCTTGAGGCTGTGCCCCCTAGTCCTACTGTCTTTTTTGAGCGGGAAGAGTCTCTCCACCTCTATCCTATCCATCCCATTCATCATCTTATACGTCTCAATGAGATCTCCCCTCATTCTTCTAAACTCTAACGAGTACAAGCCTAGTTTATTCAGCCTCTCCTCATAGCTCAATCCCCTCAACTCCGGTATCAGCCTAGTAAACCTCCTCTGCACTCCCTCCAGGGCCAAAATATCCTTGCGCAGGTGCGGCGCCCAAAACTGCACACAGTACTCCAGCTGCGGCCTCACCAATGCCCTATACAGCTGCAGCAAGACCTCCCTACTTTTATATTCAATCCCCCTCGCTATGAAGGCCAGCATCCCATTCGCCTTCCTGACCACCTGCTGCACCTGCAAGCTGGGTTTTTGCGACTCATGCACAAGGACCCCGAGGTCCCTCTGCACCGTCGCCTGCTGCAGTTTTTCGCCCCGTAAGTAATAGTCCTTCCTACCATTCTTCCTACCAAAGTGGACCACCTCACACTTGCCAACATTAAATTCCATTTGCCATTTCCTGGCCCATTCGTCAGCCTATCTAGATCCTTCTGCAGACTCTCCACACCCTCCGCACAATTTGCCTTTCCCCCAATCTTGGTGTCATCAGCAAATTTCGACACCATACACTCGGTTCCCTCCTCCAGATCATCTATATAAATGGTAAATAGCTGAGGCCCCAGCACCGACCCCTGGGGCACCCCACTAGTCACCAACCGCCAATCCGAATAGCACCCATTGACCCCCACTCTCTGCCTCCTATTTGACAACCAATCCTCTATCCACGCTAACACCCTACCCCCAACTCCATGTCCCCTGACCTTCTGCAATAACCTCTTGTGAGGTACCTTGTCAAACGCCTTCTGAAAATCCAGAAAGACCACATCCACCGGCTCTCCTCTATCCACTGCCCTAGACACATCCTCATAGAACTCCAGTAAATTTGTCAGACACGACTTCCCTTTAATGAAACCGTGTTGCGTCCGCCCTATCAAGCAATTCCCTTCAAGATGCCTCGCAATTTCCTCCTTAATGACGGATTCTAACATTTTACCTACCACAGACGTTAAACTGTATCGGTGCAAGAATGTTTGATTTTGATTTGTGATTAATCCATTTTAATCAAGTGCCATTATTGGTCACATCGAGTCAGAGAGCCAGAGAGCAATACAGTATGGAAACAGACCCATTGACCCAACCCATGGCGCCCTCCCAGCTAGTCCCAATTGTCTGTGCTTGGCCCATCTCCCCCTAATCCTTTTCCATCCATTTACTTATCCAAATGCTTCTTAAATGTTGCTATTGTACCTGTCTCAGCCACTTTCTCTGGCAGCTCATTGCTATAAACACCGCCCTTTATGTGAAGAAGTTGTCCCTTAGGTACCTTTTAAATCTTTCCCTCTCACCTCAAACCTTTATCCTCTCGTTTTCAATTCCACTTTCGTAAAATTTTTTGAGGAGGTGACAAAAACGGTTGACGATGGACGAGCTGTTGATGTCATCTATATGGGTTTCAGCGAGGCATTTGACAAAGTCTCTCACGGTAGGCTGGTAGAAAAGGTTAAGGCTCATGGGATACAAGAAAGACCTATTATGCCTACATTCTGCTTCCTGTTAGTCAGCCAGTGTTCCAACTATGCCAATATACAACTTATAATATGCACTTTTATTCTCCACAATAAAATTTGATGTGTCACTTTATCAAATGCCTTCTTGAAATCTGAGTGCAATGCATCCACCAGTTTCAGTTATCCACAGCACATGTTTCTTCCTCAAAGAACTCTAATAAGTTGTTTAAACATGATTTACCTTTCACATAGACATGTTGACTGTACTGGATTAAGTCGAGTTTATCCAAGTGCCTTGCTCTAACTTCTTTAATAATAGCTACTAACAACAGCTATTCGGCTAGCTGGCCTGCACTTTCCCATTTTCTGTCTCCCCCACTCCCTTGAATAAAGTTCTGGTCTTTAGAGTGTTACGAGAATGTGATTGGGGAACTCACTAATGTGAAACAAACAGAAGCAGTTGTATTAAAGGAGGTATAAACTTCTTTTTGTTTTTGTCTCTGAGTATCATCATGGTAGGATGACTTGAGTTTTGTATGTATATTTCTCAGCTAACTGTTATGTTTGTTTTGATGCTAGGTTGGTGAAAAGTTTCGATCACGTGCACTGAAGTTCCCTGGTCTGATCTCTGGATGCACAATGGATTGGTTCAGTCGCTGGCCCAGAGAGGCATTGGTTGCTGTCTCTAATTATTTCCTTTCTGGTTTCTATATTGCTTGCTCAAACGAGGTGAAAACCCAACTTGTGGCAACAATGGGTGTTTTTCATGACAAGGTCTATCAGACATGTGAGGACTATTTTCAGAGGTATGTTCCAATGAAGGGACCGTTTAATTTATTGATAACATTTAACGGTGACTCATACCCCAAAGTTGGCCAAATTGAATAGTACAACCATTTTTACTTGAGCAAATATTGAAAATTGACTAGAATTGACAAAGATATTTTCATAAAATTTGGCAAATAGGTATTACTGACTGTGAAGAAGAGAATGAAAAGCCTCTCATCTCATTATGCTAGTATCAGATAAAGCAAATGATTAGAGAGGCAAATAGGATGTTATTGTTTATTGTAAAGAGAATGGAATATAAAAGTTGGAAGGTTTGATGCAATCATATAGGTGAGACTAAGGGTGGAATTTTCCTAAAAAATTCTAAGGGGGCGGCAATCTGGAGAAATTACATGTGAGCCTAAAAATCAGTTTCGCGCCTGAAGCAAAATAGTTTGCGATTGTCCTGATCCCTTTCTAATGGTGTGAACTGGATATTATCTCAGCAGTGCCCTATATAATTATATAACCACCCTACTTTTCTATTTAATTCCTCTCACAATAATTGATAATATTCCATGAGGTTTTGTAATTCCTTGCAGTGCCTGCATTCTAATCTTCTTTGATTCATACACTGGGGCACACAGATCCCTCTACATCTCAGATAAGAATATGCTTCTTTATTATTCTTCCTGCCAAATTGGACAATTTGATATTTTCTCACATTAGACTCTATTTGCCAGAAAGAGTGTAAGGCAAATGAGCATATTTAAAGTAGCATTTAAAGTAATAGTAGGCATAGTGGTTAACATTGCTGCCTCACAGTGCCAGGGACCTGGGTTCAATTCCCGGCTTGATCACTGTCTGTGCGCAGTTTGCACGTTCTCCCATGTCTGCCTGCCCCGTGTGCTCCAGTTACCTCCCACAGGTTGTTTGTTAAGTGCATTCGCCATGCTATATTCTCCCTCAGTGAACACGAACATGCATTGGAATGTGGTGATTAGGAGATTTTCAGTAATTTCATTGTAATGTAAGCCTACATGTGACACAAATAAATGAAATATGCATAGCTAAAGTAAAGAAAAAAGTAAAATGTATTTATTAGTCACAAGTAAGGCTTACACTACACTGCAATGAAGTTACTGTGAAATTCCCCTAGTCACCACAGTCCGGCCCCTGTTCGGATAAATGTACTTAGACAGCATATCTTTAAGACTGAGGGAGGAATCCCACAGTTAGCTCAGTCAAACCCCCAGAGCATGGAATTCTCTGCCTTCAGGCATATATCAAAAGTAGGAAGAATCACTTCATGACAGATTTCCACTATCGTAGACCTGGCACTATGGTCACTCCAGAGGGCTCTGTGGCTACTCAGGCCCCTGGGTGGTTGGGGACAAATGAATCTGCAGGAAGTAAAAGTAGACCTAGCGCCAGCATAGGCACAGGAAGTGACAGCAGCATACCCAGCCATGTTGACTCCGCAAAGACCGTGAAAAGTGATTTGTTCCTAAAATTGGGAGAGATATGCTGCAGACTAGTCAAGAAATGGCATGGTGTATTTGCTTTGTTCTACTGTATCAGAAGTGGCAGCATGGCAATATACAAGGAGAACATTACAATATTGAGTGCAGATCCTCATGGAGGCTCAGGCATATCAGATGTTTTGGACGACATTGAGCTTCTTAGTGTTGTTAGAACTTCACTCGTCCAAGCAAGTGGATAGAAGTCCATTATTTTCCTGACTTCAGCCTTGTGTTACAATGTGGAGGTGGACCCCTTTTGAGAAGTGATGCTAAATCCCCCAAAAGAGGAATACCTTACCTCATAATCTATTAAAAGTGTGTGGCAAGGTGTGAACTGTTCTTCAGTAATGGTTAGTGGTTAACTATCAGAAATACCTGACACTCACTTTAAAATAAACATTAAACAATTCACTTATTTAACAAATAGGGAATTTTAACTAAACAAGTAACGTACTGAATAAAATAAGATTTTCATTAAATGTTGTTCAAATAAATACAATACACTCATTCATTAACTTAAAAAGTAATATAAAAATAATTCAGTCACTCACAACAATACATCAGATCTGTGGCTTTCGGAATCTTTTCGAGTTCTTCTGTTGATTCCTCTGTCTGTGAGTTCTTACTGATTTGGTACCTTTCTCTAATTAGATGGTGTGTTCCCTTAAGAGATCTGAAGTGGCAGAGTTGAGCATTGCTCCCTCTCCCTCACGAGACTTGAGAGGTGGTAGTTCTTCAGTTGCTCTCCTGTTTTCCCCCCTGCACTCTCTTTTATACCTGTAATGACCTATCAATTTTCCTACAACTAGTTTGGTCTGATGTTGTCAACACGATCAAATTCAAATTTTATAGGATCCTTGTAGCTGAGTGCCAGCTTTAAATTGGTTGTCCTGATGTTGGATTCAGGGCTTCTGGTCCAGCAATAAGGAGCTACCACTGCATCACATGGTCTCCATAGCAGTTACACTGAATTTCACTTATCGGCTGTGGGGCCTGTTGATCATGCAGAATGGTGGCACAGTGGTTAGCACTGCTGTGTCACAGTGCCAGGGACCCAAATTTAGTTCCAGCCGCAAGTCACTGTTCGTGTGGAGTTTGCACATTTTCCCTGTGTCTATGTGGGTTTCCTCCAGGTGCTCTGGTTTTCTTCTGCAGACCATAGATATGTGGGTTAGTTGATTGGCCTTGCTAAATTGCCCCTTATCACCCAAAGATATGTAAGTTAAGGGGATTAGCAGGGTAAATACATGGGATTACGGGGATGGGGACTGGGTGGGATAGTTGTTGCAAGCTCGATGGACTGAATGGCCTTCTTACGCACTATAGGGATTTTGTTGGACTAAATTAAGAAAAAGGTTGTCTTGTCAAGACTACTGCTTAACTTTTTGAAAGAAATGTTTCAGACTGGCACTCTGGATGTATGTTGCATTTTAAACCTCCAAGCACTGAAACAAAACAGCAACTTTGAAAGAGACCATGCAATGCAGAATTCACACCTCTGACATCCTCTTGGCTGGTCCAGTTCAGTTTCTGGTTAATAATAACAATAGAGTATTGGTAGAATTAATGTTAATTGTTAAACAATCTAAAAGAAATATGGTTACCAAAAGTGTTTGCCGAGTTTCAGGTATTAAGTACTACTCGCAAATGTTTGATTATTTTTGAAATCTGTTCTAAATATCTTTGCAATGATAAAAGAAATTTCTATTCTTACTTTACAGATATCGGCGAAGAATGCATATAACCCCCAAATCTTACCTTGCTTTTATAAACAGCTACAAATCTATTTACACAGAGAAACATGCAAACATCAATGACCTAGCAGAGCACATGCAAGTGGGTACGTATATTTTCATCAACAAATTGGAACATTTGTGCCATCTTGGTTAGAAAGGTTATTGACCAATACATGTAAATTTTTCTGATTTCTTCTGGGATATGAGGATGCATTTCATTCCCCCTGAGAAGGTGGTGGTAGGTCTTCTTGAATTGTGGCAATTTTGTGTCTACAAATACTCATTTTGTATGTAATACATTTATGGTCTTATTTACAATCTTAAAACAATATTTTTTACAGATTGGGCAGGATTTTATGACCTCACTTGAGGAACACTGGAAATCCCAGCCTGATGTCAATGGAGATTTCCTTTGTCAGACCTTCACCTGCGCAATTCCATGGCAGGCGAGGTGCTAGAATTTCAGCCATTATTTCAGAGGCAGGTTCAGAGTCAACCACATTGCTACGGGTCTGGAATCACAATCTCATAGGGCAACACGGTGGCGCAGTGGTTAGCACTGCTGCCTCACAGTGCCAGGGACCCAGGTTCAATTCCCACTTGGGTCACTGTCTGTGTGAAGTCTACACATTCTTTCCGTGTAAGTGTGGGTTTCCTCTGGGTATGCCAGTTTCCTCCCACAGTCCAAGACATGCTGGTTAGATGCATTGGCCATGCTAAGTAGTCCCTCAGTATACTTGGACAGGTGCCAGATTGTGGCGACGAGGGGATTTTCATTGCAGTGTTTATATAAGCCTACTTATGACACTAAAAAATAAACTTTAAGGAGTTGTATTAGGTAATGTTACTGGGCTAGTAACGCAGAAGACATTGCTCTGGGAGCACAGTTCTGATCCCATGGTAGCAGGCTCCAGGGCATAGATGTAAGAGGTGGTGGATTGCATGGCCCTAGTCATTGAACCTAACTGCTTTGTCCTTCCTGACTCTTGCCACTGCATGTTCTGAATTCCCCTTGTCTCAGTGATGATGACAACTATCATCAATCATCAGAAAATCTGATCTGATCCACTAATGTCCCTGTAAGGAAGGAAATCTGTATGGTTTAAACTTAAAAATGTTTGGCAGTTAATCTTCTGTCACCATCAACTGGTGCATTTTACGTGGTAATGTTTCCACAAATCATAGTATACCTGAAAACCAATCAACACTTTGGACACGATCTTATGAAAAAATTCTAAGAGCCAAACAAATGGGAATAAATGGTGCTGGTTTTTTCAGTAAGCCTTGAGTCACAACATTAAGGCACTAAGTGTAATCAAAGAGTCCAGATCCATTTCTCACTGGAAAGCACATGACTTGTCCAAACTGACTCTAGCTATATGGCATTAACAATGGAGAGCTGCATATAAATGTTAAGAATGCAATCACGCCAGGAAGATATCTCCTAGACAAACAGCCCCAAAGTCCACAGAGGGCATTCACAGAGAACTGGACCAGCAGCTAGATGCATTGGCGGAGAAGAGAGACATTTTCCTCCTCGAGACGGGTGATAAGGAGAGAGTGTGCCACCAATAAGGCCTAGGAGGCAGTGGCAGTGGCAGTTAGTGCCCGTGCACTGGCACAGAGGACCAGCCAATTGAGCAGGAAAAAACAAAATGACTTTAGGGCATAAAGGGTGAGTCCCCACCTCATCCTGCCATCAGTCCTATCTATCATGCCTGCAATGATTTGATCTGATTTATTATTGTCACATGTATAGGGATACAATAAAAAGTATTGTTTCTTGCATGCCATGCAGAAAAAAATCTTACGGTTCATAAAGTACCCAGGGGATAAGGAGAGGAGAGTGTTACAGTCATAGCCAGGGTATAGAGAAAGATCAACTTAATGCAAGGTAAGTCCATTCAAAAGCAGGGAAGAAGCTGTTCTTGAGTTGGTTGATATATCTTTTTCCTGATAGAAGAAGGTGAAAGAGAGTTTGGCCAGAGCGTGCCGGACCCTTAATAATGCTGGCTGCTTTGCCGAGGCAGAGGGAAATTAGACAGAATCAATGGATGGGAGGTTAGTTTGCGTGATGGATTGGGTTATATTCAAAATCTTTTGTAGTTCTTTGTGGTCTTGGGCAGAGCAGGAGCCATACCAAGTTGTGATACAACCAGAAAAAATGCTTTCTATGGTGCATCTGTAAAAGCTGGTGAGAGTCGTAATTTCCTTAGTCTTCTGAGAAAGTAAAGGCTTGGTGGGCTTTCTCGACTAAAGTATCAACATGAGGGGATCAGAACAGGTTGTTGGTGATGTGGATACCTAAAAATTTGAAGCTCTTGACCCTTTCTACTTTTTCCCCGTTGATGTAATGTTGTACTCTATGCTTCCTGAAGTTGATGACAAACTCCTTCATTTTTGTTGACATTGAGGGAAAGATTACTGTTGCTGCACTAGGTCACTAGATTCTCTATCTCATTTCTGTACTCTATCTGGTCACTGTTTGAGATCCGACCCACTGCGGTGATGTCATCAGCAAACTTGAAAATGGAGTTGGAGGGGAATTTGGCCACACAGTTATAGGTGTATAAGGAGTATAGTAGGGGGCTGAGGACACAGCCTTGTGGGGTGCTGGCATTGAGGATAATATACTCACTAGCTTTCGGGGTTACCCCCTTCGTCAGGTGAACTCTCCATTCACCTGACGAAGGGGGTAACCCCGAAAGCTAGTGAGTATATTATCAAATAAATAGGTTGGACTAAAACCTGGTGTTGTCAGACTTTTTCCTGTGTTTAC
The DNA here is from genome assembly GCF_965287045.1 of Carcharhinus amblyrhynchos. NCBI lineage: Eukaryota > Metazoa > Chordata > Chondrichthyes > Carcharhiniformes > Carcharhinidae > Carcharhinus > Carcharhinus amblyrhynchos. The sequence goes on from NC_137330.1 coordinate 126,457,555, forward strand.
GCCAGTCCAACGCCGGCATACCCACATCATTGAGGATAATCACAGAGGAGGTGTTGTTGCCTATCTTTACTGATTGTAGACTGTGGGTTAAGAAGTTCGGGATCCAGTCGCAGATGGAGGAACCAAGGCTTCCACCACGGAGTTTTGTAGGAAAAATGGTGTTGAAGGCTGAGCTGTTGCCAATATTGGTGTCATCAGCAAATGGAGTCTGACTTAGTGTCTTTCTTATCTAGTTGTTCCAGGGTTGAGTGCAGGGCCAGGAAGATGATGTCTGCTCTGGATCTGTTGCAGTGGTAGGCATACTGTAGTGGATCCAGGTAATCCAGGAGGCTGGAATTGATTCATGCCATGATTAGCCTTTTGAAACATTTCATAATGATGGATGTCAGGCCATCAGATAATAGTCATTAAAGCACGCTTCTTGGCTTTTCTTTGGTAGTCAGATGATGGCCATCTTCTTGAAGCAGATTGGGACCTCAGGTTGTTGTTAAAAAAAATTAAAGATGTCTGCAAATACTCCTGCCAGCTGATCCATGCAGGGTCTGAATGAAGGAAGATGTATTAGCAATTTTGAAAAATCTGAGTGTTGATAAGTCCTCTGGGCCAGATGGGATACATCCTAGGTTACTTTGGGAGGCAAGGGATGAAATTGTGGAGCCTTTAGCTTTGATCTTTGGGTCCTCACTGTCCAAGGGGATTGTGCCACAGAACTGGAGAGTAGCAAATGTTGTTCCTCGCTTCAAGAAAGGAAATAGGAATGACCCTGGTAATTATAGGCCAGTTAGTCTTACCTTGGTGGCCGGTAAGTTAATGGAAAAGATCCTGAGGGATAGGATTTATGACCATTTGGAAAGATGCAGATTAATTCAGGATAGTCAGCACGGATTCATGAGGGGTAAGTCTTGCCTCACAAATTTGATTGAATTCTTTGAGGCCGTAACTAAACGTGTAGATGAAGGTAGAGCAGTTGATGTCGTGTACATGGATTTTAGTAAGGTGTTTGATAAGGTTCTCCATGGAAGGTTCATGAAAAATGTAAGGAGGTGTGGGATAAAAGGAAATTTGGCCGATTGGATAAGTAACTGGCTATATCATAGAAGACAGAGGGTGGTGGTGGAAGGAAAATTTTCAGACTGGAGACCAGTTACCAGCAATGTACCACAGGGATCAGTGCTGGGTCCTCTGCTATTTGTGACTTTTATCAATGACTTGGAAGAGGGGGCTGAAGGGTGGGTTAGTAAATTTGCTGATGACACCAAGATTGGCGGAGTAGTGGATGAGGTGGAGGGCTCTTGTAGGCTGCAAAGAGACATTGATAGGATGCAGAGCTGGGCCGAAAAGTGGCAGATGGAGTTTAACCCTGATAAGTGCGAAGTGATTCATTTTGGTAGGACAAATTTGAATGTGGATTACAGGGTCAATGGCAGGGCTCTGAGGAATGTGAAGGAACAGAGAGATCTTGGGATTCATATCCACAGATCTCTGAAGGTTGCCACTCAAGTGGATAGAGCTGCGAAGAAGGCGTATTGTGTTTATTAACAGGGGATTTGAGTTTAAGAGCCGTGGGATTATGCTGCAACTATACAGGATCTTGGTGAGACCACACGTGGAATATTGTGTGCAGTTCTGGTCACCTCATTATAAGAAGAATGTGGAAGCATTGGAGAGAGTGCAGAGGAGATTTACCAGGATGCTGCCTGGTTTGGAGGGTAGGTCTTATGAGGAAAGGTTGAGGGAGCTGGGGCTTTTCTCTTTAGCGCAGAGGAGGATGAAAGGCAACTTAATAGAAGTTTATAAGATGATGAGGGGGATTGATAGAGTGGACATTCAGAGACTATTTCCTCAGGTGGATGTAGCTGTTACTTGGGGGCACAACTATAAGGTTCATGGTGGGAGATATAGGAGGGATGTCCGAGGTAGATTCTTTACTCAGAGAGTGGTTGGGATGTGGAATACACTGCCTGCTGTGATAGTGGAGTCGGACACTTCAGGAACTTTTCAAGCGGTTACTGGATAGGCACATGGAGCACACCAGAATGATAGGGAGTGGAATAGCTTGATCTTGGGTTCGGACATAGCTCAGCACAACATCGAGCCAAAGGGCCTGTACTGTTCTACGTTTCTATGCTTCTATGTTTCTATGTTTCTATGCTTGTTCAGGCACCCCACCCGGGCCAATCGCTTTCCATGAGTTGACCTTTGAGAAAGCCACTCTGTCATCTGCAATGGTGACCCCCCAGATACAGTTTCATCCAGGGCTTCCAGGGTGGAGGGCATGCTCTCGCTGACCTCTTGCTCAAAACAGGTGTAGAATGCATTGAGCTCATCAGGGAGGGGTGCGTTTGTATCTTTTTCCTGAGAAAGCAGAGATGTTGGTTCTTAACTATAGCATCAACGTGGAGGGACCAGGACAAGTTGTCAGTGATCTGGACACCTAGGAACTTGAAGCTCTCGACCATTTCCACTTCATCCCCATTGATGTAGACAGGGGCATTTCCTCCACTACACTTCCTGAAGTCGATGACTATCTTCCTCATTTTCTTGATATTGAGGGAAAAATTATTGTCGGTAAGCATCCATGGGATCACATGGAAACGTGGCAAATTTGATCCAGCCTTGACTGAGTGACAGGAAGCAGAGGGTGATGGCCAAGGGGCATTTCTTGGACTGGCAGACTGCGTACAATGAGATCCCTCAGGGATCACTGTTGGGGCCTTTACTGTTTTGTAGTTTATATAAATATTTAGACTTGAATGTAGGAGGGTTAATCAGTAAGTTCACTGATGATATGAAACTTGGTAGGGTGGTAGGTAATAACAAGGATAGCCTAAGAGTACAGGATGATATAGACGGCTGGTCAAATGGTTTGATCAGTGGCAAATGGAATCTGGATAAGTATTAAGTGATGCATTCAGGCAGGACAAACAAAACAAGGGAATACGTGATGAACATCAGGACCCTGAGAAACACTAAAGTTCAGAGAGACCTTGGTGGGCACGCACACTGGTCCCTTCAGGTAGCAGGAGTGGATAAAGTGGGTTTAGCAGCCATACGGTATGCTTGTTTTATGAGTTGAGGATTAGGGTTTAAGAGCAGGAAGGCTAGCTAGAACCGTATAAAGCACTGGCTATGCCACAGCTGGAGTATAGTGTGCAGTTCTAGTATCCATCTTATAGGAGGGATGTAATAGCACTGGAAAGGGTGCAGAAGAAATTTAAAGCTATGTTGCCTGGGCTGGAGAATTTCAGTTCTGTAGAGAAATTGGATAGCTTGAGGTCATTTTCCTTGGAACAGAGGAGATTGAGGTGTATAAAATTATGAGGGGCATAGATATACTTCATAGGAAGAAACTTTTCCCCTTAGTGGAAGGATCAATGACTATGGGCATAGGTATAAGGTTAGGGGCAAAACATTTAGACGGGATGTGGGGAAAATCTTTTTCACACAAAGCCTGGTGAGAGCCTGGAATTCACTGTCTGAATGGGTAGTGGAGCCAGAGACCATCATAATACTCCAGAAAGTTTTGGATGTGCATTTTTGATGCCAAGGTATACAAGGCTTTGAGCCAAGTGTTGGAAAATGGGATTGGAATAGTTAGGTGAGTTGTTTTTGTCTGGCCAAAGGACCCTTCTCTGTAATACGCGCCCCTATGATTATGAGCCAACTCTGCTTTCTGGTATTGTCACTATGTGCAGTGTCAGACATTCCCATTGCAAAACTTACATTTAATAAGCAAATACAAGAAAAACTTTTGTGTGGTACATCAATTTCTAATAAGACAAAACCCATTGCAGGTCTTTCCAAGCTCATGGAGGCAACTGAATCAGTAGCTATTCTCGCCAAAGAACTGGCAAGGAAAGAAAAGGAACTGGCAGTGGCATCACGTAATGCTGATAAGGTTTGTATGACTTTTAAAATAAACTTCAGCTAAAACAAGCTAGTATGACTAACTCTGGGCAGCTCATTGCATAATTTGCAAAAAAGTATATGAGACTTCTCAGAAAATTAAGTGAGAAACTAAATTAATGCATCATAAAGAAATAATACAACAAAAATTGAAATAAAGGGCTGAATACTCATTCTGGGATCCCCAATGTTGGGATCAAATATTAATGATCTGGATGAGGGTATAGTTGGGTGGATTAGTAAGTTTGCTGATGACACCAAAGTCGGTGGTGTGGTAGATTGTGAGGAAGGGTGTCATAGTTTGCAGGGTGACTTAGACAGGTTGCAGAGCTGGGCCGCGAGGTGGCGGGTGGAGTTTAATGTGGAGAAGTGTGAGGTAATTCATTTCGGTAGGAGTAACAGATGTGTTCAGTATAGGGCTAATGGGAGGACTTGGAGGAGCAGAGGGATCTAGGTGTATGTGTACATAGATCCCTGAAAATTGGGAATCAAGTAGATAAGGTTGTTAAGAAGGCATACGGTGTCTTGGCGTTTATTGGTAGGGGGATTGAATTTAGGAGTCGCAGCGTCATGTTGCAACTGTACACAACTCTGGTGCGGCCGCACTTGGAGTACTGTGTGCAGTTCTGGTCCCCACATTACAGGAAGGACGTGGAGGCTTTGGAGAGGGTGCAGAGGAGGTTTACCAGGATGTTGCCTGGTATGGAGGGGAGGTCATATGAGGAGAGACTGAGGGATTTGGGGTTGTTTTCGCTGGAAAGAAGGAGGCTAAGAGGGGATCTTATTGAAACATATAAGATGATTAGAGGTTTAGATAGGGTGGATAGTGATAGCCTTTTTCCTCGGATGGAGAATGCTAGCACGAGGGGGCATGGCTTTAAATTAAGGGGTGGTAGTTATAGGACGGATGTCAGGGGTAGGTTCTTTACCCAGAGGGTGGTGAGGGATTGGAATGCCCTGCCTGCTGCAGTTGTAAATGCGCCTAGTTTGGGGGCGTATAAGAGATCTGTGGATAGGTTTACGGACGAAAAGGGATTGGTTTAGATTAGTGGGTCAGTGTTTTTTAAAAAAAAACTGGTCGGCGCAACATCGTGGGCCGAAGGGCCTGTTCTGCGCTGTAATGTTCTATGTTCTATGTTCTAAATTCGGGTTCTGTGTTGGGATCAGTTCTGGGGCCTCAACTTTTTACAATATGACTTGGATAAAGGGATTGAAGGAATGATTGCTAAGTTTGCTGATGATACAAAGAATAGTGCGGCACCGGAACAAGCCCTTCAGCCCAACAATTCTGTGCTAATACAGATGCCTCTCTAATCTAATACTTTCTTGCCTCTACATGATCCATATCCCTTTCTTACCAGTCTATTCATATATCTATTCAGATGCCTCTCGAATGTTGTTATAGAATCTGCTTCCATCACTTCGTCCGGCAGTACATTCCAGGCATTCACCACCTTCTGTGTGAAAAAATTGCCCCTTACGTGTCTTTTAAACTTTCCACCTCTCACTTTCAACCTATGCCCCCAAGTAATTGACTCTTTGATCCTGGGAAAGTGACTCTGAATATTCACTCTATCCAAGCCTGTCATAATCTTGTAAACTTCTATGAGGTCTCCCCTCTTACTCCAGTGTTCCAATGAAAACAATCCAAGTTTGTTCAAAGGTACAAAGATAGTTGGAAAATAAGTTATGAAAAAGACATAAAATGACTACAAAAGGACATAGACAGTGAAGTGAATGGACAAACGTCTGACAAATAGAGTAGAATAGGGGCAAATGCGAAATTGTCCATTTTAGCATGAAGGATAGAAACAAAGCTTAACATCTAATTGGTGCAAGATTGCAGATCTTAAGACTCAGAGTGGTCAGAGTGTCCTAGTGCATGAATCATAAAAAGCTAGTATGCAATATGCAAGTAATTGGAAAAGCTGAGAGAATGTTATTGTTTAATGCGAGGGGAATTGAATCCAAAGGAGAGGGGTTATGCTTCAGTTTTACAGGCCCACATCTGGAGTACTTTGTACAGTTTTGGTCTCCTTATTTACGGAAGGATGTAAAGATGTTGGAAGCAGTTCAGAAAAGGTTTACTGGACCAATACTAGGAATGAATGGGTTATTTTATGAGGAAAGCTTGGACAGGCTAGGCTAATATCCGCTAGAGTTGAGGACCGGAATAGATGACTTCACTGAAACATTTAAGATTCAGAGGAGTCTCCTCAGGGGAGATATGGAGAGGATGTTTCCTCTTGTGGGAGAACTATGGGTCACTGTTTAGAAATATGGGTTTCTCATTTAAGGCAGAAATGTAGCTAACCTTTTTTCTCTCGCATGTCAAGGGTCTCCGGAACTTTCTTCCTTAAAAGATAACGGAAGCAGAATCTTTGAATATTTTTAAGCCTTGAGCTTGAAAGATAATCAATGAAGTGAAAAGTTATCATACGTAGTTAGGAATGTGCATTTGTGATTCCAACTAGATCAGCCATGACCATGGTGTAGCAGGCTCAATGGGCTGAGTGACCTATGCCTGTTCCTAATTCATATGTTTGCATGTAAGTTCGTATGTTCCAACCCAACAGCATGTCAGGAGTAATCATCCAAGATGATTTCTGAAGAAATAGCCAAATACTATCCAATATGGATAGAGCTCAAGAATAAGAAGGGTATAGTCATAATGTTGGGGCTTACCATAGGCCTCCCAACAGCCAGCGGGAGATAATGAGCAGATATGGCAAGGTGTAGAAGTAACAGGTCGTTGTGGTGGGAAATTTTAACTTCCCTATATTGACTGGGACTCACATAGTGCTAGGAGCGTGGATGGGGCAGAGTTTGAAAGGAGCATCCGGGAGGGCTTCTTGAAACAGTATGTAGATAGTCCAACTAGGGAAGGGGCCATAATGGACCTGATATTTGAAGGCAAATCAACATCTGGCATGTGGGAGGCTTTCAAGTGTAAGTTGATAGGAATTCAGGACTGGCAGATTCCAGTAAGGATGAAGGATAAGTATGGTTAGTTTTGGGAACCTTGGATAACGAGAGACATTGTGAGCCTAATCAAAGAGCAAAAGGAAGCATTTATCAAGGCTGAGAGGCTGGGAACACATGAAGCAGGTGTAATACAAGGAAAGTAGGAAGATACTGAAGCAAGGAGTAAGGAGGGTGAAAGTGTGGGGGGGGGAGGTTACAAGAAATCATTGGCCATCGGGGTTAAGGAAAATCCCAAGGCTTTTTATATATATAGAGAGAGCAAGAGGCTGGCCAGAGAGAGGGCTGGCCCATCAAGGACAAGAGAGGGAATCTGTACATAGCGCCAGAGGAAATGGGTGAGGTATTAAATGAGTACTTTGCATCAGTATTCACCAAAGAGATGGATTTGTTGGATGATGAATCTGGGAAAGGGTGTGTAGATAGTTTAAGTCATGTTGAGATCAAAAATGAGGAGATATTGGGGGCCTTGAGAAACATTAAAGTAGACAAGTCCCCAGGGCCAGAATACTAAGAGAGGCAAGGGGCCTTGAGAGACATCTTTGTCTCTTCACTGGCTACAGGGGAGATCATGACATGGAGATGCCAGAGTTGGACTGGGATAAGCACAGTAAGAAGTCTCACAAGACCAGGTTAAAGTCCAACAGGTTTATTTGGTAGCATAAGCTTTCGGAGTCTCGTTCCTTCTTCAGATGAGCGAGAAGTTGTGTTCGCAAACAGGACATATATAGACACAAACTCAATTTACAAGATAATGGTTGGAATGGTCTATTCAGGTAATCAAGTCTTAAAGGTACCGACAATGTGAGTGGAAAGAGGGTTAAACACAGGTTAAAGAGCTGTGTATTGTCTCCAGCCACTTCACTTAGTGAGATTTTGCAAGCCCAGGCAAGTCGTGGGGGTTACAGATAGTGTGACATGAACCCAAGATTCTGATTGAAGCCGTCCTCATGTTGTGGAATTTGGCTATCAGTTTCTGCTCAGCGATTCTGTGAAGTCGTGTGTCGTGAAGGTCACCTTGGAGAATGCTTACCCGAAAATCAGAGGCTGAATGCCTGTGACTGCTGAAGTGTTCCCCAACAGGAAGAGAACACTCCTGCCTGGTGATTGTCGGGTGATGTTCATTCATCCGTTGTCGTAGCGCCTGCATGGTCTCCCTAGTGTACCATGCCACGGGACATCTTTTCCTGCAGCGTATCAGGGAGACAACACTGGCTGAGTTGTAAGAGTATGTACCGTGTAACTGGTGAATGGTATTCTCACGTGAGATGATGGCATCTGTGCCGATGATCCGGCATGTCTTGCTAAGGTTGCTGTGGCAGAGTTGTGTGGTGTCATGGTCACTCCTCCTGAAGGCTGAGTGGTTTGCTGTGAACAATGGTCTGTTTGAGGTTGTGCAGTTGTTTGAAGGAAGAAGTCAGGGTGTGGGGATGGCCTTGGCAAGACGTTGGTCTTCATTGGTGACATGTTGAAGGCTCCGCTCTGGGGAAGTACTGGACGATGAAGGGCACTCTGTCTGCCACGTCCCATGTTCATCTTCTAAGGAGGTCAGTGCGGTTTTTTGCTGTGGTACACCAGAACTGTCGATCGATGAGTCAAGCGTCAAAGAACAAAGAACAAAAAAAACAACAAAGAACAAAGAACAAAAAAAAGCCCGGGAAACAGGCCCTTCGGCCCAACGAGCCCGCGCCGCCATCTCAACACCACCAGTCCCCCTCTCCACCCACGACCCCTGTCTAATGTTTTATGGCCATCCACATTGAGGGAAACTAATTTGGGGACAATTTATCCCTGCCAATCAGCCTAACAGCACACCTTTGGGGTGTGGGAGGAAACCGGAGCACCCAGAGAAAACCCATGCAAGCATGGGGAGAATGCACAAACTCCCACAGACACCGGCCCAAATCCACGTGTCTGCATAGCAATCAGTGATAGTCACTGATCTGTCATCTTGCCCAGTATCTGGTCCAGTTTAAGCACACACTAACGACATGGAGCACTAGGCCAATCTCGAACAACCAAGAGCAGCCCCAGTGCGACCCATCGCGTGTATGCCCCTCGTTGGACACGAGATGGACCGACTTAAAACCTGTGAATGAAAAGAGAAAAAAAAATTATTGTTGTACCATATCCATTTACCTTACCAGGGACGCCCCAATGCTAATGACCCTTATTTAAACAATCTCCTATATCCACCCATCTCCAACCCACTCATGTGTCTGTCTAAGTTACTCTTAAATGACTCTAGCGTGTTTGCCTCCACCACCTTACTTAGCAGAGCATTCCATACCCCCACGACCCTCTGTGTGATAAACCTCCCTCTAATATCTGTGTTGTACATCTCCCCTCTCACCCTAAGTCCATGGCCCCTTGTCCTACGTGTCTCTATCATAGGAAATAGCTTAATAGAACATAGAACATAGAACATTACAGCGCAGAACAGGCCCTTCGGCCCACGATGTTGCGCCGACCAGTTACAAAAACAATGACCCACTAGCCTATACCAATCCCTTTTTGTCCATAAACCTATCCAGAGATCTCTTAAACGCCCCCAAACTAGACGCATCTACAACTGCAGCAGGCAGGGCATTCCAATCCCTCACCACCCGCTGGGTAAAGAACCTACCCCTGACATCCGTCCTGTAGCTACCCCCCCTTAATTTAAAGTCATGCCCCCTCGTGCTAGCTTTCTCCATCCGAGGAAAAAGGCTATCACTATCCACCCTATCTAAACCTCTAATCATCTTATATGTTTCAATAAGATCCCCTCTTAGCCGCCTTCTTCCCAACGAAAACAACCCTAGATCCCTCAGTCTCTCCTCATAGGACCTCCCCACCATACCAGGCAACATCCTAGTAAACCTCCTCTGCACCCTCTCCAACGCCTCCACATCCTTCTTGTAATGCGGGGACCAGAACTGCACACAGTACTCCAAGTGCGGCCGCACTAGAGTAGTGTACAGTTGCAACATTACACTGCGACTCCTAAATTCAATCCCCCTACCAATAAACGCCAAGACACCGTACGCCTTCTTGACAACCTTATCTACTTGATTCCCAACTTTCAGGGATCTATGTACACACACACCTAGATCCCTCTGTTCATCCACACTATTCAAAGTCCTCCCGTTAGCCCTATACTCGACACATCTGTTGCTCCTACCAAAGTGAATTACCTCACACTTCTCCGCATTAAATTCCATCCGCCACCTCTCGGCCCAGCTCTGCAACCTATCTAAGTCTCCCTGCAGACTATGACACCCTTCCTCACAATCTACCACACCTCCAACTTTGGTGTCATCAGCAAATTTACTAATCCACCCAACTATACCCTCATCCAGATCATTAATAAAAATTACAAACAACAGTGGCCCCAAAACAGATCCCTGAGGCACACCACTCGTAACTGCACTCCATGATGAATATTTACCATCCACCACCACCCTCTGTCTCCTATCTGATAGCCAATTCCTGATCCAACTTCCTAGATTACCCACAATCCCATACATCTGCATTTTCTGCAGAAGCCTACCATGGTGAACCTTATCGAACGCCTTACTAAAATCCATGTATACCACGTCAACTGCCTTACCCCCATCCACCTCTTTGGTCACCTTCTCAAAAAACTCAATAAGGTTAGTAAGGCACGACCTACCTGCTACAAAACCATGCTGACTATTTCTAATCAATTCATTACACTCCAAATAACTATAAATCCTATCCCTAATAATTTTTTCTAAAACCTTGCCCACAACAGAAGTAAGACTCACCGGTCTATAATTCCCGGCAAAGTCTCTGTTCCCCTTCTTAAACAATGGGACAACATTCGCTATCCTCCAATCCTCCGGGACTACACCAGAGACCAATGACGACCTGAAGATCTGAGCCAGAGGCTCTGCAATCACCTCTCTAGCCTCCCAGAGAATCCTAGGGTAGATCCCATCCGGACCAGGGGACTTATCTATTTTCAGCCCCTCAAGAATTTCCAGCACATCCTCTTTATCAACCGTAATACTGTCTATTTTACACCCCTGCAACCCAATGTCCTCCTCAGCTATATTCATGTCCCCCTGCGTGAACACCGAAGAGAAATATTGGTTCAATACTTCTCCAATCTCCTCCGGTTCCACACACAACTTCCCCCTGCTGTCTGTAACTGGCCCTAATCTTGCCCTGACCAACCTTCTGTTCTTGACATACTTATAGAACGCCTTAGGATTCTCCTTAATCCTATCAGCCAAAGTCTTCTCATGTCCTCTTTTAGCCCTTCTCAACTCACTCTTCAACTCCCTCCTAGCCAATCTAAAGCTTTCTAGTGCACTATCTGAGCCCTCCAATCTCATCCGAACATAAGCCTCCTTTTTCTTTTTAACCATCGACTCAACTCTTTTAGTGCACCACGGTTCCCTAGATCTACCAAATCCACCATGCCTGACAGGGACATACCTATCAAGGACTCGCAGTAGCTGCTCCTTGAAAAAATTCCACATTTCAGATGTTCCCAGTCCCTGTAATCCCCTAATCCAATCCATGCTTCCTAATTCACTCCTGATAGCCTCATAATCGCCCTTACCCCAGCTAAAATTGCTGACCCGAGGTTCACGCCTATCTCTTCCCATCACTAAGGTGAACGTAACCGAATTATGGTCACTATCACCAAAATGCACACCAACTTCCAAGTCTAGCACCTGGTCTGGCTCATTTCCCAGCACCAAATCCAATATAGCCTCACCTCTAGTTGGCCTGTCTACATACTGAGACAAAAAACCTTCCTGCACGCTTTGTACAAACACTGACCCCTCTAGCGAGCTAGAACTATAGCAACTCCAATCAATATTCGTAAAGTTAAAGTCCCCCATAACAATTACCCTATTACTTTCACTCCTAACCAGGATTGTCTCCGCAATCCTTTCCTCAACCTCTCTAGAACTTTTAGGAGGTCTATAAAAGACTCCCAACAGGGTGACCTCTCCTCTCCTATTTCTAATCTCCGCCCATACTACCTCAACTGACAAGTCCTCATCAAACTTTCTCTCCGACACTGTGATACAGTCCTTGACTAGCAATGCTACCCCACCCCCCCTTCTACCTTCTTCTCTACTCCGACTAAAGCATTTGTACCCCGGAACCTGCAACATCCATTCCTGACCCTGCTCTATCCATGTCTCAGAAATGGCCACAACATCAAAGTCCCAGGTACTGATCCACGCTGCAAGTTCATCCACTTTATTGCGAATACTCCTCGCATTAAAGTACACGCATTTCAAACCCTGCTCCGCCCCACCCCCACTATGCCGTGCCTTGCATTCCCCAACTATGCCCCCCTCACTTTCACCCCCTTTCCTCACTATCCCTCCCCCCCTCCGAATCAGTTTAAACCTTCCTGCATCGCTTTTGCAAATTTACCCCCCAGGATATTGATTCCCCTCTGGTTCAGGTGTAGACCATCCCTCTTATAGAGGTCCCACCTTCCCCAGAATGAGCCCCAATTGCTCAAGTACCTGAACCCCTCCCTCCTGCACCATCCCCTCAGCCACGAGTTCAAACTTTCCCTCTCCCTATTCCTCTCTAAACTATCCCGTGGCACAGGCAAGAGTCCAGATATAACTACTCTTTCTGACTTCGCCTTTAGTTTCCACCCCAACTCCATAAATCTTTGCTTAATATCCCCTTCCCTTAATCTCCCTATGTCATGTGTCCCCACATGAACTATAACTTGGGGTTGATCTCCCTCTCCCCTAAGAGTCCTGAATACTCTGTCCGATACATCCTGGACCCCAGCCCCTGGTAGGCAACACACCAGCCCAGAGTCCCTACCCTTACCTCCAACTCTCCTATCCGTCCCCATAACTGTGGAGTCCCCAATCACGAGGCCCAATCTCTTACCCCTAACCACCTGAGGCTTGCCAATAGGCTCACCCCCAGAGACCTGCTCCCTTTGGCTATCCCCAGTTGATTTCTCCTCAACTGTAGCCTCCAGGACCGAGAACCTATTTTGGAGGGGAACAGCCCCAGGGGATTGTCCCCCCAACTGCTTTTTGCCCCTCTTCCTGGCAGTGACCCAAGACTTATTCCTAGGAGTGACTATCTCCTTATAACTCCTTTCTATGTCTGCCTCCACTTCCCGAATTATACGGAGCTCCTCTAATTCCCCTTCCAGCTCCTTTACACGCTCCTCCAGAAACTGCAATCTAACACACTTCCCACAAGTAAAATCACCTGAAACACTGTGGGAGTCCCTCACTACATACATCCCACAGGAGATGCAGCTTACAGCCTGAACTGCCATCCCTGAATCAATTACCAGCAGAAAAGTAAAAATATAAAAAAAAAACTTCCCTCACACTTATAATTAGGTTAGAGGAGGTGGAAGGGTGGGATTCTCTACCAGTGTAGAGAATCGGGAATCCTCTCTGCACTAATTTATAGTGTTAGGGGCACGAGAAAAAAAAACTACAACTACCGGTAAGCGTCCTAGTGACGACTTCCTCTGTTTCCTAGCTTACCTCTGTTTACTCTATCTATACCCTTCATAATCTTATATTCCTCTATTAGATCCCCCCTCAGTCAGCGTCTTTCAAGGGAAAAGAGCCCCAATTTCTTCAATCTTTCCTCATACCCCAGTCCTTCCATACCAGGCAACATCCTGGTACACCTCCTCTGCACTCTCTCCAGAGTCTCCACGTCCTTCCGGTAGTAAGGCGACCAGAACTGGACGCAGTACTCTAAATGCGGCCTAACCAACGTTCTGTACAACTGCAACATTAGACTCCAGCTCTTATATTCTATACCCCTTCCTATAAAGGCTAACATACCATAGGCTTTCTTCACCACACTCTCCACTTGCACTGCCACCTTCAAAGACTTGTGCACTTGCACCCCCAGGTCTCGCTGCGATTCTATACTCCTTATGGGCTTACCCTTTACCATATAACTCCCCCCTACATTATTCCGGCCAAAATGCACCACCTCACATTTATCCGGATTAAACTCCATTTGCCACGTATCTGCCCAATACACCAGCCTATCAATATCCCGCTGTATTGCCAGACACTGCTCCTCACTGCCCACCAATCCAGCCATCTTGGTGTCATCAGCAAATTTGCTGATCACACCACCTACTCCCTCTTCCAAATCATTTATATACACTACAAAGAGAAGAGGTCCCAGTACTGAGCCCTGCGGCACACCACTAGTGACAGACCTCCAGCTAAAAAAGGACCCCTCCACTACTACTCTCTGACTCCTCTTTGCAAGCCAGTTCTCTACCCATCTAGATACCTGACCACATATCCCTTGAGCTTTAATCTTCTGTACCAACCTACCATGAGGGACTTTGTCAAACGCCTTACTGAAATCCATATAGACGACATCAACGGCTCGTCCTTCGTCGACCGTTTTTGTCACCTCCTCAAAGAATTCTACCAGATTGGTAAGGCAAGACTTCCCCTTTACAAAGCCATGCTGCGTATCTTTAATCAGATCGCAACGCTCTAAGTCGGCATACATCCTATCCCTAAGAATCCTCTCCATCAACTTGCCTACCACTGACGTTAAACTCACCAGCCTATAGTTACTCGGGTTATCCCTCCTACCCTTTTTAAACAACGGTACCACGTTCGCTATCCTCCAGTCCTCTGGGACCTCACCTGTGTCCAAAGAAGAGACAAAGATTCGCGTCAGAGGCCCAGCAATCTCATCTCTCGCCTCCCTAAGCAGCCTAGGATAAATGCCATCGGGCCCGGAGATTTATCGGTTTTAATGCTACCTAAAAGCCCTAACACTACTTCCCTCGTAATCGATAGACCTTTCAATTGGTCCACCGCTCCCTCGATGACCGTACCAGACATCAAGCCCCTCTCCTTCGTGAATACCGACGCAAAGTATTCATTCAGGATCTCCCCCATTGCCTCTGCCTCTAAGCACAATTCCCCTCGTCTGTCCCTGAGAGGACCGATTTTACCCCTAGCCACCCTTTTGCTCTTAAGATAGGAGTAAAACGCCTTTGGATTCTCCTTAATCCTACCTGCCAAAGCCATCTCATGCCCCCTCTTTGCTCTCCTTACTCCCCTTTTGAGATCCCTCCTACTCTCTCTGTATTCCTCCAACGGTCTCTCCATTCCCAGCTGCTTAGATCTGACATACACCTCTCCTTTCTTCCTAACCAGGTCTTCTATATCTCTAGTAATCCACGGTTCCCTAATCCTACCTTTCCCATCCTTCCTCCTAACCGGCACATCCATATCCTTCTTTTACGAGGATATCTTTCAGCGTCTGGAGGTGTCTGTTGCAACCCTCTTCATCTTAGCCGATTCTGTGTACATGGAGGGCTTGTCCGTAGAAGCTTTGTTAATGTGTTTAGGGTGGAAGCTGGAGAAGTGGAGCGTTGTGAGGTTATCTGTGGGCTTGCGATACAGTGAAGGACAAGGGAAGTCCCAGAGGACTGGAGAATAGCCAGTGTTGTTTCTTTGTTTAAGAAGGGTAGCAAGAATAATCCAGGTAATTACAGGCCAGTGAGCCTTATATCAGTGGTAGGGAAATTATTGGAGAGGATTCTTTGAGACAGGATTCCTGAATAGATTCAGAAATCCTGGAATCAGGGCCCACCTGTCATTTCTTAAAGGCTCCAGAATAAATCTGGTGATTATCCAGGCCTTGGTCTCCAGATGCCAGAACAGGGAACTAATACTTCAGAATCAATTTGAGGACCTTATGCATTCCCCCAGCCATCATAACTACAGGTCACCTTGTGGATATACCCTGCTGTCAAAAAGCAAATGTGGCCATTCCTTTCTGAAACATTTTTAAAAAGGGCATCCCATTTACCAGCCTGGCCAGCCTGCAGCTCCTACTGGAGCCAGTAGAACAAAGAGAAAAGAAAATTACAGCAGAGGAACAGGCCCTTCGAACGTCCAAGTCTGCACTCACCATGCCGCCTGACTGAACTACTCTTCCGGGGACCATTTCGCTCTATCACCATCCTATTCATGTATTTGCCCAGACACCCCTTAAACCTTACTATCATATCTTCTTTCACTACCTTCCCCAGCAGCAAGTTCCTGAACCCAAGAGTGCCTTCAAAAGTTGCTGTCTGCTTCCTATCAGATCCGCATCCAGCATTGGAAACCTGGCTGGGTCCATTGTAGAAATATGTATTTCCTTCTCCTCCACAATTTTCACGGAGTCAGACTAAGAACAAAGAACAAAGAAACTTACAGTACAGGAACAGACACTTCAGCTTTCCAAGCCTGCACCAACAATGCTGCCCGACTGAACTAAAACCCCCTACCCTTCTGAGGACCAGATCCCTCTATTCCCACCTTATTCATGTATTTAGCCAGACGCCCCTTAAAACTCGCTATCATATCTGTTTCCACTACCTCCCCCGGCAGCATGTTCCAGACACCCATCACCCTCTGTGTAAAAAAACTTGCCTTGTACATCTCCTTTGAAACTTGTCCCTTGCACCTTAAACCTATGCCCCTAGTAATTGATTCTTCCACCCTGGGAAAAAGCTTCTGACTATCCACTTTGTCCATGCCCCGCATCATCTTGTAGACTTCTATCAGGCCGCCCCTCAACCTCTGTCATTCCAATGAAAACAAACCAAGTTTCTCCAACCTCTCTTCATAGCTAATGCCCTCCATGCCAGGCAACATCTTGGTAAATCTTTTCTCTACCCTCTTCAAAGCCTTCACATCCTGTTGATACTGTGGCATGATGTGGATGTGACGGCGTTGGACTGGGGTAAACACAGTAAAAAGCCTGACAACACCTGGTTTTAGTCCAACTGATTTATTTGATAGTAAACTCACAAGCTTTCAGGTTAGTCCCTTCGTCAGGTGAATGGAGAGTTCTGGCCTCAGACAGAGCATATAAAGCACAGACAGTTTACAGATTACTGATTAGAATGCGAATCCTTACACCTAACCTGCTGTTCAAGTCTTGAAGTGGCTGACAATGTGAGCGGAAGGAGCACTGATCACAGGTTAAAGAGATGTGTATTGTCTCCAGACAGTACAGTAAGTGAGGTTTTGCAAACCCAGGCAAGTGTTGGGGGTTACAGATAGTGCGACATGAACCCAAGATCCTTGTTGAGACCGTCCTCATGTGTGCGGAACTTGGCTATCAGTCTCTGTTCAGTGACTCTGCGCTGTCGTGTGTCGTGAAGGCCGCCTTGGAGAATGCTTACCCGAAGGTCAGAGGCTGAATGCCCGTGACCACTGAAGTGTTCGCCAACAGGAAGGGAACAGTCTCGCCTGGTGATTGTCGAGCAATGTTCATTCATCCGTTGTCATAGTGTCTGTATGGTCTCCCCAATGTACCATGCTTCGGGACATCCTTTCTTGCAACGTATCAGGTAGACAATGTTGGCCGAGATGCAAGAGTATTTACCGTGTACCTGGTGGATGGTATTCTCACGTGTGATGATGGTATCCGTGTCAATGATCCGGCATGTCTTGCAGAGGTTGCTGTGGCAGGGTTGTGTGGTGTTGTGGTCACTGTTCTCCTGAAGACTGGGTAGTTTGCTGCGAACAATGGTCTGTTTGAGGTTGTGTGGTTGTCTGAAGGCAAGAAGTGGGGGTGTGGGGATGGCCCTGGTGAGATGTTCGTCTTCATCAATGATATGTTGAAGACTCCGGAGAAGATGTCTCCGGAGGGAAGTTGAAGTGCAAATAGGAAAACAGATTCTGGAGAGATGTTTTAACAACAGAGTTGTCGTGATGGGAGACTTCAATTTCCCAAACATCGACTGGAATATCCCGAGGGTAAGGGGTTTGGATGGGGAGGAGTTTGTTAGGTGTGTTCAGGAAGGTTTCCTGACACAGTATGTGGATAAGCATACGAGGGGAGAGGCTGTACTTGACCTGGTACTGGCGAATGAACCAGGGCAGGTGATGGATCTTTCGGTAGGAGAGCATCTTGGAAATGGTGACCATAATTCTATCTCCTTCACAATTGCGTTGGAACGAGATAGGATCAGGCAGGCTAGGAAGGTGTTTGTCTGGGGTAAGGGGAGATACGAAGAAGTCAGGAAGTTACTTGGACAAATAAACTGGAAGGAGGCGTTCTTAGGGAAAAGTACCAAAGGAAGGTGGCAGATATTCAAGGAATGTGTGTCTGGAGCTCTGAATGACAACGTTCCGATGAGACAAGGGGGTTTTGGTAGGTCGAGGGAACCGTGGTGCACAAAGGCTGTGTTGAACCTAGTCAGGAGGAAAAGGAAGGTGTACAAGAGGTTCAGGGAATTAGGAGAGGTTAAAGATCTTGAGGAGTATAAGGACTGTAGGAAGGAACTTAAAAGGGAAATTAGGAGAGCCAGAAGGGGTCATGAGAAGACCTTGGCGGGTAAGATTAAGGAGAATCCCAAGGCCTTCTATAAATATGTGAAAGGTAAAAGGATAAGAAGAGAAGGGATAGGACCTATAAAAGGTGAGGGGGGAAAGGTTTGTGTGGAACCAGAAGAAATGGCAGAGGTGCTTAACGAGTACTTCGCCTCAGTATTCACAGTGGAAGCCGATCTGGGAGATTTTGTTATGGATTTCCAGCAGATGGAAAGGATTGAGTACGTGAATATTAAGGAGGAGGATGTGTTGGAACTTTTGAATTCCATCAAGGTAGATAAGTCGCCGGGACCAGATGGGATGTACCCCAGGATACTGTGGGAGGCAAGGGAAGAGATTGCAGAGCCCCTGGCGATGATCTTTGCGTCGTCAATGGAGACAGGAGAGGTTCCGGAGGATTAGAGGATTGCGGATGTAGTTCCTATTTTCAAGAAAGGGAACAGAGATAGCCCGGGAAATTACCGACCGGTGAGTCTAACCTCAGTGGTTGGTAAGCTGATGGAGAGGCTTCTGAGGGACAAGATTTACGAACATTTGGAGAGGTTTGACATGATCAGGAATAGTCAGCATGGATTTGTCAAGGGCAGGTCGTGCCTTACAAGCCTAGTTGAGTTCTTCGATAATGTGACTGAACACATTGACGAAGGAAGTGCCGTGGACGTAGTGTACATGGACTTCAGCAAGGCGTTTGATAAGGTCCCCCATGCAAGACTTCTTGAGAAGGTGAGAGGGCATGGGATCCAAGGGCCTTTGGCCTTGTGGATCCAGAACTGGCTTGCCTGCAGAAGGCAGAGAGTGGTTGTGGATGGGGCTTTTTCTGAATGGAGGTCAGTCACCAGCGGAAAACCTCAAGGATCTGTTCTGGGACCCTTGTTGTTTGTCATTTTCATAAATGACCTGGATGAGGAAGTGGAGGGATGGGTAAGTAAGTTCGCTGATGACACGAAGGTTGGTTGTGTTGTGGATGGTCTGGAAGGATGGCAAAAGTTGCAGCAGGACATAGATAGGATGCAGGACTGGGCGGAGAAGTGGCAGATGGACTTCAACGCAGATAAATGTGTAGTCGTCCATTTTGGCAGAACCAACGGGATGAACGAGTACACTATCAAGGGCAGAAGTCTGAGTAGTGTTGAAGAGCAGAAGGATCTTGGGGTCCGGGTCCACAGGACTCTTAAATCGGCCTCGCAGGTGGAGGAGGTGGTCAAGAAGGCGTATGGTGTACTGGCCTTCATTAATCGAGGGATTGAGTTTAGGAGTCGGGAGGTAATGCTGCAACTTTATAAGACCCTTGTCAGGCCTCATTTAGAGTATTGTGCGCAATTCTGGTCGCCTCACTATAGGAAAGATGTAGAAGCTATTGAGAGGGTACAGAGGAGATTTACAAGGATGTTGCCTGGACTGGGAGGCATGCCTTATGAAGTTAGGTTGAGGGAGCTGGGACTCTTTTCCCTGGAGAGACGAAGGTTGAGAGGCGACCTGATAGAAGTTTACAAAATGTTGAGAGAAATAGATAGGGTGGACTCTCAGAGGCTATTTCCCCAGGTTGAAATGGTCGCTACGAGAGGACACAGATTTAAGGTGCGGGGAGGGAGGTTCAGAAGTGATGTTAGGGGTAAGTTTTTCACTCAGAGGGTGGTGAGTGAATGGAATCGGCTGCCGTCAGTGGTGGTGGAGGCGAACTCGCTGGGGTCTTTTAAAAGACTTCTGGATGAGTATATGGGGTTTAATGAGATTGAGGGTTATAGATAGGTCTGTAAGTTGGTAGGTGTTGATGTGATCGGCACAACTCGTGGGCCGAAGGGCCTGTTTGTGCTGTAGTGTTCTATGTTCTATGTTCTATGTCGTAGCTTCTCCGCTCCAGGGAAGTACTGGACGACAAAGGGTACTCTGTGCACTGTGTCCCATGTTTGTCTTCTGAGGAGATCGGTGCGGTTTTTCGCAGTGGCGCATCGGAACTGTCGATCTATGAGTCGAGCACCATATCCTGTTCTTATGAGGGCATCTTTCAGGGTCTGGAGGTGTCTGTCACGATCCTCCTCATCTGAGCAAATCCTGTGTATACGGAGGGCTTGTCCATAGGGAATGGCTTCTTTAACATGTTTAGGGTGGAAACTGGAGAAGTGGAGCATTGTGAGATTGTCTGTGGGCTTGCGGTACAGTGAGGTGCTGAGGTGACCGTCCTTAATGGAGATGCGTGTGTCCAAGAATGCAACTGATTCTGGGGAATAGTCCATGGTGAGTCTGATGGTGGGGTGGAATTTGTTGATATCATCAGTGATTCTTCACCATGAGGCCAAAGGAAGAAAATGTCATCGATGTATCTAGTGTATAGCATCGGTTGAAGATTCTGTGCAGTGAAGAAGTCTTGTTCGAACCTGTGCATGAAGATGTTGGCATATTGAGGTGCAAATTTGGTCCCCATGGCTGTTCCATGTGTCTGGATGAAAAACTGGTTGTTGAAGGTGAAGACATTGTGGTCCAGGATAAAGCGGATGAGTTGTAAAATTGCTTCTGGAAACTGGCAGTTGTCAGCATTGAGTACTGAGGCAGTCGCAGCAATGCCATCGTTGTGGGGGATGTTGGTGTAGAGCGCCGAGACATCCATTGTGATGAGGAGTGTCCCTGGTTCAACTGCTCCATGTGTGCTGAGTTTCAGTAGGAAGTCCGTAGTGTCGCAACAAAAGCTGGGGGTTCTTTGTACAATGGGTTTCAGGGTGCCCTCGACGTAGCCGGAGAGGTTCTCACACAGACAAGCCCACAGACAATCTCACAATGCTCCACTTCTCCAGTTTCCACCCTAAACATGTTAAAGAAGCCATTCCCTATGGACAAGCCCTCCATATACACAGGATTTGCTCAGATGAGGAGGATCGTGACAGACACCTCCAGACCCTGAAAGATGCCCTCATAAGAACAGGATATGGTGCTCGACTCATAGATCGACAGTTCCAATGTGCCACAGCGAAAAACCGCACCGATCTCCTCAGAAGACAAACACGGGACACAGTGCACAGAGTACCCTTTGTCGTCCAGTACTTCCCCGGAGCGGAGAAGCTACGACATCTTCTCCGGAGTCTTCAACATATCATTGATGAAGACGAACATCTCACCAGGGCCATCCCCACACCCCCACTTCTTGCCTTCAGACAACCACACAACCTCAAACAGACCATTGTTCGCAGCAAACTACCCAGCCTTCAGGAGAACAGTGACCACAACACCACACAACCCTGCCACAGCAACCTCTGCAAGACATGCCGGATCATCGACATGGATACCATCATCACACGTGAGAATACCATCCACCAGGTACACGGTAAATACTCTTGCAACTCGGCCAACATTGTCTACCTGATACGTTGCAAGAAAGGATGTCCCGAAGCATGGTACATTGGGGAGACCATGCAGACGCTACGACAACGGATGAATGAACATTGCTCGACAATCACCAGGCAAGACTGTTCCCTTCCTGCTGGTGAACACTTCAGTGGTCATGGGCATTCAGCCTCTGACCTTCGGGTAAGCATTCTCCAAGGTGACCTTCACGACACACGACAGCGCAGAGTCGCTGAGCAGAGACTGATAGCCAAGTTCCGTACACATGAGGACGGTCTCAACAAGGATCTTGGGTTCATGTCGCACTATCTGTAACCCCCATGACTTGCCTGGGTTTGCAAAACCTCACTTACTGTACTGTCTGGAGACAATACACATCTCTTTAACCTGTGATCAGTGCTCCTTCCACTCACATTGTTGGCCACTTCAAGACTTGAACAGCAGGTTAGGTGTAAAGATTTGCATTCTAATCAGTAATCTCTAAACTGTCTGTGCTTTATATGCTCTGTCTGAGGCCAGAACTCTCCATTCACCTGACGAAGGGACTAACCCGAAAGCTTGTGAGTTTACTATCAAATAAATCGGTTGGACTAAAACCTGGTGTTGTCAGACTTGATACTGTGGCAACCAGAATTGAACACTATATTCCAAGTGTGGCCGAACTAAGGTTCCATAAAGCTGCAACATGATTTGCCAGTTTTTCAATTTATGCCCCGGCCATTGAAGGCAAGCATGCCATATGCCTTCCTGACTATCTTCTCTACCTGCGTTGCCACTTTCAGTGACCTGCGTACCCGTACACCCTGATTCCTCATATCTATATTAGACCTTCCAAAACGTATTACCTCACATTTGTCCATCTCTCCATCTGCCATCTCTCCACCCAACCTCCAACCGATTTATATCCTGGTGTATCCTCTGTTAGTCCTCATTGCTATCTGCAAATCCACCAACTTTTGTGGTATCCGCAAACTTACTAATCAAACTAGTTACACTTTTTTCCAAATCATTTACATATATTATGAATAGCAAACGTCTCAGCACTGATCCCTGAGGAACACCGCTTATCACAGCTCTCCATTCAGAAACATACCCTTCCACTGCTACCTTCTGTCTTCTGTGACCAAGCCAGTTCTTTATTCTCCTTGCTTGCTCACTTCGGATCCCATGCGACTTCACCTTCTATACCAGTCTACCATGAGGGACTTTGCCAAAAGCCTTACTGAAGTCCATGTAGACAACATCCATTGTGCTACCCTCATCAATCATCTTCATCACTTCCTCAAAAAACTCGATCAAGTTCATGAGACATGACCTCCCCTTCACAAAACCATGTTGCCTCTCACTAATACGTCCACTCATTTATAAGTGGGAATAAATCCTGTCTCAAAGAATTCTCTCCAATACTTTCATTACCACTGACGTACGGCTCATTGGCCTATAATTATCTGGATTATTCTTGCTAACCTCTTTAACAAAGAAAAAACATTGGCTATTCTCCAATCCTCTGAGACTTCCCTAGTGGCTTGTGCTACCAAATAAACCTGTTGGAATTTAAACTGGTGTTGTGAGATTTCTTACTATACTCCCCTGTAGCCAATGAAGATACAAAGACTTCTCTCAAGACCATAGCAATTTCTTCCCTTGCTTGTCTCAGTATTTTGGGGTAGATCTCATCAGGCCCTGGAAACTTGTCTACCATAATGTTTCTCAATAACCCAAATACCTCCTACAAACTATCTACACACCCTTTCCCAGATTGATCATCCACCAAACCCTTCTCTTTGGTGAAAAATGACACAAAGTACTCATTTAATACTTCACCCATTTCCTCTAACTCCACGCTTAGATTCTCTCCCCTGTCCTTGAGTGGGCCAATCCTCTTCCTGGCTCCCCTCTTGCTCTTTAAATATGCATTAAAAGCCTTGGGATTTTCCTTAATCCTGCTTGCCAATGATTTTTCATGATCTCTTTTAGCTCTCCTTACTCCTTGCTTAAGTTTCTTTCTACTTTCCTTGTATTCCAAACTTGCTTCATGTGGGTTTCAAATGTTATGGTTCACAGCCCTTTGGAGGAATTGTAAACTGTGTGAGGACATCCTTTAAAACTAAAATGCCCTGTGTGAAGTTACACATCCACAACTCCACACACTGCCTATGCTCCTATGCCAAGCTCTGCCCTTTCACTCGCCCCTTAAGGCCCCTCATGTCCCCATGCCAACTATGGCACTTCCATGTCTATTGTCCTACTGTATACTTGCTAGAATCAATGAATCAATGAACATCACAGTGTTACGTGGGTCGTGTAAAAAAAAACTTTTAATAGATGTAATTTCTCCTATACTTAAAAAACTTCTGGACCGAGCTAATTAAAATATTGATCATCCAGACCCTTTGAAATGACAAAAAGCTATAAATCCTTGAAATGACTTCTGAAATTCACCACAGAGTTTGATGTGCAAATCAAACAGGTGTTCTCGAAAGTTATTAAATTCTGACACAACCTGTTCCCCAGAGGAAACAATGATTGATGGATGATTTTAGCCTGCACCCATCCTTTGGCAATGAAGATCAAGCCTTTATGGGCAGTTTCTTCCGTCGCTGGTGGCCCAAGCTAGGAATATTCCAATCCTGATACCAACATAGGTGATGAAAATTGGGGTCTTTAACTCTGTTTCTCTCCACAGATGCTATCAGATCTGCTGGGTATTTCCAGCAGTTTTGTTTTGATTCCTGATTTCCAATAGCAACAATATAAGGTTTAAGTTTATTTATTAGTGTCACAAGTAGGTTTACATTAACACTGCAATGAAGTTACTGTGAAAATATTGCTTTAGCTTCAGCATCTCTACTTCTTCACTATGATATGTTGCAGGTTCTGGGAGAGGTAACAGTGAGTGCACAAGCAGCAGAGCTGGTCAAGAATGAAGTTCTGGTTGTTAAAGATAAAGCCCAGAAAATTGTCGATGAAATTGAAGAGGATAAAAGTATTGCAGAGGGCAAACTGATAGCTGCAAAACCAGCTTTAGAAGCTGCAGAGGCTGCCCTCAATGTGAGTAACTTGATACCGGAATAATTATAGAAACTATCTAATAGAATGAGAGAATGAGTAAATTGTAACATGAAAGGAGGACTTTCTTGCTCTGTCCATGCTGGCTGTCTACCAGAGCTAGTTTAGCGAGTATCAGTACCATTCCCACCCATCACTCTCCACCAGTGCATTTTTTCTAATCATATCATTATCTAATTCCCTTTGGAAAGCTAACATTGAATTTATCTCCATTACACTCTCAAGCTAGGCATTCTAAATCTATTGAAAATTTAAATATTTTTTATAAAAAGTTTCTATATTGGTGTTACAAGTAGGTTTACATTAACACTGCAATGAAGTTACTGTGAAAATCCTGTGCAGTCGCCACAATCCGGCGCCTGTTCGGGTATAATGAGGGTGAATTTAGCATGGCCAATGCACCTAACCAGCACATCTTTTGGACTGTGGGAAGAAATCAGAGACCCAGAGGAAACCCATGCAAACACGGAGAGAATGTGCAGGCTCCGCACATTCCTAAGTTAGGAATCAAATCCGGATCCCTGGAGCTGTGAGGCAACAGAACCAACCATTGTGCCACCTTGAATGCTTTTCCTTATTTCCTGTTTGGTCTTTTGCCTTTTTCTTAAATCCATGTTCACTTGTTTTCAGCTTTTCTTACTGATTTATTCTTCCCAGGCACCATGGGTGGAATTTCTCATCTTGCCCTTACCCTAAGAAGTCCAGTAGGACATCATCCGATTCCTCAGACCAGCATTACAGATTTTCTTTCACAGGTTCTCCCGTTTCAGTTTTTGCCTATAAGCCAGGAGCAGGAGCACAGTCTTGTGATCTGATTTACCAAAGTATGGTCGGGTGACAGAGCGGTAGGTATGTTTGATATTTCTGTCGCAGTGGTCTAGGATGTTTGGGCCTCTGGTAGAACAGTTGTGTTGGTGGTATTTTGCTAGAACACTCTTGAGCTTAGCCTGATTGAAGTCCCACAATGAACAAGACCTTGGGATGTTTTGTCTCAAAGCTATTTGTGCCCAGTATGGTCTTCATGTCCTCATGGGTTGGGATGTATTCTAGGTCCAGGAAGCAGAAACTCACCAGTGTTGTTATGTCTAGGCACCATGAGGTTTTAATGAGAAGGCAGACCCCACCTCCCGTAGTCTTGCCTGAGGCCGCCATGTGGTCCATTTGATGAATTAAGAAGCCCTCTGGTTGTAGGGATGGTAACGCATACTACGCTCACTGTCTCCCAGGCCTGAAAAGAAGCAATCACCTCAGGAAGCGTGGAAAACATGCAGGTGTGTGTGAAACAACATGGTCCCAAGGCCTCCCTCCCCAGCTTATTTCTTGCAAATGTCCAATCTCTGGAAAACAAGCTGGACAAACTTAAAGCCAGACTCACTTTGGGGATTCAAGGGTGTAGGGCCCAGTCCAGTGAAGCAGGAGTGAGCCACATCTCTGTGAAACAGAGCACACAGTAATCCCTCAGTTCTCTTTGAATTATTTTATGGGACACAGGCAGCACTGACTGGGCCGGCATTTCTTGCCCAGCTCTCAGAGCATTTCATTGTCAATCACATTGCTGTGGCTCTGGAATCACATGTAAGCTAGACCAGGGAAGGATGGCAGATTTCCTTCCCTAAAGTACAGTGTCCAGATGGGTTTTTCCAACAATCAACAATGTTTTCATGGTCACCATGAGATTCTTAATTCCAGATATTTTTTACTGGATTCAAATTTCACAATCTGCTGTGGTGGGATTTGAACCAAGGTGCCCAGAACATTAGTTGAGTTTCTGAATTAATAGTCCATTTGGCCATCACCTCCCCAAATAATACCACTTGACCGTCACCTCCCCAGTGTGAGTCTGGCTTTAAGTTTGCACTTGTTTTCCAGAGACTGGGTGTTTGCAAGCAAGAAGCTGGGGAGGGAGGCCTTGGGACCATATTGTTTCACCCACACCTGCAGGCCTGCATGTTTTCCACATTTCCTGGAGTGATTGCTTCATTTCAGGCCTGGGAGACGGTGAGTGTAGTATGTGTTATTAAGGGTATAGGTGCATCCAATGAAGTTCTTTGCTCAGGCCAGTGTGAAGATGGAGTATTTGTTGCTTTGCTCGCGGTTCCTGCATTGGTAGATGGGTCTGCGCGGTTGGGCCTCTCGGGTCACTGTCAGGTTGCTGTTTGGCTTTAGAGATGGGAGGATGTCCAGACCACGCTCCAGTATGGATGGGTCAAGAGGCAGTAAGTGGATGATGTCTCTGGGGCCACAGTCAAGCCAATGGCTGGGTCCATGTGTTGGGGTCCTCAGGGTCACTGCCAGGTCAGGGTCTTCTTTCAGAGTATCTCTAGACCTGCAAGTGAATTTAAGAGAGCAGTGTTAGTGATTTTTAGGCAGTGGGAGTTGATTTTTAGAGGTGTGGGACAATGATAAAAAGGGGAGAGTGGAGGGAGTGCTTGGGGCCTGCAGGAAGTCGCAGCTCTCCAGGTCAGAGGGGTTGGGGCTGGTGGGGTGGTAGTTCCAGCTCCAGACTTACTGGTCTGGCCATCGGGTTTGGTGGAAGCAACCAGGGGGAGAATGCCCAGGGATGCAGGTCTGCCCAGTGGAAATTGGTAGAGTGAAGGCCTTGGCTGTGAGGGCTGAGGGAATGCTGGCTAGAGTCTGGAAAGCAGCCTAACAGCATATTCCTGGTCACTGGGGGCTGGCAGATTGAAGGGCCTGGCTTCAAAGGTGTTTTCCTGGGTGTTGGGAGTCTTCACAGTGAAGGGCACTGATTGTAGAATGTTTTTCTGCGCACTAGGAAACGATGTAGGGAAAGGCACGTGGGGCAGGCTCAAAGGGCTAGATGGCCTACTCCTGCTCTTATTTCTTATGTTCTTATGTTCTAAGACTTCAGCACAGGCTGCAGATACCACATGGCCAGCTGACCTGGCTCAGCTTCAGGTTGGGTGTCTCCAGGGTTCTAAGGATCACCAAATCTGCAAGAGATTGAACTAGAGCATTGTTAGAGATTCATTGTTCTCCAGAGCAGTGTACTTGGAAAGTGTTGGTGGCTGTGGTGAGTGTTCGATTTTCGTTCGAGTTATTTTTCTCTATTGCTGGTTCATGGGGTTTTAGCGGAAGTTAGGCATGGGGGCAGTCGGGAAGGGAGCGCGGGAGTTTAAAAAGAAGGCCGCAGTAGACAGCAGGCAGCATCGGGAGCAGGCAGCAGAGTGAGGTGGGAGCAAAGTGAGAGCTGTAAGGGCTTTGGTTCACTGGGCTTAGGTTCCATCTTTCCTGTTTTCCATTTCTGTATTCATAACTCCAAGGGTGGTCGGGTAAATGGCAGGGTCTATGGGGAGACGCTTCAGCTGCATTAGGTGTAATATCTGGGAGTTCCTGGAGACAACATGTCTCCTGAAAGTCCACATCTGCATCAAGTGTTTGGAGCTGCAGCGTCTGAGGGCTGGGGTCAGGCAATTAGAGCTGCGACTTGAGGATGTATTTTTAGTCAGGGAGAACGAGGCAATAATGGATGTGAACCACAATCAAGTGGAGATCCCAGAGCCTGGGGGTAGGGACAGGTGGGTTACCATTAGGAAGGGAAAAAAGAAGAGGAGTCACAGTCCAAAGACTACCCCAGCGGTAGTCCCCCAAAATATCAAGGGCAAGGCGACAACTGGGGTAGAAAAGGCAAGAGAAAAGGAGCAGAAAGCCTCAGAGGGAAGGAAGGGGGCTGGATGTGAGATAGTGGTGGGGGATGGGAGGGTTAGAGGAATTGATAGGCGGTTCTGTGGACAAAAGTGGGACTCCAGGATGGTAGTCTGCCTCCCTGGGGCAGGGGTACAGGATGTGTCAGAGAGGGTAGAGGGAATTTTGAAGGGCCAAGGGACCCAGGCTGATGTAATTGTACACATAGGAGAGAAGGACATAGGAAGGAAGAGCAGGGGGGATATACATAGGCAGTTCAGGGAGTTGGGGGCCGGGCTGAAGAGCAGGGCCTCCAGGGTGGCGATCTCTGGGCTGCTGCCAGTGCCTTGTAACAGTGGGGCTAGGAATAATGAGATCCTACAGCTGAACGCATGGCTGAAGGATTGGTGCAAGACAGAGGGTTTTACATTTGTAGACCATTGGGAAGTCTTTATGAGGGAAGGGCACCTGTACAGGAGGGATGGGGAGCATTTAAATGGGAAGGGCACAAATATTTTAGCTGGGAGGTTAGCTGGAGTGTTTCGGCAGGGTTTAATCTAATATAGAGGGGGGGTGGGGATGAGACTGAGAGCTCAGTAGGCACTGGGATTGGGAGTGAGTTGGATGACAGGGTAAGTTTGGATGAGAGGAAAATTCTCCTTGAGAAGGAGGATCCGAGTGGGCCTGGAGGTCTGGAGTGTATCTGTTTTAATGCAAGGGGCGTGACGGGTAAAACGGGTGAACTTAAGGCCTTAATGTTCACAAGGAATTTAGATGTGGTGGCAGTGACAGAGACAAAGAACAAGCAAAGAACAAAAACAGCCCGGGAAACAGGCCCTTCGGCCCAACGAGCCCGCGCCGCCATCTCTACACCACCAGTCCCCCTCTCCACCCACGACCCCTGTCTAATGTTTTATGGCCATCCACATTGAGGGAAACTGATTTAGGGACAATTTATCCCTGCCAATCAGCCTAACAGCACATCTTTGGGGTGTGGGAGGAAACCGGAGCACCCAGAGAAAACCCACGCAAGCACGGGGAGAATGCACAAACTCCCACAGACACCGGCCCAAATCCACGTGTCTGCATAGCAATCAGTGATAGTCACTGATCTGTCATCTTGCCCAGTATCTGGTCCAGTTTAAGCACACACTAATGACATGGAGCACTAGGCCAATCTCGAACAACCAAGAGCAGCCCCAGTACGACCCATCGCGTGTATGCCCCTCGTTGGACACGAGGTGGACCGACTTAAAACCTGTGAATGAAAAGAGAAAAAACATTATTATCATACTACACCCATTTACATTACCAGGGATGCCCCAATGATAATGACCCTTATTTAAACAATCTCCGATATCCACCCATCTCCAACCCACTCAGGTGCCTGTCTAAGTTACTCTTAAATGACTCTAGCGTGTTTGCCTCCACGACCTTACTTGGCAGAGCATTCCATACCCCCACGACCCTCTGTGTGAAAAACCTCCCTCTAATATCTGTGTTATACCTCTCCCCCCTCACCTTAAGCCCGTGGCCCCTTGTCCTACGTGTCTCTACCATAGGAAATAGCTTACCTCTGTTTACTCTATCTATACCCTTCATAATCTTATATTCCTCTATTAGATCCCCCCTCAGTCACCGTCTTTCGAGGGAAAAGAGCCCCAATTTATTCAATCTTTCCTCATACCCCAGTCCTTCCATACCAGGCAACATCCTGGTAAACCTCCTCTGCACTCTCTCCAGAGTCTCCGCGTCCTTCCGGTAGTAAGGCGACCAGAACTGGATGCAGTACTCTAAATGCGGCCTAACCAACGTTCTGTACAACTGCAACATTAGACTCCAGCTTTTATATTCTATACCCCTTCCCATAAAGCCTAACATACCATAGGCTTTCTTCACCACACTCTTCACTTGCACTGCCACCTTCAAAGACTTGTGCACTTGCACCCCCAGGTCTCGCTGCGATTCTATACTCCTTATGGGCTTACCCTTTATCATATAACTCCCCCCTACATTATTCCAGCCAAAATGCATCACCTCACATTTGTCCGGATTAAACTCCATTTGCCATGTATCTGCCCAATACACCAGCCTATCAATATCCCGCTGTATTGCCAGACACTGCTCCTCACTGCCCGCCAATCCAGCCATCTTGGTGTCATCAGCAAATTTGCTGATCACACCACCTACTCCCTCTTCCAAATCATTTATATACACTACAAAGAGAAGAGGTCCCAGTACTGAGCCCTGCGGCACACCACTAGTGACAGACCTCCAGCTAAAAAAGGACCCCTCCACTACTACTCTCTGACTCCTCTTTGCAAGCCAGTTCTCTACCCATCTAGATACCTGACCACATATCCCATGAGCTTTAATCTTCTGTACCAACCTACCATGAGGGACTTTGTCAAACGCCTTACTGAAATCCATATAGACGACATCAACGGCTCGTCCTTTGTCGACCGTTTTTGTCACCTCCTCAAAGAATTCTATCAGATTGGTAAGGCAAGACTTCCCCTTTACAAAGCCATGCTGCGTATCCTTAATCAGATCGCAACGCTCTAAGTCGGCATACATCCTATCCCTAAGAATCCTCTCCATCAACTTGCCTACCACTGACGTTAAACTCACCGGCCTATAGTTACTCGGGTTATCCCTCCTACCCTTTTTAAACAACGGTACCATGTTCGCTATCCTCCAGTCCTCTGGGACCTCACCTGTGTCCAAAGAAGAGACAAAGATTTGCGTCAGAGGCCCAGCAATTTCATCTCTCGCCTCCCTAAGCAGCCTAGGATAAATGCCATCGGGCCCCGGAGATTTATCGGTTTTAATGCTACCTAAAAGCCCTAATACTTCTTCCCTCGTAATCGATAGACCTTTCAATTGGTCTACCGCTCCCTCGATGACCGTACCAGACATCAAGCCCCTCTCCTTCGTGAATACCGACGCAAAGTATTCATTCAGGATCTCCCCCATTCCCTCAGCCTCTAAGCACAATTCCCCACGTCTGTCCCTGAGAGGACCGATTTTACCCCTAGCCACCCTTTTGCTCTTAAGATAGGAGTAAAACGCCTTTGGATTCTCCTTAATCCTACCTGCCAAAGCCATCTCATGCCCCCTCTTTGCTCTCCTTACTCCCCTTTTGAGATCCCTCCTACTCTCTCTGTATTCCTCCAACGGTCTCTCCATTCCCAGCTGCTTAGATCTGACATACACCTCTCCTTTCTTCCTAACCAGGTCTTCTATATCTCTAGTAATCCACGGTTCCCTAATCCTACCTTTCCCATCCTTCCTCCTAACCGGCACATGCCTTTCCTGCACCCATTGCAGTTTTCCCTTGAAAGACTCCCACATGCCTAACGTGGTCTTGCCTTCCAACAGCCTATCCCAGTCTGTATCCCTAAGCTCCTGCCTAATCCGGCTGTATCTAGCCTTTCCCCAATTTAGCACCCTCCCCTTAGGAGAGCTCTCATCTTTTTCCATTCGTATCCTAAAGTAGACAGAGTTGTGGTCACTGTTAGCCACATGTTCACCTATCGCAACCTCAACCACCTGACCCGGCTCATTGCCCAGAACTAAATCCAGTATCGCCCCCTCTCTAGTCGGGCTATCTACATACTGTTGCAAGGATCCTTCCAATACACATCTTACGAATTCCTCCCCGTCCGACCCCCCAGCTCTAGGCACCTTCCAATCCACCCCAGGGAGATTCAAATCTCCCACTGCAACAACCCTACATATGTCCAAAATGTCTCTACATATACCCTTTTCCACTGCCCGTGGGCTATCGGGCGGCCTATAGTACACTCCTAGCATAGTAATGGCCCCCTTCCTATTCCTCAACTCCACTCACAGAGACTCAATTCCCAACCCCTCCATGTTATCCTCCCTCTGCACCGCTGTGATCTGCTCCCTAACTAAGACCGCCACTCCCCCTCCTCTTTTCAACCCTCCCCTATCACGCCTAAAACACTTATACCCTGGAATATTTAGTTGCCAGTCCTGCCCCTCCTTTAACCACGTCTCTGTCACTGCCACCACATCTAAATTCCTTGCGAACATCAAGGCCTTAAGTTCATCCGTCTTTCCCGTCACACTCCTCGCATTAACACAGATGCACTGAAGACCCTCAGGCCCACTCGGATCCTCCTTCTCCTGGGAGATTTTCTGATCATCTAGACTTACCCTGACCTCTAACTCACTCCCACTCCCAGTGCCTGAGCTGTCTCTCTCCTCCCCACCCCCCCTCCATATTAGTTTAAACCCTGCCGAAACATTCCAGCCAGCCTCCCAGCTAAAATATGTGTACCCTTCCCATTTAAGTGTTCCCTATCCCTCTTATACAAGTGCCCTTCCTTCGCAAAGACTTCCCAATGGTCTACAAAACTAAAACCTGCACTAATCCCTCAGCCACGCATTCAGCTGCAAGATCTTACTATTCTTATCCCTGCTATTGCTGGGCACTGGCAGCAGCCCAGAGATCGCCACCTGCACTTCAGCCTGGCTCCCAACTCCCTAAACTGCCTACGTATTTCCCCCCTACTCTTCCTTCCTCCGTCCTTCTCACCTACATGTATAATTACATCCACCTGGGTCCCTTGGCCCTTCAAGATTCCCTCTACCCTCTCTGACACATCCTGTACCCCTGCCCCAGGGAGGCAGACTACCATCCTGGAGTCCCACTTTTGTCCACAGAACCGCCTATCAATTCCTCTAACCCTCCCATCCCCCACCACTATCTCACATCCAGCCCCCTTCCTTCCCTCTGAGGCTTTCTGCTCCAAACGTGGTTAAAGGAAGGGCAGGACTGGCAGCTGAATATTCCTGGGTATAAGTGTTTTAGGTGTGACAGAGGAGGGTTGAAGAGAGGTGGTGGATTGGCGTTGTTAGTTAGGGAGCAGATCACAGCAGTGCAGAGGGAGGACAATAAGAGGAGTTAGAAATTGAGTCGCTGTGGGTGGAGTTGAGGAATAGGAAGGGAGCAATTACAATGCTAGGAGTGTACTACAGACCACCCAACAGCCCGCAGGCAGTGGAAGAAGGTATATGTAGAGACATTTTGGATAGGTGTAGGAAGAATAGGGTTAACATAAGAACATAACATAAGAAATAGGAGCAGGAGTAGGCCATCTAGCCCTTCGAGCCTGCCCCACCATTCAATAAGATCACGGCTGATCTGTCGTGGCTCAGTTCCACATTCCCACCCTCTCCCCATAACCCTTAATCCCCTCGCTTATCAAAAACCCATCAACCTGCGTCTTAAAAATATTTAGCGAGGCAGCCCCCACCACTTCAACGGGCAGAGAATTCCAGAGATTCACCACCTAAGAAGTTCTTCCTCATCTCCGTTCTAAACCGCCCCCCTTTATCTTGAGGCTGTGCCCTCTAGTTCTACTGTCCTTTCTCAGCGGGAAGAGTCTCTCCACCTCTATCCTATCCATCCCATTCATCATCTTATATGTCTCAATGAGATCTCCCCTCATTCTTCTAAACTCTAATGAGTACAAGCCTAATTTATTCAGCCTCTCCTCATAGCTCAACCCCCTCAACTCCGGTATCAGCCTAGTAAACCTCCTCTGCACTCCCTCCAAGGCCAAAATATCCTTGCTTAAGTACGGCGCCCAAAACTGCACACAGTACTCCAGCTGCGGCCTCACCAATGCCCTATACAGCCGCAGCAAGACCTCCCTACTTTTATATTCAATCCCCCTCGCTATGAAGGCCAGCATCCCATTCGCCTTCCTGACCACCTGCTGCACCTGCAAGCTGGGTTTTTGTGACTCATGCACAAGGACCCCGAGGTCCCTCTGCACCGTTGCCTGCTGCAGTTTTTCTCCACGTAAGTAATAATCCTTCCTACCATTATTCCTACCAAAGTGGACCACCTCGCACTTGCCAACATTAAAATCCATTTGCCATTTCCTGGCCCATTCGCCCAGCCTATCTGGATCCTTCTGCAGACTCTCCACACCCTCCGCACAATTTGCCGTTCCACTAATCTTGGTGTCATCAGCAAATTTCGACACCATACACTCGGTTCCCTCCTCCAGATCATCTATATAAATGGTAAATAGCTGAGGTCCCAGCACCGACCCCTGGGCCACTCCACTAGTCACCAACCACCAATCCGAATAGCACCCATTGACCCCCACTCTCTGCCTCCTATTTGACAACCAATCCTCTATCCACGCTAACACCCTACCCCCAACTCCATGCCCCCTGACCTTCTGCAATAACCTCTTGTGAGGTACCTTGTCAAACGCCTTCTGAAAATCAAGAAAGACCACATCCACCGGCTCTCCTCTTTCCACCGCCCTAGAGTGGGAGATTTTAATCTCCCTGGGGTGGATTGGAAGATGCCTAGAGCTGGGGGTTCAGATGGCGAGGAATTTGTAAAATGTGTACTGGAAGGGTCCTTGGAGCAGTATGTAGATAGCCCGACTAGAGAGGGGGCTATACTGGATTTAGTTCTGGGCAATGAACCGGGTCAGGTGGTTGAGGTTGCGATAGGTGAACATGTGGCTAACAGTGACCACAACTCCGTCTACTTTAGGATATTAATGGAAAAAGATGAGTGCTGTCTGAAGGGGAGGGTGCTGAACTGGGGGAAGGCTAGCTACAGCCGGATTAGGCAGGAACTGAGGGATACAGACTGGGAGAGGCTGTTTGAGGGCAAGTCCACATTCGGCAAGTGGGAGGCTTTCAAGGGAAAACTGAAATGATTGCAGGAAAAACATGTGCCGGTTAAGAGGAAGGATGGGAAAGGTAGAATTAGAGAGCCGTGGATTACTAGGGATATTGAGGACTTGGTCAGGAAGAAACGAGAGGCGTATGTTAGGTCTAAGCAACTGGGAACAGAGACAGTATTGGAGGAATACAGAGAGAGTAGGAGGGAGCTCAAACGGGGAGTTAGAAGGGCACAAAGGGGGCATGAAATGGTTTTGGCAGACAGGATTAAGGTAAATCCACAGGCATTTTACTCCTATGTCAGGAACAAAAGGGTGGTTAGAGTAAAAATCGGTCCTCTCAGGGACAGAGGAGGGGAACTGTGCTTAGAGTCTGAGGGAATGGGGGAGATCCTGAATGAATACTTTGCGTCAGTATTCACAAAGGAGAGGGGCTTGATGACCGGTACTGTCTTGGAGGGAGCTGTCGACCAGTTGAAGGAAATATCCATTACGAGGGAGGAAGTATTAGGGCTTTTAGGTAGCATAAAAACTGATAAATTTCCGGGGCTTGATGGCAATTATCCTAGGCTGCTTGGGGAGGCGAGATTTTAAAAGAGTTAGAATAAAGTTTTAGAAGCATAAACAAGAGTGAAAGATAGAATTAGAAGATGTGCTGGGCACAGCTTGTAAGAAGTCACCGTACTCTGGTGCCATCTTGAGTAGAACTCTGTTTGGAGTCAGTGGACTGGTCAGTATTTAAAAACTCTGTGACCAGCCTAAACAAATACACCATTAACTGACTTCATTAATAAGTGTGCAGAGGACTGTGTGCCAAAGAAGCAAATCCATGGATGAACAGGGATATCCACAGCCTGGTAAAGTCCAAGTTTGATGCATTCACATCAGGCAACCCTGACCTATACAAGAAATCCCCATATGATCTACAGGGATTCATCAAAGATGCCATAAGACGGTAGCAGACCGAGTTAGAATCCCAGGCTAGCCACACAGACTCCTATCGAATATAGCAAGGTCTGAAAGATGTAACAGGCTACACGATGAATGAAGGTAAAATCACCGGCTCCAATGCACCCCCTTCTTCAATGAACTCAGTGCACTCTCTGCCCGTTTTGAACAAGAGGTCAGCGAGAGCACACCGTCTGCCCTGGAAGGCTCAGGTGAACCCGTATCTGAGGTCACCATCACAGATGTCAGAGCAGCTTTTCTGAAGGTCAATCCATGGAAAGCCTAGATATGAAACTCAAAGGAGCACTCAAGTTCTGCACAAACCAGATTATAGGGGTATTCACAGTAATCTTCAACCTCTCCTTACACCAATCTGAGGTCACTATCTGCTTCAAGAAGATGACCATCATCCTCGTACCAAATAAAAGCCAGGCAGCGTGCCTTAATAACTGTCTGACATCCATCATTATGAAGTGCTTTGGAAAGGTTAGTCATGGCACAAATCAATTCCTGATTCCCAGAATGCCTGGATCCACTACAGTTCCACTATTAGCACAGTAGGTCTACAGCAGATGCCAACTCCCTGGAACACCTAGGTAATAAACTCACCTACGTCACTCCTATTCATAGACTCAGCCTTTAACACCATTATTCTGAGACTCATCTCCAAACTTTATGGTCTGGGACTTGTCTCCTCCCTCTGCAATTGGATCCTGAACTTCCTTACTCACAGACCACAATCAGCAAGGATAGGCAACAACATCTCCTCCATGATTAACCTCAAAACCGGTGTCCCACAAGGCTGTGTCGTCAGTCCCTTACTATACTCCTTATACACCTACGACTGTGTGGCCAAATTACTCTCCAACTCAATTTTCAAGTTTGCTGATGACACCACCATTGTGGGTCAGATCTCAAACAATGACAAGACACAGTACAGGAATGCGATAGAATTGGTGCAACGACAATAATCTCTTCCTCAATGTTAATAAAACATTGTTAATAAAATGGTGTTATGATATTACCTCGTGTTGTAATCTGCTACAATTATTTGGGAAGGTGTTAATTTTTCCTAATTAACGGTTAGATAGTCATTAATATAAAGGCCTAGCACTCACTTCAACTGACTAATTAACAAGATATTTTATTTAAATAACCCAGAACTTTAACCAAACATGTAACATATTAACTAAGGTACATTTCGACTGAAATGCTGTTTGAATAATACAAGGAACATTCATTACCAAAATTGTAATAATGGAATGTTAGTCACTCTCAAAACGTAACCAAGTCAGGTAGTTTTCGGAAGTTTAGGCATTCTTCTGCAGTCACACGCTGCCTGTAAGATCTTTCTGACACAGTATTCCTCAGTTGGATATTTAAACTGGCAGGAGTGGAGAGCTCGAGAGATGGATACTGGCCTTTTGACTCGCTGCCTTGGCCTCTGGAGATGTTCTTCCAAGATGTTCTTCCCAAAATGACTTTATACCTGGACTTTATACCTGCTATGACCTCACAATTTTCTTACCCCAGGATTGGTCTGAGGCTGTCAACAACAGCAAATTCAAAGCTGATAGTTTCTTTTAGCTCAGTGTTTTCTTTAAACTCACAGAGTATTAGCTGAGTGTCCTCTTTAAACTTAGAGGCTATTCGCTCAGTGTTTTCATTAAACTCACAGAGTATTAGCTGAGTGTCCTCTTTAAACTTAGAGGCTATTAGCTCAGTGTTTTCATTAAACTCACAGAGTATTAGCTGAGTGTCCTCTTTAAACTTATAGGCTATTAGCTCAGTGTTTTCATTAAACTCACAGAGTATTAGCTGAGTGTCCCCTTTAAACTTAGAGGCTATTAGCTCAGTGTTTTCATTAAACTCACAGAGTATTAGCTGAGTGTCCTCTTTAAACTTAGAGGCTCTTCGCTCAGTGTTTTCATTAAAGTCACAGAGCATTAGCTGAGTGTCCTCTCTAAACTCATAAATTAACAAAATGCAAAAACCTGCAGATCCGATTACCAAGGCAACAATGATGCTTTTGATCTTTTGGAAACAAATGTTGCAACCTGGAATCAGTGTGTACATTTTAGCGCAAAACTCAAACACAGATTTTAAAGGGACTACACATTATTTCCTTTCCTCCTATCATTTTTTAAATTCTTTTATATCTTTAGAAACATTCTTTATATCTTTACAAACTCAACTTCATAACCATAGTTATCAACTTCAGGAAGTGCAGTGGAGAACATACCCCTGTCTACATCAATGGGGACAGAGTCAAAATGTTTCAAGTTTTTAGGTGTCCAGATCACCAACCTGTCCTTATCCCTCCATGAGGACACTACAAATAAGTAAGCTTACCAACACCTCTACTTTCTCAGGAGACTAAGGAAACTTGGCATGTCTGCTGCCCTCTCACCAGTTTTTACAAGTAAACCACAGAAAGCATTTCACAGCTGTATCACATTCTTTCACGCTATATCACAGCTTGGTATGGCTCCAGCTCTGCCCAAGACCGCAAGAAACTACAAAAGATCGTGAATAAAGCCCAGTCCATCAATCAAACCAGCTTCCCAACCATCAACACTGTCTACACGTCCTGCTGCCTCGGAAAAACAGCCAGCATAATCAAGGACTCCACACAGCCTGGACATTCTTTCTTCCACTTCTTCCATTGGGAAAAAGATACAAAAGTCTGAGGATACAAACCAACCAACTCAAGAACAGCTTTTTCCCAGCTGCCATCAGACTTTTGAATGGACTTACCTCAGATTAAGTTGATCTTTCTCTACACCTGAGCTATGACTGTAACACTGCATTCTGCACATCTTTTTTTCCTATGTACAGTATGTTTTGTCTGTATAGAAACAATACCTCTCATTGTACACAAATACATGTGACAATAATAAATCAAATTAAATAACAGGGCTTCTGCCATGCAATGATGGACACCCATTCGAATACATTGTAATATAATTAGCAGGCATCCCCACTGTAACATCCCCCCCATTAAGAAAGTCTCCCCTGACAGCAAGACACTGGGTGGAATTTTGAGGCTGCATTCACCCCGAAACCTGAAAATCCCGCCAGAGGTCAATGGATCTTTGTATTATCTGCCCCACGCTTTCCCCGATTCCTGTGACGGGCAGACTGGAAAATCATGTTAGCAAGTTTAAAAAAGGTTTTTAAAACCAAGGAACTGGGTGAACAGAAGCCAGAAAGAAATCCCACAACACCAGTTTAAAGTCCAAGCAGGATTTATTTGTAGCAAAAGCCGCAAGGTTTTGGGACAGCCTGTCCGTTCGTCAAGTGGCTGGGCGTTCCACATCATGAACAGAAGCCGCCAGGAGACAAATTTAAGTACAGCCCCCAGGGGGGAGATGATCATGGCTGGGCAGTATCCTGGTATTGTGCCCTAGTACCGTCTCCAGCACTGCCAGGGAACACTGGCCAGAAAGCACTACTGGGGCTGCTTTTGTTGCGAAGGTTTGATTGGTTGGGAGAAGTTCCCTTAGGAAGGGAGTCCCTGGGGAGATTCTGTGTCTGTGAGAGGGTTCCTTTTTATTTGTCATTTTTTTAGATTTGTCAAGAGCTTTGGTTGCTGCCAGGGGGCAGGCTCTGAATGAGCCCACTCTGCCAGCATGATGTCATGGGACCCACCTCGTCACTTTTTCTTTCAAAGTGTTTAAAAATACAACAGGAAAACCCAGTATGTTTTCCCCTCAAAAGACAAAACTTGGAAAAAAAAATCAGAAGATTGTGCCCATTGTGACATAAAATATGGCAGGAAAAGTCAGCAGATCAGCCCATGAGATATACTGCATTTTTGCTGCCTGAATCGACATAGTTCAAAAATAGGAAAAGTTTCGCCTATAGTTTCAGTCAGCATGATGTGTGGCTTGGAGGAGAATGTTCAGATGGTGCTGTTACCATGGGTCTGTTGCACTTGTCTTCATAGATGGTAGAGGTTGCAGGTTTAGAAGGAGCTTTCATTGAAGGCTTTTCTGTAGTGCAGTTTATAGATCTCTGAATTGTTACACTATTTTGCCTATCATGTCTGCACCACCTCCCCAAATGAGAAGTTCACCAAAGCCATGATCTCTCCTCATGAACACTACATTCTTCCTTTTGGCCCTGGAGGGAGTGCAGAGGATGTTTACTAGGCTGATACCAGAGTTGAGGGGATTGAGCTATGAGGAGAGGCTGAATAAACTAGGCTTGTACTCGTTAGAGTTTAGAAGAATGAGGGGAGATCTCATTGAGACATATAAGATGATGAATGGGATGGATAGGATAGAGGTGGAGAGACTCTTCCCGCTCAAAAAAGACAGTAGGACTAGGGGGCACAGCCTCAAGATAAAGGGGAGGCGGTTTAGAACGGAGTTGAGGAGGAACTTCTTCACTCAAAGGGTGGTGAATCTCTGGAATTCTCTGCCCATTGAAGTGGTGGAGGCTGCCTCGCTAAATATTTTTAAGAAGCGGGTTGATGGGTTCTTGATAAGAGAGGGGATTAAGGGTTATGGGGAGAGGGCGGGAATGTGGAACTGAGCCACGACAGATCAGCCATGATCTTATTGAATGGCGGGGCAGGCTCGAAGGGCTAGATGGCCTACTCCTGCTCCTATTTCTTATGTTCTTATGTTCTTTTCAGATAAGAACCTCATTCCCTGTTGAATGCCTCAATTGAACCTGCCTCTGCCACAATTTCAGGAAGTGCATTCCAGATCCTAACCATTCACTGCATGAAAATATTTTTCCTCATATCATCATTGCTTGTTTTGTGGATTATCTTAAACCTGTGTTGTCTTGAACCTTTCACAAGTAGGAACAGTTTTTCCCTATCTATTCTGTCTCGACCCCTTATAATTTTGAATGTGTCTATCAAATATCCTCTAAGTCTTCTCTTCTCCCAAGCTTCTTCATAACCTACTTTTATAACTGGAGTTCCTCACCTCTGGATCCATTCTCACGGATCTTTTCTGCACTCTTTCTAATGCCTTCACATCCTTTGTAAACTCCAGGACTGAACGGGATGCTTCATCTGAGATGGAACCAGTCTCTTATATATGTTCAACATAACCTCCTTGTTCTTATTAATAAAGTCCAGGATACTGTATGTTTTGATAATTGTGCTCTCAGCCTATCCTGCCATCATCAATGGCTGATACACTAGGGTCCCCCCAGCTCCTGCATCCTCTTCAGAGTTGTGACATTTATTGTGTACTGTCTGTCTTTGTTCTTCTAACCAAAATGAATCACTTCACACATCTATGCTTTGAATATCATCTGTCATTCATTTGCTCATTCCATGAAAGTGTCTATGTTTTACATTATCCTCCTCGCAGCTCACCATGTTTTCATCCACAAATTTTGAAATTGCACCCTGTGTATCAAGGTCTAAGTTATTAATACATATCAGAAAGAGCAAGGGAAAACCCAGATTAAAAACATCCTTGATTAGAAGTTTGGAAACTATAATCCAATACATTATTTTCTGATGTGTAATTCTTTATCAGAACACTTGTGTACATATTTTCAGTGTTCACTGTTTCTGACTTTGATAAGTAGTTTTAATTGCATAAGTTGAACAACAAAATACCCTTACAATGATTTACATTTTCACTGACATTTTTCCTCCCAATTCCCTATCCTCCTCACCTGTTCAGGTATTTTGTAACATCATGATAGCAAGTTGCCCATGTGAATCATATGATCCCATTGAAAACAACATGAGTGGTGACTTCAGATCCACGGCCACCTACTCCAGAGAAACCATAACACCAACTGTCATGCTGCATCTCCAAATCAATTTTTTTCTCTCTGATTCAGCTAAATATTGATTATATGCAAGTAGTGCTGAGCAGCAGTTGAACAATGTGACAAAGAATTGCCTGTATTTATTTTAATCACATTATCTTTCTCTTTCCAGACAATCAAGCCTGCTGATATTTCCACTGTGCGTAAATTAGCCAAACCGCCTCATTTGATTATGAGGATTCTCGACTGTGTGTTAGTTCTCTTCCAAAAGAAAATGGACTCAGTTACCATGGACCCTGAAAGACTCTGTGTCAAACCATCCTGGGGTGAATCTTTGAAGGTGACTCTAACTATTGTAATGTTTTGCCAGGTTAAGAGTAAGCACTGATCTTGAGCATCAACTTCAGAAGAATGTGGTTTCCTTCTTCATTCTCAACACCCTTGCATCATGTCAGGATCAGTAAGGTTCGGATTTCAATGGTGAATGTGTCTGTGCAAAGCCTACTAATAAATAATTTATGAAAATATACATTATTAATATCCATTTAAATAATTTTTGTTTGGCATTTTATTGACTGGAAATTCTGCAGAGAGTAGCAGACCTCCTGACTCCCCATC
Source organism: Carcharhinus amblyrhynchos (assembly GCF_965287045.1). NCBI lineage: Eukaryota > Metazoa > Chordata > Chondrichthyes > Carcharhiniformes > Carcharhinidae > Carcharhinus > Carcharhinus amblyrhynchos. The sequence goes on from NC_137330.1 coordinate 126,499,835, forward strand.
TACAATGCACAAATCGAGAATGTGATAGAATACTTCCCATTTCCCTGGATGGGTGCAACTCCAACAACAATCAAGAAGCTTGGCATCATCCAGAACAAAGTTGCCTGCTTGATTGCCATCTCTTCCACAAACCATCACTCCCTTCACCAATGGTGCACAGTAGCAGTGTTTACTATCTACAAGAAGCACAACAGGAACCAAAGTTCTTTTCAACAGCAGCATCTTCTAAACCCACAACCATTACCATTTATCAGGACAAAGGCAGCAGAAATATAGGAACATCACCACCTGCAGGTTACACTCCAAGCCACTTAGCATCCTGACTTGGAAATATATCTCCGCTCCTTCACTGTGGCTGGGTCCAAACCCTGAAGCTCCCTCTCTAACAGCACCTCAGGGACTACAGTGGTTCAAGCAGGCAACTCACCACCACCTTCTCAAGAGCAATGAATGCCAACCTAGCCACTGACACCCATGTCCTTTAAATGAATATTTTCAAATAGTTCTCTCCTGAGACAGAATTCCAAATTCACAAAATCCTTTCAGAGAAATCATTCTCCTCATTTCTGTCCCAAAATATCAGTTGTTATAGAACATAGAACAGTACAGCACAGTACAGGCCCTTCAGCCCTCGATGTTGTGCCGAGCTATGTCCAAAACCAAGATCAAGCTATCCCACTCTCTATCGTTCTGGTGTGCTCCATGTGCCTATCCAATAACTTCTTGAAATTTCCTAAAGTGTCCAACTCCACTATCACAGCAGGCAGTGCATTCCACACCCCAACCACTCTCTGAGTAAAGAACCTACCTCGGACATCCCTCCTATATCTCCCACCATGAACCTTTGTCCCCTGATATTAAAGCAGTGCCTCTTGTTTTTGAACTCACCAGCAAGGGGAGACATCTTTTCTATGTCCAAGACCATTCAGGATCTTATACTCTTCAATCAGGTCAATCAATACCTTCAATCAATAGCTCACTCCTCTAAACTCTAGTGGAAACAAGCCCAATTTGTCCAATCTATCCCTATACGACATCCCACAATCCAGGTATTAATATGGTGCATGGTTCTATGGTTTCACTAAAATGAAACTCAACTCTGCGTAAATAGACAGTCAATTTATTATAAACACATTGTGTGTGACTTGGGAAGAATTACATATACACAGAGAAAATAGGAGCAGGAGTGGGCCATTTGGCCCTTTGAGCCTGCACCACCATTTATTACGATCATGGCTGATCATAAAACTCAATAGCTTAATCCTGCTTTTTCCCCATAATCTTTCATCCTATTCACCTCAAGCATCTAGCCGCCTCTTGATTACATTCAATGTTTTGGCATCAATTACTTCCTGTAATAATGAATTTCCACAGGCTCACCACTCCTTGGATGAAGAAATGTCTCCTCATCTTCATCTTAAATGGTCTACTCTAAATCTTCAGATTGTGACCCCTGGTTCTGGACTCCCCTACCATCTGGAATTTCTTCCCTGCATCTACCTCTAGTCAATCATAGAATAGAATCCCTACAGTACAGACGGAGGCCATTCAGCCCATCAAGTTTGTACCGACCACAATCTATGCCAGGCCCAATCCTGTAACCCTTATTTACCCTGCTAATCCCCCTGACACAAGGGCCAATTTAGCCTGGCCAATCCATCTAACCCGCACATCTTTGGAGTGTGGGAGGAAACTGGAGCACCCGGAGGAAACCCACGCAGACAGTGACCCGAGGAATTGAACCCGGGTCCCCAGGCTGTGAGGCAGCAGTGCTAACCACTGTGCCACCATGCGTTTTAGAATTTTTTAAGTCTCTATGAGATCCCCTCATTCATTGGAACTTGAGTGAAACCAATCCTAACCCAGTCAATATCTCTTTATGCAACAGTCTCGTAATCCCCAGAATCAGTCTGCCAAACCTTTGCTGCACTCCCTTGAGAGCAAGCAAATTCTTCCTCAGAAAAGGAGACCAAAACTATACAGGGCCTCACCAAGGGCCTGTATAGTTGCAACAACACATCCCTGCTCAACATGTACTCAAAACTTCTCACAATGAATGCCAACCTGACATTTATCTTCTTTACCATCTGTTGCACCTACATGCTTATCTTCAGTGACTGGTGCCCAAGGACACTCATGTCCCACTGCATACTCCCCTCTCCCAATTTACAGCCATTCAGGTAGTAATCTGCCTCCTTGATTTTGCTTTCAAAGTGAATAATGTCACATTTATCCAAATTATACTGCATCTACCACTGATTTGCCCACTCACTCAACCTGAGCAGATCATTCTGAATGATTTTACCCTCCCACCCAACTTGGCACCATCTGCATTTTGAGATGTTACATTTTGTTCCCTCATCCAAATCATTAATATATATTGTGAATAGCTGGGGTCCCAGCATCGATCCATGTGGCACCCCACTTGTTACTGCCTACTAGTTTGAAAAGCACCCATTCATTTCTACTCTTTGTTTCCTCTCTGCCAACCAGTTTTCTATCCATCTCAATACACAACCTCCAATCCCATGTGCTTTAATCTTACACAATAATCTCTTCTGCGAGATTTTGTCAAACGCTTTCTGAAAGTCCAAATATACCACATCAATTGGTTTCTCCCTTGTCAACTTCACTAATTACATCTTCCAGGAATTCCTGCAGATTGGTCAAGCATGATTTCCCCTTCATAAATCCATGCTGACTCTATCTGATCCTGCCACTGCTTTTGAAATGATCTGCTATAAAGTCCTTCATAATGGATTTGAGAATTTTCCCCCCTACCAACGTTAAGCTTACTAGTCTATAATTCCTTGTTTTCTCTCTCCCTCCCTTTTGAATATTGGAGTGACATAACCGACCCTCCAACCTGCAGGGACTATTCCAGAGTCTATAGAATCCTGGAAGATGACCACCAATTATTTCTAGAGCCACCTCCTTAAGTACTCATTATTCTTTCATATTTCTGGAATCTAAAATGGCATAAAGCTAAAATGGTGTCTACAAAATTGTGGACATCAAAAGGGCTAGGTGTGAAAGGCATGCATTTGAATTGAATGGGGCCAAGTTACATGTTCTACAAGTAAACACAGTATGGGTAGAAATTTAATTAGAAGTAGATGAGAATTTGAATTTCAAAGGGAAGTAAGGAGGTTACAACTTTGAAAAGATCAGAAATTAGAAAAAAGTTTACATTTTATTCTACCTGAAAGTGTTGTAAGTGTTGTCCATAAGGAGGACATGAAAGAATTTTATATTCTGGGAAAGGTAAATTTGAAAGAAGGGGATAATTGGAAAATATGACAGAAGCAAAACATATTTAAAGAGAGGTTGGAAGCTATGTTACATGTGGTCATATAAGATCTCCTGAAAGGACTGTTCTATGTTAAGACAGAATTGTGAAAAAGTGAAGTTAACAGCCTTCAGCCACTCAAGAGAAGTGTTGGGGGTTGTTCCAGAAAGCAATTTTAATTGAAAATTATGAATTTCAACAACTGAGAGAAAGAGAGACATCCTAGGAAATTCCTTCCTGGAACAACAATAAGTTGTGCCTTGTGATAATATTGCTGGAATTTTATGGATTATTATTTATGGACTGTTGCCAAAAGGGGTGTTGATTTGTGAGGCCACGAGGCCACCCAAGAAAGAATATTTTGGGAAAATCCTTTGTAAGACTATTTTAATCACGTAAGTGTAATTTTGTGCGTTTACATTTTCTTTCCAGTTGTTAATAAATGTTTTAATTTTAATATTTAAAAGCTCCAAAAGTGTTACTAGAATTTATGGCTCCTGACTTGATAGAATCTATGGAACAGAGATAGGCCCTTTGACTCAAACTGGTCAATGCTGACCATAATGCCAAACTAAGCTAACCCCATTTGCCTGCATTTGGCCCATGTCCCTCTAAACCTTTCCTAGCCACATAACTGTCCAAATGTCTTTTAAATGTTATCAATGTCCCTACCTCAACCACTTTCTCCAGCAGCTCATTCCACATACATACCACTCTTTGTGTAAAAAAGTTGATCCTCAAGTTCCTATTAATTCTTTCTCCTCTTAACTTAAATCGCCCTCTAGATCGCGATTTCTCAACCCTGGAAAAAAGACTGAGTGCATTCACCCTATTCCTGCCTCTTATTGTCTTGTACACCTCTATAAGATCACCCCTCAGTCTCCTATGCTCCAAAAACTACAAGCCGGTCTAATCTCGCCCTATAACTCAGTCCCTTGAGTCCTGGTAACATCCTTGTAACTCCTTTCTGTATTCTCTCTAGTTTAATAACATGTTGTTCATAATTCAAAACAATTTATATCAATTAATGACTTAATCTGAAGTATAACAAGGGAATTTTGTCACTCCTTTTATAGTTATTGAGTGGCACCGGCTTTCTCCAAGCTCTACAGCAGTTCCCAAAGGATACCATCAATGATGAAACTGTAGAACTTCTCCAGCCATATTTCATTATGGAGGATTATACATTTGAAAATGCTAAGAAAGTCTGTGGGAATGTTGCAGGTTTGTTATCCTGGACTCAAGCTATGGCTTCCTTCTTTGCTATTAACAAAGAGGTGCTGCCGCTAAAGGTAAGACTGAATCAGAAGAATATTAAAAGCAACTGCATTTCACACATTCAAGTACATAAACTGTTATCTACATAAGTATCTTTCAGTATTATGCATGTTCTATTTGAATGTTTCCATTGTTAAACAAATTTAAATGAAAGTTGAAATGCTAACATTTTTGTTATCAAAGGTTTCAGCAAATTCCTTATTTAACTTGCCTTTCTTGGTTCTGGTTGAGAGTCATGATGAATTGATGGGATTTTTTTCATGGTGTGGAATTTTAATAATAAAGTCAGAGAATTGGACAGAAATCAGTACTGTAGTGCTGTTGTCTAGCACTAACTTGTATCCCTCTTGTGCCTTTCTCATATAGAATCAGGGAATGTATTGATAAACAAATCATGGAGCAGCACAGTCCATCAGTTTATGCCAGTTCTTTTGAAGAGTAATCCAATTAGTCCCACTCCCTTTCTTGTCTTTCCTTCAAATATTTATCCAATTTCTTTTCGATAGCTGCTATTGAATCAACATTGATCACCCTATCAGACAGTATTTCTAAAATCATGATCACTTGTAACAAAGACATTTTTCCTAATAGAGGTTTAAGCATGAGAACAGGCCCTTCGGCTCAACTCGTCCATGTTGCCTTTTTTATTTTGAACCCTGAAACGAATCCGAATTGCCCACATTTGGCCCAAATCATTCTATACCCATCTTACCCATGTAACTATCTGGTTTATGTTGCAAATCACCTTAAGTACATGCCTTTCTACTTGTAGGAATTGGGAAGCGTTTCCCTTACTCTATGAAAATCCTATGAACTACATTAATCCACACGTAACAGGGTGTCCTAACTTTTGTGGATAGAGAAAGTAATATACAGCCTGGAAAAAGGCCCTTCGGCCCAATCGGTCCATGCCAACCATGGTACTCTCTCAGCTAGTCCCAATTGCCCACGCTTGGCCCATATCCCTCTAATTCTTTCCCATAGAGTCACAGAGATTTACAGCATGGAAACAGGCCCTTTGGTCCAACCTGACCTTGCCATCCTTTTTAATTTAACCGCTGAGTTACTTCCAATTGCCCACATTTGGTCCATATCCCTCTATGCCCATCTTATCCTTACAACTGTCTAAATGCTTCTTAGAAGGGAAAATTATACCCAGCTCTACAATTATCTCTGGCAGCTTGTTCCAGACACTCATCACCCTATGTGTGAAAACATTCCCCCTCTGGACCGTTTTGTTTCTCTCCTTTCTCACCTTAAGCCTATGTCCTCCCTTTGGGAAAAGATGTTAACTATCTAGCTGATTTATGCCCCTCATTATTTTATAGACCTCTATAAGATCACCCCTTTCCAGGAAAAAAGGGCCTTTCTTTATAACTCAACCCATCAAGTTCTGGTGCCATCCTAGTAAATCTCTTTTGCACTCTTTCTAGTTTAATAACATCCTTTCTATAATAGGGTGGCCTTACTAATGTCTTGTACAACTTCAACAAAATGCCCCAACTCCTATATGCAGTGTTCTGACCAATGAAACCAAGCATTCTAAATGCCTTCTTCACCACACTGTCCACGTTGACTCCACTTTCAAGGGGCTATGAACCTTTAACCCAATATCTCTTTGTTCTATAACTCTCCCCAGTGCCCTACCATCAACTGAGTAAGCCCTGCCCTGGTTCAATCTACCAAAATGTATCACCTCACATTTATCTAAATTTAGCTCCATCTCTGCCATTCATTAGCTCAATTGGCTACCTCATCTTGATTTAATCTTACACAACAACCTACCAAATGGTACATTGACAAAGGCCTTGCTAAAGTTCATGTAGACAACATCAATTGCACTGCCCTCATCTACCTTCTTGATAACTCCGTCAAAAAACTCAATCAAATTTATGTGACATGATTTTCCACTCACAAAGCCATGCTGATTATCCCAAACGCAACAATTGGGACTAGCTTAAGGATTTTTCATGGACAAGTTGGGGCAAAGGGCTTGTTTTCTTGCTGTAAACCTCTATGTTTCTAACTGTTTTAGAAGCACTGTTTACTTTGTGAAACAATTCTTGTAATCTTTTAGTTTTCTACAATTTTTAAGAAACATTTACTTTAAAATATAATCATTTCAGTTGGTCATTGGCATTAATTTCCTGATTTCAGAACACCTCCTCGTCATATAAAAAATTCAAAAACCATTTTGGCAGCTGCTTTAACTTTCCCTGTGGGATTTTGGCAGCTCGGATAAGGTTCATTAGAGGCTACTTTTTTTTTTGATGTTGCAGCCATTGAGAAGATATTTTATGTTGCTGGAAAGGTTTTTTGATAGAAGAGAAATGATTGGCTTTCCTTTTTTAAATGCCCATTATAGGCTAATTTGGCCGTACAAGAAAATCGCCTCCAACGGGCCATGAAGGAGTTAGATACCGCCCAAGCCCAACTGGATGACAAACAAGCTGAGTTGGACAAGGTACAGGCAAAGTTTGATGCTGCCATGAAAGAGAAAATGGTGAGTCAGAATCGCACAAGACTTCAAGTTAATCCATAAATATGTTATCACTTTCAATGTACTTCATGTAATGAAATTATAATGAATGAAATTTGGATTTTGGTATTTTTCTGAAATATATTTCCTTATATTTATGTTAAATCTGTCACAAAGATTTACATAGGTCATATTCCTGCACCAGAAAAGCAGCCAGGGTCAGCCAAGATTGAAATGCCTGCTAACAGTTAGGGTGGAGTTTCATGGCCCCCTGTTGACAGATTTACAAATTTGCAGGAAGCATGGGAGAGACAAGTTTAATGAAACACGTTGCTAGTTTGCTGCCTTATTGCCCACCCCTAAGTTTGCCGTCTGTGCTACATTTGGAGGATAAAGCATCAGTCATTCCACTTGCCTTAGGCCTACTCAGGGCCTTACCCGGCCAATTAATAAGAAGTTGAAGACCTTGTAGGAGCTTTTCAGAGGTGTATTATGCTGGCTTTTTTTAATGCATTCATGAAACATAGGCATCACTGGCTGGCCAGCATTTATCGGCCATTCCTAGTTACCCAAAGGCAGTTAAAAGTCAACCACATTGCTATAGTTCTGGACTCACATGTAGGCCAGACGGGGTAAGGATGGCATCAGTGAACCAGGTGGGTTTTTCCTACAATCAACAGTGGTTTCATGATCATCAGTACAATCTTAATTCCAAACTTTTTTAAAATTCAAATTCCACCACCTACCATAGCAGGATTTGAACACAGGTCCCCAGAGCATTAGCTGAGTTTCTGGATTCATAGTCTACTGATAATACCACTAGGCTATCACTTTCTCTGTACCATTATCCAGGAGATTTCTCTTTATTTACTTTAGATCAGCAAATACAAAGAATTCATGGGCCTGCAGCGATTCACAAAGGCAGCTCACCATCACTTTCTCAAGGGCAACTAGGGATGGGCAATAAATGCTGGCCAGCCAGTGATGTCCATGTCCCTTGAATGAATAAAAAATTTGAATATTTGATTTAGTTTACAGTTTCAAACAATTCTTTTTCACAATCTCACCATCTTACTGCAGTGAAAGCAGACTGATTTACTTACATTACATTTATTCTCAATATTATCAGTTTTGATGAGCATAACATCCTCAGCCTTCTCCATTAGCCAGAATCCTTTTGGCAAAAGAGCCATAAACAACATGAGGAAAAGCATATTTCGATTAGGATCTGGAATGTGCTGCCTGGGAGACTGGTGGAGGCAAATTCAACTGTGACATTCGAAAGGGAACTGATGAGAAAGCAATGGGCTGTGGTGGAATGGGACTTGCTGAGTTGCACTTGTAGAGAGACAGCATGGAGACACAAGAGCAGAAGAAATAGAATACAAAGGATTGAATGATCTCCAGCCGTGCTGTAAACGTTGTACATTTACATGACTATCTCCAAACAATGGGAACTTTTTTTTGCATCGAGAATCTTTAGTCTCATTAAAAGGTCCCTTCATAAGATCATTCTGAAATAAGATTTAGCATGGTCACATGAAGAAATATTAGGACAGGTGACCAAAAGCTTGGATGAAGAAGTGACCGAGAGGATTGAGAGAACTAAAGAGATATAAAGGCAAGGGTTAATAACAGGCAATGCAGAAGGAACCAGAATAAGAAGAAAGCCAGCATCTTAGAGAGTTGTTTTGCTGGAAAGGTTACAGAGAGAGGCGGAGAGTCTATCACTGATAAAACAGAAAAAGAAATCTTTAATACTCCTAAAGTTATCAGATACTAGATTTCTATGGGGTTTCTCCAATCATCTGCTTTTTTGAAAGATTCAGGAATCTCCACATTCAACCCCTAATATGGAGGAGATATCCAGAGAGCTTCTCATCTTCTTGTTTCATATGGGTTTAGGAGTAGAAGTTATCATCCCAGTTTTAGTGTCAAATTGCCTAAGCAATCCAATCTCCTGCTAGAGAGTATGTATAATTCCAGAATAAGAAGTCTCACAACACCAGATTAAAGTCCAACAGGTTAGACTTTAACCTGGTGCTCTCAGATTTCTAAGTGTGCCTACCCCAGTCCAATGCCATCATCTCCACATCATAATTCCAGAATGACATCCTCAAACATGAGGTGAAGATAAGATGTGATTATGTGTCCCAAGTATGTTCAACGTTTTCACAGTCACAGGCAGACAGGGCTTTGAGGTGCCATTTGTAGATGAGGTGGCCACATTGACCATATCACTCTGTATTCTACTGAGGATTGTCCACATGGTCTGGGGGAGATTGAATTCTGGTTGTTGAGATGTTGGGTTGGAGATAATGGATGGGGCTTTCAGACCCTTCTCACTATCCAGATCTTCCAGTCCTGCCAAAGGCCACACCTCATCAAAACCATAGAACCATAGAAAAGTTACAGAACAGGAGGAGGCCATTTGGCCCATCTTGTCCATGCCAGCCTGAGGACACCTAGGTGCCTGTTCCAACCCCACCTTCTTACATTTGGCCTGTAGCCCTGTACCTTACAGCACCTAAGGTGCAGATACAGGTATTTTTTAAAGTAGTTTAGGGTCTCTGCTTCCACCACCAATTTGAGCAACAAATTCCAGACACTTAAAAAGGTCTTCATGTCCTCTCAACACAAACTCTTATTTTGAATCCATGTTCCCTGACTCTAGAATTCTCCAACAACATTTATCCTGTCCACTCGCTCTCTTCTCATAATGTTGTCTACTTAAATCAAGTCACCCCTCTGTCTTTGTTGCAAGGAAAATGACTCCAACCTATCCAAACTCTCCACATTGCTATACGTTTCTAACCCTGGCAACATTGTAAACTTCCTCTGCACCCTCTCGAGAGTAAATATGCCCTTCCTGTAAAGTGACCAGAACTGCACACATAACCCCAGCTGTGGTCTCACCAATGCTTTAAACAATTCCAACATTATATCCTTAGTTTAATATTCTATATCTCTGCCAATGAAGGAGAGCATTTTATATGCCTTCTTTACAGCCTTGTCACTTGAACTGCTGTCTTTAGAGACTTGTGTTCTTATATGCCAAGATCTCTCACTTCATCTACACCACGTGGTATGTTCTCATTGATTGCAAATTCCCTATAATTGTTTGACCTCCCTAAATGAATGATCTCACACTTCACTGACAAATCCCTACAACATGGCCAGAGAGCAATGCAAGTGACCATTGACCCCTGTGGGAATGCAAGATCTAGCTGACAGCCAATAGTGAAGCTGCCGAGGGGGTGAGAGCAGGGGCTGAGAATCATTGTATTCTGACCGATATTATGTTTATTTAAGATGGTGCTTTCTACTAAGTCTTCCTTCAGGTTTCATCAATGTTCGCAAGTTGGTCATATTTGATTCAAGTCCAGAGAGTTTTATCAAGCTATGTAGTACTTCTCCACTTCTTTTAACCATGTATTTAGAACATAGAACATAGAACACTACAGCACAAACAGGCCCTTCGGCCCACAAGTTGCGCCGACCACATCGCCTACCAACCTACAGACCTATCTATAACCCTCAATCTCATTAAACCCCATATACTCATCCAGAAGTCTTTTAAAAGACCCCAGCGAGTTCGCCTCCACCACCACTGACGGCAGCCGATTCCATTCACTCACCACCCTCTGAGTGAAAAACTTACCCCTAACATCACTTCTGAACCTCCCTCCCCGCACCTTAAATCTGTGTCCTCTCGTAGCGACCATTTCAAACCGGGGAAATAGCCTCTGAGAGTCCACCCTATCTATTCCTCTCAACATTTTGTAAACTTCTATCAGGTCGCCTCTCAACCTTCGTCTCTCCAGGGAAAAGAGTCCCAGCTCCCTCAACCTAACTTCATAAGGCATGCCTCCCAGTCCAGGCAACATCCTTGTAAATCTCCTCTGCACCCTTTCAATAGCTTCTACATCTTTCCTATAGTGAGGCGACCAGAACTGCGCACAATACTCCAAATGAGGCCTGACAAGGGTCTTATAAAGTTCCAGCATTACCTCCCGACTCCTAAACTCAATCCCTCGATTAATGAAGGCCAGTACACCATACGCCTTCTTGACCACCTCCTCCACCTGCGAGGCCGATTTAAGAGTCCTGTGGACCCGGACCCCAAGATCCTTCTGCTCCTCAACACTACTCAGACTTCTGCCCTACTTTACTTTACTTCCCTAATTTTCTCATTCCGAGACTACTTCATACATGGCTCAGGTAGTAATCCAGAGATTATAACCCTTGAGGACCTGTTCTTTAATTTAGTTCCTAGTGCTTGATTATCCACGAACAGATCCTCTTTCCTAGTCTTGCCTATGTTGTTTGTTCCAACATGGACCACAGCAAGTGGATCCTCCCCCTCCCAGTCCAATATCATTTCAAGCCGGTCAGTGATGTGTCTCATCCTGGCAACATGCCAAGCCACCCAATGAATGAATACACATTCAGAGTTGTCTGTAAGGATGTAGAGTCTCCAGTTGTTGCTGATATGAGTTACTTATTCCTCTGTGTGCTGTAGTTTTGTCAAACCAAATCAGACAGCTGAGGGTCATGACTTCTTTTTATTGTTTAGGACTTGGTAGAAGATGCAGAAACATGTCGAAGAAAGATGGAAGCTGCATCGGCACTGATTGATGGCTTGAGTGGAGAGAAAATCAGATGGACAGATCAGTGCAAGGAGTTTAAAGCACAAATCAACAGGCAAGAGCAAAATACTGGCAATCCCAGAACTCTGATTCATTGTCAGAGATGGAAAATTATGAAAAAAGTTAAAAGGAAGGAGAATTCAGGAAATGATGGGATTCAAAAAGATAATATAAAAACAAACACAAAGGCACTTTACGTAAACATTCATCGTGTTGTTGTTCATCCATTGTCATCGATGAGGACCTCGACACCATTAGTCATTTTGAGGCTGGTTGTGGTGTGTCTGAAGATGACTGATCAGGCCAATTCAGGCACAGAATGTTCTGGCACATATTGAACAGGCTTGTGCAGACACTGTAGTTGTTGCGCTGGTGGCTCTGGACTTGTACAGCTCGCGCTTAAGTTGTGCTTCAGCAATACACCTTGCTTCATGAGCTTGACAGCCTTTGTGGATGAGGCAGCGCCAGGTAGGGCGGTTTTGTGCCAGTGTTTCCCAGGTGGTCGTGTCAATGTCAAGCAACTTCAGGGAGGCCTTGAGTGTGTCTTTGTAACGTTTCTTCTGCCCTCCATGCGAGTGTCTTCCAGCAGAGAGTTCCCCAAAAAGGAGCTGCTTGGGTTTGCGCTCGTCTGACATATGGATGACATGACCTGCCCACTGGGTCTGTGCTCTCATCAGCAGTGTGTGGACTGATGGTAGACTTGCTCTAGAGAGAACTTCAGTGTCTGGTACTTTGTCTTGCCATCAGATGCGTAATATTCTGTGAAGATAAGTCATGTGGAAATGATTGAGCTGTCTTGCAAGCCTTCGATACAGAGTCCACGTTTCACAGGCATACAGGAGGGTAGTGAGTACCACGGTGCTGTAGACCCTCAGTTTTGTTGCTGGGCTGATTCCTCGATGTTCCCATACAGTGGAGCGCAGTCTACCAAAAGCAGAACTTGCCTTTGCTATTCTGCAGTTAACTTCTGTATGAATAGTCACTGCTTGGGAGAGGGTGCTGCCAAGATAAGTGAACTGGTCCACTGCCTGTGGTTTCTGCCCTTTGATTGTGATTATGGGTTCTGTGTACGGTGCATGAGGAGCAGGCTGGTGCATGACTTCGGTCTTTTTAATGTTGATGGTGAGTCCAAAGTTGTCACAAGCCTTGGAAAATTTGTCCATACTGACTTGCATCTCTGGCTCTGAGCCAGCATACAGGGCACAGTCATCGGCAAAGAGGAAATCTCTCAGAACAGTCTCTTTCACTTTGGTAATAGCTTGAAGTCTCCTCAGGTTGAAAAGCTTCCCATCCACTCTGTACTTGATTCCAGCAAAACTGTTCTGGAAGACATCATTCAGCATGGCAGTAAACATCATGCTGAACAGTGTGGGTGCGAGCACACAGCCCTGTTTGACACCATTGGTGACTGGGAATGCCTCAGAGGATTCTCCGCCATCCAGTACTCTGGCCATCGTTCCATCATGGAACTGGCATACCATCTGAATGAATTTGGAGAGGCAGCCGAACTTTGACATGATCCTCCACAAGCCTTGTCGGCTTACAGTGTTGAAGGCTTTCGCGAGGTCAACAAAGGTTGTGTAGAGCTCGCAGTTCTGCTCCTGACACTTCTCCTGAAATTGACACGCAGCAAAAATCATGTCAGTAGTCCCACGACCTTTGCGGAAGCCACACTGTGACTTTGGAAGCAGGCCCAGCTCCAGATGAGTGACCAGACGATTTAGCAGGACTCTTGCGAGGCTTTTTCCTGTGATGGAGAGCAGCGAGATTCCTCAGTGATTGTTGCATACTTGCTGATTGCCCTTCCTCTTGTAGAGGTGTACAATGGAAGCACCTTTAAGTTCCTGAGGAATGGATCCTTGCTTCCAAACGGACTGGAACAACTCAGTGAGCTTCTCGATAAGTGCAGGACCAGCAGCTTTATAGATCTCTGCGGGTATGGCATCTGCCCCTGGGGCTTTGCCACTGGATAGCTGGCTGACAGCTTTCATGACTTCGGCTACTACCGGTGGGTCATCCATGGCTCTGTTGATATCAACCTGGGGAATCCTGTCTATTGCCTTATCATTAATAGATGACAGTCGGTTGAGGACAGCTTCAAAGTGTTCAGCCCATCTCTGCAGGATCTGAGCCCTTTCTGTAATGAGAGTTGTACCATCTGTACTCAGGAGGGGGAACTCCTGAGAGATTGAGATCCATAGAGAGTGTTGAGGGCTTCATAGAACCGTTTCAAGTTGTTTCTGTCAGCATATCCCTGTATTTCATCTGCCTTGGCGCTCAGCCAGGCATCCTGCATTTTACACAGTTTATTACAAAGAACAACACAGCACAGGAAACAGGCCCTTCGGCCCAACGAGCCCGCACCGCCGTCCCACTGTCTCAGTGACCTATTCAGTGACCTAGTCTACGCCTAATGTGCGAGGATCCTAGTGCTATGACTCCTTTACTTTTTGCTCTTCCTAACTGTAACCCATCCATCTCTCCTCCTAGGTCCTAGTATCTGCTCAGTGTTACTGTCCCTATCCATTATTTCCTCATTTTCCCTAACTAAAAACATATCCTCCAGCCTCAGTTCCAGCTGCCTCACCCAGGCCCTTAATCTCTGCACCTCTAGACATTTCCCGCATATGTGGGCTTTCGGGAGATGTGCTGTCTCCAGAAATGTCCACATATGACAACGAACACAGTGAACACGTGTAACCCTAGACCCTGCCATTATGTTTGCCCCCTATTAAGGTGTCCTATTAATTCCTGTTACCAAGCCTGCGCTTGCCCAAGCCCAGTGAGCTTAAGCCCTGTTACCTCTCACTCTGCTTCCCGCCTCACTCCGCTGCCCGCTCCCGACGCTGCCCGCTATCTACCTTGGCCTTCTTTTTATACTCCCGCGCTCCCTTCCCAGCAGCCCCCGCGCCTATCTCCCGCTACGGAGCGCCAAAATAAACAAAAACCCTCCCGAACTAGAATTAAGTCAAAATACAGTAATTACAATGCAGCACACTCACCAAAAGGCAGCCACTCGTCGAAATATTCTGGACTGTCCTGCGAGCACTGGGAAAAGCATTTTTCTTAGCAGCTGAAGATGGGTCGTTCTGACAGGCCCGATGAAGACGGTGCTTTTCAACAAGTAGAGCCTGTATCTCCTCATCATTCTGAACGAACCAATCATGCTGCTTGCGGGTGGAGGGCCCGAGCATCTTCAGTCCAGATGTGTGGATAGCATCCCTGAAGTGTTCCCAGTCATCCTCAGCGCTGCCTGTGAGGTGTAGGTCAGCAAGCTTGATTTCTAAGTCTTCAGCCAGCGCTGAAGCTATGCTGGGGTCCTTTAGCTTGGCTGCATTGATTCTTTTCATAACCTTGCTTCCTTGTGGTCGCCTCTTGGGTCTAATGCGGAGCCTCATTTTGGAGACAATGAGCCTGTGATCTGTCCAGCAGTCAGCACCACACATGGCCTTGGTTACTCTGACATCCTGCCTGTCTTTTATCCTGACAATGACACAGTCGATAAGATGCCAATGCTTAGAGCGGGGGTGCATCCAGGAGGTCTTGTTATGGGTAGGCAGACGGAAGGTTGTGTTGGTGATGAGGAGGTCGTGTGCTGCACAGGTCTTCACTAAGAGTAGGCCATTACTGTTACACTTGCCCACTCCATGCCTCCCAATGACTCCCTGCCAGGTTGCAGAGTCACACCCTATTCTTGCATTGAAATCGCCAAGCAAGATCAGCTTGTCAGTACTGCCCACTGCTGATAGTAGGGCGTCTAGTTCTTCATAGACCTTGTCTTTCATCTCGTCCGGGTTGTTCATTGTGGGGGCATAGGTGCTGATCAGGGTGGCTTGACTTCTGTTCTATAGCGGAAGCTGTAATGTCATAAGTCGGTCATTCACACTCTTGGATAGACTATCAAGTTTCTGAACAAGGTGACTCCTGATGATGAATCCAACTCCAGCATCGCCACCCTCATCGCTGCCGCGACTGCTCCAGAAAAAAGTGTATCCACCTCCAGTTCCAGTCAACTGACCTACGTTGGCAAAACGAGTTTTGCCCAGCTGCAATGTCAATGTCATATCTTGCAAGCTTTCTGGTAACTAAGGCTGTTCTTCTCTCTGGTCTGTCTGCTGTAGGGTTGTCTAAAAGCATGCACGCGTTCCAAGTGCCAATGCTGAGCTGTGTCACCTCGTGACACAGATGGGATCCACAAGATGGGATCCCCGCCAGCCGCAGTAAACTGGCCAGGGTGTGGTGAAGCAGGTAATATTTAGGGCACCTTTTCTAGCCCATTCCTCATTCTACGGAGGTGAGCAGTGCGAACCTGAAGAGGATTGCTCAGTCGCCCAGATAGACGCCGGGTTCCACTGCTGCTTCAGTCAGTGGAAAACGACATTAGACCTGCGTGCAGGTCCGTGACTACAGCTCCCAGTGTACCCACATCTGCTGCTTCGTCACTCACCCATCGCCACAGGGCTTCAAGGGTTGAACAGGACACTGATGATGATGGTGTCGAAACTAGCGCTTGATTTGGATTAAAGTGAGGGAGAGTTGCGCAGCGTCAGCCTCACTCTCTCTTCCCAATTCCCATCTAGATCCAGTGGCAAGACAAGAGTCAAGACGGCTGGAGGTGGGACTAGGTGCAGTGGATGACCAGGACGTCTTCTGTGTCTTGTCCTGCTCTTCACGTTCCATGACACTTGCAGAGACCACCTTCTTGACCGTTGGACCTTCTATTGGTCTCTTCCGCTCAACCCTCCGGAGTCTGTCTTCACAAGCTGGGATAGACATCTCCCTATCTCACCGAGGATTGAGACCTGTCAGCTACCCTTACCTGATTTAGCTGGCATGTCAATGCCGTTGCCCGGGGTGTGGTCGCTGTCGCATGCAAACAGCTACGGGGAGCCACAGGTGAGAGCTAAGTGCCACGTGGGGACAGAGGATGGACAAACCGCTCTGAAAGGATGCGACATGTTCCCCCATCAAAGGTATTTTCCCTCCCTGACACCCCATACATGCTCATAAGAACATAAGAAATAGGAGCAGGAGTAGGCCATCTGGCCCTTCGAGCCTGCCCCGCCATTCAATAAGATCATGGCTGATCTGTTGTGGCTCAGTTCCACATTCCCGCCCTCTCCCCATAACCCTTAATCCCCTCTCTTATCAAAAACCCATCAACCCGCTTCTTAAAAATATTTAGCGAGGCAGCCTCCACCACTTCAACGGGCAGAGAATTCCAGAGATTCACCACCCTTTGAGTGAAGAAGTTCCTCCTCAACTCCGTTCTAAACCGCCCCCCCCTTTATCTTGAGGCTGTGCCCCCTAGTCCTACTGTCTTTTTTGAGCGGGAAGAGCCTCTCCACCTCTATCCTATCCATCCCATTCATCATCTTATACGTCTCAATGAGATCTCCCCTCATTCTTCTAAACTCTAACGAGTACAAGCCTAGTTTATTCAGCCTATCCTCATAGCTCAACCCCCTCAACTCCGGCATCAGCCTAGTAAACCTCCTCTGCACTCCCTCCAAGGCCAAAATATCCTTGCGTAAGTACGGCACCCAAAACTGCACACAGTACTCCAGCTGCGGCCTCACCAATGCCCTATACAGCCGCAGCAAGACCTCCCTACTTTTATATTCAATCCCCCTCGCTATGAAGGCCAGCATCCCATTCGCCTTCCTGACCACCTGCTGCACCTGCAAGCTGGGTTTTTGTAACTCCTCCCTGCATTATTCCTTCCAAAATACATCAATTTGTCAGGATTAAATTCCATCTGCCATCTATCTGCCCAGTATACCAGCCTATCTATATTCTGCTGTGTCACCTGACAATCTTCCTCACTATCCGCCAATCCTGCCATCTTGGTGTCGTCCGCAAACTTGCTGATCACACCACGTACGCCCTCTTCCAAGTCATTTATATATATTACGAATAGAAGAGGTCCCAGTACTGAGCCCTGCGGCACACCACTGGTGACAGACCTCCAGCTAGAAAAGGACCCCTCCACTACTACTCTCTGTCTCCTGTTGCCCAGCCAGTTTTCAATCCATCTAGATACCTGTTCCTGTATCCCATGTGCCTTAACCTTTTCTACCAGCCTACCATGAGGGACTTTGTCAAACGCCTTACTGAAATCCATATAGATGACATCAACGGCTCGCCCATCGTCAACCGTTTTTGTCACCTCCTCAAAAAATTCTACCAGATTCGTAAGGCAAGACCTCCCCCGAACAAAGCCATGTTGCGTATCCCTAATCAGATCGCAACGCTCCAAATGCTCATACATCCTATCCCGAAGAATTTTTTCCAGTAATTTTCCTACCACCGATGTCAAACTCACTGGTCTATAATTACCAGGGTTATCCCTACTACCCTTTTTAAACAGCGGTACCACATTAGCTACCCTCCAGTCTTCTGGGACCTCACCTGTGCCTAAAGAAGAGACAAAGATTTGTGCCAGAGGCCCAGCAATTTCATCTTTCTCCTCCCTAAGCAGCCTGGGTTAAATACCATCAGGCCCCGGAGTTTTATCCGTTTTTATGCTACCTAAAAACCTTAGCACTTCCTCCCTCATAATGGATATTTCCTTCCACTGATCTACAGCTCCCTCCAAGACACTACACGACACCGATCCCCTCTCCTTTGTGAATACCGACGCAAAGTATTCATTCAGGATCTCCCCCATTCCCTTAGACTCGATACATAGCTCCCCTCCCTTGTCCCTAAGAGGACCAATTTTCCCTCTAACTACTCTCTTGCTCCGAATATAAGAGTAAAATGCTTTTGAATTTTCCTTAATCCTATCGGCCAAGGCCATTTCATGCCCCCTTTGCGCTCTTCTAATTCCCCTTTTTAGCTCCCTCCTACTCTCTCTATATTCCTCCAGCGCACTCTCCGTACCCAGTTGTTTCGACCTAACATATGCCTCCCTCTTCTTCCTGACCAAGTCTTCGACACCCCCTGTAATCCACGGCTCCCTAATCCTGCCTTTCCCATCCTTCCTCTTTACCAGCACGTGCCTTTCCTGCAACATTATCAGTTTGCCCTTAAAAACCTCCCACTTACCAACCGTGGACTTGCCAGCTAACAGTCCCTTCCAATCAGTGTCCTGCAGCTCCCTCCTAATCCTGCTATAGCTCGCCTTCCCCCAGTTCAGCACCCTCCCCTTCGGACGGCACTCATCCCTTTCCATTTTTATCCTAAAGTAGACGGACTTGTGCTCACTGTTAGCCACATGTTCGCCTACCTCAACCTCAACCACCTGCCCCGGCTCATTACCCAACACTAAATCCAGTATAGCCCCCTCCCTAGTAGGGCTAGTTACGTACTGCTCCAGGGACCCTTCCAACACACACTTTACAAACTCCTCTCCCTCCGAACCCCCAGCTCTAGGCACCTTCCAATCCACTCCAGGAAGATTAAAGTCACCCACTACAACCACCTTATTATTTCTGCACCTATCTAAAATGCCTCTGCAAATACCTTCCTCCACTGACCTCGGGCTGTTGGGTGGCCTATAGTATATCCCTAGCATCGTAATCTCTCCCTTTTTATTCCTCAACTCCACCCACAGCGACTCAATCCCTATCTCTTCCATATTGTCCTCCCTCTGCACTGCTGTGATGTTCTCCTTTACTAACAGTGCCACCCCACCACCTCTCTTCAACCCTCCTCTGTCACACCTAAAACACTTGTACCCAGGAACATTCAGCTGCCAGTCCTGCCCTTCCCGTAACCACGTCTCCGTTACTGCCGCCACATCTAACTTCCTCACAAACATCAAGGCCCTCAGCTCATCCGTTTTCCCTGTCACACTCCTCGCATTGAAACAGACACAGTTCAACCCACGAGTGTCCCTCGGAACCTCCTTCTCCCTGACAATTTTCCTTTCACCCAAACCTACCCTATCACCCAACTCACTCCCGACCCCAGTGTTTACTGAGCTATCAGTCACATCTCCACCCCCCCTCCCTATTAGTTTAAACCCTGGCTAAACACTCCAGCTAACTTCCCTGCTAAGACATTTGTCCCTCTCCCATTCAAATTTTCCCCATCCCTCCTGTACAGTTGCCCTTCTCTCACAAATACCTCCCAGTGGTCTACAAAAGTGAAGCCCTCTACCTTGCACCAATCCCTCAGCTATGCATTCAGCTGCATGAAAGTGGGCAAAGAAGTGCCAGATGGAATACAATGTGGAGAAGTGTGAGGTTATGCACTTTGGTAGGAAGAATAGGGGCGCAGATTATTTTCTAACTGGGGAGAGGCTTCAGAAATCTGAAGCACAAAGGGACTTGGGAGTATTGGTTCAGGACTCTCTTAAAGTTAATATGGAGGTTCAGTTGGCAGTTTGGAAGGCAAATTCATTGTTAGTATTCATTTCTAAAGGGCCAAAATACAAGTGCAGGGATATACTTCTGAGGCTGTATAAGACTCTGGTCAGACCCCATTTGGAATATTGTCAGCAGTTTTAGACCCCATACCTGGGGAACGATATACTGGCCTTGTCACAGGAATGATCCCAGGAATGAAGGGTTGTCATATGAAGAGCGGTTGAGGAGTCTGGGTCTAATTGAAACTTATAGAATACTGAGAGGCCTAAAGAGAGTGGACATGGAGAGGATGTTTCCACTAGTGAGGGAGACTAGAACTCAAAGGCACAACGTCAGAGTGAAAGGATACTTCTTTAAAACTGAGATGAGGAGGAACTTCTTCAGCCAGAGAGTGGTGAATCTTTGGAACTGTTGCCACAGAGGGCGATGGAGGCCAGGTCACTGAGTGTCTTTAAGATAGAGATAGATAAGTTCTTGATCAATAAGGAGATCAAGGGTTACAAGGAGAAGGCAGGAGAATGGGGATGAGAATCATATCAACCATGATTGAATGGCAGAGTAGACTTGATGAGCCAAATGGCTCAATTCTACTGCTATATCTTAAGATCTCATTGTCTAATTGTCCAATGCAAGAATCTCCTGGACCTAGAAAATTAGCACAATGCACTCATTAAAAAACTACTTCACCAGATGTCATGGTAGCTTTGCAATTAACTCAGCAGAAAGCGAGAAATAAGTGGCTTCAGATCCAGGATCAGTGTGGGTTCATGTCCAGGGACACTGGTGTAACAACACCACAAGTTCTGAGGTACAGGTCAGGGATGGAGATGTTGACATTGACGTGGAGTTGGGGACCTGGTTATGGTCAATGCTAAGTATAAGATTCACCATTGCTCAGTTGTTTGTTGGGTCAGTAGCAAGATCTTCCTGCTACTATCACTGGAAAACAGTCGCTACCAACCATTCCTGGGTGGACTGGAGGAGAATCTGCAGGATGACATTGCTAAACTGTACTTATTGTCTGCTCTGAGACTTCACTCCAGAATGGCAGGCTTGATTTGATTTATTATTGTCTGTATTAGCATGCAGTGAAAAGTATTACTTCTATACAGGCAAAGCATACTATTCATAGAGAACATAAGAACATAAGAAATAGGAGCAGGAGTAGGCCATCTAGCCCTTCGAGCCTGCCCCGCCATTCAATAAGATCATGGCTGATCTGTTGTGGCTCAGTTCCACTTTCCCGCCCTCTCCCCATAACCCTTAATCCCCTCTCTTATCAAAAACCCATCAACCCGTGTCTTAAAAATATTTAGCGAGGCAGCCTCCACCACTTCAACGGGCAGAGAATTCCAGAGATTCACCACCCTTTGAGTGAAGAAGTTCCTCCTCAACTCCGTTCTAAACTGCCTCCCCTTTATCTTGAGGCTGTGCCCCCTAGTCCTACTGTCTTTTTTGAGCGGGAAGAGTCTCTCCACCTCTATCCTATCCATCCCATTCATCATCTTATACGTCTCAATGAGATCTCCCCTCATTCTTCTAAACTCTAACGAGTACAAGCCTAGTTTATTCAGCCTCTCCTCATAGCTCAATCCCCTCAACTCTGGTATCAGCCTAGTAAACCTCCTCTGCACTCCCTCCAGGGCCAAAATATCCTTGCGCAGGTGCGGCGCCCAAAACTGCACACAGTACTCCAGCTGCGGCCTCACCAGTGCCCTATACAGCTGCAGCAAGACCTCCCTACTTTTATATTCAATCCCCCTCGCTATGAAGGCCAGCATCCCATTCGCCTTCCTGACCACCTGCTGCACCTGCAAGCTGGGTTTTTGCGACTCATGCACAAGGACCCCGAGGTCCCTCTGCATGAGAGAATGCAGAATATTGTGTTGCAGTCATAGCTAGGGTGCAGAGAAATATCAACTTAATGCAAGGTAAATCCATTCAAAAATCTGACAGCAGCAGGGTAGAAGCTGTTCTTGAGTCGGTTGGTACATGACCTCAGACTTTTGTATCTTTTTCCTGATGGAAGAAGGTGGAAGAGAGAATGTCCGGGATGCGTGGTGTCCTTAATTATGCTGGCTGTTTTGCTGAGACAGCGGGAAGTGTAGACAGAGTCAGTGGATGGGAGGCTGGTTTACGTGATAGATTCGGCTACATTCACAACTTTTTGGAGTTCCTTGCAGTCTTTGACAGAGCAGGAGCCATATCAAGCTGTGATACAACCACAAAGAATGATTTCTATGGTGCATCTGTAAAAGTTGGAGCGAGTCATGCCTGACATGTCAAATTTCCTTAATCTTATGAGAAAGTAGAGGCGTTGGTGGGCTTTCTTAACTATAGTGTTGGGAGGGGGCAACCAGGACAAGTTGGTGATCTGGACACCTAAAAGCTTGAAGCTCTCGACCTTTTCTACTTCGTCCCTGGTGATGTAGAGGGGGGCATGTTCTCCTCTACACTTCATGAAGTTGATGACAATCTCTTTCGTTTTGTTGACATAGAGGGCGAGATTATAGTTGCTGCACCTGTTCACTGGATTCTCTATCTTATTCCTGGACCCTGTCTCATCATTGTTTGAGATCTGTCCCACTACAGTGGTGTTATCAGCAAACTTGAAAAATCAAATTGGAGGAGAATTTGTCCACATAGTCATAGGTATATAAGGACTATAGTAGGGGGCTGAGAACACAGCTTTGGAGGGAACCAGTTTTGAGGATCATGGAGGAGGTGTTGTCACCTATCCGTACTGATTGTGGTCTGTGAGTTAGGAAGTTCAGGATCCAGTCACAGAGGGAGGAGCCAAGGCCCAGACCATGGAGTTTGGAGATGAGTTTTGTGGGAATATGGGAACAATGGTGTAGAAGCAGTATGTGAGATTATCCAGGGAGGGGGGTGGGGTCATGGTGCTGGGGGGCTGGGGGAGAGGTGGGAGGTGGCAGAAGATGAGCAAATGGGAACAGTGGTTCAGGATATCTGGTGAAACAAAGTCAAAGAGGTTATGGCAGCGGTTATATTCTCCTTTCTCCCATCAGATAGACAGATTATGAAGGATTATGAATGAATGCCTGTCTAGATATCATTAATTATGGCACCCAAACTTTTGACCATGTGAGGTAAGGGCAGAATCATTGGCATTGTGCCCTCTCCCAGTGCATGATTAGTCAGGCACCTGAATATTAAATTCTGCCTGCTGCATTATCACTATCCCACTTATGAACGCAAGTCCTGTACACTTCTGGATTTGTTGTTACGTCACATAGCGCTAAAACAAGATTCTGGCTAATGTTTTTAAAACAGATTTTACTGTTTAACAACATTCTTTTTCACTCTTGAATTGATATCATTTGCATTTGATTTCTCCCCATCTCTTGTATCCTAGGTTGGTGGGAGATGTGCTATTGGCTACTGGATTTCTATCGTATAGTGGTCCCTTCAATCAAACGTTTCGGGACATATTGCTGAGAGTAATCTGGGAAGCAGAGCTGCAGCGCAGGAAGATGCCTTATACAGACAATCTGAACATTATAGCCTTTTTGGTGGACCAGACTATGGTGAGACAGGCTCATTCGTTCACATCTGTTAACTTTCCACAGCAATCAGTTTTAAGTGACATTGCATAATCTTTGTATATCTCCACAATGGGTGCTCTGATTACATCCCTGCCTTAGTTATAAGTTATTAATAGCTGTCATGTCAAAGTCATAGGTCAGAATTTGATCACTTTCTTGCAAAATGTGGCAGCAAGCAGGAAAAGTGACACTTTCTCCATTGTATCGATGCAGTCAAAAGGAATTGAAGGGGTGGGTGCCATGACTTAATGGTGACGGGATTCTGATCAAATCCATCTCACCAGCAAATTATTTTTTTTCAAGACCAGGGTGCCATTTCTAAAGGCTATCCCAGTACACAGAAGTAAAAATCCTGAACCCTCTGTTCCCCTATGCAACACCCCATCAGCACTGGCAAGGCACTGCCTCCAGTATTACCTGCCTGGCAGTGCCAAGTGGCAATGCCAGGGGGCAGTGTCCAGTTGCTGCTCGGATATGACCTTCTGTCCCATGGGCAATGCTCATGAACCTGAGTTCCTCCAGTGGGTTCTACCTGCCAGGTACACGCTGTGGAAGAGCAGTCATAATTCACATTGACATGCCCTCATACTGACGTGAATAGATAATCTAACAGGTGAGCAGTTTTTGGCTCCATACCTGAGGAACGATGTAGTGGCCTTGGAGGGGATCTAGAGGTTCACAGAAATGATCCTGTGGACTTTCAGTGGGGAAGGGGGATGATCAGGTCACGCCTTCACATGAAACATGGTTCGGAAAGCTTGCATGATCTTCTGCTCCTGTCACTGATTCTCCCCATGAAAACGGGAACAGAAAAATCTCCCCCATAAAATCAGCATAGTAAGAGGCCAATCTGTGCTGGCTGAAAAATAAGTAACCCAGCCGAATCCCACTTGCCAGCATTATCCCTATCCCTGCAGATTACAGTACTTGAGCTGTACATTCAGACACCTTTTAAATAAGGTGAGGGCTTCTGCCTCTATTCCCCTCTCAGGCAGTGAGTCATCGACTTCCACAATTCTTGTGTACAAAAGTTTTTCGTCATATACCCTTTAATCTTCCTACTGATCATTTGAAATCTCTGCCCCTTTGTCATTGACCTTTCAATCCACTCTATCCATACCTCTCACAATTGTGTACACCTTAATTAAATCTCCTCTCAGGTTCTTCTGTTTGAAGAACAACCCCAGACATTCCAATCTTTCCTCATAGTTACAATTTTCTAGCCATGGCAACAATCTTGTAAATTTCCTCTGAGCCCTCTCTAAGGCATGCAGTATTCAAGTTATGGTCTAACTGATTCTGTATATAGTTCCAGCACTATTTATTTCCCTGCAATTTTAATCCCTTCTTCAGGTAGTAAATGAAAAGATTCATATGCCATCTTAAACACCTTGTTAAGCTATCCTGCTACCCTGAGTGAGCTATGGACATTCAAAACAAGTATCACTCTTCTACTTACCTCTCAGTATCCTCCCATTTTTTTGTTATTCTTCGTCTTATTTGATCTTTCCAAATGTACAACATCACGTTTCTTTCGGCTGAATTCCATGTGCCACTTTTCTGCCCAACTGACCAATCCATTGATACCTTCCTGCAGTCTGCAGCATTTCTCCTCATTATCAATCACAAAGCCTATTTTTGATTTGATTTATGATTGTCACATGTATTAGTATGCAATGAAAAGTATTATTTCTTGCATGCTATATGGACAAAAGCATACCATTCACAGAGAAGGCAAGGAGAGACTGTCATGTTACAATCATAGGAGAAACTTGAATTTAGTATTACAGTCATAGCAAAGAGTGTAGAGGAAGATCAACTTAATACAAGCTAAGTCCATTCAGAAGTCTAGTAGCAGCAAGAAAGAAGCTGTTCTTGAGTTGGTTGGTACGTGACCTCAGACTTTTGTATCTGTCATTCGAACATATAAACAATAAGCAGAAGTAGGTCATACAATCCTCAAGCCTGCTTTACCATTTAATAATATCAAGACTGATCTGACAGTAACCTCAAATCTGTATCCTGCCTAACCCAAATCATCTCTCACTCCCTTGTTTATCCAAATTCTATCTACCTCTGCTCCTGTAATCTTATCAGGAAGAGTTTCCAAAGACTCACGATAATCCAAATTAAGACAATTTTGCCTCATTTCTGTTTTAAAGCAGCAACTCTTTATTTTTAAACAGTGACATTTAATTTTAGATTCTCCTAAAAGAGAAAACATCCTCTCTACATCCATTCTGTCAGTATCCCTCAGGATGTTAAATGTTTCAATCATGTCATGTCTTACTCTAATAAATTCTAGGGTACACTAGTCTAATCTTTCGATTCTTTCCTCAAAAGAAAACCCACTTGTTTTGGGTATTACTCTGGTAAACCTTCTTTGAACTACTGCCAATTCATTACATCCTTCTTTAAAGTGAACAATACTTTATTCAGTGGTGCAAACGTAGTTTCAGAAGTCCCCTTTACAGCTGAAATATAACCTCCTTCATTTAGTATTATAATTCCCCTTGCAATAAATGATAACATTCTATTAGATTTCATAGAAACTAGAGGCAGGAGAAGGCCGTTTGGCCCTTGAACCTGCTCCACCATTCATTTTGGTCCACCCTTCCACAATAGCAGCTGCCATTGGTGGATAAGGTGACAGATGTGTTTGGTGGTAGGTGGATGAGGTTGGTGAGATGGGTGGGGATTAGTTAGACCTGATTCCTGATTGGTGATATGGCTTGGGGGTTGAAGGCGAGGTTGAGTGGTTGGGGTGAGTCAGGTCATGTTATGGGGAAGCTCCTTGGTCAAGCTGTGGAGTTGAAGTGTTGGGGAGTTCGTGGGAGATGTTAAGCGGGGGGTGGTTTTGAAGATCAGTTATTTAGTTATCTGAGAGTTTAACTAGGAATTTACCAACCAACAATCCTTGGGATCTATCGAGTTAAGTAAATCAGAACTCTGAGATCCTCAACTCCAACTCTGATTGGAATGTCATAACATTCAAGGGAATTATCCATTAGTGCTTCAAACTTCCAATATGTCAGGAGATTCAGGGAATCCTGAAGAACAGGTTGAGGGTCTCCAACAAGCCAAAGCCCAAAAGATCCAGGCTAGCAGTTATTTTATCTACTAAATGTCAACCATGTAATGAGAGACAGAAGTCACATGTAGGCCACATCACATCATCTAGTGTGGAAGATTCCATCACCATAGAATCATAGAGGTTTACAGCGTGGAAACAGGCCCTTTGGCTCAACTTGTCCATGCCACTCTTTTTTTTAGCCACTAAACTAGTCCTGATTGCCCGTATTTGACCCATATCCCTCTATAACCAACTTACCCTTATAATTGTATAAATGCTTTTTAAAAAGACAAAGTTGTACCCTCCTCTACTACTAGAACATAGAACATAGAACATTACAGCGCAGAACAGGCCCTTCGGCCCACGATGTTGCGCCGACCAGTTACAAAACAATGACCCACTAACCTAAACCAATCCCTTTTCGTCCATAAACCTATCCACGGATCTCTTAAATGCCCCCAAACTAGGCGCATTTACAACTGAAGCAGGCAGGGCATTCCAATCCCTCACCACCCTCTGGGTAAAGAACCTACCCCTGACATCCGTCCTATAACTACCACCCCTTAATTTAAAGCCATGCCCCCTCGTGCTAGATTTCTCCATCAGAGGAAAAAGGCTATCACTATCCACCCTATCTAAACCTCTAATCATCTTATATGTTTCAATAAGATCCCCTCTTAGCCGCCTTCTTTCCAGCGAAAACAACCCCAAATCCCTCAGCCTCTCCTCATAGGTCCTCCCCTCCATACCAGGCAACATCCTGGTAAACCTCCTCTGCACCCTCTCCAAAGCCTCCACATCCTTCCTGTAATGTGGGGACCAGAACTGCACACAGTACTCCAAGTGCGGCCGCACCAGAGTTGTGTACAGTTGCAACATAACGCTGCGACTCCCAAATTCAATCCCCCTACCAATAAACGCCAAGACACCGTATGCCTTCTTAACAACCTTATCTACTTGATTCCCAACTTTCAGGGATCTATGTACACATACACCTAGATCCCTCTGCTCATCCACACTATTCAAAGTCCTCCCGTTAGCCCTATACTCAACACATCTGTTATTCCTACCAAAGTGAATTACCTCACACTTCTCCGCATTAAACTCCATCTGCCACCTCTCGGCCCAGCTCTGCAACCTGTCTAAGTCTCCCTGCAAACTATGACACCCTTCCTCACTATCTACCACACCTCCGACTTTGGTGTCATCAGCAAATTTACTAATCCACCCAACTATACCCTCATCCAGATCATTAATAAAAATTACAAACAGCAGTGGCCCTAACACAGATCCCTGAGGCACACCACTCGTAACCGAACTCCATGATGAATATTTACCATCAACCACCACCCTCTGTCTCCTATCCGCTAGCCAATTCCTGATCCAATTCCCTAGATCACCCCCAATCCCATACATCTGCATTTTCTGCAGAAGCCTACCATGGTGAACCTTATCAAACGCCTTACTAAAATCCATATACACCACGTCCACTGCTTTACCCCCATCCACCTCTTTGGTCACTTTCTCAAAAAACTCAATAAGGTTAGTAAGGCACGACCTACCCGCCACAAAACCATGCTGACTATCTCCAATCAATTCATTACTCTCCAAATAACTATAAATCCTATCCCTAATAATTTTTTCTAAAACCTTGCCCACAACAGAAGTGAGACTCACCAGTCTATAATTCCCAGGGAAGTCTCTGTTCCCCTTCTTAAACAATGGGACAACATTCGCTAACCTCCAATCTTCCGGTACTATACCAGAGGCCAACGACGACCTGAAGATCAGAGCCAGAGGCTCTGCAATCACTTCTCTTGCCTCCCAGAGAATCCTAGGGTAAATCCCATCCGGACCAGGGGACTTATCTATTTTCAGACCCTCCAGAATATCCAGCACATCCTCCTTATCAACTGCAACACTGTCAATTCTACTCCCCTGCAACCCAGTGTCCTCCTCAGCTATATCCATGTCCCCCTGCGTGAACACCGAAGAGAAACTACTACTACCTCCAGCAGCTTGTTCCAGACACTCACCGCTGTGTGTGAAAAATTGCCCCCTGGACCCTTGTGTATCTCTCCCCTCTCACCTTAAACGTATATCTTCTAGTTTTAGACTCGCCTACCTTTGGAAAAAGATGTTGACTATCTAGCTGATCTATCCCCTCATTATTTTATAGATCCCTTTAAGATTAACCCTAAGCCTCCTATTCTCCAGAGAAAAAAGTCCCAGTCTATCCAGTCTCTCCTTATAACTCAAATCGTCAAATAGTAAATATTTTTTGCACTCTTTCTAGTTAATATCCTTTCTAAAATAGGGTGACCAGAACTGTGCATGGCATTCCAAGTATGGCCTTACCAATGTCTTCTACAACTTTGATAAAATGTCCCAATTCCTGTATTTAATATTCTGACCAATGAAACCATGCATGCTGAATGTCTTCTTCATCACTCTATCCACCTGTAACTCTACTTTCAAGGAGCTATGAACCTGTACCCCTAGATCTCCCCAACACTCTACCATTAACTGAATAAGTTCTGCCCTGGTTCAATCTACCAAAATGCATTATCTTGCATTTGTCTAAATTAAACTCCATCTGCCATACATTGGCCCACTTACCCAATTGATCAAGGTCCCGTTGCAAGCCTAAATAACTGTCTTCATTGTCCTATGCCACCAATCTTGTTATCATCTGCAAACTTGCTAACCATGCCTCCTAAATTCTTAACCAAATGATTAATATAAATGGCAAATAACAATGGACCCAGCGCTGATCCCTGAGGCACACCACAGATGACTTGGCCTCCAGTTTAAAAAACAGTCCTGTACAACTACCTTCTGTTATCAAGCCAATTTTGTATCCATTTGGCTACCCCACCCGGGACCCGAGAGATTTAAACTTAACAACAATCTACCAATGTGTTAACTTGCCGAAGATCTTGCCAAAGTCCATATAGACGACATCAACTGCACTGCCCGCATAATAAAGAAAAAGAAAGAACAAAGAAAATTACAGCACAGGAAAAGGCCCTTTGGCCCTCCAAGCCTGCAGCAACCATGCTGCCCGACTTAACTAAAACCCCCTACCCTTCTGAGGACCATATCCCTCTACTCCCATCCTATTCATGTATTTATCAAGACACCCCTTAAAAATCACTATCGTATCTACTTCCACTACGTTCCCCGGCAGCGAGTTCCAGCTACCCACCGCCCTCTGTGTAAAAAAACTTGCTTCGTACATCTCCTTCAAACCTTGCCCCCTTCACGTTAAACCTATGCCCCAGCAATTGACTCTTCAAACTGGGGAAAAAGCTTCTTACTATCCTCTCTGTCCATGCCCCTCATAATCTCGTAGACTTCTATCAGGTTGCCCCTCAACCTCCATCGTTCCAGTGAGAACAAATCAAGTTTCTCCAATCTCTCCTCATAGTTAATGCCCTCCAGACCAGGCAACATCCCAGTAAATCTTTTCTGCACTCTCTCCAAAGCTTCCACATCTTTCTGGTAGTATAGTGACCGGAATTGAACACTATATTCCAAGTTCAGCCTCACTAAGGTTCTCTTAAGCTGTAGCATGACTTGCCAAATTTAAACTCAATGCCCCAGCCAATGAAGGCAAGCATGCTGTATACCTTCTTGACTACCTTCTCACCTGCGTTGCCACTTTCAGTGACCTGTCTACCTATACACCCAGATCTCATTGCCTATCAATATTCTTAAGGGTTCTGCCATTTACTGTATACTTCCTATCTGTATTAGGCCTTCTAAAATGCATTGCCTCACATGTGTCCAGATTAAAGTCTATCTGCCAAGTCTCCAACCTATCTATGCCCTGCTGTACCCTCTAATGGTCCTCATTGCTATCCACCAATCCACCACCTTTGTTACATTTTTCTCCAAATCATTTATGTATATATTACAAACAGCAAAGGTCCCAGCATTGATCCCTCCATTCAGAAATGCACCCTTCCAGTGAAATTCTGTCTCCTTTGATCAAGCCAGTTTTGTATCCACCTCGCCAGTTCACCTCTGATTCTATGCAACTTCACCTTCTGCACCAGTCTGCCGTGAGACACCTTGTCAAAGGCCTTACTGAATCCATGTGGACAACATCTACTGCCCTACCCTCGTCAATCATATTTGTCACTTCCTCAAAAAAAATCGATCAAGTTAGTGAGACGTGACCTCCCCTTCACAAAATAATGTTGCCTCTCACTAATACGTCTACTTATTTCAAAGTGGGAATAAATCCTGTCTCAAAGAATCAAAGAGCCATAGAGGTTTACAGCATGGAAACAGGCCCTTCGGCCCAACTTGTCCATGCTGCCTATTTTTTTAAAAACCCCTAAGCTCATCCCAATTGCCTGCATTTGGCCTATATCTCTCTATACCCATCTTACCCATATAACTATTTAAATGCTTTTTAAAAGATAAAATTGTAACTGCCTCTACTACTACCTCTGGCAGCTTGTTCCAGACACTTACCACTCTCTGTGTGAAAAAATTGCCCCTCAAGACACTTTTGTATCTCTCTCCTCTCACCTTGAACCTATGCCCTCTACTTTTAGACTCCCCTGCCTTTGGGAAAAGACATGACTATCTACCTCGTGTATGACCCTCATTATTTTGTACAGCCCTATAAGATCACCCTTCAGCCTCCTACGCTCCAAAGAAAAAGGTCCCTGTCTATCCAGCCTCTCCTTATAACTCAATCCATTGAGTCCCAGTAACATCCTAGTAGATCTTTTCTGCACTCTTCCTAGTTTAATAATATCCTTTCTATAATAGAGTGACCAGAATTGCACACAGTATTCCAAATGTGGCCTTACCAATGTCTTGTACAACTTCAACAAGATATCCCAACTCCTGTATTCAACGCTCTGACCGATGAAACGAAGCATGCTGAATGCCTTCTTCACCACACTGTCCACCTGTGACTCTACTTTCAAGGAGCTATGAACATACATCCAAGATCTCTTTGTTCTGCACTCTCCCCAACACCCTATCATTAACTGAGTGAGTCCTGCCCTGGTTCAATCTACCAAAATGCATTATCTCTCATTTGTCTAAATTAAACTCCATCTGTCATTCATCAGCCCAGTGGCCCAGTTGACCAAGATCCTGTTGCAATTGGAGATAACCTTTCTCACTGTCCGCTATGCCACCAATCTTGGTGTCATCTGCAAACTTACTAACCATGTCCACTATAGTCTCATCCAAATCAGTAATATAAATGACAAATAACAGTGGACCCAGTACTGATCCCTGAGGCACACCATTGGTCACAGGCCTCCAGTTTGAAAAACAACTCTGTAAAACCACGCTCTGGCTTCTGTCAAGAAGCCAATTTTGTATCCATTTAGATACCTCACTCAGGATCCTGTGAGATTTAACTTTATACAACAACCTACCGTGCAGTACCTTCATGGAGTATGAAAAGCTGGGAATGGAATTAAAAAGTAGAACTGACAAGGTGGTTATCTCTGGATTACTGCCTGAACCGAGTGCAGACGGGCGTAGGGTAAATAGGATTAAAGAGGTGAATGGGTGGCTCAGGGATTGGTGTGGGAGGAATGGGTTTGAATTTATGGGGCATTGGCACCAGTATTGGGGTAGGTGGGACCTGTTCAGGTGGGATGGTGTGGGTCTGAACCGTGCTGGGACCAGAGTCCTGGCGAATCGTACAACTAGGACTATAGATAGGGCTTTAAACTAATTGGGGGGGGTGGGGCAAGGGTGCGGGGGTAGGTGAAATTACAGGGTCTAAAGTAAAGGAAAGGGTACAGGTAAGGGAAGAGGTCAAGGATGTCCCAATAATAAAGGGAGTAGGGGGCATGAGTAATGTTGGTAGCATTCCTTCAAAGAACAAAGAACAACCCAGCACGGGAAACAGGCCCTTCGGCCCAACGAGCCCGCACCGCCGCATCACCCTACACCTATTCTACCCTGCGTGTCTACGAATGGAACCCCTAACTTAGCCAGATTCAGGGGAGAATAGTGTCAATTTGGTAGAGCACATCTTTGGGGTGTGGGAGGGAACCGGAGCGCCCGGAGGAAACCCACACAACCACAGGGAGAATGCACAAACTCCCACAGACACAGGCCCAAATCCATGTATCTGCACAGCCAGCAGTGCTAGTCACCGAGCTGTTGCGGCGCCCGTCTACCGGTCCAGGATCAAGCACACACACCGACACGAAGTACTAGGCCACTCCCGGAACTTCCAAGAGCAGCCCACGCACGACCCACCGTGTGCATGCCCCTCGTTTGACAACAAGGTGGACCTCCACCTGCGGAATAAAAAGACAAAAACGTTAACATACAAGTCTGCATTTCCGGTGTCTCCCGAGGTTCTAACCTTATTTAATAGCCCCTACTATAACCCTCCATCCTCGTTTCACTCATGTGTCTATCTAACTGAACCTTAAACGAGTCCAACGTTCCGGCCTCCACCACCCTACTCGGTAGCGTGTTCCATACCCCCACAACCCTCTGCGTGAAGGACCTTTCTCTCACATCCAAATTATACCTCTCCCCCCTCACCCTTAAATCATGACCTCTCGTAATTGTACCCAGTCTAGGGAGCAGTCTCTCACTATTAACTCTATCTATTCCCTTCAGTATCTTATATACCTTTATCATGTCGCCCCTCAACCTCCATCTTTCCAAGGAGAAAAGTCCCAGTTTCTCCAACCTTTCCTCGTAACCCAGCCCTTCCATACCAGGCAACATCCTGGTAAACCTCCTCTGAACCCTCTCCAGAGCCTCCACGTCCTTCCGGTAGTAAGGTGACCAGAACTGGACGCAGTACTCCAAATGCGGACTAACCAACGTTCTGTACAACTGAAGCATTAGACGGCAGCTTTTATACTCTATACCCCTTCCTATAAAGGCTAGCATTCCATAAGCCTTCCTCACAACCTTCTCCACTTGTGTCGCAACCTTCAGAGACTTGTGAACCTGCACTCCCAGGTCCCTCTGTATTTCTATACTCCTAATCTGTCTACCTTTTATCACATAGCTCCTCTCTGCATTATTCCTTCCAAAATGCATCACCTCGCATTTGTCAGGATTAAATTCCATCTGCCACCTATCTGCCCAATGCACCAACCTATCTATATCCTGTTGTATCACCTGACATTCCACTTCAGTACCCGCCAACCCTGCCATCTTGGTGTCATCAGCAAACTTGCTGATCACACCACCTACGCTCTCTTCCAAGTCATTTATGTATACTACAAAGAGGAGAGGTCCCAGTACTGAGCCCTGCGGCACACCACTGGTCACTGGCCTCCAGCTGGACAAAGTCCCCTCCACAACTACCCTCCGTCTCCTATTACCCAGCCAGTTCTCAATCCACCTAGCTACCTGACCTCGTATCCCATGCGCCTTAACCTTTTCTACCAGCCTACCATGAGGGACTTTGTCAAACGCCTTACTGAAATCCATATAGATGACATCAACGGCTCTCCCATCGTCAACCGTTTTTGTCACCTCCTCAAAGAATTCTACCAGATTCGTAAGGCAAGACCTCCCTATAACAAAGCCATGTTGCATATCCCTAATCAGATCACAACGCTCCAAATGCTCATACATCCTACCCCTAAGTATTTTTTCCATTAATTTCCCTACCACCAATGTCAAACTCACCGGTCTATAATTCCCAGGGTTATCCCTACTACCCTTTTTAAACAGCGGTACCACATTAGCTACCCTCCAGTCTTCTGGGACCTCACCTGTGTCCAAGGAAGAGACAAAGATTTGCGTCAGAGGCCCAGCAATTTCATCTTTCACCTCCCTAAGCAGCCTGGGATAAATACCATCAGGCCCCGGAGCTTTATCCATCCTTACACTACCTAAAAGCCCTAGCACTTCCTCCCTCGTAATAGATATTTCCTGCAACTGATCCACAGCTCCCTCCAAGAGACCGCACGCTACCGAACCCCTCTCCCTCGTGAATACCGACGCAAAGTATTCATTCAGGATCTCCCCCATTCCCTCCGACTCAATACATATCTCCCCACTTTTGTCCCTAAGAGGACCAATTTTCCCTCTAACTACTCTCTTGCTCCTAATATAGGAATAAAATGCCTTTGGATTTTCCTTAATCCTAGCAGCCAAAGCCATTTCATGCCCTCTCTTCGCCCTTCTAATTCCCCTTTTTAGCTCCCTCCTACTCTCTCTATATTCCTCCAGTGCACTCTCCGTACCCAGTTGTTTCGACCTAACATACGCCTCCCTCTTCTTCCTGACCAAGTCTTCAATACCCCCTGTAATCCACGGCTCTCTAATCCTACCTTTCCCATCCTTCCGCTTAACCGGAACATACCTCCCCTGCAACCATTTCATTTTGCCCTTAAAAGCCTCCCACTTGCCAACCGTGGACTTTCCAGCTAACAGTCCCTCCCAATCAGTGTCCTGCAGCTCCCTCCTAATCCTGCTATAGCTCGCCTTTCCCCAGTTCAGCACACTCCCGTTCGGCCGGCACTCATCCCTTTCCATTTTTATCCTAAAGTAGACGGACTTGTGCTCACTGTTAGGCACATGTTCGCCTACCTCTACCTCAACCACCTGTCCCGGCTCATTACCCAACACTAAATCCAGTATAGCCCCCTCCCTAGTCGGGCTAGTTACATACTGCTCTACAGACCCTTCCAAAACACATTTCACAAACTCCTCTCCCTCCGTACCCCCAGCTCTAGGCCCCCTCCAATTCACTCCAGGAAGATTAAAGTCACCCACTACAACCACCCTATTCTTCCTGCACCTATCCAAAATGCCCCTGAAAATGCCTTCCTCCACTGACCAGTGGGTCCAGGTGAAGGCTGGGATGAAGACACTGTATCTGAATGCACGAAGCATTCGGAATAAAGCAGATGAGCTGGTGGCGCAGATCAGCACAAATGGATATGATCTGGTGGCCATTACAGAGACGTGGCTGCAAGGTGACAGGGACTGGGAGCTGAATGTCCAGGGGTATCAAGTGTTTAGGAAGGATAAGCAGGAGGGTAAAGGGGGGGGCATAGCTCTGCTGATTAAGGATAGCATCAGGGTGGTAGCAAGGGATGATATAGGAACCAAAGAGCAGAACGTGGAATCGTTGTGGGTGGAGATTAGGAACAGCAAAGGGAGGAAGATGCTGGTGGGTGTCGTCTATAGGCCCCCAAATAATGATCTGGAGGTGGGGCGGGCTGTTAACGCGCAAATAAGTGCGGCGTGCAGGAATGGGACGGCCATAATTATGGGAGATTTCAATCTACATATTGATTGGTCGACCCATGTTGGACGCAGTGGGCTTGAGGAGGAGTTCTTGGAACGCTGCCGGGATAGTTTCCTTGAACAGTGTGTGTTGGAGCCGACGAGGGAGCGAGCTATCTTGGATCTGGTGTTATGTAATGAGGCGGGTAGAATTAGGGACCTTGCGGTGAAGGATCCTCTTGGGGAGAGTGATCATTGTATGGTGGAGTTTCTGTTGCAGATGGAGGAGGAGAAAGTGGGTTCCCGGACACGTGTCCTTTGTTTGAACAGAGGAGAGTATGGTAGGATGAGAGAAGAATTGGCGAATGTGGACTGGGGGAGCGCGTTGGAAGGTAGATCTGCTGAGGAGCAGTGGAGGATCTTTAAGGAGATCTTTCTTGGTGCTCAGCAGAAATTTATTCCGATGGTTAAAAAGGACCGTAGGAGGAGAGGTAATAAGCCGTGGATAACGAAGGAGGTGAAGGAAAGTGTTAAATTAAAAGCAGAGGCGTTTAGAGTAGCTAAGAGTAGTGGGCGAGAAGAGGATTGGGAGAGGTTTAAATGTCAACAAAGATTGACAAAGAAGTTGATAAAGAAGGGTAGGAGAAACTATGAAGCTGGGCTAGCGCTTAATATAAAAAAGGATAGCAAGAGTTTTTATAAATATATAAAAAGGAAGAGGCTGGCTAGGGTGAACGTTGGACCCTTAGAGGATGAGAAGGGGGACTTAGTGGTAGGGGATGGGGAAATGGCTGAGGTTGTGAATAACTTTTTTGTTTTGGTCTTCACGGAGGAGGACGTGAATAATTTGCCGGGTGTTAGCGATGGAAAGGTGGTAGGACTGGAGGGTCTCAATGACATTACTGTTACAAGAGAGGCGGTGCTCGACAGACTGGAGGTGCTGATTGTGGACAAGTCCCCAGGACTGGATGGAATGCATCCGAGGGTTCTAAAAGAAATGGCAGAGGTGATAGTGGATGCCTTGGTGGTTATTTTCCAGACGTCGCTGGATTCCGGGGAAGTGCCGGAAGATTGGAAAACGGCTAATGTTACACCGTTGTTTAAGAAGGGTGGCAGGCAAAGGGCAGGGAATTATAGGCCGGTTAGTTTAACGTCTGTTGTAGGTAAAATGTTAGAATCCATCATCAAGGAGGAAATAGCGAGGCATCTTGAGGGGAATTGCTTGATAGAGCAGACGCAGCACGGTTTCGTTAAGGGGAAGTTGTGTCTGACAAATTTGTCAGAGTTGTCGTGATGGGAGACTTCAATTTCCCAAACATGGACTGGAATATCCCAAGGGTAAGAGGTTTGGATGGGGAGGAGTTTGTTAGGTGTGTTCAGGAGGGTTTCCTGACACAGTACGTGGATAAGCCTACGAGGGGAGAGGCTGTACTTGACCTGGTACTGGCGAATGAACCAGGGCAGGTGATGGATCTCTCGGTAGGAGAGCATCTTGGGAATGGTGACCATAATTCTATCTCCTTCACAATTGCATTGGAACGAGATAGGATCAGGCAGGCTAGGAAGGTGTTTGTCTGGAGTAAGGGGAGATACGAAGAAGTCAGGAAGTTACTTGGACAAATAAACTGGAAGGAGGCGTTCTTAGGGAAAAGTACCAAAGGAAGGTGGCAGATATTCAAGGAATGTTTGTCTGGAGCTCTGAATGACAACGTTCCGATGAGACAAGGGGGTTTTGGTAGGTCGTGGGAACTGTGGTGCACGAAGGCTGTGTTGAACCTAGTCAGGAGGAAAGGGAAGGTGTACAAAAGGTTCAGGGAACTAGGAGAGGTTAAGGATCTTGAGGAGTATAAGGACTGTAGAAAGGAGCTTAAAAGGGAAATTAGGAGAGCCAGAAGGGGTCATGAGAAGACCTTGGCGGGTAAGATTAAGGAGAATCCCAAGGCCTTCTATAAATATGTGAAAGGTAAAAGGATGAGAAGAGAAGGGATAGGACCTATAAAAGGTGAACGGGGAAAGGTCTGTGTGGAACCAGAAGAAATGGCAGAAGTGCTTAATGAGTACTTTGCCTCAGTATTCACGGTGGAAGCTGATCTGGGAGATTTTGCTACGGATTTGCAGCAGATGGAAAAGATTGAGTTTGTGTATATTAAGGTGGAGGATGTGTTGGAACTTTTGAATTCTATCAAGATAGATAAGTCGCCGGGACCAGATGGGATGTACCCCAGGATACTGTGGGAGGCGAAGGAAGTGATTGCAGAGCCCCTGGCGATGATCTTTGCATCGTCAATGGAGACGGGAGAGGTTCTGGAAGATTGGAGGATTGCGGATGTAGTCCCTATTTTCAAGAAAGGGAACAGAGATAGCCCGGGAAATTACCGACTGGTGAGTCTGACCTCAGTGGTCGGTAAGCTGATGGAGAGGCTTCTGAGGGACAAGATTTACGAGCATTTGGAGAGGTTTGACATGATCAGGAATAGTCAGCATGGATTTGTCAAGGGCAGGTCGTGCCTTACGAGCCTAGTTGAGTTCTTCGATAATGTAACTGAACACATTGACGAAGGAAGTGCCGTGGACGTGGTGTACATGGACGTCAGCAAGACGTTTGATAAGGTCCCCCATGCAAGACTTCTTGAGAAGGTGAGAGGGCATGGGATTCAAGGGCCTTTGGCCTTGTGGATCCAGAACTGGCTTGCCTGCAGAAGGCAGAGAGTGGTTGTGGATGGGTCTTTTTCTGAATGGAGGTCAGTCACCAGTGGAGTGCCCCAGGGATCTGTTCTAGGACCCTTGCTGTTTGTCATTTTCATAAATGACCTGGATGAGGAAGTGGAGGGATGGGTAAGTAAGTTCGCTG
This sequence comes from Carcharhinus amblyrhynchos, assembly GCF_965287045.1. NCBI lineage: Eukaryota > Metazoa > Chordata > Chondrichthyes > Carcharhiniformes > Carcharhinidae > Carcharhinus > Carcharhinus amblyrhynchos. Next base: position 126,538,533 of record NC_137330.1, read on the forward strand.
ATGACACGAAGGTCGGTGGTGTTGTGGATGGTCTGGAAGGATGTCAAAAGTTGCAGCAGGACATAAATAGGATGCAGGACTGGGCGGAGAAGTGGCAGATGGACTTCAACGCGGATAAATGTGTTGTCGTCCATTTTGGCAGAACCAACGGGATGAACGAGTACGCTATCAAGGGCAGGAGCCTTAGTAGTGTTGAAGAGCAGAAGGATCTTGGGGTCCGGGTCCACAGGACTCTTAAATCGGCCTCACAGGTGGAGGATGTGGTCAAGAAGGCGTATGGTGTACTGGCCTTCATTAATCGAGGGATTGAGTTTAGGAGTCGGGAGGTAATGCTGCAACTTTATAAGACCCTTGTCAGGCCTCATTTGGAGTACTGTGCGCAGTTCTGCTCACCTCACTATAGGAAAGACATAGAAGCTATTGAAAGGGTACAGAGGAGATTTACAAGGATGTTGCCTGGATTGGGATGCATGCCTTATGAAGTTAGGTTGAGGGAGCTGGGTCTCTTTTCCCTGGAGAGACAAAGGTTGAGAGGTGACCTGATAGAAGTTTATAAAACATTGAGAGGAATAGATAGGGTGGATTCTCAGAGGCTATTTCCCCGGGTTGAAATGGTCGCTACGAGAGGACACAGATTTAAGGTGCGGGGAGGAAAGTACAGAAGTGATGTTAGGGGTAAGTTTTTCACTCAGAGGGTGGTGAGTGAATGGAATCGGCTGCCGTCAGTGGTGTTGGAGGCGAACTCGCTGGGGTCTTTTAAAAGACTTTTGGATGAGTATATGGGGTTTAATGGGATTGGGGGTTATAGATAGTTCTATAGATTGGAAGGTGTTGATGTGATCGGCGCAACTCGTGGGCCGAAGGGCCTGTTTGTGCTGTAGTGTTCTATGTTCTATGTTCTAAATTTATTGGAGTTCTATGAGGATGTGTCTCGGGCGGTGGATAGAGGAAAGCCGGTGGATGTGGTCTTTCTTGATTTTCAGAAGGCGTTTGACAAGGTGCCTCACAAGAGGTTATTGCAGAAGGTCAGGGGGCATGGAGTTGGGGGTAGGGTGTTAGCGTGGATAGAGGATTGGTTGTCAAATAGGAGGCAGAGAGTGGGGGTCAATGGGTGCTATTCAGATTGGCGGTTGGTGACTAGTGGAGTGCCCCAGGGGTCGGTGCTGGGGCCTCAGCTATTTACCATTTATATAGATGATCTGGAGGAGGGAACCGAGTGTATGGTATCGAAATTTGCCGATGACACCAAGATTGGTGGAACGGCAAATTGTGCGGAGGGTGTGGAGAGTCTGCAGAAGGATCTAGATAGGCTGGGCGAATGGGCCAGGAACTGGCAAATGGAATTTAATGTTGGCAAGTGTGAGGTGGTCCACTTTGGTAGGAAGAATGGTAGGAAGGACTATTACTTACGTGGCGAAAAACTGCAGCAAACGACGGTGCAGAGGGACCTCGGGGTCCTTGTGCATGAGTCGCAAAAACCCAGCCTGCAGGTGCAGCAGGTGGTCAGGAAGGCGAATGGGATGCTGGCCTTCATAGCGAGGGGGATTGAATATAAAAGTAGGGAGGTCTTGCTGCAGCTGTATAGGGCATTGGTGAGGCCGCAGCTGGAGTACTGCGTGCAGTTTTGGTCGCCGCACTTACGCAAGGATATTTTGGCCTTGGAGGGAGTGCAGAGGAGGTTTACTAGGCTGATACCGGAGTTGAGGGGGTTGAGCTATGAGGAGAGGCTGAATAAACTAGGCTTGTACTCGTTAGAGTTTAGAAGAATGAGGGGAGATCTCATTGAGACGTATAAGATGATGAATGGGATGGATAGGATAGAGGTGGAGAGACTCTTCCTGCTCAGAAAGGACAGTGGGACTAGGGGGCACAGCCTCAAGATAAAGGGGGGGCGGTTTAGAACGGAGTTTAGGAGGAACTTCTTCACTCAAAGGGTGGTGAATCTCTGGAATTCTCTGCCCGTTGAAGTGGTGGAGGCTGCCTCGCTAAATATTTTTAAGACGCGGGTTGATGGGTTTTTGATAAGCGAGGGGATTAAGGGTTATGGGGAGAGGGCGGGAATGTGGAACTGAGCCATGACAGATCAGCCATGATCTTACTGAATGGCGGGGCAGGCTCGAGGGGCTAGATGGCCTACTCCTGCTCCTATTTCTTATGTTCTTATGTTCTTATCCTCTTGGGAAGAGTGATCATTGTATGGTGGAGTTTCTGATGCAGATGGAGGAGGAGAAAGTGGGTTCCCGGACCTGTGTCCTTTGTTTGAACAGAGGGGAGTACGATAGGATGAGAGAGGAATTGGCGAATGTTGATTGGGGGAGCGCGTTGGAAGGTAGGTCTGCTGAGGAACAGTGGAGGATCTTTAAGGAGATCTTTCTTGGTGCTCAGCAGAAATTTATTCCGATGGTAAAGAAGGATCGTAGGAGAAGAGATAATCAGCTGTGGATAACGAAGGAGATAAAGACGAGTATTAAATTAAAAGCTGATGCGTTTAGAGTGGCGAAGAGTAGTGGGCGAGAAGAGGATTGGGAGAGGTTTAAATATCAACAAAGAATAACAAAGAAGTTGATAAAGAAAGGTAGGATAAACGATGAAGCTGGGCTAATGCTTAATATAAAAAAGGATAGTAAGAGTTTTTATAAATATATAAAAAGGAAGAGGCTGGCTAGGGTGAACATTGGACCCTTAGAGGATGAGAGGGGGGACTTAATGGTAGGGGATGGGGAAATGGCTGAGGCCTTGAATAACTTTTTTGTTTCGGTCTTCATGGAGGAGGACGTGAATAGCTTGCTGGGTGTTCGCGATGGAAAGATGGTAGGAGTTGAGGGCCTGAATGAAATCATTGTTACGAGAGAGGTAGTGCTCAACAGACTAGAGGGACTGATGGTGGACAAGTCCCCAGGACCGGATGGAATGCATCCAAGGGTTCTGAAGGAAATGGTGGCAGTGATAGTGGATGCCTTAGTGATTATTTTCCAAATCTTGCTGGATTCTGGGGAAGTGCCGGAAGATTGGAAAACGGCTGATGTTACGCCGCTGTTTAAAAAGGGTAGCAGGCAAAAGGCAGGGAATTATAGGCCGGTTAGTTTAACGTCTGTTGTAGGTAAAATGCTTGAATCCGTCATCAAAGAAGAAATAGCGAGGCACCTAGAGAAGAATTGTTTGATAGAGCAGACGCAGCATGGATTCGTTCAGGGGAAGTCGTGTCTGACGAATTTATTGGAATTCTATGAGGATGTGTCTAGTGCGGTGGATAGAGGGGAACCGGTGGATGTGGTGTTTCTCGATTTTCAGAAGGCATTTGATAAGGTGCCGCACAGAAGGTTATTACAGAAGGTTAGGGGGCATGGAGTTGGGGGTAAGGTGTTAGCGTGGATAGAGGAGTGGCTGTCAAATAGGAGGCAGAGAGTGGGGGTCAATGGGTGCTATTCAGATTGGCGGATGGTGACTAGTGGAGTGCCCCAGGGATCGGTGCTGGGGCCTCAGCTATTTACCATTTATATAGATGATCTGGAGGAGGGAACTGAGTGTAGGGTGTCGAAATTTGCTGATGACACAAAGATAAGTGGAACAGCAAATTGTGCAGAGGGTGTGGAAAGTCTGCAGAGGGATCTAGATAGGCTGAGCGAGTGGGCGAGGAACTGGCAGATGGAATACAATGTTGGCAAGTGTGAGGTTATCCACTTTGGCAGGAATAATAGTAGGAAGGACTACTACTTACAGGGCGAAAAGCTGCAGCATGCGACGGTGCAGAGGGACCTCGGGGTCCTTGTGCATGAGTCGCAAAAACCCAGCCTACAGGTGCAGCAGGTGGTCAGGAAGGCGAATGGGATGCTGGCCTTCATAGCGAGGGGGATTGAATATAAAAGTAGGGAGGTCTTGCTGCAGCTGTACAGGGCACTGGTGAGGCCGCAGCTGGAGTACTGTGTGCAGTTTTGGGCGCCGCACTTGCGCAAAGATATTTTGGCCTTGGAGGGAGTGCAGAGGAGGTTTACTAGGCTGATACCGGAGTTGAGGGGGTTGAGCTATGAGGAGAGGCTGAATAAACTAGGCTTGTACTCGTTAGAGTTTAGAAGGATGAGGGGGGATCTTATTGAGACGTATAAGATGATGAAAGGGATGGATAGGGTAGAGGTGGAGAGGTTCTTCCCACTCAGAAAGGACAGCAGGACTTGGGGGCACAGCCTCAAGATAAGCGGGGGGGTGCAGTTTAGAACAGAGTTGAGGAGGAACTTCTTCACTCAAAGGGTGGTGAATCTCTGGAATTCTCTGCCCGTTGAAGTGGTGGAGGCTGCCTCGCTAAATATTTTTAAGAAGCGGGTTGATGGGTTTTTGATAAGAGAGGGGATTAAGGGTTATGGGGAAAGGGCGGGAAAGTGGAACTGAGCCACGACAGATCAGCCATGATCTTATTGAATGGCGGGGCAGGCTCGAAGGGCTAGATGGCCTACTCCTGCTCCTATTTCTTATGTTCTTATGTTTACCTTGTCAAAGGCCTTGCTAAAGTCCATGGAGACAGCATCAACAGCACTGCCCTCATCTACCTTCTTGGTTACCCCTTCAAAAAACTCAATTAAATTTGTGAGACATGATTTTACACTCACAAAGCCTTGCTGACTATCCCTAATCCATCCTTGCATCTCTGCCTGTAGATCCTGTCTCTCAAAATACCTTCCAACAATTTACCTGCCACAGATGTGAGACTCACTGGCCTGTAATTCCCAGGCTTTTCCCTGCAGCCCTTTTTAAACAAAGGCACAACATTTCCCACTCTCTGATCTTCAGACACCTGACCTGTGACTATCGATGATTCAAATATCTCTGCTCGGGGGACCTGCAATTTCCTCCCTAGCCTCTCACAACATCCTGAGATATCCCTCATCAGGTCCCGCAGATTTATCTTCCTTGATGCACTTTAAGACTTCCAGCACCTCCTTCTTTGTAATATGTACACTCCTTAAGACATCACTATTTATTTCCCCAAGTTCCCTAACATTCATGCTTTTCTCAACAATAAATACTGATGAGAAATATTCATTGAGGATCTCACCCATCTCTTGTAGATCCACACATACATTACCTGTTGGTCTTTAAGAGGCCCTACTTTCTCCCTTGTTACTCTTTTGCCCTTTATGTATTTGTAGAAGCCCTTTGGATTCTCCTTTTCCTTATCTGCCAATACAATTTCATGTCCTCTTTTTGCCCTCCTAATTTCTCTCATAACTCTGCTCCTATACCCCCCATACTCTCCAAGAGATTCACTTGATCCCAGCTGTCTATGCATGTCATATACCTCTTTCTTCTTCTTGACCAGGGCCTCAATATCCCGAATCATCCAGAGTTCCCGACTTCTGCCAGCCTCGCCTTTCACGCTAAGAGGAATGTGTTTAACCTGAACCCCGGTTAACACACTTTTGAAAGCATGCCATTTACCAGACATCCCTTTGCTTTCTCACAGAATTTCCCAATTAACTTTTGAAAGTTCCTGCCTGGTACCATCAAAATTGGCCTTGCCCCAATTTAGAATATTAATTTTTGGGCCAGCCCTATCATTCTCCATAGCTATCTTAAAACTAATAGAATTATGGTCATTGGTTGATAGAGGATTGGTTGTCAAATAGGAGGCAAAGAGTGGGGTTCAATGGGTGCTATTCGGCTTGGCGGTTGGTGACTAGTGGAGTGCCCCAGGGGTCGGTGCTGGGGCCTCAGCTATTTACCATTTATATAGATGACCTGGAGGAGGGGGCTGAGTGTATGGTGTCGAAATTTGCTGATGACACCAAGAAGGTGGAACGGCAAATTGCGCGGAGGGTGTGGAGAGTCTGCAGAAGGATCTAGATAGGCTGGGCGAATGGGCCAGGAAATGGCAAATGGAATTTAATGTTGGCAAGTGCGAGGTGGTCCACTTTGGCAGGAATAATGGTAGGAAAGACTATTACTTACGTGGCGAAAAACTGCAGCAGGCGACGGTGCAGAGGGACCTCGGGGTCCTTGTGCATGAGTCGCAAAAACCCAGCTTGCAGGTGCAGCAGGTGGTCAGGAAGGCGAATGGGATGCTGGCCTTCATAGCGAGGGGGATTGAATATAAAAGTAGGGAGGTCTTGCTGCAGCTGTATAGGGCACTGGTGAGGCCGCAGCTGGAGTACTGGGTGCAGTTTTGGGCGCCGTACTTACGCAAGGATATTTTGGCCTTGGAGGGAGTGCAGAGGAGGTTTACTAGGCTGATGCCGGAGTTGAGGGGGTTGAGCTATGAGGAGAGGCTGAATAAACTAGGCTTGTACTCGTTAGAGTTTAGAAGGATGAGGGGAGATCTCATTGAGACATATGATGATGAATGGGATGGATAGGATAGTGGTGGAGAAGCTCTTCCCGCTCAAAAAAGACAGTAGGACTAAGGGGCACAGCCTCAAGATAAAGGGGGGCGGTTTAGAACGGAGTTGAGGAGGAACTTCTTCACTCAAAGGGTGGTGAATCTCTGGAATTCTCTGCCCGTTGAAGTGGTGGAGGCTACCTCACTAAATATTTTTAAGACGCGGGTTGATGGGTTTTTGATAAGAGAGGGGATTAAGGGTTATGGGGAAAGGGTGGGAATGTGGAACTGAGACACAACAGATCAGCCATGATCTTATTGAATGGCGGGACAGGCTCGAAGGGCTAGATGGCCTACTCCTGCTCCTATTTCTTATGTTCTTTTGTTCTCACCCTTCAAAAAACTCAAATTCATGAGACATGATTTTCCCCTCAAAAAGCCATATTGATTGTCCTTGTCTCTCTAAATGCCTACAGATCTTGTCTCTCAGAATATCTTCCAACAACTTACCCACTACAGATATTAGGTTCACCACCTGTAGTTCCAGACTTTTCCCTTTCGCCCTTCTTAAAGAACGACACAACATTTGCCACCCTTCACTCTTCAGGCACCTTGCCTGGGGCTGTCGATGATTCAAATATCTCTGCTACCAGACCTGCAATTTCCTCCCTAGCCTCCCACAGTGTCCTGAGATACACTTCATCAGGTCCCAGGGATTTATCTACCTTGATACACTTTAATACTTCCAGCATCTCCTTCTCTGTAATATGTGCACTCCTCGAGACATTGCTATTTTATCCCAAATTCCCTAACATCCATGCCTTTCTCAACAGTAAACTTTTGGAAGTTCCTGCCTGTGTGCCATCAAAATTGGCCTTGGCTCAATTTAGAATTTTAACTTTTGAGCCAGACCTATCATTTTTCATAGCTATCTTAAAGCTAATAGAATTACGGTCACTGGTCCCAAAGTGACCCCTCACGAGCACTTGTGTCACCTGCCCTTCCTTATTTCCCAAGTGGAGGTCAAGTTTTGCCCCCTCTATGGTTGGGCTATCCACATACTGAATGAGAAATTCCTCCTGAATACCCAACAAATTTCTCTCCAATCCTCTAATACTATGGCTGTTCCAGTCAATGTTGGGAAAATTAAAATCCCCTTATATTACCACCCTATTTTTCCTGGAGCTATCTGTAATTTCCTTATATATTTCCTCCTCAATTTCCTGCTGACTGGCCAGGGCATTGAGTTGAAAAATTGGCAAGTCATGTTGCAACTTGAAAGAACCTTTGGCCGCATTTGGAATATAGTGTTCAATTCTGGTCGCCACACTACCAGACAGATTTGGAGGCTTTGGAGAGGATACAGAAAAGATTTACCAGGGTGTCGCCTGGTATGGAGGGCATTAGCTATGAAAGGTTGGAGAAACTTGGTTTGTTCTCACTGGAATGACAGCGGTTGAGGGGTGACCTGATAGAAGTCCACAAGATTATGAGAGGCATGGACAGAATAGATAGTCAGAAGCTTTTTCCCAGAATGGAAGAGTCAATTACTAGGGGGCACAGGTTTACGGTGCAAAGGGCAAGGTTTAAAGTAGATGTACAAGGCAGATTTTTTTTACACAGGGAGTAGTGGGTACCTGGAACTCATTGCCACAGGAGGCAGTGGAAGCGGATACGTTGTGACTTTTAAGGGCCATCTTGACAAATACATGGATGGGATGGGAATAGAGGGATATGGTCCCCCGAAGGGTATGGGGTTTTAGTTCAGTCGGTGCGGGCTTGGTGGGCTGAAGGGCCTGTTCCTGGGCTTTAATTTTCTTTGTTCTTTGACTATTTGGCGTCCTATAGTACAATCCTATTAAAGTCATTTCCCCCCTTTTATTTCTCAGTTCTACTCATAGACTCAGTGGGCAAACCCTCAAAAATATCCCCTCAGTACTGCTGTGACGTTTTCCCTAATCAAAAGTGCAACTCCCCCTTCCCTCTTAGCTTATGTTCTATCTTTCCTATTGCATCTGTACCCTAGAACATTGAGCTGCCAGTCCTGTCCCTCCCTTAGCCATGTTTCAGTAATTGCTATAATATCCCAGTCCCACGTACCCATCCATGCCCTGAGTTCATCTACCTTGCCCGTCAGGCCTCTTGCATTGAAATAAATGCAGTTTAATCTGGACTTCCCTTGCTCTCTGCCCTGCTTTTTCCTGGTCTGTCTAGTACTAGGATTACTGACACTGTCTCTACTATTTAAAATGCTCTCTAACTTCTGTGCTGTTCTCAACCTTCTCTTCTGTCTCCCAGTTTCTTTGGGTCCCACCCCCTGCCAAACCAGTTTACACCCTCCCACGTGTCTCTCATAATTCTCCCTGCCAAGATATTAGACTCCCTCCAGTCCAGGACATAAATGAGCCATTTGAAATTTTTGCAGTATTCCAGTAATTTCCCTGGTAATTTTTTGCTGATACTGGGTTTATTGATTTTAATTTTGCCCCTTGTCATGTTCGAATTTAAGGTCATAACCTCCAGACTGTTGGTTCAGTACTGTAATCACTTGACTACCTGCTACAAATAACTATACCATATGAGCTACCACAGCCTTTGGCCTGGCCTCTCCACTGATCATTGAAGAAACTGCATTTATGGCCAGACTTACTTTGTTGCCTTTTTAAAGTTTGTTTTTTATCTTTTTAGATTGGTGAGTGGAACCTACAAGGGTTACCAAGTGATGATCTGTCAGTTCAGAATGGTATTATTGTTACCAAAGCAACCAGGTATCCTCTTCTAATAGACCCTCAGACACAGGGTAAAAACTGGATCAAGAGGAAGGAGAAAGATAATGATTTACAGGTAGGAATGCACAACAGCAACACACCAATCATAAAATATAAAATAATTGAATGCCACTAATCAATTAAACATTATTTTCCTTCTCACTTTCTTCCATTCCCTCCTAAAAGTTTTGACACTATAGACACCTCATCCAGAAAGCTGCTATTCTCGGTAAACCATGTCGTTTGAATGTCAGCAGACTATTGGACAAGGAAACTTTAAAAACAAGCTCAATTCTGTCTTCAGATAAAAGCAAAACACTGCAGATGTTAGAATCTGTCCTCATTCAGTATCTACACATTCATCATTCCAGCAGAATTTACGAGCTGATGATAAAGAATGGAACCTAGTGTGCTTTTAAGAAACATATTTTTAATCATGTTCTTAGTTATAAGCAGGCCTCGAGCTGTCTCCTTAGAAGTCCTTTTATTGCTGTTAATTGGTTTAAATGGGGTTTTGTTTATTTTTACTCTGGGCCTCATGCAGTGTCCAGGTTTTTTATAAATCTGTGGGGAAAGAATGGTGGATAGGTCAGGTGTCTTTGGATAGTTTAGTTTTACTAATAGTTTTGAGCTGGTGGCTGCTGTGTTTTAGTTGGAAGGTGGTTCACTTCAGGCTGTTCTTTCTCTCTGGTATTGTAAATTCTGCCGGGTGGCTGAAAGCAGGTTTTCTTTCCTTCCAGGAGTGAAAATTCTGCTGTTTGTGGTTTGCCAGCTAGTGACTAGAGTCTTTCTCTCTCTCCCTGGTGTTTTGGGAATCAAGCTTGTCTGTGTGAGTCAAGAGAGCTGCAGAAGCCAAACAAAGATCTAAACTCAAGCATCACATAAGCATTCTTGTCCCATGTTAAACCTGTGGCAGGTGTATATTTACAAGGAGGTTTGTTTGATTGGAACATTTCATTTAGTTGTTCAAGTTTATAAAATATCGTGGTTGTTCTTGTTTGTAATTGGGAAAAGTTATTGCTATATGTTAACCATATTCTTAAATAAACTTTGATAAAAGCTCCCTAGTGGGTCACTTAAATCATACCTGGAGTGAAACATCTCATACTTGCCTTAATCTGGGATTTTTTTCTCTGGAGCATAGGAGGCTGAGGGATGATCTTAAAGAGGTCTTTAAAATAACAAGGGGAACCGATCAGCTAGATAATCAACATCTTTTCTCAAAGATAGGGGAGTCTAAACTCAGAGGGCATAGGTTTAAGGTGAGAGGGGAGAGATACAAAAGTGTCCAGAGGGACAACTTCTTCACACAGAGGGTGGTGAGTGTGTGGAACAAGCTGCCAGAGGTAGTAGTAGAGCCGGGTACAATATTGTCTTTTAAAAAACATTTAGATAGTTATATGGGTAAGATAGGTATAGAGGGATATGGGCTAAATGCGGGCAATTGGGATTAGTTTAGGCACTTTAAAAAGAGGGCGGCATGGACAAGTTGGGCCGAAGAGCCTGTTTCCCTGCTGTAAACCTCTATGACTCCAGTCAAATTCAAATTGCAAAACTTATGATCCAGGCAGACTTCATAACACATTTTGGAGTTTCTGACCTGGATTATAATCACTGGAGGTTCTTTGTAGGATTAAAATTTATATTCCTTGATTGATTTGGGATTATTGGACTCAAAGATTGAGTGGTGAGCATACTTATGTTTTCTTTTCAGGTATTGTTTTCAGGTTTGAATAGGGGGTGCCTTGTGGAATAGTATCTCTTTCAGATGCTAAAAAGTTACTGGGTTGGAAGAAGTCATGCAGGGTGCTTTATAAATAGTGACTTTTGGAATTGGCAAAAATTTTGCAGTTGACAGTTACCTGACATTGTAAGAAGGGCGAGATAATTGTGGCAATGGCTAGCATTTAAAATTGCCAGAAACAGTCAGAATCATTGGAAGTGGCTAGAATTCAATTACATATGAAACAACTTGAACATGAAAAAGAATTAGAGCAGTTTGAATTGCAACAAGAAAAAGAATTGAAACTGCCCGAATTACAGATAAGGGAAAAAGAAAGGGAAAGGATAGCCTTGGAAGTACAAAAGAAAGGATAGCTCCAACTGAACAAAAAGAAGAAGAGAGAGAATATGATTAGCGGAAGCTGGAAATAAAGTGAACATCAGTTAAAAATGGTGGGGGAAAAAGGGAAAAGTACAGGCTGAATGTAGGGACAAATATGGTAAAGAAGCTTGCGAGCATCATAGTCAAAGGCCTGGTGGGAATCTATTTAAATATGTCCAAGCATTGCCAAGGTTTGCTGAGAAGGATGTAGAAGCTTTTTTCATTTTGTTTGAGAAAGTGGCTAAACAAATAAAATAGTCACAGACCATGTGGGTATTACTGATTCAAAGCAAAGTTGGTAGGTAGAGCTAGTGAGGTATCACTAACATCACTATCAGAGGAGATATCTGGAAATGATAAAGCAAAAAAATCCATGTTAGATGTATATGAACGAGTGTCAGGAGCCAACAGACAACGATTTAGAAATCTAAGCGCCTTGTCAAACATGCATAGAACTTGAAAGGATCAAAGGGATTAATTTTGATAGTTGGATCTGGCTTTGAAAATTGACGGGATATATGAAGCTCTTAGAGAAATTATTATTTTGGAGGAGTTTGAAAATTCACTTCCTAATGCAATGAGAATTCATGTGAAAGAGCTGAAGGTTAAAATTGTGAAGTTAGCAGCAGAAATGGCAGATGATTATGAATTAGTTCATAAATCAAAGTTTGGTTTCTGACATCAGTGTCAATCTGCGAGGGATAGAAACTGAGAGAAAGAGAAATCCCGTGGTGATAAAGGAGATCTTGTGGGAGATAACAGTGACAGTGTACCTCATGTAAAAAAGGAAACACAAGAGGGTGGACTACAAATGAAAAGCCTCAGATGTTTTCACTGTAATAAATTAGGCCATGCAAAGTCAGTGTTGGTGGTTTAAGAAAAGCACTAGGAACACTGATGTGGTAAAACAAGATAAGCCAGTGGGGTTTGTTAAAGTGGTAAAGGAAAGCCCAGTTGAAGCTAAAGAGGTGGTAAAACCTGGTCAGGAGTAAGAAGGTGCCAATCTCTTTAAAGAATTTACTTGTGTGAGTAAAGTTTACTCATGTGTACCAGAGTAGGTAAAAGTTAAAATTTTAAGAGATACAGGAGCAAGTCAATCTTTGATGGTAAGAGATGAGAAACTGTGTAGTTTGGGAGGAACATTGCTAGAAAAGGTAGTAAGATATGGAATTCAAGGTGAGAAGGGTAGTCTTCCATTATATAAGTGAGGTTGGAGAGTCCAGAGAAGAGTGGTGAAGTTGCAGTAGGAATGATAGACAAATTATCTTGTCCAGGAATACAGTTTATCATGGGTAACAAAATAGCTGGACTACAGGTGGGAGTGATGCCTACTATGGTTAAAAAGCCAATGGAAAATCAAACAACTGAACTGTTGAAGGATACAAGTTCTGGGATTTTTCCTGATTGTGAATTGACTTTATTGAGACAACATCCAGACAAGTTCATTAAGTTATCAACTAAAGTATGTTATTAAACTTGGATGGTCAGTTACAGTTTAACACAACTTATACTACTTGTGTCAAGATCAGAGTGATAGTGACAATATGAATGGTTTCACTCAACTTTGGACTTTTGATTTGTAAGCCTCGTTCTTCACTATCTCGCTCTCTCTCCCTTGTAACTTATTTTGTTTCTTCTGATTTTGTATGGTATCTCACTTTATGCAGCACAATCAAGTCAACGCATTTTTAATATTATTGGCTGCTGTTGGATGCAACAGATGCTAAATGCTGTGCAAACCAAATACCAAAGGGAAACTTGGTTAGCTCATCACAAACTTTTTTTCTTGTATTTTGACAATGAGAAGAAAAGTCTATTGAATTAAAAAAAACATAAAATCTTTTGGGATTTTCAATATTAAATAAAAAAACTTAATCACAAGATTGCAGTTACATAATTAAATTTTGCTTAACAGAACAATCCTCAAAAAACATAGGTACATGCCTTCATTGATTGAGTATAAAAATTGTCAGGTCATGCTGCAGATGTACAGAATGGTAATTAGGCCTCACTTAGAATATTGTGTACAATTCTGGTCACCACACTACCAGAAGGACGTGGATGCTTTGGAGAGGGCACAGAAGCGATTTATCAGGATGTAGTCTGGTCTGGAGGGTATTAGCTATGAGGAGAGATTAGATAAGCTCTGTTTGTTCTCACTGAAATGACAGGAGTTGAGGGGCAACCCAATAGAGGTTTACAAAATTATGAGAGGCATGGGACAGAGTGGATAGTCAGATGCTCTTTCCCAAGGTAGAAAAGTCAAGCACTGGGGGACATAGGTTTAGGGTGTGTAGAACATAGAACATTACAGCACAGTACAGGCCCTTCAGCCCTCGATGTTGCACCGACCTGTGAAAACCAATCTAAAACCCATCTAACCTACACTATTCCAATATCATACATGTGTTTATCCAATAACTATTTAAACACCCTTAATGTTGGTGAGTCCATTACTGTTGCAGGCAGGGCATTCCACGCCCTTACTATTCTCTGAGTAAATAACCTACTTCTGATATCTGTCCTATATCTATCACCGCTCAATTTAAAGCTATGTCCCCTCATGCTAGCCATCAACATCTGAGGTAAAAGGCTCTCACTGTCCACCCTATCTAATCCTCTGATCATCTTGTATACCTCTATTAAGTCACCTCTGAACCTTCTTCTCTCCAGCGAAAACAGCCTCAAGTCCCTCAGACTTTCCTCATAAGACCTTCTCAGCATACCAGGCATCATTCTGGTAAATCTCCTCTGCACCCTTTCCAATGCTTACATCCTTTCTATAATGTGGCAACCAGAACTAACGCAATACTCCAAGTGTGGCCGCACCAGAGTTTTGTACAGCTGCAACATGATCTCATGGCTCCGAAATTCAATCCCTCTACCAATAAAAGCGAACACACCGTACGCCTTCTTAACAGCCTTATCAACCTGGGTGCCAACTTTCAGGGATCTATGCTCATGGACACCGAGATCTCTCTGCTCATCCACACTACCAAGTACCTTACCAGTAGTCCATTACTCTGTATTCCCTGTTACTCCTACCAAAGTGAATCACCTCACACTTTTCCGCATTAAACTCCATTTGCCACCTCTCAGCCCAGCTCTGCAGCTTATCAATGTCCCTCTGCAAACTGTAACATCCATCCTCACTGTCTACAACTCCTCCAACTTTGGTGTCGTCAGCAAATTTACTAACCCATCCTTCTACACCCTCATCTAGGTCATTTATAAAAATGACAAACAGCAGTGGCCCCAAAACAGATCCTTGCAGTACACTACTTGTAACTGAACTCCAGGATGAACATTTCCCATCAACCACCACCCTCTGTCTTCTTACAGCTAACCAATCTGATCCAACCACTAAATCACCCTCAATCCTATGCCTCCGTATTTTCTGCAATAGCTGACTGTGGGGAACCTTATCAAATGCTTTACTGAAATTCATGTACACCATGTCAACTGCTTTACCCTCATCCACTTCTCTGGTCACCTTTTCAAAGAACTCAGTAAGGTTTGTGAGGCACGACCTACCCTTCACAAAACCGTGTTGACTATCCCTAATCAAATTATTTCTCTCTAGATGATTATAAGTCCTATCTCTTATAATCCTTTCCAAAACTTTGCCCACCACAGAAGTAAGGCTCACTGGTCTATAATTCCCAGAGTTGTCTCTACTCCCCTCCTTGAACAAGGGGACAACATTTGCTATCCTCCAGTCTTCTGGCAGTATTCCTGTAGACAATGATGACCTAAAGATCAAAACCAAAGGCTCTGCAATCTCCTTCCAAGCCTCACAGAGAATCTGAGGATAAATCCCATCCAACCCAGGGGACTTATCTGTTTTCACACTTCCCAGATTGCTAATACCTCCTCTTTATGAACCTCAATCCCGTCTAGTCTAATAATCTGTATCTCAATATTGTCCTCAACAACATAGTCTTTTTCCTGTGTGAATATTGATGAAAAATATTCATTTAGTGCCTCTCCTATCTCTTCAGACACTATGCACAACTTCCCACTCCTGTCCTTGACTGGCCCTAATCTTACTCTAGTCATTCTTTTATTCCTGACATACCTATAGAAAGCTTTGGGGTTTTCCTTGATCCTCCCTGCCAAAGACTTCTCAAATCCCCTTCTGGCTCTTCTTAGCTCTCTCTTTAGGTCCTTACTTGCTAACTTAGCACCCTAATTGAGCCTTCACGTCTCATCTTGACATAAGTCTCCTTCTTCCTCTTCACAAGAGATTCAACTTCTTTAGTAAACCACTGTTCCCTCGCTCGACCACGTCCTCCCTGCCTCACAGGTACATTCTTATCAAGGACACGCAGTAGCTATTCCTTGATCAAGCTCCACATTTCAATTGTGCCCATTCCCTGGAGTTTCCTTCCACATCCTATGCATCCTAAATCTCGCCTAATCGCATCATAATTTTCTTTCCCCCAGCTATAATTATTGCCCTGCGGTACATACCTATCCCTTTCCATTGCTAATGTAAATGTAACTGAATTGTGGTCATTATCACCTAAGTGCTCACCTACCTCCAAGTTTAACACCTGGTCTGGTTCATTACCCAGCACCAAATCCAATGTAGCCTCACCTCTTGTTGGCCTATCTACATACTGTGTCAGGAAATCCTCCTGCATACATTGGACAAAAACTGACCCATCAAAACTACTTGAACTACAGCGTTTCCAGTCAATATTTGTTAAGTTAAAGTCCCCCATAACAACTTTCACTCGTATCCAGAATCATCTTTGCAATCCTTTCCTCGATATCTCTGGAACTTTTCGGAAGCCTATAGAAAACTCCCAACAGGGTGACCTCTCTCCTTCCCTGCTTCTAACCTCAGCCCATACTGCCTCATCAAACGTCAAAGTCCCAGGTACCAACCCGTGCTGCAAGTTCACCCACTTTATTCCAGATGCTCCTGGTGTTGAAGTAGACACATTTCAAACCAGCTTCCTGCCTCCTGGTACACTCCTCCAACCTTGAAACCTTATTGACCTCACTATTCTCAACCTCCTACGCACTGGAGCTACAATTCATGTTCCCATCCCCCTGCTGAATTAGTTTAAGTCCTCCTGAAGAGCAATAGCAAATTTCCCCTCCAGGATATTGGTACCCCTCTGATTCAAGTGTAGACCCTCCCATTTGTAGTGATCCCACCTACCCCAGAATGAGCCCCAATTATCTAGATATCTGAATCCCTCCCTCCTGCACCATCCCTGTAGCCATGTATTCAACTGCTCTCTCTCCCTATTCCTTGCTTTGCCAGCACATGGCATGGGTAACAAACCAGAGATAACAAGTCTGTTTGTTCTAGCTCTAAGCTTCCACCCTAACACCCTGAATTTCTGCCTTACATCCCCATCCATCCCTTTTCCCTATGTGTACCACAACTTGGGGCTGGTTCTCCTCCCCATTAAGGATCCTGAAAACACAATCCGAGACATCAAGGTCCCTGGCACCTGGGAGGCAACACACCAACCTCGAGTCTCTCTCATTCCCACAGAATTTCCTATCTGTCCCCCTAACTATGGAGTCCCCAATAACTAATGCTCTACTCCTCTCCCCTCCCTTCCCTTCTGAGCAACAGGGGCAGACTCTGTGCCAGAGACCTGTACCCCAATGGCTTACCCCTGGTAAGATCCACCTCCCCAACAGAATCCAAAACGGTATACTTGTTATACAGAGGAACGGCCACAGGGGATCACTGCACTGATGCTTCTCACCCTTTCTACCAGTCACCCAAGTATCTTCATTTTTAGGGGTAACTACCTCCCTGTAGCTTTTATCTGTAACTGTCTTTGCCTCCACAGTGATCCGAAGCTCATCCAGTTCCAGCGCCAGTTCCCAAACACAGTCTTCAAGGAGCTGGAATTGGGTGCACTGGGGGAAAAGTTTAGAGGAGAAGTGCAAGGCAAACATTATTTTTATTACACAGAGGGTGGTCAATGTCTGGAAGGTGCTGCCTGGGGCGCTGGTACGATCACGGCATTTAAGGGACAAATAAATGAATACAGGATTAGGATTGAAATGGAAGGACATGGACTCTGTAAGTGCATGCAGTTTCAGTTTAGACATCATGATCGGCGCAGGCTTGGTGGGCCGAAGGGCCTGTTCCTGTTCTTTGTAAACACACACTAAGCAACATTCCTGATAGATTTATAACTACAAAATCCCAGTAAAATTATCACAAAATAAACCTGCTTTTACTTTTACAAGACTTATGGGCTGATTCAAACTTTTCAACTTCACAGCCCTTTTGCCAATACAGAGCTGTACCCAGGAGGTCTGGCATAGTCACCATCTAACACAGCTCAACATCTCTTCTTAAAAAGTATCTTTCCTCTTCAATTTCATTGCTCTTATGGAGGTCAACCTCCGCTCAACAATCGTCAGGCAAGAGTGTTGTCTTCTTAGAACATAGAACACTACAGCCCTTCGGCCCACACGTGGCGCCGATCACATCCATACCTACCAGGCCATAGAACTATCTGTAACTCCCAATCCCATTAAATACCATATACTCATCCAGAAATCTCTTAAAAGACCCCAGCGAGTTCACCTCTACCACCACCGACGGCAGCCGATTCCACTCATTCACCACCCTCTGAGTGAAAAACTTACCCCTAACATCTCCTCTGTACTTGCTTCCCAGCACCTTAAACCTGTGTCCTCTCGTAGCGACCATTTCAGCCCTGGGAAATAGCCTCCGAGAATCCACCCTATCTATTCCTCTCAACATCTTATAAGCCTCTATCAGGTCGCCTCTCAACCTTCGTCTCTCCAGGGAGAAGAGACCTAGCTCCCTCAACCTATCTTCATAAGGCATGCCTCCCAATCCAGGCAACATCCTTGTAAATCTCCTCTGCACTCTTTCAATAGCTTCCACATCCTTCCTGTAGTGAGGCAACCAGAACTGCACACAGTACTCCAAGTGGGGTCTGACAAGGGTCCTATAAAGTTGTAGCATTACCTCCTGACTCCTAAACTCAATCCCTCGATTAATGAAGGCCAGTACACCATACGCCTTCTTGACCACATCCTCCACCTGTGAGGCCGATTTAAGAGTCCTATGGACCCGGACCCCAAGATCCTTCTGCTCTTCAACACAGCTAAGACTCCTACCATTGATATTGTACTCCTGCATCCCATTGGACCTGCCAAAATGAACCACTGCACATTTATCCATGTTGAAGTCCATCTGCCACTTCTCCACCCAGTCTTGCATCCTATCTATGTCACGCTGCAACTTCTGACATCCCTCCAGACTATCCACAACACCACCAACCTTCGTATCGTCGGCGAACTTAATAACCCATCCCTCTACTTCCTCATCCAGGTCATTTATGAAAATGACAAACAGCAAGGGTCCTAGAACAGATCCCTGGGGCACTTCACTGGTGACTGACCTCCATGCAGAAAAAGACCCATCCACAACCACTCTCTGCCTTCTGCAGGCAAGCCAGTTCTGGATCCACAAGACCAAAGCCCCTTGGATCCCATGCCCTCTCACCTTCTCAAGAAGTCTTGCATGGGGGACCTTATCAAACGCCTTGCTGAAGTCCATGTAAACCACGTCAACAGCACTTCCTTTGTCAATGTGTTCAGTCACATTTTCAAAGAACTCAACTAGGCTCTTAAGGCACGACCTGCTCTTGACAAAGCCGTGCTGACTATTCCTGATCATTCTAAACTTCCCTAAATGCTCATAAATCCTGTGCCTCAGAATCCTCTCCATCAACTTACCAACCACTGAGGTCAGACTCATCGGTCGGTAATTTCCCGGGCTATCCCTGTTCCCTTTCTTGAAAATAGGAACTACATCCGCAATCCTCCAATCCTCTGGAACCTCTCTCGTCTCCATCGACGATGCAAAGATCATCGCCAGAGGCTCTGCAATCACTTCCCTCACCTCCCACAGTAACCTGGGGTACATCCCATCCGGTCCCAGCGACTTATCCATCTTGATACAATTTAAAAGTTCCAACACATCCTCTTTCTTAACATCCACATACTCAATCTTTTCAGTCTGCCGCAAACCTGTAGTACAACCTCCCAGATCACTTTCCACCGTGAATACCAAGGCAAAGTACTCATTAAGCACCTCTGCCATTTCTTCCGGTTCCACACAGACTTTTCTCCCTTCACCTTCTATAGGTCCTATCCCTTCACTTCTCATCCTTTTACTTTTCACATATTTGTAGAACGCCTTGGGATTCTCCTTAATTTTACCTGCCAAGGCCTTCTCATGGCCCCTTCTGGCTCTCCTAATTTCCTTTTTAAGCTCCTTTCTACAAGCCTTATACTCCTCTAGATCCTTAACATCTCCTGGCTCTCTGAACCTTTTGTACGCCTTCCTTTTCTTCCTGACCAGGTTCACCACAGCCTTCGTGCACCACGGTTCCCGCGACCTACCAAAACCTACTTGTCTTATCGGAACGTTGTCGTGCAGAGCTCCAGACAAACATTCCTTGAATATCCGCTACCTTCCTTCTGTACTTTTCCCCAAGAATGCCTCCTTCCAGTTTACTCGTCCAATTGTCTGCCTGATGTCTTCATATTTCCCCTTACTCCAGACAAGCACCTTCCTAGCCTGCCTGATCCTATCTCGTTCCAATGCTATCATGAAGGAGATAGAATTATGATCTCCATCCCCGAGATGCTCTCCCACCGTTCATTAGCCAGCACCAGGTCAAGTACAGCCTCTCCCCTCGTAGGCTTATCCACATACTGTGTCAGGAAACCCTCCTGAACACACCTAACAAACTCCTCCCCATCCAAACCCCTTACCCTCGGGATATTCCAGTCGATGTTTGGGAAATTAAAGTCTCCCATCACGACAACTCTGTTATTACTACATCTCTCTAGGATCTGTTTCCCTATCTGCACTTCAACTTCCCTGTCACTATTGGGTGGCCTATAGAAAACACCCAGCAAAGTTATCAACCCTTTGCTGTTCCTAACTTCCACCCACAGAGACTCCGTAGACAGTCCTTCCACAGCATCCACTGTCCCTGATCAACAGTGCCACTCCGCCATCTCTTTTGTCCCCCTCCCTGTCCTTCCTAAAGCATCTGAATCCCAGCACCTGAAGTACCCAGTCCTGTCCCTGAGACATCCAAGTCTCTGTAATGGCCACCACACCACATTCCAAGCAGCAATCCACGCCCTAAGCTCATCTACTTTGTTGACTACACTCCTGGCATTAAAATAGACACACCTCAGACCCTCGGTCTGAGCACTTCCCTTCTCCATTACCCGTCTACATACTGTCTCTCATACTGTCTACAGTCCTTCCCTACCTGGGAGCTAACCTCCTCGCTCTCAGTCTCCTCATCTCTATTCCCTCCCCCCACCCTTTCTAGTTTAAAGCCCCCCCCAGTAGCCCTAGCTAATCTTCCCGCCAAGATATTGGTCCCCCTGGGATTCAAGTGCCACCCGTCTTTACTGAGCAGATCACACCTGCTCCTAAAGAGGTCCCAATGATCCAGGAACTGGAATCCCTGGCCCCTGCTCCAGTCGCTCAGCCACGCATTCACCCTCCGCCTCATTCCGTTCCTGCTCTCACTCTCCTGCGGCGCAAGCAGCAATCCTGAGGTTACTACCTTTGCATTCCTCTTTCTCAGCTGTCTACCTAATTCCCTATAATCCCTTTTCATGACCCCTTCCCTCTTCCTGCCTATGTCAGCGGTACCTATGTGAACCACAACCTCCGGCTCCTCACCCTCCCCTTTCAGGATGTCTGGGACGCGTCCAGAGACGTCCCGGATCCCAGCTCCAGGGAGGCAAACCTGTTCTTGTTGGGGTGCACTTCAGAGGTCACTGGTATTGAGCCTCTGATCTTTGGGTAAGCATTCTCCAAGGCAGCCTTCACCACACACAACAGCACAAAATCACTGAAAGAGACTAATAGCCAAGTTCCGCACACATGAGGACAGCCTCAACTGGGATCTTGGGTTCATGTCACATTATCTGTAACCCCCATGACTTGCCTGGGTTTGCAAAATCTCACAAAGTGTCCTGGCTGGAGACAAGACACATCTCTTTAAGCTATGCTTAACCCTCTCTCCACTCACACTGTCTGTACCTTTAAGACTTGATTACCTGTAAAGACTCACATTCCAGCCATTATTTTGTAAATTGAGTTTGTGTCTTTACATGTCCTGTTTGTGAACTGAAATTCCATGCACCTGATGAAGAAGCAGCACTTTGAAAGCTAGTGGCTTTAGCTACCAAATAATTCTGTAGGATTTAACCCATTGTTGTGAGACTTCTTTCCATGACTAAGCCAATGCTGTATCCACCAAGCTAGCCTATCCTGAATCCCATGTGATTTTAGCTTTTGTACCAGTCTGCCATGTGAGACCTTGTCAAATGCCTTACTAAAGTCCATATAAACTAGATCCACAGCCCTTCACTTATCAATTATCTTTGTCATCTTTATGAGTGTTCATTCTTTGTCATCAACATGTTCTATGTTCTACCTCTTCAAAAAACTCAGTCAAGTTGGTGAGACATGATTTTCCAATATAAAACCATGCTGTGTGTCACTAACTCGTCCATTTTCTTCCAAGTATGCATATATCCAATCTGTCCTTCAGTATCTTCTCCAAAAGCTTCATTGCCACGAACATCCCATAATTTCTTGGATTATCCCCAATTCCTTTCTTAAACAAGATAAAAACATTGGCTATTTTACAACCAAAAGAGAAAATGCTAGAAAATCTCAGCAGGTCTGGCAGTGTCTGTAAGGAGAGAAAAGAACTGATGTTTCAAGTCCAGATGACCCTTTGTCAAAGCTACAAGGCATAGAAAGTGGCAGATATTTATACTGCAGGAGGAGGGGGTGAAAGATGAGTCATAGCGATAAAAATGAGAGGAAAAGACTATGAAGAGCTGTCCAGAGAGAATAAAGATGTGTGTGTCTGTGTGTGTGTGTGTGTGTGTGTGTGTGTGTGTGTGTGTGTGTGTGTGTGTGTGTGGGTGTGTGGGGGGGGGGGTAGTAAAACAGAAAAGGAGGAGCAGGGGAGAGAAAAGGCAAGGGAAGGGGATGGAGTAGGGGAGGAGTGGGGCGAGGAAAGAAAAATGAAGACAAACAATAAAGAAAAAGTGTAGAAAACAGTAAAAAAATCAATAAAATAGAATGAAAACAAAGGGGGCAGAGCAAATCATCTGAAGTTGTTGAATTCGATGTTGAGGCTAGGAGGTTGTAAAGTGCCTAACCAGATGATGAGATGCTGTTCCTCCAGTTTGCATTGAGCTTCACTGGAACATTGCAGCAAGCCAAGTACAGACATGCCAGCATGGGTGCAGGATCGTGTGAACATAAGAAATAGGAGCAGGAGTAGGCCATCTAGCCCTTCGAGCCTGCCCCGCCATTCAATAAGATCATGGCTGATCTGAAGTGGATCAGTTCCACTTTCCCGCTTTCTCCCCATAGCCCTTAATCCCCTTGCCTACCAAAAACCTATCTACCCATGACTTAAATATATTTAGCGAGGTAGCCTCCCCCACTTCAACGGGCAGAGAATTCCAGAGATTCACCACCTTTTGAGTGAAGAAGTTCCTCCTCAACTCTGATCTAAACTGCCCCTCCCCACTTATCTTGAGGTTGTGCCCTCTAGTCCTGCTATCCTTTCTAAGCGGGAAGAATCTCTCTACCTCTACCCTATCCATCCCTTTCATTATCTTATACGTCTCTATAAGATCCCCCCCTCATCCTTCTAAACTCCAACGAGTACAGACCCAGTTTATTCAGTCTCTCTTCATAGTCCAACCCCCTCATCTCCGGTATCAGCCTAGTGAACCTCCTCTGCACTCCCTCCAAGGCCAAAATATCCTTGCGCAAGTGCGGCGACCAAAACTACACACAGTACTCCAGCTGCGGCCTCACCTGTGCCCTGTACAGTTGCAGCAAGACCTCCCTACTTTTATATTCAATCTCCCTCGCTATAAAGGCCAACATCCCATTCGCCTTCTTGATCACCTGCTGCACCTGCAGACTGGGTTTTTGCGACTCGTGCACAAGGACCCCCAGGTCCCTCTGCACCGTAGCATGCTGCAGCTTTTCATCCTTTAAATAGTAATCCCTCCTACTATTATTTCTGCCAAAGTGGTTACACTTGCTAACATTATACTCCATCTGCCAGGTCCTCGCCCACTCGCTCAGCCTATCCAGATCCCTCTGCAGACTTTCCACACCCTCTGCACAATTTGCTTTTCCACTCATCTTTGTGTCATCAGCAAATTTCGTCACCCTGAACTCAGCCCCCTCCTCCAGATCATCTATATAAATGGTAAATAGTTGAGGCCCCAGCACCGATCCCTGCGGCACTACACTAGTTACCAACCGCCAATCCGAATAGCACCCATTGACACCCACTCTCTGCCTCCTATTTGACAGCCAATCCTCTATCCACGCTAACACCTTACCCCCAACTCCATGCCCCCTAACCTTCTGAAGCATCCTTTTGTGCGGCACCTTATCAAACACCTTCTGAAAATCAAGAAACGCCACATCCACTGGTTCCCCTCTGTCTACCGCACTAGTCACATCCTCATAGAAATCCAATAACTTTGTCAAACACGACTTCCCCTTAACGAATCCGTGCTGCATCTGCTCTATCAAACCATTCTTTACTAGGTGCCTCGCTATTTCTTCTTTGATGACGGATTCAAGCATTTTTCTAACTACAGACGTTAAACTAACCGACCTATAATTCCCTGCCTTTTGCCTGCTACCTTTTTTGAACAGCGGCGTAACATTAGCCATTTTCCAATCTTCCGGCTCTTCCCCGGAAACCAGCAAAGTTTGGTAAATCACCACTAAGGCATCTACTATCACCTCTGCCATTTACTTCAGAACACTGGGATGCATTCCATCCAGTCCTGGGGACTTGTCCACCATCAGTCCCGTTAGTCTATCACGCACTACCTCTCTAGCGATAGTAATCGCATTCAAATGAAAATGGCAAGCAACTGAGTGCTGATTGCATCCAGACCAGAGGTGCTCAGCAAAGCGATCACCTAATCTATGTTTGGTCTCTCCACTATAGAGGAGAGCACATTGAGAGCAGTGAATAGAACAAACAAACAAAGAACAAAGAACAAAACAGCACAGGAACAGGCCCTTCGCCCCTCCAATCCTGCACTAATCATGTATTCCGAACTAGACCATCCATTTGTATTCCTCTATTCCTAGTCTGTTCATGTGGCTATCTAGATAAGTCTTAAATGATCCTAGCGTGCCTGCCTCAACCACCTTGCTTGGTAGTGCATTCCAAGCCCCCATCATTATTATTTAAAGGGCGAAAAGTTGCAGCATGCTACGGTGCAGAGGGATCTGGGGGTCCTTGTGCACGAGTCGCAAAAACCCAGTCTGCAGGTGCAGCAGGTGATCAAGAAGGCGAATGGGATGTTGGCCTTTATAGCGAGGGGGATAGAATATAAAAGTAGGGAGGTCTTGCTGCAACTGTACAGGGCACTGGTGAGGCCGCAGCTGGAGTACTGTGTGCAGTTTTGGTCGCCGTACTTACGCAAGGATATTTTGGCCTTGGAGGGAGTGCAGAGGAGGCTCACTAGGCTGATACCGGAGATGAGGGGGTTAGACTATGAAGAGAGACTAAATAGACTGGGTCTGTACTCCTTCCTCCTATTATTTCTACCAAAGTGGATAACCTCACATTTGCTAACGTTATACTCCATCTGCCAGGTCCTTGCCCACTCACTTAGCCTATCCAGATCTCTCTGCAGACTTTCCGTGTCTTCCATGCAATTCGCTTTCCCACTCATCTTCGTGTCATCAGCAAATTTTGTTACCCTACACTCAGCCCCCTCCTCCAGATGGTCTATGTAAATGGTAAACAGTTGAGGCCCCAGCACCAATCCCTGTGGCACTCCACTAGTCACCAACTGCCAACCAGAATAGCACCCATTGATTCCAACTCTCTGCTTCCTGTTAGATAACCAATCCTCTATCCACGCTAACACCTTTCCCCCAACTCCGTGCACCCTAACCTTTTGCAGCAACCTTTTGTGAGGCACCTTATCAAACGCCTTCCGGAAATCTAAAAACACCATGTCAGCATGGATTTGTCAAGGGCAGGTCGTGCCTTACGAGCCTAGTTGAGTTCTTCGATAATGTAACTGAACACACTGACGAAGGAGGCGCAGTGGACGTGGTGTACATGGACTTCAGCAAGGCGTTTGATAAGGTCCCCCATGCAAGACTTCTTGAGAAGGTGAGAGGGCATGGGATCCAAGGGGCTTTGGCCTTGTGGATCTAGAACTGGCTTGCCTGCAGAAGGCAGTGAGTGGTTGTGGATGGGTCTTTTTCTGAATGGAGGTCAGTCACCAGTGGAGTGCCCCAGGGATCTGTTCTAGGACCCTTGCTGTTTGTCATTTTCATAAATGACCTCGATGAGGAAGTGGAGGGATGGGTAAGTAAGTTCGCTGATGACACGAAGGTCGGTGGTGTTGTGGATGGTCTGGAAGGATGTCAAAAGTTGCAGCAGGACATAAATAGGATGCAGGACTGGGCGGAGAAGTGGCAGATGGACTTCAACGTGGATAAATGTGTAGTCGTCCATTTTGGCAGAACCAACGGGATGAACGAGTACGCTATCAAGGGCAGGACTCTTAGTAGTGTTGAAGAGCAGAATGATCTTGGGGTCCGGGTCCACAGGACTCTTAAATCGGCCTCGCAGGTGGAGGATGTGGTCAAGAAGGCGTATGGTGTACTGGCCTTCATTAATCGAGGGATTGAGTTTAGGAATCGGGAGGTAATGCTGCAACTTTATAAGACCCTTGTCAGGCCTCATTTGGAGTACTGTGCGCCGTTCTGCTCACCTCACTATAGGAAAGACGTAGAAGCTATTGAGAGGGTACAGAGGAGATTTACAAGGATGTTGCCTGGACTGGGAGGCATGCCTTATGAAGTTAGGTTGAGGGAGCTGGGACTCTTTTCCCTGGAGAGACGAAGGTTGAGAGGCGACCTGATAGAAGTTTACAAAATGTTGAGAGGAATAGATAGGGTGGATTCTCAGAGGCTATTTCCCCAGGTTGAAATGGTCGCTACAAGAGGACACAGATTTAAGGTGCGGGGAGGAAAGTACAGAAGTGATGTTAGGGGTAAGTTTTTCACTCAGAGGGTGGTGAGTGAATGGAATCGGCTGCCGTCAGTGGTGGTGGAGGCAAACTCTCTGGGATCTTTTAAAA
Organism: Carcharhinus amblyrhynchos; assembly: GCF_965287045.1. Classification (NCBI taxonomy): domain Eukaryota; kingdom Metazoa; phylum Chordata; class Chondrichthyes; order Carcharhiniformes; family Carcharhinidae; genus Carcharhinus; species Carcharhinus amblyrhynchos. The sequence continues at coordinate 126,564,937 of NC_137330.1, forward strand.
GACTTCTGGATGAGTATATGGGGTTTAATGGGATTGGGGGTTATAGATAGGTCTATGGATTGGTAGGTGTTGATGTGATCGGCGCAACTCGTGGGCCGAAGGGCCTGTTTGTGCTGTAGTGTTCTATGTTCTATGTTCTATGTTCTACCACATCCACCGGTTCCCCTCAATCTACCCCACACGTCACATCTCCATAGAAATCCAGTAACTTCATTAAACACAACTTCCCCTTCACGAATCCATGCTGTGTCTGTTTGATCAAACCGTTCTTTTCTAGGTGTCCTGCTATTTCTTCTTTGATGACGGATTCTAGCATTTTTCCAACTACGGATGTTAAGCTAACCGGCCTATAATTCCCTGCCTTTTGTCTGCTACCTTTTTCAAACAGCAGCGTAACATTAGTTGTTTTCCAATCCGCCAGCACTTCTCCAGAGTCCCACGAATTTTGATAAATAATTACTAAGGCATCCGCTATTTCTCTCAGAACCCTGGAATGCATTCCATCCGGTCCCGGGGACTTGTCTATCTTCAGTCCTATTAGTCTACCAAGCACTACCTCTCTAGTAACAGTAATTGTATTAAGGACTTCATCTCCTACCAACCTTCTATCTTTAATAATCGGTAAGCTATTTGTATCCTCCTCCATGAAGACCGAAACAAAAAACTTATTGAAATTCTCAGCCATTTCCTCGTTACCCACCGTTAAACCTCCAAGGGTCCAACATTCACTCTAGTCAGCCTCTCCTTCTTTATATATTTGTTAAAAACTTTTACTATCATTTTTTATATTTAGAGCTAGTTTAGCTTTATACTCTATCTTTCCTTTCTTTATTGCTTTCTTACTCATTCTTTGTTGTTTTTTAAATCTTTCCCAATCTTCTGATTCCCCACTATTTTTAGCCGCTCTGTACGCACCGGCTTTTAATTTAATACGCTCCTTTAGTTCCTTCAATATCCACTGGTTATCCCTTTTCTTACAGTCCTCCTTTACCATCGGAATATATTTCTGCTGAGTACCGAAAAAGATCTCCTTAAAAATCCTCCACTGTTCCTCAGCTGTCCTACCAACCAATCTGAGCCCCCAATCTACATTCGCCAATTCTGCCCTCATCCTATCACAGTAAAAAGTCTGACAACACCAGGTTTTAGTCCAACCTATTTATTTGATAACATACTTACAAGCTTTCGGGGTTAGCCCCTTCGTCAGGTTTCGGGGCTAACCCCGAAAGCTTGTAAGTATATTATCAAATAAATAGGTTGGACTAAAACCTGGTGTTGTCAGACTTTTTACTGTGTTTACGCCAGTCCAACGCCGGCATACCCACCTCATCCTATCATACAGAGGACGCAGGTTTGGGACCCTACTTTCTCACCCTCCATCTGCATCAGAAATTCAATCATACTATGATCACTCGTCCCAAGAGGATCCCTCACAAGAGGATCCCTAATTCTACCTGCCTCGTTACACAGTACCAGATCTAAGATAACTTGCTCCCTTGTAGGTTCTGTTACATACTGTTCAAGGAAACTATCCCGACAGCATTCCAAGAACTCTTCCTCAAGCACACCGTGTCCGACTTGAGTCAACCAATCAATATGCAGATTAAAATCCCCCATAATTATTGCTGTTCCATTTCTGCACGCTTCAATTATTTGCTTATTATTTGCAATTATTATGATCTGGAGGAGGGAACCGAGAGTATGGTGTCGAAATTTGCTGATGACACCAAGATTGGTGGAACGGCAAATTGTGCGGAGGGTGTGGAGAGTCTGCAGAAGGATCTAGATAGGCTGGGCGAATGGGCCAGGGAAATGGCAAATGGAATTTAATGTTGGCAAGTGTGAGGTGGTCCACTTTGGTAGGAAGAATGGTAGGAAGGACTATTACTTACATGGCGAAAAACTGCAGCATGCGACGGTGCAGAGGGACCTCGGGGACCTTGTGCATGAGTCGCAAAAACCCAGCCTGCAGGTGCAGCAGGTGGTCAGGAAGGCGAATGGGATGCTGGCCTTCATAGCGAGGGGGATTGAATATAAAAGTAGGGAGGTCTTGCTGCAGCTGTATAGGGCACTGGTGAGGCCGCAGCTGGAGTACTGTGTGCAGTTTTGGGCGCCGCACTTACGCAAGGATATTTTGGCCTTGGAGGGAGTGCAGAGGAGGTTTACTAGGCTGATGCCGGAGTTGAGGGGGTTGAGCTATGAGGAGAGGCTGAATAAACTGGGCTTGTACTCGTTAGAGTTTAGAAGAATGAGGGGAGATCTCATTGAGACATATAAGATGATGAATGGGATGGATAGGATAGAGGTGGAGAGACTCTTCCCGCTCAAAAAAGACAGTAGGACTAGGGGGCACAGCCTCAAGATAAAAGGGGGGGGCGGTTTAGAACGGAGTTGAGGAGGAACTTCTTCACTCAAAGGGTGGTGAATCTCTGGAATTCTCTGCCCGTTGAAGTGGTGGAGGCTACCTCGCTAAATATTTTTAAGACGCGGGTTGATGGGTTTTTGATAAGAGAGGGGATTAAGGGTTATGGGGAGAGGGCGGGAAAGTGGAACTGAGCCACGACAGATCAGCCATGATCTTATTGAATGGCGGGGCAGGCTCGAAGGGCTAGATGGCCTACTCCTGCTCCTATTTCTTATGTTCTTATGTTCTTATGCTTGTTTATAGCCCGCCCCATCTCAAAGTTATTATTTGGGGGCTTATAGACCACACCCACCAGTGACTTTATCCCCTTACTATTTCTTATCTCCACCCACAACGATTCCACGTTTTGCTCTTTGGACCCTATAGCTTCTCTTACTACTGCCCTGATATTATCCTTTATTAAGAGGGCTACCCCACATCCATTTTCCTCCAGTCTATCCTTCCTAAATGTCTGATACCCCTGGATATTCAGTTCCCAGTCTTGGGCACCCTGCAACCACATTTCCGTAATGGCCACTCGCTCATACCCATTTGTGCTGATTGGTGCCATCAGCTCATTCACTTTGTTCCGAATGCTTTGTGGATTCAGGTAAAGTGTCTTTATACCAGCCTTTACCTGGACCTTATTTGTAGAAATGCTACTAACCTCTCTTGTGTGCCCTACCCCTTTAATTAGTGTAACGTCCTCAACATTAACCTGCACACATACCCTCTTCTTTACTTTAGATTTTGTAATTCCCCCTACCCCTGCACCCTCCCCACCACTAATTAGTTTAAAGCCCTATCTACAGTCCTATTTATACGATTCGCCAGGACTCTGGTCCCAGCACGATTCAGACGAAGACCATCCCACCTGAATAGGTCCCACCTGCCCCAATACTGGTGCCAATGCCCCATAAATTCAAACCCATTCCTCCCACACCAATCCTTAAGCCACGCATTCACCTCCTTAATCCTATTTACCCTGCGCCAATTTGCGCGTGGTTTAGGTAGTAATCCAGACCCTAGCACCAGGAGGCAAACTACAACCCTGGAGTCTTGTTCACACCCACAGAACCGCCTATCTGTGCCTCTAATGACTGAGTCCCCCACTACCATTGCTCTCCTATTCTCCTCCTTTTCCTCCTGAGCCCAATTCTGCTCCAGAGATCTGATCACCATGACTTACTCCTGGAAGGTCATTCCGCCGCCCTCCCCCCCCCCCCCACACACACACACACACACACAGTATCCAAAACTATTCTGGAGGGGAACAACCACAGGGGACCCCTGCACTGACTGCTTCCTCCCCTCCCCTCTCCTGACTGTCACCCAGCTAGCTTCATTTTTGGGTGTTACCACTTCCCAATAACTGCTATCTATCACCCCCCACCCGCCTCCCGAATGATCCGAAGTTCATCCAGTTCTAGCTCCAATTCCCTAAGGCAGTTGGAGCTGGGTGCACCTCGCACAGGCAAAGTCAGCAGGTCAGTAATGGTGACATTTACCTCCCACATCCTGCAAGAAGAGCATTGAATTACCCTAACTGCCATCCTCTCCATCCAAACGCCCAACAAGATAAGAGTTAGGAAAAAAAGAAAAGAAAAGCTTACCTGCTCTCACATCGAGTCTTTTTTTTAGGTTAGAGGAGGAAGGAAGGTGGGACACACTGCACATGTAGTGTATGGGTTTTCCTCACTGTTCAGATTTATTGGGTAAAACAAAAAACCTTCCCAGGTCTCAACACAGCCTACTTCCAGTTTCCTGCTGCTCTGGAAAAAAACTCCAAAAAAAGTAAGTTCAAATCAGGAACTCTTACCTTCGAGCTCTCTTCAAAATCACTCCCCTCTCTGCCTGCTCTGCTGGAAGAATGAATGCAATACATCCAATTGAAAGAGGTGCAAGTGAAATGCTGCTTAACCTAAAATGAATGTTTTGGACCTTGGATGGTGAGCATAGAAAAGGTAAAGGGACAGGTGTTACACCTTCTGCGATTGCATGGGAAGGTGCCCTGAGTGACGGGAGAGATGTCAGATATAGTGGAGGGGCGGACTAGGTTATCCTGGCAGGAACAGTCTCTGTGGAATGCTGACAAGGGAGTGAAGGGAAGGTGCGTTTGGTGGTGGCATCACACTAGAGTTGGTGAAAATGGTGCATGAATAGGCTTTGCATGTGAAGGCTGGCAGGGTGAAATGTGAGAACAAGGGGCACTCGATCCTTGTTCTGGAAGGGTGGAAAGGGGGTGAAGGTCACGGTAGATGGACTGCCCCATATTGAGGGTCCTGGGAATCCACTGTTGAGGAAAAAGGAGCACCACTTTGAAAAGTGGCATCATCGGAACAAATGTGACGGAGGTGAAAGAGCTGAGAGAAAGGGATGTGGGGTGTGAAGAACTGTAGTCCAGATAGCTGGGGGAGTTAGTGGGCTTGTCATTGATATTGGTAGATAGTCTATTGCTGGAAATGGAGACAGAAAGGAACGGAAGGGATGTGTCTGTGATGGACTAGTGAACGTGATAGAGGGGTGGAAACTGGAAGTGAAGTTGATGAATTTTTCAAGGTCTGGACAAGAGTATGAAGCAGCATAAAATATTCATTGATGTACCAATACCGAGTTGTGGGAGGAGACCTGGGTAGGCCTGGAACAAGGAATGTTTCACATACCCCATAAAAAGACAAGCATAGCTAAGATCCATACGGGTACCCATTGTTACTCCTTTGATTTGGTGAAAGTGGGATGAGTTAAAGGAGAAGTTGTTGAGAGATAGAAGGAGTTCAGCCAGGTAAAGGAGTGGTGGTGGTGGATGGGAGTTGTTCAGACCGCGAAGAACTCTCAGGCCAGCCTGGTGTGGATGGAGGTGTAGAGAGATTGCACATCATGGTGAAGAGGAGATGGTTAGGGCCTGCAAACTCAAAGCTGTCAATATGACGCAGGACAGAGGGATCCCGGATGTAGGTGGGGAGTGAGGATAGAGTCAAGGTAAAAGGACATAAGTTTCGGAGCATGCTGACACAATCAGTCTACCAGGGCTGTCCTTTCAGTGGATTTTGGGAAGTAGGTAGAACAGGCTGTCTGGGGTTGGAAGACTATGAGGTTGGATGCTGTGGGGAGAAAGCATCTGGAGGAAATGAGGTTGGTGACAGTGTTGAAGATTAATGGCTTGATGTTCAGTTGAATGGTCATGGTTCGGGGGGAGTAGGAGGAAGTATGAGAGTTGGTGAAGCCTCAGTGAAGTAGAAGTCAGTACACCAGACAACAGCAGCACCCCTTTTGATGGCAATGTCAGGGTTGGACCTGAGCAAGTGAAAGGTGGAAAGTTCAGAAGAAGAGATGTTGGAATGGGTGAGGGGGCAATGTCCCGACGCCTGTTCCCAATGAAAAGTTTGAGGGCAGGTAATTGTCCCAGTGGAGGTGTCCAGTTGGAGGCAAGTGAAACAATCTGTGGAGGAGGGGGAGGACTCTTGCCCGAAGAAGGAGACAAAGGTGACAGAAGAAGAGTTCAACATCATGTCAAGCCCAAAATTCATTGAGGTGGGGACATAAGGGTACAAAGCTGAGCCCTTTGCTGAGAACAGCACACTCAGCCTGAGAGAGAGGAAAGACAGAGGGCATGATGAAGACATGGCAAAGGCTGGCAGCTAGCAGAGATGGAGTTCAAAGGATTGGGGGCGAATGAAGGGCCTGGGATGGGCAGTGATGTTGATAGAACATAGAACACTACAGCACAAACAGGCCCTTCGGCCCACAAGTTGCGCCTATCACATCAATACCTACCAATCCATAGACCTTTCTGTAACCCCCAATACCATTAAATCCCAAGTTATCGAAGCTTGTGTTTCTTTACATTTGCAAGAAACAGGAAAAGTTTTATGTTAAGACGTCGAATGCTGTGGAGGATGAAATGAAACTGGGAACAGGGACAGCTTTGAGATAGAAGATGTTACCTGCCGCTTCTATCCTTCATTTTTGCAGGGATATCCCTGTTCTGCACTTCAGTCAACTGGCCTTTAAAACATTCCACATGTCAGAAGTGGATTTTCCCTCAAATAGCTAATCCTAATCCACATTCCCCAGCTTTGAGAGAGAAGACACTATTGCTGGAGAGAGATGTCGAGTTCTGCATGTAGCAGCGTGTGGAACTGACAGGATGCAGTGAGAATAGAATAAATTTGTCAATTTATGTACTGGCTATACGCCATTCATCTGGAGAGTCTAGGCAGCATGGCGACACAATGGTTAGCACTGTGCCTGGAACCCGAATTCAATTCCAGCCTCGGGTGACTGTCATGTTCTCCTTGAGTCTGCATGGGTTTCCTCTAGGTGCTCTGGTTTCATCCCACAGACGGACCTGCTAGTTAAGTACATTCTCCCTCAGTGTACCTAAACAGGCACCGAAGTGTGGCGACATGGGATTTTCAGATTGCAGTGTTAATGTAAGCCTGCTTGTGACACTAATAAATAAATAAACTCTGGACCTTGCCTGTGTTCAAAGAGGATGTGAAGATATTTGTTCAAGCCCCAGCTATTTCTTCTCTTGCCTCCCATTGAAACAGGGATAGATTCCATCCAGTTCTGGGAACTTGTTCACTTTAGTGCAATTTAGGATACTCAACACTTTGATATATTGTCATTCTCTAGAGCATTCACACATCTATTCTGACCTCAGCATCCATCATGTCCTTCTCCTTGGTGAATACTGATACAAAGTACTCCATGCATAATTTCCCTCCCTTGTTTTTGAGTGGGCCTACTTTTTCTCTTGCAACCCTCTTGCACTTAATCCATGCATAAAAAACCTTCAAATTCTCCTTAACTCTGTTGGCTAAAAACATTTTAGCCCTCCTAGTTTTCATTTAAATTCCTTCTTCCATTTCCAGTACTCCTCAGGGGCTTTGTCAGTTTTTAGACTTACCATATGCTTCCTTTTCCCTTCTGATTAAGCTCACCATTTCCTTGTCCCGAATCCTGCCATTTCTATCCTTCATTTTTACAGGGACATCCCTGTTCTGCACTTCAATTAACTGGCCTTTAAAACATTCCACATGTCAGAAGTGGATTTTCCCTCAAATAGCTAATCCTAATCCACATTCCCCAGTTCCTGAATCATTTGGATTGTATTTGGTTCTTGCCCAATTAAGCACCCTCACCTGAGGGCCAGCCCTATCCATGGCTATTCAAAATCTTATGGAATTTGGTCACTAAGCCCAAAATGCTCCCCTACTGAATCAATCAATCATCTGGCCTCGCTCAATTCCCAACACCTAATATGGCCCCTCCCTGGTTGGACACATCTAACAAATTCCTCTCCATCCAAGCCCTTGGCTGCAAGGAATTCTCTGTCAACATGGAGGAAGTTAAAGTCACCCACCACAACTACCTTGCTTTTTTCACACCTTTTCAATACTTGACTACACATTTGTTCCTCTATCTCCTGCAGGCTGTTGGGAATCTACACTCCCAACACTGTGATTTCACTCTTCCTATTCCTGAGCTCCACTCATAATGCCTCCCTCAAGATCCCACCAACATCTCCTCTCTCAACACAGCTGTGATGTGCTCCCAAACCAGCAATGTAACAGCCCCACCCCTTTTGTCCCTGTTTTTCAAAGTCAGCATCAATGTCTATCCCTTTGCTGCAAACACAAGTTGACATAATTTTCCCTTCAAAAAGGTATCTAAGTCGTGTTAGTAAATTACAAGACTAGATGTTAGTTTTCTTCTAGCAAAGTTAGGTTTAATGATTAGTAACACATGTATTGGTTCAGGTTAGAAACTCCAAAGTGTTTTATGACGCCCACCTGAATCACAAATTTTGAATTTGGCTAGGATAAGCATGATATGTTCCACTTCAAAAACCCACTTAGGGAGCTCTTATCAAACAACATTTATTTAAGAATATAGTTCATATGTATAATAAGAACGCTAGCAAGAACTTTGATCAGTTACAAACAAGAAACAAAACAAACATTATGTTTAATCCTTAACAAAAATATCTAATGTGTTCTAATCAAACCGAAACCCTTGTCATAAACAAAACCCTTTAAACAAAGTGTGCTACTCATGTGATAATGGAAATTGAGTTCTTTCAGTGAAGTCTGCAGTTCTCTGGATTCACTCCAAAGAGTTTGAAAACAAGGCAGCTTTCCAAGCACCAGAGAGACTCTCAAACAGCCCCAGGAACAGCATATTTTCACTCTTCAGGAAAACAAGAGAATTTCCAAAGAAAAATAAAAAAGGGAGAGAGGAAAAACAGTTCCTTTTAGCTTGCTGTTCCTTCTAAAACGAAAACTCAAGCCTATAGCATCAAACTGAGAATGAAAAAAACCTGTCCAAAAACACATGATTGTCCTCCTAACAATGTAGGATCGTAAAACTAATCTCAGAATAAACACTAACAACCCCATTTAAGCCACTTAAGTAGCAATATAAGGACATTTCCAATCAAGCTGGCAACAACGACATCACTGAAGTTAGAACATAGAACAGTACAGGCCCTTCGGCCCTCGATGTTGTGCCGAGCTACGTCCAAACCCAAGATCAAGCTATTCTACTCCCCATCATTCTGATATAGTTGTGGGCTCAGAAACCACTGAATCTCTCTGAGCTGCAGAATTCATGTTTTTTTGAAAAAACCTTTTTGAAGGATGTACTAACATCATACCTGGCAATCTTACATGAACATTATGGAATTTATTTGAAAGCTTTTTTAAGGCACTATGGCGAAAATATTCAACAGCCTGTGGCAACGTCCCTCAGCTGAGAAATGAGCATTTCAGAACATTCAGAAGGCACCCCAACTGATCCACACCCAACTCATGCAATTCTCAGGTGTGCCTGTTATTGGATGAGTAGCCCAGTTTTCTTAGATGACATTAGGTTGTTTAAATATACTTCAGTCACCTAATTTCATGACAGATTATAGAGATACAGCAGATCTCTGATTAGTGCTGTTGATCATTGTAATATGAGTGGTGTTTGAAGTTCTAAATTCTAATTATTTTTGTTCGAAAGGTAACATCACTAAATCATAAGTATTTCCGGAATCACTTGGAGGATTCTTTGTCACTGGGACGCCCTTTGCTACTGGAAGATGTGCAGGAAGAGTTGGATCCTGCACTGGATAATGTGTTAGAGAAAAATTTCATCAAAACTGGAACCACCTTCAAGGTGAACTAATTTAGTAAAGATATCACTACCTTCAGAAACTCTAGCTCATTGTTAGCACATGTAACGTAACTAAAATTCCAAGGCTATCAGACGCTCAATTGTTGTATCCATAAACCTACACAAAGATAACAATGTGTAACTTATGTAATCTGTCTTGCAGGTGGCTGGAGGAGCTACAGCTCAAAGTAGATGAGCTGGCCTCTGAGCTTCAGACACTGAGGCTCATCAGGGAGAGGGAGGGTGCCATTGATAATGGGGTGCAAGAGACATCCACCCCCTCTGGACTGGCTCACTCTAAGGGTCAGGAACAGGAGGGGGCTGCTGAGAGGAGGAAGGAGGGTGGGGACAGGAGGAAGGAGGGTGGGGAGCGGAGGAAGGAGGGTGGGGAGCAGAGGAAGGAGGGTGGGGAGCGGAGGAAGGAGGGTGGGGAGCGGAGGAAGGAGGGTGGGGAGAGGAGGAAGGAGGGTGGGGAGCAGAGGAAGGAGGGTGGGGAGAGGAGGAAGGAGGGTGGGGAGCGGAGGAAGGAGGGTGGGGAGCGGAGGAAGGAGGGTGGGGAGCGGAGGAAGGAGGGTGGGGAGCGGATGCCTCAGCCTCTCAATCTGCATAACAGGTTTGAGGTTCTCGCTTCCAGTGTGGACTAGAACAAGGGCTGTGAGGTTGGTGAGCAAACTGCCCACAGTACAGTGATGCAGACACAGAGCATTGACAAAGAGAAGGTGAAAAGGAATGTAGTGGTAATTAGGGATAGTGTGGTTAGGGGTATTGACACTGTCCTTTGTCACAATGACAAAGTGCACAGAAGGGTGTGTTGTCTGCCTGGTGCTCGGGTCCGGGATGTCGCATCTGGGCTGCAGAGGAACTTGGAGTGGGAGGGTGAGAATCTGAGGTTGTGGTACATGTGGGTGCCAACGACGTAGGCAAAATGTGAACTGAGGATCTGGGGAGGGCGTTTGAAAAGCTGGGAATGGAATTAAAAAGTAGAACCGACAAGGTGGTTATCTCTGGGCTACTGCCTGAACCGAGTGCAGACGGGCGTAGGGTAAATAGGATTAAAGAGGTGAATGGGTGGCTCAGGGATTGGTGTGGGAGGAATGGGTTTGAATTTATGGGGCATTGGCACCAGTACTGGGGTAGGTGGGACCTGTTCGGGCGGGATGGGGTTGGTCTGAGGGTCTGAACCGTGCTGGGATCAGAGTGCTGGCTAATCGTGTAAAGAGGACTGTAAACAGGGCTTTAAACTAATTAGTGGGGGGGAGGGTGCGAGGGTAGGTGACATTACAGGGTCTAAAGTTAAGGAGACTGTACAAGTAAGGGAAGAGGCTGAGAATGTCCCAAAAATAGATGGAGTAAGGAGAGTGAATATGGTTGGTGATGTTCTGGCAAAAAGGTCCAGGTGAAGGCTGGGATGAAGGTGCTTTATCTGAATGCGCGAAGCATTCGGAATAAAGTGGATGAGCTGGTGGCGCAGATCGACACAAATGGATATGATCTGGTGGCCATTACAGAGACATGGCTGCAAGATGACAGGGACTGGGAGCTGAATGTCCAGGGGTATCAAGTGTTTAGGAAGGATAGGCGGGAGGAAAAAGTGGGGTGCGTAGCTCTGCTGATTAAGGATAGTATCAGGGTGGTAGCAAGGGATGATATAGGAACCAAAGAGCAGAATGTGGAATCGTTGTGGGTAGAGATTAGGAACAGCAAAGGGAGGAAGACGTTGGTGGGCGTCGTCTATAGGCCCCCAAATAATGATCTGGAGGTGGGGCAGGCTATTAACGCGCAAATAAATGAGTGATCATTGTAAGGTGGAGTTTCTGATGCAGATGGAGGAGGAGAAAGTGGGTTCCCAGACCTGTATCCTTTGTTTGAACAGAGGGGAGTATGGTAGGATGAGAGAAGAATTGGCGAATGTTGATTGGGGGAGTGCGTTGGAAGGTAGGTCTGCTGAGGAGCAGTGGAGGATCTTTAAGGAGATCTTTCTTGATGCTCAGCAGAAATTTATTCCGATGGTTAAAAAGGATCGTAGGAGGAGAGATAATCAGCCGTGGATAACGAAGGAGGTGAAGGAAAGTGTTAAATTAAAAGCGGAGGTGTTTAGAGTAGCTAAGAGTAGTGGGCGAGAAGAGGATTGGGAGAAGTTTAAATATCAACAAAGATTGACAAAGAAGTTGATAAAGAAGGGTAGGAGAAACTATGAAGCCGGGCTAGCGCTTAATATAAAAAAGGATAGCAAGAGTATTTATAAATATATAAAAAGGAAGAGGCTGGCTAGGGTGAACGTTGGACCCTTAGAGGATGAGAGGGGGGAACTTAGTGGTGGGGGATGGGGAAATGGCTGAGGCCTTGAATAACTTTTTTGTTTCGGTCTTCACGGAGGACGTGAATAATTTGCCGGGTGTTAGCGATGAAAAGGTGGTTGGAGTGGAGAGCCTGAATGACATTATTGTTACTAGAGAGGTGGTGCTCGACAGACTGGAGGGGCTGACTGTGGACAAGTCCCCAGGACCGGATGGAATGCATCCAAGGGTTCTGAAAGAAATGGCGGAGGTAATAGTGGATGCCTTGGTGGTTATTTTCCAAACGTCGCTGGATTCCGGGGAAGTGCCGGAAGATTGGAAAACGGCTAATGTTACGCCGTTGTTTAAGAAGGGTGCCAGGCAAAAGGCAGGGAATTATAGGCCGGTTAGTTTAACGTCTGTTGTAGGTAAAATGCTTGAATCCGTAATCAAGGAGAAAATAGCGAGGCATCTTGAGGAGAATTGTTTGATAGAGTAGACGCAACACGGTTTCGTTAAGGGGAAGTCGTGTCTGACGAATTTATTGGAATTCTATGGAATTCTAGTGCGGTGGATAGAGGGGAACCGGTGGACGTGGTGTTTCTTGATTTTCAGAAGGCGTTTGATAAGGTGCCGCACAAGAGATTGTTACAGAAAGTTAGGGGGCATGGAGTTGGGGGTAGGGTGTTAGCGTGGATAGAGGATTGGCTGTCAAATAGGAGGCAGAGAGTGGGGGGTCAATGGGTGCTATTCGGATTGGCGGATGGTGACTAGTGGAGTGCGCCAGGGGTCGGTGCTGGGGCCTCAGCTATTTACCATTTATATAGATGATCTAGAGGAGGGAACCGAATGTAAGGTGTCGAAATTTGCTGATGACACAAAGATTGGTGGAACGGCAAATTGTGCGGAGGGTGTGGAGAGTCTACAGAAGGATCTAGATAGGCTGGGCGAATGGGCAAGGAACTGGCAAATGGAATTTAATGTTGGCAAGTGTGAAATTGTCCACTTTGGCAGGAATAATGGTAGGAAGGGCTACTACTTACATGGCGAAAAACTGCAGCATGCGACGGTGCAGAGGGACCTGGGGGTCCTTGTGCATGAGTCGCAAAAACCCAGCCTGCAGGTGCAGCAGGTGGTCAGGAAGGCAAATGGGATGCTGGCCTTCACAGCGAGGAGGATTGAATATAAAAGTAGGGAGGTCTTGCTGCAACTGTACAGGGCACTGGTGAGGCCGCAGCTGGAGTACGGTGTGCAGTTTTGGGCGCCGTACTTACGCAAGGATATTTTGGCCTTGGAGGGAGTGCAGAGGAGGTTTACTAGGCTGATACTGGAGTTGAGGGGGTTGAACTATGAGGAGAGGCTGAATACACTAGGCTTGTACTTGTTCGAATTTAGAAGGATGAGGGGAGATCTCACTGAGATGTATAAGATTTTGAATGGGATGGATAGGATAGAAGTGGAGAGGCTCTTCCCGCTCAGAAAGGACAATAGGACTAGAGGGCACAGCCTCAAGATAAAGGGGGGGCGGTTTAGAACGGAGTTGAGGAGGAACTTCTTCACTCAAAGGGTGGTGAATCTCTGGAATTCTCTGCCCGTTGAAGTGGTGGAGGCTACCTCGCTAAATATATTTAAGACACGGGTTGATAGGTTTTTGATAGGCAAGGGGATTAAGGGTTATGGGGAGAGGGCGGGAATGTGGAACTGAGCCATGACAGATCAGCCATGATCTTATTGAATGGCGGGGCAGGCTCGAAGAGCTAGATGGCCTACTCCTGCTCCTATTTCTTATGTTCTTATGTCTTATTTTATTTATTGTGAAGCCCATTTGATTTTATTTATTGTGATAGGCAAAGAGCCATGGTGAAGGATAACACCAAGTTTCAAAAGAGTGAAAGCAAAGGGGATTAGGAAAAAGGGGCTAGGAGCTGTCAAGTTTCTATTTAAAGCACTAGACTATATGAAAAATGACAAACAAAATGAAATAAAATATTATTTAGGATTACATAAATACGTAGAGTTGAGGAATGTATGAATGTTCAAAGCATAGAGGATATCTGCTGGTACACTCAGATCTTTGACAAGGTGCCACACCAAAGGCTGCTGCATAAGATAAAGGTGCACAGTGTTACAGGTAATGTATTGGCATGGACAGAGGATTGGCTAACTAATAGAAAGCAAAGACGGGGGTAAATGGGTGTTTTTTTGGTTGGTGATCAGTGAATAGTGGTGTGCCTCAGGGATCAGTGTTGGGACTGCAACTGTTTACAATTTACACAGATGATTTAAAGTTAGGGACTAAATGTAGTGTGTCAAAATTCACAGATGACACTAAGATGAGTGGCAGACCAAAGTGTGCAGAGGACATTGAAAGACTGCAAAGGGATATAAATAGTCTAAGTGGGAAGAGTCTGACAGATGGAGTGCAATGTGGTAAATGTGAGGTCATCCATTTTGGTAGGAATAACAGCAAAATGGATTATTATTTAAGTGATAAAAAAATGCAGCGTGTTGCTGTGCAGAGGGACCTGGATGTCCTTGTGCAGGAATCTCAAGGAGTTGGTTTGCAGGTGCAGCAGGTGATTAAGAAGTGAAATGGAATTTTGTCCTTCGTTGCTGGAGGGATGGAGTTGCAAAACAGCGAGGTCATATTGAGGGTTTGAAAATAGATAAGTCCCCTGGTCTGGATGGGATTTACCCTAGGATTCTCTGGGAGGCAAGAGAAGTGATTGCAGAGCCTCTGGCTCTGATCTTCAGGTCGTCGTTGGCCTCTGGTATAGTACCGGAAGATTGGAGGTTAGCGAATGTTGTCCCATTGTTTAAGAAGGGGAACAGAGACTTCCCCAGGAATTATAGACCGGTGAGTCTCACTTCTGTTGTGGGCAAGGTTTTAGAAAAAATTATTAGGGATAGGATTTATAGTTATTTGGAGAGTAATGAATTGATTGGAGATAGTCAGCATGGTTTTGTAGCGGGTAGGTCATGCCTTACTAACCTTATTGAGTTTTTTGAGAAAGTGACCAAAGAGGTGGATGGGGGTAAGGCAGTTGACGTGGTATATATAGAACATAGAACATAGAACATAGAACATTACAGCGCAGAACAGGCCCTTCGGCCCACGATGTTGCGCCGACCAGTTACAAAAACAATGACCCACTAGCCTATACCAATCCCATTTCGTCCATAAACCTATCCAGAGATCTCTTAAACGCCCCCAAACTAGACGCATTTACAACTGCAGCAGGCAGGGCATTCCAATCCCTCACCACCCGCTGGGTAAAGAACCTACCCCTGACATCCGTCCTGTAGCTACCCCCCCTTAATTTAAATCCATGCCCCCTCGTGCTAGCTTTCTCCATCCGAGGAAAAAGGCTATCACTATCCACCCTATCTAAACCTCTAATCATCTTATATGTTTCAATAAGATCCCCTCTTAGCCGCCTTCTTTCCAACGAAAACAACCCTAGATCCCTCAGTCTCTCCTCATAGGACCTCCCCTCCATACCAGGCAACATCCTAGTAAACCTCCTCTGCACCCTCTCCAACGCCTCCACATCCTTCTTGTAATGCGGGGACCAGAACTGCACACAGTACTCCAAGTGCGGCCGCACTAGAGTAGTGTACAGTTGCAACATTACACTGCGACTCCTAAATTCAATCCCCCTACCAATAAACGCCAAGACACCGTACGCCTTCTTGACAACCTTATCTACTTGATTCCCAACTTTCAGGGATCTATGTACACACACACCTAGATCCCTCTGTTCATCCACACTATTCAAAGTCCTCCCGTTAGCCCTATACTCGACACATCTGTTGCTCCTACCAAAGTGAATTACCTCACACTTCTCCGCATTAAATTCCATCCGCCACCTCTCGGCCCAGCTCTGCAACCTATCTAAGTCTCCCTGCAGACTATGACACCCTTCCTCACAATCTACCACACCTCCAATTTTGGTGTCATCAGCAAATTTACTAATCCACCCAACTATACCCTCATCCAGATCATTAATAAAAATTACAAACAACAGTGGCCCCAAAACAGATCCCTGAGGCACACCACTCGTAACTGCACTCCATGATGAATATTTACCATCCACCACCACCCTCTGTCTCCTATCTGATAGCCAATTCCTGATCCAACTTCCTAGATTACCCACAATCCCATACATCTGCATTTTCTGCAGAAGCCTACCATGGTGAACCTTATCGAACGCCTTACTAAAATCCATGTATACCACGTCAACTGCCTTACCCCCATCCACCTCTTTGGTCACCTTCTCAAAAAACTCAATAAGGTTAGTAAGGCACGACCTACCCGCTACAAAACCATGCTGACTATTTCTAATCAATTCATTACACTCCAAATAACTATAAATCCTATCCCTAATAATTTTTTCTAAAACCTTGCCCACAACAGAAGTAAGACTCACCGGTCTATAATTCCCGGCAAAGTCTCTGTTCCCCTTCTTAAACAATGGGACAACATTCGCTATCCTCCAATCCTCCGGGACTACACCAGAGACCAATGACGACCTGAAGATCTGAGCCAGAGGCTCTGCAATCACCTCTCTAGCCTCCCAGAGAATCCTAGGGTAGATCCCATCCGGACCAGGGGACTTATCTATTTTCAGCCCCTCAAGAATTTCCAGCACATCCTCTTTATCAACCGTAATACTGTCTATTTTACACCCCTGCAACCCAATGTCCTCCTCAGCTATATTCATGTCCCCCTGCGTGAACACCGAAGAGAAATATTGGTTCAATACTTCTCCAATCTCCTCCGGTTCCACACACAATTTCCCCCTGCTGTCTGTAACTGGCCCTAATCTTGCCCCGACCAACCTTCTGTTCTTGACATACCTATAGAACGCCTTAGGATTCTCCTTAATCCTATCAGCCAAAGTCTTCTCATGTCCTCTTTTAGCCCTTCTCAACTCACTCTTCAACTCCCTCCTAGCCAATCTAAAGCTTTCTAGTGCACTATCTGAGCCCTCCACTCTCATCCGAACATAAGCCTCCTTTTTCTTTTTAACCATCGACTCAACTCTTTTAGTGCACCACGGTTCCCTAGATCTACCAAATCCACCATGCCTGACAGGGACATACCTATCAAGGACTCGCAGTAGCTGCTCCTTGAAAAAACTCCACATTTCAGACGTTCCCAGTCCCTGTAATCCCCTAATCCAATCCATGCTTCCTAATTCACTCCTGATAGCCTCATAATCGCCCTTACCCCAGCTAAAATTGCTGACCCGAGGTTCATGCCTATCTCTTCCCATCACTAAGGTGAACGTAACCGAATTGTGGTCACTATCACCAAAATGCACACCAACTTCCAAGTCTAGCACCTGGTCTGGCTCATTTCCCAGCACCAAATCCAATATAGCCTCACCTCTAGTTGGCCTGTCTACATACTGAGACAAAAAACCTTCCTGCACGCTTTGTACAAACACTGACCCCTCTAGCGAGCTAGAACTATAGCAACTCCAATCAATATTCGTAAAGTTAAAGTCCCCCATAACAATTACCCTATTACTTTCACTCCTAACCAGGATTGTCTCCGCAATCCTTTCCTCAACCTCTCTAGAACTTTTAGGAGGTCTATAAAAGACTCCCAACAGGGTGACCTCTCCTCTCCTATTTCTAATCTCCGCCCATACTACCTCAACTGACAAGTCCTCATCAAACTTTCTCTCCGACACTGTGATACAGTCCTTGACTAGCAATGCTACCCCACCCCCCCTTCTACCTTCTTCTCTACTCCGACTAAAGCATTTGTACCCCGGAACCTGCAACATCCATTCCTGACCCTGCTCTATCCATGTCTCAGAAATGGCCACAACATCAAAGTCCCAGGTACTGATCCACGCTGCAAGTTCATCCACTTTATTGCGAATACTCCTCGCATTAAAGTACACGCATTTCAAACCCTGCTCCGCCCCACCCCCACTATGCCGTGCCTTGCATTCCCCAACTATGCCCCCCTCACTTTCACCCCCTTTCCTCACTATCCCTCCCCCCCTCCGAATCAGTTTAAACCTTCCTGCATCGCTTTTGCAAATTTACCCCCCAGGATATTGATTCCCCTCTGGTTCAGGTGTAGACCATCCCTCTTATAGAGGTCCCACCTTCCCCAGAATGAGCCCCAATTGCTCAAGTACCTGAACCCCTCCCTCCTGCACCATCCCCTCAGCCACGAGTTCAAACTTTCCCTCTCCCTATTCCTCTCTAAACTATCCCGTGGCACAGGCAAGAGTCCAGATATAACTACTCTTTCTGACTTCGCCTTTAGTTTCCACCCCAACTCCATAAATCTTTGCTTAATATCCCCTTCCCTTAATCTCCCTATGTCATGTGTCCCCACATGAACTATAACTTGGGGTTGATCTCCCTCTCCCCTAAGAGTCCTGAATACTCTGTCCGATACATCCCGGACCCCAGCTCCTGGTAGGCAACACACCAGCCCAGAGTCCCTACCCTTACCTCCAACTCTCCTATCCGTCCCCATAACTGTGGAGTCCCCAATCACGAGGCCCAATCTCTTACCCCTAACCACCTGAGGCTTGCCAATAGGCTCACCCCCAGAGACCTGCTCCCTTTGGCTATCCCCAGTTGATTTCTCCTCAACTGTAGCCTCCAGGACCGAGAACCTATTTTGAAGGGGAACAGCCCCAGGGGATTGTCCCCCCAACTGCTTTTTGCCCCTCTTCCTGGCAGTGACCCAAGACTTATTCCTAGGAGTGACTATCTCCTTGTAACTCCTTTCTATGTCCGCCTCCACTTCCCGAATTATACGGAGCTCCTCTAATTCCCCTTCCAGCTCCTTTACACGCTCCTCCAGAAACTGCAATCTAACACACTTCCCACAAGTAAAATCACCTGAAACACTGTGGGAGTCCCTCACTACATACATCCCACAGGAGATGCAGCTTACAGCCTGAACTGCCATCCCTGAATCAATTACCAGCAGAAAAGTAAAAATATGAAAAAAACAAAAAAAAAACTTCCCTCACACTTATAATTAGGTTAGAGGAGGTGGAAGGGTGGGATTCTCTACCAGTGTAGAGAATCGGGAATCCTCTCTGCGCTAATTTATAGTGTTAGGGGCACGAGAGAAAAAAAAACTACAACTACCGGTAAGCGGATTTTAGTAAGGCGTTTGATAAGGTTCACCATGGTAGGCTTCTGCAGAAAATGCAGATGTATGGGATTGAGGGTAATCTAGGAAATTGGATCAGGAATTGGCTAGCAGATAGGAGACAGAGGGTGGTGGTTGATGGTAAATATTCGTCATGGAGTTCGGTTACGAGTGGTGTGCCTCAGGGATCTGTTTTGGGGCCACTGCTGTTTGTAATTTTTATTAATGATCTGGATGAGGGTATAGTTGGGTGGATTAGTAAATTTGCTGATGACACCAAAGTCGGAGGTGTGGTAGATTGTGAGGAAGGGCGTCATAGTTTGCAGGAAGACTTGGACAGGTTGCAGAGCTGGGCCGAGAGGTGGCGGATGGAGTTTAATGCGAAGAAGTGTGAGGTAATTCACTTTGGTAGGAATAACAGATGTGTTGAGTATAGGGCTAACGGGAGGACGTTGAATAGTGTGGATGAACAGAGGGATCTAGGTGTATGTGTACATAGATCCCTGAAAGTTGGGAATCAAGTAGATAGGGTTGTTAAGAAGGCATACGGTGTCTTGGCGTTTATTGGTAGGGGGATTGAATTTAGGAGTCGCAGCGTCATGTCGCAACTGTACACAACTCTGGTGCGGCCGCACTTGGAGTACTGTGTGCAGTTCTGGTCCCCACATTACAGGAAGGATGTGGAGGCTTTGGAAAGGGTGCAGAGGAGGTTTACCAGGATGTTGCCTGGTATGGAGGGGAGGTCCTATGAGGAGAGGCTGAGGGATTTGGGGTTGTTTTCGCTGGAAAGAAGGCGGCTAAGAGGGGATCTTATTGAAACATATAAGATGATTAGAGGTTTAGATAGGGTGGACAGTGATAGCCTTTTTCCTCGGATGGAGAAAGCTAGCACGAGGGGGCATGGCTTTAAATTAAGGGGTGGTAGTTATAGGACGGATGTCAGGGGTAGGTTCTTTACCCAGAGGGTGGTGAGGGATTGGAATGCCCTGCCTGCTTCAGTTGTAAATGCGCCTAGTTTGGGGGCGTTTAAGAGATCCGTGGATAGGTTTATGGACGAAAAGGGATTGGTTTAGGTTAGTGGGTCATTGTTTTTTAACTGGTCAGCGCAACATCGTGGGCCGAAGGGCCTGTTCTGCACTGTAATGTTCTATGTTCTATGTTCTATGTATTGCAGCTGTATAAGGTGCTGGTGAGGCCACACCTGGAGTACTGTGTACAGTTTTGGTCTCCTTACTTGAGAAAGGATATACTGGCATTAGCGGAAGTGCAGAGGAGGTTCACTGAGTTGATTCCAGAGTTGAGAGGGTTGGCTTATGAGGAGAGACTGAGTAGACTGGGGCTATACTCATTGGAATTCAGAAGAATGAGGGGAGATCTTATAGAAACATAGAAGATTATGAAGGGAATAGATAAGGATCAACAAGGACATTGATGTGCAGATCCACAAGAGATGGGTGAGATCCTAAATGAATATTTCTCAACAGTATTTACTGTTGAGGAGAGCATGGATGTTAGGGGTCTTGGGGAAATAAATAGTGATGTCTTGATGAGTGGACATATTACAGAGAAAGAGGTACCAGAAGTCTTAAAGTTCATCAAGTTAGATAAATCCTCAGAACTTGACAAAGTATATCCCAGCATGTAGTGGGAGGCTAGGGAGGAAATTGCAGGTCCCCTAGCTGAGGTACTTGAATCATCAATAGTCACGGGTGAGGTGCCTGAAGATTAGACAGTGGGAAATGTTGTGCCTTTGTTTAAAAAGGGCTGCAGGAAAAGCCTGGGAATTACAGGCCAGTGAGTCTCACATCTGTGGTGGGTAAATTGTTGAAAGGTATTTTGAGAGACAGGATCTACAGGCATTTAGAGATACAAGGACTGATTAGGGACAGTCAGCAAGGCTTTGTGAGTGGAAAATCATGTCTCACAAATTTAATTGAGTTTTTTGAAGGGGTAACTAAGAAGGTAGATGAGGGCAGTGCTGCTGATGTTGTCTCCATGGACTTTAGCAAGGCCTTTGACAAGGTACCGCGTGGTAGGTTGTTGTATAAAGTTGAATCTCATGGGATCCAGGTGAGGTATATAAATGGATACAAAATTGGCTTCTTGACAGAAGCCAGAGGGTGATTGTAGAGAGTTGTTTTTCAAACTGGAGGCCTGTGACCAGCGGTGTGCCACATGGATCAGTGCTGAGCCCACTGTTATTTGTCATTTATATTAATGATTTGGATGAGAATCTGGGGGGCTTGGTTAGTAAGTTTGCAGATGACACCGAGATTGGTGGCATTGTGGACAGTGAAGGAAGTTATCTCCAATTGCAATGGGATCTTAATCAATTGAGCCAGTGGGCTGACAAATGGCAGATGGGGTTTAGACAAAGGCAAGGTGATGCATTTTGGCAGATTGAACCAATGCAGGACTTACTTAGTTAATGGTACAGCACTGGGCAGAGTTACAGAACAAAGAAATCTAGAGGTACATGTTTATAGTTCCTTGAAAGTAGAGTCACAGGTGGACAGTGTGGTGAAGAAGGCATGCTTGGTTTCATCAGTCAGAACATTGAATACAGAAGTTGGGACGCCTTGCTGAAGTTGTACAAGACATTGGTAAGGCCACACTTGGAATACTGTGTGCAATTCTGGTCATCCTATTATTGAAAGGATACTATTAAACAAGAAAGAGTGCAAGAAAGATTTACTCGGATGCTACCGGGACTTGATGGATTGAGTTATAAGGAGAGGCTGAATTGACTGGGACTTTTTTCTCTGGACCATAGGAGTCTGAGGGATGACATGATAGAGATCATGAATAACGATCATGAATCATGATAGAGATCAAAATAATGAGGGGCATAGACAAGGTGGATAGTCATATCTTTTCCCAAAGGTAGGGGAGTCTAAAGCTAGAGGGCATAGGTTTAAGGCGAGAGGGGAGAGATACAAAAGTGTCCAGAGGGGCAATTCTTTCACACAGAGGGTGGTGAGTGTCTGGAACAAGCTGCCAGAGGTAGTATTAGAGGCAGGTACAATTTTATCTTTCAAAAAGCAGTTAGATAGTTACATGGGCATGATGGGTATAGAGGGATATGGGCAAAATGCAGGCAATTGGGATTAGCTTAGGGGTTTAAAAAAAATCAGGGCAGCATGGACAAGTTGGGTCAAAAGGCCTGTTTCCATGCTGTAAATCTCTATAACTCTAAGCAGGGAAGTTGTTTCCTCTGGCGGGTATAACTACAATATGGCCTCAAAATAGTGGGGGAGAGATTTATAACTGAGTTGAAGAGGAACTTCTTCAGCCAAAGAGTTGTGAACTGTGGAATACCTTGCCCAGTGAAACAGCTGAGGGTGCCTCATTGAATGTTTTTAAGGCAAGAGTGGATACACTTTTGAACAGTAAAGGAATTAAAGGTTATGGTGAGTGGACAGGTAAGTGGAACTTAGTCCACAAAAGGATCAGCCATGGTCTTATTGAATGGTGGAGCAGGCTAGAGGGACCAGATGACCTATTCCTGCTCCCAGTCCTTTCATTTTTATTATCTTGTGATGGTAACCTTTTCTGGAGGCTTCTTTAATTACTCACAGTTATCTATGGGACTGTCATTCTTGGATGTTGTTCCTAATTGCATCTAGAATCGATGCAATAGGATTATGTAATGGCTGAGGATTTGTTCTCAGTTACCCGGTGAAGCACTAGAGCCTCAATCTTATCATTGAAATTTTGTGTGTAATTACTCCATTAGTTGTCACCTTAGCTGGTTGGCGTGCTACCTTCTGTAGGATCCTAGATGTGAGCATGATGTCCCAACATTGTTGATAGTTGACAACACTCAGTGCATACAAAAATGCTGAAAACTGATTTCTATCTGTAAGGGAGGGGCAGGGATTAAATCACCTGAAAGCTGGCTGATAACAGCAGAGAGCACCATTGTGAATGTGCAGGTAACTTTGCTCTGAGCAGCAGAGAGACCTCTCACACAGCCTCAGCTGCTGCAGCCAGACTGCATGGCCCCCACTGCTACCACAGGGACAAGCGCTGCACCCTCAGCTGGACCGATCAACCCCAGCACCTCCTCCACCCCCCAGCCGGACTGATCGACCCCCACCCTCTCCCCTAATATCAGCAGTGCCCATCCCCTCCTCCGCCATCAGTCACAACTGCAGAGTGCACAGCAGTTCTCTCCCCCAGGGCCCACCCTGGTCTGGCCCGGCCCCAGTAGGCCCTGCACCCTCAGGCCCCACTACCTAAACACAGCCCAGTACGAGAGCAGCTTCTACCCAAGGGGCATCAACCCCTGACTGCCCGGGAGGGGGTCTCAATGGTCTGCAGTTCTACCAGTGAGGCCATCAGGTCTGGTCCCATTGCTGGGGATCAGCTGTGATTCTTGTCAGAGAAAACCTTCCCCACTGAGGCCACACAGGCAAGTGAGCCCAGACAATTGAATCCCAGGTTTACTTATACCATATAAGTTAGATTTAAATTAAATTTAACTCATCTATTCAGCCTCACACTGGAAATGGGCGTGATGCTGATTGCACTAGATATCCAGTACTGGTCAGAGCAAGAGGCAAGAAATCGGGTGCAAATCTGATCTGTTGACTTTCATGACCTTACCGGTTATCCATCGCCCAATGGGAAGATCATCCCAATTTTGTTTGGTTATCGCTAATCTATTTGATGAAGAATGTTACTGAATGCCCCATGTTAAGGAGAAATCTTTTATTTCAATGCCCATTGAAACATTTGCCAGAACATGTAAATTAGTGACGTTTGAACAATACCCTCCCCACCCCCCCATCCCCCAGTGCCCCATAATCTAAGTATTGCCATTCTTAGGACCGTAATCTGAGTGTCACCATACAAGAAGTATTGTTCATTGCTTTTTGCAGGTGAAAGTGGGAGATAAAGAAGTTGATGTCATGGCTGGCTTCATGTTCTACATTACTACAAAACTCCCTAACCCTGCCTACACTCCAGAAATCAGTGCCAGGACATCAATCATTGACTTCACTGTAACCATTAAGGGTCTTGAGAATCAACTACTTGGTCGAGTGATTCTTACTGAGAAACAGGTAAAGTCAGAATTCTGACAGAGGAACAGGTAAAGTTGGGACATTTCTGAGTCACAGGCACAAAGCATGCATGGGTAATTAATGTGCTGCAGGACTGTGGACTCTTATATAATACTTTGAACTCAACATTTTTAAGTTGTCAGTGCTATTTGCAACATTCTGAATCAAAACAGAACATAGAACATTACAGTGCAGTACAGGCCCTACGGCCCTCGATGTTGCGCTGACCAGTGGAACCAATCTAATGATCCTCTAACCTAAACTATTCTAATGTTATCCATATGCCTATTCAGTGACCATTTGAACTCCCTTAAAGTTGGTGAGTCCACAACTGCTGCAGGCAGGGCATTCCACGCCCTTACTACCCTCTGAGTAAAGAACCTACCTCTGACATCCGTCCTATAATTATCACCCCTTAATTTAAAGCTATGTCCCCTCGTGTTAGCCATCACCATCCGAGGTAAAAGGCTCTCACTGTCCACCCTATCCAATCCTTTGATCATCTTGTATGCCTCAATTAGGTCACCTCTTAACCTTCTTCTCTCCAATGAAAATAACCTCAAGTCCCTCAGCCTTTCCTCATAAGACCATCCCACCATACCAGGCAACATCCTGGTAAACCTCCTCTGCACCCTTTCCAATGCCTCCACATCTTCCTTATAATGCGGTGACCAGAACTGTACGCAATACTCCAAGTGCGGCCGCACCAGAGTTTTGTACAGTTGTAACATGACCTCACGGCTCCGAAATTCAATCCCTCTACCAATAAAAGCTAACACACCGTACGCCTTCTTAACAACCTTATCAACCTGGGTGCCAACTTTCAGGGATCTATGCACATGTACCCCGAGATCTCTCTGCTTGTCAACACTATTAAGAGTCCTTCCATTCGCCCTATATTCTGTACTCCTGTTACTCTTACCAAAGTGAATCACCTCACACTTTTCCGTATTAAAGTCCATTTGCCACCTCTCGGCCCAGCTCTGCAGCTTATCTATGTCTCTCTGCAAACTGTAACATCCATCCTCACTGTCTACAACTCCTCCGACTTTGGTGTCGTCAGCAAATTTACTAATCCATCCTTCTACACCCTCATCTAGGTCATTTATAAAAATGACAAACAGCAGTGGCCCCAAAACAGATCCCTGAGGTACACCACCTGTAACTGAACCACGATTACCGATTTTCACTACTCATCACGATCAGTCCATTCGCCTCAGACTCACATTGAGCATGATCATCATTTACTCTCCTGTCCCTGCCTACAGTACAGAAGTAACTGTTCAAGCACTTTAATGGAAATGAAATCTGAAGAAAAGTAGGTGTTGAATCATGCCATCACTCAACGGGGAGAATCTCACCAGAATTTGCAAAGTGTCAGGGTCTGAATGAAATCCAGCAGGCAGGTCACGTTTCTCTCCAGATCTTAAGGCACATTGTCAATGTTTCAATGTACTGTTTCAAACATTTCAAATTTTTTGATTTGCAACTGGTTTCTAGCCAATTGAACTCCCCTTTTGGAGAACTTAGTCTCCAGGTATCTCTTGCAGCTTCAAATGCTCAGTTATATTTTAAATTATGTTTGTTTTCTTAACCTCTGCAGGTAACCCCAATTGCTAGTTATCTGCTAATTCCACCAATTTAGCTTTAGTTATGCATTTCAAACCCTCCAAGTTATATCTTTTACTTGCAGACAAATCTAAGCAATTGCCAAAATCTTACAGCAACTCAAATCTTATGTCCAGCACATCCTTATCTCCACATTTCTTTTTAAGAATCCACCTTATTACAATATATCCCAGACCAAGTATTATTCTTGGACAGTCAATAATTAGCTGTCCATGTTTCAAAATATCCCCATGATTTATTTACTAATCAGTGACCAGTAATCTGCTGTTGTGGAACTTCAACAGTTACTTACGCAAGGATATTTTGGCCTTGGAAGGAGTGCAGAGGAGGTTTACTAGGCTGATGCCGGAGTTGAGGGGGTTGAGCTATGAGGAGAGGCTGAATAAATTAGGCTTGTACTCGTTAGAGTTTAGAAGAGTGAGAGGAGATCTCATTGAGACGTATAAGATGATGAATGGGATGGATAGGATAGAGGTGGAGAGACTCTTCCCGCTCAGAAAGGATAGTAGGACTAGGGGGCACAGCCTCAAGATAAAGGGGGGGCAGTTTAGAACGGAGTTGAGGAGGAACTTCTTCACTCAAAGGGTGGTGAATCTCTGGAATTCTCTGCCCGTTGAAGTGGTGGAAGCTACCTCGCTAAATATTTTTAAGACGCGGGTTGATGGGTTTTTGATAAGAGAGGGGATTAAGGGTTATGGGGAGAGGGCGGGAATGTGGAACTGAGCCACGACAGATCAGCCATGATCTTATTGAATGGCGGGGCAGGCTCGAAGGGCTAGTTGGCCTACTCCTGCTCCTTTTTCTTATGTTCTTATGTTCTTATATCTCATTTCTCAATACTGACATGGCGATACTCAGAGCTCAAGTTTAAGATCTTTATTTGAGCTACAGCAATGTTAATTTAAGCGTACTTGTGTTAATAAACTTTAAACTTAAAAGGCTTAATTATAATGCTTTACTCCTTCAACCCAACTATCTGACACACAGCCAAGTGTGAAATCAAGTGACAGCAGCCACCCAATACAACTTCTATAGATTTCTCATCAAATCCCTCCAGATGCTTGTAGTACTATTAGTCAATGGTGTCACTGGAACACTGCTTTCCATGCAAGTGTTTCCACACTCTATTCTCAAAAACAAGCCTTGGAAAATTCGCCCAAACAATTTTTAGAATACCCATTGCAAGGAACCGCTTCCAGGATTTCAACCTCCCTGTTTGATATTCCTCTTCCTTGGATTACTAGGTGCATTCAAACCTCCAGGTAATCTCTCGTGTACTCAGCTATTTCAGCAGAACGCCATTGCTTCACAGACTGCATTAGGATGTCACCAAACTTTTGATTTACCTTTGGTTCTTACAACTTTTAATTATTAGTGTCACAAATAGGCTTACATTAACACTGCGATGAAGTTACTGTGAAAATCCCCTAGTTGCCACACTCTGATGCCTACACTGAGGGAGAATTTAGCATGGGCAATGCACCTAACCAGCATGTCTTTCAAGCAGTGGGAGAAAACCGGAGCACCTGGAGGAAACCCACACAGACACAGGGAGAACATGCAGTCTTTGCGCAGACAGTGACCCAAGCCAGTGTGTATGGGGTGTCAGGGAGGGAAAATACCTTTGTGGGGGAACATGTCGCATCCTTTCAAAGCGGTTTGTCCATCCTCTGTCCCCACGTGGCACTTAGCTCTCACCTGTGGCTCCCCGTAGCTGTTTGCATGCGACAGCGACCACACCCCGGGCAACGGCATTGACATGCCAGCTAAATCAGGTAAGGGTAGCTGACAGGTCTCAATCCTCGGTGAGATAGGGAGATGTCTATCCCAGCTTGTGAAGACAGACTCCGGAGGGTTGAGCGGAAGAGACCAATAGAAGGTCCAACGGTCAAGAAGGTGGTCTCTGCAAGCGTCATGGAACGTGAAGAGCAGGACAAGACACAGAAGACGTCCTGGTCATCCACTGCACCTAGTCCCACCTCCAGCCGTCTTGACTCTTGTCTTGCCATTGGATCTAGATGGGAATTGGGAAGAGAGAGTGAGGCTGACGCTGCGCAACTCTCCCTCACTTTAATCCAAATCAAGCGCTAGTTTCGACACCATCATCATCAGTGTCCTGTTCAACCCTTGAAGCCCTGTGGCGATGGGTGAGTGATGAAGCAGCAGATGTGGGTACACTGGGAGCTGTAGTCACGGACCTGCACGCAGGTCTAATGTCGTTTTCCACTGACTGAAGCAGCAGTGGAACCCGGCGTCTATCTGGGCGACTGAGCAATCCTCTTCAGGTTCGCACTGCTCACCTCCGTAGAATGAGGAATGGGCTAGAAAAGGTGCCCTAAATATTACCTGCTTCACCACACCCTGGCCAGTTTACTGCGGCTGGCGGGGATCCCATCTTGTGGATCCCATCTGTGTCACGAGGTGACACAGCTCAGCATTGGCACTTGGAACGCGTGCATGCTTTTAGACAACCCTACAGCAGACAGACCAGAGAGAAGAACAGCCTTAGTTACCAGAGAGCTTGCAAGATATGACATTGACATTGCAGCTGGGCAAAACTCGTTTTGCCAACGTAGGTCAGTTGACTGGAACTGGAGGTGGATACACTTTTTTCTGGAGCAGTCGCGGCAGCGATGAGGGTGGCGATGCTGGAGTTGGATTCATCGTCAGGAGTCACCTTGTTCAGAAACTTGATAGTCTATCCAAGAGTGTGAATGACCGACTTATGACATTACAGCTTCCGCTATAGAACAGAAGTCAAGCCACCCTGATCAGCACCTATGCCCCCACAATGAACAACCCGGACGAGATGAAAGACAAGTTCTACGAAGAACTAGACGCCCTACTATCAGCAGTGGGCAGTACTGACAAGCTGATCTTGCTTGATCTAGCGCTTAATATAAAAAAGGATAGCAAGAGTTCTTATAAGTATATAAAAAGGAAGAGGCTGGCTAGGGTGAACATTGGACCCTTAGAGGATGAGAGGGGGGACTTAGTGGTGGGGGATGGGGAAATGGCTGAGGTTGTGAATAACTTTTTTGTTTTGGTCTTCACGGAGAAGGACGTGAATAATTTGCCGGGTGTTAGCGATGGAAAGGTGGTAGGACTGGAGGGTCTCAATGACATTACTGTTACTAGAGAGGCGGTGCTCGACAGACTGGAGGGGCTGATTGTGGACAAGTCCCCAGGACCGGATGGAATGCATCCGAGGGTTCTGAAAGAAATGGCGGAGGTGATAGTGCATGCCTTGGTGGTTATTTTCCAGACGTCGCTGGATTCCGGGGAAGTGCCGGAAGATTGGAAAACGGCTAATGTTACACCGTTGTTTAAGAAGGGTGCGAGGCAAAAGGCAGGGAATTATAGGCCGGTTAGTTTAACATCTGTTGTAGGTAAAATGTTAGAATCCGTCATCAAGGAGGAAATAGCAAGGCATCTTGAGGGGACTGCTTGATAGAGCAGACGCAGCACGGTTTCGTTAAGGGGAAGTTGTGTCTGACAAATTTACTGGAGTTCTATGAGGATGTGTCTAGGGTGGTGGATAGAGGAGAGCCGGTGGATGTGGTGTTTCTTGATTTTCAGAAGGCGTTTGACAAAGTACCTCACAAGAGGTTATTACAGAAGGTCGAGGGACATGGAGTTGGGGGTAGGGTGTTAGCGTGGACAGAGGATTGGTTGTCAAATAGGAGGCAGAGAGTGGGGGTCAATGGGTGCTATTCGGATTGGCGGATGGTGACTAGTGGAGTGCCCCAGGGGTCGGTGCTGGGGCCTCAGCTATTTACCATTTATATAGATGACCTGGAGGAGGGAACCGAGTGTATGGTGTCGAAATTTGCTGATGACACCAAGATTGGTGGAAGGCAAATTGTGCGGAGGGTGTGGAAAGTCTGCAGAAGGATCTAGATGGGCTGGGCGAATGGGCCAGGAAATGGCAAATGGAATTTAATGTTGGCAAGTGCGAGGTGGTCCACTTTGGTAGGAATAATGGTAGGAAGGACTATTACTTGCGTGGAGAAAAACTGCAACAGGCGACGGTGCAGAGGGACCTCGGGGTCCTTGTGCATGAGTCGCAAAAACCCAGCTTGCAGGTGCAGCAGGTGGTCAGGAAGGCGAATGGGATGCTGGCCTTCATAGCGAGGGGGATTGAATATAAAAGTAGGGAGGTCTTGCTGTGGCTGTATAGGGCATTGGTGAGGCCGCAGCTGGAGTACTGTGTGCAGTTTTGGGCGCCGTACTTACGCAAGGATATTTTGGTCTTGGAGGGAGTGCAGAGGAGGTTTACTAGGCTGATACCGGAGTTGAGGGGATTGAGCTATGAGGAGAGGCTGAAAAAACTAGGCTTGTACTCGTTAGAGTTTAGAAGAATGAGGGGAGATCTCATTGAGACGTATAAGATGATGAATGGGATGGATAGGATAGAGGTGGAGAGACTCTTCCCGCTCAGAAAGGACAGTAGGACTAGGGGGCACAGCCTCAAGATAAAGGGGGGGCAGTTTAGAACGGAGTTGAGGAGGAACTTCTTCACTCAAAGGGTGGTGAATCTCTGGAATTCTCTGCCCGTTGAAGTGGTGGAGGCTACCTCGCTAAATATTTTTAAGACGCGGGTTGATGGGTTTTTGATAAGAGAGGGGATTAAGGGTTATGGGGAGAGGGCGGGAATGTGGAACTGAGCCACGACAGATCAGCCATGACCTTATTGAATGGCGGGGCAGGCTCGAAGGGCTAGATGGCCTACTCCTGCTCCTATTTCTTATGTTCTTATTACGTTCTTATGTTGACGATTTCAATGCAAGAATAGGGTGTGACTCTGCAACCTGGCAGGGAGTCATTGGGAGGCATGGAGTGGGCAAGTGTAACAGTAATGGCCTACTCTTAGTGAAGACCTGTGCAGCACACGACCTCCTCATCACCAACACAACCTTCCGTCTGCCTACCCATAACAAGACCTCCTGGATGCACCCCCGCTCTAAGCATTGGCATCTTATCGACTGTGTCATTGTCAGGAGAAAAGACAAGCAGGATGTCAGAGTAACCAAGGCCATGTGTGGTGCTGACTGCTGGACAGATCACAGGCTCATTGTCTCCAAAATGAGGCTCCGCATTAGACCCAAGAGGCGACCACAAGGAAGCAAGGTTATGAAAAGAATCAATGCAGCCAAGCTAAAGGACCCCAGCATAGCTTCAGCGCTGGCTGAAGACTTAGAAATCAAGCTTGCTGACCTACACCTCACAGGCAGCGCTGAGGATGACTGGGAACACTTCAGGGATGCTATCCACACATCTGGACTGAAGATGCTCGGGCCCTCCACCCGCAAGCAGCATGATTGGTTCGTTCAGAATGATGAGGAGATACAGGCTCTACTTGTTGAAAAGCATCGTCTTCATCGGGCCTGTCAGAACGACCCATCTTCAGCTGTCAAGAAAAATGCTTTTCCCAGTGCTCGCAGGACAGTCCAGAATAAACTGCATAAAATGCAGGATGCCTGGCTGAGCGCAAAGACAGATGACAGATCAGCCATGATCTTATTGAATGGCGGGGCAGGCTCGAAGGGCTAGATGGCCTACTCCTGCTCCTATTTCTTATGTTCTTATGTTCTTATGTAATACAGGGATATGCTGACAGAAACGACTTGAAACGGTTCTATGAAGCCCTCAACACTCTCTATGGATCTCAATCTCTCAGGAGTTCCCCCCTCCTGAGTACAGATGGTACAACTCTCATTACAGAAAGGGCTCAGATCCTGTAGAGATGGGCTGAACACTTTGAAGCTGTCCTCAACTGACCATCATCTATTAATGATGAGGCAATAGACAGGATTCCCCAGGTTGATATCAACAGAGCCATGGATGACCCACCGGTAGTAGCCGAAGTCATGAAAGCTGTCAGCCAGCTATCCAGTGGCAAAGCCCCAGGGGCAGATGCCATACCCGCAGAGATCTATAAAGTTGCTGGTCCTGCACTTATCGAGAAGCTCACTGAGTTGTTCCAGTCCGTTTGGAAGCAAGGATCCATTCCTCAGGAACTTAAAGATGCTTCCATCGTACACCTCTACAAGAGGAAGGGCAATCAGCAAGTATGCAACAATCACTGAGGAATCTCGCTGCTCTCCATCACAGGAAAAAGCCTCGCAAGAGTCCTGCTAAATCGTCTGGTCACTCATCTGGAGCTGGGCCTGCTTCCAAAGTCACAGTGTGGCTTCCGCAAAGGTCGTGGGACTACTGACATGATTTTTGCTGCGTGTCAATTTCAGGAGAAGTGTCAGGAGCAGAATTGCGAGCTCTACACAACCTTTGTTGACCTCGCGAAAGCCTTCAACACTGTAAGCCGACAAGGCTTGTGGAGGATCATGTCAAAGTTCGGCTGCCTCTCCAAATTCATTCCGATGGTACGCCAGTTCCATGATGGAATGATGGCCAGACTACTGGATGGCGGAGAATCCTCTGAGGCATTCCCAGTCACCAATGGTGTCAAACAGGGCCGTGTGCTCACACCCACACTGTTCAGCATGATGTTTACTGCCATGCTGAATGATGTCTTCCAGAACAGTTTTGCTGGAATCAAGTACAGAGTGGATGGGAAGCTTTTCAACTTGAGGAGACTTCAAGCTATTACCAAAGTGAAAGAGACTGTTCTGAGAGATTTCCTCTTTGCCGATGACTGTGCCCTGTATGCTGGCTCAGAGCCAGAGATGCAAGTCAGTATGGACAAATTTTCCAAGGCTTGTGATAACTTTGGACTCACCATCAACATTAAAAAGACTGAAGTCATGCAGCAGCCTGCTCCTCATGCACCGTACACAGAACCCATAATCACAGTCAAAGGGCAGAAACCACAGGCAGTGGACCAGTTCACTTATCTTGGCAGCACCCTCTCCCAAGCAGTGACTATTGATACAGAAGTTAACTGCAGAATAGCAAAGGCAAGTTCTGCTTTTGGTAGACTGTGCTCCACTGTATGGGAACATCGAGGAATCAGCCCAGCAACAAAACTGAGGGTCTACAGCACCGTGGTACTCACTACCTTCCTGTATGCCTGTGAAACGTGGACTCTGTATCGAAGGCATGCAAGACAGCTCAATCATTTCCACATGACTTATCTTCACAGAATATTACGCATCACAAGACAAAGTACCAGACACTGAAGTTCTCTCTAGAGCAAGTCTACCATCAGTCCACACACTGCTGATGAGAGCACAGACCCAGTGGGCAGGTCATGTCACCCGTATGTCAGACGAGTGCAAACCCAAGCAGCTCCTTTTTGGGGAACTCTCTGCTGGAAGACACTCGCATGGAGGTCAGAAGAAACGTTACAAAGACACACTCAAAGCCTCCCTGAAATCGCTTGACAGTGACACGACCACCTGGGAAACACTGGCACAAAACCGCCCTACCTGGCGCTGCCTCATCCACAAAGGCTGTCAAGCTCATGAAGCAAGGTGTATTGCTGAAGCACAACTTAAGCGCGAGCTGTACAAGTCCAGAGCCACCAGCGCAACAACTACAGTGTCTGCACAAGCCTGTTCAATATGTGCCAGAACATTCTGTGCCTGAATTGGCCTGATCAGTCATCTTCAGACACACCACAACCAGCCTCAAAATGACTAATGGTGTCGAGGTCCTCATCAATGATGATCGATGAACAACGACCCAAGCCAGGAATCAAACCCAGGTCTCTGGCATTGTGAGGCAGCCGTCTCTTTAACTGAGAGCACTTTCTAGAACATAAGAACATAAGAAATAGGAGCAGGAGTAGGCCATCTCGCCCTTCGAGCCTGCCCCAGCATTCAATAAGATCATGGCTGATATGTCGTGGTTCAGTTCCACTTTCCCGCCCTCTCCCCATAACCCTTAATCCCCTCTCTTATCAAAAACCTATCAACCCGCGTCTTAAATATATTTAGCGTGGCAGCCCCCACCACTTCAACGGGCAGAGAATTCCAGAGATTCACCACCCTTTGAGTGAAGAAGTTCCTCCTCAACTCTGTTCTAAACCGCCCCCCCTTTATCTTGAGGCTGTGCCCTCTAGTTCTACTGTCCTTTCTGAGTGGGAAGAGTCTCTCCACCTCTATCCTATCCATCCCATTCATCATCTTATACGTCTCAATGAGATCTCCCCTCATTCTTCTAAACTCTAACGAGTACAAGCCTAGTTTTTTCAGCCTCTCCTCATAGTTCAACCCCCTCAACTCCGGTATCAGCCTAGTAAACCTCCTCTGCACTCCCTCCAAGTCCAAAATATCCTTGCGTAAGTGCGGCGACCAAAACTGCACGCAGTACTCCAGCTGCGGCCTCACCAGTGCCCTGTACAGTTGCAGCAAGACCTCCCTACTTTTATATTCAATCCCCCTCACTATGAAGGCCAGCATCCCATTCGCCTTCCTGACCACCTGCTGCACCTGCAAGCTGGGTTTTTGCGACTCATGCACAAGGACCCCGAGGTCCCTCTGCACCGTCGCATGCTGTAGTTTTTCGCCACGTAAGTAATAGTCCTTCCTACCATTATTCCTACCAAAGTGGACCACCTCGCACTTGCCAACATTAAATTCCATTTGCCATTTCCTGGCCCATTCGCCCAGCCTATCTAGATCCTTCTGTAGACTCTCCACACCCTCCGCACAATTTGCCATTCCACCAATCTTGGTGTCATCAGCAAATTTCGACACCATACACTCGGTTCCCTCCTCCAGATCATCTATATAAATGGTAAATAGCTGAGGCCCCAGCACCGACCCCTGGGGCACTCCACTAGTCACCAACCGCCAATCCGAATAGCACCCGTTGACCCCCACTCTCTGCCTCTGCCTCTGCTTTTTACTTGAATTCTCTAAACAGGATCTTGTTTAACTTCTTGTTCTTTGTTCATTGAATTTTACAGTCTTCCAGAGACATTGCCTTTGTCCTCAACTCCCTATTTTCTGAACTTTTTTTTTGCTCTTTTGAGAAGTCTGCATCCCAAAAACT
Organism: Carcharhinus amblyrhynchos; assembly: GCF_965287045.1. Lineage (NCBI taxonomy): Eukaryota > Metazoa > Chordata > Chondrichthyes > Carcharhiniformes > Carcharhinidae > Carcharhinus > Carcharhinus amblyrhynchos. The sequence goes on from NC_137330.1 coordinate 126,599,572, forward strand.
TCCTGGGTTTGTCCAGCATCTCTTGTCACTAACCCTTTCAAATACAGAAACATGAAATGAAACTTATTAAAAGCTATGACTTCTTTCTAATACCCACAAATACAAATGTAGATTATTTAACACTATTCCCATTTCATGACATAAATAATACAAAGAACAAAGAACAACCCAGCACGGGAAACGTCAACCGTTTTTGTCACCTCCTCAAAAAATACAATCAAGTTTAACAAGCAGCTTCCAAATGAAAAAATTACCATCAAGTTTCTTTTGATAACTTTTACTTTATAATGAATCTGAACCAAAACAAATTAAAAATATTTTACTCGACAAATGATAATTCAGATGACAAGCTAAGTTTTGTTTTAAATAATCAATACAACCAAGATTACACAATCACAAGAATTCCCTTCCATCATGTATCACATTGCATAGCTATACAATTCCACAACATACTGTTGTTTATTCAAGTAAAGTATGTTCGGATTCCCACCCAACAGGAGCAATCTGAGTGTGAATTATATTGTAAATGGCAGAACCCTGAGGAACATTAACATTCAGAGAGATCACGGCCTTCAGATCCATTGATGCCTAAAAGTGGCATTTCAGGTGACCAAGGGAATAAAGAAAGCATATGGCATGCTTGCCTTCATCAGCCAGGGCACTGAATACAAGATTTGGGAAATCATATTGCAGCTATATAAAGCCTTGTTTTGGGTGCATTTGGAGTATTGTGTGTAGTTCTGGTCACCACACTACCAGAACATAGAACATTACAGCGCAGAACAGGCCCTTTGGCCCACGATGCGCCGACCAATTAAGAAAAAAGCAATGACCCTCTAACCTAAACCATTCCCTTTCCATCCATAAACCTATCCACGGACCTCTTAAACGCCCCCAAACTAGGCGCATTTACAACTGCAGCAGGCAGGGCATTCCATACCCTTACCACCCTCTGGGTAAAGAACCTACCCCTGACATCCGTCCTATAACTACCACCCCTTAATTTAAAGCTATGCCCCCTCGTGCTAGCTTTCTCCATCCAAGGAAAAAGGCTATCACTGTCCACCCTATCTAAACCTCTAATCATCTTGCACGTTTCAATAAGGTCTCCTCTTAGCCGCCTTCTTTCCAGCGAAAACAACCCCAAATCCCTCAGCCTCTCCTCATAGGACCTTCCCTCCATATCAGGCAACATCCTGGTAAACCTCCTCTGCACCCTCTCCAAAGCCTCCACATCCTTCCTATAATGTGGGGTCCAGAACTGTACACAATACTCCAAGTGCGGACGCACCAGAGTTGTGTACAGTTGCAACATGACGTTGTGGCTCCTAAATTCAATCCCCCTACCAATAAACGCCAAGACACCGTATGCCTTCCTAACAACCTTATTGACTTAATTTCCAACTTTCAGGGATCTATGCACACATACACCTAGATTCCTCTGTTCGTCAACACTATTCAGAGTCCTACCATTAGCCCTATACTCGACACATCTGTTATTCCTGCCAAAGTGAATTACCTCACACTTTTCCGCATTAAACTCCATTTGCCACCTCTCGGCCCAGCTCTGCAACTTGTCCAAGTCTCTCTGTAAACTACGACACCCCTCTTCACTATCTACCGCTCCTCCGACTTTGGTGTCATCAGCAAATTTACTAATCCATCCTTCTATACCCTCATCCAGATCATTTATAAAAATTACAAACAGCAGTGGCCCCAAAACAGATCCCTGAGGCACACCACTTGTAACTGAACTCCATGACGAATACTTTCCATCAACCACCACCCTCTGTCTTCTATCAGCTAGCCAATCCCTGATCCAATTAACTAAATCACCCTCAATCCTATACATCTGCATTTTCTGCAGAAGCCTTCCATGGGGAACCTTATCAAATGCCTTACTAAAGTCCATTTATACCACGTCAACTGCCTTACCCCCATCCACCTCTTTGGTCACTTTTTCAAAAAACTCAATAAGGTTAGTAAGGCACGACTTACCCTTCACAAAACCATGCTGACTATCTCCAATCAATTCATTACTCTCCAAATAACTATAAATCCTATCCCTAATAATTTTTCTAATACTTTGCCCACGATAGAAGTAAGACTCACCGGTCTATAATTCCTGGGAAAGTCTCTATTCCCCTTCTTAAACAATGGGACAACATTCGCTGTCCTCCAGTCTTCTGGCACTATACCTGTGACCAAAGACGACCTGAAGATCAGAGCCAGAGGCTCTGCAATCACCTCTCTTGCCTCCCAGAGAATCCTAGGGTAAATCCCGTCCGGCCCAGGGGACTTATCTATTTTCAAACCCTCAAGAATATCTAGCACATCCTCCTTATCTACTTCAATACTATCCAGTTTACAACCCTGTAACCCAGTGTTCTCCACAACTACATTTACGTCTCCCTGCGTGAATACCGAAGAGAAATATTTGTTCAGTGCCTCTCCAGTCTCTTCCAGCTCCACACACCACTTCCCACTGCTGTCTCTGACTGGCCCTAATCTTGCCCTAACCAATCTTCTATTCTTAACATATCTAAAGAAAGCCTTAGGATTCTCCTTAATCCTATCAGCCAAAGTCTTCTCGTGTCCTCTTTTAGCTCTTCTTAACTCACTCTTTAGCTCCCTCCTGGCTAATCTATAGCTTTCCAGTGCACTACCTGAGCCTTCAAGCCTCATCCTGACATAAGCCTTTTTCCTTTTAACCAGCGAATCAACTTTTTTAGTGCAGCACGGTTCCCTCACTCGACCATTTCCTCCTTGCCTGACAGAGACATACTTATCAAGGACTCGCAGCAGCTGTTCCTTGAATAAACTCCACATTTCGGATGTTCCCAGCCCCTGTAGTTTCCTAGTCCAACCTATGCTCCCTAATTCTCTCCTAATAGCATCATAATTACCCTTCCCCCAGCTATAACTACTGCCCCTAGATTCATGCCTATCCCTTTCCATCACTGAGGTGAACGTAACCGAATTGTGGTCACTATCACCAAAATGCTCACCAACTTCCAAGTCTAACACCTGGTCTGGCTCATTTCCCAGCACCAAATCCAATATAGCCTCACCTCTAGTTGGCCTATCTACATACTGAGTCAAAAAACCTTCCTGCACACTTTGTGTAAAAACTGACCCCTCTAACGAGCTAGAGCTATAGCTATTCCAATCAATATTAGTAAAGTTAAAGAAGGATGTGGAAACTTTGGAAAGAGTGCAAAGAAGGTTCATCAGGATGTTGCCTGGTCTCAAGGGTGTTTATTCGGAGAAGAGGTTGAATGAACTAGGATTGTTCCCACCGGAAAGGCTGAGACGGGATCTGATAGAAGTCTACAAAATTATGAGAGGCATAGACAGGGTGGATAGTCAGAGGCTTTCTCCAAGGTTGGAAGTGTGACTTACAAGGGAGCATAGGCTCAAGGTGAGAGGGGAAGGTTTAAGGGAGATGTTCAGGGGAAGTTTTTCATGCAGAGTGCTGGGTGCTTGGAAGATGCTGCCAGAGGAAGTGGTGGAAGCAGGCACATTAGCAACATTTAAGAGATACCTGGATGAGTACATGAATAGGGAGGGAATAGAGGAATATGAACAGAGGAACGGCAGAAGGCTTTTTCTTTAGTTTGGTTAGGGCATCATGATCAGCCCAGGCTTGGAGGACCGAAGGGCCTGTTCCTATGCTGTATTTTTTTTGTTCTTTGACATAGTCCTCATGTCACAGCAGACCTGATGATGTTGCACTCCAAAAGTAACTTTCAACCAATCAAGCTAAAAAATCCCTGCTTGATGGTTTGGCCACTTTTGTAAAAGACTCAAGTCTTTAGTATATCTGAGTAATGCATGCAGCTTTCCAGGCTGTAGTCCTTTTCAGTCTGCCCTCATAATGTTTCCATTAGCTCCTGCAGTTGTGTGCCGCACACTATTTGTGTTCAGCTTGCCTTTGTGTCTGGCAGCCACATGAATTTTGTAGATTAACTTCTTCCCTGCTGGTTCTGTTTCCAAGTTAGGTTTTTCCAGATCTTATGGAACTGTGTTTCTTATTGTTCAAGAAAATTTCAATGAATCCTTTTGCAATTCACGTAAACTCTTTATGGTACTTTTCAAATGTTCCTAAAAAGAATTATAGATCTCACAGACATTTTACCATTGACCTTTTGAAGAAAGTTTACAGCTGGGATTCTCCCAAAAAAAAAACTAAGTGCCCAATGGGTAGGAAAACAGGAGAATTTCCCACCCATTGATTTTGGGCATACTCACTTGAATGAATTTCCAACACTCTGAGCATTGCAGAGTGCCTCAGCATGATGCCCTCTGAAAAGTAGGGGTGAGGACCTATTCCCGCCTGAGATGCTGGCAGGTTAGTGCTGAGCAGGCCACTGTGCTTGTGCCAATCAGTCAGTCTGGGCACCCCCTTTCACCATTTTCCCGATCATTGGCCTCTGATTTCTGCCTTTTCTCCAACCTCCCTGATTGTTGGCCTTCCCAATCCCCCTCTACTGATCGTTGGCCTCCCAGTCCTCCCCAGGACCTTCCCGACATCCCTCTCCATGCGCTGACCGGGCCCGACACCCCCTCCCTCCCAAATGGCCAGCCCCGATTGCCCTCCTCCTTCCATCTCCACTTGCAGAGTGGTAGCTCATCCGCCCCCCACCAATTGCCCCTGCAATATACCCTGCCTCCTCAGAATGATCTGACCCCATCCCCTTGGCTCTGCCCAGTGGCTAGTGGGCAGTACCAATCTGTCCCTTGGCTACTGCCAGGGTATCAGGCTGGCACTGCCCAAAGGGCACCCGCTCTTGCCCCTGACCTTCTCAGTGGCCTCTGTTCCCACCAGTGGGATGAGGGGGTGAAGACATCTGTTCCCTGTAAGTGGGGAGCAGTTACAAATAAACCACTCTCGGAGAGATGGGGTGGGGAAGGGGGGTGTGGGTGGGATAGGAGGGTGGGGAAGGGATAGGAGGGTGGGGTTGGAGACATCAGTGAGCCTGGAGAATACCGTCCCGGGCCCGCGAATGAGATGAAAATGCCAATTTCAATGGCATTTTCACCTGATAACCAGCTCTGCACATATTTCCAGCACAGGGCTGATTGCGCTAAAAAGAAGCATCCAGGAACCTCACAAAATGCCTCCTGCTGATGTCTCCTTGGCCTGCCGCTCAAGCAGTGCACCAGCCCACATCTCTGTTACTGCATTGCATCCAAGTCAAATGTCATGACACTTTATTTTTTTCTTTTGCTGATTTATTATTCATTCGATTCTATCTTACAGGAGCTGGAGGCAGAGCGTGTGCAGCTGATAGAGGAAGTCACTGCCAACAAACGCAAAATGAAGGAGTTGGAAAATAATCTGCTATTCAAGCTCAGCACAACCGAAGGTAAAAAGACTTACTGCTTCACTATTTCACATATTCAGCTGTTACAATCCCTGCCCCTGATATGTTGAACCAGGTAGCTAAAAACAATTATTGATTTGAATAAGCTATCACCTGAAGATCTATGCCAGTCTGACTTTGGTAAAGGAAAGGTATCATTATACCTTCAAATAGTCTGTCAAAAAAAATCTTCTAAGTGGGGAGATAATACTCTTCTGAACCATAGACGCTGACATTGTGTCAGATTAGTTATTTCTGTTATATAAACACTTGGTAGAATCATAGAATCATAGAAAAACTACAGCACAAACAGGCCCTTCGGCCCACAAGTTGTGCTGATCATATCCCTACCTACCAGGCCTATCTATAACCCTCAATCCCATTAAATCCCATGTACTCATCCAGAAGTCTCTTGAAAGACCCTAACGAATTCACCTCCAATACCACCGACTGCCGATTCCACTCACCCACCACCTTCTGAGTGAAAAACTTACCCCTGATATCTCCTCTGTACCTACTCCCCAGCACCTTAAACCTGTGTCCTCTTGTGGCAGCCATTTCAGCCCTGGGAAAAAGCCTCTGAGAATCCACCCGATCAATACATCTCAACATCTTATACACCTCTATCAGGTCACCTCTCATCCTTCGTCTCTCCAAAGAGAAAAGACCGAGCTCTCTCAACCTATCCTCATAAGGCATGCCACCCAATCCGGGCAACATCCTTGTAAATCTCCTCTGCCCCCTTTCAATGGCTTCCACATCCTTCCTATAATGAGGCGACCAGAACTTCGATGTTGTGGCCATTTCAGAGTCATGGATAGAGCAGGGACAGGAATGGTTGTTGCAGGTTCCGGGGTTCAGATGTTTCAGTCAGAGCAGAGAAGGTGGTAGAAGAGGGGGAGGTGTGACATTGTTAGTCAAGGACTGTATTACGGTGGCAGAAAGGACGTTTGATGTGGACCTGTCTATTGAGGTAGTATGGGCTGAGATTAGAAACAAGAAAGGAGAGATCACACTGTTGGGAGTTTTTTATAGGCCTCCAAAATGTTCCAGAGATGTAGAGGAAGGGATTGCAAAGATGATTCTGGATAGGTGTGAAAGTAACAGGGTAGTTGTTATGGGGGACTTTAACTTTACAAATATCGATTGGAAAAGCTATAGCTCAAGCACCTTAGAGGGGTCAGTTTTTGTCCAGTGTGCAGGAAGGTTTCCTGACACAGTATGTAGATAGGCCAACAAGAGGTGAGGCTACATTGGAATTGGTACTGGGTAATGAACCAGACCAGGTGTTAGACTTGGAGGTAGGTGAGCACTTTGGTGATAGTGACCACAATTCTGTTACGTTTACCTTAGTGATGGAAAGGGATAGGCATATACTGAAGGGCAGAAGTTATAGCTGGGGGAAAGGTAATTATGAGGCTATTAGGCAAGATTTAGGATACATAGGGTGGAGTAGGAAACTGCAGGGGCTGGGAACATCTGAAATGTGGAGCTTATTCAAGGAGCAGCTACTGCGAGTCCTTGATAAATATGTACCTGTCAGGCAGGGAGGAAGTGGTCGAGCAAGGGAACCGTGGTGTACGAAGGAAGTTGAATCTCTGGTGAAGAGGAAGAAGGTGGCTTATGTAAAGATGAGACGTGAAGGCTCAGTTAGGGCACTGGAGAGTTATAAATTAGCCAGGAAGGAGCTAAAGAGAGAGTTAAGAAGAGCCAGAAGAGGACATGAGATGACTTTGGCAGATAGGGTCAAGGAAAATCCTAAAGCTTTCTACAGGTATGTCAAGAATAAAAGATTGATTAGGGCAAGATTAGGGCCAGTCAGAGACAGCAGTGGGAAGTTGTCCATGGAGCCTGAAGAGATAGGAGAGGCACTGAATGAGTATTTTTCGTCAGTATTCATGCAGGAAAAAGTGTATTCGAGGAGAATACTGTGATACCAGGTAGTAGGCTAGACAGGATTGAGGTACATAAGGAGGAGGTGTTAGCAATTCTTGAGAGTGTGAAAATAGATAAGTCCCCTGGGTCGGATGGGATTTACCCTAGGATTCTCTGGGAGGCTAGGGAGGATATTGCAGAGCCTTTGGCTTTGATCTTCATGTCATCATTGGCTTCAGGTATAGGGCTGGAAGACTGGAGGATAGCAAATGTTGTCCCCTCGTTCAAGAAGGGGAGTAGAGACCATCCTGGGAATTATAGACCAGTGAGCCTTACTTCTGTGGTGGGCAAAGTTTTGGAAAGAATTATAAGGGATAGGATTTATAATCATCTAGAGGGAAATAAATTGATTAGAGATAGTCAACACGGTTTTGTGAAGGGTAGGTCGTGCCTCACGAACCTTATTGAGTTTTTTGAAAAGGTGACCAAAGAGGTGGATAAGGGTAAGGCAGTTGACGTGGTGTATATGGATTTTAGCAAAGCGTTTGATAAGGTTCCCCATGGTAGGCTACTACAGAAAATGCAGATGCATGGGATTGAGGGTGGTTTAGCGGTTTGGATCAGGAATTGGCTAGCTGATAGAAGAGAGACGGTGGTGGTTGATGGGAAATATTCAACCTGGAGTTCAGTTACAAGTGGTGTACCTCAGGGATCTGTTTTGGGGCCACTGCTGTTTGTCATTTTTATAAGTGACCTAGATGAGGGTGTAAAAGGATGGGTTAGTAAATTTGCTGACGACACCAAAGTTGGAGGAGTTGTAGACAGTGAGGATGGATGTTACAGTTTGCAGCGGGACATAGATAAGCTGCAGAGCTGGGCTGAGAGGTGGCAAATGGACTTTAATACGGAAAAGTGTGAGGTGATTCACTTTGGTAAGAGTAACAGGAGTACAGAATATAGGGCTAATGGAAGGGCTCTTAGTAGTGTCGATGAGCAGAGAGATCTCGGGGTACATGTGCATAGATCCCTGAAAGTTGGCACCCAGGTTGATAAGGTTGTTAAGAAGGCGTACGGTGTGTTAGCTTTTATTGGTAGAGGGATTGAATTTCGGAGCCGTGAGGTCATGTTACAACTGTACAAAATTCTGGTGCGGCCGCACTTGGAGTATTGCGTACAGTTCTGGTCACCGCACTATAAGAAAGATGTGGAGGCATTGGAAAGGGTGCGGAGGAGGTTTACCAGGATGTTGCCTGGTATGGTGGGAAGGTCTTATGAGGAAAGGCTGAGGGACTTGAGGTTATTTTCATTGGAGAGAAGAAGGTTACGAGGTGACCTGATTGAGGCATACAAGATGATCAGAGGGTTAGATAGGGTGGACAGTGAGAGCCTTTTACCTCGGATGGTGATGGCTAACACAAGGGGACATAGCTTTAAATTGAGGGGTGGTAATTATAGGATGGATGTCAGAGGTAGGTTCTTTACTTAGAGTGTAGTAAGGGTGTGGAATGCCCTGCCTGCAGCAGTTGTGGACTCGCCAACTTTAAAAGCGTTCAAATGGTCAGTGAATAGGCATATGGATAATATTGGAATAGTTTAGGTTAGAGGGTCATTAGATTGGTTCCATTGGTCGGCGCAACATCGAGGGCCGAAGGGCCTGTACTGCGCTGTAATGTTCTATGTGCCATGATCTATGAACTGCGCACAGTACTCTAAATGGGGTCTGACAAGGGTCTTATACAGCTGCAGCATTATCTCCCGACTCCTAAGCTCAATCCCTTGATTAATGAAGGCCAGAACACCATACACCTTCTTATCAACATCTTCTACCTGCGAGGCCAATTTAAGAGTCCTATGGACCCAGACCCCAAGGTCCTTCTGCTCCTCAACACTGCTAAGAGTCTTACCCTTGATATTATACTCCTTCATCCCATTGGACCTGCCAAAATGGACCACTACACATTTATCCGCGTTGATGTCCATCTGCCACTTCTCCGCCCAGTCTTGCATCCTATCTATGTCACGCTGCAACTTCTGACATCCCTCCAAACTACCCACAACACCACCAACCTTTGTGTCACCGGCAAACGTACCAACCCATCCCTCCACTTCCTCATCCAGGTCATTTATAAAAATCACAAACAGCAAGGGTCCTAGAACAGATCCCTGGGGCACTCCACTGGTGACCGACCTCCATGCAGAAAAAGACCCATCCACAACCACTCTCTGCCTTCTGTGGGCAAGCCAGTTCTGGATCCACAAAGCAACGTCCCCTTGGATCCTATACCCCCTCACTTTCTCAATAAGCCTTGCATGGGGGACCTTATCGTATGCCTTGCTGAAGTCCATATAAACCACATCCACCACTCTTCCTTCGTCAATGTGTTTAGTCACATTTTCAAAAAACTCAACTAGGCTCGTAAGGCACGATCTGCCTTTGACAAAGCCGTGCTGACTACTTTTGATCATACTATACTGCTCTAAATGTTCATAAATCCTGTCTCTCAGGATCTTTTCCATCAACTTACCAACCACTGAGGTTAGACTCACCAGTCGATAATTTCCTGGGCTATCTCTATTCCCTTTCTTGAATATTGGAACCACATCCTCAATCCTCCAATCCTCTGGATCCTCTCCCATCTCCATCGAAGAAGCAAACATCATTGCCAGGGACTCTGCAATCTCTTCCCTCACCTCCCACAGTAACCTGGGGTACATCCCATCCAGTCCCGGTGACTTATCTATCTTGACGTTACTCAAAAGTTCCAACAAATCCTCTTTCTGAATGTCCTCATACTCAAGCTTTTCCGCCCACCGCAAGCCTGCAGTACAACCACCAAGATCTTTTTCCACCCTGAATACCGAAGTAAAGTATTCATTGAGCACCTCTGCTATTTCTACCGGTTCTATACAAACTTTCCCACCTTCACATTTTATAGGTCCTATTCCTTCACATCTCATCCTTTTACTCTTCACACATTGGTAGAACGCCTTAGGGATTTCCTTAATCTTACCTGCCAAGGCCTTCTCATGACCCCTTCTGGCTCTCCTAATTTCCTTCTTTGTTAATTGAAATTATAATGATGAGGAATGAGGTCTTGATCAGCTCAATGGGCTTCTTTTCAGGCTCCCTGGTGGATGATGAGTCTTTGATTGGAGTTCTTCAGATAACAAAGACAACAGCAACTGAAGTTAGTGAGAAGTTGCATGTAGCAGCAGAGACAGAAATCAAGATTAACACGGCACAGGAGGAATACCGACCAGCAGCCACTCGTGGCAGTATCCTGTATTTCCTCATCACTGAAATGAGCATGGTTAACATCATGTACCAGACGTCACTTGCACAATTTTTGAAATTGTTCGACCTCTCCATGGCCAGGTATGCTTCTCAATAGTGTTAGGGTGAAATATTACCAGGTTTCTTATAATGGAAAGAAATTTATAGATTATGAACGTGCAAACATGCAAAAAAGGAGCAGAAGCCATTTAGCCCCATGAACCTGCACTGCCATTCCATAAGACCATGGCTGATCTGTTTATGTTGAGCTTCACACTCCCATCTACCCTCAATAGCATTTGACTGGCTTGCCCAGAATCTGAGTACCGCTGTCTTTAAAATATTCAGTGATCCCACTTCCACTGCCTTCTGAGGCAGAGTTCCAAAGTTACACAATCTTCTGAGAGAAGAAATGTCTCCTCATCTCTGTCCTATAAGAGCAAGTTCTAATTTAAAACTGCACCCCTAGTTCTGGATTCACCCACAAGAGGAAACATCTTTTCAACTCTACTCTGTTAAAATCATTCAGGATCATACATACTTCAATCAAGTCATCACTCACTCTTCTAAACTCTAGTGGAAACAAGTCCACTCTTTTCAACCTATCATCCTAAGACAAACCACCCCTTCCAGGTATCAGTCTAGGAAACCTCCTCTGAACAATCTCCAATACATTTACATCCTTCCTTACATGAGACCAAAACAGCACACAGTATTCGAGAGGCAATACCACCGATATCCTGTATAAATGAAGCATCCTGGAAGTTAATAGGACAACTTGATCAGGTGTTTAAGATTGCAAATGGCCTCCTTTTGTTTACTAGCCAGGAAATAGAATATAGGAGCAGGGAGATTATGCTGCAAGTACATAGGTCACAATTTGAGTATTGTGTACAGTTCAGGTCACCTCATTATGGAAAAGAAATCATTGATTCAAGGCACACTAGGCCAATATTTATTACCAATCTGCAGTTGTCCCTGATTGATGAATTGTTTTCTTGAACTGCTGCATTCTATCTGGTGTAAGTATATCCACACTGCGGTTGGGGAGGGTATTCCAGAATTTTGACCCAGCAACAGAGAAGGAACAGCTACACATTTCCAAGTTAGGATAGTGAGCAGTTTGAAGGGATGTTTCCAGGTGATGGTGTTGTGAGAAACACAGTTAAACTGTGAGCTCACAGTTAAACAATTTAGTCAAGTCAAGTTCTGAAGGAGCAAGATTTTATTTGTCGTTCTTGCAAGACCGGGTGTCTAGTCAAAATAGGCACACCTTACATAGATTTGCAGCACATTTTATACTGTTTTTCAAACATTGTGATGGCTTGTATTGTGTTATTCCCCCTTATTTGGCTGTTAACCTTGTTAACTTTAAACACTGTAAATGGCTTGTATTGTGTCATTCCTTCAATTAACACTCTCTCAACTCCCATTTTGCGCTTAATCTCATCACTGCGGTTATCTGTTTCGTGTAACCTAGTTAACTGTCTGTCATGTGCCTCCCCCTTTCTGTATGCTGCTGAACTCGTCCATCACTGCTGATTGTACTGTTAGCTCTTGCAGCCTTAAAAATTACACTACTTCTCACAATCCCCCCTTTTCTTTTTACTGTCTGTAATTTTTCACTAGCATCCCTTTTTCCAGGTTTAGTCCAGATATGCGCGAGTAGGTTGTTCCAGTTTGGCTAACATACTATTCACTTGCTCGTCCCAATCTTATATAATTTATCCAATCTACGTTCTTATTTATTGTTACCCACCAAAACAAGGATTCAAACCCAGCTGTAATCTGATTTCGAGCTTTAAATTCATCTGGAACTCCCCGAGGCACTCCTATGGGATCTAGATATATCTTTTCATCAAAAGAAATTCCTATCACTGATCTCTTGTTTTTCCTGATCCTTTTGATTTTTCAAATGCCAGGGTAAATGGTATAGCCAATTGGACAATTGCACATGTACCTTTCCACTGAGGGGGTAGAGTTGGCCTCAGTACCCTTCCTCCACAATACCACCATATATCTGCTCTGGGGATTTTCAATGATGAATAGTTCCCTCCCATTCCGTTCTCTGTAATGCTCCTGACCTCTGAGCATGATTCTAACTCCCCCATATTATGAGTTAACTCTGCCCTTTGTCGGTTCACACATGAAGTGTGATTCACAACGGCAGTGAGAAACTGAGGGGGAGTTTTTAAGTTCTTTGCTTCCACAGGAGGGAACATCAGGGATAGGGATGTGCAGTTCGGGTTGCCCCATGCTTCCTTTTCTTGATACAGGGCTAACATGCACTCCATACCTCTTCTGTCGCATTTCCATCCCAGAGGGAAGGGTACTATTTGGGCCACTGGCTTCCCAGACGCACAGGCATAGCAATTGCTTTTATTTAAGCTTTTTACAGTGTATTTGACCCATTCTACCCAGGCATTAGTCTCCTCATACCCAGTCTCTATTTCAAGGATTTGTTTTAGGTTGTTTACTTCGACCACTCTTACTGCCCTTGGGTCGTTTTGGGGAACCTTATCATTCTAGTCAGGTGTTTTCAAATTTTTATCTACATAGATTCGGAAACAACATTTCAATTTGCTATCTTTTCCTCCCTCCTTTACCCTAATTCCAAATACTGCCTGGTGCAATTGTTGGTCCCTGGTCTAGTTACCTGTAAAGAAGGGCCCACCAGCTATGGAGTACCGGGAGAGGTTCTTAGGATCTAAGACTGGACCGCTTATTTTTTTTTTCAGTCCATTTGGTCCCTATAAGATTGTATTCCTTATCTAGGCATTCTGATCTTACCCCAAGGATACTTTCCGTCGGCATAAAATTGTAAGGATTCTACCGAATATTTTTGCTGGCTCACCAGATCCCCACATATTACCAAAGAACACAGGTCTGTCTCTACTACCTGTGTTGTAGTGAGATCCAGAACCGTAACTGAGCTCATAGTGTTTCCCTTGTCCTCTTCTAACTTATCTGAATTATATCCCATACTTGTAAGTACTCTCTTGGACAAGAGGAAGGAAAGCATTATCCAGGTTACCCCTTCCATTCTATCCCTTTCTCGTTACCTTTTAGGAGAGAACTTAATTCAAAACAGTTCCTTTCCCGCGCTCACGCCGCAACTAAAAATTGATTATTTAGAGTCTTTTAAATTTCAGCTTCAAAGGTTCTTCAGTCAGTTTGACCATCCACGTGTTGGAATTATCTGGAGGTTTTACCAGTCCCTTGATTATAGTATGATGTGTCCACCCCTTTTCAGCAGTCCTGATTACTGTCTCAGTTGTTAGGAGTGCTTGATATGGTTCCTCCCATTCCGGTTGCAGCTTAGTTTCTTTCCATGACTTTACCAGGACCCAATCTCCTGGTTGAATTGTATGTACCGTGAAGTCGAGGGCTGGAGTCTGCGACAATAATCCTTGTTTCCTAAGGGAAGATATCGAGGAGGACAGGCCCAGTATATATTTCTTTACAAATTGATCATTCATTTCAGGAACCGGTAACTCCCCGACTGCCCCCATATAAGGTAGTCCAAATAGCATTTCATAGGGGGATAAACCCAAATCCTTTCGAGGAGCTGTACAAATACGCAAAAGTGCTTTTGGTAAGCACTTAGTCCAAGGGAGTTTCGTTTCTATTATCAGCTTAGATCCTCTGTCCACTTTAAAACATTAGGTTCTTCTTCTAACAGTTTCAAATATAGTTGTTTAGTTTTCTGTGCGTACCCTTTGATCCACAATCTACAGTATCCTACTAATCCCAAGAACCTCCTAAGTTCCTTTTTAGTCCATAGTATATTTAGATCTAGGATTCCTTGTATTCTTTCTGGATCTATTCTTCTCCTTCCCTCACTGATTAGGTGTCCAAGGTATTTAACTTCCTTCTCTACGTACTGCAGCTTTTTCTTTGACACCCTGAATCCCTGTTGTCCCAGATAATTCAATAAGCTATTTGTGGCTTCTATTACCTTTTCCTTTCCTCCTCCTGTTACTAGTAGGTCATCTACATATTGTAGTAACGTGATTTCATCAGGCTTTTTAAATCTTTCTAACACCTGCTCTAAGACTTGACCGAAAAGATTTGGGGACTCTGTGAACCCCTGTGGGAGCACTGTCCACCTGAACTGCTGTTTCCGTCCTGTGATAGGATTTTCCCACTCAAAAGCAAATAAGTCTCGACTTTCTTCCACCAGTGGGCATGTCCAAAATGCATCTTTTAGGTCCACTACACTGAACCATCCGTGATCAGGAGGAATCTTGCTTAATAAAATATAAGGATTAGGGACAATGGGGTGTCGCATCGTCACTATCTGGTTCAGGGCCCTTAGGTCCTGTACCAGGCGGTACGTTCCCTCAGGCTTCTTTACAGGCAATATAGGGGTATTATAAGGGGACATACAGGGTTCTAACAGTCCATCTCTAACCAATCCTTCAATTACTGGCTGTAATCCTTTTTTTCCTTGCAAAGGTATAGGGTATTGCTTAACACACACCGTCTCTCCTTTTTTTAAATTTATTTGCAGAGGAGGAGCGTCTAATCCCCCTCGGTTTCCTTCCCCTGCCCAGACTATCGGGTCTATTTGCTGTTCCTGTCCGTCTGTTAATACTGCCATGGTTACTGTTAATTGGTTCTTTTCTACTCCAATTGCCAAACCCAATTTAATTATTAAGTCTCTGCCTAATAAATTACTGCCAACTTCTGGTATGTATAAGAGTTGACCCTCTATCCGCTCAGTCTGGTATTTAAGCATAATCGGTTCAAACATGGGGACTGTAAAACCTTCCCCTTTTACCCCGATACCATTAATTTCTTATCGATTAACTTTATTCCTCTCGGTATAAAATTCAGAGAGGATCTAGTGGCCCCCGTATCCACCAGAAACACCGCATCTTCTTGTTGGGGACCCACCTGCAGATTTATCAAGGATTCCCGGTGGATCCCCGGGGGTAGGAACCCCTGACCTCCCTAGTCTTCATCCATACTCATGAGAGGGACTACCCTCTCTTTTTGTAATTCAGGGCACTGTCTTCTAAAATGTCCAACCATTCCACAGTGATAACACCCCTTTTGTTGGGTTCTTTATGTTACCCCACCTTTTAGTGCCCCACCTTTTCTACTTCCTCGTTCCTTCCTTTCAACATACTGATACCCTCGTGTCTTTCCCTCAGTTATTGGTTCCACCCTCTTCCTCACAATCTCATCTACGGCCGCTACCATTATCTTTGCCTTCTGTTTCTCTGTCTCATCTCAGTCAGCTCCTCTTTTTTTCCTTTTCTATAAAGATTGGATTCAATCCACGGGGCATTAGGGAAATAAGGGCCTGCATCCTAATTGGTTGTGGGTTTAGGGTTGCTTCTTTTGCTATTTCATTGGCTAGCCTGTCCACGGGCATCTCTTTGATCCTTTGGAATATTAAATGTCCCAAATATAACACCTGTGCTTATCGTCTACTATAAAGAAAAACTTATCCTGTGAGTTCAAGTTCAAAGCTATATCTAATACTATAAATACTTCCTGGGACAATGATAATACCAAAATTTGGCCTTTGAACTCCAGGGCTGGAGTTTTCCCAGTGACACTAGGATCTGATGTCTTTCCCTGGTGTGAAGTATTTAAATTGGTCAATGGATTATTCACTGTTCCTCTCCTCGTTACCGGAGCAAGGTTAAAGACCTTCTCCTCAGTATTAAAGTCACCCCCAGGCGCTGTGAGTTTCATGGTCATACTGCCGGGGTAGGGAGGTGATGTCCCTCTGCAGTAGTCTTCTAACACTTGGTTTTGTTTCTCCAGTTCCCTTACTCTGAATTCTAATTCCTTAATCTTTTTATCCCCACTCCACTTCTTACTGGAAGTGACTACTTGTTCAATTAGTCCAGCTAACTGATGTATTAACAATACTGCTATTTTCTTTGTTTGGTTTCTCTTTTCTAACTCTCTAATCTGTGATTCTGACGTTTTAATTTTCTCCTTGTCGTCAGCCCAATATTTTTTTTACCCGAGACTGAGATGTGTTCAATTAATCTGGTTTAAACCTGTTCAATTAATTCAAACTAAGAGAATTCCAATTTTCTTAGTTCTGTCCTTTTTTTTTCAATCATTTCCATTGTTGATCTAGTGGGTGAAATGGATCCCACCCCTAGGTCGCTCTTATCACAGTCCGGTGATACCTATCAGGGGTGATCAGTCCCCTCCGTACCACCGCTTACACTCGTGAGCTTACACCTTTAAGCTCACACTATTAAGCCGGCTTTCTCTCTTACTCACGTCTGAACATCACATCCCAGGCATCCTTCTCTAGCCTTTACACCCACTTCAAACTCCTGAGCTTTGCGTAGGGGGCTACCCCTCTTAACAACTGGTCTAGGGCTAGGTGTAAAGACAGATGCCTCCTTGTCTGTACATGCTCAGCTCAGACCTCGCACACACACTCACACTTTTTCATCACAGATGAGCACCTACTGTACTTTGATTCACTCCCTTAAATTTGGTAATCTGTTCCGGAGCTCCAGTTGTGGCCATTCAACCGGACCCGTAAACAGATCCCAGGTTTCAGCACCAATCCTTGTAGGTAAAGATACCTCTGAGACTAATTGTGAGTCAAAGTACAGCAGTTTAATTAACTAAAGCCTGATTCAGAAAATCCAAAATAAGATTTATTTTTATCACCATTAAATATCCTCACTAAATCAAGACCCTTGCACCTTCTTACAATTCTGGTACAATAAAACAAAACATCACTTGGAGCACAGATGCACGAAGAAATACTGAAAGCATTCTAATGTGCAATCTATATGTTTAATTATTTCTACAGCTCTGCCTTTGTAACCAACACAGGCAAGTACAAAATCAAATCTACTATGTGCCTAAATGGTTATCTCTCCTCACAACTTTAAGATGCAATATAATGCCACCTTTCCCACTTGGCAGAATTCAAATCTCTGTCCAATCCCTACATAATTTAGTAAACTTAAAAACTTAAAGCAATTCACTTTGATTGGCTATATCTATTACATCACATGAGGGTCTCAATTACACAGTTACACCCTCTCTCTCTCTCTCTCTGTACCATACAGAGTCAGCCTGCTTGTCTCTTTTTAACCCTTTACTGATGGGAGCTCACTGGCCTCTAATAAATTTGACCATGTTTGATTCGGGTGCCTCATGTCGTGACAAATCCCTTTCTCTCTCAAACAGTCATATAGTCATGCACAATTCCAAATACATAACCACTATTAGCGTTCTCCCCGCACCTCAGTAAAAGCCCATGTCAGGGTTCCCAGTTCCACTGACATACTTCTCTCTACCTCTTTCTGCTCAGACCAATTGTAGGTCCATCCCATTCATGCTGATCCATCTATATACTTCGTGACCCATCCACAAACTCCAGTGCCTCTAGGGGCACCTCCCTTATTCGACTTTCCTCTGCTCCCTCATCACATAACCTCCCCCGCAGCCCCTAAATTAACATTATCCAGCAACTTGCATGATCAATTCCTTCCTGGGACGCCGGCTGCTTCTGTCTCACATATTTATTAAGAATCTGACAAACCCAATCCTCAACCGAACCGTACTTTGGCCAGAAGATGGACGGACTCCTGATTGGTTCCTTCACCCAAACAAAACACAATATTTCATCATTGTCGTCTTGTTTTTATCCCTAGTACAAGTACTAGTGCCCAAACCTTCCAACATCCTTCCCAACGGACTTTCTGGAGGGATGTTCCCTGGGGCCCCACCCTTCTTCCAACATCCGTCCCAAAGGACTTTCTGGAGGGATGTTCCCTGGGGCCCCACCCTTTCTCCGCGGATTCCCAGCACCTTTCCCGGGGGACTTTGTCCTACTACCCCCACTTCCCATGGTTTACCTACCATGACCCGGTCGCCAAGGCAATACTTAAATGTCACTTTTCTTACCTTGGTCCACAGCGTTGCCCGACCACACGACGGTGCCTATCGTTTCCCACTTACTCGTTCAGAACAACTTTCCTAGGATTCTCAACAGTCAGTGGCAGAGAAGTCCACCGATGAACACCTGGGACCATTCAATTTGGAACGGGACGCGTCTTCCCAGTTGTCACCGGCAACCTCCCTACCAGGGATGTTAGGATCCCGGACGAGCCCCCAATTGTGAGAAACACAGCTCACAGTTAAACAATTTAGTCAAGTCAAGTTCTGAAGGAGCAAGATTTTATTTGTCGTTCTTGCAAGACCGGGTGTCTAGTCAAAATAGGCACACCTTACATAGATTTGCAGCACATTTTATACTGTTTTTCAAACATTGTGATGGCTTGTATTGTGTTATTCCCCCTTATTTGGCTGTTAACCTTGTTAACTTTAAACACTGTAAATGGCTTGTATTGTGTCATTCCTTCAATTAACACTCTCTCAACTCCCATTTTGCACTTAATCTCATCACTGCGGTTATCTGTTTCGTGTAACCTAGTTAACTGTCTGTCATGTGCCTCCCCCTTTCTGTATGCTGCTGAACTTGTCCATCACTGCTGATTGTACTGTTAGCTCTTGCAGCCTTAAAAATTACACTACTTCTCACAGTGTTTGCATATGTCTGCTGCCCTTGTCCTTCTAGGTGATTTGATTTGTAATTATTAGTATACAGTGAAAAGTATTGTTTCTTGCATGCCATACTGACAAGACATATCGTAGAGAAGGAAAGAGTCTCACATTCCGAGGGTAAAGTCCAATAGGTTTATTTGGTAGTACAAATTTTCAGAGCACTGCTCCTTCATCAGGTTCTAAAAGTTCATGCTACCAAATAAACCTGCTGGACTTTAACCTGATGTTGTGAGACTATTTATGTGCCTACCCCAGTCCAACACCAGCATCTCCCACATCATAGAAAAGGAAAGTAAAGGGTGCAAAATGCAATGCTATAGTCATAGCTAGTCATAGCTAAATGATAGAGGTTAGGTATTTGGAAAATCCCTGCAATGCATCATGTAGATGACATACACTGCTGTCACTGCTCATCAGTGGTGGAGGGATTGAATATTTGTGAAAGGGTAGCAATTAAGCGGCTGCTTTTTCCTGGATGGTGTCAAGTTTCTCGAGTGTTGTCATCCAGGCAAGTGGAGAGTATTCCATTACACTCCTAACTTGTGCCTTATAGACGGTGGACAGGCCTTGGGGAGTCAGAAGGTGAGTCACTCATCACAGGATTCCAAGCTTCTGACCTACTATTACAGCCACAATTTTTATGTGGCTCGACCAGTTGAGTTTCTGATTTTGATAGTGGGGGATTCAGTAATTGTAATGCAATTGAGTGTTAAGGTGCAATGATTAGATAGTCTCTCGTTAGAGATGGTTATTGACTTGCACTTGTGTGGCATGGATGTTACGTGCCATTTGTTACCCCAAGCCTGGATATTGTCCAGGTTTTGCATTCAGACATGCACTTCTTCAGTATCTGAGGAATCGTGAATGTTGCTAAACATTGTGCAGTCATCAGTGAACATCCACATTTCTGACCTTATGATGAAGCAGCTGAAGATGGTTGAGCCTAGGACACTACCCTGAGGAACTCCTGCAGTGATGTCCTGGAGCTGAGATGGTTGACTTCCAACACCTCAACTATTTTCCTTTGTGCCAGATATGACTCCAAACAATGAAGACTTTTTCCCCCTGATCCCCGTTGATTTCAGTTTTGATAGCGCTCTTTGATGCCACGTCTAGGCAAATGCTGCCTTGATGTCAGTTGCAATAATCGTGTTGTGGTCTCTCTAATGCCTTGTAAAAATGAAGCACAACATCCTTCCTTTTATGTCCAATTTCTCTCATAATGAAGAATAGCATTCTATTAGCCTTCTTAATTACTCACTGCACCTATATACTGACATTTTGAGATTCATGCACTAGAGTACCCAGGCTACTCTGCACCTTGGAATTCTGCAGCAATTCGCCATTTAAATAATAATTTTTTTTTATTCCTCCTTCCAAAATAAAGAACTTTTCCTGCATTATACTCCATCTGCAAGATTTTTATTTAATCACTCAACCTACTTATACCCATCTGCAACCTTATTTTATCCTTTTAACAACATACTCTTTTACCTTTCTTCATGACATCTTCAAATTTACCACAAAGCTTTCACTTCCCTCATCTAAGTCATTGATATAAACTGTAAAACATTGCAGCCCAAGTTCCGACCATTTACTCATCATATCAAATCCAATTTTACATATTCTTTGTTTTTCTACCAGCCAAACAATCTTCACTATATGTTAATATGTTACTCCCTTCACCATGAGATTCTATTTTACATAATAATCTTTGGTGTGGCACCTTATCAGATGTCTTCTGAAAATCCAAGTCCAATATGACTACAGGCTCCCCTTTATGCACAGCACTTTTTACACCTTCAAAAAATGACAATAAATTGGTAAATCATGACTTCTCTTCCTGATTTATTTGAGTTTCTCCAAGTGTCCAGCATAATCTCCTAAATGAAAATTCGAATAGTTCCTCATGACAGCACAGTGGCACAAGGGTTAGCATTGTTGCCTCACACCACCAGGGACCCTGATTTGCTTCCAGTCTTGGGAGATTGTCTGCGTGGAGTTTTATCTGGGTGCTCTGGTTTCCTCCCACAGTCCAAACATGTGCAGGTCAGGTGGATTGGCAATGTGAAATTGTCACTTTGTGCTTCAAAATCATATCCTTTCTGGATGCAACTTTGTATGGCTCCTGATCCAAGCAAGATCACAAGAAACTACAAAGAGTCCATCAGGCAAACTAGCATCCGATCCATTGGCTCCATTTAAACTTTCCACTGTCTCAGCAAAGCAGCCAGCATAATCAAGGACCCTATGCACCCCAGACATTCTCTCTTCCACCTTCTTTTGTTGTGAAAAATATACAAAAGTCTGAGGTCACGTACCAACCAACTCAAAAACAGCTTCTTCCCTGCTGCCATCGGACTTTTGAATGGACCTACCATATATTAAGCTGATCTTTCTCTATACCCTTGCTATACCTGTAACACTGTATTCTGGATCCTCTCCTTTCTTTCTCCCCTATGTATGCTGTGAAAGATATGGTTTGTCAATATGTTTTGTCTGCTCACAAGAAACAATACTTTTCATTGTATCTCAATACATCTGACAAAAGTAAATTAATTAAATTCAATTCCTTGTTCGCCTTCTCACATTCTGTTGTCAAGTACAATGATTGTTTTACACACAGTAAATTAGGCAATAGCTTCAATAATGTAGCTAAGTTTGGAACAAATTTTCGATAATAATTTACTAATTCCTGAAAGGACCTCAATTGCATCACATTCTTCAGTCATGGTGCTTCTAAAATAGCTTTTATCTTTTACCGTGCTTGATGTAAGCTTTTACTATTAATAATGTGACCCAATACTGGACTGACATATGGAAAAGTTTCTTTTTGATACGCAGGTCATGCCCTTGAAGATGTTCCACTGTTGCATCTAAATTATTCTCATGTATTATACACCAGAAAGGCCACTTAAAATCTGATCCATCGATCTTTGGAATAGGGTCTGGTGCAAATGTTAATCCAAAAGGCAATCTTTTACAATGAAAATGACCATTATTAGTAATGATGGTAAGCAATAGCCATAAGACATAGGAACAAAATTAGGCCACTTAGCCCATCATGTCTGCTCCACCATTCAATCATGACTGATATTTTTCTCATCCCCATTCTCTTGCCTTTTCTCCATAACCCCTGATCCCCTTATTAATCAAGAACCTATCTATCTCTGTCTTAAAGACATTCAATGACCTGGCCCCCACAGCCTTTTGCAGCAAAGAATTTCACAAGTTCGCCACTCTCTAGTTGAAGAAATTCCTCCTCATTTCTGCTTTAAGGAATTGCCCCTTTAGCCTGAGGCTGTGCCTTCTGGTTCTAGTTTTTTCCTACTAGTGGAAACGTCCTCTCCACGTCCACTCTATCCAGGCCTCGCAGTATCCTATAAGTTTCAATAAGATACCCCCTCATCCTTCTAAACTCCAACAAGTACAGACCCAGAGTCCTCAACTGTTCCTCATACGACAAGCTCTTCTTTCCAGGGATCATTCTTGGATCCCTGGACCCTTTCCCCGACCCCCCACGCCATGGGAGGCAGATTGCCCGCCGAGAGGCAGATTCACCCTCCAGGAGCCAGGCCTCATCCCAGCCCACCCCAATCGTTGGCCTCCCTCTAGCTCCCAACGATCCTATCTGCAGAGTGGCAGCAGGACACCTCACCATTTGCATCTAGGTCCTGCCATTATATGCCCTGCCCCTCTGCCCTGCCTGCTTGGCACTACTGTATGCCTGGTGGGTAGTGCCAATGTGCCCCCTGGCCATGGGACCTTTGCCCCTTGGCCAGTTCTGGGGGCAGAGGTTGGCACTGCCAGATGCCCATGTCTAGGGGGAACCACCTCCCACCACTTGACCCCCTTGGGGGCCCAGTTGCCCCCCTCCCCCCTTAACTCGAGCAGGGTCTCCCTCTAGTTCCCTGCAAGTGGGGAGCTACTCAAAACCCTGCGGGAATGAAATACTCCTGGCGGGGTGAAAGATGCTATCAGGACCGGAGAATGTCTTGCTTGGTCCAATAATGAGATTGAGCTAAGATTAAAAAGGGATTTAAATCACTTGCCTGTCTTCCCGCTGGATTCCAGCGCAGGGATGGGAGAATCAGGCCCTATGTGCTTCACCCTGGATGTATAAGACATTCATCATATTTCTGGACATTCTCTTCTTCGTGGTCATAATTCCTTTCTTCAACATTGTAAATTCCTTTTGTAAAATACAATATATTCTCCCTGAACGAACCTGGATTCTGCTTCTGAATATTCTCTCAAGGGAAGCTAGTCTAGCCCAAGCTTTTCCAATATGACCCATTTTACTACAATTCTTGCACTGCTCCAGCATTTGGGCACATCTGTGACATGTTGTTTTGATTTCTTATGGGCAGTTCTCAACTTGTGAATCTTCATTCCTGTACCAACTTTTTGAAGCTCTTTAGCAGTCAGTTCCATAAACACTGCAATTTCTACTGTTGTCTTTAAAGACAGAGCATATTCAATAGGCAATCTTACTTTGATAGCCTAATTTTGGAGACCGCAAACTATACATTCTTGAAAAGTATCTTCTAATAACTGACTAAACTCACAACGTTATGCCAGCCTTTTTAAGGTTTCCACAAACTGAGAACTGCTTTGCTATCTACTTGATCCCTTCTTCAGTGAAACAGGACCCTGCGATGATCAGTGGCTTTGGGGAGTGATTCTCTTCAGGGATCTTTATCAATTCATCATAAGTTCTGGCTCCTGGCTTTGCTGGATAAGCTGAGTTCTGGAGCAAATTAAAGGTTTTACTCCCTATCGTACTGAGAAAAACTGGTACAAGAAACTCTTTTGCAATTTATTTGCTGATACGACGTACTGAAAACGCTCTACATAGTAACTCTATGATTCATCTTCTTCACTGAAAAGCCCCATTGATCTGAATTGATCTGCCATTTTTCTTGCAGGCACTAGCGACTCAAGACAGCTCAGTATATTTTTATATTTATTTTTCTGCATTCTCGGTATCCTTTTTTCACCTTGGAGACTATTGACTTGATGTGCTTTCTTCAAATGGCCCCAGCTGTTTGAACAAAGCATCCTTTTGTTTCAAATCTGCCTGACACTGCCTGGAATCTCACCTTTCTCTGATCAAAAAATCTCCCTCTTTTAAAAGCACACAGAGAGCTTTTTTCTTACTTGAGCCTTCTTTCACCGGCACTTCAATATTTACTCCTGTTGTTAATTTTTCCCAGCCTTTTAATATTCGAAGTTTGAGGACCAACAATTTTTTTTTAACTAACTTAGGATCTTTTCTCAATGCTCTTGACTTAACAAAATCCCGACTCATTGCCAATTTTATTTTTGTAATGCCCCAATTATATTTGGCTGTGAAATTTTAAACAAAAAGAAGAGATGTGATTTGCATAATTCAAAGTAACACCCAACAGGTTTATTGAAAGAGATGTTACCTGTAGGAGGACAACTTAAACTAAAACAGAAGCCTGAGCAACACCTTAATGACATCACCATCAAATCATGTTACCTTAAAGCAATCATGCAACTATTTAAATATATATAACACCTGGTGCAAGTGATATCAATGGCATCATAATGGCTGAGTGATTAGAAACTGAACACAGTTTCTCAGAAATCCTTATGAGGGATCAGATGATCCTGCGCTCTTTTCACTCTCCACCGTTAGACCCAGCAGCCACAATGCTCCCCTTGGCCTCACAGACTGTCTTATGCTGGACAGCACTTAAGTGGGCAGCGAGAGTGATTTAGGATGGGGCTTTTTGGCTGAGTTCACCGCAAGATCAGAAAAACCCGTTCGAGGGTTCCTTTTGCATGGTCCAATCCTGCCCACTGTGATCTCCCAGGGCAGGCAGGATGGAAAATTCCACCCATGGTGTTCTTTCATTAACCTCAGGCAAAAGCAGGAAATGAAGCTATTATTGGTCTTGCCTCCCCACACATTCATCATACATAAGATTCTCGCCAGCTTGGTGAGGAATTACTCCCCCTTTGCTATGTTGCTCCCTGCCTGCAGTTTGGATTCCAAATCAATAACTCTGATCCAGAATTCCAACTGCTTATGGTTTCTGCAGATGTGTTTGCCATGGATCACATAAGAACATAAGAACATAAGAAATAGGAGCAGGAGTAGGCCATCTAGCCCTTCGAGCCTGCCCCGCTATTCAATAAGATCATGGCTGATCTGTCGTGGCTCAGTTCCACATTCCCGCCCTCTCCCCATAACCCTTAATCCCCTCTCTTATCAAAAACCCATCAACCCGCGTCTTAAAAATATTTAGCGAGGCAGCCTCCACCACTTCAACGGGCAGAGAATTCCAGAGATTCACCACCCTTTGAGTGAAGAAGTTCCTCCTCAACTCCGTTCTAAACCGCCCCCCCTTTATCTTGAGGCTGTGCCCCCTAGTCCTACTGTCCTTTCTGAGTGCGAAGAGCCTCTCCACCTCTATCCTATCCATCCCATTCATCATCTTATACGTCTCAATGAGATCTCCCCTCATTCTTCTAAACTCTAACGAGTACAAGCCTAGTTTATTCAGCCTCTCCTCATAGCTCAACCCCCTCAACTCCGGTATCAGCCTAGTAAACCTCCTCTGCACTCCCTCCAAGGCCAAAATATCCTTGCGTAAGTGCGGCGACCAAAACTGCACACAGTACTCCAGCTGCGGCCTCACCAATTCCCTATACAGCTGCAGCAAGACCTCCCTACTTTTATATTCAATCCCCCTCGCTATGAAGGCCAGCATCCCATTCGCCTTCCTGACCACCTGCTGCACCTGCAAGCTGGGTTTTTGCAACTCATGCACAAGGACCCCGAGGTCCCTCTGCACCATCGCCTGCTGCAGTTTTTCGCCACGTAAGTAATAGTCCTTCCTACCATTATTCCTACCAAAGTGGACCACCTCGCACTTGCCAACATTAAATTCCATTTGCCAGTTCCTGGCCCATTCGCCCAGCCTATCTAGATCCTTCTGTAGACTCTCCACACCCTCTACGCAATTTGCCGTTCCACCAATCTTGGTGTCATCAGCAAATTTCGACACCATACACTCGGTTCCTTCCTCCAGATCATCTATATAAATGGTAAATAGCTGAGGCCCCAGCACCGACCCCTGGGGCACTCCACTAGTCACCAACCGCCAATCTGAATAGCACCCATTAACCCCCACTCTCTGCCTCCTATTTGATAACCAATCCTCTATCCACGCTAACGCCCTACCCCCAACTCCATGCCCCCTGACCTTCTGCAATAACCTCTTGCGAGGTACCTTGTCAAACGCCTTCTGAAAATCAAGAAACACCACATCCACCGGTTCTCCTCTATCCACCGCCCTAGACACATCCTCATAGAACTCTAATAAATTTGTCAGACACGACTTCCCTTTAACGAAACCGTGCTGCGTCTGCTCTATCAAGCAATTCCCCTCAAGATGCCTCGCTATTTCCTCCTTGATGATGGATTCTAACATTTTACCTACAACAGACGTTAAACTAACCGGCCTATAATTCCCTGCCTTTTGCCTGCCACCCTTCTTAAACAACGGCGTAACATTAGCCATTTTCCAATCTTCCGGCACTTCCCCGGAATCCAGCAACGTCTGGAAAATAACCACTATCACCTCTGCCATTTCTTTTAGAACCCTCGGATGCATTCCATCTGGTCCTGGGGACTTGTCCACAATCAGTCCCTCCAGTCTGTCGAGCACCGCCTCTCTTGTAACAATAACGTCATTCAGGCCCTCCACTCCTACCATCTTTCCATCGCTAACACCCGGCAAATTATTCACGTCCTCCTCCGTGAAGACCAAAACAAAAAAGTTATTCAAGACCTCAGCCATTTCCCCATCCCCTACCACTAAGTTCCCCCTCTCATCCTCTAAGGGTCCAACGTTCACCCTAGTCAGCCTCTTCCTTTTTATATATTTATAAAAACTCTTGCTATCCTTTTTTATATTAAGCGCTAGCCCAGCTTCATAGTTTATCCTACCCTTCTTTATCAACTTCTTTGTCATTCTTTGTTGACATTTAAACCTCTCCCAATCCTCTTCTCGCCCACTACTCTTAGCTACTCTAAACGCCTCCACTTTTAATTTAACACTTCCCTTCACCTCCTTCATTATCCACGGCTTATTACCTCTCCTCCTACAGTCCTTTTTAACCATCGGAATAAATTTCTGCTGAGCACCAAGAAAGACCGCCTTAAAGATCCTCCACTGCTCCTCAGCAGACCTACCTTCCAACTTGGTGATCCAAAATCACCTTGGGATCCAAAATCTTGGCCGTAAAGCATTTCATGGCATCATGAAAGACATGTTACAATCTTTTCCTTTTATAACCATAGAAACCTGCTCGGTCTGGAAATTAAGTTTTGCAAACACCTAGTCATTTAGGATAGGGAAGATAACTTGTAGCTTGAGACTCAACAGATTAACATATTTATTAATCACATAATTCTAGTCAGCACTGAACCACGAATGTAAACAAATAACAGAATTCAAATTCAAGCTCAAATCTTTATTGGTATTCTGCTGATGAATATATATATATATATATATATATCACACATGATATATTTTAACTAAAACCAATCATCAGTTTTGTCCATCATGCTGGAGTTGTCCATTTTTTTCCCATGTAGATCTAAGAAGTCGCCTGTTGCTGCCAAACGAATCAGAAACATTATTGACTATCTGACCTATGAAGTATTTAAATATTCAGTGCGTGGTCTTTATGAAACTCACAAGTTCCTTTTCACTTTGTTGCTGCCTCTGAAGATAAACCTTGAGCGAGGATTCATCAAGTACAATGAATTTCAGACCCTGATAAAAGGTATGGAACATTCTTCAGGATCTCACCAAGCAATAAAGAATTAAACAATGCATCGACTATTCTACAGGGTTATCTTACCATTGTGCCCCAATGGGTGGGGCGAGCCAGTAAGATTACGAGATAGTTGGGAAATCACTTCTCATGATCTTACTGGCACTGCATTCTAAAGGTGTGCAGGCTCAGTTGATTGGCTATAGTAAACTTCCCTTTAGCTTCAAGGAGATTAGCAGGGTAAATATGTGGGTTTGGGTGGGATTGTTGTAGGCTTGATGGGCTGAATGGCCTCTTTCTGCATTGTAAGGATTCCATGATTTTATGAATATCTGGGGCGATCAGCCTTGCACCTTAAAGGGCACGAGACTGATAATATTATTGAAAAATATTTGAATGAAGATTTGAATGTAATTTAGTGACTCAATCGTCTGGACTCACTTGCCTCTGTGGCCTTCCCAGGGCAGGTTCTCTCCGGCAAGGATCATATATGGTTCTCCATCAACAGGAACCAGATGCAGTGGTCTCTCTGGTAGACATGATGTTGAGATGCCGGCGTTAGACTGGGGTAAATACATTAAGAAGTCTCAGAACACCAGCTTAAAGTCCAACAGGTTTATTTGGTAGTAAACGCCACTAGCTTTCGGGGTTTGCCCCTTCGTCAGGGGCAAAATTCTGATAAAGGACAAACCCCTAAAGCTAATGGCATTTATTACCAAATAAACCTGTTGGACTTTAAGCTGGTGTTCTGAGATTTCTTACTGTGCTGTCCAGTAGAACCAAATGCCATTGAGACTCACACCCCCCTCCCCAGGAAGTCAGGGCCAAGGGAGGGTGCCCATTGGGCAGTGCCAGCCTGGCACCTTGGAAGTGCCCACTGAGCACCGGGCAGTGACAAGGGGCAAGGCCGAAGAGGGTGGAGCCTTATGGGATATAAAGGGCGGCACAGCCATTCAGCTGAGGGGGGGATCCATTGCAGGTTCTGCAACAGCAGTCTGGGGGAGTGGCGGGGAGGATAGGAGGGACCGTTGCCACACCGGTGGGGAGAGGGAGGGGGGAACCAACTGCTGCTGCTGTGTATGAGTGGTGGAAGGAGTGAATGTTGGAGGTATTGGATGGGGAACCAATCAAGAACAAAGAAAATTATAGCACTGGAACAGGCCATTCGGCCCTCCAAGCCTGCACTGACCATGCTGCCCAACTTAACTAAAATTCCCTATCTTCCAGGGACCATATCCCTTCGTTTCCATCCCGTTCATGTATTTGTCAAGACGCCCCTTAAAAGGCACTATCGTATCTGCTTCCACTACCTCACCCGGCAGCCAGTTCCAGGCACCTACCATGCTCTGTGTAAAAAACCTGCCTCATACATCTCCTTTAAACCTTGCCCCTCACACCTTAAAGCATGCCCCCTAGAGTAATTGACTCTTCCACCTTGGGAAAAAGTTTCTGACTATCCACTCTGTCCATGCATCTCATAATCTTGCGGACTTCTATCAGGTTGCCCCACAGCCTGAGTTCTCCGGAGTAGTGTACCTGGTGGCTGTGGTGAGTGTTTGATTTTACTTTGGAAGCTTTTGACTGCATTTCCGGTTCGTGGGGTTTTTGCGAGTACTTTTTATTTCCGTAGCGGAAGTCAAGCGAGGGGCTAGTCGGGAAGGGAGAGCAGGGGGTATGAAAAGAAGGCAGTAATAGACAGCGGGCAGCAGAGTGAGTGGGAGCAGAATGAGAGCTATAAGGGCTTTGGCTGACTGGGCTTAGGCAAGGTGAGTTGCTGGTTCCATCTTTCCTGTGTTCCATTTCGGTGTATATAATTCCAAGGGAGGTCAGGACATGGCAGGGGCTATGGGGAGGAGCGTTAGGTGCCACATGTGGAAGTTCTTGGAGGCATCACATCTCCCGAAAGCCCACATCTGCGTCAAGTGTTTCAAGCTGCAGCGTTTGAGGGCCTGGGTAAGACAGTTAGAGCTGCGTTTAAAGGATGCATTTCTGGTTAGGGAGAATGAGGAGATAATGGCTATGAACCATGAACAGGTGGAGGTCCCAGGGCCTGGGGGACAGGATGGGTGGGTAACTGTTAGGAGGGGGAAGAAGAAGAATAGTCCTGGTCCAAAGACTACCCCATTGGCCCCCAAAAAGGCATCAACAGGGGTACAAAAGGTATAGGTATGGCAGGAGGGCCAGAATGACTCAGAGGGAAGGAAGGGGGCTGGCAATGAGATAGTGGTGGGGGATGGGAGGGTCAGAGGAATTGATAGGCAGTTCTGTGGGCAAAAGCGTGACTCCAGGATGGTAGTCTGCCTCCCTGGAGCAGGGGTACAGGACATATCAGAGAGGATAGAGGGAATTTTGAAGGGCGAAGGGACCCAGGCTGAAGTAGTTATACACATAGGAGAGAAGGACATAGGAAGGCAGAGTAGGGGGGATGTACGTAGGCAATTCAGGGAGTTCGGGGACAAACTGAAGAGCAGGACCTCCAGGGTGGCATTCTCTGGGCTGCTGCCTAGTAACAGCAGGGCTAGGAATAATGAGATCATGCAGCTGAATGTGTGGCTGAGGGATTGGTGCATGGTAGAGAGCTTTACTTTAGCGATCACTGGGAAGTATTTGTGAGAGAGGGGCACCTGTACAGGAGGGATGGGGAACATTTGAATGGGAGGGGGACAAATGTCTTAGCTGGGAGGTTAGCTGGAGTGTTTAGGCAGGGTTTAATCTAATATGGAGGGGGGGGTGGAGAATGAGACTGATAGCTCATTAGGCACTGGGATCGGGAGCGAGTTGGGTGACAGGGTAGATTTGGTTGAAAGGAAAATTATCAGGGGAAAGGAGGATCCGAGTGGGCCTGGAGGTTGGATTGCGTCTGTTTTAACGCGAGGAGTGTAACGGGTAAAACAGATGAGCTTAGGGCCTTGATGTTCGTGAGGAATTTAGGTGTGGCGGCAGTAACGGAGACGTGGTTAAAGGAAGGGCAGGACTGGCAGCTGAATGTTCCTGGGTATAAGTGTTTTAGGTGTGACAGAGGAGGGTTGAAGAGAGGTGGTGGATTGGCGTTGTTAGTTAGGGAGCAGATCACAGCAGTGCAGAGGGAGGATAATATGGAGGAGTTAAGGATTGAGTCGCTGTGGGTGGAGTTGAGGAATAGGAAGGGAGCGATTACTATGCTAGGGATATACTATAGGCCACCCAACAGCCCGAGGGCAATGGAAGAAGGCATTTGTAAAGACATTTTAGATAGGTGCAGAAAGAATAGGGTGGTTGTAGTGGGTGACTTTAATCTTCCTGGAGTGGATTGGAAGGTGCCTAGAGCTGGGGGTACTGACGGGGAGGAATTTGTAAAATGTGTGCTGGAAGGGTCCTTGGAGCAGTACGTAACTAGCCCTACTAGGGAGGGGGCTATACTGGATTTAGTTTTGGGTAATGAACCGGGTCAGGTGGTTGAGGTTGCAGTAGGCGAACATGTGGCTAACAGTGACCACAAGTCCGTCCAATTTAGGATAAAAAAGGATGAGTGCCTTCCGAAGGGGAGGGTGCTGAACTGGGGGAAGGTGAGCTATAGTCGGATTAGGAAGGAGCTGAAGGACACTGATTAGGAGATGTTGTTAGCGGGTAAGTCCACAGTAGGCAAGTGGGAGGCTTTCAAGGGCAAACTGAAAATGTTGCAGGAAAGTCGCGCCGGTTAAGAGGAAGGATGGGAAAGGCAGGATTAGAGAGCCGTGGATTACAGGGGATATTGAGGACTTGGTCAGGAAGAAGAGGGAGGCATATGTTAGGTCTAAGCAACTGGAAACGGAGAGAGCGCTGGAGGAATATAGAGAGAGTAGGAGGGAGCTTAAAAGGGGAGTTAGAAGGGCGAAAAGGGGGCATGAAATTGCTTTGGCTGATAGGATTAAGGAAAATCCAAAGGCATTTTACTCTTATATTAGGAACAAGAGGGTGGTTAGAGGGAAAATAGGTCCTCTTAGGGACAAAGGAGGGGAACTGTGCATTGAATCGGGGAGATCCTGAATGAATACTTTGCGTCGGTATTCACGAAGGAGAGGGGCTTGGTGTCTTGTAATGTCTTGGAGGGAGCTGTAGATCAGTTGAAGGAAATATCTATTACGAGGGAGGAAGTGTTAGGGTTTTTAGGTGGCATAAAAACTGAAAAAGCTCCAGGGCCTGATGGCATTTATCCCAGGCTGCTTAGAGAGGTGAAAGATGAAATTGCTGGGCCTCTGACGCAAATCTTTGTCTCTTCTTTGGACACAGGTGAGGTTCTAGAGGACTGGAGGATAGCTAATGTGGTACCGCTGTTTAAAAAGGGCAGTAGGGATAACCCTGGTAATTATAGGCCAGTGAGTTTGACATCAGTGGTAGGAAAATTGTTGGAAAAAATTCTTAGGGATAGGATGTATAAGTATTTGGAGCGTTGCGATCTGATTAGGGATACGCAACATGGCTTTGTTAGAGGGAGGTCTTGCCTTACGAATCTGGTGGAATTCTTTGAGGAGGTGACAAAAACGGTTGACGATGGGCGAGCCGTTGATGTCATCTATATGGATTTCAGTAAGGCGTTTGACAAAGTC
Organism: Carcharhinus amblyrhynchos; assembly: GCF_965287045.1. Taxonomy (NCBI): domain Eukaryota; kingdom Metazoa; phylum Chordata; class Chondrichthyes; order Carcharhiniformes; family Carcharhinidae; genus Carcharhinus; species Carcharhinus amblyrhynchos. The sequence continues at coordinate 126,632,034 of NC_137330.1, forward strand.
CCTCATGGTAGGCTGGTAGAAAAAGTTAAGGCACATGGGATACAGGAACAGGTATCTAGATGGATTGAAAACTGGCTGGGCAACAGGAGACAGAGAGTAGTAGTGGAGGGGTCCTTTTCTAGCTGGAGGTCTGTCACCAGTGGTGTGCCGCAAGGCTCAGTACTGGGACCTCTTCTATTCGTAATATATATAAATGACTTGGAAGAGGGCGTACGTGGTGTGATCAGCAAGTTTGCAGATGACACCAAGATGGCAGGATTGGCGGATAGTGAGGAAGATTGTCAGGTGACACAGCAGGATATAGATAGGTTGGTATACTGGGCAGATAGATGGCAGATGGAATTTAATCCTGACAAATGCGAGGTGATGCATTTTGGAAGGAATAATGTAGGGAGGAGTTACATGATAAAAGGCAGACCAATTAAGAGTACAGAAATGCAGAGGGACCTGGGAGTGCAGGTGCACAAGTCTCTGAAGGTGGCGACTCAGGTGGAGAAGGTTGCGAAGAAAGCTTATGGAATGCTAGCCTTTATAGGAAGGGGTATAGAGTATAAGAGCTGGCGTCTAATGCTTCAGTTGTACTGAACGTTGGTTAGGCCGCATTTGGAGTACTGCGTCCAGTTCTGGTCGCCTTACTAACAGAAGGACGTGGAGACCCTGGAGAGAGTGCAGAGGAGGTTTACCAGGATGCTGCCTGGTACGGAAGGACTGGGTTATGAGGAAAGATTGGGTAAACTGGGGCTCTCCTCCTTAGAAAGATGGAGATTAAGGGGGGTTCTGATAGAGGTGTATAAAATAATGAAGGGTATAGACAGAGTCAACAGTGGTAGGCTTTTTCCTAGATTGGAGACAAATATCACAAGGGGTCACGAGCTGAGGGTGAGGGGGGAGAAGTATAATTTGGATACTAGAGGGAGGCTTTTCACACAGAGGGTCATGGGGGTATGGAATGCGCTACCAAGGTGGTGGAGGCAGGCACGCTGGACTTGTTTAAGGTTTACTTAGATAGGCTCTTGAGTGAAACAGGGATGGAGGGTTATAGGAGACGGTTTTAAAAAGGGTCAGAACCTCGGGACGATACTGGAAATGTAATACTACATGTTAATGTTTTGTCTCTTTTAATCCGCAGGTGTGTCGGTCCATCTCGTTCTCAAACGAGGGGCACGCACACGGTGGATCATGCGTGGGCTGCTATTGGATGTTTCGAGAGTAGCCTAGTACTTCGTGTCGGTGTGTGTGCTTAATCCTGGACCAGCAGATGGGCACCACAACAGCTCAGTGACTATCACTGCTAGCTGTGCAGATACATGGATTTGGGCCTGTGTCTGTGGGAGTTTGCGCATTCTCCCTGTGCTTGCGTGGGTTTCCTCCTACACCCCAAAGATGTGCTCTTAGGCTGATTGGTGTACCAAATTTACCCTACACTATTCTCCCCTGAATCTGGTTACAATAGGGGTACCATTCGCATACACACGGGGCAAGGTAGGTGTAGGAAAATGCTTTGATAAGATGGCGGCACGGGCTCATTGGGCTGAAGGGCCTGTTTCCAGTGCTGGATTGTTCTTTGTTCTTTGTACAACCTCCATCACTCCAGTGAGATCAAAGCAACTTTCTCCAACCTTTCCTTATGGCTAATGCCCTCCACATCAGGCAACATCCTGGTAAATCTTTTCTGTACCCTTTCCAAAGCCTCCACATCCTTCTGGTAGTGTGATGACCAGAACTGAACACTATATTCCAAGTGTGGCCTAACTAAGGTTCTGTAAAGATTTGATTTGATTTGATTTATTGTCACATGTATTAACATACAATGAAAAGTATTGTTTCTTGCGCACTATAAAACATACCGTTCATAGAGAAGGAAAAAAGACAGTGCAGAATGTCGTGTTACAGTCATTGCAAGGTTGTAGAGAAAGATCAACTTAATGTAAGGTGAGACCATTCCAAACTCTGACAGCAGCAAGGAAGATATTCTTGAGTCGGTTGATACACAACGTCAGACTTTTGTATCTTTTTCCTGAAGGAACAAGATAAAAGAGAGAAGGTCCAGGGTGTGTGGGGTTCTTAATTATGCTGGCTGCTTTGCCAAGGCAGAGTGAAGTGTAGACAGGCTCAACAGATGGGAGGCTGGTTTGTGTAATGGATTGGGCTACATTCACAACCTTTTGTAGTATCTAGCAGTCTTGGGCAGAGCAGGAGCCAAACCAAGCTGTGATACAACCAGAAAGAATGCTTTCTATGGTGCATCTGTAAAAGCTGGTGAGAGTCATAGCTGACATGGCAAATTTCCTGCAATATGACTGGGCAATTCTTAAACTCAATGCCCCCGCCAACAAAGGCAAGCATGCCCTACGCCCTCTTGACTACCTTCTCCACCTGCATTGCCACTTTCAGTGACGTGTGTACCTGTACACCCAGATCCCTCTGCCTATCAATACTCTTAAGGGCTCTGCCATTTACTGTATATTTCCTATCTGCATTAGTCCTTCCAAAATGCATTACCTCACATTTGTCCCGATTAAACTCCATTTGCCACCTCTCCACCCAGGGCAGTGGATGTTGTCGACATGAACTTCAGAGTAAGCTCTTTGACAAGGTCCCTCATGGCAGACAGGTGCAGAAGGTGAAATCACATGGGATCAGAAGTGAGCTGGCAATGTGGATACAAAACTGGCTTGGTCATAGAAGATAGAGGGTAGCAATGGAAGGGTGCGTTTCTGAATGGAGGGCTGTGACTTGTCAAAGGCCTTACTCTGAAGTCCATGTAGACAACATCCACTGCCCATTATTTGGCAGAAATAATAGTAGGAGGGATTATTTTGGTAGAAATAATAGTGGGAGGGATTATTATTTAAAGGGCGAAAAGCTGCAGCATGCTACGGTGCAGAGGGACCTGGGGGTCCTTGCGCACGAATCGCAAAAACCCAGTCTGCACGTGCAGCAGGTGATCAAGAAGGCGAATGGGATGTTGGCCTTTATAGCGAGGGGGATTGAATATAAAAGCAGGGAGGTCTTGCTGCAACTGTACAGGGCACTGGTGAGGCCGCAGCTGGAGTACTGTGTGCAGTTTTGGTCGCCGCATTTGCGAAAGGATATATTGGCCTTGGAGGGAGTGCAGAGAAGGTTCACTAGGCTGATACCGGAGATGATACCGGAAGATTGGAAAACGGCTAATGTTACGCCGTTGTTTAAGAAGGGTGCCAGGCAAAAGGCGGGGAATTATAGGCCGGTTAGTTTAACGTCTGTGGTAGGTAAAATCTTAGAATCTGTCATTAAGGAGGAAATTGCGAGGCATCTTGAAGGCAATTGCTTGATAGAGCAGACGCAGCATGGTTTCATTAAAGGGAAGTCGTGTCTGACAAATTTACTGGAGTTCTATGAGGATGTGTCTAGGGCGGTGGATAGAGGAGAGCCGGTGGATGTGGTCTTTCTAGATTTTCAGAAGGCGTTTGACAAAGTGCCTCACAAGAGGTTATTGCAGAAGGTCAAGGGACATGGAGTTGGGAGTATGGTGTTAGCGTGGATAGAGGACTGGTTGTCAAATAGGAGGCAGAGAGTGGGGGTCAATGGGTGCTATTCGGATTGGCGGATGGTGACTAGTGGAGTGCCCCAGGGGTCGGTGCTGGGGCCTCAGCTTTTTACCATTTATATAGATGATCTGGAGGAGGGAACCGAGTGTAGAGTGTCGAAATTTGCTGATGACACCAAGATTGGGGGAACGGCAAATTGTGCGGAGGGTGTGGAGAGTCTGCAGAACGGTCTAGATAGGCTGGGCGAATGGGCCAGGAATGGCAAATGGAATTTAATGTTGGCAAGTGTGAGGTGGTCCACTTTGGTAGGAATAATGGTAGGAAGGACTATTACTTACGGGGCGAAAAACTGCAGCAGGCGACGGTGCAGAGGGACCTCGGGGTCCTTGTGCATGAGTCGCAAAAACCCAGCTTGCAGGTGCAACAGGTGGTCAGGAAGGCGAATGGGATGCTGGCCTTCATAGCGAGGGGGATTGAATATAAAAGTAGGGAGGTCTTGCTGCGGCTGTATAGGGCATTGGTGAGGCCGCAACTGGAGTACTGTGTGCAGTTTTGGGCGCCGCACCTGCGCAAAGATATTTTGGCCTTGGAGGGAGTGCAGAGGAGGTTTACTAGGCTGATATCGGAGTTGAGGGGGTTGAGCTCTGAGGAGAGGCTGAATAAACTGGGCTTGTACTCGTTAGAGTTTAGAAGAATGAGAGGAGATCTCATTGAGACGTATAAGATGATGAATGGGATGGATAGGATAGAGGTGGAAAGACTCTTCCCGCTCAAAAAAGACAGTAGGACTAGGGGGCACAGCCTCAAGATAAAGGGGAGGCGGTTTAGAACGGAGTTGAGGAGGAACTTCTTCACTCAAAGGGTGGTGAATCTCTGGAATTCTCTGCCCGTTGAAGTGGTGGAGGCTGCCTCGCTAAATATTTTTAAGACGCGGGTTGATGGGTTTTTGATAGGAGAGGGGATTAAGGGTTATGGGGAGAGGGCGGGAAAGTGGAACTGAGCCACGACAGATCAGCCATGATCTTATTGAATGGCGGGGCAGGCTAGAAGGGCTGGATGGCCTACTCCTGCTCCTATTTCTTATGTTCTTATGTTCTTATGAGGGGGTTAGCTTATGAAGAGAGACTGAATAGACTGGGTCTGTACTCATTAGAGTTTAGAAGGCTGAGGGGAGATCTTATAGAGACGTATAAGATAATGAAGGGGATGGATAGGATAGAGGTAGAGAGATTCTTCCTGCTTCGAAAGGACAGCAGAACTAGAGGGCACAGCCTCAAAATGAGGCGGAGGGGCAGTTTAGATCAGAGTTGAGGAGAAACTTCTTCACTCAAAGGGTGGTGAATCTCTGGAATTCTCTGCCAGTTGAAGTGGTGGAGGCTACCTTGCTAAATATATTTAAGTCACGGGTAGATAGGTTTCTGATAGACAAGGGAATTAAGGGTTATGGGGAGAAAGCGGGAAAATGGAACTGATCCACTTCAGATCAGCCATGATCTTATTGAATGGCGGGGCAGGCTCAAAGGGCTAGTTGGCCTACTCCTGCTCCTATTTCTTATGTTCTTATGTTCTTATCCGCATCAATCATCTTTGTCACTTCCTTGAAAAAGTTAGAGAGACACATGCTCTTCACAAAACAATGCTGCTTCTCGCTAATATGTCCACATATTTCCAAGTAAGAGTAAATCCTGTCTCGAAGAATCCTCTCCAATAATTTCCCTACCTCTAGTGTAAGGCTCACCGGCCTGTAATTTCTTGGATTATTCTTGCTAGTCTTCTTAAACAAAGGAACAACATTGGCAATTCTCCAATCCTCTGGGATCTCCCCTGTAGCCAGTGAGGATAGAAAGATCTCTCTCAAGACCCCAGACTCCCTTGCCTCTCAGTATTCTGGGGTATATCCCATTTGGCCCTGGGGAGTTGTTTAAATTAACATTTTTCAACTCCGATACCTACCCCATTTTGATCTCAATATGACTTTTGGTGAATACTGATGCAAAGTACTCATTTAATACCGTGCTCATTTACTCTGGCTCCACACATAGAGTTTTGGGATTTTCCTTAATCCTTCTGGCCAATGACTTTTTATTACCCCTTTTAGCTTTCCTTATTCCTTGCTTAATTTTCTTTCTACTTTCCTTGTATTCCACACTTGCTTCATGTGTTCCCAGCCTCCTAGCTTTGACAAATGCATCCAAGAATGTGCCGGTCCTGAATTCCTATCAACTTATACTTGAAAGCCTCCCACATGCCAGATGTTGATTTGCCCTCAAACATCTGCTCCCAATCTACACTCTTCAGTTCCTGCCTAATATTGTTGTAATTAGCCTTCTCCCAGTTTAGCACCTTCACTTGAGGACTATACTTATCTTTGTCCATCAGTACCTTAATGCTTACTGAATTGTGGTCATTGTTCCCGAACTGTTCCCCTGCTGAAGCATCGACCACCTGGCTGGGCTCATTCCCCAATACCAGATCCAGTACGGCCCCTTCCCCAGTTGGACTGTCTACGTACTGTTTCAAGAAGCCCTCCTGGATACTCCTTACAAACTCTGCCCCATCCACATCCCTAGCACTGTGAATCCTAGTCAATATAGGGGAAGTTAAAATCTCCCACCACAACAACCCTGTTACTTTTACACCTTACCAAAATCTGCCTACAGATCTGTTCCCCTATGTCCCACTGACAGTTGGGCAGTCTATAGTAAACTCCCAACATTTTGACCACACCGTTCCTATTCCTGAGCTCTACCCAAATTGCCTCACTGTATGAGCCCTCTGAGGTATCCTCCCTTAGTACAGCTGTGATATTCTTCTTAACCAGTAGTGCAACTCCCCCACCCCTTTTACACCCCCCTCTATCCCACCTGAAACATCTGCATCTTGGAATGTTAAACTGCCAATCCTGTCCTTCCCTTAACTAAGTCTTTGTAATAGCAACAACATCTTAGTTTCTAGTACTAATCCAAGCTCGAAGTTTGTCTGCCTTATCTGTTACACTTCTCACTTTGAAACAAATGCACTTCAGTCCACCAGACCCTTCTTGTTTAGCAACCACAGCCTGCCTGCTCTTTCTCTGAGTCTTCCTGGCCCTACTCTCTCATTCCCCTTCAGCTACTTCACCAAAGCTGACTGCTTTGTCTTGGATGGTGTAGACTTTAGAATTTCTTCAATGTTGTTGAAGCTGCACTCATCCAGTGGAGAGACTATTCCACCATACACTTAAATTGTGTCTTGCAGATGGTGGATAGACCTTGGGGAGTCTGGAAGTGAGTTAGAACCATAGAAAATTACAGCTCAGAAACAGGCCTTTTGGCCCTTCTTGTCTGTGCCAAACCATTTTTTGCCGCGTCCCACTGACCTGCACTTGGACAATATCCCTCCACACCCCTCTCATCCATGAATTCATCCAAGTTTTTCTTAAAAGTGACCCCGCATTTACCATTTTATCCAGTAGCTTATTCCACACTCCCACCACTCTCTGCGTGAAGAAACCCCCCCAATATTCCCTTTAAACTTTTCTCCTTTCACCCTTAACCCATGCCCTTTTTCTCCCCTAGCTTCCGTGGAAAAAGCCGGCTTGCATTCACTCTATCTATACCCATCAAAATCTTATACACCTCGATCAAATCTCCTCTCATTCTTCTACGCTCCAGGGAATAAAGTCCTAACCTATTCAATCTCTGTAACTCAGCTTCTCAAGTCCCGGCATCATCCTTGTGAACCTTCTCTGCACTCTTTCAACCTTATTTACATCCTTCCTGTAACTAGGTGACCAAAACTGTACACAATACTCTAAATTCGGCCTCACCAATGCCTTAAATAACCTTACCATAACATTCCAACTTTTATACGCGAGTTATTGGCACAGAATTTCCCAGCTCCAAGCTGCTGTGGTAGCCACAGCAAGAAGTCTCACAACACCAGGTTAAAAGTCCAACAGGTTTATTTGGTAGCTTACAGAGTGCTGTTCCTTCGTCAGGTAAGTAGGAGTTCTGTTCACAAACAGGGCATATAAAGACACAAATTCAATTTAAAGAATAATGATTGGAATGAAAATCTTTACAGCTAATCAAGTCTTAAAGATGCAGACAATGTGAGTGGAGATAGCATCAAGCTCAGATTAAAGAGATGTGTATTGTCTCCAGACAGGACAGTTAGTGAGATTTTGCAAGTTCAGGCAAGTCGTGGGGGGTTACAGATAGTGCGACATGAACCCAAGATGCCTTTTGAGACTGTCCTCATGTGTGCGGAACTTGGCTATCAGTCTCTGCTCAGCGACTCTGCACTGTCGTGTGTCGTGAAGGCCGCCTTGGAGAATGCTTACCCGAAGGTCAGAGGCTGAATGCCCGTGACCACTGAAGTGTTCGCCAACAGGAAAGGAACAGCCTTGCCTGGTGATTGTTGAGAGGTGTTCATTCATCCATTGTCGTAGTGTCTACATGGTCTCCCCATTGCATCCTTTCCTGCAGTGTATCAGGTAAACATTGGCCAACTTGCAAGAGTATTTACCGTGTACCTGGTGGATGGTGTTCTCATGTGAGATAATGGCATCCATATCAATGACCCGGCACATCTTGCGAAGATTGCTGTGGCAGGGTTGTGTGGCGTCATGGTCACTGTTCTCCTGAAGACTGGGTAGTTTGCTGCGAACAATGGTCTGTTTGAAGTTGCGCGGTTGTTTAAAGGCAAGAAGTGGGGGTGTGGGGATGGCCCTGGCGAGATGTTCGTCTTCATCAATGATATGTTGAAGGCTGTGGAGAAGGTGTCGTAACTTCTCCGCTGTGGGGAAGTACTGGATGACGAAAAGGTACTCTGTCCATCGTTTCCCGTGTTTGTCTTCTGAGGAGGTTGGTGCGGTTTTTCACTGTGGCACATCAGAACTGGTGATCTATGAGTCAAGCACCATATCCTGTTCTTATGAGGGCATCTTTCAGCATCTGGAGGGGTCTGTTGTGATCCTCCTCATCTGAGCAGATCTTGTGTATACAGAGAGCTTGTCCATAGGGAATGGCTTCTTTAACATGTTTAGGGTGGAAACTGGAGAAGTGGAGCATTGTGAGATTGTCTGTGGGCTTGCGGTACAGTGAGGTGCTGAGGTGACCGTCCTTAATGGAGATGCGTGTGTCCAAGAATGCCACCGATTCCAGAGAATAGTCCATGGTGAGTCTGATGGTGGAGTGGAACTTGTTGATGTCATCATATCATTGTTTCAGTGGTTGTTCACCATGAGGCCAAAGGAAGAAAATGTCATCGATGTATCTAGTGTACAGGATCGGTTGAAGGTCCTGTGCAGTGAAGAAATCTTGTTCAGATCTGTGCATGAAGATGTTGGTATATTGAGGTGCGAATTTGGTCCCCATGGCTGTTCCGTATGTCTGGATGAAGAACTGGTTGTTGAAGGTGAAAATGTTGTGATGAAGCAGATGAGTTGTAAAATTGCGTCTGGAACCTGGCAGTTGGCGGCGTTGAGTACTGAGGCAGTTGCAGCAATACCATTGATATGGGGGATGTTGGTGTCGAGTGGCGAGACATCCATTGTGATGAGGAGTATTCCTGGTTCAACTGCTCCATGTGTGCTGAGTTTCAGTAGGAAGTCCGTAGTGTCGCGACAAAAGCTGGGGGTTCTTTGTACGATGGGTTTCAGGGTGCCCTCGACGTAGCCAGAGAGGTTCTCGCACAGAGTCCCATTGCCTGACATGATAGGATGGCCGGGTGTGTTTGCCTTGTGTATCCTTCAGAGGCAGTAGAGATCTCCAATGCAGGGATTATGTGGGATGAGAGTACGGAGGATGCTCTGAAGATTCAGATCAAAGGTCTTGATCAGAGTGTTGAGTTGACGGGTATGATCTTTGGTCGAATCTGTGGGTAACTGTCTGTCATGTTCCTCGTTGTTCAGTTGTCAGTTCACTTCTTTACAGTAATCTGTTCTGTTCAGTATGACGATGGCCCCTCCTTTGTCTGCTGGTTTGATAACAATGTTGAGGTTGGTCTTCGGAGCGTAGATGGCATTGCGTTGTGCTTCGGTGATGTTTGGGGCTGTCTTGTGAGTGCGGCTGATGAATTTGGTGTTGGCACATCTCCTGATGGCTTGGGCATGCATGTCAAGTCGAGGGCAGAAGCCTTCCGGAGAAGTCCAATTCAATTCTTTCCTCTTCAGTTGCCGCACTATGGATCTGTCTGTCAGCAGTTCCGGTTCATTGGCTGTCTCATTGTGTTCACTGTTGGCCTCTTGGGGTTTGTGGAAGAAGAACTCCTGCAGCCTTATTCAACTGATGAATTCCTCTGTGAGACTGATGAGGTCTATTCTGGCGGTGGGGCAGAAATTGAGCCCTCCACTGAGAACTTTGATTTCATCAGGCTGAAGTGTGTAGTCCGACAATTTGTTATGGACTTCCCTGCGTTGGTACTGTTTTCTGCTGTGGTACCGGGGGAGGCTCGGTTGCTGTTGGTGGTGGTGCTGAGTTTCTCAAGTTTCCTGTTCTTGGTGTGCATATAGATGGTGTAGTTCCTTTGTCTCGTCTGCTTGGCAGAGTTTTCGTAGCTTCATCCAGTACTTCCCCGGAGCGGAGAAGCTACGACATCTCCTCCGGAGTCTTCAACATTCATTGATAAAGGTGAACATCTCACCAAGGCCATCCCCATACCCCTACTTCTTGCCTTCAAACAACTGCACAACCTTAAAAAGACCATTGTCAGCAGCAAACTATCAAGCTTCAGGAGTGCAGTGACCACAACACCACACAACCCTGCCACAGCAACCTCTGCAAGATGTGCCGGATCATTGACATGGATACCATCATCTCACATGAGAACACCATCCACCAGGTACACGGTACATACTCTTGAAAGTTGGCCAACGTTGTCTACCTGATACGCTGCAGGAAAGGATGTCCCGAAGCATGGTACCTTGGGGAGACCCTGTAGATGCTTTGACAACAGATGAATGAACACCACTCGACAATCACCAGGCAAGGCTGTTCCCTTCCTGTTGGGAACACTTCAGTAGTCAAGGGCATTCGGCCCCTGATCTTCAGGTAAGCATTCTCCAAGGCAACCTTCACGACACATGACAGCTCAGAGTTGCTGAGCAGAAACTGATAGCCAAGTTCCGCACACATGAAGACGGTCTCAAAAGGCACCTTGGGTTCATGTCACACTATCTGTAACCCCCATGACTTGCCTGGACTTGCAAAATCTCACTAACTGTCCCGTCTGGAGACAATACACATCTCTTTAATCTGAGCTTGATGCTATCTCCACTCACATTGTCTGTACCTTTAAGACTTGATTAGCTGTAAAGATTTGCATTCCAATCATTATTCTGTAAATTGAGTTTGTGTCTTTATATGCCCTGCTTGTGAACAGAACTCCTACTTACCTGACAAAGGAACAGCACTCTGAAAGCTACCAAATAAACCTGTTGGATTTTAACCAGGTGTTGTGAGACTTCTTACTGCATTTACCCAAGTCCATCACTGCTGTGGTAGCCACAGTATTTCTATGTCTGTTCAGTTTCTGGTCAATGGTAACTGCCCTCCTCCCCTCCACCATCTCCTGCTGTCCCCAGCAGTTAATACCAGCAGATTTACTGATTGTAATAACACTGAATTTTAATGGAAGATGGTTAGATTCTCCCTTGTTAGATGTGATCATTTCCTAGCTCTAAGTAACTTGCCACTTATTAGTCCAAGGCTGAATTTTGTTCCAGGTCTTGCTGCATATGATCATGGACTGCTGCAGTATCTGAAGAGCTGTTATGATGTATATCAAGGTCTCCAAACTACGGCCCACGGGCCACATCCGGCCTGCAGCGGGTGACATCTGGCCCCCAGCCAATGGGGCAGGACAGGATTCCTGCCACCAAAACATTCCTGCGTCTGGAACCCCGCTGCTGACTCAGGACCCAGATGCAACGACGGAAGCCACAGGCCAGACATTTGCTGCCACTCCGTGCAGTTTCTGATGGATCCATGGGAATCCCTGCCCTCTTTACTGGCCTATCATCCAATCAGAGCTGCCGTCCTGTGACTGACAGTTCATTAAACAAATCAGCAATTGAGACATCTGTTATCTGCATTGACTGAGTGACAGCTGCTTTATCCAATCCGTAAGCTCCATCTGTCTGAACTGAGCAAGAGCAATGACAGCAGCAATTCAGACCAATCGTAGAGCGATGTGTTCAACACAACACCCACATTGTGATTGGCATCTGCTGCAGCCAATTGCTGTGTGCCGTTGTAACGCAGTCGCCAATCACAATGAATTTAAATTATTTGGAGCCTTTTTTAGAAAAATAACTTTTATAAAAGTAACCCCCTAATTTTAGAACCATTTTTTTGGTCCGTGTAAATGTGTAAAATATACAATGTGGCCCTCATACTGAAAAGTTTGGAGACTCCTGATGTAGATCATTGTGCCATTATCAGTGAACATTCTCACTTCTGACCTTATGGTGAATGGATGCAGCTTGACAATGCTTGGACCTAAAGTTTTAAAGTTTACTTATTAGTGTCACAAGGAGGCTTCCATTAATTCTGCAATGAAATTACAATGAAAATCCGCTAGTCACCACATTTTGGCGCCTGTTCAGGTATACTCAGGGAGATTTAGCATGACCAATGCAGCTAACCAGCACGTTTTTTGGACTGAGGAAGAAGCATCCAGAGCACCTGGAGGAAACCCACACAATCATGGGGAGAACATGCAGACACCGTACAGACAGGGACCCGAGCCAAGAATCAAACCCAGGTCCCCTACGCTGTAAGGCAGCAGTGCTAATGACTGTGGCATTACCCTGAGAAACCCCTGGACTGATGTCCTGAAGCTGAAATGATTGACCACAACCTTTTCTTTTGTGCTAAGTATGATTCTAAACTGTGGCGAGCCCTCCCCTGGGTTTTGCTAGGTTCTTTTAAGCCGTACTTCTGTCCATGTTTGAAGTAACATTATAATGTGGTCAGGAGCTGAGTGATTCTGGCTGAATCCAAATTGAACATCATTGAGCAGGGTTTTGCTGACCCAGCACTATTTTGTAGCCTTCCATCACTTCATTGATGATCAGAAGTAAAATGGGATGGTACTTAGCTGGATTGAATTTGTCTTGTTTCTTGTGTGCGGGACATACCTGAACAATTTTCCATATTGCTGGGTAGATGCCAGTGTTGTAGCTGTACTGGGACAACTTTGCCAGGTGCATAACAGGTAATAGAGAGCAAGTCTTCAGTACTATTACTGGAATATTCTCAGGGTCCATTGCCTTTGCAATCTCCAGCTCCTTCTCCCGTTTCTTAATCTCACGTGGCTAGGGACTTCAGGAAGAGACTGAGATGGATTATCCACTCAACACTTTCCAGTTAAAATTTGTTGCTCGTGCTTCAGCCTTTTCTTTTGCACTGATTCCCTAGGTTCTTCCATCATTGAGGATGGAGATATTTGTGGAGTCATCTCCACCAGTGAGTTATTTAATTCTCCATCACCTTTTATGATTGCATTGGTATGACTGCAGCATTTAGACCTGACCTGTTGGTTGCGGAATTGCTCAGCTCTATCTAATGCATGCTCCTTTCACTGTTTGGCATACAAGTAGACTTATGTTGTAGGTTTATCAGTTGACACCTCATTTTTAGGTATGCTGGTGGTGGCATGTCCTCCTGCATTCTCCATTGAACCTTAAAGTTGTTTTACTGAAAATGAGTTTTTTGCCCAATTGTCTAGGTGGAGCAGCCCTTGACCTTAAAGCCAGTCCACCGAAACCATTCCGCTGGATCCTCGATATGACCTGGTTGAACCTGGTGGAGCTGAGCAAACTCTCTCAGTTTGCAGAGATTTTGACCCAGGTAATTTTGCTATTTCATACTCATTTTCATACAGCACAAATTGATACGACAACGAAAAGAAAGAAGTTTGGTTTAAATTAAGCAAATCCTTGAATTGGCATCTTACTTTGCAACATAAAATGGTTATTAGCAAATTTATTGTATGGCACATCTTTTCAGCATACTGCATTTATTCATCCTACCGAAATCTTTTTATATTAATTCTATTTGAATGAGAGGAAAACAGAGAAAATATAACACCAGAACACAGGAACAGGCACTTTGGCCCATGATGTTGTACCAAACATGACGCCAAATTAAATGAATCCCTTCTGCTTGCTCTTGGTTCCTGTCATACTATTCTTGCATATTCATCTGCTTATCTCAAAACCCCTATTGTATTTGCTTACAGCACATTCCACACACATACCTGACTCTGTGTAAAGAAAACTTGCCCCTCATATCTCCTTTGAACTATTCCCCCCCTCACCTTCCGTGCATGCCCCCTAGTATCATAGAATCATAGAATCCTACAGTGCAGAAGAAGGCCATTTGGCTCATTGAGTCCGCACCAACCACAATATCACTCAGTACCTATCCCCATGGCCTCATGTATTGACCCTAGCTAGTCCCCTGACACTAACGGGCAATTTGGCATGGCCAATCCACCTAACCCGCACATCTTTGGATAGTGGGAGGAAACCGGAGCACCCGGAGCACAGGGGAAACTTGAAAACCCACACAGACAGTGACCCAAGCTGGGAATCAAACTTGGGTCCCTTGCTCTGTGAGGCAGCAGTGCTAACCATTGTACAACTATGCTGCCCCAGTTCAGTATTAGGTGTTTATGCTGGCTGCTTTTCTGAGACAGCAGAAAGTGTAGACAGAGTCAATGGAAGGGAGGCTGGCTTGTGTGATGGATTGAGTTTCATTCACAACCCTTTGTAACTTTTTGCAGTCTTGGACAGAGCAGGAGCCATGCCAATCTATGATATAACCAGAAATTGTAGGACAGATGTCAGAGGTAGGATCTTTACTCAGAGGGTAGTAAGGGCGTGGAATGCCCTGCCTGCAGCAGTTGTGGACTCGCCAACTTTAAGGGCGTTCAAATGGTCAGTGAATAGGCATATGGATAACATTGGAATAGTTTAGGTTAGAGGGTCATTAGATTGGTTCCACTGGTCGGCACAACATCGAGGGCCAAAGGGCCTGTACTACACTATGATGTTCTAGAAAGGATGCTTTCTATGATGCATCTGTAAAACTTGGTGAGATTCGTAGCTTACATGCCTAATTTCCTTAGTCTTGTGAGAAAGTTGAGGCATTGGTGGGCTTTCTTATCTATAGTGTCAATATGGGGAAACCAGGACAGGTTGTTGGTGATCGGGACATCTGAAAACCTGAAGCTCCCGATCATTTCTACTTCGTCCCCATTGATGTAGATAGGGGCATGTTCTCCACTACACTTCCTAAAGTCAATGACTATCTCCTTTGTTTTGTTGACATTGAAGGAGAGATCATTGTTGTCGCACAGTTCACCAGATACTCTATCTCATTTCTGTACTCTGTCGCGTCATTGTTTGAGATCCAACTCACTATGATGGGTTTCATCAACAAACTTGAAAATCCCTTTAGAGGGGAATTTGGCCACACAGTGGGGCTGAGGACACAGTGTTGCGGGGCACCAGTGTTGAGGATGATCATGGAGGAGGTGTTGTTTCCTATCCTTATTGATTGCAGTCTGAGGTTAGGAAGTTGAGGATCCAGTTGCAGACGAAGGAGCCAAGCCCCAGGCCACAAAGTTTGCAGACGAGTTTCATAGGAATAATGTTGTTGAAGGCTGAGCTATAGTCAATAAATAGGAATCTGACATAGATGTCTTTGTTATCTAGGTGTTCCAGGGTTGGGTGCAGGAGCAGGGAGGTGGTGTCTGCTGTGGACCTGTTGTGGCAGTAAGCGAACTGTAATGGATCCAGGCAATCCAGGAGGCTGGAGTTGATTCGTGCTATGACTAATCATTCAAAGCATTTCATAATGATGGATGTCAGATCCACCTGACGATAGTCATTGAGGCATGGCACTTGGCTCTTACATCATTGCTGTCCATGGTCCTGCCATTAACATAAGAACATAAGAAATAGGAGCAGGAGTAGGCCATCTGGCCCTTCGAGCCTGCCCCGCCATTCAATAAGATCATGGCTGATCTGTTGTAGCTCAGTTCCACTTTCCCGCCCTCTCCCCATAACCCTTAATCCCCTCTCTTATCAAGAACCCATCAACCCGCTACCTTCCCTTAACATTTGATCACCCAAAGTACAGCACCTCACACTTTCCCAAATTAAACTTCATCTGCCATTTCTCTGCTCATATGTGCAACTGATCTATATCCCATGGCTTCCTTTGACAGCCTTCTACACTCTCCACAACTCCACCTATCATCTGCAAACTTACTGACCAATCCATCTATGTTTTCATCCAAGTCATTTGTATATATCACAAACAGCAGAGGCCCCAATACAGTACTTTGCAGAATACCACTAATCATGGACCTCCAGTGAGAAAAACACCCTTTTACCACTACTCTCTGACTCCTATGAAGCTGGGCTAGCATTAAATATAAAAAAGGATAGTAAGAGTTTTCACAAATATATAGAACATAGGACACTACAGCACAAACAGGCCCTTCGGCCCACGAGTTGCGCCGATCACATCAACACCTACCAATCTATAGAACTATCTATAACCCCCAATCCCATTAAATCCCATATACT
This sequence comes from Carcharhinus amblyrhynchos, assembly GCF_965287045.1. Taxonomy (NCBI): domain Eukaryota; kingdom Metazoa; phylum Chordata; class Chondrichthyes; order Carcharhiniformes; family Carcharhinidae; genus Carcharhinus; species Carcharhinus amblyrhynchos. Next base: position 126,648,150 of record NC_137330.1, read on the forward strand.
CATCCAGAAGTCTTTTAAAAGACCCCAGCGAGTTCGCCTCCACCACCACTGACGGCAGCCGATTCCATTCACTCACCACCCTCTGAGTGAAAAACTTACCCCTAACATCACTTCTGTACTTTCCTCCCCGCACCTTAAATCTGTGTCCTCTCATAGCGACCATTTCAACCCGGGGAAATAGCCTCTGAGAATCCACTCTATCTATTCCACTCAACATTTTATAAACTTCTATCAGGTCGCCTCTCAACCTTCGTCTCTCCAGGGAAAAGAGACCCAGCTCCCTCAACCTAACTTCATAAGGCATGCCTCCCAGTCCAGGCAACATCCTTGTAAATCTCCTCTGTACCCTTTCAATAGCTTCTACGTCTTTCCTATAGTGAGGCGACCAGAACTGCGCACAGTACTCCAAATGAGGCCTGACAAGGGTCTTATAAAGTTGCAGCATTACCTCCCGACTCCTAAACTCAATCCCTCGATTAATGAAGGCCAGTACACCATACGCCTTCTTGACCACCTCCTCCACCTGCGAGGCCGATTTAAGAGTCCTGTGGACCCGGACCCCAAGATCCTTCTGCTCTTCAACACTACTAAGAGTCCTGCCCTTGATAGTGTACTCGTTCATCCCGTTGGTTCTGCCAAAATGGACGACTACACATTTATCCGCGTTGAAGTCCATCTGCCACTTCTCCGCCCAGTCCTGCATCCTATTTATGTCCTGCTGCAACTTTTGACATCCTTCCAGACCATCCACAACACCACCGACCTTCGTGTCATCAGCGAACTTACTTACCCATCCCTCCACTTCCTCATCCAGGTCATTTATGAAAATGACAGCCAGCAAGTGTCCTAGAACAGATCCCTGGGGCACTCCACTGGTGACTGACCTCCATTCAGAAAAAGACCCATCCACAACCACTCTCTGCCTTCTGCAGGCAAGCCAGTTCTGGATCCACAAGGCCAAAGGCCCTTGAATCCCATGCCTTCTCACCTTCTCAAGAAGTCTTGCATGGGGGACCTTATCAAACGTCTTGCTGAAGTCCATGTACACCACGTCCACGGCACTTCCTTCGTCAATGTGTTCAGTCACATTATTGAAGAACACAACTAGGCTCGTAAGGCACGACCTGCCCTTGACAAATCCATGCTGACTATTCCTGATCATGTCAAACCTCTCCAACTGCTCGTAAATCTTGTCCCTCAGAAGCCTCTCCATCAGCTTACCAACCACTGAGGTCAGACTCACCGGTCGGTAATTTCCCAGGCTATCTCTGTTCCCTTTCTTGAAAATAGGAACTACATCCGCAATCCTCCAATCTTCCGGAACGTCTCCCGTCTCCATTGACGACGCAAAGATCATCGCCAGGGGCTCTGCAATCACTTCCCTCGCCTCCCACAGTATCCTGGGGTACATCCCATCTGGTCCCGGCGACTTATCTATCTTGATAGAATTCAAAAGTTCCAACACATCCTCCACCTTAATATCCACAAACTCAATCTTTTCCATCTGCTGCAAATCCGTAGCAAAATCTCCCAGATCAGCTTCCACCGTGAATACTGAGGCAAAGTACTCATTAAGCACCTCTGCCATTTCTTCTGGTTCCACACAGACCTTTCCCCCTTCACCTTTTATAGGTCCTATCCCTTCTCTTCTCATCCTTTTACCTTTCACATATTTATAGAAGGCCTTCGGATGCTCCTTAATCTTACCCGCCGAGGTCTTCTCATGACCCCTTCTGGCTTTCCTAATTTCCCTTTTAAGCTCCTTTCTACAGTCCTTATACTCCTCAAGATCCTTAACCTCTCCTAGTTCCCTGAACCTTTTGTACACCTTCCCTTTCCTCCTGACTAGGTTCAACACAGCCTTCGTGCACCACGGTTCCCGCAACCTACCAAAACCCCCTTGTCTCATCGGAACGTTGTCATGCAGAGCTCCAGACAAACATTCCTTGAATATCTGCCACCTTCCTTTGGTACTTTTCCCTAAGAACGCCTCCTTCCAGTTTATTTGTCCAAGTAACTTCCTGACTTCTTCGTATCTCCCCTTACTCCAGACAAACACCTTCCTTGCCTGCCTGATCCTATCTCGTTCCAATGCAATTGTGAAGGAGATAGAATTATGGTCACCATAGAACATAGAACATAGAACATTACAGCGCAGAACAGGCCCTTCGGCCCACGATGTTGTGCCGACCAGTTTTTTAAAAAAAAAACACTGACCCACTAATCTAAACCAATCCCTTTTCATCCATAAACCTATCCACAGATCTCTTAAACGCCCCCAAACTAGGCGCATTTACAACCGCAGCAGGCAGGGCATTCCAATCCCTCACCACCCTCTGGGTAAAGAACCTACCCCTGACATCCGTCCTATAACTACCACCCCTTAATTTAAAGCCATGCCCCCTCGTGCTAGCTTTCTCCACCTGAGGAAAAAGGCTATCACTATCCACCCTATCTAAACCTCTAATCATCTTATACGTTTCAATAAGATCCCCTCTTAGCCTCCTTCTTTCCAGCGAAAACAACCCCAAATCCCTCAGCCTCTCCTCATAGGACCTCCCCTCCATACCAGGCAACATCCTGGTAAACCTCCTCTGCACCCTCTCCAAAGCCTCCACATCCTTCCTGTAATGTGGGGACCAGAACTGCACACAGTACTCCAAGTGCGGCCGCACCAGAGTTGTGTACAGTTGCAACATGACGCTGCGACTCCTAAATTCAATCCCCCTACCAATAAACGCCAAGACACCGTATGCCTTCCTAACAACCTTATCTACTTGATTCCCAACTTTCAGGGATCTATGTACACATACACCTAGATCCCTCTGCTCCTCCACACTATTCAAAGTCCTCCCGTTAGCCCTATACTCAACACATCTGTTACTCCTACCGAAATGAATTACCTCACACTTCTCCGCATTAAGCTCCATCCGCCACCTCGCGGCCCAGCTCTGCAACCTGTCTAAGTCACCCTGCAAACTATGACACCCTTCCTCACAATCTACCACACCTCCGACTTTGGTGTCATCAGCAAACTTACTAATCCACCCAACTATACCCTCATCCAGATCATTAATAAAAATTACAAACAGCAGTGGCCCCAAAACAGATCCCTGAGGCACACCACTCGTAACCGAACTCCCAAGATGTTCCCAAGATGTTCTCCTACCGAGAGATCCATCACCTGCCCTGGTTCATTCGCCAGTACCAGGTCAAGTACAGCCTCTCCCCTCGTAGGCTTATCCACATACTGTGTCAGGAAACCTTCCTGAACACACCTAACAAACTCCTCCCCATCCAAACCCCTTACCCTTGGGATATTCCAATCGATGTTTGGGAAATTGAAGTCTCCCATCACAACAACTCTGTTATTTCTACATCTCTCCAGAATCTGTTTCCCTATCTGCACTTCAACTTCCCTGTCACTATTGGGCGGCCTATAGAATACACCCAGCAAAGTTTTCGACCCTTTGCTGTTCCTAACTTCCACCCACAGAGACTCTGTAGACAGTCCCTCCACGGCATCCTCTTTCTCTGCAGCCATGACACTGTCCCTGATCAACAGTGCCACTCCACCACCTCTTCTGCCACCCTCCCTGTCCTTCCTGAAGCATCTGAATCCTGGCACCTGAAGTACCCAGTCCTGTCCCTGAGACATCCAAGTCTCCGTAATGGCCACCACATCACATTCCCAAGCAGCAATCCACGCCCTAAGCTCATCTACCTTATTCACTACACTCCTTGCATTAAAATATATACACTTCACCCCCTCAGTCTGGGCATTTCCCTTCTCCACCCCGTGTCTAACCTCCCCCCCATACTGCCTGCGGTCCTCCCCTACCTGGGAGCTAACCTCCTCGGTCCCAGTCTCCCCATCACAATTCCCTCCCCCCATCCTTTCTAGTTTAAAGTCCCCCCGGTAGCCTTAGCTTAAAAAGGAAGAGGCTGGCTAGGGTGAACGTTGGACTCTTAGAGGATGAGAGGGGGGACTTAGTGGTAGGGGTTGGGGAAATGGCTGAGGTCTTGAATAACTTTTTTCCTTCAGCCTTCACGGAGGAGGACGTGAATAATTTGCCGGGTGTTAGCGATGGAAAGATGGTAGGAGTGGAGGGCCTGAATGACATTATTGTTAGTAGAGAGGTGGTGCTCGACAGACTGGAGGGACTGACTGTGGACAAGTCTCCAGGACCGGATGGAATGCATCCAAGGGTTCTGAAAGAAATGGCGGAGGTTATAGTGGATGCCTTGATGATTATTTTCCAAACCTCGCTGGATTCCAGGGAAGTGCCGGAAGATTGGAAAACGGCTAATGTTACGCCGTTGTTTAAGAAGGGTGGCAGGCAAAAGGCAGGGAATTATAGGCCGGTTAGTTTAACGTCTGTTGTAGGTAAAATGCTTGAATCCGTAATCAAGGAGAAAATAGCAAGGCATCTTGAGGAGAATGGTTTGATAGAGCAGACGCAGCACGGTTTCGTTAAGGGGAAGTCGTGTCTGACGAATTTATTGGAATTCTATGAGGATGTGTCTAGTGCGGTGGATAGAGAGGAACCAGTGGATGTGGTGTTTCTCGATTTTCAGAAGGCGTTTGATAAGGTGCCGCACAAGAGGTTGTTACAGAAGGTCGGGGGCATGGAGTTGGGGGTAGGGTGTTAGCGTGGATAGGGGATTGGCTGTCAAATAGGAGGCAGAGAGTGGGGGGTCAATGGGTGCTATTCGGATTGGAGGTTGGTGATGAGTGGAGTGCCCCAGGGGTCGGTGCTGGGGCCTCAGCTATTTACCATTTATATAGATGATCTGGAGGAGGGAACCGAGTGTATGGTGTCGAAATTTGCTGATGACACCAAGATTGGTGGAACATAGGCTGGGCGAATGGGCCAGGAACTGGCAAATGGAATTTAATGTTGGCAAGTGTGAAGTTGTCCACTTTGGTAGGAATAATGGTAGGAAGGACGACTACTTACATGGCGAAAAACTGCAGCAGGCGACGGTGCAGAGGGACCTCGGGGTCCTTGTGCATGAGTCGCAAAAACCCAGCCTGCAGGTGCAGCAGGTGGTCAGGAAGGCAAATGGGATGCTGGCCTTCATAGCGAGGGGGATTGAATATAAAAGTAGGGAGGTCTTGCTGCAGCTGTATAGGGCATTGGTGAGGCCACAGCTGGAGTACTGTGTGCAGTTTTGGTCGCCGCACTTGTGCAAGGATATTTTGGCCTTGGAGGGAGTGCAGAGGAGGTTCACTAGGCTGGTGCTGGAGTTGAGGGGGTTGAGCTATGAGGAGAGGCTGAATAAACTAGGCTTGTACTCGTTAGAGTTTAGAAGAATGAGGGGAGATCTCATTGAGACGTATAAGATGATGAATGGGATGGATAGGATAGAGGTGGAGAGGTTCTTCCTGCTCAGAAAGGACAGTAGGACTAGAGGGCACAGCCTCAAGATAAAGGGGGGGCGGTTTAGTACGGAGTTGAGGAGGAACTTTTTCACTCAAAGGGTGGTGAATCTCTGGAATTCTCTGCCCGTTGAAGGGGTGGAGGCTACCTCGCTAAATATTTTTAAGAAGCGGGTTGATGGGTTTTTGATAAGAGAGGGGATTAAGGGTTATGGGGAGAGGGCGGGAATGTGGAACTGAGCCACGACAGATCAGCCATGATCTTATTGAATGGCGGGGCAGGCTCGAAGGGCGAGTTGGCCTACTCCTGCTCCTATTTCTTATATTCTTATGTTCTTATGTGCTATGGGCAATTCAGTTCTGAATTCAAGCACCAAGTCACCATGGATCCCATGCTTCTCAATCTTCTGGATGAACATACCATGAGGGACCTTGTCGAAAGCCTTACTAAAATCTATGTAGACAATATCCACTGATCTACCCTCATCAATCACCTTCATCACCTCCTCAAAAAAAATATCAATCAGGTTAGTAAAACATGACCTGCCCTTACACAAAGTCATGCTGACTTTCCCTAATTAGGCCATGCTTTTCCAAATGTGCGTAAATCCTATCCCCTGAAGAATTTTCTCTAAAAGCTTCTCAACCACCGATGTGAGACTCAGCGGTCTATAATTTCCTGGATTATCCCTATTTCCTTTCCTGAATAGATTAGCTACTCACCATTCCTCCAGAGCCCCACTTAATGAGGTTACAAAGATTTTTGTCAGGGCCCCAACAATCTCCTCTCGTGCCTCTCTCAATAACCTAAGCCATTGGGTCTTATGGACTTATCCACCTTAATGCCTAGTGGACCCAGTACCACTTTCTTCTCAATCTCAGAATGCCCTCGCATATTAGCATGCTCCACACTAATCTATCTTCCATGTCTATCTCCTTGGTGGATATTGATACAAAGTACTCATTCAGGATCTTGCCCAAATCCTTCGCCTCCAAGTACAAGTTCCCATCTTTATCCTTGAGTAGTCCTATCTTATCCCCAGTTAGCCCCTTGTTTTTAAAGCTGTTGCCTTGTGGATCCAGAACTGGCTTGCCTGCAGAAGGCAGGGAGTGGTTGTGGATGGGTCTTTTTCTGCATGGAGGTCGGTCACCAGTGGAGTGATCTGTTCTCGGACCCTTGCTGTTTGTCATTTTCATAAATGACCTGGATGAGGAAGTAGAGGGATGGGTTAGTAAGTTTGCCGACGATACGAAGATTGGTGGTGTTGTGGATGGTCTGGAGGGATGTCAGAAGTTGCAGCATGACATAGATAGGATGCAAGACTGGGCGGAGAAGTGGCAGATGGACATCAACGCGGATAAATGTGTAGTGGTACATTTTGGCAGGTCCAATGGGATGAAGGAGTACAATATCAAGGGTAGCAGTTTTAGCAGTGTTGGGGAGCAGAAGGATCTCAGGGTCCAGATCCATAGGACTCTTAAATCGGCCTCGCAGGTGGAGGATGTGGTCAGGAGGCGTATGGTGTACTGGCCTTCATTAATCGAGGGATTGAGTTTAGGAGTCGGGAGATAATGCTGCAACTTTATAAGACCCTTGTCAGACCTCACTTGGAGTACTGTGCTCAGTTCTGGTCGCCTCACTACAGGAAGGATGTGGAAGCTATTGAGAGGGTGCAGAGGAGATTTACAAGGATGTTGCCTGGATTGGGTGGCATGCGTTCTGAGGATAGGTTGAGGGAGATAGGTCTTCTCTCCCTGGAGAGATGAAGATTGAGAGGCGACCTGATAGAGGTTTATAAGATGTTGAGAGGAATAGATAGGGTGGATTCTCGGAGGCTATTTCCCAGGGCTGAAATGGTCGCTACGAGAGGACACAGGTTTAAGGTGCTGGACAGCAGGTACAGAAGAGATGTCAGGGGTAAGTTTTTCACTCAGAGGGTGGTGAGTGAGTGGAATTGGCTGCTGTTGGTGGTGGTAGAGGTGTACTAATCCAGAAGTCTTTTAAGAGACTTCTGGATGAGTACATGGGATTTAATGGCATTGGGAGTTACAGATAGTTCTATGGCTTGGTAGGTGTTGATGTGATCAGTGCAACTTGTGGGCCGAAGGGCCTGTTTGTGCTGTAGTGTTCTATGTTCTATGTATAAAATGCCTTGGAATGCCCTTTAACCTTAGTTGCCAAGGTCATTTCATGGCCCCTCCTTGTTCTCCTAATTCCTGCTTGAATTATTTCCTGCTTTCTTTATATTCCTCATGGTCCTGTACGATTTTAGCTTCTGATACCTTACATGTGCTTCTTTTATCCTGTTGACTAAAATCAATAAATTGGATAAAAATTCAAGGATCCCTTACCTATCCTGCTGGATAGCACAGTGGTTAGCACTGCTGCCTCACAGAGCCAGCTTGGGTCACTGTCTGTGTGGAGTTTGCACATTCTCCTCATGTCCGTGTGGGTTTCCTCTGGGTGCTCTGATTCCCTCCCACAGTCTGAAAAGACTTGACTGAGAGGGGAACTATGACAACCCAATTGTTATTGCATCTTTTAATAATCTGCCTACATATTTGTTCCTCAATGTCCTGGTGGCTGTTGGGGGGGGGGGGGACAAGGCTATAATATAATCCCATCAAAATAATTGCATCCTTCTTATTTTTGAGATCTATCCATATTGCCTCAGTGGATGAGCCCTTCACTTGTGTCCTCTCTGGGTACATATGTGACATTCTCCTTGACTAGTAATGCAGCTCCTCCACCTCCACCTTTCTCACTTAATACCAGGTTAAAGTCTAACAGGTTTATTTGGTAGCACAAGCCACAAGTTTTCAGTGTGCTGCTCCTTCATCAGGTGAGTGGGAGTTGTGTTCACAAAGAGGTCATATAAAGAGACAAACTCAATTTACAAGATAATGATTGGAATGCAAGTCTTTACAGGTAATCACGTCTTAACAGTACAGACAGTGTGAATGGAGAGAGGGTGAAGCACAGGTTAAAGAGATGTGTATCGTAAACAGCCAGGACACTTAGTGAGATTTTGCAAGCCCAGGTAAGTTGTGGGGGTTACAGATAGTGTGACATGGTTGAGGCCGTCCTCATGTGTATGGAACTTGGCTATCAGTTTCTGCTCAGCAATTCTGTATTGTCGTGTGTCATGAAGGTCACCCTGAAGAATGCTTACCCGAAGATCAGAGGCTGAATACCTGTGACTGCTGAAGTGTTCCCCAACAAAAAGAGTGGTGTTCTACGGATGAATGAACACTGCTTGACAATCACCAGGCAGGAGTGTTCTCTTCCTGTTGGGCATCACTTCAGCAGTCACGGGCATTCAGCCTCTGATCTTCAGGCGAGCGTTCTCCAAGGCTGGGCTTGCAAAATCTCACTAACCGTCCTGGCTGGATTCAATACACATCTCTTTAACCTATGCTTAACACTCTCTCCACTCACGTTGTCTGTCGCTTTAAGACTTGATTACCTGTATAAACTTGTATTCCAACCATTATTTTGTAAACTGAGTTTGTGTCTTTATATGCCCTGTTTGTGAATACGACTCCCTCTCATCTGATGAAGAAGCAGTGCTCTGAAAGCTTGTGGCTTGTGTTACTAAATAACCCTGTTGAACTTTAACTTGGTGTTGGGAGACTTCTTACTGTGCTTACCCCAGTCCAATGCCCGCATCTCCCTCATTTAAAATATCAAAACCCTGGAACATTGAGCAGCCAGTCCTCTCCCTCTCTCAGTCAAATCTCTATAATGGCCACAACATCATAGTCCCATGTACTGATCCAGCCTCTTAGTTCATCTGCCTTACCCATAATATTTGTGTTGAAATAAACACACTTCAGACTCACAACTCCACAAGAAAAAGAGAGAAACAATTTTTTCAGGCTGTCTTTGGCCAAATCATTGATTCATTCTCATCAGATTGTATGTGATATTGCACTTGGAATCCGATTGGCACTACACGATTCCAAACTCCACTTTAAAGAGGCGTGCCACCTCATCCAGACTCTGAGTACCCAGCAGAATGGCCCAGAGAATATTACCATAGAGATTGTGGGTTGTTAGGTTAGTTTCCATCATTTTAGTTGAAGTACATTTGGTGGAAATTCACCTCAATAATATTAATTTTCAATATGCTTTCTAAGCAATTATGTTTTGATATTTTTCAGTTGATTTTATTATTGGAATATACAGGTAACTAAGAATGAGAAGGTTTGGAAGGTCTGGTTTGATACTGATGCTCCAGAAGAAGAAGTAATTCCTGCTGGATATAGTGAGTCTTTGGATGCATTCTGCAAGCTATTGCTCATCAGGTGAGCTACAGCCAGGACAGCACATTTACTACACTACCTTTACTATCCTGGCATCCATCCTAAGACAATGTAAGTAAATTGCTGCTTGGGCAGAACAGTGTGAAGTAAGCCTGGAGTAGAGAAAAACTGTGAACTGACAGGGTGTTGTTCAATAAGAGTGGTGAGCTTTTGGTGCAAATAGATATACGTAAATGTGAAGTTGTGACAATAATGTTGACCTGGTTCAAAAAATGGCAGGACTGGACACTAAATATTTCTGCATTATTCAGGAAAAATGGGATGAAAAGAAAGGTGAGGGTAGGAGTTGGAGAACATTACAATGCTAGGGATCAAGGGCAGAATCTATTTGCTTAGAGCTAAGAAACAACAGAAGTACAATTACACTATTTGCTGAATTTTAGATTGTACTGGGAAATATAAAAGGGCAAATTTTCAAGGAAATTATAGACAGATGTAAAACTTATAGGGTGGAATTTTTTGACACAAAGAGAGAATTCTTGATCCATTTTTTGTCCCCCTCTCCAACAGATAAACCGCTTTGGATACTGTTGGAGGGGATGGCCTATCAGGGGAAAACAACAGCATCGATCAGTGCAGTGGCTCCACTGTTGGCTCTGTTGTTCAACAGAGAGAGTCAAGGTGCAGAAGAGTAATAGTCATAGAGACTCCATAGTCGGGGGCACAGATAATGGTTGTGAAAGAGACTGTCTCCCCCAGTACTCAGACTGATCGCCACCCCCCGCACACAGTGGCAGCAGACTTCCTCTTCTCCCCCCGCCCCCACCAATGACTGATCTGACCCATCTCCCTCCCCCCTCCAGAGATCCATCGCACCTGCCTTCCACCTGCCCCCCACCAGAAAATTATCTGACCCGCCTCCCTCTTCCTCCCACCAGAGAGCCATCTGACCTGCCTCCCTCCCTTCCAAGCTGAAAACAATCTGACCCGTCTCCCTCTCCCCCCACCAGATAAATGACCTGATCCCCCTCCCTCCCCTTCCACCAGAGAGCCATCTGACCCACCTACCTCCTCCGCCCTTCCCCCCCCACCAGAGAGCCATCTGACTTACCTCCTTCCCCACACCCCTGCCATCATCTGAATTAGAAAGCTGCTGGAAGCTCTGAACTTGTTTCCTCAGAAGCTGGAGTGCCCGAATCAGGTTTTTGTGGACCATGTCTGTTTTGTGCCAGATCTGGATGGGTGAACATGGTGGTAAAGGGGGAAATGGCAGTAAGTTTGGGCACTCAGCCCAATTTAAATGCATGTAAATTTTGGGTACGGTCTTGATCATGGCTGTTTTAGGTGCTTAATAAAGGGGGAACAGGCATGGAGATGGTTGGGATCATGCTACTCACCTCGTATACAACTTTACCAAGTTTTTGCACCCGAAAACAGGCGCAACTTGTTGGTAAGATTGGACTCATAGAATAGAATCACAGAATTGCACAGAATGGAATGGAGTCACAGAATAGAATAGAATCAAAAGGGTGATTCTCCTATTCCGACCTGCTAGTGTTTTGGTGGGTCGAGTCGGGAGGTGTGCCTGTTGACCAGTTTGCTGAATTCCTGCAAGCATTTACGACCCATGTACATCTCCCAACCAGGAAAAGATGGTGCCATTGGGACCACGCTGAAAACTGGCATACCGCCAGTGGACATTTACATGTTCCAACCTCCCCACCCCCAGCTATGATTTCCGTGTCGGGCATACAGGAAAATACCCCCTTTATCTCATCCTTATACTTGCCTTCCCACCTATTTTTGACCTTCTAAGATCTTTAACCTTAGCAATCGTAACTTCACTTCCCTCGTCCAAGTCTTCTTCCTATAGTGTGGCATCCAGAGCTGCACACAGTACCCTAGCTGTGGTCTAACTAATGTCTGCTGTAAGTTCAACATAACTACCTCGCCAAGAGTTGATGTTTTTGATTGGATAAAGGCATAGTACAATTCCCAGGGATTAGTGACGGCACCTTCCTGATATACATGAATAACCTAGATCTTGGTGTACAGGACACAATTTGAAAACTTGTGGGTGATACAAAACTTGGAAGCATTGTGAACTGGTGGAAGATGTGTAGAACATTGACAGGTTGGTAGAATGGGCTCAAAAAGTGGAAGCTGAAATTTAATGCAGAGAAAAGTAATTCATTTTGTTCAGAAGAACACAAAGGATCTTACCATCATCTTCCATAAGCCAATGGGCAGGGCAAGCCTGGAAGATTGTGAGAGAAGTGAGAAATCAGATTCATGTCTGTGTCAGGGAAAGCTTTCTGCCTAGGCTTTCTAAATGGACTGCTCCCTTTACAACAGAGTTACTGTATTCTTCATTATTTTCTGTTTTCCGGTTTAGTGCGCAAGTGTTGAATTCTTGCTCAGCAGTGAATGAACAATTTGAAATGTCTTTGATTTCATCATTACTTTGAATTGTCAGGTCATGGTGCCCTGACAGAACTCTGTCACAAGCTCGAAACTACATTTCTGATGCAATGGGTGCGAAATATGCAGAACCGGTGATTCTAAACCTGGAGACAACCTGGGAAGAAAGTGACACACAAACTCCTCTGATCTGTTTCCTATCCATGGGCTCTGATCCCAGCAATCAGATTGAAGGACTGGCCAAGAAGCTTGAAATTGGTATGGATACAATCTTTGTAGTGAATACAACTGCAATCTGTAACATTCCCCATATTTCTTTAGAATCATAGAAACCCTAAACTACAGAAGAGGCCATTCAACCCATCAGTCTACACTGATTGTCTGGCAGAGTATCTTACCAATGCCTCTCCCCTGCCCTATCCTGGTAATCACGAACATTAACCATTTAATCTATATATCTCGGGAAACTAAGGGGCAATTTAGCACGTCCAATCCTCCCAACTTTCACATATTTGGACTGTGAGAGGAAACCCACATATTTCATATTTATGTTCAATTGTTCATCCTATGTTGCCTATGGAGAAAATCATTATCAACAAGCCTCCTTATGATGTTTTCAACATAAATAGCATCAGGAGAGTATCAGCAGAACTTTCCTTTCCTAACCAGTTCCTCTATTTGTTGTTGATACTGTGATAGCTGATTATCCTACTATTTGTATTGTTCCAACTATCTAGATTATAGCTCAGCTTAATATCTTAGACTTAATTTGTGATTCTGGGAAGGTTCGAGTTATAAGAGTAAGGTAATTAAAATTCTGGACTTTAACAATGGCAGTTCAAAGGCTAACCCATGTTTGCTTAATAATGTCAGAATTGAAGGGATAGAGCTATAAAACAGCAAGTGGACTTACGAGACCAAAGAACTATAGATGTGAGCCAGCAATCCTTGTAACAATAACAGTACAGGCAGGAGGCTGCCCACTGACATCTGGAAACCATCGGGGAAGAACATTGCTGTTAGAGACTAATCAGAGATACATTAGTCACAGGTGTGGGATGAAATAACATTTATTGGTTCCAGTAAAAGTCCCTTCAAAATAACATGTGAAAATGAGACTTGAAGTGCTTCAATATTCTTTCTAATTAATGTCCTCCTTCACTTATGCCATCTTAGTGTAGCTTTTACATGGCCTACCTGGACACTCTGACAATGCCAACCTGTGCCCCTGGCACTGCCCAAGGGGCAAAGTGCCCATGCCCAGGGAGCATCTTGACACTGCCTACCAGGCATTGGGCACTGCCAAGTGGGCAGTGCTTAGGGGGCAGAATATAGGGATGGGTGCTTAGGGGCAGGGCGACTGGTGGGAATGGGGGCGTCCCACTTCCACTCTGCATGGCGATCGGTCTGGGCTGGAGGGAGACCAACAAATAGAACATAGAACATTACAGCGCAGAACAGGCCCTTCGGCCCACAATGTTGCGCCGACCAGTTAAAAAACAATGACCCACTAACCTAAACCAAACCCTTTCCATCCATAAACCTATCCACGGATCTCTTAAACGCCCCCAAACTGGGCGCATTTACAACTGCAGCAGGCAGGGCATTCCAATCCCTCACCACCCTCTGGGTAAAGAACCTACCCCTGACATCCGTCCTATAACTACCCCCCCTTAATTTAAAGCCATGCCCCCTCGTGCTAGCTTTCTCCATCCGAGGAAAAAGGCTATCACTGTCCACCCTATCTAAACCTCTAATCATCTTATATGTTTCAATAAGATCCCCTCTTAGCCGCCTTCTTTCTAACGAAAACAAATGGGGACAGGCTGGGGGATGGGGGGTTCTGTTGCGGGGGGGGGGGGGGGGGGGGGGGGGGGGGCGGAGGGTGGCAGTGGGCGGGCTGCCTCCTGGGGGCGGGGGGGCGTTTTGACCCTGCAGAGGTCAGTGGGGGAGAGGGGTCTGCCGGCGTAAGGATGTTGGGGCAATTGCCACTGCTGGGAGTGGTGGGCTGGACATTGGGATGCTGCGGGGCGGCAGGACTGGCCTGAAAATTGTTGTGGAGGGAGGGACAATGATTGCGCCATGAGGAGGATGGAGGGGCAGCACTGGGGGGTCCCAGGCTGGCCAGCAAACAGGGAGACTGATAGATCCAGACCACTGCGCATTGGTAGAATTCCGGAACTGTCAGGCTCCTGTGCCAGTAGGTTCTGGCCCCCTAGGATTTTAATAAGATTCACAGTTGTGACCTCTACAGTGCACAGAGTACGGAGATTCGAATGCATTATCTTATATGCAAGGGGCTGGATAGGAAAAAGGTAAAGAGATTCTTTCCACTTAGAAAGGAAACCAGAACAAGAGGGCACAGCCTCAAAATAAGGGTGGGGGAGTTGGGGGAGGGGGGGGTCAGTTTAGAACAGAGTTGAGGAGGAACTTCTTCTCAGAGGGTAGTGAATCTTTGGAATTCTTTGCCCATTGAAGTGGTGGAGGCTACCTCATTAAATATGTTTAAGTCATGGGTAGATAGGTTTTTGGTAGGCAAGGGGATTAAGGGTTATGGGGAGAGGGCGGGAAAGTGGAACTGAGCAGCGACAGATCAGCCATGATCTTATTGAATGGCGGGGCAGGCTCGAGGGGCTTGATGGCCTACTCCTGCTCCTATTTCTTATGTTCTTATGTGATCTAGAACAGTTTTTCCACAAATTCTGAATTTTTGGGAGAATCACCCACACAGAATAGAATTAGAGTAGATTAGAATAGAATATAACAATAGAATAGAAGAATAGAATTGAACCAGAGAATAGAATTACAGCATGGAATCGTAGAATAGAATAGAATAGATTCATAGAATAACATAGAATAGATTAGAATTATAGAATGGAATCACAGAACAGAATCATAGGATTGCATAGAATAAGATCATAGAATATAGTCATAGAACATAAGAACATAAGAAATAGGAGCAGGAGTAGGCCATCTAGCCCTTCGAGTCTGCCCCGCCATTCAATAAGATCATGGCTGATCTGTCGTGGCTCAGTTCCACTTTCCCGCCCTCTCCCCATAACCCTTAATCCCCTCTCTTATCAAAAACCCATCAACCCGCGTCTTAAATATATATAGCGAGGCAGCCTCCACCACTTCAACGGGTGGAGAATTCCAGAGATTCACCACCCTTTGAGTGAAGAAGTTCCTCCTCAACTCGAGTCATGGAATAAAGTCATAGAATAGAATCAGGGAATAGAATTATAGAATAGCATCATAGAATGAAACATTCATAGAATAACAGAATTGAATGAAATAATAGAATTATGGAATACAATAGAATCACAGGGTAGAATGGCATCATACAATAGAATCATAGGAAAGAATCATAGAATTGAATCATAAAATAGAATCACAGAATAGAATTACAGAAGCCATTTGAATAGAATCATAGAATACAATAGAGCCATAAAATAGAGTAGAATCATAGAATTGAAGACAATCATAGAATAGAATAGAGTAATAAAATAGAATAGAATCATAGAATAGAATTTCAGAAGCAAGTTGAATACAATCAGAGAATACAATAGAACCATGGAATACAATAAGAATAGAACAGAATAGAACCATAGAATAGAATCATAGAACAGAATAGAATCATGGAATAGAATAGAAACATGGAATAGAATAGAACCATAGAATAGAATAGAATCATAGAACAGAATAGAATCATAGAATAGAATAGAACCATAGAATAGAATAGAACCATAGAATAGAATTGAATCATGGAATAGAATAGAACCATAGAATAGAATAGAATCATAGAATAGAATAGAATCATGGAATAGAATAGAATCATACAATAGAATAGAACCATAGAATAGAATAGAATCATGGAATAGAATAGAATCATACAATAGAATAGAACCATAGAATAGAATAGAATCATAGAATAGAATAGAATCATACAATAGAATTGAACCATAGAATAGAATAGAATCATGGAATAGAATAGAACCATAGAATAGAATAGAACCATAGAATAGAATTGAATCATGGAATAGAATAGAACCATAGAATAGACTAGAACCATAGAATAGAATAGAACCATAGAATAGAATAGAATCATAGAATAGAATAGAACCATAGAATAGAATAGAACCATAGAATAGAATAGAACCATAGAATAGAATAGAACCATAGAATAGAATAGAATCATGGAATAGAATAGAATCATACTATAGAATAGAACCATAGAATAGAATAGAATCATAGAACAGAATAGAATCATAGAATAGAATAGAACCATAGAATAGAATAGAACCATAGAATAGAATAGAATCATAGAATAGAATAGAATCATACAATAGAATAGAACCATAGAATAGAATAGAATCATAGAACAGAATAGAATCATAGAATAGAATAGAACCATAGAATAGAATAGAACCATAGAATAGAATAGAACCATAGAATAGAATAGAATCATAGAACAGAATAGAATCATAGAATAGAATAGAACCATGGAATAGACTAGAACCATAGAATAGAATAGAACCATAGAATAGAATAGAATCAGAGAACAGAATAGAATCATAGAATAGAATAGAACCATAGAATAGAATCATAGAATAGAATAGAATCATAGAATAGAATCATAGAATAGAATAGAACCATAGAATAGAATAGAATCAGAGAACAGAATAGAATCATAGAATAGAATAGAATCATAGAATAGAATAGAACCATGGAATAGAATAGAATCATAGAATAGAATAGAACCATGGAATAGAATAGAACCATAGAATAGAATAGAACCATAGAATAGAATAGAACCATGGAATAGAATCATAGAATAGAATAGAACCATAGAATAGAATAGAACCATAGAATAGAATAGAACCATGGAATAGAATCATAAAATAGAATAGAACCATAGAATAGAATAGAATCATAGAATAGAATAGAGTCATGGAATAGAATAGAACCATAGAATAGAGTAGAATCATAGAATAGGATAGAACCATGGAATAGAATAGAACCGTAGAATAGAATAGAATCATAGAATAGAATAGAATCATAGAATAGAATAGAACCATGGAATAGAATAGAACCATGGAATAGAATAGAATCATAGAATAGAATAGAACCATAGAATAGAACAGAATCATAGAACAGAATAGAACCATAGAACAGAATAGAACCAAGAATAGAATAGAATCATAGAATAGAATAGAACCATAGAATAGAATAGAACCATGGAATAGAACCATGGAATAGAATAGAACCATGGAATAGAATAGAACCATGGAATAGAATAGAATCATAGAATAGAATAGAACCATAGAATAGAATAGAACCATAGAATAGAATAGAACCACAGAATAGAACAGAATCATAGAACAGAATAGAACCATAGAACAGAATAGAACCATAGAATAGAATAGAATCATAGAATAGAATAGAACCATAGAATAGAATAGAACCATGGAATAGAATAGAACCATAGAATAGAATAGAACCATAGAATAGAATAGAACCATGGAATAGAATAGAACCATAGAATAGAATAGAATCATAGAATAGAATAGAACCATAGAATAGAATAGAACCATGGAATAGAATAGAACCATAGAATAGAATAGAATCATAGAATAGAATAGAACCATGGAATAGAATAGAACCGTAGAATAGAATAGAATCATAGAATAGAATAGAATCATAGAATAGAATAGAACCATAGAATAGAATAGAACCATGGAATAGAATAGAACCATAGAATAGAATAGAACCATAGAATAGAATAGAACCATAGAATAGAATAGAACTATAGAATAGAATAGAATCATAGAATAGAATAGAACCATGGAATAGAATAGAACCATAGAATAGAATAGAATCATAGAATAGAATAGAATCATAGAATAGAATAGAACCATGGAATAGAACAGAACCACAGAATGAAATTAAAGAATAGAATCATAGAATAGAATAGAATTGAATTGAATAGAATCATAGGATTGAATAGAATCATAGAATGGGATCGTAGAATAGAACCATAGAATAAAATTTTAGAATTGAATAAACGAATAACACAGAATGAAATGGAATTATAGAATAGAATATAATCATAGAATAGGATTATAGAATGGAATAGTACCATAGAATAATATTGTAGAATAGAATAATAGAATAACACGGAATGGAATAGTATTATGGAATAGAATAGAATCATAAAGTAGAATAGAATCATAGAATCATAGAGTAGAATCATAGTATAGAATCATAGAATAGAATCATAGTATAGAATCATAGAATAGAGTCATAGCATTGATTCTATTCTATGATTCTATGCTATGCAGGAATCGTGCGTGCCTACTGTAGTTGAATAGACTGTGGCAAATCAGGATATAGAAAAATTGCAAATGGAACACCCATTCCTGATTGTGTGGTACTATGATTCTATACTATGATTCTATTCTATGATTCTATGCTATGATTCTATTCTATGATTCTATAGAATAGAATCATAGCATAGAATGATTCTATGCTATCATTGATTCTATACTATGATTCTATTCTATGATTGTATACTATGATTCTATGCTATGATTCTATACTATGATTCTATTCTATGATTCTATGCTTAGTATACAATCATAGTATAGAATCAAAGAATAGAATCATAGTATAGAATCATAGAATAGAATCATAGTATAGAATCATAGAATACAATCATAGTATAGAAGCATAGTATAGAATCATAGCATAGAATCGTAGCATAGAATCATAGAATAGAATCATAGAATAGAATCATAGTGTAGAATCATAGAGTAGAATCATAGTATAGAATCATAGAATAGAATCATAGTATAGAATCGTAGTATAGAATCATAGTGTAGAATCATAGAATAGAATCATATAGAATCATAGTGTAGAATCATAGAGTAGAATCATAGTATAGAATCATAGAATAGAATCATAGTATAGAATCATAGAATAGAATCGTAGAATAGAATCATAGCATAGAATCATAGTATAGAATCATAGTATAGAATCATAGTATAGAAAGATAGCATAGAATCATAGAATAGAATCATAGAATAGAATCATAGAATAGAATCGTAGAACAGAATCATAGCATAGAATCATAGTATAGAATCATAGCATAGAATGATAGCATAGAATCATAGAATAGAATCATAGAGTAGAATCACAGTGTAGAATCATAGCGTAGAATCAAAGTGTAGAATCATAGCGTAGAATCATAGTGTAGAATCATAGAGTAGAATCATAGCATAGAATCATAGAATAGAATCATAGTATAGAATCATAGCATAGAATCATAGCATAGAATCATTGAGTAGAATCATAGTATAGAATCATAGCATAGAATCATAGCATAGAATCATAGTATAGAATCATAGTATAGAATCATAGTATAGAATCATAGAATAGAATCATAGTATAGAATCATAGAATAGAATCATGGCATAGAATCATAGAATAGAATCATACCATAGAATCATAGAATAGAATCATTGGTATGATTCTATACTTAGAACCATAGCATAGAATCATAGTATAGAATCATAGTATAGAATCATAGAATAGAATCATAGTATAGAATCATAGAATAGTATCATAGTATAGCATCATAGTATAGAATCATAGAATAGAATCATAGCATAGCATCATAGTATAGAATCGTAGAATAGAATCATAGTATAGCATCATAGTATAGAATCATAGAATAGAATCATAGTATAGAATCATAGCATAGAATCATAGCATACAATCATAGCATAGAATCATAGTATAGAATCTAGAATAGAATCATAGCATAGAATCATAGAATAGAATCATGGTATAGAATCATAGTATAGAATCATAGAATAGAATCATAGCATAGAATCATAGAGTAGAATCATAGAATAGAATCATAATATAGAATCATAGCATAGAATCATAGCATTGAATCATAGAATAGAATCATAGAATAGAATCATAGAATAGAATCATAGTATAGAATCATAGAATAGAATCATAGTATAGAATCATAGAATTGAATCATAGTATAGAATCATAGCGTAGAATCATAGTGTAGAATCATAGAGTAGAATCATAGCATAGAATCATAGAATAGAATCATAGCATAGAATCATAGCATAGAATCATAGAATAGAATCATAGTGTAGAATCATAGTATAGAATCTAGAATAGAATCATAGTATAGAATCATAGTATAGAATCATAGCATAGAATCATAGCATAGAATCATAGTATAGAATCATAGCATAGAATCATAGTATAGAATCATAGTATAGAATCATAGAATAGAATCATAGTATAGAATCATAGGATAGAATCATAGTATAGAATCATAGAGTAGAATCATAGAATAGAATCATAGTATAGAATCATAGTTTAGAATCATAGTATAGAATCATAGAATAGAATCATACCATAGAATCATAGCATGGAATCATAGAATAGAATCATAGTATAGAATCATAGAATAGAATCATACCATAGAATCATAGCATAGTATCATAGTATAGAATCATAGAATAGAATCATACCATAGAATCATAGCATGGAATCATAGAATAGAATCATAGTATAGAATCATAGAATAGAATCATACCATAGAATCATAGCATAGTATCATAGTATAGAATCATAGAATAGAATCATAGTATAGAATCATAGAATAGAATCATAGTATAGAATCATAGAATAGAATCATAACATAGAATCATAGCATAGAATCATAGAATAGAATCATAGTATAGAATCATAGAATAGAATCATAGTGTAGAATCATAGAATAGAATCATAAATTAGAATTATAGCATAGAATCATAGAATAAACTAGAACAATAGAATAGAATCATTGAATGGAATAGATCCATAGAAAAGAATAGAATCATAGGGAGTGATTCTCTCTTCCCACCGAGCTAAGTTTTTAGTGCAGCAGGCTTGGCGAATCATGTGTCAGCCGATTCGCAGGATTCGTGCGTGCCTACTGTAGCTGAATAGCCTGTGGCAAATCAGGATATAGAAAAATTGCAAATGGAACACCCATTCCTGATTGTGTGGTAATGCAATCGTAAGTACATAAAATGAGACAGGAGAAGAAGGATTCAAGAGCGCAGGATGAGGAAAGTGAGATAAGGTTATCTGATGTTATCTATAGAAAGCTGAATGTAGGTGAAAGAAGGAAAACAATGGATGTGGTCAGTTCAAAAAGGTTAATAGAATTACAGCAAGGCAATGTCAAATTCAAACAGATTTGCATTCAACAGCAAATTTTCAGGGCTGAAACATTTTGCTCAATTTTATAGTTCTAGAAGCAATAGAAATTCAGAAACATGAAAAACAAATTCCATGATCATTTTTGCTGACAGGATGCTTAAAGGAAATCATTTTGCTAATTGCAAATGTTTGAGCACTGCAATTTTGAGCAACTGATGGCAATGGGATCAATTAGAAGAAAGAACAGTACTATACACGATCAGGCCCTCCGGCTCTCCAAGCCGACAAATTACACTACTTGCAATGCAAAGTGATAGTGAAATGATTGCTGTCAGCACAATTGATGTCATATGACTGTGAATCGATGCTGTTAAATGCAAATGATGTCACATTTTCTGATGCAGAATTTCACTGGCCATTTCTTAAATGTCAAAAATTTTGTATACTGGGGGTTATACCCCAAGTTGAAACAACTGCCATAGGATCATCACAAGTTAGTATTTTATTTCTGTAGATGATAGTTGTAATGCAAGACTGAAAAATGCTATGTCTAAATGATAACCATATGTTTTCTTTAGACTGTAGGGCAATATCCATGGGTCAAGGACAAGAAGTTCATGCCAGAAAGTTAGTGGCACTGTCTATGCATCAGGTCAGAAAAAAAAATCAATTTTAATCAATTATAACTGGATTTCATGTCATGTCAGCCACTCTCAATATTCTAAGAATTTTCATCAACAAAGTGATGGGCTGCCATAGGGAGATTTCCAAGCATAAATTCAGGGATTACAAAGGGCAAATATTCTGAGTCTTGACCAAAGTAAAATCATTCCTGTGCTGACAGTTAGGAGTGAAAGCTAACAACTGTGGACTTAGCCAGACAAAATTATCGTCAGGTTGAATACCAATTAAAGTTCTCTCTATTTTAGAACATAGAACATAGACATAGAACATTACTGTGCAGTACAGGCCCTTCAGCCCTCGATGTTGTGCCGACCAGTGGAACCAATCTAATGACCCTCTAACCTAAACTATTCCAATGTTATCCACATGCCTATCCACTGACTATTTGAACGCCCTTAAAGTTGGTGAGTCCACAACTGCTGTAGGCAGGGCATTCCACAACCTTACTACCCTCTGAGTAAAGAACCTACCTCTGACATCCGTCCTATAATTACCACCCCTTAATTTAAAGCTATGTCCCCTTGTGTTAGCCATCACCATCCAAGGTAAAAGGCTCTCACTGTCCACCTTATCCAATCCTTTGATCATCTTGTATGCCTCAATCAGGTCACCTCGTAACCTTCTTCTCTCCAATGAAAATAACCTCAAGTCCCTCAGCCTTTCCTCTTAAGACCTTCCCACCATACCAGGCAACATCCTGGTAAACCTCTTCTGCACCCTTTCCAATGCCTCCACATCTTTCTTATAATGCGGCGACCAGAACTGTACGCAATACTCCAAGTGCGGCCGCACCAGAGTTTTGTACAGTTGTAACTGTAACCTCACGGCTCCGAACTTCAATCCCTCTACTAATAAAAGCTAACACATCATACGCCTTCTTAACAACCTTATCAACCTGGGTGCCAACTTTCAGGGATCTATGCACATGTACCCCGAGATCTCTCTACTCATCGACACTACTAAGAGTCCTTCCATTAGCCCTATATTCTGTACTCCTGTTACTCTTACCAAAGTGAATCACCTCACACTTTTCCATATTAAACTCCATTTGCCACCTCTCAGCCCAGCTCTGCAGCTTTTCAATGTCCCTCTGCAAACTGTAACATCCATCCTCACTGTCTACAACTCCTCCAACTTTGGTGTCGTCCGCAAATTTACTAATCTATCCTTCTACACCCTCATCTAGGTCATTTATAAAAATGACAAACAGCAGTGGCCCCAAAACAGATCCCTGAGGTACACCACTTGTAACTGAACTCCAGGTTGAATATTTCCCATCAACCACCACCCTCTGTCTTCTATCAGCTAGCCAATTCCTGATCCAAACCGCTAAACCACCCTCAATCCCATGCATCTGCATTTTCTGTAGTAGCCTACCATGGGGAACCTTATCAAACGCTTTGCTAAAATCCATATACACCACGTCAACTGCCTTACCCTTATCCACCTCTTTGGTCACCTTTTCAAAAAACTTGATGAGGTTTGTGAGGCACGACCTACCCTTCACAAAACCGGGTTGACTATCCCCAATCAATTTATTTCCCTCTAGATGATTATAAATCCTATCCCTTATAATTCTTTCCAAAACTTTGCCCACAACAGAAGTAAGGCTCACCAGTCTATAATTCCCAGGATGGTCTCTACTCTCCTTCTTGAACAAGGGGACAACATTTGCTATCCTCCAGTCTTCCAGCCCTATACCTGAAGCCAATGATGACATGAAGATCAAAGCCAAAGGCTCTGCAATCTCCTCCCTAGCCTCCCAGAGAATCCTAGGGTAAATCCCATCCGGCCCAGGGGACTTATCTATTTTCACACTGTCAAGAATTGCTAACACCTCCTCCTTATGTACCTCAATCCCGTCTAGCCTACTACCTGGTATCACAGTATTCTCCGCGACTACACTTTTTCCTGCGTGAATACTGACGAAAAATACTCATTCAGTGCCTCTCCTATCTCTTCAGGCCCCACGCACAACTTCCCACTGCTATCCCTGACTGGCCCTAATCTTGCCCTAATCAATCTTTTATTCTTGACATACCTGTAGAAAGCTTTAGGATTTTCCTTGATCCTATCCGCCAAAGTCTTCTCATGTCCTCTTCTAGCTCTTCTTAACTCTCTCTTTAGCTCCTTCCTGGCTAATTTATAACTCTCCAGTGCCCTAACTGAGCCTTCACGTCTCATCTTTACATAAGCCACCTTCTTCCTCTTCACCAGAGATTCAACTTCCTTCGTACACCACGGTTCCCTCGCTCGACCACTTCCTCCCTGCCTGACAGGTACATATTTATCAAGGACTCGCAGTAGCTGCTCCTTGAATAAGCTCCACATTTCAGATGTTCCCAGTCCCTGCAGTTTCCTACTCCACCCTATGTATCCTAAATCTTGCCTAATAGCCTCATAATTACCTTTCCCTCAGCTATAACTTCTGCCCTTCGGTATATACCTATCCCTTTTATGTTGCTGTGTACCTTAGCTTCTGTCTTCTTCAGCTCAAAATATATGGATGTAGTTGAATTCTGAGATCAGTCTTCCTCCTGTATCACAAAGAGTAATCATTGAACTGAGGGAAAAAATAGGAACAGGAGGAGGCCGTTTGGCCCTTTGAGCCTACTTGCTTCTACCACCATTCAATACAATCATGGGTGATCTTCTGCTTCAATTTTATCTCCCACACTATTCCCATATCCTGCAATTCCAATGGTATCCAAAAATATACCAATCTCTGATTTGAATATATCCCAACAACTGAATTAGAGAATTCCAAAGTTCCACAATTTTATGAATGAAGAAATTTCTGCTCATCTCAGTACCCAATACATATTCTGAAACTATGACCCTACTTCTATGCTCCCCAACCATGTTCCCAGCATTTATTCTGTTGAATCACTTAAGAATTTCACATATTTCAGTGAGCTCAACTCTGATTCTTATATATTCCAGGGAATATAAGGCCCTATTAAACTTCTCACAATCCTTTTATGCATGAAAGTATTATATAATCATGTTCAACCAACTTACTTATGTGCTTTGAAAGAGTCAAATTAATAAATTACACATTAAATGGCTGAAACAACTAAGACAGATCTTACGAATTGCCTTGGCAGTACACTCCGCTCATATGCTTGGATTTCAGTCACAAAATGCTATATAACTTTGTCTCCTTCACAAGGAATTTCAGATCCTCTCCCTCTAGGATATAGTCTGACTCCCAGCCAAGTCTGCAGAACCTCGTTAACTTGGTGTGGATAGCGTATATCCACCAATGACACCTTCAAATAGAGGAAACAGCTGTAGCAACTTATTCACAGCTTCTGCATCTTGGCGGTACTGTATCATTGAATTTATTAACTGTAAGAAGGAAACTTGGATAGTTCTATTCCCCATTATATAGCCTCGACCATTTTCAGTTTGCCTAGAAATCATGTTTTCCAAATTTCATTCTCGGTATGTAGAAGGTGTAAGTGTCTTTCATTCCTTGTTTCCTTTTTATGGTTTTCCAATTTGGCTTTCTGTTTTTAGACATGGAATGTTTCATCCATGTTCGGTGGTTTGGGTCTTAACAAGAAGAAATAAAAGTAGTTTGCACATATAGATTCACACTAACAACAACAGATTTATTCTCGGAGGATTTATTCTTGCACGTACAGTGTACAAACTGCAAATAAAACAGCAGCTTGTGACAACACCCCAATGACATCACCATCAAATCATGTGATCAGCTCTTAAAGCAACTTGCAACCTTTTTAAGTATATCCCTCCCTCTTAACTTCTGTGGTCATGTCAACAAATTACTACGATGTTATACATAAGATCAATCATACTGTAGACACAGGACAATGTATTATTAATTATTCTGCACAAAGATTATGCTGGCTTGTGGCATAATTACATGTGAACACTCAATCTCCTTGTTGAAATTAGTATTGTTTTGCCCTCACTTCTTGTGTAGCAACTTGAGATGGTTATTGACATTCTACTATCTATAAGGTTTCTGGAGGAAATGATGAATCAAATGTAGTTTTTGACTTTCTTTTTAAGAGTAGAAATGCAAGTGAACTTTGGGTAGTCGGATGACAGCTATAAGATGCCAAAAAGCTATTCACGTGATATGATAATGAACCTTGATCTTTTAAAACTTTTAAAGAATGTTTCATGGATGTACAAATCTTTTAACTAATCTTTTGGTTGATGGATGCTAAAGTCTGTATTTTATATATGATTACCATTTACTTTGAAATAATCCTCAAACTTTTGTGAAGTAAACTGTAAGCCATTATCACAAAAAATCTGTTCTGGTTTACCAGATTGCAAACATTTCATCAATTTTTTCAATGGATTCTTCAGCTGTAGTAGATTCCATTATAACAACTGCTGGCCACTTTGAGTGCGCATCAACTATCACTAACAACATGCAATCCACAAACAGAGGTGCAAAATCTACATACAATTGTTACCATGGCATTTTAAGTCACTCCCAACGGTGTTAATGAGACACCAGTGATGTATTTCTTGCTTGTGGACAGGATTGACACTGTCCTACTTTTTCTTCAATCTGAACATCCAAATCCAACTACCAAAAATAACGACATTGTAATTTCTTCATCCAGACTATACCAGCATGTCCTTTATGTAGTTGTTCAAAAACTCTTCCATGTACACTAGGGCAAATGATCACTTGGATTGCCCATAATAGACACCCACCTTCGATGGTCAACTCACGCATATAATTACAAATGAGGATGTGGAGGATGTGTTCCAGCTATTATTTCTTTCAATACCATATCCATCACAGGACCATTTCTGGTTTGTCTCTGAACTTAAGAAGCTGTCACAGACAAAAGATCTACTCATGAAAAATAAAGTATATTAGCAAAACTAGTTGTTGACACCTACTCAATCAGTAAAGGTAAATATGATTATGCATCATCATTAGCATGGCACTCTGATTGATGATATTTACACTAAGAGTGTGCAAATAAAATCAGTGACCACCTTTCCAATCAGCTAGAAGCTAAGCCTTTATACATTCTAAAAATTATAGTTGAGGGTTGATGATCAGTCAAAAATTATGATTATACAAATAATGATAAAATATTTGTACGGCAAATGTTATGTCACATGTTTCATTTTGTGGCTGGGCATCCTTAAATTCAGCACCAGTCAGAGTACTCAAAGCAAAATTTAGCAGTAGTGCTAACTTCAGATTAAAATGAAGCAGTACTTCAGATTTCTAAAAGGCATCTTTGATATCCATAGAACCATAGAAAATTACAGCTCAGAAACAGGCCTTTTGGCCCTTCTTGTCTGCGCCGAACCATTTTTTGCCTAGTCCCACTGACCTGCACTTGAACCATATCCCTCCACACCCCTCTCATCCATCAACCTGTCCAAGTTTTTCTTAAATGTTAAAAGTGACCCCGCATTTACCACTTTATCCGCAGTTCATTCCACACTCCCACCACTCTCTACGTGAAGAAGCCCCCCACTAATATTCCCTTTAAACTTTTCTCCTTTCACCCTTAACACATGCCCTCTGTTTTTTTCCTCCCCTAGCCTCCGTGGAAAAAGCCTGCTTGCATTCACTCTATCTATACCCATCAAAATCTTATACACCTCGATCAAATCTCCCCTCATTCTTCTACGCTCCAGGGAATAAAGTCCTAACCTATTCAATCTCTGTAACTCAGCTTCTCAAGTCCCGGCATCATCCTTGTGAACCTTCTCTGCACTCTTTCAACCTTATTTACATTCTTCCTGTAACTAGGTGACCAAAACTGTACACAATACTCTAAATTCGGCCTCACCAATGCCTTATACAACCTTACCATAACATTCCAACTTTTATACTCGATACTCCGATTTATAAAGGCCAATGTACCAAAAGCACTCTTTACAACTCTATCCACCTGTAACGTCACTTTTAGGGAATTCTGTACCTGTATTCCCAGATCCCTCTGTTCAACTGCTCGCTTCAGAGTCCGACCATTTAGCCTGTACGTTCTACTTTGGTTTGTCCTTCCAAAGTGCAATACCTCACACTTGTCTGCTTTAAATTCCATGTGCCATTTTTTAGCCCATTTTTCTAGTTGGTCCAAATCCCTCTGCAAGCTTTGAAAACATTCCTCACTGTCCACTACACCTCCAATCTTTGTATCATCAGCAAATTTGCTGATCCAATTTACCACATTATCATTCAGATCATTGATATAGATGACAAACAACAATGGACCCAACACCGATCCCTGCGGCACTCCACTAGTCACAGGCCTCCACTCAGAGAAGCAATCCTCCTCAACCACTCTCTGGCTTCTTCCATTGAGCCAGTGTCTAATCCAATTTACTACCTCCCTATGTATACCTAGCGACTGAACCTTCCTAACTAACCTCCCATGAGGGACCTTATCAAAGGCCTTGCTAAAATTCAGGTAGACAACATCCACCGCCTTCCTTTCATCCACTTTCCTGGTAACCAACTCGAAAAACTCTAATAGATTGGTCAAACATGACCTACCACGCACAAAGCCATGTTGACTCTCCCTATTAAGTCCCTGTCTATCCAAATATTTGTAGATCCTATCCCTTATCACACCTTCCAATAATTTGCCCGCCACCGACGTCAAACTTACTGGCCTATAATTTCCCGGATTTCTTTTGGAACCTTTTTTAAACAAGGGAACAACATGAGCCACCCTCCAATCATCTGGCACCTCCCCCGTGAATACTGACATTTTAAATATGTCTGCCAAGGCTCCTGCAAGTTCAACACTAGCCTCCCTCAAGGTCCGTGGGAATACCATGTCCACTCCTGGGGATTTATCCACTCTGATTTGCCTCAAGACAGCCAGCACCTCCTCCCCTGTGATCTGTAATATCCTTGTATGCTTTCTCACATTCTGTTGTCCAATCCTATGACTGTTTAACACATAGTAAATTATGCAATGGCTTCAATAATGTCATGAAGTTAGGAACAAATTTGCCATAATAATTTACTAGTTTATGAAAGGACCTCTACTGCATTAATTGTAAGAATGTAGTGGGATTTTCCAGCTGCACTCACTCTGAGATCACAATATCCCAACCCAAGATCAACAGACCTTTGCATGGTCTGTGTCCCTCCTGCTACAATTCCCATGGTGGCTAGCTTGGGAAAGTTCCCTCCATGTTGGAATAAGGCTGGTGTGCATATTAGAAAGATCTTTATGAGTAAGCAATGGTTGTAATTCAATGATTTCATTCATCTGCCAATATGCTTGTGAAAGATCCATCTTGCTGAATTTTTGCCAACCTGATAATCATGCAACATCTGCAATTAAAGGAAGTAGATATTAGTCAGCACACAATACTGCATTTATGGTTGTTTTAAAATCACTACAAATACAGACTGAACTGTCTG
Organism: Carcharhinus amblyrhynchos; assembly: GCF_965287045.1. Classification (NCBI taxonomy): domain Eukaryota; kingdom Metazoa; phylum Chordata; class Chondrichthyes; order Carcharhiniformes; family Carcharhinidae; genus Carcharhinus; species Carcharhinus amblyrhynchos. The sequence continues at coordinate 126,677,537 of NC_137330.1, forward strand.
GTCTCCTAGCAGGTACAATAGCGGTAGTCTAGCCACTCATCATAACAGGCTCTAACTCACCAGTGTTAACAAATTGTACTAATTCTTCTTCAACCATGCAACGAACTGCACATGACACCATTCTTGCTTTGAGACTTTTTGATTGGCTTTATCCTAAATTTCACTTCAATTCCCTTCATTGAGCCAAGTTGTTTCTCTTCGATACATTCTTGTATTTATCTGGAAGTTGCTGTAGGGCTGTTCTGGAACCAACCAATCAACACTCTATTTATCTTCTCTAACCATGATGTCCCAAATAGAGCTGTAAAATTACCATGGACCACATGTAGAGGAACTCTGCTGACCACAATATAATTTTTTAACTGCACAATCCCTTCTGTATATGTCCTGCTAATTTTAAAGGAAGACGCTACTGCTTTTATTTGCATGTAATCTCAGGAATTAATGATAGAGCAGCACTAATATCAACCTCCAGCCGAATAGATTGTCCACTTAACTTCGGAATCACCCAGAATCTATGTGATTCACCCTATATGGACAAGATCATCAGTCAGAGCTCATCATCATATTTCTGGATATTCTCTTCTTCACAATCATTATTCTTTTCTTTCATGTTTTAAATTTTTCTTGTAGTATTGATTTTCTTGAAATACCCAGATGTTTCTTCTGAATATTCTTCTCAGGGTAAGCCGAGCAAGCTTTTCCAACATGACCCATTTTGCCACATTTCTTACATGTACTATCCTTGTTCCAGCATTCACTCACTGTATGGCCCATTTTGGCATTACGTGACATGCTTGTTGCTGTTTTAACTTCCTTTGGACAGTTCCCAACTTGTGGATCTTCACTCCTACAGCAAATTGTGAAGCCTCTTCAGCAGCCTGTTCCATTAACAATGCAATTTCTCCTACTATCTTTAATGTCAAATCATGTTCAGTAAGAAATCTTCTTTGAATGGCATTATTTGGAGACCACATTCTAGATTATTTCAAACAATCTTCTTTCGACTCATCAAACTCATAATGTTGTGCCAGCCTTTATAAGGTCATCACAAACTGAGCAATGCTTCCACCTTCCATTTAATTCTTTCTTCAGTGGAAATTGGACCGTTCCACGATGATCAGTAGCTTTTGAGAGTTATGCTCTTCAAGGATCTTTGTCAAGTCATTGTAAATTTTGGTTCCTGGTATTTTTGAAAGAACCAAGCTCTAGAGCAAATTGTAAGTTTTACTTTCATTTGTACTGAGAAAAGCTGATATGAGCAACTTATTTGCAATTTGTTCACTTGTACAAAGTACTGAAAATGCTCTGCATAGGAATCATTTCCTTCATTGAAAAGACCCACAACTCCTAATTGACCCATCATTTCCCTTGCAGGTACTAGCAACTCAAAAGTGCTCATACTATTTCTATATTCTTTATTTACATATATTCTTTATTTACATATATTATTTTACTTTCCTGTCTTCTCAGTACTCCCCTTTACTGCTCTGAAGACTGTTTCCTTGATGTATTTTGTTTTCAAATGGCCCCAGCCATACAGTACAACATCCCTTCTTTTTAAAGATGGTTGATACTGCATGGAATCTCAACCCTTCTCTGATTGGAAAAACCCACTCTTTTAAAACCACACAGAGAGCTTTCTTCTGACTTGTTTTCCTGCACTATCACTTCAATCTTTAATCTTTTTATTGCTTCTCCCCAGTCTTCTAATATTCAAAGTATGAAGACCCAAAATATTTTACTTCTTACCTTTGCATGTTTTCCCAATGTTCTTGATGAGACAATCATTGCCAATTTTCTTTCCATAATGTCCTAGCCATGTTAGGAATGTGGATTTTAACAAAAAGAACATAATTTGCACATGTTCAGGAAGGAACTTTCAAAACTTAATTGGGGGAGTCTGTTGGCAGATAAAGGGATGTCTGGTAAGTGGGAGGCTTTCAAAAGTATGTTAATCGGGTTCAGGGTAAGCACATTCCTCTTATCGTGAAGGGCAAGGCTGGTAGAAGTAGGGAACTCTGGATGACTTGGGATATTGAGGCCCATGTCACGAAGAAGAAGAAGGCACATGACATGCATAGGCAGCTGGGATCAAGTGGATCCATTGAAGAATATAAAGGGTGTAGAAGTAGAGTTACGAGAGAAATCAGAAGGGCAAAAAGAGGACACGAGATTCTTTTGGCAGATAAGACAAAGGAGAATCCCAAGAGCTTCTACAAATACATAAAGGGCAAAAGAGTAACTAGGGAGAGAGTAGGGCTTCTTAAGGATCAACAAAGTCATCTAATGGATCTTCCATTAACGTCTGTATAGGCTATTGTATGTTTATCGATGCCTCTTTTACATCCACAGATGATTCGGTCCGCCTTGTTAGCCAACAAGGGGCATACACGTGGTGGGTCGTGTGCGGGCTACTCTTGGATGTTGCTTCGAGAGTTGCCCAGTGCTTCACGTCGTTAGTGTACGCTTAAACTGGACCAATTGACGGGCAACACGACAGCTCGGTGACTATCACTGTTTGCTGTGCAGTTACAGGGACCCGGGTCGGATCTCTGGCTTGGGTCAATGTCTGTGGGAGTTTGCACATTCTCCCTGTGTTTGCGTGGGTTTTCTCCGGGTGCTCTGGTTTCCTCTCATACCCCAAAAACATGCTTTTACGCTGATTGGTGTCAATAAATTGGATCTCCCTTAATCTGGCACACATATAATTCCCTAAATTTGCACCCCTTTATTGTGGAGTCCACTAGATGTAGACTAGAAAGAATGCAGAAAAGATTTACTCGGATGCTACCAGGAGAGGCTGGATAGACTTGAACATTTTTCCTCTGGAGTGTAGAAGGCTGAGGGGTGATTTCATAGAGGTCTATAAAATAATGAGGGGCACAGATCAGCTAGATAGTCAGTATCTTTTCCCATAGGTAGAGGAATCTAAAACTAGAGGGCATAGATTTAAGGTAAAAGGAGAGAGATATAAAATGGTCCAGAGGGGCAATTTTTTCACACAGAGGGTGGTGAGTGTCTGGAACAAGCTGCCAGAAATAGTAGGTGAGGTGGGTACAATTTTGTCTTTTAAAAAACATTTGGACAGTGACATGAGTAAGATGGCTTTTGAGGGATATTGGCCAAATGCAGGCAATTGGGATTAGCTTAGCCATGAAAAAAGGCACATGGACAAATTGGGCCAAAGGGCCTGTTTCCATGCTGTGAGCCTTTATGACTGACTATAACAGATTTATTCTAGGAGGTCTTGCTTGTACAGAATCCAATTGATAGCAAAATAGCAGCCAGTGGGAACACCCTAATGACATCACCGTTAAATCATTTGATCAGCTCTTAAAGCATGATATGACCCTTTAAAATATATATTACAAGTTAAGACCAATCTCAAACAGTGCAAATTTGGTAACCATGGATTCCTACCTAATAGTTTACCCCTTATTTTCTCTGCTTTCCAATCTCTCTGACTAATTTCCTTACTCTGATTTTCAGCTTTGTTTCTCTCCTTTCTGAATGTATTCCAGGCTCCCATTTGCTATGCCAAACTATTTGAGCCGCATCTCACTACTAAGGCTCCCCACCACACCCCAGCCCTGTAGAGGTGCAAAATATTTCTCCAGAGCTTGTCATAAAAATCACAGAGATCTAAAGTCTCCCCCACATATCGTCTCCAACAGCCCATCCATCAGACTACTTGTCTATTCCTGTACTTACTTGCAAATGTCAGTGGGAGTAATCCAGAAATTACTAATATTGAGATTCTCCATTGTAAATTTGCTCTGTTTGTTTTTTAAGGTGAGGATAGATACATTTTTGAACAATAAAGGAATTAAGGGCACTGGTTAATGGGCAGGTAAGTAGCACTGAATCCATGAAAAGATGAGCAATTCATCAACCCACTGGCCCAATTGATCAAGATCCTGTTGTAAACCAAGATAACCTTCTGTGCTGTCCACTATGCCACCAACCTTGGTGTCACCTGCAAACTTATAGAACATAGAACATAGAACGCTACAGCACAAACAGGCCCTTCGGCCCACAAGTTGCGCCGATCACATCAATACCTACCAATCCACAGACCTATCTATAACCCCCAATCCCATTAAATCCCATATACTCATCCAGAAGTCTTTTAAAAGACCCCAGCGAGTTCGCCTCCACCACCACTGACGGCAGCCGATTCCATTCACTCACCACCCTCTGAGTGAAAAACTTACCCCTAACATCACTTCTGTACTTTCCTCCCCGCACCTTAAACCTGTGTCCTCTCGTAGCGACCATTTCAACCCGGGGAAATAGACTCTGAGAATCCACCCTATCTATTCCTCTCAACATTTTATAAACCTCTATCAGGTCGCCTCTCAACCTTCATCTCTCCAGGGAGAAGAGACCTAGCTCCCTCAACCTATCTTCATAAGGCATGCCTCCCAATCCAGGCAACATCCTTGTAAATCTCCTCTGTACCCTCTCAATAGCTTCCACATCCTTCCTGTAGTGAGGCGACCAGAACTGCACACAGTACTCCAAGTGGGGTCTGACAAGGGTCTTATAAAGTTGCAGCATTACCTCCCAACTCCTAAACTCAATCCCTCGATTAATGAAGGCCAGTACACCATACGCCTTCTTGACCACATCCTCCACCTGTGAGGCCGATTTAAGAGTCCTGTGGACCCGGACCCAAAGATCCTTCTGCTCTTCAGCACAGCTAAGACTCCTGCCCTTGATAGTGTACTCGTTCATCCCGTTGGTTCTGCCAAAATGGACCACTACACATTTATCCACATTGAAGTCCATCTGCCACTTCTCCGCCCAGTCTTGCATCCTACTTATGTCCTGCTGCAACTTCTGACATTCGTCCAGACCATCCACAACACCACCAACCTTCGTGTCATCGGCGAACTTACTAACCCATCCCTGCACTTCCTCATCCAGGTCATTTATGAAAATGACAAACAGCAAGGGTCCTAGAACAGATCCCTGGGGCACTCCACTGGTGACTGACCTCCATGCAGAAAAAGACCCATCCACAACCACTCTCTGCCTTCTGCAGGCAAGCCAGTTCTGGATCCACAAGGCAACAGCCCCTTGAATCCCATGCCCTCTCACCTTCTCAAGAAGTCTTGCATGGGGGACCTTATCAAACGCCTCGCTGAAGTCCATGTACACCACGTCCACTGCTCTTCCTTTGTCAAAGTGTTCAGTCACATTTTCAAAGAACTCAACTAGGCTCGTAAGGCACGACCTGCCCTTGACAAAACCATGCTGACTATTTCTGATCATGCTAAACCTCTCCAAATGCTCATAAATCTTGTCCCTCAGAAGCCTCTCCATCAACTTACCAACCACTGAGGTCAGACTCACCGGTAGGTAATTTCCCGGGCTATCCCTGTTCCCTTTCTTGAAAATAGGAACCTCATCCACAATCCTCCAATCCTCCAGAACCTCTCCCGTCTCCATTGACAACGCAAAGATCATCGCCAGGGGCTCTGCAATCACTTCCCTCGCCTCCCACAGTAACCTGGGGTACATCCCATCTGGTCCCGGTGACTTATCTATCTTGATAGAATTCAGAAGTTCTAACACATCCTCTTTCTTAACATCCACATACTCAATCTTTTCCATCTGCTGCAAACCTGCAGCAAAATCTCCCAGATCAGTTTCCACCGTGAATACTGAGGCAAAGTACTCATTAAGCACCTCTGCCATTTCTTCTGGTTCCACACAGACGTTTCCCCCTTCACCTTTTATAGTTCCTATCCCTTCTCTTCTCATCCTTTTACTTTTCACATATTTGTAGAGGGCCTTGGGATTCTCCTTAATCTTACCCGCCAAGGCCTTCTCATGACCCCTTCTGGCTCTCCTAATTTCCTTTTTAAGCTCCTTTCTACAAGCCTTATACTCCTCTAGATCCTTAACATCTCCTGGCTCTCTGAACCTTTTGTACACCTTCCTTTTCTTCCTGACTAGGTTCACCACAGCCTTCGTGCACCACGGTTCCCGCGACCTACCAAAACCTCCTTGTCTCATCGGAACGTTGTCATGCAGAGCTCCAGACAAACATTCCTTGAATATCCGCTACCTTCCTTTGGTACTTTTCCCCAAGAATGCCTCCTTCCAGTTTATTTGTCCAATTAACTGCCTGACGTCTTCATATTTCCCCTTACTCCAGACAAACACCTTCCTAGCCTGCCTGATCCTATCTCGTTCCAATGCAATTGTGAGGGAGATAGAATTATGGTCACCCTTCCCAAGATGCTCTCCTACCGAGAGATCCATCACCTGCCCTGGTTCATTCGCCAGTACCAGGTCAAGTACAGCCTCTCCCCTCGTAGGCTCATCCACGTACTGTGTCAGGAAACCCTCCTGAACCCACCTAACAAACTCCTCCCCATCCAAACCCCTTACCCTTGGGATATTCCAATCGATGTTTGGGAAATTGAAGTCTCCCATCACAACAACTCTGTTATTTCTACATCTCTCTAGGATCTGTTTCCCTATCTGCACTTCAACTTCCCTGTCACTATTGGGTGGCCTATAGAAAACACCCAGCAAAGTTTTTGACCCTTTGCTGTTCCTAACTTCCACCCACAGAGACTCTGTAGACAGTCCTTCCACGGCATCCTCTTTCTCTGCAGCCATGACACTGTGCCTGATCAACAGTGCCACTCCACCACCTCTTCTGCCACCCTCCCTGTCCTTCCTGAAGCATCTGAATCCTGGCACCTGAAGTACCCAGTCCTGTCCCTGAGACATCCAAGTCTCGGTAATGGCCACCACATCACATTCCCAAGCAGCAATCCACGCCCTAAGCTCATCTACCTTATTCACTACACTCCTTGCATTAAAATATATACACTTCACCCCCTCAGTCTGGACATTTCCCTTCTCCACCCCCTGTCTAACCTCCCTCTCATACTGCCTGCAGTCCTCCCCTACCTGGGAGCGAACCTCCTCGGTCCCAGTCTCCCCATCACTATTCCCTCCCCCCATCCTTTCTAGTTTAAAGTCCCCCCAGTAGCCCTAGCCAGTCTTCCCACCAAGATATTAATTCCCCTGCGATTCAAGTGCCACCCGTCTTTACGGTACAGGTCACACCTGCTCCTAAAGAGGTCCCAATGATCTAGGAACCGAAATCCCTGCCCCCTGCTCCAGTCCCTCAGCCACACATTCACCCTCCGCCTCATTCCATTCCTGCCCTCATTCTCCCGTGGCACAGGCAGCAATCCTGAGATTACTACCTTCGCTTTCCTCTTCCTCAGCTGCCTACCCAGTTCCCTATAGTCCCTTTTCATGACTGCCTCCCTCTTCTTGCCTACGTCAGCAGTACCTATATGCACTACAACCTCCGGTTCCTCATCCTCCCCCTTCAGGATGTCTGGGACACGCCCAGAGACATCCCTGATCCCAGCTCCAGGGAGACAAACCACCATCCGCGACTCACGTCTACGTCCACATAAACGCCTGTCCGCCCCCCCCCCTCACTGTGCAGTCCCCTATTAGTACTACCTTTCTGCTCTCATTTTTAATTTTTTGGCATACTGGCTCAGCTCCAGAGACCTGGCCACCGCTTCCTCCCCTAGGTGAGCTGTCCCCCCCAGTAGTACTCAGGCCGGAGTACTTATTTTGAAGGGGGACATCCACCGGCGTGCTCTCCATCACCTGAGGTTTCCCCTTCCTAATAGTTACCCACGTGCCTTCTTCCCGTTGCCCTGGTGTGACTGCTTGCTGATAGCTCCTGTCAATTACCTCCTCACTCTCTCTAAGGAGACGAAGGTCCTCGAGCTGCAGTTCCAGTTTCTTAACCTGGTCCCTTAGGGACTGCAGCTCCACACACCGAGCACAGATATGGATGTCTGGGAGACCAGGAGCCTCCAAGACCTCCCACATATTGCATTGGCAACAACATACTGGCCTCACACCCATACTTGCCCCTTTTTAGTAATCATGATGTGGGTATGCCGGCGTTGGACTGGGGTAAACACAGTAAAAAGTCTGACAACACCAGGTTTTAGTCCAACCTATTTATTTGATAATATACTCACTAGCTTTCGGGGTTACCCCCTTCATCAGGTGAATGGAGAGTTCTGGCCTCAGACAGAGCATATAAAGCACAGACAGTTTACAGATTACTGATTAAAATGCGAATCTTTACACCTAACCTGCTGTTCAAGACCTGAAGTGGCTGACAATGTGAGTGGAAGGAGCACTGAGCATGGGTTACAGAGATGTGTATTGTCTCCAGACAGTACAGTAAGTGAGGTTTTGCAAACCCAGGCAAGTCACGGGGGTTACAGATAGTGTGACATGAACCCAAGATCCCTGTTGAGACCATCCTCATGTGTGCGGAACTTGGCTATCAGTCTCTGCTCAGCGACTCTGCGCTGTCGTGTGTCGTGAAGGCCGCCTTGGAGAATGCTTACCCGAAGGTCAGAGGCTGAATGCCCATGACCACTGAAGTGTTCGCCAACAGGAAGGGAACAGTCTTGCCTGGTGACTGTCGAGCGATGTTCATTCATCGGTTGTCGTAGCGTCTGCATGGTCTCCCCAATGTACCATGCTTCGGGACATCCTTTCTTGCAACGTATCAGGTAGACAATGTTGGCCGAGTTGCAAGAGTATTTACCGTGTACCTGGTGGATGGTATTCTCACGTGTGATGATGGTATCCATGTTGATGATCCGGCGTGTCTTGCAGAGGTTGCTATGGCAGGGTTGTGTGGAATTGTGGTCACTGTTCTCCTGAAGACTGGGTAGTTTGCTGCGAACAATGGTCTGTTTGAGGTTGTGTGGTTGTCTGAAGGCAAGAAGTGGGGGTGTGGGGATAGCCCTGGCGAGATGTTCGTCTTCGTCAATGATATGTTGAAGACTCCGGAGAAGATGTCGTAGCTTCTCCGCTCCGGGGAAGCACTGGACGACGAAGGGTACTCTGTCCACTGTGTCCCGTGTTTGCCTTCTGAGGAGATCGGTGAGTGGAAGGAGCACTGTGATCAGTGCTCCTTCCACTCACATTATCAGCCACTTCAGGTCTTGAACAGCAGGTTAGGTGTAAAGATTCGTATTTTAATCAGTAATCTCTAAACTGCCTGTGCTTTATATGCTCTGTCTGAGGCCAGAACTCTCCATTCACCTGACGAAGGGGGTAACCCCGAAAGCTAGTGAGTATATTATCAAATAAATAGGTTGGACTAAAACCTGGTGTTGTCAGACTTTTTACTGTGTTTACCCTTTTTAGTAACCCAGAGGAAAAAGTAAAAAAAAACTTATAACTTACCTTGCCTCACCCTTATCTCTTTGGCCCTGTGAGCCAAAGCCCTTACAGCACACTCAAAAACAAAAACAAACTTACCTGCTCTCAGTCAGAGCCCTTCTCTCTCTCTCTCTCTCTTTTTTAGGTTAGAGGAGGAGGGAGGGTTGGGATACTCTACCTATGTAGAGTATCGGGATTCCTCACCGCTCTAATTTATAGTAAGGTTAAAAAAAAACTCTACCCGAGTGCCTTAGCAACTGCTTCCGGTATTAAATTTTAAAAAAAAACTAGTAAAAAGTTAGCTTTAAAAAATTGCTCTACTCACCCACAAGCTCTCCTCACGCAAATCGCTACCTCTCTTCAGTGCTCCCACAGAACAATATATATTGTCATCCAAATCATTAATATAAATGACAAGTAACAGTGGACCCGGCACTGATCCCTGAGGCACACTGCTGGTCACAGACTTTCAATTTGAAATCAACCCTCTACAATCATCATCTGTCTTTTGTAATCAAGTCAATTTTGTATCCATTTAGATACCTCACCCCGGATCCCATGATATTTAACCTTATGCAACAACCTCCCATGCAGAACCATATCAAAGGCCTTGCTGAAGTCCATGTAGACAACATCAACTGCACTGCCCTCATATACTTTCTTGGTTACCCTTTCAAAAAACTCAATCAAATTTGCGAGACATGGTTTTCTACTCACAAAGCCATGCTAACTGTTTCTAATCAGTCCTTGTGTCTCTAAATGCCTGTAGACCCTGTCTCTCAAAATATCTTCCAACAACTGACTCACTGAGCCTAACAGGCTCACTGGCCTGTCATTCCCAGGCTTTTCCATGCAGCCTTTTTTAAGTAAAGGCACAACATTTGCCTCCAATCTTCAGGCATCTCACCTGTGACTATCGATGATTCAAATATCTCTACAAGGTGACCTGCAATTTCCTCTGTACACTCCCACAATGTCCTGGGATACACTTCATCAGGTCCCGGGGACTTATCTACCTTGATGCACTTTAAAACTTCCAGCACCTCCTTCTCTGTAATATGTACACTTCTCAAGACATCACTATTCATTTCCCCAAGTTCCCTAACATTCATGCTTTTCTCAACGGTAAATACTGATGAGAAATATTCATTGAGGATCTTACCCGTCTCTTGTGGATCTGCACATAGATGACCTTGTTGATCCTTAAGAGGTCCTACTTTCTCCCTTGTTACTCTTTTGCCCTTTATGTATTTGTTGAACCTCTTTGGATTTTCCTTTGCCTTATCTGCCAAAACAATCTCGTGTCCCCTCTTTGTCTCCTGATTTTTCTCTTAACTCTATCCTACACTCCCTATACTTTTCAAGCGATTCACTTGATCCCAGCTGCCTATACATGTCATGTGCCTCTTTCTTCTTCTTGACCAAGGTCTCAATAACCCAAGTCATCCAGAGTTCCCTACTTCTGCCAGTCTTGCCCTTCACTCTAAGAGGAATGTGTTTACTCTGAACCCTGGTTAACATGTTTTTGAAAGCATGCCATTTACCAGACCTTTGCCTTCCCACAGGCTCCCCCAATTAACTTTTGAAAGTTCCTGCCTGATACCATCAAAATTGGCCTTGCCCCAGTTTAGAATTTCAACTTTTGGGCCAGACCTATCATTCTCCATAGCTATCTTAAAACCAGTAGAATTATGGTCACCGGTCCTAAAGTGATCCCTCACTCACACTTCTGTCACCTGCCCTTTCTTATTTGCCAAGAGGAGGTCAAGTTTTACCCCCTCTCTAGTTGGGCCATTCACATACTGAATGAGAAATTCCTCCTGAATATACTCAACAAATTTCTCTCCATCCAACCCTATAATACTTTGGCTGTTCCAGTCAATGTTGGGAACGTTAAAATCTCCGACTATTACCCCCCTATTTTTCTTGGAGCTATCTGTAATCTCCTTACATATTTGCTCCTCAATTTCCTGCCAACTGTTGGGGGCTTATAGTACAACCCTATCAAAGCGATTTCCCCCTTCTTATTTCTCAGTTCTACCCATATAGATTCAGTGACCAAACCCTCGGATATATCCTCTCTCAGTATGGCCGTGATGCTTTCCCTAATCAAAAGTACAACTCCCCCTCCTCTCTTACCTCCTTTTCTATCTTACCTATAGCATCTGTACCTTGGAACATTGAGCTGTCAGTCCTGTCCCCCCCTAAGCCATGTTTCTGTAATTGCTATAATATCCCAGTCCCACGTACCCATTCATGCCCTGAGCTCATCTTTGACAAAGGGTCACCTGGACTCGAAACGTCAGCTCTTTTCTCTCTTAGAAATGCTGCCAGACCTGCTGAGATTTTCCAGCATTTTCTCTTTTGGTCACTGAGTTCATCTGCTTTGCCCATCAGGCTTCTTGCTTTGAAATAAGTGCAGATTAATCTGCACTTCCCTTGCTCTCTGCCTGATCTGTCTGGCACGAGGATTACCGACACTATCTTTACTACTTCATATGCTTTCTTTAATCCTGCGCTGTCTTCAACCCCCTCTTCTGTCTCCCTACTGCTTTGAGTCCCACCCCCCTGCCAAACTAATCTAAACCCTCCCGAGTAGCTCTAGCAAGTTTCACCACCAGGATGTTCGTCCTCTTCCAGTTTAGGTGTAGCCCGTCCCTCTTGAACAAGTCACCCCTTCCCCAGAAAAGATCTCAATGATCTAAAAATCTAAATTCCTGCACCAGCCCTCAAGCTGCACATTCAAGAAGATCTTATGAGGAAAGGCTGAGGGACTTGAGGTTGTTTTCGTTAGAGAGAAGAAGGGTAAGAGGTGACCTAATTGTGGCATACAAGATGAAGGTAGACAAGTCCCTGGGACCGGATGGAATGCATTCCAGGGCTCTGAAAGAAATAGTGGATGCCTTAGTAATTATTTATCAAAATTCGCTGGACGCTGGGGAAGTGCCGGAGGATTGGAAAACAGCAAATGTTACGCCGCTGTTTAAAAAAGGTAGCAGACAAAAGGCAGGGAATTATAGGCCGGTTAGTTTAACGTCTGTAGTTGGAAAAATGCTAGAATCCATCATCAAAGAAGAAATAGCGAGGCACCTAGAAGAGAATGGTTTAATCAAGCAGACACAGCACGGATTCGTGAAGGGGAAGTTGTGTTTAACTAATTTACTGGATTTTTATGAAGATGTGACTAGTGCGGTAGACAGAGGGAAACCGGTGGATGTGGTGTTTTTAGATTTCCAGAAGGCGTTCGATAAGGTGCCTCAAAAAAGGTTGCTACAGAAGGTTAGGGTGCGCAGGGTTGGGGGTAAGGTGTTCGCATGGATAGAGGATTAGTTATCCAACAGGAAGCAGAGAGTTGGGATAAATGGGTGCTATTCTGGTTGGCAGTTGGTGACTAGTGACGTGCCACAGGGATCGGTGCTGGGGCCCCAACTGTTTACCATTTACATAGACCATCTGGAGGAGGGGGCTGAGTGTAAGGTAACAAAATTTGCTGATGACACGAAGATGAGTGGAAAAGCGAATTGCCTGGAGGGCGTGGAAAGTCTGCAGAGAGATCTGGATAGGCTGAGTGAGTGGGCAAGGACCTGGCAGATGGAGTATAACATTAGCAAATGTGAGGTTATCCACTTTGGTAAAAATAATAGTGGGAGGGATTTTTATTTAAAAGGCGAAAAGCTGCAGCATGCTATGGTGCAGAGGGACCTGGGGGTCCTTGTGCACGAATTGCAAAAACCCAGTCTGCAGGTGCAGCAGGTGATCAAGAAGGCGAATGGGATGTTGGCCTTTATAGCGAGGGGGATAGAATATAAAAGCAGGGAGGTCTTGCTGTAACTATACAGGGCACTGGTGAGGCCGCAGCTGGAGTACTGTGTGCAGTTTTGGTTGCCGTACTTGTGAAAAGATATATTGGCCTTGGAGGGGGTACAGAGAAGGTTCACTAGGCTGATACCAGAGATGAGGGGGTTGGACTATGAAGAGAGACTGAATAGACTGGGCCTGTACTCGTTGGAGTTTAGAAGGATGAGGGGGGATCTTCTAGAGATGTATAAGATAATGAAGGGGCTAGATAGGGTAGAGGTAGAGAGATTCTTCCCGCTTCGAAAGGATAGCAGAACTAGAGGGCACAGCCTCAAAATAAGTGGGGAGCAGTTTAGATCGGAGTTGAGGAGGAACTTCTTCACTCAAAGGGTGGTGAATCTCTGGAATTCTCTGCCCGCTGAAGTGGTGGAGGCTACCTCACTAAATATATTTAAGTCACGGGTAGATAGATTTCTGATAGACAGGGGAATTAAGGGTTATGGGGAGAAAGCGGGAAAGTGGAACTGAGCCACTTCAGATCAGCCATGATCTTATTGAATGGCGGGGCAGGCTCAAAGGGCTAGATGGCCTACTCCTGCTCCTATTTCTTATGTTCTTATGTTGTTACGTAAGATGATCAGAGGATTGGATAGGGTGGACAGTGAGAGCTTTTTTCCTTAGATAGTGATGGCTAACACGAGGGGACATAGCTTTAAATTAAGGGGTGGTAATTATAGGATGGATGTCAGAGGTAGGTTCTTTACTCAGAGGGTAGTAAGAGTGTGGAATGCCTTGCCTGCAGCAGTTGTGGACTCACCAACTTTAAGGGCATTCAAATGGTCAGTGGATAGGCATATGGATAACATTGGAATAGTTTAGGTTAGAGGGTCATTAGTCCACTGGTTGGCACAACATCGAGGGCCGAAGGGCCTGTACTGCGCTGTAATGTTCTATGTTCATCTGCCCAATCTTCTTATTCCTACTCTCACTAGCACATGGCACTGGTAACAGTCCAGAAATTACTATCATGAAGTAGACGAAGTAGGACAAAGTAGAAAGGGTCGAGAGTTTCAGGTTTTTAGGTGTCCAGATCACCAACAACCTGTCCTGGTCCCCCAATGCCGACGCTATAGTTAAGAAAACCCACCAACTTTCCTTGAAGACTAAGGAAATTTGACATGTCAGCCAAGACTCTCACCAACTTTTTCAGATGCACCATAGAAAGCATTCTTCCTGATTGTATCACAGTTTTGTTTGGCTCCTGCTCTGCCCAAGACCACAAGAAACTACAAAAGGTTATGAATGTAGCCCAATCCATCACACAATCCAGCCTCCCATCCATTGACTCTGTCTACACTTCTCACTGCCTCAGCAAAGCAGCCAGCATAATTAAGGACCCCATGCACCCCATTCATTCTCTCTTCCACCTTCTTCCGGTTGGAGAAAGATACATAAGTCTGAGGTCATGTATCAACCGACTCGAGAACAACTTCTTCCCTGCTATCATCAGACCTTTGAATGGACCTACCTTGCTATCTCTACACCCTAGCTATGGCTGTAATACTACATTCTGCACTCTCTCGTTTCCTTCTCTATGAATGGTATGTTTTGTCTGTACAATGCTCAAGAAACAATTCTTTTCACTGTATGCTAATACATGTGACAATAATAAATCAAATCAAATTAGGCACTGCGTAGTGTCAAGGGGGCAGGGTTTGCAAGGGCAGGGCCTGCTGGGGATGCGTTCAATTGGTGGTAATGGAGAGGAGAATGTGGTGCCATTCCACTAGGAATCAGCGGGAGAGGGAGGCAGCAGGGGTTTGGGGCTGGTCATCGTGGGTGAAGTCCAACTGGCCATGGGCAGAGGGGCTGGGGTGTGGGGGGAGGGAAGGGGCTGGTGACTGAGTCTGGCCTGGGAAGGTAGGCTGTTAGGAATGTCGGCAATCGGGGGAGATGGGTTCACAAAGGCTGGCATTTGGGAAGTGGGGACGCCTGGGAGGCAATCAGGAAGCCGGTGATTAGGAATTGGGCATGCCCGGAGGGAATTAGGAGGCTGGTGATTGGGAAGGGGGGGAATGTCAGGAAGGCAATAGAGAAACTGTGATCAGGAAATGGGGGGAATATCGGGGAAGCAATTGGGAAGCTGCAATCGGGTGGGGGAGTACGGGGAGTCCCAGGAAACAATCAGGAGTTTGGTGATCGGGAAGTGCGGGGTGCTGGAGAAACAATCAAGATGTCGGTGATCAGGAAGTGGGGGGTGCCGGGGAAGCAATCGGGAGGCTGGCGATTCGGGAGAGGAGTTGTTGGGGGGGGTCATGCACAGTAGCCCGCTCAGCAATATGCTGAAGCACAGAGTGCTGCAAACTATCCCACCAAGTATGTCAAATAACAGGCAGGAAAATCTCCCATTTTCCCACCAATTGGGCACTTACATATCTTTTAGGAGAATCATCCCCAAATATTCAGTCTCCACCAACTGCCCCCAACCTGTAAACCCACCTACTCTTCACAGTTGGGGGTGGGGGGCTGATGGGGAATTGGTGGGAGTATCAAATTTTACATCAGCAGGCACACTCCTGTCGAAACTCATTTGTAATAAAGTAGTTATTGTTTCCAGGCAATCCCACACAGAGATGACTGCTATCATCCCTGATAACCTTCTGTTCTTTATATCCCTTAGAAATTCTCATTCTCCTTTTAATTTAGACACCATGGAACTATTCCAATAATTAGCATTCTGTCCTCAGAGCTTCCTGCAGCTAATGTTTTGTCCTGTTCCTCTGCATCTGCAAACTACTTTTAATACATGTAACTTTCACTAGTACTGCCTATTCTATTTGGTTTAGAACCTGACTAGCTTTTTTGCATCAATGCAACCCTGTGTCGTGGATTTATCTACAAAGCAATAAGAAAAGCACCTGATTTTTTTTTCAAGTATTTTATCTGATAGAAAATGTGGGAGTTTTTAAAATCTTCATGAATAGAGTGTTTTTTGCGAGATTATATCTCCATCATACTTATAGTTTCACGTAGATTCTGAAGGACTTTGGGAGGTTCTCAGCCTGATAGTAACTTTTGTTTCTCATACCTCAGGGTGGATGGGTTTTACTCCAGAATTGCCATTTGGGATTGGATTTCATGAATGAGCTGTTGGAAATCTTAATATCAAGTGAGAATGTGCATGAGGCTTTCCGAGTGTGGATAACCACTGAACCACATCCAAAGTTCCCAATCACATTGCTACAGGTTAGTGTTTACACTGCAAAATGACAGCCGATTAGAAAACACATTCACTGGAAAGGTTTGCAAGGCCCCTTCAGAGCCTGACATTGCCATAATATCTCATGTTAGGGGCTGACACGGGAATGTGTTTCCTAAATTGTGAGTTCTTCATGAATCCAAGATGATTGTGTAGTCATAAGAACATAAGAAATAGGAGCAGGAGTAGGCCATCTAGCCCTTCGAGCCTGCCCCGCCATTCAATAAGATCAGGGCTGATCTGTCATGGCTCAGTTCCACATTCCCGCCCTCTCCCCATAACCCTTAATCCCCTCGCTTATCAAAAACCCATCAACCCGCGTCTTAAAAATATTTAGCGAAGTAGCCTCCACCACTTCAACGGGCAGAGAATTCCAGAGATTCACCACCCTTTGAGTGAAAAAGTTCCTCCTTAACTCTGTTCTAAACCGCCCCCCCCCCCTTTATCTTGAGGCTGTGCCCCCTAGTCCTACTGTCCTTTCTGAGCGGGAAGAGTCTCTCCACCTCTATCCTATCCATCCCATTCATCATCTTATACGTCTCAATGAGATCTCCCCTCATTCTTCTAAACTCTAACGAGTACAAGCCTAGTTTATTCAGCCTCTCCTCATAGCTCAACCCCCTCAACTCCGGTATCAGCCTAGTAAACCTCCTCTGCACTCCCTCCAAGGCCAAAATATCCTTGCGTAAGTACGGCGACCAAAACTGCACGCAGTACTCCAGCTGCGGCCTCACCAATGCCCTATACAGCCGCAGCAAGACCTCCCTACTTTTATATTCAATCCCAAACTCCACTATTCACCTAATAGCCAGCACTTCAATGGTGGGGTCTTTTCAAGGGCCAAGAGTGGAATATATGTACAGTCAGACAAACAGTCTCCTAGAAATACTCAGATACTGAAGCATTTTATATCAAATGCAGCAAGGCCTGCACAATATCCAGATTTGAGTTGTGAATGTGATCATCTGGCCTTTCAAAAGGTGCCACACAAGAGACTGGTCCAGAAGGTTAAATCCCAATGGGTTTGGAGTAGAGTAGTAGCTTTCATTGAGGGTTGGCCGACTGATAGACAGCAGAGGGTCGGCCTACTGGGTCCTTCTCCAGTTGGCAATCTGTAACTAATGTGGTTCTGCAGGGTTCAGTTGTCGGACCGCAACTATTTACAATTTATATTAATGATCGACAAGCAGGGTCAGAGTGTAACATAGCGAAATTTGCTGATGACATGGAAAAAGGTGGGAAAGCAGGACATAAAAAGTTTAAATGGATATTGACAGGCTAGGGGGATGGGATAGAATCTGGCAGATAGAATTTCATGTGGATAATTGCAAGGTTTCCATTTTGGCTCGAAAAATGAAAGGGTAAATTACTATTTAAATGGGAAACAGATTCAAAAGGTGTTTGTGCATGAGGGATCTGGGTGTCCTTGTGCATAAGTCTCAGAAAGTGGGTATGTAGGTGCAGAATGTCATAAGGAAGGCAAATGGAATCTTGGCATTTATCGTAAAGGGTCTAGAGTAGAAAAGTAGAGAAGTGTTGTTGTAATTGTATAAGGCGTTGTGAGACCACTCTTGGAATATTGTGTTCAGTGTTGGTCACCTTCTTTGAGGAAGGATGTGGTGGAATTGAAGGCGGTTCAGAAGTTTTTTTTTAAGTTTATCTATTACTGTCAGAAGTAGGCTTACATTAACACTGCAATGAAGTTACTGTGAAAATCCCCTAGTCGCCACACTCTGGCACCTGCCAATGCACCTAACGAACACACCTTTTGGAATGTGGAGGAAACCAGAGCACCCGGAGGAAACCCAGTCAGACATGCAAGATCGTGCAGACTCCACACAAACAGTGACCCAAATTGGGATTCGAATCATGATCCCTGGTGCTGTGAGGCAGCAGTGCTAACCACTGTGCTACCAATTGATTCCAGGTTTAAAGGGATTGTCATATGAAGAGCAGTTGAGTAGCTTGGACTTGTATTTGCTGGAGTACAGAAGAGTGAGGGGGGATTTGATTGAGGTATATGAAATACTCAACGGGATTAATAAAGTAAATGTTAACCCCCTTCTAAAACAGTCCAGGACGAGAGGTCATGGTTGTAGAGGAAGAGGGGGGAGGTTCAAGACAAAGATAAGGAGAAACTACTTCTCACAGAGGGTTGAGAATCTATGAAACTAAGTGCCCCAGAGTACAGCAGATGATGAGTCAAACAATTGATTCAAGAAAAGATAGATAAATATTTGATTGAAAGTGGGATAAAGGGTTATGGGGAAAAGGCAAGGAAATGGAGTTAGGATGAGATGGAGATCAGCCATGATCATACAGAATGAGGGAGTGGGCTCAAAGGGCTGAATTGCTCTTGTTCCTAATTCCTCCACTCTTCATAACATTGACGTACACAAGTGCCAGGCAAGGACATGAGAGAATCTAACCATCTCACCTTGACATTCAATGGCATTACCATCTCGGAACCATCCTAGAATTTCCTCTCCAATAACACTGTGGGTGTACCTACACCTCAGGAACTTCAGCAGTTCCACCACCATTTTCTGAAGAGCAACTAGAAATGGGCAATAAATGCTGGCTTAGCCAGTGACACCCACATCCCATAAAATGAATACATGAATAAATTAAAGCAGAAAGATGCTGGGAAAACTCAGTCAATCTGGCACATCTGTGGAGAGAGAAAAAAAGAGTTAACGTTTTGAGTCAATATGTCCATCCTTGGGGGAATAGAGCACCAGACCTGCAAAGGACATTCTTCTGGGAGCACAGGATAAAGGGAGTGTGAGGCTCATAGTCCTCATAGAATCATAGCGTGCAGATGAGGTGCTACAGCCCAGTGAGTCTGCACCAGCACAGGAGAAACACCTGAACTAGAACAACAAACAAAGAACAAAGAACAACCCAGCACGGGAAACAGGCCCTTCGGCCCAACGAGCCCGCACCGCCGCATCACCCTACACCTATTCTACCCTGCGTGTCTACGAGTGGAACCCCTAACTTAGCCAGATTCAGGGGAGAATAGTGTCAATTTGGTAAACCAATCAGCCTAAGAGCACATCTTTGGGGTGTGGGAGGGAACCGGAGCGCCCGGAGGAAACCCACGCATCCACAGGGCGAATGCACAAACTCCCACAGACACCGGCCCAAATCCATGTATCTGCACAGCCAGCAGTGCTAGTCACCGAGCTGTTGCGGCGCCCGTCTATCGGTCCAGGATCAAGCACACACACCGACACGAAGTACTAGGCCACTCCCGGAACTTCCAAGAGCAGCCCATGCACGACCCACCGTGTGCATGCCCCTCGTTTGACAACGAGGTGGACCTCCACCTGCGGAATAAAAAGACAAAAACGTTAACATACAAGTCTGCATTTCCGGTGTCTCCTGAGGTTCTAACCTTATTTAATAGCCCCTACTATAACCCTCCATCCTCGTTTCACTCATGTGTCTATCTAACTGAACCTTAAACGAGTCCAACGTTCCTGCCTCCACCACCCTACTCGGTAGCGTGTTCCATACCCCCACAACTCTCTGCGTAAAGAACCTTCCTCTCACATCCAAATTATACCTCTCCCCCCTCACCCTTAAATCATGCCCTCTCGTGTTTGTACCCAGTCTAGGGAGCAGTCTCTCACTATTAACTCTATCTATTCCCTTCAGTATCTTATATACCTCTATCATGTCCCCCCTCAACCTCCGTCTTTCCAAGGAGAAAAGTCCCAGTTTCTCCAACCTTTCCTCGTAACCCAGCCCTTCCATACCAGGCAACATCCTGGTAAACCTCCTCTGAACCCTCTCCAGAGCCTCCACGTCCTTCCGGTAGTAAGGTGACCAGAACTGGACGCAGTACTCCAAATGCGGACTAACCAACGTTCTATACAACTGAAGCATTAGACGGCAGCTTTTAAACTCTATACCCCTTCCTATAAAGGCTAGCATTCCATAAGCCTTCCGAACAACCTTCTCCACTTGGGTCGCAACCTTCAGAGACTTGTGAACCTGCACTCCCAGGTCCCTCTGTATTTCTATACTCCTAATCGGTCTACCTTTTATCACATAGCTCCTCTCTGCATTATTCCTTCCAAAATGCATCACCTCGCATTTGTCAGGATTAAATTCCATCTGCCACCTATCTGCCCAATGCACCAACCTATCTATATCCTGTTGTATCACCTGACATTCCACTTCAGTACCCGCCAACCCTGCCATCTTGGTGTCATCTGCAAACTTGCTGATCACACCACCTACGCTCTCTTCCAAGTCATTTATGTATACTACAAAGAGGAGAGGTCCCAGTACTGAGCCCTGCAGCACACCACTGGTCACTGGCCTCCAGCCCGAAAAGGTCCCCTCCACAACTACCCTCTGTCTCCTATTACCCAGCCAGTTCTCAATCCACCTAGCTACCTGACCTCGTATCCCATGCGCCTTAACCTTTTCTACCAGCCTACCATGAGGGACTTTGTCAAACGCCTTACTGAAATCCATATAGATGACATCAACGGCTCTCCCATCGTCAACCGTTTTTGTCACCTCCTCAAAGAATTCTACCAGATTCGTAAGGCAAGACCTCCCTCTAACAAAGCCATGTTGCGTATCCCTAATCAGATCGCAACGCTCCAAATGCTCATACATCCTACCCCTAAGTATTTTTTCCATTAATTTCCCTACCACCGATGTCAAACTCACCGGTCTATAATTTCCAGGGTTATCCCTACTACCTTTTTTAAACAGCGGTACCACATTTGCTACCCTCCAGTCTTCTGGGACCTCACCTGTGTCCAAAGAAGAGACAAAGATGTGCGCCAGAGGCCCAGCAATTTCATCTTTCGCCTCCCTAAGCAGCCTGGGATAAATACCATCAGGCCCTGGAGCTTTATCCGTCCTTACGCTACCTAAAAGCCCTAGCACTTCCTCCCTCGTAATAGATATTTCCTGCAACTGATCCTCAGCTCCCTCCAAGAGACAGCACGATTCCGAGCCCCTCTCCCTCGTGAATACCGACGCAAAGTATTCATTCAGGAGCTCCCCCATTCCCTCCGACTCAATACATATCTCCCCACTTTTGTCCCTAAGAGGACCAATTTTCCCTCTAACTACTCTCTTGCTCCTAATATAGGAATAAAATGCCTTTGGATTTTCCTTAATCCTAGCAGCCAAAGCCATTTCATGCCCCCTTTGCGCCCTTCTAACTCCCCTTTTTAGCTCCCTCCTACTCTCTCTATATTCCTCCAGTGCACTCTCTGTACCCAGTTGTTTCGACCTAACATACGCCTCCCTCTTCTTCCTGACCAAGTCTTCAATACCCCCTGTAATCCACGGCTCTCTAATCCTACCTTTCCCATCCTTCCGCTTAACCGGAACATACCTCCCCTGCAACCATTTCATTTTGCCCTTAAAAGCCTCCCACTTGCCAACCGTGGACTTTCCAGCTAACAGTCCCTCCCAATCAGTGTCCTGCAGCTCCCTCCTAATCCTGCTATAGCTCGCCTTTCCCCAGTTCAGCACACTCCCGTTCGGCCGGCACTCATCCCTTTCCATTTTTATCCTAAAGTAGACGGACTTGTGGTCACTGTTAGCCACATGTTCGCCTACCTCTACCTCAACCACCTGCCCTGGCTCATTACCCAACACTAAATCCAGTATAGCCCCTTCCCTAGTCGGGCTAGTTACATACTGCTCTGGAGACCCTTCCAAAACACATTTCACAAACTCCTCTCCCTCCGTACCCCCAGCTCTAGGCCCCCTCCAATTCACTCCAGGTAGATTAAAGTCACCCACTACAACCACCCTATTCTTCCTGCACCTATCCAAAATGCCCCTGCAAATGCCTTCCTCCACTGACCTCGGGCTGTTGGGTGGCCTATAGTATACCCCTAGCAACGTAATCTCTCCCTTTTTATTCCTCAACTCCACCCACAGTGACTCAATCCCTATCTCTTCCATATTGTCCTCCCTCTGCACTGCTGTGATGTTTTCCTTTACTAACAGTGCCACCCCTCCACCTCTCTTCAACCCTCCTCTGTCACACCTAAAACACTTGTACCCAGGAACATTCAGCTGCCAGTCCTGCCCTTCCCGTAACCACGTCTCCATTACAGCCACCACATCTAACTTCCTCACAAACATCAAGGCCCTAAGCTCATCCGTTTTCCCTGTCACACTCCTAGCATTGAAACGGACACAGTTCAACCCACGAGTGTCCCTCGGAACCTCCTTCTCCCTGACAATTTTCCTTTCACCCGACTCTCTCCCAGCCACCTCCCCACCCCCCCTCCCTATTATTTTAAACCATTCCTGAACACCCCAGCTAACCTCCCCGCTGAGACACTAGTTCCCCTCCCATTCAAATTCTCCCCACCCCTCATGTACAGATGCCCTTCTCTCATAAATATCTCCCAGTGGTCTATAGAAGTAAAGCCCTCTACCCTACACCAATCCCTCAACCATGCATTCAGCTGCATGATCTTGTTATTCCTAGCCCTGCTGGTACTGGGCAGCAACACAGAGAGTACCACCCTGGAGGTCCTGCTCTTCAGTTTGGACCCCAACTCCCTAAATTGCCTACGGACCTCTACCCTACTCCTCCTTCCTACATCCCTCTCCCCTGCGTGTATTATTACCTCTGCCTGGGTCCCCTCCCCTTTCAAAATTCCCTCTACCCTTTCCGATATGTCCTGTACCCCTGCCCTAGGGAGGCAAACCACCATCCTGGAGTCACGCCTCTGCCCACAGAACCTCCTGTCAATTCTTTTGACCCTCCCATCCCCTACCACTATCACATTGCCAGCCCCCTTCTGTCCCTCTAAGTCATTCTGGCCCCCCTGCCTATCCTTTTGTGCCCCTGTCGATGAATCTTGGGGGGCCACAGGGGAGGCCGGGGGACCATGACTACTCTTCTTCTTCCTCTTTTTCCGCCTAACAGTCGTCCACCCATCCTGCTCTACAGCCCTTGGGACCTCTTCCTGCTCATGGTTCTTAGACATTATCTCTTCGTTTTCCCTGACCAGAAACACATCCTCCAAACGCCCCTCGAGTTGCCTGACCCGGGCCCTCAAGCGCTGCAACTCTAAACATTTAGCACAGATGTGGACCTTGGGGAGACGTGACGCCACCAAGAACTCCCACATGCGGCACCTGACACAGCTTATGTTCCTCCCCATAGCCCCTGCCATGTCCCAACCTCCTGTATGTGGCAAAAGGTAGAAATCTGCAGCTCCCTTCTCTAAGCCTGCTCTTGCCTAAGCCCAGCGAGCCAAAGCCCTTCTCACTCAGCTCCCACTCACTCCGCTGCCCGCTCCCGATGCTGCCCGCTGTGTGCCGCTACCTCCTTTTTTATACCCCCTGCTCCCCTTTCCCAACAATCCCCTCGCCTAACTTCCGGTACGGAAGTAAACTACACTCTCACAAACCCCGCGAACCGGAAGCGATTCCAAGTAAATCAGGTACTCACCACAGCCACAGCCACCAAGTAGACTGCTCCGGAGAACTCCCACCTAATCCCATTTACTAGAATTTGGCCCATAGCCTAGAATGTTATGATGTGCTAAGCGCTCATTTATGTACTTTTTAAAGTATGTGAGACAACCTGACTCCCGAGAAAAACATTCCAGACCATCTCCTTCTGGGTAGAAAAGTTGAAAAGTTTGCAACTATCTGAGCAACAGCAGCCGTGTAAAAACAGTCTTAAAACAGTACTGCATTTAACATGGTACAACATTTAGTGAAACAGCCACAAAAAGTAATAAAGGTCAAGGGACAGAAAAATCAGAGAAGACTCAGATAGAGAAAAATTCTATAGTATCCATAAGCAATGCAAGATCTCAGCAGAGTAAATTCAAGCCTCAAGTAAATTAACGCTGGAGCTTAGAGGAGGTAATAATCCCTCAAGGAAGAAGCAACACCAAAGTAGGCAGTAAAAGACCTCAGTGAAAGGGTGAGCACTGAGAAACCCCAGAGAGCTGAAACACTGGAAGACCCAAGAGAAGTTGGAATGCTGAGAAACCCCGGAGAGGAAGAAGTGTCAGAAGACCTGGCAGGGAATGGGGTGGGGGAGGTGGGGGAAGAAAACCCAGAAAGAGGGCAACAGAACTCTTATTGACTAATTGAAGAGTTGAATGCAGCAAAATTCAGTTGTGTCCTAATCCCTTTGTGCTATAATGAGAAGTTCCTTGAAAGTTTTAGCAATGAAATGCAAGCAAGCAATAAAGCTGTGATCAATCTAGAAGTAAGAAACTGTGCCATATTCATTAATAAGTGGTGAAGGAATTGGAGTTCGAACATGAAGATGTGAATAAAAGGTAAAAAGAGTCGAGAGAACAAAAGTACATGCAAAACTCAGCAAAAGAATTCATAGCATGGAACTCGAAGGACCAAGGAAATCCCATATAATTGATGCTATTAGATTGCTGAAGGGTGCGAGAACTGCTAGTCAAAGAGTGAAATGCATCAAAGGTTTAATCCAAGGTACTCATGTAGGACATCCTGTATCATCTATTCAAGAATTGCCATACAATTGAAGCAAAGGGGTATCATTTACCAGAGCCATTACTGGGAATTCTGTAGAGATTCAGCTGAATAATTGAACGACAAATCTGGTGGAAAACACAAATGAACATGAGAAACTGGCAGTCTGCAGAGAGGCAGAAACTGTTCAGTGTTCAAGGGTGCTGTGAAGGATATAGCCAAACCAAAAGGAAGGACAGAACTGTTGAACAAGTTAGCAAATCAGGAGAATTGTCTAATAAAAAAGATAAGGAAGAAATGTTTTTAGAAAGGAATGATGGTTTCACCTTGGAAGAAATGCAAACAGATAAACTGAGTGGATTGCAAAAGCATAGCAATGGACTAAAGGATGATTGTGATTCTCTCTTGATGAAAGAAGGTTATTCCAAAAAAATAAATGCAGTAGTTTGAGGAAGAACTCCAGTGTTCAATAACTGAGTATTCAGCTGGTGAAAAATATAATCTGACTGGAAATTTTTTGCAAACAGCTGGAAATCAAGGTTGGGATGATGAATGTGCGGGACCACAGGAAGAGGGTGCAAGAGTGGGCCCAGGCAGCTAGGTGCAGACCCAGTGAGCCGAACGGTCTTCTCTTGCTTTGCAGGGACTCTATGGATCCTGCTTAGGCAATTGTTCTTTGTTCCATGCATCCACTTCTTCCTCCATATCAATGTGTCCTGCATGCTGCCTTCACCAGTTGCAATACTTGCATGAGGCAAATGGATTAAGAGTAAGACTGGTGATTGCTGAGAATAAGACTCAGAAGTTTCAGAAACTAGGAGCTTTGAACAGAGAGAAGAATCACCAAAAATAACTTAAGTTGTAGAAAAGATAAAAAATAAGGTGAATTAACTGACAGCTAACTGAAAAAAGTTGATAAAATGAAGTTGAGAAGGATACCTTGATGAGACGACGTGAGATGGAGCAGAGAAGAGTTCTTTTAACAAAGAAGGGCCGCTTGGTGCTGTCAGTGTATCTAAGGGTATTTCAGATGAATATCAAGAAAAGAGTTATTAATTCTGGGAAATGGAGCTAGAAATAGTTCAGACTAAACAGCAACTGGTGAAAAGAGTGTACAGGACACTTCGGTAAGGAGGAAGAACTGGATGCATGGAATAAAGAACAACCATCTAAGCAGAATCCATAGAATCCTTGCAGTGCAGGAGGAGATCTTTTGGCTCACTGCATCTGTGCCTAGGCCCACTCCTCCCCCTGTCCCTGTGGTCCTGCACATTGATCAGGACAAATCCACCTGGCCTGCACGTCTTAACTGTGGTGGTGGTGGGGCGGGTTTGGGGGAGTGGAAGCCGGAGAACCCAGAGGGCACCCACAGGGAGAGTGTGCAACACACAGTCACCCAGGACTGGAGTTGGACCAGGGACTCTTCGTGCTGTGAGGCAGCAGTGCTAACCTCTGTGCCACTGCGCCTCCCAGAAGATTGGTTGATACGGAAGACAAAAGGGAGAGGTTGGTAAATCAAGCCAGTCATCTGAAGGAGATGTGCTAGGGAGAACTAGGCAGAGCAGTAGAGAAGGAAGCTGAGATTACATGCCAAAGCAAAATTGCTGAAAAACACAAGAACCAGTATGAGAAAATAGTCAATGAAAAAGATATTGAATTGGAATGCAAGGAAGAGAAGGAACTCTGACACAACCTAAACCACACCATTTCCTTCACAAGTGACAAACCGAGATTGTGTATAAGCTGTCAAGATATAAGAGGGTGTTGCATTGTGATAATGACACCTATGTGCATTAGAGAGTAAAGTGCGTGACAGAGAAAAGGATCAAACAACGATTGGAGAGTGACACTGTCCACAGAGTAAAGTATGTGCACATGTTAAGGACTACAATCTAGGACAGAATTCAGAAAGCAGCAAGCCTGGATGGAGGAATCCCACGCAAGACCATATTTGGAACTGTGCATAGTTGAAGCCTACAACTTGAAGGAGTGTAAAATCGTAGAATCGCTACAGTGCAGTAGGACACCATTCAGCCCATTGTCTGCATCAATCACAATTCCACCCAGGCCTTTTCCCTGCAACCCCGCATATTTATCCTGCTAATCTCTCTAACCAAGCATCCCGGACACTAAGGGGCAATTTAGCATGGCAAATGGACCCAACTTGCACATCTTTGGACTGTGGAGGAAACCAGAGCACCGAGATGAAGCTCACTGTTGCAAAGTTGGGAAGAGTAATTCTAGATTGGGAAGTAGCAAGTTAGAATTTGGTGTTTGTAGAATTATAAAATGCAAAGGGAGAAGGAATTTGCATGGTCCTGTTAAAAGATGGGGCTTTTTCTGTGCTTAGAGATTTTAAAAAATGCAAACACATCGAGAGCCCAAACTAAAACATTTGGATCAAGAGGTCAAGCAGCAGTTTTTACCAAGACAACAGGTTTTTGATTTTAGATAATCAATTTAAATCAGGCACTGAGATACCAAAAACCTTGTAAATTTAAATCTGATGGCTTTGACAACCTAAGACCAATCCTATTGTGGGCAATATGATATGTCATCATGGGTATAAAAAAGAGAGGAAATGGGACAAAGGGGTAGAATAACTGCCACCTGCCAGAGCTAATAGCTCTCATCACTCAACTCTCAAGAGAGAATCACTGGCTCTCATAGCTTCACCTACGTCTCAGCGAAAGCACCATCTAGATAGCAAAGGTATCAAAGAAGAAAGAAGTTCCAGGCAGAAGAATCAACAGAGAAAGCCCAGAATATTCCCGAAGACAGGAAGCCTGGTTGGAATTTAGAGAGTGACTAAATTCTATTTTTGTTAATGAGTGGGAATTGTATTTCATGGAACAGCATACCTTTAAAATCTTGATTTATTCGGAAACAGTGGAAGGGATTTATTCAGTTTATCAATAGTTTAGTTAATTTGTTCACTATTAGTTAGATGAATAAATTGTTCCATGTTGATTTTAGAGTGAGTGTCAGGGATTTATTTTGTATTTACCCACTAGAAGTTGCTGAAAGCGCAGGTCACACCACTTCACACACACTCTCTACAGTTTATAAGGCAAGATACTCCTCTTTGCGCGTTAATTCTCAGGGTGCAGATTAACCTCTGCTTAGTAACACTACGCAGAGGAGGAAAATGGGCAAACTCCACACAGACAGTGACTCAAGCTGGGAATTGAATCCAGGTCCCTGGAGCTGTGAGGCAGCAGTGCTAACCACTGTGCCACCATGCTGCCCATGTTAAATGAAAGCCTCAGGATCCTTCCATTGAACAATTGCTACTTCAATGTACAAATGTCTAACTTGTGTGTATCATGATTATTCACAATCTGGGTTGAGTGAGTCGATTTTGAAGATTGTACAAGAAAGTTAAAGGTGGACGTTGTGAATGTGGTATTTGTATCTTTAAGACTTCTTCTTCTTTCAACTAGTTAAAGGAGCCGAGGGCTCAGGAGAGGTCAGTAAAGTTTCCAGACCATGTAATAGAACAGAGAGTATAGATGGTGGCAGGAATCTAACTTCAGATAGAGTAAAAAAGGTGACAAGCATGAGAAGGGAGGTGGTCAACACTGTGCAGGGAGATGGTCTGGGGAAGCATAACCAGTCTGTGACAGGAAGGGACAGAGCATGCAAACAAAGGAATACACTAACAAATCAGGTCCAGGTAAGAAAGACTAACATAAAGACACTTTACCTGAATGCACATAGCATTCGAAACAAAGTGAATGAGTTGACGGCACAAATCAGTATAAATGGGTATGATCTAGTGGCCATTACAGAAATGTGGTTGCAAAGTGACCAGGACTGGGAACTGAATATCCTAGGGTATCAGACAATTAGGAAGGATGGACAGGAAGGAAAAGGAGGTGGGGTAGCTGTGTTAATTAAGGATAACATCAGGGCGGTAGTGAGAGATGATATAGGCTCCAAGGAGCAAAATGTGGAATCAATGTGGGTGGAGATAAGGAATAGCAAGGGGAAACAGTCACTGGTGGGTGTAGTCTATAGGCCCCCAAATAATGACTTCAAGGTGGGGCGGGCTATAAACAAACAAATAACAGATGCATGTAAAAATGGAACAGCAATAATCATGGGGGATTTTAACCTCCATATTGATTGGTCAACTCAAGTTGGATGCGGTGGATTTGAGGAAGAGTTCTTAGAATGCTGTCACGATAGTTTCCTCGAAAAGTGTATTACAGAACCTGTGAGGGAGCTATCTTGGATCTGGTCCTGTGTAATGAGACAGGTAAAATTAATGATCTCCTTGTGAGGGATCCTCTTGGAATGAGTGATCACAATAGTGAGTGATCAATGGTTGAATTTCTAATACAGATAGAGGGTGAGAAAGTAGGGTCCCGAACTAGTGTCCTCTGCTTGAACAAGGGGGATTACAATAGGATGGGAGCAGAATTGGCTAATGTAGACTGGGAACACAGACTAATTGGTGGGACAGTTGAGGAACAGTGGAGGATTTTTAAGGAGATTTTTCTCAGTAATCAGCAAAAATATATTCCAGTGAAAAAGAAGGAATGTAAGAAAAGGGATAACCAGCCATGGGTAATTCAGAAAATAAAGGAGAGTATCAAATTAAAAACCAATGCATACAGAATGGCCAAAATTAGTGGGGAACTCGAAGATTGGAAAAGCTTTAAAAAACAACAAAGAACTACTAAGAAAGCAATAAAGAAAGGAAAACTAGATTATAAAAGTAAACTAGCACAAAATATAAAAACTGATGGTAAAAGTTTTTAACAAATATATTAAACGAAAAAGAGTGGCTAAAGTAAATGTTGATCCCTTAGAAGATGAGAAGGGGGATTTAATAATGGGAAACGAGGAAATAACCGAGGCCTTAAACAAGTTTTTTGTGTCGGTCTTCACAGTGGAGGACACAAATATCATACCAATAATTGATGGTCGTGGGACTGTAGGGGGTAAGGACCTTAAAACGATCACTATTACTAAAGAGGTAGTGCTGGGTAGGCTAATGGGACTAAAGGCAGACAAGTCCCCTGGTCCGGATAGAATGCATCCCAGGGTACTAAAAGAAACGGCAGAAGTAATAGCAGATGCGTTAGTTGTAATTTATCAAAATTAGCTGGACTCTGGGGAGGTGCTAGCTGATTGGAAAATAGTTAATGTAACGCCACTGTTTAAAAAAGGAGGTAGACAAAAGGTAGGTAATTACAGGCCGGTTAGCTTAACATCATAGTTGGGAAAATACTGGAATCTATTGTTTAGGAAGAAATAGCAGGATACCTGGAAAAGAATGGTTCAATCAAGCAGACTCATGCTTCATGATTCATGAAGGGAAAGTCATGTTTGACTAATTTACTGGAATTTTTTGAGGACATAGCGAGTGCAGTTGACAGAGGGGAACCAGTGGATGTGGTGTATTTAGATTTCCAGAAGGCATGCGATGAGGTGCCTCACAAAAGGTTGCTGCATAAGATAAAGGTACTCAGAGTTGGGGGTAAAGTGTTAGTGTGGATTGAGGATTGGCTATCTAACAGAAAGCAGAAAGTTGGAATAAATGGGTGCTTTTCCGGTTGGTAATCAGTCACTAGTGGCGTGCCGCAGGGTTCGATGCTAGGGCCTCAACTATTTTCCACATACATAGACGATCTGGAGGAGGGGACTGAGTGTAGGGTAACAAAGTTTGCGGATGACATAAAGATGAGTGGGAAAGCAAATTGCGTGGAGGACACAGAAAGTCTGCAGAGAGATTTGGATAGGCTAAGTGACTGGGCAAGGATCTGGCAGATGGAATATAGCGTTGGTAAGTTGGAAGGAATAATAGTAAAATGGACTATTATTTAAATGGTGAAAAATTACAACATGCTACGGTGCAGAGGGACCTGGGGGTCCTTGTGCATGAATCACAAAAACCCAGCCTGCAGGTGCAGCAGGTGATCAAGAAGGCGAATGGGATGTTGACCTTTGTCGCGAGGGGGATTGAATATAAAAGCAGGGAGGTCTTGCTGCAACTGTATAGGGCACTGGTGAGGCCGCAACTGGAGTACTGTGTGCAGTTTTGGTCCCCTTATTTGTGAAAGGATATATTACCTTTGGAGGGAGTGCAGAGAAAGTTCACCACGCTGATACCGGAGATGAGGGGGTTAGCTTATGAAGAGAGATTGAATAGACTGGGTCTGTACTCGTTAGAGTTTCGAAGGTTGAGGGGAGATTTTATAGAGACATGTAAGATAATGAAGGGGCTTGACAGGGTAGAAGCAGCGAGGTTATTTCCACTTACAATGGAAACAAGAACTAGGGGGCATAGCCTCAAAATACGGGGGGGGGGGGGGGAGGTCAATTTAGAACAGAGTTGAGGAGGAACTTCTTCGCCCAGAGAGTAGTGAATCTTTGGAATTCTCTGCCCAATGAAGCAGTAGAGACTACCTCGTTAAATGTGTTTAAGTCACAGGTAGATAGATTTTTAATCAATAAGGGAATTAAGGGTTATAGGGAGCAGGCAGGTAAGTGGAACTGAACTCACTATCAGATCTTATTGAATGGCGGGGCAGGCTCGAGGGGCTTGATGGCCGACTCCTGCTCCTATTTCTTATGTTCTTATAAGACAATACAACAATAGGTGGTCACCTGACTTGAGGGACCAATGGGAACAGAGCGTGAGTCCTCGCAGCAGAATCTTCTGGAAGCATGGAGTAAGCATGTTGAACTGGGTTCTGCCCAGGGCAGCCTTCATACTGCATAAACCTCCGACACCTAAGTTTCTCTGTTCATTCAATAACTTCCTTGTTCCAACAAGGTCTGAAGCTTTTCTTAATGATTGTAGATACTGGCCATACAAAATATATGACACCCTCATTTCGTAAAGAGCATCACCAGTCCTCAATCATTCATTCTTTGTATATAAATGTAAATATTAAAATATAGCATTTGAGCCAAGCTCAATCCTGCCATTACCCAATGCCTTGACCTCTTTTCTAGCAGGGGTCATTGGGGATCTATTGAAAACCAGAACTTGTTTCATTTTTCCCTTGCTAATCCCAGGATGTTTCAGGCATTTGTTCTGTGGAAGGATCATTTAAATCCAAAATTTTAACTCCGATTCACTCCACAGATGCTGCCAGACCTGCTGAGTTTATGCAACATTTTCTGTTTTGAACAGACTTCCAGCATCTGTAGTATTTTGCTTTTATTTGTATGTCTATTCTAACTAAACAATTTGCAGCAGAGGTTAGGTTGAAAACTAGGTCATGCTTAGTTTACTTTGACACTGGAGAACATATTTACCAAATGAGCTATCAGCAAGCTACGTGGATAGCATCTTCGTAAAGCAGTCAGTAAATCCTGTAAACCTGTACCTAACTCTGTGATTGTTTAATTTTCACAAATGATTAGTTGTATTTATTACTTCCATTACTTACGTGTCCATTGTCTATTTTGCAGACATCCATTAAGTACACCAATGAGCCCCCTCAGGGAGTGCGGGCAGGACTGAAAAGAACCTTTACAGGGATCAGTCAAGACCAAATAGAATATTCAAACCTGCCCATGTGGAGACCACTACTGTATGCAGTCGCTTTCCTGCACACCACAGTCCAGGTAATAGAAGCCAGAGCTGACTGCGCTTTATCTGATCATATATTCCTGAGTTATACGCATTCAGTAAATCTGATTGATATCATATTTCAGATGTGAGACTGAGTGGGTGGGCAGTATTTGCGTGAGTACTATTGTGTCCTGTTTTCACTTTCCATCCCAACAGTTAACAAAAGTGAGAGGCAACTTTCTTTACATGTGCCTAATGGTGTCATTGAGCCCCACGTGCACTTTGAACTTTGGCCCAAGTAAGAAAGTCAATGTTACTTGTCCACACAAGAAGCGAAACTGGCACTAAATATAAAAAATGACAGTAAAAGTTTTTACAAATATATAAAGAAGAGGAGGCTGGCTAGAGTGAATGTTGGACCCTTGGAGGATGGGAGGAGGGATTTAGCGGGAGGCAATGAGGAAATGGCTGAGGCTTTAAATACGTTTTTTGCCTCAGTCTTCACGTAGGAGAACACAAATAGTTTGCCAGATATTAAAGATAGAAAGATGGTAGGAGTTGAGGGCCTAAGTGCGATTACTATCACTAGAGAGGTAGTGCTTGATAGACTAATGGCACTGAAGGTGGACAAGTCCCCAGGACCGGATGGAATGCATCCCAGGGTTCTGTAAGAAATGGCAGAGGTGATAGTGGATGCCTTAGTAATTATTTATCAAAATTTGCTGGATTCCGGGGAAGAGCCGGAAGATTGGAAAATGGCTAATGTTACGCCGCTGTTTAAAAAAGGTAGCAGACAAAAGGCAGGGAATTATAGGCTGGTTAGTTTAACGTCTGTAGTTAGAAAAATGCTAGAATCCGTCATCAAAGAATAAATAGCGAGGCACTTAGAAAAGAATTGTTTGATAGAGCAGACGCAGCACGGATTCGTTAAGGGGAAGTCGTGTTTAACAAATTTATTGGATTTCTATGAGGATGTGACTAGTGTGGTAGACAGAGGGGAACCGGTGGATGTGGTGTTTTTAGATTTCCAACAGGCGTTTGATAAGGTGCCTCATAAAAGGTTGCTACAGAAGGTTAGAGTGCACGGAGTTGGGGGTAAAGTGTTAGCGTGGATAGAGGATTGGCTGTCTAATAGGAGGCAGAGAGTTGGTATCAATGGGTGCTATTCTGGTTGGGGGTTGGTGACTAGTGGAGTGCCCCAGGGGTCGGTGCTGGGGCCTCAGCTATTTACCATTTATATAGATGATCTGGAGGAGGGGGCTGAGTGTAGGGTGTCGAAATTTGCTGATGGCATGAAGATGAGTGGAAAAGCAAATTGCGTGGAGGGTGCGGAAAGTCTGCAGAGGGATCTGGATAGGCTGAGTGAGTGGGCGAAGACCTGGCAGATGGAGTATAATGTTAGCAAGTGTGAGGTTATCCACTTTGGCAGGAATAATAGTAGGAAGGATTATCATTTAAAAGGCGAAAAGCTGCAGCATGCTACGGTGCAGAGGGACCTGGGGGTCCTTGTGCACGAGTCGCAAAAACCCAGTCTGCAGGTGCAGCAGGTGGTCAGGAAGGCGAATGGAATGCTGGCCTTTATAGCGAGGGGGTTAGAATATAAAAGCAGGGAGGTCTTGCTGCAACTGTACAGGGCACTGGTGAGGCCGCAGCTGGAGTACTGTGTGCAGTTTTGGTCGCCGCACTTGCGCAAGGATATATTGGCCTTGGAGGGAGTGCAGAGAAGGTTCACTAGGCTGATACTGGAGATGGGGGGGTTGGACCATGAAGAGAGACTGAATAGACTGGGTCTGTACTCGTTGGAGTTTAGAAGGATGAGGGGGGATCTTATAGAGACGTATAAGATAATGAAGGGGATGGATAGGGTAGAGGTAGCGAGGTTCTTCCCGCTTAGAAAGGATAGCAGGACTAGAGGACACAGCCTCAAGATAAGGGGGGGGTGCAGTTTAGATCAGAGTTGAGGAGGAACTTCTTCACTCAAAGGGTGGTGAATCTCTGGAATTCTCTGCCCATTGAGGTGGAGGCTACCTCGCTAAATATATTTGAGTCACGGGTAGATAGGTTTCTGATAGACAGGGGAATTAAGGTTATGGGGAGAGGGCGGGAAAGTGGAACTGATTCACTTCAGATCAGCCATGATCTTATTGAATGGCGGGGCAGGCTCGAAGGGCTAGATGGTCTACTCCTGCTCCTATTTCTTATGTTCTTATGTTGTTATAAGATGGTTAGAAAGCAACAGCTGGTTGGAGAGCAGAACCAAGAGAGGCAGCAGGTTACCAACCAAAATTGAAGAAACGATAGCTGTCACGAAACCAAGTTACAAAAAAGGGAATTTTTGAAAGCCTTGCAGTTTGCAACAGAGTCTGATGCGCCAGGGCAGGGTAGACAAGAAGAACAGTGTTGCTCTATTAAAAACACCAATGAGTCCCTCAGCAAGCACATGCAGGACTGAAAAGAGCATGCACTAGAATCAGTCAGAAACAAATAACTCAAAGCTACCCATGTGGTAATTCATGTTGTCATTTTCTTGCACACCACTATCTAGGAAATGGACTATAGAAATAGAGTCATAGAGGTTTACAGCATTTGCCCACACCGCCCTTATTTTTTTTAAATCCCTAAGCTAATCCCAATTGCCTGCCTTTTGCCCATATCCCTCTATATCCATGTACCCATGTAACCATTTAAATGCTTTTTAAAAGACAAAATTGTACCTGCCTCTATTACTACCTCTGGCAGTTTGTTCCAGGCACTCACCAACCCCTGTGTGAAAAAATTGCCCCTCTGGACACTTTTGTATTTCTCCCCTCTCATCTTAAATGTATGCCCTCTAGTTTTAGATTCCCCTACCTTTGGGAAAAGATATTGACTATCCACCTTGTTTATGCCCCTCATTATTTTACGGACTTCTATAAGGTCACCTCTCAGCCTCCTACACTCCAGAAGAAAAAATTCCTAGTTTAACCATCCTCTCCTTATAACTCAATCCATCAAGTCCCAATAGCATCCTAGTAAATCTTTTCTGCACACTTTCTAGTTTAATAATATCCTTTCTATAATAGGGTGACCAGAATTGTACACAGTATTCCAAGTGTGGCCTAACCAATGTCTTGTACAACTTCAAGAAGACATCCCAACTCCTGTATTCAATGTTCTGACCGATGAAACCAAGCATGCTGAATGCCTCCTTCACCACTTTGTCCACCTGTGACTCCACTTTCAAGTACCTCTGGATCTCTTTGTTCTGTAACTCTCCCCAATGCCCTACCATTAACTAAGTAAGTCCTGCCCTGGTTCAATCTACCAAAATGCATCACCTCGCATTTGTCTCACCCATTTGTCAGCCCACTGGCCCAATTGATCAAGACCTCATTGCAATTAGAGATAATTTTCTTCACTGTCCACAATGCCACCAATCTTGGTGTCATCTGCAAACTTACTAACCATGCCTCCTATATTCTCATCCAAATCATTAATATAAATGACAAATAACAGTGGACCCAGCACTGATCCCCGCGGCACACCGCTGGTCACAGGCCTCCAGTTTGAAAAACTCTTTGCAATCACCCTCTGGCTTCTGTCAAGAGGCAAATTTTGTATCCATTTAGATACTTCACCCTGAATCCTGTGAGATTTAACCCTATGCAACAACCTACCATGTGGTACCTTGTCAAAGGCCTTGCTAAAGTCCATGGAGACAACATCAACAGCACTGCCCTCATCTACCTTCTTGGTTACCCCTTCAAAAAACTCAATTAAATTTGTGAGACATGATTTTACACTCACAAGACCTTGCTGACTATCCCTAATCAGTCCTTGCATCTCTGCCTGTAGATCCTGTCTCTCAAAATACCTTCCAACAATTTACCTGCCACAGATGTGAGACTCACTGGCCTGTAATTCCCAGGCTTTTCCCTGCAGCCCTTTTTAAACAAAGGCACAACATTTCCCACTCTCTAATCTTCAGGCATCCACAACTATCGATCATTCAAATATCTCAGCTAGGAACCCACAATTTCCTTCCGAGCCTCCCACAACGTCCTGGGATATACGTTATCAGGTCCTGGGGATTTATCTACCTTGATACACTTTAAGACATCCAGCACCTTCTTCTCTGTAATATGTACACTCCTCAAGACATCCCCAAGTTCCCTAACATCCATCCTTTTCTCAACAGTAAATACTGATGAGAAATATTCATTGAGGATCTTACCCATCTCTTGTGGATCTGCACATAGATGATCTTGTTGATCCTTAAGCGGCCCTACTTTCTCCCTTGTTACTCTTTTGCCCTTTATGTATTTATAGAAGCTCTTTGGATTCTCCTTTGCCTTATCTGCCAAAACAATTTAATGTCCCCTTTTTCTCTCTTAACTCTACTCCTACACCCCCCTATACTCTTCAAGCGATTCACTTGATCCCAGCTGGCTATGCATGTCATGTGCCTCTTTCTTCTTCTTGACCAGGGCCCCAATATCCTGAGTCATTCAGGCCTTGCCTTTCACTCTAAGGAATGTGTTTACCCTGAACTCTGACTATCACACTTTTGAAAGCATGTCATTTACCAGACATTCCTTTTCCTTCCCATAAACTCCTCCAATTAACTTTTGAAAGTTCCTGCCTGATACCATCAAAATTGACCTTGCCCCAATTTAGAATTTTAATTTTTGAGACTTTTATCATTCTCCATAGCTATCTGAAAACCAATAGAATTATTGTCACTGGTCCCAAAGTGATCCCTCACTAACACTTCTGTCACTTGCCCTTCTTTATTTCCCAAGAGGAGGTCAAGTTTTTCCCCCTCTCTAATCAGGCCATCCACATACTGAATGAGAAATTTACCCTGAATACACTCAACAAATTTCTCTCCATCCAAGCCTCTAATACTATGGCTGTCCCAGTCAATGTTATCTGCTTGTTCTTTTTCAGACTGATCAAGAAGGCTGCTTTGTACTATTGAGCTTCTTGATTGTCATTGGAGTTGCACTCACCCAGGAACATGCGGAGTAAAAATGTAAAACATGGACTGAAATTTCCCTCCTTTCCCGCCAGCAGGATGGCCCAGTCCTGTCAACGCCTACCATGTCCCAACCCAGCCTGCTTCCAATTTGGTAACTTCCCAATTAAACAGAGGTTAATGGCAATAGGGTATAGGCCAATCGCCTAGCCCAACAAGCCTACCTATGTAATTGAACCCTGAGACAAGTCAAGCACTGACACCCAACGTCTTCTCTGACTATTTGATTTCCTTT
This sequence comes from Carcharhinus amblyrhynchos, assembly GCF_965287045.1. Lineage (NCBI taxonomy): Eukaryota > Metazoa > Chordata > Chondrichthyes > Carcharhiniformes > Carcharhinidae > Carcharhinus > Carcharhinus amblyrhynchos. The sequence goes on from NC_137330.1 coordinate 126,715,095, forward strand.
CCAATTCTCAGTTGCTTTCCTCCTTCCTTCTCCTGATGTAGCATGGCAATATAGGCCTTCCCAGCCGACAGCCAGCCAGTCAGCCATCCTCTGAATATAGAACATAGAACATAGGACACTACAGCACAAACAGGCCCTTCGGCCCACAACTTGCGCCGATCACATCAACACCTACCAATCCATAGACCTATCTATAACCCCCAATCCCATTAAATCCCATATACTCATCCAGAAGTCTTTTAAAAGACCCCAGCAAGTTCGCCTCCACCACCACTGACGGCAGCCGATTCCATTCACTCACCACCCTCTGAGTGAAAAACTTACCCCTAACATCACCTCTGTACTTGCTTCCCTGCACCTTAAACCTGTGTCCTCTCGTAGCGACCATTTCAGCCCTGGGAAATAGCCTCTGAGAATCCACCCTATCTATTCCTCTCAACATTTTATAAACCTCTATCAGGTCGCCTCTCAACCTTCGTCTCTCCAGGGAGAAGAGACCTAGCTCCCTCAACCTATCTTCATAAGGCATGCCTCCCAATCCAGGCAACATCCTTGTAAATCTCCTCTGCACCCTCTCAATAGCTTCCACATCCTTCCTGTAGTGAGGCAACCAGAACTGCGCACAGTACTCCAAATGAGGCCTGACAAGGGTCTTATAAAGTTGCAGCATTACCTCCCGACTCCTAAACTCAATCCCTCGATTAATGAAGGCCAGTACACCATACACCTTCTTGACCACATCCTCCACCTGTGAGGCCGATTTAAGAGTCCTGTGGACCCGGACCCCAAAATCCTTCTGCTCTTCAACACAGCTAAGACTCCTGCTTTTGATAGCGTACTCGTTCATCCCATTGGTTCTGCCAAAATGGACCACTACACATTTATCCGCGTTGAAGTCCATCTGCCACTTCTCCGCCCAGTCCTGCATCCTATCTATGTCCTGCTGCAACTTCTGACATCCTTCCAGACCATCCACAACACCACCGACCTTCGTGTCATCAGCGAACTTACTTACCCATCCCTCCACTTCCTCATCCAGGTCATTTATGAAAATGACAAACAGCAAGGGTCCTAGAACAGATCCCTGGGGCACTCCACTGGTGACTGACCTCCATTCAGAAAAAGACCCATCCACAACCACTCTCTGCCTTCTGCAGGCAAGCCAGTTCTGGATCCACAAGGCCAAAGGCCCTTGGAACCCATGCCCTCTCACCTTCTCAAGAAGTCTTGCATGGGGGACCTTATCAAACGCCTCGCTGAAGTCCATGTACACCACGTCCACTGCTCTTCCTTTGTCAAAGTGTTCAGTCACATTTTCAAAGAACTCAACTAGGCTCGTAAGGCACGACCTGCCCTTGACAAAACCATGCTGACTATTTCTGATCATGCTAAACCTCTCCAAATGCTCATAAATCTTGTCCCTCAGAAGCCTCTCCATCAACTTACCAACCACTGAGGTCAGACTCACCGGTAGGTAATTTCCCGGGCTATCCCTGTTCCCTTTCTTGAAAATAGGAACCACATCCGCAATCCTCCAATCCTCCAGAACCTCTCCCGTCTCCATTGACGATGCAAAGATCATCGCCAGGGGCTCTGCAATCACTTCCCTCGCCTCCCACAGTATCCTGGGGTACATCCCATCTGGTCCCGGCGACTTATCTATCTTGATAGAATTCAAAAGTTCTAACACATCCTCCACCTTAATATCCACAAACTCAATCTTTTCCATCTGCTGCAAACCTGTAGCAAAATCTCCCAGATCAGCTTCCACCGTGAATACTGAGGCAAAGTACTCATTAAGCACCTCTGCCATTTCTTCTGGTTCCACACAGACCTTTCCCCCTTCACCTTTTATAGGTCCTATCCCTTCTCTTCTCATCCTTTTACTTTTCACATATTTATAGAGGGCCTTGGGATTCTCCTTAATCTTACCCGCCAAGGCCTTCTCATGACACCTTCTGGCTCTCCTAATTTCCCTTTTAAGCTCCTTTCTACATTCCTTATGCTCCTCTAGATCCTTAACATCTCTCTGAACCTTTTGTACACCTTCCCTTTCCTCCTGACTAGGTTCACCACAGCCTTCGTGCACCACGGTTCCCGCGACCTACCAAAACCTCCTTGTCTCATCGGAACGTTGTCATGCAGAGCTCCAGACAAACATTCCTTGAATATCCGCTACCTTCCTTTGGTACTTTTCCCCAAGAATGCCTCCTTCCAGTTTATTTGTCCAATTAACTGCCTGACTTCTTCATATTTCCCCTTACTCCAGACAAACACCTTCCTAGCCTGCCTGATCCTATCTCGTTCCAATGCAATTGTGAGGGAGATAGAATTATGGTCACCCTTCCCAAGATGCTCTCCTACCGAGAGATCCATCACCTGCCCTGGTTCATTCGCCAGTACCAGGTCAAGTACAGCCTCTCCCCTCGTAGGCTCATCCACGTACTGTGTCAGGAAACCCTCCTGGACCCACCTAACAAACTCCTCCCCATCCAAACCCCTTACCCTTGGGATATTCCAATCGATGTTTGGGAAATTGAAGTCTCCCATCACAACAACTCTGTTATTTCTACATCTCTCTAGGATCTGTTTCCCTATCTGCACTTCAACTTCCCTGTCACTACTGGGTGGCCTATAGAAAACACCCAGCAAAGTTTTTGACCCTTTGCTGTTCCTAACTTCCACCCACAGAGACTCTGTAGACAGTCCTTCCACGGCATCCTCTTTCTCTGCAGCCATGACACTGTCCCTGATCAACAGTGCCACTCCACCACCTCTTCTGCCACCCTCCCTGTCCTTCCTGAAGCATCTGAATCCTGGCACCTGAAGTACCCAGTCCTGTCCCTGAGACATCCAAGTCTCGGTAATGGCCACCACATCACATTCCCAAGCAGCAATCCACGCCCTAAGTTCATCTACCTTATTCACTACACTCCTTGCATTAAAATATATACACTTCACCCCCTCAGTCTGGACATTTCCCTTCTCCACCCCCTGTCTAACCTCCCTCTCATACTGCCTGCAGTCCTTCCCTACCTGGGAGCTAACCTCCTCGGTCCCAGTCTCCCCATCACTATTCCCTCCCCCCATCCTTTCTAGTTTAAAGTCCCCCCAGTAGCCCTAGCCAGTCTTCCCACCAAGATATTAATTCCCCTGCGATTCAAGTGCCACCCGTCTTTACGGTACAGGTCACACCTGCTCCTAAAGAGGTCCCAATGATCTAGGAACCGAAATCCCTGCCCCCTGCTCCAGTCCCTCAGCCACGCATTCACCCTCCGCCTCATTCCATTCCTGCCCTCATTCTCCCATGGCACAGGCAGCAATCCTGAGATTACTACCTTCGCTTTCCTCTTCCTCAGCTGCCTACCCAGTTCCCTATAGTCCCTTTTCATGACTGCCTCCCTCTTCTTGCCTACGTCAGCAGTACCTATATGCACTACAACCTCCGGTTCCTCATCCTCCCCCTTCAGGATGTCTGGGACACGCCCAGAGACATCCCTGATCCCAGCTCCAGGGAGACAAACCACCATCCGCGACTCACGTCTACGTCCACATAAACGCCTGTCCGCCCCCCCCCTCACTGTGCAGTCCCCTATTAGTACTACCTTTCTGCTCTCATTTTTAATTTTTTGGCATACTGGCTCAGCTCCAGAGACCTGGCCACCGCTTCCTCCCCTAGGTGAGCTGTCCCCCCCAGTAGTACTCAGGCCGGAGTACTTATTTTGAAGGGGGACATCCACCGGCGTGCTCTCCATCACCTGAGGTTTCCCCTTCCTAATAGTTACCCACGTGCCTTCTTCCCGTTGCCCTGGTGTGACCACTTGCTGATAGCTCCTGTCAATTATCTCCTCATTCTCTCTAAGGAGACGAAGGTCCTCGAGCTGCAGTTCCAGTTCCTTAACCTGGTCCCTTAGGGACTGCAGCTCCACACACCGAGCACAGGTATGGATGTCTGGGAGACCAGGAGCCTCCAGGACCTCCCACATATTGCATTGGCAACAACATACTGGCCTCACACCCATACTTGCCCCTTTTTAGTAACCCAGAGGAAAAAGTGAAAAAAAACTTATAACTTACCTTGCCTCACCCTTATCTCTTTGGCCCTGTGAGCCAAAGCCCTTACAGCACACTCAAAAACAAAAACAAACTTACCTGCTCTCAGTCAGAGCCCTTCTCTCTCTCTCTCTCTCTTTTTTAGGTTAGAGGAGGAGGGAGGGTTGGGATACTCTACCTATGTAGAGTATCGGGATTCCTCACCGCTCTAATTTATAGTAAGGTTAAAAAAAAACTCTACCCGAGTGCCTTAGCAACTGCTTCCGGTATTAAATTTTAAAAAAAACTAGTAAAAAGTTAGCTTTAAAAAATTGCTCTACTCACCCACAAGCTCTCCTCTCGCAAATCGCTACCTCTCTTCAGTGCTCCCACGGAACAATGAGAACATAGAACATTACAGCGCAGTACAGGCCCTTCGGCCCTCGACGTTGCGCTGACCAGTGGAACCAATCTAATGACCCTCTAACCTAAACTATTCCAATGTTATCCATATGCCTATCCACTGACCATTTGAACGCCCTTAAAGTTGGCGAGTCCACAACTGCTGCAGGCAGGGCATTCCACACCCTTACTATCCTCTGAGTAAAGAACCTACCTCTGACATCCATCCTATAATTACCACCCCTTAATTTAAAGCTACGTCCTCTCGTGTTAGCCATCACCATCCAAGGTAAAAGGCTCTCACTGTCCACCCTATCTAACCCTCTGATCATCTTGTATACCTCAATTAGGTCATCTTTTATCCTTCTTCTCTCTAATGAAAACAACCTCAAGTCCCTCAGCCTTTCCTCATAAGACCTTCCCATCATACCAGGCAACATCCTGGTAAACCTCCTCTGCACCCTTTCCAATGCCTCCACATCTTTCTTATAGTGCGGTGACTAGAACTGTACGCAATACTCCAAGTGCGGCCGCACCAGAGGTTTGTACAGTTGTAACATAACCTCATGGCTCCGAAATTCAATCCCTCTACCAATAAAAGCTGACACACCGTACGCCTTCTTAACAACCTTATCAACCTGGGTGCCAACTTTCTGGGATCTATGCGCATGTACCCCGAGATCTCTCTGCTCATCAACACTACTAAGAATCCTTCCATTAGCCCCATACTCTGTAATCCTGTTACTCCTTTCAAAGTGAATCACCTCACACTTTTCCGCATTCAACTCTATTTGCCACCTCTCAGCCCAGCTTTGCAGCTTATCTATGTCCCTCTACAAACTGTAACATCCATCCTCACTGTCTACAACTCCTTGTAACCATGAAATGAGTCAACAATTTAAAATGATTTCTTGGAAAGTTGTATTTCAGGTTTGTATCATCTTGTTAAAATCCTCCATGGCTTCATCCCTCCTGGGTTTCCAACTTTTTGCTTCCTGCTGGATTCTCCACTCCCACCTGTCACCATTGTGGCAGGATGGGAAAACTCCCAATTGTGGGGAGCAGGATTGCAGTGGGAGAATGAATTCTGCAGAAGTCCCAAAATGTGATTTATGCCAGTGGGATTTCCTGTCCCGATTGTTCCTCTTCCCCACCCCCACGTCTGGGCAGAAGGAGCTCGGTGTCTATATTGATGAATTGCAGAAAGTCAGAATGTAGGTGAGTTGTAATAAAAAAGGCAAATGGGATGTTGGCATTCATTGCAAAGGGACTGGAGTATAAAAGTAGAGAAGTATTGTTGCAGTTGTACAGGGTGTTGATGAAACCACATCTGGAGTATTGTGTCCAGTTTTGGTCTCCTTATTTGAGAAAGGATGTGGTGTCATTGGAGGCAGTTCAGAGGAGGTTCACCAGATCCATTCCGGGGACGACGTATAAGGAGAGATTAAACAATTTGGGCTTATACTTGCTGGAGTTTCGAAAGATGAGATGGCATCTGATAGAGGTATATAAAATTTTAAAAGGGATTGATGTTTCCTCTTGTGGGGAAATCTAGAACAAGACGTCACAGGTATAGGTTGAGACGCAGTAGATTTAAAATTGAGATACGAGGAACTTGCAGAGTGTTGTGAATTTGTGGAACTCACTACCCCATAGCGTGGTGGAATCTATCATTGAAGGGTTTCGAGAAGGACATAGATATATTTCTGATTTTAAAAAAGGATAAAGGGATACGGGCTACAGGTGAGGAGGTGGATTTGAGACCAGGGAGAGATCAGCCATGATCTGATTGAATGGCGGAGCAAGCTCAAAAGCCTGAATTTGCCTACTTCCACTCCTAATTCCTGATGTTCCTATGTTCTCTATCATTGATGTAACAGGAGTCCCAATGTCAAGTGTCAGATTCCCCATTTGAATAGTTTTAAATGTAATTATCAGACCTTTTATCCCTTACTATCTTTATAGCTTTCTCCAGTCCTACAGTCCTCCAAGAATTCAGCCTTCATCCAAATTTGGCTTCCTGTGCATTTCCAATCCCTTTGCCCCACCATTATTTTTACTTCATTCATGGGATGTGAGTGTTGCTGGCTGGGCCACTCTGAACTGAGTGGCTTGCTCAGTCATGGACATTTAAGAACAATCGCATTGTTGAGGATCTGGAGTCCTACGTAAGGTAAAGATGGCAGATTTCCTTAGTGAACCAGATGGGTTTTTACAACAATCAATTCATGGTCATCATAAGACGTTTAATTCGGAATGATTTTATTGAATTTACTTTTCACCATCTGCCATGGAATTTGAACCTGGGTCCCCAGAGCAGTTCCCTGGGTCCCTGGATTATCCATCACCTGCCAGTTGTAATTTTGGCTTTTGAGGCTCTAAATTCTGTAATGTCATCCCTGAACCTCTTCAGTTTTCTACCTCTCCTCCTTTAAGATGCTCCTTAAAATCTACCGCTCTGACCAAGCTTTCACCAACGATTCTAATATCTACTTACAAGGCTCAATGTCATATTTATAGAGTCATATAGTGCAGAAAAGGCCCTCTGACCCATCGAATCTGCACCAATGATAACTACCACTAAAGCCGCTAATCCCATTCTCCAGCACTTGTCCCATATCCTTCAATGTGGTCATCCAAATATTTTTTGTCAGGTTTCTGGCCTTTTCCATCTTCCCAGGCAGTGCATTCCACCAGCTTCTGAGTGGAATTTTCTTTCTCAAATCCCTTCCTGCCCCTTACCCTCAAACTATATCCCCTCATGATTGATCCCTCAGCCGAGGGGAACAGCTGCTCCTTACTCACCTTGTCCATATCTCTCATATCTTATACACCTCAATCATGTCCCCCCTGAGCTTTCTCTGCTCTACAGAAAACAGTCCAAACCTGTCCAGCCTCTCCTTATGGCTCAAATGCTCCATCCAGGTGACATCCTGGCAAACCCCCTCTGGTGTTATCACATTTTTTCTAGAGTGAGGTTACCAGAACTGCAAACAGTACTCCAGCTATGGCATAACCAGCATTTAGGCCATGTTCTCCAACATTACCTTCCCGCTCTTGTACTCTATTTTGGCTGATAATTTTCTTATTAATCACCTTGTTAGATTAAATGTGCTATATGTAACTTATTGCTGTTGATGAAGTTAACCTAAATCATTAGAAGGAATTTAAGATCTGGATTAAATGCAACAATTTAATTCCTATGAATGTTAGGAACGCCGAAAGTTTGGTCCACTGGGATGGTGTATTCCATATGAATTTAACTCGTCAGATTTCACAGCCAGTGTCCAATTCATACAGAACCACCTGGATGATTGTGACAAAAAGAAGGTGTGTTGCAATCTTCTTAGAAGTATTAATATTAATTTTAGAAGTATTAATATTAATTAATGGCAGAACCCATAAGACTACTGATAGGCTGAGGGATCTGGGTATACAGGTGCACAAGTTACTGAAAGTGGCAATGCAGGTGGAGAAGGTAGTCAAGAGGCATACAGCATGCTTGCCTTCATCGGCCGTGGCACTGAGTTTAAAAATTTGCAAGTCATGATGAAGCTTTATAGAACCTTAGTTAAGCTGCACTTGGAATATAGTGTTCAATTCTGGTTGCCACACTACCAGAAGGATGTGGAGGCTTTGGAGAGGTTACAGAAAAGATTTATCAGGATGTTGCCTGGTATGGAGGGCATTAACTATGAGGAGAGATTGGAGAAACTTGGTTTGTTCTCACTGGAGTGACGAGGTTGAGGGAAGCCCTGATAGAAGTCCACAAGATTATGAGAGGCATGGACAGAGTAGATAGTCAGAAGCTTTTTCCCAGGGTGGAAAAGTCAATTACTAGGGAGCACAGGTTTAAGGTGCAAGAGGCAAGGTGTAAAGGAGATGTACGAGGCAAGTTTTTTAACACAGAGGGTGGTGGGTGCCTGGAACTCGCTGCCAGGGGAGGTAGTGGAAGCAGATAATATAGTGACTTTTAAAGGGGCGTCTTGACAAATATATGAATAGGTTGGGAATAGGGGATACAGTTCCCAGGAGGGTAGGGGGTTTTAGTTCAGCTGGTCAGGATGGTCGGCCAAAGGGCCTGCTCCTGTGCTGTCATCTTCTTTGTTCTTTGTTATAAAATAATGAGGGGCATAGATCAGCTAGATCGTCAATATATTTTCCCAAAGGTAGGAGAGTGTAAAACTGGAAGGCACAGGTTTAAGGTGAGAGGGGAGAGATCCAGAGGGTCCAGAGGGGCAATTTTTTCACACAGAGGGTGGTGAGTGTCTGGAACAAGCTGCCAGAAATAGTAGTAGAGGCGGGTTCAATATTGTCTTTTAAAAAGCATTTAGACAGTCACATGGGTAAGATGGGTATAGAGGAATATGGGCCAAGTCAGGGTAATTGGGCCTGTTTCCTTGCTGTAGACCTCTATGATTCTATGACCTCTATAATATGTAAAATTCAAAAATATTCATGTTTCCAGAATTACAGAATAATGGTTCAATTTAGTCACCTTATCATAGAATCCTACAGTGCAGAAAGTCGGCCCATCAAGTCTGCACCGAACACAATCCCAGCCAGGCCCTACCTCCATATCCCTACATGTTATACTCACTAATCCCTCTAACCCACACATCCCTGGACACTAAGGGGCAATTTCTTAGTATGGCCAATCAACCTAACCCGCACATCTTTGGACTATTATTAAATTGCGTCCCAAATTTAAGCAGGTTTCCAACTTGATGTTTATTGCATTTATTTCAAATCTGTTAATCATCTCAGCCTCACCTTTTGGGAAACATTTTAACTTGCCCTGCTCAGTGGCAACAGGAAGGGTATGAAGACAAACCACCCTGTTCCCACTTGTTTAGTGATGAGGTCATGTCAGCTGCCCCACTCATTGAAACCTTGCAGTTAGTTAGTAGAAACAGAAATTCACCCTATATTGTGGGAGAAAAGTCTGGGCATCCATTGCGTCGAACGCCTCCACACTTTCACACCTCTGAACAGCCCCTTTCTGCCAACTCTCCTCCTTTAGTTCCAGCAAGTGACCTCCAGGCCACTTTGGGCAGACAGCTGAGCCACGATATGTCAGGAAGACTCAGATGTTAAAATTGTTTAAAATGCACTTATTAATGTCACAAATAGGCTTACATTAAAAACTGCAATGAAGTTCCTGTGAAAATCCTCACAGTTGCCATACTCTGGCACCTGTTTGGGTACACTGAGAGAGAAGTTAGCATGGCCAATGCACCTAACCAGCCTGTCTTTCAGACTGTGAGAGGAAACTGGAGCACCCAGAGGAAACCCATGCAGACACAGGGAGAATGTCCAGACTCCATACAGACAGTGACCCGAACCGGGAATTGAACCCAGGTCCCTGATGCTGGTTAACCACAGTGCTGAGCCATGTGGCCAAGAGCAATGGTATCAGAATAAATAGCAAACTAGCTACAAAACAGAAATCAGAGAAGGGTTTTGGATAATAAAAACATAAATACTGAAGATACTTAGTAGCACAGTCAACACCCGTGCAGAAAAACAGAATTAAATTGACAGAATTTTCCATCCTTGAAACTAATGGCCCAATGTTACCAACAAATTGCGCTCATTTTCGGACACAAAATCTTGGGTAAAGCCGGCTGCAAGGTGACTAGTGCGATCAAAGAACAAAGAACAACCCAGCACGGGAAACAGGCCCTTTGGCCCAACGAGCCCGCGCCGCCGCATCACCCTACACCTATTCTAACCTGCGTGTCTACGAATGGAACCCCTAACTTAGCCAGATTCAGGGGAGAATAGTGTCAATTTGGTAAACCAATCAGCCTAAGAGCACATCTTTGGGGTGTGGGAGGGAACCGGAGCGCCCGGAGGAAACCCACGCATCCACAGGGAGAATGCACAAACTCCCACAGACACAGGCCCAAATCCATGTGTCTGCACAGCCAGCAGTGCTAGTCACTGAGCTGTTGCGGCGCCCGTATACCGGTCCAGGATCAAGCACACACACCGACACGAAGTACTAGGCCACTTCCGGAACCTCCAAGAGCAGCCCACGCACGACCCACCGTGTGCATGCCCCTCGTTTGACAACAAGGTGGACCTCCACCTGCGGAATAAAAAGACAAAAACGTTAACATACAAGCCTGCTTTTCCGGTGTCTCCTGAGGTTCTGACCTTATTTAATAGCCCCTACTATAACCCTCCATCCTCGTTTCACTCATGTGTCTATCTAACTGAACCTTAAACGAGTCCAACGTTCCTGCCTCCACCACCCTACTCGGTAGCGCGTTCCAGACCCCCACAACTCTCTGCGTAAAGAACCTTCCTCTCACATTCAAATTATACCTCTCCCCCCTCACCCTTAAATCATGACCTCTCGTGTTTGTACACAGTCTAGGGAGCAGTCTCTCACTATTAACTCTATCTATTCCCTTCAGTATCTTATATACCTCTATCATGTCCCCCCTCAATCTCCGTCTTTCCAAGGAGAAAAGTCCCAGTTTCTCCAACCTTTCCTCGTAACCCAGCCCTTCCATAACAGGCAACATCCTGGTAAACCTCCTCTGAACCCTCTCCAGAGCCTCCACGTCCTTCCGGTAGTAAGGTGACCAGAACTGGACGCAGTACTCCAAATGCGGACTAACCAACGTTCTGTACAACTGAAGCATTAGACGGCAGCTTTTATACTCTATACCCCTTCCTATAAAGGCTAGCATTCCATAAGCCTTCCTAACAACCTTCTCCACTTGGGTCGCAACCTTCATGGATTTGTGAACCTGCACTCCCAGGTCCCTCTGTATCTCTATACTCCTAATCTGTCTACCTTTTATCACATAGCTCCTCTCTGCATTATTCCTTCCAAAATGCATCACCTCGCATTTGTCAGGATTAAATTCCATCTGCCACCTATCTGCCCAATGCACCAACCTATCTATATCCTGTTGTATCACCTGACATTCCACTTCAGTACCCGCCAACCCTGCCATCTTGGTGTCATCAGCAAACTTGCTGATCACACCACCTACGCTCTCTTCCAAGTCATTTATGTATACTACAAAGAGGAGAGGTCCCAGTACCGAGCCCTGCGGCACACCACTGGTCACTGGCCTCCAGCCCGAAAAGGTCCCCTTCACAACTACCCTCTGTCTCCTATTACCCAGCCAGTTCTCAATCCACCTAGCTACCTGACCTCGTATCCCATGCGCCTTAACCTTTTCTACCAGCCTACCATGAGGGACTTTGTCAAACGCCTTACTGAAATCCATATAGATGACATCAACGGCTCTCCCATCGTCAACCGTTTTTGTCACCTCCTCAAAGAATTCCACCAGATTCGTAAGGCAAGACCTCCCTCTAACAAAGCCATGTTGCGTATCCCTAATCAGATCGCAATGCTCCAAATGCTCATACATCCTACCCCTAAGTATTTTTTCCATTAATTTCCCTACCACCAATGTCAAACTCACCGGTCTATAATTTCCAGGGTTATCCCTACTACCCTTTTTAAACAGCGGTACCACATTTGCTACCCTCCAGTCTTCTGGGACCTCACCTGTGTCCAAAGAAGAGACAAAGATTTGTGCCAGAGGCCCAGCAATTTCATCTTTCACCTCCCTAAGCAGCCTGGGATAAATACCATCAGGCCCTGGAGCTTTATCCGTCCTTACGCTACCTAAAAGCCCTAGCACTTCCTCCCTCGTAATAGCTATTTCCTGCAACTGATCCTCAGCTCCCTCCAAGAGACCGCACAATTCCGAGCCCCTCTCCCTCGTGAATACCGACGCAAAGTATTCATTCAGGATCTCCCCCATTCCCTCCGACTCAATACATATCTCCCCACTTTTGTCCCTAAGAGGACCAATTTTCCCTCTAACTACTCTCTTGCTCCTAATATAGGAATAAAATGCCTTTGGATTTTCCTTAATCCTAGCAGCCAAAGCCATTTCATGCCCCCTTTGCGCCCTTCTAACTCCCCTTTTTAGCTCCCTCCTACTCTCTCTATATTCCTCCAGTGCACTCTCCGTACCCAGTTGTTTCGACCTAACATACGCCTCCCTCTTCTTCCTGACCAAGTCTTCAATACCCCCTGTAATCCACGGCTCTCTAATCCTACCTTTCCCATCCTTCCGCTTAACCGGAACATACCTCCCCTGCAACCATTTCATTTTGCCCTTAAAAGCCTCCCACTTGCCAACCGTGGACTTGCCAGCTAACAGTCCCTCCCAATCAGTGTCCTGCAGTTCCCTTCTAATCCTGCTATAGCTCGCCTTTCCCCAGTTCAGCACACTCCCGTTCGGCCGGCACTCATCCCTTTCCATTTTTATCCTAAAGTAGACGGACTTGTGGTCACTGTTAGCCACATGTTCGCCTACCTCTACCTCAACCACCTGCCCCGGCTCATTACCCAACACTAAATCCAGTATAGCCTCTCCCCTAGTCGGACTAGTTACATACTGCTCTAGAGACCCTTCCAAAACACATTTCACAAACTCCTCTCCCTCCGTACCCCCAGCTCTAGGCCCCCTCCAATTCACTCCAGGAAGATTAAAGTCACCCACTACAACCACCCTATTCTTCCTGCGCCTATCCAAAATGCCCCTGCAAATGCCTTCCTCCACTGACCTCGGGCTGTTGGGTGGCCTATAGTATACCCCTAGCAACGTAATCTCTCCCTTTTTATTCCTCAACTCCACCCACAGTGACTCAATCCCTATCTCTTCCATATTGTCCTCCCTCTGCACTACTGTGATGTTTTCCTTTACTAACAGTGCCACCCCACCACCTCTCTTCAACCCTCCTCTGTCACACCTAAAACACTTGTACCCAGGAACATTCAGCTGCCAGTCCTGCCCTTCCCGTAACCACGTCTCTGTTACAGCCACCACATCTAACTGCCTCACACACATCAAGGCCCTAAGCTCATCCGTTTTCCCTGTCACACTCCTAGCATTGAAACAGACACAGTTCAACCCATGAGTGTCCCTCGGAACCTCCTTCTCCCTGACAATTTTCCTTTCACCCGACTCTCTCCCAGCCACATCCCCACCCCCCCTCCCTATTAGTTTAAACCATTCCTGAACACCCTAGCTAACCTCCCCGCTGAGACACTAGTTCCCCTCCCATTCAAATTCTCCCCACCCCTCATGTACAGTTGCCCTTCCCTCCTAAACACCTCCCAGTGATCCACAAAAGTAAAGCCCTCTACCCTACACCAATCCCTCAACCATGCATTCAACTGCATGATCTCGTCATTCTTTGTCCTGCTAGTACTGGGCAGCAACACAGTAAAAAGTCTGACAACACCAGGTTTTAGTCCAACCGATTTATTTGATAATACACTCACAAGCTTTTGAGGTTTCCCTCTTCATCAGGTGAATGGAGAGTTCTGGCCTCAGACAGAGCATATAAAGCACAGACAGTTTACAGATTACTGATTAGAATGCGAATCTTTACACCTAACCTGCTGTTCAAGACCTGAAGTGGCTGACAATGTGAGTGGAAGGAGCACTGATCACAGGTTAAAGAGATGTGTATTGTCTCCAGACAGTACAGTAAGTGAGGTTTTGCAAACCCAGGCAAGTCACGGGGGTTACAGATAGTGCGACATGAGCCCAAGATCCTTGTTGAGACCGTCCTCATGTGTGCGGAACTTGGCTATCAGTCTCTGCTCAGCGACTCTGCGCTGTCGTGTGTCGTGAAGGTCACCTTGGAGAACGCTTACCCGAAGGTCAGAGGCTGAATGCCCGTGACCACTGAAGTGTTCGCCAACAGGAAGGGAACAGTCTTGCCTGGTGACTGTCGAGCGATGTTCATTCATCGGTTGTCGTAGTGTCTGCATGGTCTCCCCAATGTACCATGCTTCGGGACATCCTTTCTTGCAACGTATCAGGTAGACAATGTTGGCCGAGTTGCAAGAGTATTTACCGTGTACCTGGTGGATGGTATTCTCACGTGTGATGATGGTATCCATGTCGATGATCCGGCATGTCTTGCAGAGGTTGCTTTGGCAGGGTTGTGTGGAATTGTGGTCACTGTTCTCCTGAAGACTGGGTAGTTTGCTGCGAACAATGGTCTGTTTGAGGTTGTGTGGTTGTCTGAAGGCAAGAAGTGGGGGTGTGGGGATAGCCCTGGTGAGATGTTCGTCTTCGTCAATGATATGTTGAAGACTCCGGAGAAGATGTCGTAGCTTCTCCGCTCCGGGGAAGTACTGGACGACGAAGGGTACTCTGTCCACTGTGTCCCGTGTTTGCCTCCTGAGGAGATCGGTGCGGTTTTTCGCCGTGGCGCATCGGAACTGCCGATCTATGAGTCGAGCGCCATATCCTGTTCTTATGAGGGCATCTTTCAGGGTCTGGAGGTGTCTGTCACGATCCTCCTCATCTGAGCAAATCCTGTGTATACGGAGGGCTTGTCCATAGGGAATGGCTTCTTTAACATGTTTAGGGTGGAAACTGGAGAAGTGGAGCATTGTGAGATTGTCTGTGGGCTTGCGGTACAGTGAGGTGCTGAGGTGACCGTCTTTAATGGAGATGCGTGTGTCCAAGAATGCAACTGATTCTGGGGAATAGTCCATGGTGAGTCTGATGGTGGGGTGGAATTTGTTGATATCATCATATAGTTGTTTCAGTGATTCTTCACCATGAGGCCAAAGGAAGAAAATGTCATTGATGTATCTAGTGTATAGCATCGGTTGAAGATTCTGTGCAGTGAAGAAGTCTTGTTCGAACCTGTGCATGAAGATGTTGGCATATTGAGGTGCAAATTTGGTCCCCATGGCTGTTCCGTGTGTCTGGATGAAAAACTGGTTGTTGAAGGTGAAGACATTGTGGTCCAGGATAAAGCGGATGAGTTGTAAAATTGCATCTGGAAACTGGCAGTTGTCAGCATTGAGTACTGAGGCAGTCGCAGCAATGCCATCATTGTGGGGGATGTTGGTGTAGAGTGCTGAGACATCCATTGTGACGAGGAGTGTCCCTGGTTCAACTGCTCCATGTGTGCTGAGTTTCAGTAGGAAGTCCGTAGTGTCGCAACAAAAGCTGGGGGTTCTTTGTACAATGGGTTTCAGGGTGCCCTCGACGTAGCCGGAGAGGTTCTCACACAGAGTCCCATTGCCCGATACGATGGGACGGCCAGGTGTGTTTGCCTTGTGTATCTTTGGGAGGCAATAGAGATCTCCAATGCGGGGAGTACGTGGAATGAGAGCACGGAAGGTTTTCGCTAGAAAGAAGGCGGCTTAGAGGGGATCTTATTGAAACATATAAGATGATTAGAGGTTTAGATAGGGTGGATAGTGATAGCCTTTTTCCTCGGATGGAGAAAGCTAGCACGAGGGGGCATGGCTTTAAATTAAGGGGTGGTAGTTATAGGACGGATGTCAGGGGTAGGTTCTTTACCCAGAGGGTGGTGAGGGATTGGAATGCCCTGCCTGCTGCAGTTGTAAATGCGCCCAGTTTGGGGGCGTTTAAGAGATCCGTGGATAGGTTTATGGACAAAAAGGGATTGGTTTAGGTTAGTGGGTCATTGTTTTTTAACTGGTCGGCGCAACATCGTGGGCCGAAGGGCCTGTTCTGCGCTGTAGTGTTCGATGTTCTATGTTCTATGAAGGTCCGGATCAAAGGTCTTGATCAGATTGTTGAGTTGACGAGTGTGTTCTTTGGTTGGATCTGTGGGTAATTGTCTGTAGTGTTCCTCATTGTTTAGTTGTCGGTACACTTCTTTACAGTAATCCGTTCTGTTCAGTATGATGATGGCCCCTCCTTTGTCTGCTGGTTTGATGACAATGTTGCGGTTTGTCTTGAGAGCGTGGATGGCATTGTGTTGTGCTTGGGTGATGGAGTGCCACCCTGGAGGTCCTGCTCTTTAGTTTGGACCCCAACTCCCTAAATTGCCTACGGACCTCTACCCTACTCCTCCTTCCTATGTCCCCCTCCCCTACGTGTACTATGACCTCAGCCTGTGCCACTTCCCCTTTCAAAATTCCCTCTCCCCTTTCTGTTACATCCTTTACCCCTGCTCCAGGGAGGCAGACCACCATCCTGGAGTCGCGCCTCTGTCCACAGAACCTCCTATCAATGCCTCGGACCCTCCCATCCCCTACCACTATCACCTTGCCAGCCCCCTTCTGTCCCTCTAAGTCAGTCTCCCCTTCCTGCCTATCTTTCTGTGCCCCTGTCATCGAACATTGGGGGTCCTCCGGGGAGGCCGGGGAACCCTGACTACTCTTCTTCTTCCTCTTTCTCCTCCTAACTGTCCTTCCTGCTCTTCAGCCCTTGGGACCTCTTCCTGCTCGTGGTTCCTAGCCATCAACTCCTCGTTTTCCCTGACTAGAAACGCATCCTCCAAACGCCCCTCGAGTTGCCTGACCCGGGCCCTCAATCGCTGCAGTTCTAAACATTTACTGCAGATGTGGACCTTGGGGACACGTGACGCCACCAAGAACTCCCACATGTGGCACCTAACACAGCTTATATTCCTCCCTATATTCCCTGCCATGTCCCAACCTCCTGTAACCGCCAAAAGGTAGAAAACTGCAACTCCCTTCTCTAAGCCTGCTCTCTCTTAAGCCCAGCGAGCCAAAGCCCTTCTCACTCAGCTCCCACTCACTCCGCTGCCCGCTCCCGACGCTGCCCGCTGTGTGCCGCTACCCCTTTTTTATACCCCCCGCTCCCCCTTACCAACAATCCCCTCGCCTAACTTCCGGTTTGGAAGTAAACTACACTCTCACAAACCCCGCGAACCAGAAGTACAGAAAAAAAGCGGTTTTCAATTCAAATCAGGCACTCACCACAGCCACAGCCACCAGGTTCAATGCTCCGGAGAACAATGAACAACAAGGATCAGTGACCACCTCCATGCCTGTCCCTCCTTTACCAAGCACCTAAAACGGTCACAAAATGGGTGCAATGTCGACCAATGGGCTGGACGCCCAAACTTATGAGCATGTCCCCCTTTACCACTGTGCTCACCCATCCAGATTCGGCACAAAACAGACATGGTCCACAAAGGTCTGTTTCAGGCATTCCAGCTTCTAGAAGAGGTAAATTCAGAGTTTCCAGTGCGTCACTAACTCAAATTGATGGTAGTCGTGGAGGCAGGAGGAGGGGACAAGGTGGTGGATGCAGCAGGGAGTTGGGTCAGATCGTTCTCTGTTGGGGGGCGGAGAGAGGAAGGAGATGAATCAGATCATTCTCTGGTGGGGGAGATGTCACAGGTGAGGTGCCTGAGAATTGGAGAATAGCAAATGTTGTGCCTTTGTTTAAAAAGGGCTGCAGGGAAAAGCCTGGGAACTTCAGGCCAGTGAGCCTCACATCTGTGATGGGTAAATTGTTGGAAGGTATTTTGAGAGACAGGATCTACAGACATTTAAAGATGCAAGGATTGATTAGGGACAGTCAGTATGGCTTTGTGAGTGGAAATTCATATCTCACAAATTTGATTGAGTTTTTTGAAGAGCTAACTAAGAAGGTAGATGAGGGCAGTGCAGCTGATATCCACATGGACTTTAGCAAAGTCTTTGACAAGGTACCATATGGTAGGTTGTTGCATAAAATTAAATCTCACCAGATCTAGGATGAGGTATCAAATTGGATATAAAATTGGCTTCTTGACAGAAGTCAGAGGGTGGTTGCAGAAGGTTGTTTTTCAAACTGGAGGCCTGTGACCAATGGTGTGCCTCAGGGATCAGTACTGGGCCCACTGTTATTTGTCATTTATATTACTGATTTGGATGAGAATATAGTGGACATGGTTAGTAAGTTTGCAGATGACACCAAGATTGGTGGCATAGCAGACAGTGAGAAAGGTTATCTCCAATTGCAACAGGATCTTGGTCAACTGGGCCAGTGGGCTGACGAATGACAGATGGAGTTTAATTTAGACAAATGTGAGATAATGCATTTTGGTAGATTGAACCAGGGCAGGACTCACTCAGTTAATGATAGGGTGTTGGGGAGAGTGCAGAACAAAGAGATCTTGGATGTATGTTCATAGCTCCTTGAAAGTAGAGTCACAGGTGGACAGAGTGATGAAGAAGGCATTCAGCATACTTGGTTTCAACGATCAGAACATTGAATACAGGAGTTGTTGAAGTTGTAGAAGACATTGGTAAGGCCACATTTGGAATACTGTGTGCAATTCTGGTCACCCTTTTATGGAAAGGATATTATTAAACTAGAAAAAGTGCAGAAAAGATTTACTAGGACGTATTGAGTTATGAACAGAGGCTGAATAGACTGGGACTTTTCTCTCTGGAGTGTAGGAGGCAGAGGGGTGACTAGGACTAGGGAAGTCGTCACTAGGACGCTTACCGGTAGTTGTAGTTTTTTTTTTCGGGTTTAAAAACACCTACCTCCGTGTCTCGGCCTCATTGTTCCTGTGGAGCTGAGTCGAGAGGCAGCGATTTTTGGGCGTGCGAGGAGGCAAAAATAAGGTATATTTTTCTGTTTATTCCGTTTAACTTTTTATTTTTAGTGTTAAGTCGCGAGTTTCGGCGGTTTTTTTTAAATTAGTTAGAAACCGGAAGTCGTCACTAGGACGCTTACCGGTAGTTGTAGTTTTTTTTTTCTCGTGCCCCTAACACTATAAATTAGTGCAGAGAGGATTCCCGATTCTCTACACTGGTAGAGAATCCCACCCTTCCACCTCCTCTAACCTAATTATAAGTGTGAGGGAAGTTTTTTTTTATATTTTTACTTTTCTGCTGGTAATTGATTCAGGGATGGCAGTTCAGGCTGTAAGCTGCATCTCCTGTGGGATGTATGTAGTGAGGGACTCCCACAGTGTTTCAGGTGATTTTACTTGTGGGAAGTGTGTTAGATTGCAGTTTCTGGAGGAGCGTGTAAAGGAGCTGGAAGGGGAATTAGAGGAGCTCCGTATAATTCGGGAAGTGGAGGCGGACATAGAAAGGAGTTATAAGGAGATAGTCACTCCTAGGAATAAGTCTTGGGTCACTGCCAGGAAGAGGGGCAAAAAGCAGTTGGGGGGACAATCCCCTGGGGCTGTTCCCCTCCAAAATAGGTTCTCGGTCCTGGAGGCTACAGTTGAGGAGAAATCAACTGGGGATAGCCAAAGGGAGCAGGTCTCTGGGGGTGAGCCTATTGGCAAGCCTCAGGTGGTTAGGGGTAAGAGATTGGGCCTCGTGATTGGGGACTCCACAGTTATGGGGACGGATAGGAGAGTTGGAGGTAAGGGTAGGGACTCTGGGCTGGTGTGTTGCCTACCAGGGGCTGGGGTCCAGGATGTATCGGACAGAGTATTCAGGACATAAGAACATAAGAACATAAGAAATAGGAGCAGGAGTAGGCCATCTGGCCCTTCGAGCCTGCCCCGCCATTCAATAAGATCATGGCTGATCTGTCGTGGCTCAGTTCCACTTTCCCGCCCTCTCCCCATAACCCTTAATCCCCTCTCTTATCAAAAACCCATCAACCCGCTTCTTAAAAATATTTAGCGAGGCAGCCTCCACCACTTCAACGGGCAGAGAATTCCAGAGATTCACCACCCTTTGAGTGAAGAAGTTCCTCCTCAACTCCGTTCTGAACTGCCCCCCCTTTATCTTGAGGCTGTGCCCCCTAGTCCTACTGTCTACTAGTCTTACTGACTCTTAGGGGAGAGGGAGATCAACCCCAAGTTATAGTTCATGTGGGGACACATGACATAGGGAGATTAAGGGAAGGGGATATTAAGCAAAGATTTATGGAGTTGGGGTGGAAACTAAAGGCGAAGTCAGAAAGAGTAGTTATATCTGGACTCTTGCCTGTGCCACGGGATAGTTTAGAGAGGAATAGGGAGAGGGAAAGTTTGAACTCGTGGCTGAGGGGATGGTGCAGGAGGGAGGGGTTCAGGTACTTGAGCAATTGGGGCTCATTCTGGGGAAGGTGGGACCTCTATAAGAGGGATGGTCTACACCTGAACCAGAGGGGAATCAATATCCTGGGGGGTAAATTTGCAAAAGCGATGCAGGAAGGTTTAAACTGATTCGGAGGGGGGGAGGGATAGTGAGGAAAGGGGGTGAAAGTGAGGGGGGCATAGTTGGGGAATGCAAGGCACGGCATAGTGGGGGTGGGGCGGAGCAGGGTTTGAAATGCGTGTACTTTAATGCGAGGAGTATTCGCAATAAAGTGGATGAACTTGCAGCGTGGATCAGTACCTGGGACTTTGATGTTGTGGCCATTTCTGAGACATGGATAGAGCAGAGTCAGGAATGGATGTTGCAGGTTCCGGGGTACAAATGCTTTAGTCGGAGTAGAGAAGAAGGTAGAAGGGGGGGTGGGGTAGCATTGCTAGTCAAGGACTGTATCACAGTGTCGGAGAGAAAGTTTGATGAGGACTTGTCAGTTGAGGTAGTATGGGCGCAGATTAGAAATAGGAGAGGAGAGGTCACCCTGTTGGGAGTCTTTTATAGACCTCCTAAAAGTTCTAGAGAGGTTGAGGAAAGGATTGCGGAGACAATCCTGGTTAGGAGTGAAAGTAATAGGGTAATTGTTATGGGGGACTTTAACTTTACGAATATTGATTGGAGTTGCTATAGTTCTAGCTCGCTAGAGGGGTCAGTGTTTGTACAAAGCGTGCAGGAAGGTTTTTTGTCTCAGTATGTAGACAGGCCAACTAGAGGTGAGGCTATATTGGATTTGGTGCTGGGAAATGAGCCAGACCAGGTGCTAGACTTGGAAGTTGGTGTGCATTTTGGTGATAGTGACCACAATTCGGTTACGTTCACCTTAGTGATGGGAAGAGATAGGCATGAACCTCGGGTCAGCAATTTTAGCTGGGGTAAGGGCGATTATGAGGCTATCAGGAGTGAATTAGGAAGCATGGATTGGATTAGGGGATTACAGGGACTGGGAACGTCTGAAATGTGGAGTTTTTTCAAGGAGCAGCTACTGCGAGTCCTTGATAGGTATGTCCCTGTCAGGCATGGTGGATTTGGTAGATCTAGGGAACCGTGGTGCACTAAAAGAGTTGAGTCGATGGTTAAAAAGAAAAAGGAGGCTTATGTTCGGATGAGATTGGAGGGCTCAGATAGTGCACTAGAAAGCTTTAGATTGGCTAGGAGGGAGTTGAAGAGTGAGTTGAGAAGGGCTAAAAGAGGACATGAGAAGACTTTGGCTGATAGGATTAAGGAGAATCCTAAGGCGTTCTATAAGTATGTCAAGAACAGAAGGTTGGTCAGGGCAAGATTAGGGCCAGTTACAGACAGCAGGGGGAAGTTGTGTGTGGAACCGGAGGAGATTGGAGAAGTATTGAACCAATATTTCTCTTCGGTGTTCACGCAGGGGGACATGAATATAGCTGAGGAGGACATTGGGTTGCAGGGGTGTAAAATAGACAGTATTACGGTTGATAAAGAGGATGTGCTGGAAATTCTTGAGGGGCTGAAAATAGATAAGTCCCCTGGTCCGGATGGGATCTACCCTAGGATTCTCTGGGAGGCTAGAGAGGTGATTGCAGAGCCTCTGGCTCAGATCTTCAGGTCGTCATTGGTCTCTGGTGTAGTCCCGGAGGATTGGAGGATAGCGAATGTTGTCCCATTGTTTAAGAAGGGGAACAGAGACTTTGCCGGGAATTATAGACCGGTGAGTCTTACTTCTGTTGTGGGCAAGGTTTTAGAAAAAATTATTAGGGATAGGATTTATAGTTATTTGGAGTGTAATGAATTGATTAGAAATAGTCAGCATGGTTTTGTAGCGGGTAGGTCGTGCCTTACTAACCTTATTGAGTTTTTTGAGAAGGTGACCAAAGAGGTGGATGGGGGTAAGGCAGTTGACGTGGTATACATGGATTTTAGTAAGGCGTTCGATAAGGTTCACCATGGTAGGCTTCTGCAGAAAATGCAGATGTATGGGATTGTGGGTAATCTAGGAAGTTGGATCAGGAATTGGCTATCAGATAGGAGACAGAGGGTGGTGGTGGATGGTAAATATTCATCATGGAGTGCAGTTACGAGTGGTGTGCCTCAGGGATCTGTTTTGGGGCCACTGTTGTTTGTAATTTTTATTAATGATCTGGATGAGGGTATAGTTGGGTGGATTAGTAAATTTGCTGATGACACCAAAGTTGGAGGTGTGGTAGATTGTGAGGAAGGGTGTCATAGTCTGCAGGGAGACTTAGATAGGTTGCAGAGCTGGGCCGAGAGGTGGCGGATGGAATTTAATGCGGAGAAGTGTGAGGTAATTCACTTTGGTAGGAGCAACAGATGTGTCGAGTATAGGGCTAACGGGAGGACTTTGAATAGTGTGGATGAACAGAGGGATCTAGGTGTGTGTGTACATAGATCCCTGAAAGTTGGGAATCAAGTAGATAAGGTTGTCAAGAAGGCGTACGGTGTCTTGGCGTTTATTGGTAGGGGGATTGAATTTAGGAGTCGCAGTGTAATGTTGCAACTGTACACTACTCTAGTGCGGCCGCACTTGGAGTACTGTGTGCAGTTCTGGTCCCCGCATTACAAGAAGGATGTGGAGGCGTTGGAGAGGGTGCAGAGGAGGTTTACTAGGATGTTGCCTGGTATGGTGGGGAGGTCCTATGAGGAGAGACTGAGGGATCTAGGGTTGTTTTCGTTGGAAAGAAGGCGGCTAAGAGGGGATCTTATTGAAACATATAAGATGATTAGAGGTTTAGATAGGGTGGATAGTGATAGCCTTTTTCCTCGGATGGAGAAAGCTAGCACGAGGGGGCATGGCTTTAAATTAAGGGGGGGTAGCTACAGGACGGATGTCAGGGGTAGGTTCTTTACCCAGCGGGTGGTGAGGGATTGGAATGCCCTGCCTGCTGCAGTTGTAAATGCGTCTAGTTTGGGGGCGTTTAAGAGATCTCTGGATAGGTTTATGGACGAAAAGGGATTGGTATAGGCTAGTGGGTCATTGTTTTTGTAACTGGTCGGCGCAACATCGTGGGCCGAAGGGCCTGTTCTGCGCTGTAATGTTCTATGTTCTATGTTCTATGTTTATAGATGTCTATAAAATAATGAGGGGCATAGAACCATAGAACCATAGAAAATTACAGCTCAGAAACAGGCCTTTTGGCCCTTCTTGTCTGCGCCGAACCATTTTTTGCCTAGTCCCACTGACCTGCACTTGAACCATATCCCTCCACACCCCTCTCATCCATCAACCTGTCCAAGTTTTTCTTAAATGTTAAAAGTGACCCCGCATTTACCACTTTATCCGCAGTTCATTCCACACTCCCACCACTCTCTACGTGAAGAAGCCCCCCGCTAATGTTCCCTTTAAACTTTTCTCCTTTCACCCTTAACACATGCCCTCTGTTTTTTTTCTCCCCTAGCTTCCGTGGAAAAAGCCTGCTTGCATTCACTCTATCTATACCCATCAAAATCTTATACACCTCGATCAAATCTCCCCTCATTCTTCTACGCTCCAGGGAATAAAGTCCTAACCTATTCAATCTCTGTAACTCAGCTTCTCAAGTCCCGGCATCATCCTTGTGAACCTTCTCTGCACTCTTTCAACCTTATTTACATTCTTCCTGTAACTAGGTGACCAAAACTGTACACAATACTCTAAATTCGGCCTCACCAATGCCTTATACAACCTTACCATAACATTCCAACTTTTATACTCGATACTCCGATTTATAAAGGCCAATGTACCAAAAGCACTCTTTACAACTCTATCCACCTGTGACGTCACTTTTAGGGAATTCTGTACCTGTATTCCCAGATCCCTCTGTTCAACTGCTCGCTTCAGAGTCCGACCATTTAGCCTGTACATTCTACTTTGGTTTGTCCTTCCAAAGTGCAATACCTCACACTTGTCTGCTTTAAATTCCATGTGCCATTTTTTAGCCCATTTTTCTAGTTGGTCCAAATCCCTCTGCAAGCTTTGAAAACATTCCTCACTGTCCACTACACCTCCAATCTTTGTATCATCAGCAAATTTGCTGATCCAATTTACCACATTATCATTCAGATCATTGATATAGATGACAAACAACAATGGACCCAACACCGATCCCTGCGGCACTCCACTAGTCACAGGCCTCCACTCAGAGAAGCAATCCTCCTCAACCACTCTCTGGCTTCTTCCATTGAGCCAGTGTCTAATCCAATTTACTACCTCCCTATGTATACCTAGCGACTGAACCTTCCTAACTAACCTCCCATGAGGGACCTTATCAAGGGCCTTGCTGAAATCCAGGTAGACAACATCCACCGCCTTCCTTCCATCCACTTTCCTGGTAACCAACTCGAAAAACTCTAATAGATTGGTCAAACATAAGAAATAGGAAATAGGAGCAGGAGTAGGCCATCCAGCCCTTCGAGCCTGCCCCGCGATTCAATAAGATCATGGCTGATCTGTCGCTGCTCAGTTCCACTTTCCCGCCCTCTCCCCATAACCTTTAATCCCCTCTCCTATCAAAAACCCATCAACCCGCGTCTTAAAAATATTTAGCGAGGCAGCCTCCACCACTTCAACAGGCAGAGAATTCCAGAGATTCACCACCCTTTGAGTGAAGAAGTTCCTCCTCAACTCCGTTCTAAACCGCCCCCCTTTTATCTTGAGGCTGTGCCCCCTAGTCCTATTGTCTTTTTTGAGCGGGAAGAGTCTTTCCACCTCTATCCTATCCATCCCATTCATCATCTTATACGTCTCAATGAGATCTCCTCTCATTCTTCTAAACTCTAACGAGTACAAGCCCAGTTTATTCAGCCTCTCCTCATAGCTCAACCCCCTCAACTCCGGTATCAGCCTAGTAAACCTCCTCTGCACTCCCTCCAAGGCCAAAATATCTTTGCGCAGGTGCGGCGCCCAAAAATGTACACAGTACTCCAGTTGCGGCCTCACCAATGCCCTATACAGCTGCAGCAAGACCTCCCTACTTTTATATTCAATCCCCTTCGCTATGAAGGCCAGCATCCCATTCGCCTTCCTGACCACCTGCTGCACCTGCAAGTTGGGTTTTTGCGACTCATGCACAAGGACCCCGAGGTCCCTCTGCACCGTCGCCTGCTGCAGTTTTTCGCCTCGTAAGTAATAGTCCTTCCTACCATTTTTCCTACCAAAGTGGACCACCTCACACTTGCCAACATTAAATTCCATTTGCCATTTCCTGGCCCATTCGCCCAGCCTATCTAGATCCTTCTGCAGACTCTCCATACCCTCCGCACAATTTACCGTTCCACCAATCTTGGTGTCATCAGCAAATTTCGACACTCTACACTCGGTTCCCTCCTCCAGATCATCTATATAAATGGTAAAAAGCTGAGGCCCCAGCACCGACCCCTGGGGCACTCCACTAGTCACCATCCGCCAATCCGAATAGCACCCGTTGACCCCCACTCTCTGCCTCCTATTTGACAACCAATCTTCTATCCACGCTAACACCCTACCCCCAACTCCATGTCCCTCGACCTTCTGCAATAAACTCTTGTGAGGCACTTTGTCAAACGCTTTCTGAAAATCTAGAAAGACCACATCCACCGGCTCTCCTCTATCCACCGCCCTAGACACATCCTCATAGAACTCCAGTAAATTTGTCAGACACGACTTCCCTTTAATGAAACCGTGCTGCGTCTGCTCTATCAAGCAATTCCCTTCAAGATGCCTCGCAATTTCCTCCTTAATGACAGATTCTAACATTTTACCTACCACAGATGTTAAACTAACCGGCCTATAATTCCCCGCCTTTTGCCTGGCACCCATCTTAAACAACGGCGCAAACATGACCTACCACGCACAAAGCCATGTTGACTCTCCCTATTACGTCCCTGTCTATCCAAATATTTGTAGATCCTATCCCTTATCACACCTTCCAATAATTTGCCCGCCAGCGACGTCAAACTTACTGGCCTATAATTTCCCGGATTTCTTTTGGAACCTTTTTTAAACAAGGGAACAACATGAGCCACCCTCCAATCATCTGGCACCTCCCCCGTGAATACTGACATTTTAAATATGTCTGCCAAGGCTTCTGCAAGTTCAACACTAGCCTCCCTCAAGGTCCATGGGAATACCATGTCCACTCCTGGGGATTTATCCACTCTGATTTGCCTCAAGATAGCCAGCACCTCCTCCCCTGTGGTCTGTAAAGGCTCCATGACCTCCCTACCTCTTTGCCCTATTTCCGTAAACTCCATGCCCGTTTCCTTAGTGAATACAGATGCAAAAAACCCATATAGTATCTCCCCCAACTCATTTGGCATCTCCCCCATCTCTTTTGGTTCCATACACAGTCTACCACTCTGGTCTTCAAGAGGATCAATTTTATCCCTCACTATCCTTTTGCTCCTTACATACCTGTGGAAGCTCTTTGGATTTTCCTTTACTCTGTCTGCCCAAGCAACCTCATGTCTTCTTTTAGCCCTCCTGATTTCCCTCTTAAGTAGCTTCTTGCACTTTTTATACTCCTCAAGCATCTGATCTGTTCCTTGCTGCCTGTACATTACATACAACTCTCTCTTCCTCTTAATCAGTGTTACAATTTCCCTCGAGAAGCAAGGTTCCTTATCCCTATTTACTTTGCCTTTAATTCTGACAGGAACATACAAAGTCTGCACTCTCAAAATTTCTCCTTTGAAGGCCTCCCACTTTCCATTTACATCCTTACCAGAGAACAGCCTGTGCCAATCCACTCTTCCCAGATCCCTTCTCATTTCATCAAATTTAGTCTTTTTCTAGTTCAGAACTTCAACCGAGGACCAGATCTATCCTTATCCATGATCAGGTTGAAACTAATGGCATTATGATCACTGGATCTAAAGTGTTGCCTCACACTCACATCCATCACCTGCCCCAACTCATTTCCCAATAGGAGATCCAATATCGCATTCTCTCTAGTTGGCACCTCTATATACTGATGTAGAAAATTCTCCTGAACACATTTTACAAACTCTACCCCGCCTAAACCTTTAACAGTATGTGAGTCCCAATTTATATGTGGAAAATTAAAATCCCCTACTATCACAACTTTCTGTTTCTTGCAGTTGTCAGCTATCTCTCTGCTGATTTGCTCCTCCAATTCTCACTGACTATTGGGTGGTCTATAATACAACCCCATTAATGTGGTCATACCTTTCCTGTTTCTCAGCTCCACCCATAGCGCCTCTGTAGACAGTTCCCTAATCTATCCTGCCTGAGTACTGCTGTAACATTTTCCCTGACCAACAATGCAACTTCCCCCCGCTTTTTATCCCTCTGCCTCTATCATGCCTGAAACATTGGAACCCTGGAACATTGAGCTGCCAGTTCTGCCCCTCCTGTAGCCAAGTTTCACTCATGGCTATAATGTCATATTTCCACATGTCAATCCACGCCTTCAGCTCATCTGTCTTCCCCACAATACTCCTGGCATTGAAGTAGACATACCTCAAAAGATTATTTCCACTACACTCAACTCTTCCTGTGATGTTACTTGAACTAACCTGTCTTTTTACCCCCACTCCATTATCTGCACTGGCACTCCAGTTCCTATCCCCCTGCAAATCTAGTTTAAATGCTCCCCAATAACACTAGCAAACCTCCCTGCAAGTATATTGGTCCCCTTGTAGTTTAGGTGTAACCTGTCTCTCTTGTACAGGTCCCACCTGCCCCAGAAGAGGTCCCAATGATCCAAGAATCGGAAACCCTGCTCTCTACACCAGTTCCTCAGCCATGTGTTCATCCGCCCAAGCATCCTACTCTGACCCTCACTGGCACGTGATACAGGTAGCAATCCTGAGATTACTACCCTCGGGGTCTGCTTTTTAACTTCCTTCCAAGCTCTCTATACTCTCTCTTTAGGACTCCTCACTTTTCCTACCTACATCATTGGTACCAATGTGTACCATGGCACCTGGCTGATCACCTTCCCACTTCAGAACACTGTGCACATGATCAGAGACACCCCTGACCTTGGCACCCAGGAGGCAACAAACCATCCGGGAGTCACTGTCCTGACCACAGAACCTCCTGTCTGTACCTTTGACCATTGAGTCCCTTATTACTACCACTCTCCTCTTCTTCCTCCCACCCTTTTGCGCTGCAGAACCAGACTCAGTATCAGAGTTCGGGCGGTCGCAGCTTGTCCCAGGTAAAGTATCCCCTACAACAGTATCCAATTTGGTATAGCTGTTGTGGAGGGGAATGGTCACATGGGAACCCTGCACTGCCTTATTTCCATTTCCTCTCCTTACAGTAACCAAATTCCTATGCTCTGCTGATTAGGTGTAACTACCACCCTAAAGCTACTGTCTATGAACTTCTCATTCTCCCGAATTAGACGGAGGTCATCAAGCTCCTTCTCCAGTTCCCTACCATGCTTTGCTAGCAGCTGCAGCTGGATGCATCTCTTGCAGGTGTTGTTGTCATAGACAAGGTGGATAATCAATAGGTGCATAGATAAGGTGGATCATCAGTAGGTGCATAGATAAGGTGGACAGTCAATAGGTGCATAGATAAGGTGGATAATCAATAGGTACATAGATAAGGTGGATAATCAATAGGTGCATAGATAAGGTGGACAGTCAATAGGTGCATAGATAAGGTGGATAATCAATAGGTGCATAGATAAGGTGGATAATCAATAGGTGCATAGATAAGGTGGATCATCAATAGGTGCATAGATAAGGTGGACAGTCAATAGGTGCATAGATAAGGTGGACAGTCAATAGGTGCATAGATAAGGTGGATAATCAATAGGTGCATAGATAAGGTGGATCATCAGTAGGTGCATAGATAAGGTGGATAATCAATAGGTGCATAGATAAGGTGGATAATCAATAGGTGCATAGATAAGGTGGACAGTCAATAGGTGCATAGATAAGGTGGATAATCAATAGGTGCATAGATAAGGTGGATAATCAATAGGTGCATAGATAAGGTGGATAGTCAATAGGTGCATAGATAAGGTGGATAATCAATAGGTGCATAGATAAGGTGGACAGTCAATAGGTGCATAGATAAGGTGGATAATCAATAGGTGCATAGATAAGGTGGATCATCAATAGGTGCATAGATAAGGTGGACAGTCGATAGGTGCATAGACAAGGTGGATAGTCGATAGGTGCATAGATAAGGTGGATAGTCAATAGGTGCATAGATAAGGTGGACAGTCAATAGGTGCATAGATAAGGTGGATAGTCAATAGGTGCATAGATGAGGTGGACAGTCAATAGGTGCATAGATAAGGTGGATAATCAATAGGTGCATAGATAAGGTGGACAGTCAATAGGTGCATAGATAAGGTGGATAATCAATAGGTGCATAGATAAGGTGGATAGTCAATAGGTGCATGGATAAGGTGGATAATCAATAGGTGCATAGATAAGGTGGACAGTCAATAGGTGCATAGATAAGGTGGATAATCAATAGGTGCATAGATAAGGTGGATAGTCAATAGGTGCATAGATAAGGTGGATAATCAATAGGTGCATAGATAAGGTGGATCATCAAAGGGTGCATAGATAAGGTGGATAGTCAATAGGTGCATAGATAAGGTGGATAATCAATAGGTACATAGATAAGGTGGATAGTCAATAGGTGCATAGATAAGGTGGATCATCAATAGGTGCATAGATAAGGTGGATCATCAATAGGTGCATAGATAAGGTGGATAATCAATAGGAGCATAGATAAGGTGGATAATCAATAGGTGCATAGATAAGGTGGATCATCAATAGGTGCATAGATAAGGTGGATAATCAATAGGTGCATAGATAAGGTGGATAATCAATAGGTGCATAGATAAGGTGGATCATCAATAGGTGCATAGATAAGGTGGATAATCAATAGGTGCATAGATAAGGTGGATAATCAATAGGTGCATAGATAAGGTGGATAGTCAATAGGTGCATAGATAAGGTGGATCATCAATAGGTGCATAGATAAGGTGGACAGTCAATAGGTGCATAGATAAGGTGGACAGTCAATAGGTGCATAGATAAGGTGGATAGTCAATAGGTGCATAGATAAGGTGGACAGTCAATAGGTGCATAGATAAGGTGGACAGTCAATAGGTGCATAGATAAGGTGGATAGTCAATAGGTGCATAGATAAGGTGGATAATCAATAGGTGCATAGATAAGGTGGACAGTCAATAGGTGCATAGATAAGGTGGATAGTGAATAGGTGCATAGATAAGGTGGATAATCAATAGGTGCATAGATAAGGTGGATAATCAATAGGTGCATAGATAAGGTGGATCATCAATAGGTGCATAGATAAGGTGGATAATCAATAGGTACATAGATAAGGTGGATAGTCAATAGGTGCATAGATAAGGTGGATAGTCAATAGATGCATAGATAAGGTGGATAATCAATAGGTGCATAGATAAGGTGGACAGTCAATAGGTGCATAGATAAGGTGGACAGTCAATAGGTGCATAGATAAGGTGGATAATCAATAGGTGCATAGATAAGGTGGATAGTCAATAGGTGCATAGATAAGGTGGATAGTCAATAGGTGCATAGATAAGGTGGATCATCAATAGGTGCATAGATAAGGTGGATAGTCAATAGGTGCATAGATAAGGTGGATAATCAATAGGTGCATAGATAAGGTGGATCGTCAATAGGTGCATAGATAAGGTGGATAGTCAATAGGTGCATAGATAAGGTGGATAGTCAATAGGTGCATAGATAAGGTGGATAATCAATAGGTGCATAGATAAGGTGGACAGTCAATAGGTGCATAGATAAGGTGGATAGTCAATAGGTGCATAGATAAGGTGGATAATCAATAGGTGCATAGATAAGGTGGACAGTCAATAGGTGCATAGATAAGGTGGATAGTCAATAGGTGCATAGATAAGGTGGACAGTCAATAGGTGCATAGATAAGGTGGACAGTCAATAGGTGCATAGATAAGATGGATAATCAATAGGTGCATAGATAAGGTGGATCATCAATAGGTGCATAGATAAGGTGGACAGTCAATAGGTGCATAGATAAGGTGGATAGTCGATAGGTGCATATAGGTGCATAGATAAGGTGGACAGTCAATAGGTGCATAGATAAGGTGGATAGTCAATAGGTGCATAGATAAGGTGGATAGTCAATAGGTGCATAGATAAGGTGGACAGTCAATAGGTGCATAGATAAGGTGGATAGTCAATAGGTGCATAGATAAGGTGGATAGTCAATAGGTGCATAGATAAGGTGGATCATCAATAGGTGCATAGATAAGGTGGATAATCAATAGGTGCATAGATAAGGTGGATCATCAATAGGTGCATAGATAAGGTGGATAGTCAATAGGTGCATAGATAAGGTGGATAGTCAATAGGTGCATAGATAAGGTGGACAGTCAATAGGTGCATAGATAAGGTGGATCATCAATAGGTGCATAGATAAGGTGGATAGTCAATAGGTGCATAGATAAGGTGGATCATCAATAGGTGCATAGATAAGGTGGATAATCAATAGTTGCATAGATAAGGTGGACAGTCAGTAGGTGCATAGATAAGGTGGATAGTCAATAGGTGCATAGATAAGGTGGATAATCAATAGGTGCATAGATAAGGTGGACAGTCAATAGATGCATAGATAAGGTGGATAGTCAATAGGTGCACAGATAAGGTGGATAGTCAATAGGTGCATAGATAAGGTGGATAATCAATAGGTGCGTAGATAAGGTGGACAGTCAATAGGTGCATAGATAAGGTCGATAATCAATAGGTACATAGATAAGGTGGATAGTCAATAGGTGCATAGATAAGGTGGACAGTCAATAGGTGCATAGATAAGGTGGATAGTCAATAGGTGCATAGATAAGGTGGATGGTCAATAGGTGCATAGATAAGGTGGACAGTCAATAGGTGCGTAGATAAGGTGGACAGTGAATAGGTGCATAGATAAGGTGGATAATCAATAGGTGCATAGATAAGGTGGATCATCAATAGGTACATAGATAAGGTGGATCATCAATAGGTGCATAGATAAGGTGGATAATCAATAGGTACATAGATAAGGTGGATAGTCAATAGGTGCATAGATAAGGTGGATGGTCAATCATAGATAAGGTGGACAGTCAATAGGTGCATAGATAAGGTGGACAGTCAATAGGTGCGTAGATAAGGTGGACAGTGAATAGGTGCATAGATAAGGTGGATAGTCAATAGGTGCACAGATAAGGTGGACAGTCAATAAGTGCATAGATAAGGTGGATAGTCAATAGGTGCATAGATAAGGTGGATGGTCAATAGGTGCATAGATAAGGTGGACAGTCAATAGGTGCGTAGATAAGGTGGACAGTGAATAGGTGCATAGATAAGGTGGATAATCAATAGGTGCATAGATAAGGTGGATAGTCAATAGGTGCATAGATAAGGTGGATAATCAATAGGTGCATAGATAAGGTGGATAGTGAATAGGTGCATAGATAAGGTGGATAATCAATAGGTGCATAGATAAGGTGGATAATCAATAGGTACATAGATAAGGTGGATCATCAATAGGTGCATAGATAAGGTGGATAATCAATAGGTACATAGATAAGGTGGATAGTCAATAGGTGCATAGATAAGGTGGATGGTCAATCATAGATAAGGTGGATAATCAATAGGTGCGTAGATAAGGTGGACAGTCAATAGGTGCATAGATAAGGTGGATAATCAATAGGTACATAGATAAGGTGGATAGTCAATAGGTGCATAGATAAGGTGGACAGTCAATAGGTGCATAGATAAGGTGGATAGTCAATAGGTGCATAGATAAGGTGGATGGTCAATAGGTGCATAGATAAGGTGGACAGTCAATAGGTGCGTAGATAAGGTGGACAGTGAATAGGTGCATAGATAAGGTGGATAATCAATAGGTGCATAGATAAGGTGGATAGTCAATAGGTGCATAGATAAGGTGGATAATCAATAGGTGCATAGATAAGGTGGATAGTGAATAGGTGCATAGATAAGGTGGATAATCAATAGGTGCATAGATAAGGTGGATAATCAATAGGTACATAGATAAGGTGGATCATCAATAGGTGCATAGATAAGGTGGATAATCAATAGGTACATAGATAAGGTGGATAGTCAATAGGTGCATAGATAAGGTGGATAGTCAATCATAGATAAGGTGGACAGTCAATAGGTGCATAGATAAGGTGGATCATCAATAGGTGCATAGATAAGGTGGATAGTCAATAGGTGCATAAATAAGGTGGATAATCAATAGGTGCATAGATAAGGTGGATCATCAATAGGTGCATAGATAAGGTGGATCATCAATAGGTGCATAGGTAAGGTGGATAGTCAATAGGTGCATAAATAAGGTGGATAATCAATAGGTGCATAGATAAGGTGGATAATCAATAGGTGCATAGATAAGGTGGATCATCAATAGGTGTCATAGATAAGGTGGATAGTCAATAGGTGCATAGATAAGGTGGATAGTCAATAGGTGCATAGATAAGGTGGACAGTCAATAGGTGCATAGATAAGGTGGATAGTCAATAGGTGCATAGATAAGGTGGACAGTCAATAGGTGCATAGATAAGGTGGATAATCAATAGGTGCATAGATAAGGTGGATAATCAATAGGTGCATAGATAAGGTGGATAGTCAATAGGTGCATAGATAAGGTGGACACTCAGTAGATGCATAGATAAGGTGGATAGTCAATAGGTGCATCGATAAGGTGGATAGTCAATAGGTGCATAGATAAGGTGGATAGTCAATAGGTGCATAGATAAGGTGGATAGTCAATAGGTGCACAGATAAGGTGGATAGTCAATAGGTGCATAGATAAGGTGGATCATCAGTAGGTGCATAGATAAGGTGGATCATCAATATGTGCATAGATAAGGTGGATAGTCAATAGGTGCATAGATAAGGTGGATAGTCAATAGGTGCATAGATAAGGTGGATCATCAGTAGGTGCATAGATAAGGTGGATAGTCAATATCTTTTCCCAAAGATACGGGAGTCTAAAATTAGAGGGCATCGGTTTAAGGTGAGAGGGGAGAGATACAAAAGTGTCCAAAGGGGCAATTTTTTCACATAGAGGGTGGTGAATGTCTGGAACAAGCTGCCAGAGGTGGTAGTAGAGGTGGATACAATTTTGTCTTTTAAAAAGCGTTTAAACAGTTACATGGGTAAGATGGGTATAGAGGGATATGGGCCAAATGTGGGCAATTGGGATTAATTTAGGGTTTAAAAAAAAGGCAGCGTGGACAAGTTGGGCTGAATGGCCTGTTTCCATGCTGTAAACCTCTATGGCTCAATGACTCTATGATCCTAGGATGGATCTCTTGTGGGGGATGTGGAGGAAGGTGGGTCAGGTGGGTCTCAAATTGGCGGGGAGGAGGGAGGCAGATCAGATCGTTTTCTGGTGGGGGGAGGGAGCAAGTCAGATCGTTGTCTGGTGAAGGAAGGGGTAGGTGGGTCAGATCATTGTCGGTGTGGGGGGAGAAGGGAAGCGGGTCAGATCATTGTCGGTGTGGGGGGAGAAGGGAAGCGGGTCAGATCATTGTCGGTGTGGGGGGAGAAGGGAAGCGGGTCCGATCATTGTCGGTGTGGGGGGAGAAGGGAAGCGGGTCAGATCATTGTCGGTGTGGGGGGAGAAGGGAAGCGGGTCAGATCATTGTCGGTGTGGGGGGAGAAGGGAAGCGGGTCAGATCATTGTCGGTGTGGGGGAGGTAAGTGGGTCAGATCATTGTCGGTGTGGGGGGAGGGAAGCGGGTCAGATCATTGTCGGTGTGGGGGGAGGGAAGTGGGTCAGATCATTGTCGGTGTGGGGGGAGAAGGGAAGCGGGTCAGATCATTGTCGGTGTGGGGGGAGGGAAGCGGGTCAGATCATTGTCGGTGTGGGGGGAGGGAAGTGGGTCAGATCATTGTCGGTGTGGGGGGAGGGAAGCGGGTCAGATCATTGTCGGTGTGGGGGGAGGGAAGCGGGTCAGATCATTGTCGGTGTGGGGGGAGAAGGGAAGCGGGTCAGACCATTGTCGGTGTGGGGGGAGAAGGGAAGCGGGTCAGATCATTGTCGGTGTGGGGGGAGAAGGGAAGCGGGTCAGATCATTGTCGGTGTGGGGGGAGAAGGGAAGCGGGTCAGATCATTGTCGGTGTGGGGGGAGAAGGGAAGTGGGTCAGATCATTGTCGGTGTGGGGGGAGAAGGGAAGCGGGTCAGATCATTGTCGGTGTGGGGGGAGAAGGGAAGCGGGTCAGATCATTCTCTGGTGGGGGAAGGAGGAGGGAGGTGGATCAGATGGCTCCATGATCGGGGGGAGGGGGAAGCAGGTCAGATCATTCTCTGGTGGGGGGAGGAAAGTGGGTCAGATCGTTCTCTGGTGGGGAGGAGGGAGGTGGGTCAGAGCATTCTTTGGTGGGGGGCGGGGATGTCTGCTGCCAGTCTGGTGGGAGGAAGGCAGGCAAGGGGCCGGGATTGGTCTGGGTAGTGGGGGGGTGGGAGGATAAGAACATAAGAAATAGGAGCAGGAGTAGGCCATCTAGCCCTTCGAGCCTGCCCCGCCATTCAATAAGATCATGGCTGATCTGTCGTGGCTCAGTTCCACTTTCCCGCCCTCTCCCCATAACCCTTAATCCCCTCTCTTATCAAAAACCCATCAACCCGCGTCTTAAAAATATTTAGCGAGGCAGCCTCCACCACTTCAACGGGCAGAGAATTCCAGAGATTCACCACCCTTTGAGTGAAGAAGTTCCTCCTCAACTCCGTTCTAAACCGCCCCCCTTTTATCTTGAGGCTGTGCCCCCTAGTCCTACTGTCTTTTTTGAGCGGGAAGAGTCTCTCCACCTCTATCCTATCCATCCCATTCATCATCTTATACGTCTCAATGAGATCTCCCCTCATTCTTCTAAACTCTAACGAGTAC
The DNA here is from genome assembly GCF_965287045.1 of Carcharhinus amblyrhynchos. Taxonomy (NCBI): domain Eukaryota; kingdom Metazoa; phylum Chordata; class Chondrichthyes; order Carcharhiniformes; family Carcharhinidae; genus Carcharhinus; species Carcharhinus amblyrhynchos. The sequence goes on from NC_137330.1 coordinate 126,751,275, forward strand.
AAGCCTAGTTTATTCAGCCTCTCCTCATAGTTCAACCCCCTCAACTCCGGTATCAGCCTAGTAAACCTCCTCTGCACTCCCTCCAAGGCCAAAATATCTTTGCGCAGGTGCGGCGCCCAAAACTGCACACAGTACTCCAGCTGCGGCCTCACCAATGCCCTATACAGCTGCAGCAAGACCTCCCTACTTTTATATTCAATCCCCCTCGCTATGAAGGCCAGCATCCCATTCGCCTTCCTGACCACCTGCTGTACCTGCAAGCTGGGTTTTTGCGACTCATGCACAAGGACCCCGAGGTCCCTCTGCACCGTCGCCTGCTGCAGTTTTTCGCCACGTAAGTAATAGTCCTTCCTACCATTCTTCCTACCAAAGTGGACCACCTCACACTTGCCAACATTAAATTCCATTTGCCATTTCCTGGCCCATTCGCCCAGCCTATCTAGATCCTTCTGCAGACTCTCCACACCCTCCGCACAATTTGCCGTTCCCCCAATCTTGGTGTCATCAGCAAATTTCGACACCCTGCACTAAGGTAATGTTCTGGGGGCAATGGCTGTTGGGGACAGGGGAAGGCATTATTGGGCCCTGGAGCAATGTGGAAGTGCAGCACTTTTCAAAATTTTTTTTACTGCACAGGTGCAGTTGAAGGCTCCGAGCTTTTTGGGCGCGATAAGCCCCACCCAAAGGAGGCTGCAGCTCGATTCAGAATCACTACTTTTTTTTGGGCAGAGTGCGTATGGGGGTGCTGAGAACAGGTTTACAAGTCAGATCTGAAACACTCCCAGATTCAGCACTTAGAATCAAAATGGTAAAATTGGGCCCCGAGTGTGATGGTAGGTAGTTCTATGCAACGATTGGAAATTCTGCCTAATACTGAACTCATTGCAAAGTGATTTTGTGTACATCCCTTTAAGTACTTAACTACAAGTCCATATTATTGATGGATTGGTCTGAACAATTTAAAATTTATTCATAATTGGATTAATTTATGAACAGAATTTTCCCAAATATAAAAACATTGCTCAAGTAATGTGCTTTCTTCAGTTATCAAGACGGAGATTATTATCAGCTGAGCCTCTATATATTTAAAATGGAATTTACCCTGTCATTTGGATTCTTTCAGGGAGTGTCATGGAATACTATTCGCTATATGCTTGGAGAAGTTCAATATGGTGGACGCGTTACAGATGACTATGACAAACGCCTCCTCAACTGTTTTTGCAAGGTAATCCCACTCCTCTACATACAAATATTGTGATTATAATGGCTGGACTTCTGCAATTAATCCCCTGCCACCACAGCCAGCGAAAATAGAGAAGCTGGCACTGAGCCAAATCTCCATTCACACAGCGGGTCTGCAGAATCTGGCCCAGTGAGTAAGAGGGTGCAGATGAAGATGCTGTGATAGTTTTCACATTGGGTGTAATTGGTAACCTGGTGCAAAATTGCATCTACTTTAAGGGGAGCTTTCTTTTCCAGTGTTCTGACATAATCTCCCTTGCACAATGCGGAACATAAAAGTGCCTTGAACAATGCAATTAGATAATCTTTTAAACCATGAAAACTGCTTTAAAAATATTTGTTAATTTATTTGACTTGCCTCGATTCATTTATTGACACAGCATGAAAATGGATTACTTGTGAGTAAACAAATTTTGAATTACTGAAAAATATTTATAAAAATAGAGAACCATTTGCTTGTTATATTAGTCCTCTTGTGAATTAATAAAAAGCATCCAAAATTTTTAAAACACGTCTTTTGGTATCCTTGGGGGCAATTCTCCCAAAAGTGCTGAATTGGCGGGAACCTGTTATAGATCGTGACAGTTCTGACAGGTCAGCTTCTCACCCGAATCTCTCCACTCTGTGCAGTGCAGAGGGCCCAGTCGTGAATCTCATTAAAAACCCAGGGGGGACGGGTTTGACAGTTCTGACGGGTCAGCTTCTCACCCGAATCTCTCCACTCTGTGCAGTGCAGAGGGCCCAGTCGTGAATCTCATTAAAAACCCAGGGGGGACGGGTTTGACAGTTCTGACGGGTCAGCTTCTCACCCGAATCTCTCCACTCTGTGCAGTGCAGAGGGCCCAGTCGTGAATCTCATTAAAAACCCAGGGGGGACGGGTTTGACAGTTCTGACAGGTCAGCTTCTCACCCGAATCTCTCCACTCTGTGCAGTGCAGAGGGCCCAGTCGTGAATCTCATTAAAAACCCAGGGGGGACGGGTTTGACAGTTCTGACGGGTCAGCTTCTCACCCGAATCTCTCCACTCTGTGCAGTGCAGAGGGCCCAGTCGTGAATCTCATTAAAAACCCAGGGGGGACGGGTTTGACAGTTCTGACAGGTCAGCTTCTCACCCGAATCTCTCCACTCTGTGCAGTGCAGAGGGCCCAGTCGTGAATCTCATTAAAAACCCAGGGGGGACGGGTTTGACAGTTCTGACGGGTCAGCTTCTCACCCGAATCTCTCCACTCTGTGCAGTGCAGAGGGCCCAGTCGTGAATCTCATTAAAAACCCAGGGGGGACGGGTTTGACAGTTCTGACAGGTCAGCTTCTCACCCGAATCTCTCCACTCTGTGCAGTGCAGAGGGCCCAGTCGTGAATCTCATTAAAAACCCAGGGGGGACGGGTTTGACAGTTCAAGAACTCTGTGCAGACGCAGTGGCCCCAAATTGTCAAGCTCCCATTTGTAGGCCAGCCTGATCACTGGGCAGCCTGGGGTCCTTGCAGTGCTGCCCCTCTCGCCCCCCTCTACAGCCTGACTGCGACCCCCGCAGCAATTCCTGGGCTGACCCTCCCTCCTCCCCATCGTGGAGCGTCCCAATGCCCAGGTCCCATCCCCCTGCAGTAGTGATCCGCCCACCCCTCTCAACCCAGCAGCACCTCCCCCCACCCCCCTAGCAGACAACCCCCCTCCCCCTCAAGCCCGCCCCAATCGCTGCTCTCCCTTCATCCCACACTGATACCAGTGCAGAGTGACAGTGGGACTCCCCATCCCCACTGATTGCACCTCGCCCCACCCACAATAGACCCCACCCCTTAGCACTGCCCGATACCCAATGGGCAATGCCAAGATGTCCCTGATATGGGTACTTTGCCCCTTAGGCAGTGCCAGGGTGCCCATGTGCAGGGGGCACAGGCTAATACTGCCAGGGTGCCCATGCCCAGCAGGCACCAACCCCCCACTGCCCGACCCCTCTGGGCACCCGACTTCCACCCCCTACATTCCGCTCGTTTCCCCAATGGGGGAACTAGTCTGAAACCCGCATGAATGAAGTACTCCTGGCGATGTGGAGATTCGATCGGGACCTTTCAGGTCCCGATAATTAACTAATCTACATATTTAAAATAGATTTTAAAAAGCTTTAAATGACTTAGCTGCCTTCCCGCCGGTTTCCAGCATGTTCGCCGGCTCTGGGAGGTGCGCATGCATTCGCAGCATATGCGCAAATCCCCGTTCAAGGCCGCAGATGTATGTCTCCCAGTCGGACCCGCCAGAAAAGAGGTTGGTGCGGATGGGAGAATCACGGCCCTTGTGTCCAAAAGGCTCGATTGGATTCCTTCGAGGCTTGCAAATAAAGGCAAGTAGAAAAATTGCCATTAGTGATTAATTCACCATAAAGTGACTAATTTTGTGTGTGAGCCCAACTTCAGGCACAATGGTTCTTAAATTAATGCAAAATATTGCAATACTCAAATTGTGTTGAACATAATTTGTGCTTAAAATTTCACAATCTTTTGTGCTGATTGACATTGAAAAAATTACAGCAGTGAAGTGAAAGCTATAGCCCACTTTGTTTCTTGCCCAGTTTTACTTTAGATTAGAAAGCCATGACGTTGTGGCATTGCTCTTATTCTTAATGTCTGACAAGATATTGAAACAACAAGCACTGAAACATCATCAATTCCCCAATTAAAATGGGATTGTAACTTCCATTATGTTTGCTATATTAGACAGAGTTAAAGGAGAATGCAAACCAATTTGATAAATAGGAATATTTCCATAACAATGCAGTACTTTGCCACATATTATCACCTTGTCCAGAAAGTGTTGCAGAAAAATGAATGAATAAAAATCTTCTGAAAATAGTAAGAAAGGAGACTGCAGTTTAAATCAAATAGCAGAATGTTATCTTATTAACTTTTATAAATACAGATTTCTTTCATAAGATTTGTCTCTTCCTTAAAAATAGCAAGAGAATTTGTAGACAGTGCAACTCTTGCTACTGGTTTCTTCTTTAAAAGTCTGTTAAATTATTCTGCTTTGTTGTTTTAGGTATTTTCTCAAAACTTTGAAGTCTTAAGATCTAAGTTATTATTATACTATGATTAATGTTTTCAAATAAATTCATAGGTTTGTTATAACCTGATTGAACCATTCTCACACTTATAGCTTATCTCAATGGATTGTGTTGTTTTGTGATAAAGTGCAATGGATGTAATTGTTTTGTGTACTTGTGATATAGGTGTGGTTCAGTGAGAAGATGTTCGATTCTAAATTCAGCTTTTATACCGATTATATTATTCCAATATGTGCAAATGTAGATGGTTATCTGGAGTATATTCAAACGTTACCTGCCGTTGACACCCCCCAAGTGTTTGGCTTACACCCAAATGCTGATATCACGTAAGTAGGATGCAAGTTAATGTTTACTTAATACATAATGGAGGGGATTTTCTGGCCATGGTCAACCCAAAACCAGAAAATCCTGCCCAAGGTCAACGGACCTTTGCGTGGTCTGCCCTCACACTCCCCACCCGCTATGGTTCCTATGGCAGGTGGGACAGGAAAATTCCCCCCAGTGAGTTGGTAATGATCACTTGTTATTGTTCCTTACTTCACAGTAACAATTAAACTATAACCTTGGCTGGATAAAAGAAATGTGGGACTAACTTTTCAGTGATATCCAAGGACCTGCCACCTGCACCAGAAACTTACTTTGGGGTGGCATTTTGATGGCAGAAGCCAACTAACAGTATGTTTCCAGGCTGGGCAATCCCCAGGAGTTACTAGAGAGCCAGCAATTCAGCAACATCAAGGAGAGGGACTTTAATATTACAACAGCTTGTCACCCTTTTTAGGCATGAGGCTGAATTTGCCGGATATCCAGCACTGGTTACATCACGAGGGGTGAGAAATCAGGAATGAACCTGATTTCTCAGATCTCTCGCAATCTTACTGTTCACCCTGCCAGGGTATAAGAAGCTAAGATTGCAGCAAAAGAATTTAGAACATAGAACATAGAAAAACTACAGCACAAACAGGCCCTTTGGCCCACAAGTTGCGCCGATGATATCTATACCTACTAGGCTTACCTATAACCTTCAATTCTATTAAGTTCCATGTACTCATCCAGAAGTCTCTTAAAAGACCCTATTGAATTTGCCTCCACCACCACCAATGGCTGCCGATTCCACTCACTCGCCACCCTCTAAGTGAAAAACTTAGCCCTGACATCTCCTCTGTACCTACTCCCCATCACCTTAAACCCGTGTCCTCTCGTAGCAACTGTTCCAGCCCTTGGAAAAAGCCTCTGAGAATCCACCCAATCTACACCTCGCAACATCTTATACACTTCTATCAGATCACCTCTCATCCTTCGTCTCTCTAAGGAGAAGAGACCTAGCTCCCTCAAACTATCCTCATAAGGCATGCCACCCAATCCAGGCAACATCCTTGTAAATCTCCTCTGCACCCTCTCAATAGCTTCCACATCTTTCGTGTAATGAGGCAACCAGAACTGAGCCCAGTATTTCAAGAGAGGTCTGATTAGGGTCTTATAGAGCTGCAACATTATCTCCCGACTCCTAAACTCAATGCCTTGATTGATGAAGGCCAGTACACTATACACCTTCTTAACCACATCCTCCACCTGCGAGGCCTATTTAAGAGTCCTATGGATCCGGACCCCAAGGTCCTTCTGATCCTCTACATTGCTAAGAGTCTTACCCTTGATATTGTACTCCTTCATCCCATTGGACCTGCCAAAATGGACCACTACACATTTATCCGGGTTGAAGTCCCCCAGCTACTTCTCCGCCCAGTCTTGCATCCTATCTATGTCACGCTGCAACTTCTGATGTCCCTCCAGACCATCCACAACACCACCAACCTTCGTGCCATCAGCAAACTTACCAACCCATCTCTCCACTTCATCATTCAGGTCCCAGAACAAATCCCTGGGGCACTCCACTGGTGACTGACCTCTATGCAGAAAAAGACCCATCCACAACCACTCTCTGCCTTCTACAGGCAAGTCAGTTCTGGATCCACAAGGCAACAGCCCCTTGGATCCCATGCCCTCTCACCTTCTCAAGAAGTCTTGCACGGGGGACCTTATCAAACGCTTTGCTGAAGTCCATATAAATCACATCTACCACTCTTCCTTCGTCAATGTATTTAGTCAATATGTCAATGATTTATCTGGAATCTTTCTGTGATTAGTGAGGGGAATACCCTGGGAAAGGGACTCAGAATATCCATTGTAACCATGCCTCTCATAGTTTTGTAAACTTCTATCAGGTCATCCCTCTGCAACTGACATTCAAATGAAAACAACACAAGTTTGTCCAATCTCTCCTCATTGCTAATACCCTCCATTCCAGGCAACATTCTGGTAAACCTTTTCTGTACCCTTTCCAAAGCCTCCACACCCTTCTAGTAGTGTAGTGACCAGTATCCAAATATGGCAAAATGACTTGCCAAATTTTATGCTCTATGCCCCAATTTGAGCAAGCATGCCATCTGCCTTCTTGATCACCTTAACCACTGAGTTTTTGTGTAATTCAACAGAGGATCCTGAGGTTTCTTCTGCTGTTCTTCCATACTGTTTTTCAAGACAGTCTTTGTTTCTATTTACTTCTTTTGCATTTAATCTTGAAGGATACTAGCTATACTTCCAACTGTTTGTTTTCGACTTGACCCCTTGCCAACTCATACTGTTCTTTGGGGCACTGCTTTTAGGGCTCTGATGCTGCTTTTATGAAATAGTGCTCGGTATTTTTTAAAACTCCTCATGTTTTCTAGGGCTAGATATTGACTCTTCAAATAATCTTTCAGTAAACAACTTAGCAGAATCAAAGAATTGTTACAGCACAGAAGGGAGCCACTGATTATCAGATGAAAGTTCAATTTTTGGAATGGTTAAATCCGGCAAGTTCATGGCAGACTCCACAGAATAAAATCCCAAGTCCGCTCTAGAATGACAAGAGTCAGAATTGCCTTTGGAAGGAATGGGGCAAACCGATGGGAAAAATATTCCTGTCCCAACTGCCATGGGAATCGTAGTGGGCAGGATAGAGCCATGAAAGGGTCCGTTGACCTTGGATGGGAATTTCCGGTCTTGGGGCAAGAGCGACCAGAAAATCTCTCCCAGGGTGTCCAATCAAAACAGACAGGTTGGTCAGATAGAGAAATTCAACTCAAAGGAACACCAAAAGCAAATCAAATGTAGATAACCAAGTATGATCAGGTGTATAAACTTGTTTTGTATTCCCTTGAATTAGAAAGAACAAAGAACATTACAGTACAGGAACAGGCCCACTGGCCCAGCAAATCTGCACTGACACTAATATTTTCATGCCTCTGTGTGGTCCATATCCCTCTATTCCCTGTCTATTCATTTGTCTATTCAGATGCCTCTTGAATGTTGTTATAGAATTTGCTTCTGGCAGTGCATTCCAGGCATTCACCACACTCTGTTTGAAAAACGTACCCTTGGTGTCTCTTTTAACCTTTCCCTCTCTCACTCTCAACCTATGCCCTGAGTAGTTTACCCTTTGACCGTGGGAGAAATATTCTGATTATCCATTCTATACAAGCCTGCCATAATCTTGTAAAACCTCTATCAGGTCACCCCCTCATCCTCCAGCGTTCCAATGAAAATAATCCAAGTTTGTTCAACCCCTCTTCATAGGAGAGGCAATGGCCTAGTGGTAGTATCGCTACACTATCAATCCAGAAACTCAGCTCATGTTCTGGGGACCTGGATTCGAATCCCTCCATGGCAGATGGTGGAATTTGAATTCAATGAAAATATCTGGAATTAAGAATCTACCATTGCCAATTTTTGGAAAAGCACATTTGGTTCACTAATGTCATTTAGGGAAGGAAATCTGCCATCCTTACATGTGGCTTCGGAGCCACAGCAATGGGGTTGATTCTCAACTGCCCTTAGGCAACTAGGAATGGACAATAAATGCTATGATGTGGGAATGCCGGCGTTGGACTGGCATAAACACAGTAACAAGTCTGACAACACCAGGTTTTAGTCCAACCGATTTATTTCATAATACTCACAAGCTTTCGAGGGGACTGCCTCTTCATCAGGTGAATGGAGAGTTCTGGCCTCAGACAGAGCATATAAAGCACAGACAGTTTAGAGATTACTGATTAAAATGCGAATCCTTACACCTAACCTGCTGTTCAAGACCTGAAGTGGCTGATAATGTGAGTGGAAGGAGCACTGATCACAGGTTAAAGAGATGTGTATTGTCTCCAGACAGTACAGTAAGTGAGGTTTTGCAAACCCAGGCAAGTCACGGGGGTTACAGATAGTGCGACATGAACCCAAGATCCCTGTTGAGACCGTCCTCATGTGTGCGGAACTTGGCTATCAGTCTCTGTTCAGCGACTCTGCGCTGTCGTGTGTCATGAAGGCCACCTTGGAGAATGCTTACCCGAAGGTCAGAGGCTGAATGCCCGTGACCACTGAAGTGTTCGCCAACAGGAAGGGAACAGTCTTGCCTGGTGATTGTCGAGCGATGTTCATTCATCCGTTGTCATAGCGTCTGCATGGTCTCCCCAATGTACCATGCTTCGGGACATCCTTTCTTGCAACGTATCAGGTAGACAATGTTGGCCGAGTTGCAAGAGTATTTACCGTGTACCTGGTGGACGGTATTCTCACGTGTGGTGATGGTATCCATGTCGATGATCCGGCATGTCTTGCAGAGGTTGCTGTGGCAGGGTTGTGTGGAGTTGTGGTCACTGTTCTCCTGAAGACTGGGTAGTTTGCTGCGAACAATGGTCTGTTTGAGGTTGTGTGGTTGTCTGAAGGCAAGAAGTGGGGGTGTGGGGATAGCCCTGGCGAGATGTTCGTCTTCGTCAATGATATGTTGAAGACTCCGGAGAAGATGTCGTAGCTTCTCCGCTCCGGGGAAGTACTGGACGACGAAGGGTACTCTGTCCACTGTGTCCCGTGTTTGCCTTCTGAGGAGATCGGTGCGGTTTTTCGCTGTGGCGCATCGGAACTGCCGATCTATGAGTCGAGCACCATATCCTGTTCTTAAGAGGGCATCTTTCAGGGTCTGGAGGTGTCTGTCACGATCCTCCTCATCTGAGCAAATCCTGTGTATACGGAGGGCTTGTCCATAGGGAATGGCTTCTTTAACATGTTTAGGGTGGAAACTGGAGAAGTGGAGCATTGTGAGATTGTCTGTGGGCTTGCGGTACAGTGAGGTGCTGAGGTGACCGTCCTTAATGGAGATGCGTGTGTCCAAGAATGCAACTGATTCTGGGGAATAGTCCATGGTGAGTCTGATGATGGGGTGGAATTTGTTGATATCATCATATAGTTGTTTCAGTGATTCTTCACCATGAGGCCAAAGGAAGAAAATGTCATCGATGTATCTAGTGTATAGCATTGTTTGAAGATCCTGTGCAGTGAAGAAGTCTTATTCGAACCTGTGCATGAAGATGTTGGCATATCGAGGTGCAAATTTGGTCCCCATGGCTGTTCCATGTGTCTGGATGAAAAACTGGTTGTTGAAGGTGAAGACATTGTGGTCCAGGATAAAGCGGATGAGTTGTAAAATTGCATCTGGTTCGAACAAGACTTCTTCACTGCACAGGATCTTCAACCGATGCTATACACTAGATACATCAATGACATTTTCTTCCTTTGGCCTCATGGTGAAGAATCACTGAAACAACTATATGATGATATCAACAAATTCCACCCCACCATCAGACTCACCATGGACTATTCCCCAGAATCAGTTGCATTCTTGGACACACGCATCTCCATTAAGGACGGTCACCTCAGCACCTCACTGTACCGCAAGCCCACAGACAATCTCACAATGCTCCACTTCTCCAGTTTCCACCCTAAACATGTTAAAGAAGCCATTCCCTATGGACAAGCCCTCCGTATACACAGGATTTGCTCAGATGAGGAGGATCGTGACAGACACCTCCAGACCCTGAAAGGTGCCCTCATAAGAACAGGATATGGTGCTCGACTCACAGATCGACAGTTCCGATGCGCCACAGCGAAAAACCGCACCAATCTCCTCAGAAGGCAAACACGGGACACAGTGGACAGAGTACCCTTCGTCGTCCAGTACTTCCCCGGAGCGGAGAAGCTACGACATCTTCTCCGGAGTCTTCAACATATCATTGACGAAGACGAACATCTCGCCAGGGCTATCCCCACACCCCCACTTCTTGCCTTCAGACAACCACACAACCTCAAACAGACCATTGTTCGCAGCAAACTACCCAGTCTTCAGGAGAACAGTGACCACAACTCCACACAACCCTGCCATAGCAACCTCTGCAAGACATGCCGGATCATCGACATGGATACCATCATCACACATGAGAATACCATCCACCAGGTACACGGTAAATACTCTTGCAACTCGGCCAACATTGTCTACCTGATACGTTGCAAGAAAGGATGTCCCGAAGCATGGTACATTGGGGAGACCATGCAGACGCTACGACAACGGATGAATGAACATCGCTCGACAGTCACCAGGCAAGACTGTTCCCTTCCTGTTGGCGAACACTTCAGTGGTCACGGGCATTCAGCCTCTGACCTTCGGGTAAGCGTTCTCCAAGGTGACCTTCACGACACACGACAGCGCAGAGTCGCTGAACAGAGACTGATAGCCAAGTTCCGCACACATGAGGATGGTCTCAACAGGGATCTTGGGTTCATGTCGCACTATCTGTAACCCCCGTGACTTGCCTGGGTTTGCAAAACCTCACTTACTGTACTGTCTGGAGACAATACACATCTCTGTAACCCATGCTCAGTGCTCCTTCCACTCACATTGTCAGTCACTTCAGGTCTTGAACAGCAGGTTAGGTGTAAGGATTCGCATTTTAATCAGTAATCTCTAAACTGTCTGTGCTTTATATGCTCTGTCTGAGGCCAGAACTCTCCATTCACCTGACGAAGAGGCAGTCCCATCGAAAGCTTGTGAGTATTATGCAATTAATGCTAGCCAGCCAGTGACATCCATGTACCACAAATGAATAAATAGTCCATATCCTTCAAACTGGTAACATCCTAGTAAATCTCCTCTTCACCCTTTCCAATGCATCAACATCCTTCTGGTGGTGTGGTGACCAGAATTGCACACAATACTCCAAATGTGACCTAATCAAAGTCTTATACAGTTGTATTATGATTTTCCAATTGCTATACTCAGCACCCTGCCTGGTGAAGGACAGCATGCCATATATCTTCTTGACCATCTTGTCCACCTGAGTTGCCACCTTCAGGGAAATATGGACCTGCACACCTAGTTCCTTCTGTATGCTAAGGGCTCTACCATTTACTGTATATTTTCTTCTGCAGTAGACCTTCCAAATCGCATGACCTCATTTGTCTGGGTTAAATCCCATCTGCCAACCAGCTGATTTATATTCTGCTGTGTCTTCTGAGAATCCTCTTCAATATCCACTACTCCCCCAGTTTTTGGATCATCTGCAAATTTACTAATCAAACTATCTACATTTTCTTCAAACTCATTTATATATATATATTACAAACAACAGAGGCCCCAGAACTGATCTTTGTGAAACACCACTTGTCACAGACCTCCAGCTGGAAAAATACCCTTCCACTGCAACTCTGCTTTCTTTTTTTTAAGTTTAAAGTTTATTTATTAGTGTCACAAGCAGACTTACATTAACACTGCAATGCAGTTAATGTCAAAATCCCCTAGTCACCACATTATGGTACCTGTTTGGGTACACTGAGGGAGAATTTAGCATAAGACCATAATAAGAAGTCTCACAACACCAGATTAAAGTCCATCAAGTTTATGTGGTAGCACAAGCTTTCAGAGCACTGCTCCTTCATTAGGTGAGTTCAGGATTTGGTTCATAAACAGGGCACATAAAGACACAAATGCAATTACAAGATAATGGTTGGAATGTGAGTCTTAACAGATAATCAAATCTTTACAAGTACAGACAATGCGAGTGGAGAGAGGGTAAGCATAAGAACATAAGAAATAGGAGCAGGAGTAGGCCATCTAGCCCTTCGAGCCTGTCCCGCCATTCAATAAGATCATGGCTGATCTGTCGTGGCTCAGTTCCACATTCCCGCCCTCTCCCCATAACCCTTAATCCCCTCTCTTATCAAAAACCCATCAACCCGCGTCTTAAAAATATTTAGCGAGGCAGCCTCCACCACTTCAACGGGCAGAGAATTCCAGAGATTCACCACCCTTTGGGTGAAGAAGTTCCTCCTCAACTCTGTTCTAAACCGCCCCCCCTTTATCTTGAGGCTGTGCCCCCTAGTCCTGCTATCCTTTCTGAGTGGGAAGAGTCTCTCCACCTCTATCCTATCCATCCCATTCATCATCTTATACGTCTCAATGAGATCTCCCCTCATTCTTCTAAACTCTAACGAGTACAAGCCCAGTTTATTCAGCCTCTCCTCATAGCTCAACCCCCTCAAGAACATAAGAACATAAGAAATAGGAGCAGGAGTAGGCCAACTAGCCTTCGAGCCTGCCCCGCCATTCAATAAGATCATGGCTGATCTGTCGTGGCTCAGTTCCACATTCCCGCCCTCTCCCCATAACCCTTAATCCCCTCTCTTATCAAAAACCCATCAACCCGCGTCTTAAAAATATTTAGCGAGGCAGCCTCCACCACTTCAACGGGCAGAGAATTCCAGATATTCACCACCCTTTGAGTGAAGAAGTTCCTCCTCAACTCCGTTCTAAACAGCCCCCCCTTTATCTTGAGGCTGTGCCCCCTAGTCCTACTATCCTTTCTGAGCAGGAAGAGTCTCTCCACCTCTATCCTATCCATCCCATTCATCATCTTATACGTCTCAATGAGATCTCCTCTCATTCTTCTAAACTCTAACGAGTACAAGCCCAGTTTATTCAGCCTCTCCTCATAGCTCAACCCCCTCAACTCCGGCATCAGCCTAGTAAACCTCCTCTGCACTCCCTCCAAGGCCAAAATATCCTTGCGTAAGTACGGCGCCCAAAACTGCACACAGTACTCCAGCTGCGGCCTCACCAATGCCCTATACAGCCGCAGCAAGACCTCCCTACTTTTATATTCAATCCCCCTTGCGATGAAGGCCAGCATCCCATTTGCCTTCCTGACCACCTGCTGCACCTGCAAGCTGGGTTTTTGCGACTCATGCACAAGGACCCCGAGGTCCCTCTGCACCGTCGCCTGCTGCAGTTTTTCTCCACGTAAATAATAATCCTTCCTACCATTATTCCTACCAAAGTGGACCACCTCGCACTTGCCAATATTAAATTCCATTTGCCATTTCCTGGCCCATTCGCCCAGCCTATCTAGATCCTTCTGTAGACTCTCCCCACCCTCCGCACAATTTGCCTTTCCAATTGTTTCCAGCCAGAACAGTTAGTGGGGTTTTGCAAGCTCAGGCAATTCGCAGGGGTTACAGATAGTGTGATATGAACCCAAAATCCCGGTTGAAGGCGTCCTCAAATGTGCACAACTTGGCTATCAGTTTCAACTCGGAGATTCTGCGTTGTCTTGTTTCTCAAAGGCTACTTTGGAGAACACTTATCCAAAGATCACAGGCTGAATCAGAGATTAGGGATTGAGTTTAGGAGTCGGGTGGTAATGCTGCAACTTTATAAGACCCTTGTCAGACCCCACTTGGAGTACTGTGCACAGTTCTGGTTGCCTCACGACAGGAAGGATGTGGAAGCTATTGAGAGGGTGCAGAGGAGATTTACAAGGATGTTGCCTGGATTGGGAGGCATGCCTTATGAAGATAGGTTGAGGGAGCTTGGTCTTTTCTCCTTAGAGAGACAAAGGATGAGAGGCAACCTGATAGAGGTTTACAAAATGTTGAGAGGAATAGATAGGGTGGATTCTCAGAGGCTATTTCCCAGGGCTGAAATGGTCACTACGAGAGGACACAGATTTAAGGTGCTGGGGAGCAGGTACAGAGGAGATGTCAGGGGTAAGTTTTTCACTCAGAGGGTGGTGAGTGAGTGGAACCGGCTGGTGGTAGAGGCAAACTCGCTGGTTACATTTACGTTAGTGATGGAAAGGGATAGGTATGTACTACAGGGCAAGAATTATAGCTGGGGGGAAGGAAATTATGATGCGATTAGGCAAGAATTTAGGATGCATAGGATGTGGAAGGAAACTGCAGGGAATGGGCACAATTGAAATGTGGAGCTCGTTCAACGAACAGCTACTGTGTGTCCTTGATAAATATGTACCTTTCAGGCAGGAAGGACGTGGTTAAGTGAAGAAACTGTGGTTTACTAAAGATGTTGAATCACTTGTGAAGAGGAAGAAGGAGACTTATGTCAAGATGAGACATGAAGGCTCAGCTAGGGCGCTTGAGAGTTACAAGTTAGCCAGGAAGGACCTAAAGAGAGAACTAAGAAAAGCCAGGGAGGTACATGAGAAGTCTTTGGCAGGCAGGATCAAGGAAAATCCTAAAGCTTTCTATAGGTATGTCAGGAATAAAAGAATGACTAGAGTAAGATTAGGGCCAGTCAAGGACTGTGGTGAGAAGTTGTGCGTGGAGTCTGAAGAGGTCGGAGAGGCGCTAAATGAATATTTTTCATCAGTATTCATACAGGAAAAAGACAATGTTGTCAAGGAGAATACTGAGATACAGACTACTAGACTAGATGGGATTGAGGTTCATAAGGAGGAGGTGTTAGCAATTCTGGAAAGTATGAAAATAGATAAGTCCCCTGGGCTGGAAGGGATTTATCCTCAGATTCTCTGTGAGGCTTGGGAGGAGATTGCAGAGCCTTTCACTTTGATCTTTAGGTCATCATTGTCTACAGGAATACTGCCAGAAGACTGGCGGATAGCAAATGTTGTCCCCTTGCTCAAAGAGGGGAGTAGAGACAACCCTGGGAATTATAGACCAGTGAACCTTACTTCTGTTGTGGGCAAAGTTTTGGAAAGGATTATAAGAGATAGGACTTATAATCATCTAGAAAGGAATAATTTGATTTGCAATAGTCAAAATGGTTTTGTGAAGGGTAGGTTGTGCCTCACAAACCTTATTGAGTTCTTTGAGAAGGTGACCAAAGAGGTGGATGAGGGTAAAGCAGTTGATGTGGTGTATATGGGTTTCAGTAAAGCGTTTGATAAGGTTCCCCATGGTAAGCTATTGCAGAAGATACAGATGCATTGAGGGTGATTTAGCGATTTGGATCAGGAATTGGCTGGCTGCAAGAAGACAGAGGGTGGTGGTTGATGGGAAATGTTCATCCTGGAGTTCAGTTACCAGTGGTGTACTGCAAGGATCTATTTTGGTGCCACTGCTGTTTTTATTTTTTTATTTTTATAAATGACCTGGATGAGAGCATGGAAGGATGGGTTAATAAATTTGCGGGTGACAGTAAAGTCGTGGAGTGTGCAGAAGTCTGTGGACAGTGCAGGATGTTGCAGGTTACAGAGGGACATAAGCTGCAGAGCTGGGCTGACAAGCGGCAAATGGAGTTTAATGCAGAAAAGTGTGAAGTGATTCACTTTGGAAGGAGTAACAGGAATACAGAGTACTGGACAAATGGTAAGTTATTTGGTAGTGTGTTTGAGCAGAGAGATTTCAGTGTCCATGTGTATAGATCCCTGAAAGTTGGCACCCAGGTTGATAGGGTTGTTAAGAAGGCGCACTGTGTGTTAGCTTTTATTGGTAGAGGGATTGAGTTTCGGAGCCTTGAGGTCATGTTGCAGCTGTACAAGACTCTGGTGTGGCCGCACTTGGAGTATTGCATACAGTTCTGGTCGCCACATTATAGGAAGGATGTGGAAGCATTGGAAAGGCTGCAGAGGAGATTTACCAGGATGTAGTCTGGTGGTGGGAAGGTCTTATGAGGAAAGGCTGGGGGACTTAAGGCTGTTTTTGTTAGAGAGAAGAAGATTAAGAGATGACTAATAGAGGCATATAAGATGATCAGAGGATTACATAGGGTGGACAGTGTGAGCCTTTTTTCTCAGATGGAGATGGCTTGCATGAGGGGACATAGCTTTAAATTGAGGAGTGATAGATATAGGATGGATGTCAGAGATAGGTTCTTTACTCAGAGTAGTAAGAGTGTGGAATGCCCTGCCTGCAACATGGTGGATTCGCCAACATTAAGGGCATTTAAATGGTCATTGGATGAACATATGAATGATATTGGAATAGTGTAGGTTAGATGTGCTTTATATTAATTTCACAAGTCAGCGCAACAAGGAGGGCCGAAAGGCCTGTATTGCGCTGTAATATTCTACTTTCTATGTTCTATGAATGCCCTTGACTAGTGAAGTGTTCCCCAACAGGAAGGGAACACTCCTGCCTGGTGACTGTCGAGCTTTGTCCATTCATTTGTTGTTGTAGCGTCTGCATGGTCCCCCAATATACCATGCCTTGGGACATCCTTTCCTGCAGCGTATCAGGTAGACAACGTTGGCTGAGTCGCAAGGGTATATACTATGTACCTGGTGGATGGTGTTCTCACATGAGATGATGGCATCCGTGTCAATGATTGGCACGTCTTCCATGCAGATGCTACGACAACAGATGAATGGACATCGTTTGATAATCACCATGCAGGAGTGTTCCCTTCCTGTCAGGGAATACTTCAACAGTCAAGAGCACTCAGCCTCTGATCTACAAGACGGCCTTCAAAACTCACAACAATGCAGAATTGCTGAGCAGAAACAGATAGCCAAGTTCCGCGCACATGAGGATCTTGGGTTCATGTCACATTATCTGTAATCCCCACGATTTGCCTGGACTTGCAAAATCTCACTAACTGTCCTGCCTTAAGACAATTCACACTTTTTTAACCTGTTCTTAACCCCCTGTCTGCTCGCACTGTCTGTACCTGTAAAGACTTGATTACTTGTTAAGACTCACATTCCAGCCATTATATTGTCATTCAGTTTGTGTCGATATATGCCCTGTTTGTGAACCAAATCCTGCACTCACCTGATAAAGGAGCAGTGCTCCGAAAGCTCGTGCTACCAAATAAAGCTTTTGGGTTTTAACCTGGTGTTGTGAGACTTCTTACTGTGCCTACCCCAGTCCAACGCCGGCATCTCCACATCATGAGACCATGAGACATGGGAGCAGAATTAGGCCACTTGACCCATTGAGCCTGCTCTGCCATTCAATCATAGCTGATATTTTTCTCATCCTCATTCTCCTGCCTTTTCCCCATAACTCCTGATCCTCTTATTAATCAAGAACCTATCTAACCCTGTGTTAAAGACACTCAATGACCTGGCCTCCAGTCTTCTGCAGCAAAGAGTTCCACAGATTCATCACTCTCTGGCTGAAAAAGTTCATCCTCATCTCTGTTCTAAAGGATATCCCTTTAGCCTGAGGCTGTGGCCTCTGGTTCTAGTTTCTCTTACTAGTGGAAACATCCTCTCCACGTCCACTCTATCCAGGCCTTGCAGTAATGTGTAAGTTTCAATAAGATCCCCCCTCATCCTTCTAAACTCCAACGTGTAGAGGCCCAGAGTCCTCAACCGTTCCTCTTTGACAAGCTCTTCATTACAGGATTATTCTTGTGAACCTCTTCTGGACCCTTTCCAAGACCAGCACATCCTTCCTTAGGTATGGAGCCCAAAACTGCTCACAATACTCCAAATGGAGTCTAACCAATGCACCTAACCAGCATGTCTTTCAGACTTTGGGAAGAAACTGAAACACCTGGAGAGCACCCTTGCAGACATGGGAAAATGTATAGATTTTGCACAGACAGTGACCTAAGCATAGAATCAAACCTGGGACCCTGACACTGTGACGCAACACTGTTCCATCGTGGTGCCCCCAAACTATGCTATGCCCCATTTATGTGCCATGTCCAAGCCAGTTTTGTATCCATCTTACCAGCTTGCCTTGGATCCCATATGACATCACTTTCTGTATCAGCCTGCCACGAGGAACCTTATCAAGGGTTTTATTCAAGTCTATGTATGCACCATCCACTGCCCTGTCCTGGTCAATTTTTCTTGTCACGTCCTCAAAGAGCTCAATCACATTTGTGAGACGTGACTTCCCCTTCACAAAACAATGCTGTCTTTTGCTAATAAGCCTATCCGCTTCCAGATGTGACTATATCCTGTCCCTAAGAATCTTCTCCAATAATTACCCCACCATCAATGTAAGGCTCACAGGCCTATATTTTCCCGGATTGTCTTTTTAGCCCTTCTTAAACAGAGGAGCAATATTAGTTACTCTCCAATCCTCTGGTACCTCTTTAGCCCGTGGCTAAAGAGAATGCAAAGATTTTGGCCAAGGACTCAACAATTTCTGCCCTCAACTCTCTCAGTTTTCTGGGATAGACTCTATTTGGCCCTAGGGATTTGTCCACCTTAATGTTTTTCAAAACGTCCAATACCTCCTCCCTTTTTATTTCAACATGTCTCAGAATGTCAATATCCTCCTTTCTACACTCACCATCCATTATATCATTCATATCCTTCTCCATTGTGAATACTGATGCAAAGTAGTGGTTAAGCACCTCACCCATCTCATCTG
This sequence comes from Carcharhinus amblyrhynchos, assembly GCF_965287045.1. NCBI lineage: Eukaryota > Metazoa > Chordata > Chondrichthyes > Carcharhiniformes > Carcharhinidae > Carcharhinus > Carcharhinus amblyrhynchos. The sequence continues at coordinate 126,770,021 of NC_137330.1, forward strand.
GCTCCACACACAAATTCCCTCCACAGTTGTTGAATGGACCTACCCTTCCCTTAACTACACTCTTCCTTCTTACATAAGCATAAAAAAAAGCCTTGGGATTCTCTTTAATCCTGCCTACCAAGGACATTTCATGGCCCCATTTTGCCCTCCCAAGTCCCTGTTAAAGCTTTTTCCTGCTTTCTTTGTATTCTTCAAGAACCTTATCTGCTTTCAATTTCCTGAAATTTATGTACGCCTCTTTGTTTTTCACTAGGCTCACAATCTCTCTTGTCATCCAAGAGCGATCTTGCCATCTTTATCCTTCATTTTCACAGGGACATACTTGTCCTGAATTGTTGATAATTGACTGTTAAAAGACTTCCACATATCGGATATGGATTTATCCTCAAACAGCTACCCCCAGTCTCCATTGCCTAGCTCCTGCCTAATGCTGTCGTAGTTAGCCTTTTGCATTTTAATATGTTCACTTGGGACTACTTGGATCCTTTTCTATGCCTATTGTGTGTGTAGTTTGCGCATTCTCCTCGTGTCTGCATGGGTTTCCTCCGGGTGCTCCAGTTTCCTCCCACAGTCCAAAGATGTGTGGGTTAGGTTGATTGGCCATGCTAAAAATTGCCTTCAGTTCCCCGAGATATGTAGGTTAGAGGAATTAGTGGGTAAAATATGTAGGGATATGGGGTAGAGCCTGGGTAGGTTTATGATTGGTGTAGACTCGATGGGCCAAATGACCTCTTTCTGTGCTGTAGGGATTCTATGATTTTATATCTTGAAACTTGTAGAATTGTGATCACTGTTCCCAAAATAGTCCCAAACAGACATCAGCATCTCCAGGCTCATTTCCCAGAACCAGGTCCGAGGTAGCCCCTTTCCATATTGGACTATCTAGATATTGCCTCAAGAAGCACTCTTGGACACACTGAACAAACTCTGCCCCATCCAAGTCCCTGGCACTAAAGGAATCCCGTTAGATGTTGGGGAAGTGAAAATTACCCATCACGACAACCCTGTTGTTTTTACATTGTCCTGTAATCTGCTGACATGTTCCCTCACTTTGTGCTGGTTGTTGGGAGGTCTGCTGTACAACTCCACTGCCCCTGTTCCTGAGTTCTACCCATATGGCCTCACTACATGACCCCACCAACAGGTTCTCCCTATGTATAGCTGTGACATTCTCCCTAATCAGTAAAGCAATACCCCCATCTCTATTGTCACCCTCTCTATCTCACCTGCAGCATCAAAATCCTGGAATGCTAAGCTGCCAGTCCTGCCCTTCTTTCTTCCAAGTCTTCATAATTGCCATAACATGATAGTTCCATGTCGTAATCCAAGATTTAAATTCATCTACCTTCCCTGTCATACTCTTTGTGTTAAAGCAATCACACCTCAGGCTACCTGTCTTGTCATGTTTTATACACTCTCCCTTCCTCTTTGCTGATGACTGTGCCCTGTATGCTGGCTCAGAGCCAGAGAAGCAAGTCAGTATGGACAAATTTTCCACTGCTTGTGATAACTTTGGACTCACCATCAACATTAAAAAGACCGAAGTCATGCACCAGCCTGCTCCTCATGCACCGTACACAGAACCCATAATCACAATCAAAGGGCAGAAACCACAGGCAGTGGACCAGTTCACTTATCTTGGCAGCACCCTCTCCCAAGCAGTGACTATTGATGCAGAAGTTAACTGCAGAATAGCAAAGGCAAGTTCTGCTTTTGGTAGACTGCCCTCCACTGTATGGGAACATCGAGGAATCAGCCCAGCAACAAAACTGAAGGTCTACAGCACCGTGGTACTCACTAGCCTCCTGTATGCCTGTGAAATGCGCACTGTGTATCAAAGACATGCAGCTCAATCATTTCCACATGTCTTTGCAGAATATTACGCATCACAAGACAAAGTACCAGACACTGAAGTTCTCTCTAGATTCTACCATCAGTCCACACACTGCTGATGAGAGCACAGACCCAGTGGGCAGGTCATGTCACCCGTATGTCAGACGAGCGCAAACCCAAGCAGCTCCTTTTTGGGGAACTCTCTGCTGGAAGACACTCGCATGGAGGGCAGAAGAAACGTTACAAAGACACACTCAAGGCCTCCCTGAAGTTGCTTGACATTGACACGACCACCTGGGAAACACTGGCACAAAACTGCCCTACCTGGTGCTGCCTCATCCACAAAGACTGTCAAGCTCATGAAGCAAGGTGTATTGCTGAAGCACAACTTAAGCGCGAGCTGCACAAGTCCAGAGCCACCAGCGCAACAACTACAGTGTCTGCACAAGCCTGTTCAATATGTACCAGGACATTCTGTGCCTGAATTGGCCTGATCAGTCATCTTCAGACACACCACAACCAGCCTCAAAATGACTAATGGTGTCGAGGTCCTCATCGATGACAATGGATGAACAACACTCTCCCTGTATTTTATTTCTTTTAGCCTTATTGGATCCATTCACTGAGTTCTCCACAGTCTCTGTACTGTGGCCCTTTTTGATTTTTGCCTTTGGTTTCTCTTCCTCCCACTTTGCCTCTTACTGCCTTATTGCTACTCTACTTTCCTCTGACTTTCTGCATTGCTTCCCATTCCCCTGACAATTAGTTTAAATTGAGAAATGATCTAACTGAAGTGTTCAAAATTTAAAGGGATTTACTAGGCACCTGAGGGCACCTAAAACAATGTTCCTCTGGCGAATGGAGATGAACTTCCATCACCCTAACTGCTGTAAATGTTTGGCAAAAACCAGCATGCTTAAACATAGCTACTGGAACTCTTCGACCATTCACATTGGCAGAATCCTCTGGTTCCACTGTCGGCACACACCACTGCAGGTTTCCTGGAGGCATGAAGTAGAATCAATGGAAATCCCACTGACAGTGGCGGGATAAGAAGAGCCTGATAAACATGCAGCTGGGAGGCCAGAGAATCCCGCCCAAAGTAAGATGAATTTGAATATACTATTCATAGAACATAGAACACTACAGCGCAGAACAGGCCCTTTGGCCTATGATGTTGCGCCAACCAGTTAAAAAACAATGACCCACTAACCTAAACCAATCCCTTTTTGTCCATAAACCTATCCACGGTTCTCTTAAACGCCCCCAAACTGGGCGCATTTACAACTGCAGCAGGCAGGGCATTCCAATCCCTCACCACCCTCTGGGTAAAGAACCTACCCCTGACATCCGTCCTATAACTACCCCCCCTTAATTTAAAGCCATGCCCCCTCGTGCTAGCTTTCTCCTGAGTATTACTGATAGGAGGGGAATTAATTTAAACACCCAGATTTTGCCTCTCACCATTTGTCCATAAACAGAAGGGTCTTCTTGCTTTCCTTCTTTTTGTGCAGTGTTGTATTTCATAACCCTTCAGTTTTGGTGTGATCCAATTTTCTATTAATAACCCCCTCAAACAATTTACACACACAAATTGGGAGCAGAGAGTTCAACGCATCCCCAAATCAATCATACAGTAAAAGGAGTAAAGAAAATAAAAAGATCCCAGGCAAAGAGCCATAGAGGATTTTTCATGGATGTCCAGAATCAAGAGTCCAAAGAGACCTGCCTACAGAGGTCAGCAGGCTAATCCCTTTTTCCAGTACAATGAGATGGACACGCAGTATTGAATTCATCTTGTAGGCAATGGTACAGAAGTTCTAGTAGAAACAGCATACATCACAGAATCGTTACAGCGCAGAAAGTGTCCATTTGGCCCATCCTTCAGTAAGGATAGGCAACAGCACCTCCTCCATGATTATCCTCAACACTGGTGCCCCACAAGGCTGGGTCCTCAGCCTTGCTCCACTCCTTGTACACCTATAACTGTGTGGCCAAATTTCCCTCCAACTCAATTTTCAAGTTTGCTGATGACATCACCGCCGTGGGTCGGATCTCAAACAGTGACGAGATGGAGTAAAGGAAAGAGAGAATCTGGTGAACTGGTGCAGTGATAATATCTCCCTCAGTGTCAACAAAATGAAGGAGATAGTCATCAACTTCAAGGAGTGTAGTGAAGGACATGCCCTGTCTACATCAACAATGATGAAGTGGAAACGTTCGTGGGTTCATGTTTCTAGGTATCCAGATCACCAACAACCCGTCCTGGTCCTTCCACACCAATGTTAAGAAAACCCACCATTGCCTCTACTTTCTCAGGAGGCTAAGGAAATTCAGCTTGTCTGCTTTGATTCTCACCAGCTTTTGCAGATGCGCCATAGAAATCATTCTTTCTGTGTATCACAGCTTGGTATGGCTCTTGCTCTGTCCAAGACCGCAAGAAATTACAAAGGGTTGTGAGCGAAGCACAGTTCATCATGCAAACAAACCTCCCATCCAGAGCAGGGATGTGTTGTTGCAATTATACACTGCCTTGGTGAGGCCACACCTAGAGTATTGTGTACAGTTTTAGTCTCCTATTCTAAAGAAGGATGTTCTTGGTCTTGAGGGAGTGTAGTGAAGGTTCACCAGGCTGATTCCAGGGATGGCGGGACTGATGTATGAGGAGACGTTGACTAGGTCAGGATTGCTTTCACTGAAGTTCAGACAATTGAGGGGGATTTCAGAGAGACTTACAAAATTCTAACAGGGCGAGACAGGATAGATGCAGAGAGGATATTTCTGGTGGTGGGGGAGTCCAGAACCAAGGGTCACAGTCTGAGGATGCAGGGTAGACCACTTAGGACGGAGATGAGGAGACATTTCTTCACCCAAAGAGTGATGAGCCTATGGAATACATAACCACAGGAAGTAGTTGATTCCAAAACATGTATTCAAGGGGAAGTTGGATATAGTACTTAGGGCGAATGGGATCAAAAATTATATGGAAAAAGCAGGATTAGGCTATTGAACTGGGTGATCAGCCATGATCATAATGAATGAAGAACAAACTTAAAGGGCCAAATGGCCTCCTCCTGCTCCTATCTTCAATGTTTCTATCCATTGATTTTATCTACACTTCCGGCTGCTCTGGAAAAGCAGCCAGCACAATCAAGGATCCAACGCACCCCAGACATTTTCTCTTCCACCTTTTTCCATTGGGAAAAAGATACAAAAGTCTGAGGTCACCTATCAACCGACTCAAGAACAGCATCTTCCCTGCTGCCATCAGACTTTTGAATGGACTTGCCTCGCATTAAGTTGATCTTTCTCTACACTCTAGCTATGACTGTAACACTACATTCTGTATTTTCTCATTGAATGGTATGCTTTGTCTGTATAGCGTGGAAGAAACAATACTTTTCACTGTATACTAATTAATACATGTGACGATAATAAATCAAATCAAATGAAATCAAATCCTTAAGTACTCTGGGATGAAGATTATCGGGATCTGGAGCTTCAGTATGATTTGGGTAGGCTGAGTGTGTGGGCATGTGCATGGCAGATGCAGTATAAAATGGATAAGTGCGAGTATCCACTTTGGTAGTAATAATAAGAAGACAGATTATTACTTGAATGGGTGTAAATTGGGAGAGGTGGATACTCAACAAGACCTTAGTGTCCTCATGCATCAGTCACTGAAAGTAAGCGTGGAGGTGCAGCAGGCAGTAAAGAAGACCGATACGTTGGCCTTTGTAGTGAGAGGATTTGACTAGAGGGAATTTTTTCGTTTGTTCATGGGGCATGGACATCACTGGATGGCCAGCATTTATTGCCCACCACTGGTTGCCTAAGGGCAGTTGAGAGTCAACCACATTGCCATGGCTCTGGAGTCATAGGTAGGCCAGACCAGGTAAGGATGGTAGATTTCCTTCCCTAAAGGATTAGTGGTGATTAGAAGCATATTTCTCACTTTGAAAGAGCCTCCTCTGCTGCCATCAGACTTTTGAATGACCTACCTCGTATTAAGTTGATCTTTCTGAACCCCCTAGCTATGTCTGTAACACTAAGTTCTGCACTCTCTCCTTTCGTTCTCAATGAACAGTGAACTTTGTTTATATAGCACACAAGAAACAATACTTTTCACTGTATAGTACATGTGACAATCATAAATCAAATCATGTCTGTACCAGCTCTCCAAATGAGCATCATGGCTTAATGTTTTCCTCTGACTTTTCCCCATTCTTCTGCATGTTGCTTTTATTCAGATAGCCTTCTAACACCTGCTTGAATGCCTCTTTTGTACCTACATCCACTACATTTCCAGGCAGAGCTTGTCAGACCCGAACCACTCACTGAATGAAAATAGTTTTTCTCACTTCACATTAATTCCTTTTGCAAATCACTTTTAAATCCATGCTTTCTTGTTCTTTTAGCAGCAGGAACAGTTTCTCCCTATTTACTATGTCCAGCCCTCTCATGATTTTGAACTTTTCTATTAAATTGCCTCTTCATCTTCTTCTCTTCAAGGAGAACAGTATCAACCTCTCCAATCTATCCGCATAACTGAAGTTTCTCATCTCTGTAACCATTCTGCACTCTCTTCAAAGTATTTGCATCCTTCCTGAGATGTGGCTACCAGAGCTGTATGCAATACTCCTGCTGAGGTCTACCTAGTGTCTTGTATAAGTTTATCATAACCTCCTTGCTCTTGTACTCTATTACCTCTTCTAATAAAGCTCAAAATACCAAATGCCTTATCAACTGCTCTCTACCTGTCCTGCAACCTCATTGATCTATGTACATGTACACCTAGGTCCCTCAGCTCCTGCACTTTGTGAAGCAGTTTACCCCTTATTTTATTTTGCTCTCTTCACAGTTTATAATACTTCCAAGTTTTTAGCATCCTCAAATTTTGAAACAGTCCCCAACACACCAAGATTTAGAACATTAATATCAGGAAACCAGTGTCCCTTGGGGAACATCTCTACAAACTTTCCTCCAGTCCAAAAATTATCGACTTGCTATCTGCTTCCTATTATTCAGCCAATTTTGCATCCACGTTGCTGCTGTCCTTTTTTTCCATGAGCTTTAACTTTTCTCAAGTCTGTTGTTTGGCATTGCATCAGATGCCTTTTGAAAGTCCATATACACCAAATCAACAGCCTTACTCTCAGCAACCCTTTTCTGTTACCACCTCAAAAAACTTCAAGTTAAACCAATCCCCCTTTTGAAATCCATGCTGCCTCATTCTAATAACCCACATTTTCCATATGACAACTAAGGATGGGGGCAAGCATTCAAATCTGACAGGCCTTTTTTCTGATTTGCTGCTCAGTTGATAGGAGATAACAGTCTGTGCTTTGTAGCACCACAAGACACTATTACAGCTTGGGGGAGTCATTGCTTCACCTTGGCTTTGACAAAACAGGTATATTTCTTAGACTGGAGATTGTTAACGTTTCAACAAATAAAAACTTCAAGAGGTTTCAGGGTCCTTTGTCCTATCCAGCTGGTGGTCTCTGTTGGCCAGGACTGGATTGAAATGTATAATTCCTTTGGAAGTTGGTCTTCTGCACATTTCTATTACTCACAGTCTTGAACATTTCAATTCATAGAATCTTCCAGTACAAAGTAGTTTGATTAACCATTGCATTTTAGAGACTAAGTTTTAGATCTCTGCAATACATTATTGCAGTTGATCGAGCAGCAAAGCTTTTCCTTTCGAATCTTATTGATGATCTGAAATTCCAGTTAGTAAATGTACTTCATTATACCAATGGTGAGAATGGTACATAGAATGGAATCATGAGTCATGGAAAGAGCTTATTATAGAAATAATCTAGGGTAAGAAAAACCCCAAAATTGATCTTCAATTTTAGGGTTTTTCTCACCCTAGATTATTTCTATAATAAGCTCTTTTCTCTCTCTCCTGAAAGGATTTGCAGATGTTCTGTTGAATGGACATGGGTTAATTATTGATATGCGGTGCACATTTTCATAGGAGGCTGATCAGCTGCACTCAGAGCTATTTGGACGTAGGGGCATCACTAGTTACACCAGTTATGTTGAATCCAGATCAATTAGCATGCCCTTCCAGAAATAAATAAGGGGTAGCAATCAGAGGTAGTAATCCAAAAGGATTGAGGATAATCATAGCTTCCAGAGCCATGCCTTCCTTGAAATTGGATGAATTCACATAGACTAGAAATCAACTTGTGAAATAAAGACAGAAAATGCTAAAAACACTCCATCGTCAGAACTCTACCATCTTGCTAGCCACAGAATTGAAGCAGGCGAGGGTCTGACAATAGAAATATGCATTGATCTTTTGCGAGAATTTCCAGTCTCGCCCTTGAGAGGCTGTAAGGTCCCACCCCATATTTGGGCAGTGCCTATAGTGAAAGAAGCACATAACTTTCCAGGTTAATGATATTTCAATTCTGGTGAAAGACCATTAGACTAAAATGTTAACTCTGTTTCTCTCTCCACAGATACTTTCAGGCCTGTTGAGTATTTCCAGCATCTTCTGTTTTTATTTGAAAGTTCCAGCATTCACAGTATTCAATTTTTGTATTACACTTGTGACCCTCATTATATGATTTAGTTGCTCACCAAATTATCCAACGAAGCCATCAGAGAGATTTAGGGTAGTCTGACAATGCTTACAAGCTAGAAAACTGACATGTTCTCTGACTTGGAATTATACTTTCCTAGTAGCAACCAATTGTTCAGTTTTCTAGTTTGTAAGTGTTCTAGAGAACATAGAACATTACAGCACAGTACAGGCCCATCGGCCCTTGATGTTGCACCAACCTGTGAAAACCAATCTAAAGCCCATCTAACCTACATTATTCCAATATCATCCATATTTTATCCAATGATCATTTAAATGTTGGCGTGTCCACTACTGTTGCAGGCAGGGCATTCTATGCCCTTACTACTCTCTGAGTAAAGAACCTACCTCTGATATCTGTCCTATATCTATCACCCCTCAATTTAAAGCTATGTCCCCTCATGCTAGCCATCTCCATCTGAGGAAAAAGGCTCACACTGTCCACCCTATCTAATCCTCTGATCATCTTATATCAAGTCACTATTAAGTCACCTCTTAACCTTCTTCTCTCAAACGAAAACAGCCTCAAGTCCCTCAGCCTTTCCTCATAAGACCTTCCCACCATACCAGGCAACATCCTGGTAAATCTCCTCTGCACCCTTTCTAATGCTTCCACATCCTTCCTATAATGCGGCGATCAGAACTGTACGCAATACTCCACATGTGGCCACACCAGAGTTTTGTACAGCTGCAACATGATCTCACGGCTCCGAAACTCAATCCCTCTACCAATAAAAACGAACGTACCATATGTCTTACTAACAACCCTATCAATCTGGGTGCCAACTTTCAGGGATCTATACACATGGACACCGAGATCTCTCTGCTCATCCACACTACCAAGTAAGTTACCATTAGCCCAGCACTCTATATTCCTGTTACTCCTTCCAAAGTGAATCACTTCACACTTTTCCACATTAAACTCTGTCTCCACTCAGCGGCTTATCTATGTCTCTCTGTAACCTGCAACATCCTTCCGCACTGACCACAACTCCACCGTCCTTAGTGTCATCTGCAAATTTACTAACCCACCCTTCTACACCCTCATCCAGGTCATTTATAAAAATGACAAACAGCAGTAGTCCCAAGACAGATCCTTGCAGTGCACATTAGTGACTGAACTCCAGGATGAACATTTCCCATCAACCACCACCTTACAGCTAACCAATCTGATCCAACCACTAAATCACCCTCAATCCCATGCATCCGTATCTTCTGCAATAGTTTACCATGGGGAACCTTATCAAACACTTTACTGAAACCCATGTACACCACATCAACTGCTTTACCCTCATCCACCTCTTTGATCACCTTCTCAAAGAACTCAACAAGGTTTGTGAGGCACGACCTACCCTTCACAAAACCGTGTTGACTATCCCTAATCAAATTATTCCTTTCTAGATAATTATAAATCCTATCTCTTACAATCCTTTCCAAAACTTTGCCCACGACAGAAGTAAGGCTCACTGGTCTATAATTCCCAGGATGGACTCTACTCCCCTCAATCCCATCTAGTCTTAAAGGAGCTTCTGTATTTATTGTCCTCTTTTCCATCAGGTACCAGAGTAACACGGCGGCAGAAATTCTCAACACTATCACCAATATCCAGCCAAAGGAAAGTTCTGGAGGAAGCGGAGAGACTCGAGAAGCCAGTGTCTTTAAACTGGCTGGCAGTATGCTGAAAAAACTGCCCCCAGATTATTTGGCACATGAGGTACTGTACTGTTATGGGTGAAATGATATTACAAGGCCCACTGAGTTCAAACTGTATTTATAGACATAGAACATAGAACAATACAGCACAATACAGGCCCTTTGGCCCTCGATGTTGTGCTGAGCTATGTCCGAACCCAAGATCAAGCTATTCCACTCCCTATCATTCTGGTGTGCTCCATGTGCCTATCCAGTAACCGCTTGAAAAGTTCCTGAAGTGTCCGACTCCACTATCACAGCAGGCAGTGTATTCCACATTCCAACCACTCTCTGAGTAAAGAATCTACCTCGGACATCCCTCCTATGTCTCCCACCATGAAGCTTTTAGTTAAGCCCATAGTAACCATAGAACACTACAGCACAGAAACAGGCCCCTTGGCCCTTCTTGGCTGTGCCGAACCATTTTTCTGCCCAGTCCCACTGACCTGCACCTGGACCATATCCCTCCACACCCCTCTCATCCATGTACCTGTCCAAGTTTTTCTTAAATGCAAAAAGTGATCCCGCTTTCACCACTTCATCTGGCAGCTCATTCCACATTCCCACCACTCTCTGCATGAAGAAGTCCCTTAATATTCCCTTTAAACTTTTCCCCCTTCACCCTTAACCCATGTCCTCTAGTTTTTTTTCTCCCCTAGCCTCAGTGGAAAAAATCTGCTTTGCATTCACTCTATCTATACCCATCATAATTTTATATACCTCTATCAAATCTCCCCTCATTCTTATACGTTCTAGGGAATAAAGTCCTAACCTATTCAAGCTTTCTCTGTAACTCAGTTTCTCAAATCCCAGCAACATCCTTGTAAACCTTCTCTGCACTCTTCCAGCCTTATTAATATCCTTCATGTAATTAGGTGACCAAAACTACAAACAATACTCTAAATTCGGCCTCACCAATGTCTTATACAACCTCACTGTAACATTCCATCTCTTATACTCAATATTTTGATTTATAAAGGTCAATGTTTGAAGTGCACTCTTTATGACCCTATCTACCTGTGACACCATTTTTAGGGAATTACCTATCTGTACTCCCAGATCCCTCTATTCTACTACATTCTTCAGAGTCCTACCATTTAGCCTGTACGTTCTACTTTGGTTTGTCCTTCCAAAGTGCAATACCTCACACTTGTCTGCATTAAACTCCATTTGCCATTTTTCAGCCCATTTTTCTAGTTGGTCCAAATCCCTCTGCAAGCTTTGAAAACCTTCCTCGCTGTCCACTACACCTCCAATCTTTGTATCATCAGCAAATTTGCTGATCCAATTTACCACATTGTCATCTATATGAATGATCTGGATGATAAGCAACAATGGACCCAGCACTGATCCCTGTGGCACACCATGAGTCACAGGCCTCCACTCAGAGAAGCAATCCTCTACTACCACTCCCTGGCTTCTTCCATTGATGTGGATCCATTGAGCCAATGTCTAATCCAATTTACGACCTCTCCATGTATACCTAGCGACTGAACCTTTCTAACTAACCTCCCATGTGGGACCTTGTCAAAGGCCTTACTGAAATCCATGTAGGCAACATCCACCGCCTTCCTTTCATCCACTTTCCTGGTAGCCTGCTCGAAAAACTCTAATAGATTGGTCAAATAAGACCTACCATGCACATAGTCATGTTGACTCTCCTTAATAAGTCCCTGTCCATCCAAGTATTTGTAGATCCTATCTCTTAGTACTACTTCCAATAATGAGAATAGGGAGGTCAGGGATAAGGTTTCTAGGTCGCAGCAGAGTATTGGCAGGCGGGAGGGTGGGTTGAAGTGTGTATACTTTAATGCGAGGAGCAAACACAATAAGGTGGTTGAACTTGCAGCCTGGATTGGTGCCTGGGACTTCGATGTTGTGGCCATTTCGGAGACATGGATAGAGCAGGGACAGGAATGGTTGTTGCAGGTTCCGGGGTTCAGATGTTTCAGTCAGAGCAGAGAAGGCAGTAGAAGAGGGGGAGGTGTGGCATTGTTAGTCAAGGACTGTATTACGGTGGCAGAAAGGACGTTTGATGTGGACTTGTCTATTGAGGTAGTATGGGCTGAGATTAGAAACAGGAAAGGAGAGGTCACCCTGCTGGGAGTTTTTTATAGGCCTCCAAAAAGTTCCAGAGATGTAGAAGAAAGGATTGCAAGGATGACCCTGGGTAGGAGCAAAAGTAACAGGGTAGTTGTTATGGGGGACTTTACTTGAACTATAGCTTTTCCAATGTTAGCTTTTATAACATTAGCAAATGTGAGGTTATCCACTTTGGTAGAAATAATTGTAGGAAGGAATATTATTTGAAGGGTGAAAAGTTGCAGCATGCTACAGTGCAGAGGGACCTAGGGGTCCTTGTGCATGAGTCGCAAAAACTCAGTCTGCAGGTGCAGCAGGTGATCAAGAAGGTGAATGGGATGTTGGCCTTTATAGCGAGGGGGATTGAATATAAAAGCAGGAAGGTCTTGCTGCAGCTGTACAGGGCACTGGTGAGGCCGCAGCTGGAGTACTGTGTGCAGTTTTGGTCCCGAAAGGATATATTGGCCTTGGAGGGAGTACAGAGAAGGTTCACCAGGCTGATACCGGAGATGAGGGGGGGTTAGCTTTTGAGGAGAGATTAAATAGACTGGGCCTGTACTCGTTGGAGTTTAGAAGGACGAGGGGGGATCTTACAGAGACTTACAAGATAATGAAGGAGATGGATAGGGTAGAGGTAGAGAGATTCTTCCTGCTTAGAAAGGATAGCAGTACTAGAGGGCACATCCTCAAAATAAGGGGGGGGGTGCAGTTTAGATCAGAGTTGAGGAACTTCTTCACTCAAAGGGGGGTGAATCTCTGGAATTCTCTGCCCGTTGAAGTGGTGGAGGCTACCTTGCTAAATATATTTAAGTCACGGGTAGATAGGTTTTTGACAGGCAAGGGAATTAAGGGTTATGGGGAGAAAGCGGGAAAGTGGAACTGAGCCACTTCAGATCAGCCATGATCTTATTGAATGGTGGGGCAGGTTCGAAGGGCTAGATGGCCTACTCCTGCTCCTATTTCTTATGTTCTTAACCTTTCTGGTCCTCCAAAGGACAAGATAATGATATTATTGATGAGACAGAGGGGTCTCGGAGGTCACCGGATCTTAATATAATTAATGATGTACAACTGCTTATATTACTAATTGAATTCCTGAAGTCATTTAAGCTGATAAGAAAAAGATATAACTATTGAATTGCTTCTTGTAGTGGGGGCGGTCTTGGGATGGAATCAGCAGTTTGTGCGGACTGCACTCTGTTTCCAAGATTCTGCCATATACTGCATGCAGTTTTGTGATAATAAAAACTAGTTGTTTTTTCAAAGCAAACTTTGTTAAGTTTTACTATCACAGCTCGGAAAACAAGAAATTCTCCACTACAACACCCTGTCTATGTCAGTAGGGATGAAGTAGAAATGGTTGAAAGCTTCAAGTTTTTAGGTGTCCAGATCACCTGCCCTGGTCTCTCTATGGCGACGCTATAGTTAGGAAAGCCCACCAATGCCTCTACTTTCTCAGAAGACTAAGGAAATTTGGCATGTCAGCTATGACTCATCAACTTTTATAGATGCATCATAGAAAGCATTCTTTCTGGTTGTATTACAGCTTGGTGTGGCTCCTGCTCTGCCCAAGACCCCAAGAAACTACAAAACATCATGAATGTAGTGCAAACCATTACGCAAACCAGCCTCCCATCCATTGACCCTGTCTACACTTCCCACTGCCTCGGCAAAGCAACTGCATATTTAAGTGTCCCACGCATCCCGGACTTTCTTCCTTCGGGAAAAAGATGCAAAAACCTTACGTCACGTACCAACCGACTCAAGAACAGCTTCTTCCCTGCTGCCATCAGATTTTTTGAATGGATCTAACTTACATTAAGTTGATCCTGCTCTACATCCTAGCTGTGACTGTAACACTACATTCTACACATTTCCTTTTCTAGGAATGGTATATTTTGTCAGTTTAGCATGAAATAAACAATATTTTTCACTGTATGCTAATATATGCGACAATAATAAATCAAATCCTTAAGTATACTGGGGGATGAAGATTATCAGGACCTGAAGCTTCAGTGCGGTTTGAAAGGCTTGAGTATGTGGGCATGTGCATGGCAAATGCAGTATAATGTGGATAAATGTGAGGTTATCCATGTTGGTAGCAATAATAGGAAGACAGATTATTACTTGAATGGGTGTAAATTAGCAGAGGTGGATACTCAGCAAGACCTTGGTGTCTTCATGCATCAGTCGATGGAAGTAAGCATGGAGGTACATCAGGCAGTAAAGAGAAATAATATGTCGGCCTTCGTTGCGAGAGGATTTGAGTAGATAGAATTTTTAATATTTGTTCATGGAGCATGGGCGTCGCTGGTTGGCCAGCATTTATTGCTCATCCCTAGTTGCCTAAGGGCAGTTGAGAGTCAACCACATTGCCGTGGCTCTGGAGTCACATGTAGGCCAGACCAGGTAAGGATGGCAGATTTCCTTCCCCAGAGGACATTAATGGTGACTAGAAACATCTTTCTCATGTTGAAAGAGCCATTTTGTTTTCACAGGTGAAAGGTCGTCTCATAAAAATGGGAATTTTGAATTCGATGAATATTTTCCTGCGTCAAGAAATTGACCGAATGCAGAAGGTTATCACAATGCTTCGGAACAGTCTAACTGACTTACAGCTGGCCATAGAAGGAACCATTATCATGAGCGAGGTCAGTATTCTTCTCAAAGTATATCAGCAGCTTCAGCTCACGTTTAACTTTAGGTCCAGCCTAAGTATTTCTTGATATGGCTATTGAAAAAAACAAAGAAAATAGAGATATATTTGAAGTTATTTAATTCTATCTTCAGATGCTCATTTAGGATAGAATTCTCCCAATCTGTCAGAACTTTCAGCTGTAGCAACTCAATGGCACAGAGCTCAGTGACTCAAGTATTCAGTTTTGACTTGGGCTCACACTCTCGTGGTCAACACACCAGGCTGGAAGAGGCAGTGACAGCCATGGGCCCTGGCAATTGGAGCACAGTTGGAGAAGGGGCCTCTGCTCAATCTGAGTCAACTAACAGCCTCTGGAAGCATCCATAGAGAAGATGCAGGGGTAACAGCGAGATACAGTGAAACATTAGGCAAACATATCAAAGGTTCCCAACAGAGTGGCATGCGAGACAGAGGAGGTTGCCTACGTGTTCTCTGATATAGTGGTTCCAGCATGTTAGCACGTCTAGGTCACCACGAGGAAAACGGAGAATGTGGCCCAGCAGAGCACCTAGTTTCTAATGGAGATGCACTTGATCCTGCAGTCCACAACTACAGGCATAGGTTCAGTTCTGCAGCAGCTACTCAAGAAGAGAATGGGGGACATTGACCTCTCTCCAGGCTTCTCTTCTCCTCAAGGAGTGCAGGAAGGGCTCTTGGACATCCAAAAGGGAGAGGGAGCAAGGGTGTCCAAGGATGTCCAGGTGTTCCCAACCATAACAGTTCCAGCTACGTAGCCTGAGGAGATGCACCTGCCCCTGAAGTGGAGACCTAAAGCAGGCCAAGACCCTCAGTGCCTCTCCTTTCTGTAAACACCTAACAAAACCATCATAGACAACAGAGTATGGTAGTCAGCAGTCTGCCTCAACCCTGCTCTGGATGTCAGGGAAGCAGCTAGATATTGCAGAACAGTAAGAAAAATTAAGTAGTCTTGAATGAACATTGATGTTTAATCATTGTAAATAGATTTTGCACTCCCAAATGTATCTTATGCATGGAAGTACATAGAACCATAGAAATGAAACAAAGAACAAAAAGAATTTTAAAATGTATAGCACAGGAATAAACCTTCGGCCCTCTAAGTTGTGCCAATCATAATGCCCTAATACAGCATAAAAGATAAAAGGCATCAACAGGGGTACAAAAGGTATGGCAGGAGGGCCAGAATGACTCAGAGGGAAGGAAGGGGGCTGGCAATGAGATAGTGGTGGGGGATGGGAGGGTCAGAGGAATTGATAGGCGGTTCTGTGGGCAAAAGCGTGACTCCAGGATGGTAGTCTGCCTCCCTGGAGCAGGGGTACACGACATATCAGAGAGGATAGAGGGAATTTTGAAGGGTGAAGGGACCCAGGCTGAAGTAGTTATACACATAGGAGAGAAGGACATAGGAAGGCAGAGTAGGGGGGATGTACATAGGCAATTCAGGGAGTTGGGGGACAAACTGAAGAGCAGGGCCTCCAGGGTGGCATTCTCTGGGCTGCTGCCTAGTAACAGCAGCGAGGAGGATTGAATATAAAAGTAGGGAGGTCTTGCTGCGGCTGTATAGGGCATTGGTGAGGCCGCAGCTGGAGTACTGTGTGCAGTTTTGGGTGCCGTACTTACGCAAGGATATTTTGGCCTTGGAGGGAGTGCAGAGGAGGTTTACTAGGCTGATGCCGGAGTTGAGGGGGTTGAGCTATGAGGAGAGGCTGAATAAACTAGGCTTGTACTCGTTAGAGTTTAAAAGAATGAGGGGAGATCTCATTGAGACATATAAGATGATGAATGGGATGGATAGGATAGAGGTGGAGAGGCTCTTCAGAAAGGATAATAGGACTAGGGGGCACAGCCTCAAGATAAAGGGGAGGCGGTTTAGAACGGAGTTGAGGAGGAACTTCTTCACTCAAAGGGTGGTGAATCTCTGGAATTCTCTGCCCGTTGAAGTGGTGGAGGCTGCCTCGCTAAATATTTTTAAGACGCGGGCTGATGGGTTTTTGATGAGAGAGGAGATTAAGGGTTATGGGGAGAGGGCGGGAATGTGGAACTGAGCCACAACAGATCAGCCATGATCTTATTGAATGGCGGGGCAGGCTCGAAGGGCTAGATGGCCTACTCCTGCTCCTATTTCTTATGTTCTTATGTAATAATGAGATCATGCAGCTGAATGTGTGGCTGAGGGATTGGTGCAAGGTAGAGAGCTTTACTTTAGCGATCACTGGGAAGTATTTGTGAGAGAGGGGCACCTGTACAGGAGGGATGGGGAACATTTGAATGGGAGGGGACAAATATCTTAGCTGGGAGGTTAGCTGGAGTGTTTAGGCAGGGTTTAATCTAATATGGAGGGGGGGTGGAGAATGAGACTGATAGCTCATTAGGCACTGGGATCGGGAGCGAGTTGGGTGACAGGGTAGATTTGGTTGAAAGGAAAATTATCAGGGGAAATGAGGATCCAAGTGGGCCTGGAGGGTTGGATTGCGTCTGTTTTAATGCGAGGAGTGTAACGGGTAAAACAGATGAGCTTAGGGCCTTGATGTTCGTGAGGAATTTAGGTGTGGCGGCAGTAACGGAGACGTGGTTAAAGGAAGGGCAGGACTGGCAGCTGAATGTTCCTGGGTATAAGTGTTTTAGGTGTGACAGAGGAGGGTTGAAGAGAGGTGGTGGATTGGCGTTGTTAGTTAGGGAGCAGATCACAGCAGTGCAGAGGGAGGATAATATGGAGGAGTTAAGGATTGAGTCGCTGTGGGTGGAGTTGAGGAATAGGAAGGGAGCGATTACTATGCTAGGGATATACTATAGGCCACCCAACAGCCCGAGGGCAATGGAAGAAGGCATTTGTAAAGACATTTTAGATAGGTGCAGAAAGAATAGGGTGGTTGTAGTGGGTGACTTTAATCTTCCTGGAGTGGATTGGAAGGTGCCTAGAGCTGGGGGTACTGACGGGGAGGAATTTGTAAAATGTGTGCTGGAAGGGTCCTTGGAGCAGTACGTAACTAGCCCTACTAGGGAGGGGGCTATACTGGATTTAGTTTTGGGTAATGAACCGGGTCAGGTGGTTGAGGTTGCAGTAGGCGAACATGTGGCTAACAGTGACCACAAGTCCGTCTACTTTAGGATAAAAAAGGATGAGTGCCTTCCGAAGGGGAGGGTGCTGAACTGGGGGAAGGTGAGCTATAGTCGGATTAGGAAGGAGCTGAAGGACACTGATTAGGAGATGTTGTTAGCGGGTAAGTCCACAGTAGGCAAGTGGGAGGCTTTCAAGGGCAAACTGAAAATGTTGCAGGAAAGTCGCGCCGGTTAAGAGGAAGGATGGGAAAGGCAGGATTAGAGAGCCGTGGATTACAGGGGATATTGAGGACTTGGTCAGGAAGAAGAGAGAGGCATATGTTAGGTCTAAGCAACTGGAAACGGAGAGAGCGCTGGAGGAATATAGAGAGAGTAGGAGGGAGCTTAAAAGGGGAGTTAGAAGGGCGAAAAGGGGGCATGAAATTGCTTTGGCTGATAGGATTAAGGAAAATCCAAAGGCATTTTACTCTTATAGTAGGAACAAGAGGATGGTTAGAGGGAAAATAGGTCCTCTTAGGGACAAAGGAGGGGAACTGTGCATTGAATCGGGGAGATCCTGAATGAATACTTTGCGTCGGTATTCACGAAGGAGAGGGGCTTGGTGTCTTGTAATGTCTTGGAGGGAGCTGTAGATCAGTTGAAGGAAATATCTATTACGAGGGAGGAAGTGTTAGGGTTTTTAGGTGGCATAAAAACTGAAAAAGCTCCAGGGCCTGATGGCATTTATCCCAGGCTGCTTAGAGAGGTGAAAGATGAAATTGCTGGGCCTCTGACGCAAATCTTTGTCTCTTCTTTGGACACAGGTGAGGTTCTAGAGGACTGGAGGGTAGCTAATGTGGTACTGCTGTTTAAAAAGGGTAGTAGGGATAACCCTGGTAATTATAGGCCAGTGAGTTTGACATCGGTGGTAGGAAAATTATTGGAAAAAATTCTTAAGGATAGGATGTATAAGTATTTGGAGCGTTGCGATCTGATTAGGGATACGCAACATGGCTTTGTTCAGGGGAGGTCTTGCCTTACGAATCTGGTGGAATTCTTTGAGGAGGTGACAAAAACGGTTGACAATGGGCAAGCCGTTGATGTCATCTATATGGATTTCAGTAAGGCGTTTGACAAAGTCCCTCATGGTAGGCTGGTAGAAAAGGTTAAGGCACATGGGATACAGGAACAGGTATCTAGATGGATTGAAAACTGGCTGGGCAACAGGCTAACCCCGAAAGCTTGTGAGTCTATTATCAAATAAATAGGTTGGACTAAAACCTGGTGTTGTCAGACTTTTTACTGTGTTTACGCCAGTCCAACGCCGGCATACCCACATCATGGGCAACAGGAGACAGAGAGTAGTAGTGGAGGGGTCCTTTTCTAGCTGGAGGTCTGTCACCAGTGGTGTGCCGCAGGGCTCAGTACTGGGACCTATTCTATTCGTAATATATATAAATGACTTGGAAGAGGGCGTACGTGGTGTGATCAGCAAGTTTGCGGACGACACCAAGATGGCAGGATTGGCGGATAGTGAGGAAGATTGTCAGGTGACACAGCAGGATATAGATAGGCTGGTATACTGGGCAGATAGATGGCAGATGGAATTTAATCCTGATGAATGCGAGGTGATGCATTTTGGAAGGAATAATGTAGGGAGGAGTTACATGATAAAAGGTAGACCAATTAAGAGTATAGAAATGCAGAGGGACCTGGGAGTGCAGGTGCACAAGTCTCTGAAGGTGGCAACTCAGGTGGAGAAGGTTGCGAAGAAAGCTTATGGAATGCTAGCCTTTATAGGAAGGGGTATAGAGTATAAGAGCTGGCATCTAATGCTTCAGTTGTACTGAATGTTGGTTAGACCGCATTTGGAGTACTGCGTCCAGTTCTGGTCACCTTACTAACAGAAGGACGTGGAGACCCTGGAGAGAGTGCAGAGGAGGTTTACCAGGATGCTGCCTGGTACGGAAGGACTGGGTTATGAGGAAAGATTGGGTAAACTGGGGCTCTCCTCCTTAGAAAGATGGAGATTAAGGGGGGTTCTGATAGAGGTGTATAAAATAATGAAGGGTATAGATAGAGTAAACAATGGTAGGCTTTTTCCTAGATTGGAGTCAAATATCACGAGGGGTCATGCGCTAAGGGTGAGGGGGGAGAAGTATAATTTGGATACTAGAGGGAGGCTTTTCACACAGAGGGTCGTGGGGGTATGGAATGCGCTACCAAGGTGGTGGAGGCAGGCACGCTGGACTTGTTTAAGGTTTACTTAGATAGGCTCTTGAGTGAAACAGGGATGGAGGGTTATAGGAGACGGTTTTAAAAAGGGTCAGAACCTCGGGACGATACTGGAAATGTAATACTACATGTTAATGTTTTGTCTCTTTTAATCCGCAGGTGTGTCGGTCCATCTCGTTCTCAAACGAGGGGCACGCACACGGTGGATCATGCGTGGGCTGCTATTGGATGTTTCGAGAGTAGCCTAGTACTTCGTGTCGGTGTGTGTGCTTAATCCTGGACCAGCAGACGGGCACCACAACAGCTCAGTGACTATCACTGCTAGCTGTGCAGATACATGGATTTGGGCCAGTGTCTGTGGGAGTTTGCGCATTCTCCCTGTGCTTGCGTGGGTTTCCTCCCACACCCCAAAGATGTGCTCTTAGGCTGATGGGTTTAACAAATTGTCTCTAAACTATACTCCCCTGAATCTGGTTTCCAATGGGGGTACCATTCGCATACACACGGGGCAAGGTAGGTGTAGGAAAATGCTTTGTTAAGATGGCGGCATGGGCTCATTGGGCCGAAGGGCCTGTTTCCAGTGCTGGGTTGTTCTTTGTTCTTTATTCAGGTTTAGATTCAGCACACCTAGTCCATGCCAACCCAAAGACACCCAGGTGCCCTTGCTAATCCCATCTTCCTGCATGTGATCTTCCTGAATAAGTCTCTTGGATTCATTCTTGCTGCCAGTTGTTTTAATGGTCACACACACTTCATCCTTTCCAAGACTGGCGCAAGGATGGGTCTTCCTCCTCCCTCATATATGGCTGTGCATGGAAACATCACTCTTTGACAAGGATTCTGATTGCCTTGTGAGAGACTTTCCACTCACGCCATTCCGCTTGTATCCAGTACACTCGAGATTTTATGGATAGACCTTGTCACAGATTAATCACTTGAGCCTTCATCAGACAGATTGATTTCCCCCAGGTGGATGGAGGTTTGCAGTCATGAATTGGCTGCCATTCACCTGCTAGTACCTTTCAAGCATGCACCTTCCTCAGGATGAGATCCTCAGGTGGGTGTTAAAAGCCTTGCCTACTCAGTTTACCTGGGGTGAAGGTGACAGTGTCCTCCTCTGCCACCCTCCAATGAACCTTCATGGGGAAGGGCACAGCATTCCACCTTCCTGTACAAAATATTAAATATTAACATTTTTCAGAATCTGCTGGAAATGCACAGATCAATTATCTGAAAAAAGCTGGGGGCAATCTTACCAGTGTGGAGACAGGAGAGAATTGCGCCTGTATTTTTGGCAAGCTCCCAGATGCAATCATAGTTGGTGGGACTGATGTATGAGAAGAGATTGACTGGGTTAGGATTGTTTCTGATGGAGTTCAGAAGAATGAGGAGGGATCTCATAGAGACTTACAAAATTCTAACAGGACTATACATGTTAGATGCAGGGAGGATATTCCCGATGGTAGGAGAGTCCAGAACCAGAAGTCCCAGTCTGAGGATTCAGGGTAAACTATTTAGGACAGAGATGAGGAGACATTTTGTCACTCAGAGTGGTGAGCCTGTAGAATTCACTACTACAGGAAGTAGTTGATTACAAAACATTGAATGTATTCAAGAGGTGGCTGAAGAAAGCACTTGGGGCGAATGGGATCAAAGGTTATGCGGAAAAAGCAGGATTAGTATATTGAGTTGGATGATCAGCCATGATCCTAATGAATAATGGAACAGGTTCGAAGAGCCAAATGGTCCCCATGTTCCTTTCTTCTATATTTTTCTGTTTCTATGCATTTAGGAAAAAAGAGTCCAAATATGATTCCCATTAGCAAGAGAAATGGGCAAAGCCAATCCCCCAATCTAAAACTGTTTTTTTGCAAATTGTCTATTTTTTGTCCATAACAAGCTTAAATTGTACCATTTGTGATGCTATCACTCAGATGCTCCCCCACCTGTCCAGCTTCATTCCCCAGATTTATATCCAGACAAACAGAGTAAACATTTTCAAGCCTTATGACTATTGTTTGGAGTTTTGATTTAATTTTTATTCTTTTATAACCAAGCCAGGAGTGGGACAGAGAGGAGTCAATTCACTTCTTCTAACCTGGTCATAGCAATATCTTATCTGCTACATTTGTTTAGATGTGGAGATGCTTAAAGCTTGTGAGTTTACTGTCAAATAAATCGGTTACATTTGTTTAGACCATTTATTGGCATCTGGGTGAGTACAGAGTTCTGTATGAAGCACAATGCTCTCTCTCTTTTCTGTTACAGAATTTAACAGATGCCTTGGATAACATGTACAATGCTCGTGTCCCTGTGGTGTGGAAGAGGATTTCCTGGGATTCTTCTACATTGGGATTTTGGTTCACAGAGTTTCTGGAGAGAAACGCACAATTTTCCACCTGGATATTTGAGGGCAGGCCCAATGTATTTTGGATGACAGGATTTTTTAATCCCCAGGGTAGGAGCTGTAATCTATGGTATTGAGTATGAAGTAGTGCTACATTAAGATATTTTGCATCACTTACTGACTACAAATTAGAATCACAATCTTTGGAAATGTGTCTTTTTATGTGAACATTACAAGCATATGAAATAGAAGCAGATGTAGTCCCTCGAACTAGCTCTGCCACTCGATAAGGTTACGGCTGATCTGTTTGTGTCTCAAGTTCTATCTACCTCTGTCTTAAAAATATTTAATGAGCCCACCTCCACCAACTTCCAAAACGGAGAGTTGGAAAGTTGCATAACCCTCAGAGAAGAAACTTCTCATTTCTGCCTGAAAAAGGGTGACACCTAATTTTAAAACAGTGCCCCTTAGTTCTGGACACAAAGAGGAAACTTCTTTTGTATGTCCACCTTGCCAAGACCATTATATGATTCAATCAAGTCACCCCTCACTCTTCTCAACTCCAATGGAAGTAGGGTCTGTATAACATATTCTCAGAAGGCAACATACTCAGTATTAAGATATTAAAGTAAGGTATTCATCGAGTAAATCAGAGTCATAGAGTTTACAGCATGGAAGCAGGCTCTTCAGCCCAATTTGTCCATGTCGCCTTTTTTTTAAAACCCCAAAGCTAATCCCAATTACCCGCATTTGGCCCATATCACTCTATACCCATTTTACCCATGTAACTGTCTAAATGCTTTTTAAAAGACAAAATTGTACCTGCCTCTTTAGACCCCCCTACCTTATTGACTATCTAGCTGATCTATGTCCCTCATTATTTTATAATCATCTATAAGATCACTCCTCAGCCTCCTATGCTCCAGGGAACAAAGTCCCAATCTATCCAGCCCCTCATAACTCAAACCATTTAGTCCTGGTACCATCCTAGCTTCTGAGAAAATCAGAAAATCTTCTGAGCCACCTTTACAGTAATTACATCCTTCATATATAAGGAGACCAAACTGGCACATAGTGGAGGGTGATTCTCCTATCATGGCTCACAGATTTTCTGGCAGATTGGGTCACATGATGTGCGTGGCGGCCATTTTGCGGGTTCTTATGAGCTTTTGCGACCGCATGCATCTCCCAACCGTAAAAAAATGGCGTTGCCGGGACTGCGCAGAAAACAGGCATGCCACTGATTTGCATTACTAACCATACCTTAGCATACTATTATGGAGATCACATGCCAATATCCGCCCATGTTTACATCTCCCACCTCTTTGGAGCAAATCAGAGTCGGGATATAAATGTCTCAACCTGGTGTGGCAGCCTTGAACTGGCGTGAGGAGATAAGTGCTGCTAGTGGAGCATGGAGGATGTTGCAGGCAGGCCCTGGAGATGCCTGATGGTCTTCCTCCTGCTGTCTTCAGGTGCTGGCCCATGGACCAGAAATATCTGGGGTGGGAGGGGGCTTCTATTTCCTCAGTGCTCTCTGGGTTAGGTTCTGTGAAGTCCTGCTCAGCTTTCCCCCCCAGGACAGTGCTCTATATCAGTGTGGGAGGCACCCTCCTCAACCTTTCCCTCCAGGGCACCTTGTAGTGCCATTGTCATGCTGCAGGGTGTGGTCAGGGACTCAATTGAGTGCATAGTATTCTGGGGTGGGGCAGGATCGCACCATGTGCTGACTGAGGCCGCACCAGATGAAGCAGCTGCTGCTCCAGGCCGGGGTGCAAAGGTTCAGACATGGACTGCATGGAATCTACTGTCACTGGGCACACATCTGGTGCTGATTTGCAGTCTATCCCTGCCCTGTGACACACGCCTTTAATGGATGCTGCAGTTGCACACATAGCAATGACTCAAGGGTGCGCATTGCCCATGTCTGCACACCAACCTGCAAAATCTGTGCCAGCATTTGTCATGTTGGGAATCTCATACAATCCTAATTGGCACCATGGATTGTGTGGTGTTGCCAGCACCCACAGGTGAGGGTACTGGCCCCGATGAGGGATTAGGGTGGTGCAGGGTCTACGCAGCCAATGATAAAAATCTGTCATTCTATGCTCTTTCCAAACCCTGCTGTGCAGATGGATCTTGGTTTGCTCGATCTGGAGCTGGTCATTATGGTGACAGCAGGGGAAGAGGAAGAGGAGGCGGCTCAGGAGAAGGAGGCTCAGGAAATGGCAGGCATGGAGAGATAACCACAGAAATGTGTTACACACATTTGACACACACAGATGTGTCTCGGGCGGTGGATAGAGGAGAGCCAGTGGATGTGGTCTTTCTAGATTTTCAGAAGGCGTTTGACAAAGTACCTCACAAGAGGTTATTGCAGAAGGTCAAGGGACATGGAGTTGGGGGTAGGGTGTTAGCGTGGATAGAGGACTGGTTGTCAAATAGGAGGCAGAGAGTGGGGGTCAACGGGTGCTATTCGGATTGGCGGTTGGTGACTAGTGGGGTGCCCCAGGGGTCGGTGCTGGGGCCTCAGCTATTTACCATTTATATAGATGATCTGGAGGAGGGAACCGAGTGTAGGGTGTCGAAATTTGCTGATGACACCAAGATTGGGGGAACGGCAAATTGTGCGGAGGGTGTGGAGAGTCTGCAGAAGGATCTAGATAGGCTGGGCGAATGGGCCAGGAAATGACAAATGGAATTTAATGTTGGCAAGTGTGAGGTGGTCCACTTTGGTAGGAAGAATGGTAGGAAGGACTATTACTTACGGGGCGAAAAACTGCAGCAGGCGACGGTGCAGAGGGACCTCGGGGTCCTTGTGCATGAGTCGCAAAAACCCAGCTTGCAGGTGCAGCAGGTGGTCAGGAAGGCAAATGGGATGCTGGCCTTCATAGCGAGGGGAATTGAATATAAAAGTAGGGAGGTCTTGCTGCAGCTGTATAGGGCATTGGTGAGGCTGCAGCTGGAGTACTGTGTGCAGTTTTGGGCGCCGCACCTGCGCAAAGATATTTTGGCCTTGGAGGGAGTGCAGAGGAGGTTTACTAGGCTGATACCGGAGTTGAGGGGGTTGAACTATGAGGAGAGGCTGAATAAACTGGGCTTGTACTCGTTAGAGTTTAGAAGAATGAGGGGCGATCTCATTGAGATGTATAAGATGATGAATGGGATGGATAGGATAGAGGTGGAAAGACTCTTCCCGCTCAAAAAAGACAGTAGGACTAGGGGGCACAGCCTCAAGATAAAAGGGGGGCGGTTTAGAACGGAGTTGAGGAGGAACTTCTTCACTCAAAGGGTGGTGAATCTCTGGAATTCTCTGCCCGTTGAAGTGGTGGAGGCTGCCTCGCTAAATATTTTTAAGACGCGGGTTGATGGGTTTTTGATAGGAGAGGGGATTAAGGGTTATGGGGAGAGGGCGGGAATGTGGAACTGAGCCATGACAGATCAGCCATGATCTTATTGAATGGCGGGGCAGGCTCGAAGGGCTAGATGGCCTACTCCTGCTCCTATTTCTTATGTTCTTATGTTCTTATGAAATAGCCACTACCAGTCCCTCAGGAAGGAGGGCATGAGGCTGCCGCTGAGGACCAGGAGGTGGGTAAGCAAGCTCCAGAGAGGGTACACAGAAAGCGGAGGACGCCGAGGCCAAGGAGGTACAGGCCCCGGAATTAATTCGAGGCCCTCTTGGAGGAGGTGTGCCATCACTGGCTGTGGCTCTCCAAGACCACGGTGCACACCTGGCACCTCAGGGGCAGGGCAGCCACCCGCTCCCTGTTGATGTGAAGGTTACAGCTGCCCTGAATTTTTACACCTCTGGCTCATTTCAGGCACCCAGTGGCAATTTAGTTGGGATCTCCCAGGCCTCTGTGCACTGATGTGTGCAGCAGGTCACAGATACCCTGTATGCCCGGGTGGGGCAGTACATAAATTTCAATGTGGGCCATGCACAGGAGGCCTGGGCTCTCGGCTTTGCTTCCATTGCTGGGATTCCCAATGTGCAGGGAGCAAAGGACGGGACACACATCACCTAGTGGGCTCCACATGCAGGACCACAGCAATTTATGAACAGGAAGGGGTTCCACTTCTAAACATCCAAATTGCCTGTGACTTATTAATGAGGTTCATGCAGGTCGATGCATGCCGTCCAGGAAGTGCCCATGACAGTTTTGTCCTCAGGCAGTCAGACATTCCTGGGCTCTTTGAAGACCAGCCCAGGCTCCCGGGATGACTATTGGGTGACAAAGGATACCCGCTAAGGTCATGGCTGATGACGCCTGTGCTGAGACCGAGGCAGAAACTCACTACAACAAGGCCCACACAACTACCTGGTCCAGCCTAGAGCGGTGTATCAGCCTGCTTAAGATGCTGTTCCACTGATTGGACCACTCTGGGAGGGCCCTCCAGTATGACCCAGAGCATGCTTCATGCATCATCGTCATTTGCTACGTTCTGCACAACATTGCCCAGTAGCAGGAAGACCAGTTGGAGGAGGACAAGGAGGAGGAGCAACGATGGGATGAGGTGGACATCCTGCCATATGAAGAGCCGGAGGAAAAAGGGCAATGGCAGGTATCTGGCAGGGAAAGGCAGCGAGGGACGCCTTGATAGCTGGTGCTGTGCAGTGAGGGGGTTGCAACAACCACACATCCATCACACCTCGAGCAAATGCAGCCGCTGTTCCCCCTCCAAACTGACCTGCACCCTCAAACCACAATATCATCCTTCTCCAGCCTCTCTCATTCCACTACCCTAAGCCCCAGAAACATCCAAACCTGTTTATGTGCCTGGGATGTCAATGGTTGCGTGTATTGTTTGAAGGCTGGAGGATGATGACGACTCATTGTTGTGCACACTGGGATCCTGCCCCTGGTGCCACACGAGGCTGATTCCTACCTGTACTCCGAATGCATGCTGCCATCCTGGCCCACTAGCTGTAAGGGTTGGGGCATTGGAGACACATGTTTTTTGGCCAATTGTAGGGGAGGGAGTGGAATTCCTAAGCTGGTCCCAATTGCCTGCATTTGGCCCATATTCCTCTATACCCATCTTATCCATGTAACTGTCTAAACACTTTTTAGAGGACAACATTGTACCCGCCTCTACTACCACCTCTGGCAGCTTGTTCCAGACACTCACCACCCTCTGTGTGAAAAAATTGCACCTCTGACGCTTTTGTATCTTTCCCCTCTCACCTTAAACCTATGCCCTCTTGTTTTAGACTGCCCTACCTTTGGGAAAAACTATTGACTTTGCAGCTGATCCAATGTCTTGTACAACTTCAACAAGTTGTTCCAACTCCTGTATTCAATGTTCTGACCAATGAAACCAAGTATGCTGAATACCTTTTTCACCACACTATCCACCTGTGACTTCACTTCCAAGGAGTTATGAAGTTGCACCCTGAGATCTCTTTGTTCTGTAACTCTCTCCAGCACCCTACCATTAACTGAGTATGTCTTGCCCTGGTACGATTTACCAAAATGCATCACCTCACATTTATCTAAACTCCATCTGCTATTTGTCAGCCCACTGGCCCAATTGATCAAGATCCCATTGCAATCCTGGATAACCTTCACTGTCCACTATGCCACCAATCTTTGTGTCATCTGCAAACTTACTAAACATACCTCCTAGATTTTCATCCAAATCATTAATATAAGTGACAACAGTGAACACAGCACCAACCCTTGAGGCATACCAACTGGTCACAAGTCTCCAGTTTGAAAAGCAACCCACTGTCTTCTGTCATCAAGCCAGCTTTTTATCCATTTAGATAGCTCACCCTGGATCCCGTGAGATTTAACTTTATAAAACAACCTATCATGGGTACCTTGTCAAAGGCCTTGCTAGGGCTACTGCCTGAACCGAGTGCAGATGGGCATAGGGTTGACAGGATTAAGGAAGTGAATGGGTGGCTCAGGGATTGGTGTGGGAGGAATGGGTTTGAATTTATGGGGCATTGGCATCAGTATTGGGGTAGGTGGGACCTGTTCGGGCAGGATGGGGTTGGTCTGAACCGTGCTGGGACCAGAGTCCTGGCGAATCGTGTAAAGAGGACTGTAGACAGGGCTTTAAACTAATTAGTGGGGGGAAGGGTGCGAGGGTAGGTGACATTACGAGGCCTAAAGTTAAGGAGAGGGTACAGGTAAGGGTAGAGGCCAAGGATGTCCCAATAATAAAGGGAGTGGGGGGCGTGAGTATGGTTGGTGGCGTTCCGGGAAATAGGGTCCAGGTGAAGGCTGGGATGAAGACACTGTATCTGAATGCACGAAGCATTCGGAATAAAGTGGATGAGCTGGTGGCGCAGATCAGCACAAATGGATATGATCTGGTGGCCATTACAGAGACGTGGCTGCAAGGTGACAGGGACTGGGAGCTGAATGTCCAGGGGTATCAAGTGTTTAGGAAGAATAGGCGGGAGGAAAAAGGGGGGTGCGTAGCTCTGCTGATTAAGGATAGCATCAGGGTGGTAGCAAGGGATGATATTGGAGCCAAGGAGCAGAACGTGGAATTGTTGTGGGTAGAGATTAGGAACAGCAAAGGGAGGAAGACGCTGGTGGGTGTCGTCTATAGGCCCCCGAATAATGATCTGGAGGTGGGGCGGGCTGTTAACGCGCAAATAAATGCAGTGTGCAGGAATGGGACGGCTGTAATTATGGGGGATTTCAATCTGCATATTGATTGGTCGACCCATGTTGGACGCGGTGGGCTCGAGGAGGAGTTCTTGGAATGCTGCCGGGATAATTTCCTTGAACAGTGTGTGTTGGAGCCGACGAGGGAGCGAGCTATCTTGGATCTGGTGTTATGTAATGAGGCGGGTAGAATTAGGGACCTTGTGGTGAAGGATCCTCTTGGGGAGAGTGATCATTGTATGGTGGAGTTTCTGGTGCAGATGGAGGAGGACAAAGTGGGTTCCCGGACACGCGTCCTTTGTTTGAACAGAGGGGAGTACGGTAGGATGAGAGAGGAATTGGCGAATGTGGACTGGGGGAGCACGTTGGAAGGTAGGTCTGCTGAGGAACAGTGGAGGATCTTTAAGGAGATCTTTCTTGGTGCTCAGCAGAAATTTATTCCGATGGTCAAAAAGGATAGTAGGAGGAGAGGTAATAAGCCGTGGATAACGAAGGAGGTGAAGGAAAGTGTTAAATTAAAAGCGGAGGCGTTTAGAGTAGCTAAGAGTAGTGGGCGAGAAGAGGATTGGGAGAGGTTTAAATGTCAACAAAGATTGACAAAGAAATTGATAAAGAAGGGTAGGATAAACTATGAAGCTGGGCTAGCGCTTAATATAAAAAAGGACAGCAAGAGTTTTTATAAGTATATAAAAAGGAAGAGGCTGGCTAGGGTGAACGTTGGACCCTTAGAGGATGAGAAGGGGGACTTAGTGGTAAGGGATGGGGAAATGGCTGAGGTTGTGAATAACTTTTTTGTTTTGGTCTTCACGGAGGAGGACGTGAATAATTTGCCGGGTGTTAGCGATGGAAAGGTGGTAGGACTGGAGGGTCTCAATGACATTACTGTTACAAGAGAGGCGGTGCTCGACAGACTGGAGGGGCTGATTGTGGACAAGTCCCCAGGACCGGATGGAATGCATCCGAGGGTTCTGAAAGAAATGGCAGAGGTGATAGTGGATGCCTTGGTGGTTATTTTCCAGACGTCGCTGGATTCCGGAGAAGTGCCGGAAGATTGGAAAACGGCTAATGTTACACCATTGTTTAAGAAGGGTGTCAGGCAAAAGGCGGGGAATTATAGGCCGGTTAGTTTAACGTCTGTTGTAGGTAAAATGTTAGAATCCGTCATCAAGGAGGAAATAGCGAGGCATCTCGAGGGGAATTGCTTGATAGAGCAGACGCAGCACGGTTTCGTTAAGGGGAAGTCGTGTCTGACAAATTTACTGGAGTTCTATGAGGATGTGTCTAGGGTGGTGGATAGAGGAGAGCCGGTGGATGTGGTCTTTCTTGATTTTCAGAAGGCGTTTGACAAGGTACCTCACAAGAGGTTATTGCAGAAGGTCAGGGGGCATGGAGTTGGGAGTATGGTGTTAGCGTGGATAGAGGACTGGTTGTCAAATAGGAGGCAGAGAGTGGGGGTCAATGGGTGCTATTCAGATTGGCGGTTGGTGACTAGTGGAGTGCCCCAGGGGTCGGTGCTGGGGCCTCAGCTATTTACCATTTATATAGATGATCTGGAGGAGGGAACCGAGTGTATGGTATCGAAATTTGCTGATGACACCAAGATTGGGGGAACGGCAAATTGCGCGGAGGGTGTGGAGAGTCTACAGAAGGATCTAGATAGGCTGGGCGAATGGGCCAGGAAATGGCAAATGGAATTTAATGTTGGCAAGTGCGAGGTGGTCCACTTTGGTAGGAATAATGGTAGGAAGGATTATTACTTACGTGGCGAAAAACTGCAGCAGGCAACGGTGCAGAGGGACCTCGGGGTCCTTGTGCATGAGTCGCAAAAACCCAGCTTGCAGGTGCAGCAGGTGGTCAGGAAGGCGAATGGGATGCTGGCCTTCATAGCGAGGGGGATTGAATATAAAAGTAGGGAGGTCTTGCTGCGGCTGTATAGGGCATTGGTGAGGCCGCAGCTGGAGCACTGTGTGCAGTTTTGGGCGCCGTACTTACGCAAGGATATTTTGGCCTTGGAGGGAGTGCAGAGGAGGTTCACTAGGCTGATACCGGAGTTGAGGGGGTTGAGCTATGAGGAGAGGCTGAATAAACTAGGCTTGTACTCGTTAGAGTTTAGAAGAATGAGGGGAGATCTCATTGAGATGTATAAGATGATGAATGGGATGGATAGGATAGAGGTGGAGAGACTCTTCCTGCTCAGAAAGGATAGTAGGACTAGGGGGCACAGCCTCAAGATAAAGGGGGGGCGGTTTAGAACGGAGTTGAGGAAAAATTTCTTCACTCAAAGGGTGGTGAATCTCTGGAATTCTCTGCCCGTTGAAGTGGTGGAGGCTGCCTCGCTAAATATTTTTAAGACGCGGGTTGATGGGTTTTTGATAAGAGAGGGGATTAAGGGTTATGGGGAGAGGGCGGGAAAGTGGAACTGAGCCGCGACAGATCAGCCATGATCTTATTGAATGGTGGGGCAGGCTCAAGGGGCTGGATGGCCTACTCCTGCTCCTGTTTCTTATGTTCTTATGTTCTAAAGTCCATGTAGACAACATCAATTGCACTGCCCTCATCTACCTTTTTGGTTACCCCTTCAAAAAACTCAAATTCAAGAGACATGATTTCCTACTCACAAAGCCCTGCTGACTGTCCCTAATCATTCTTGCGTCTCTAAATGCCTGCAGATCCTGTCTCAAAATTCCTTCCAACAGCTTACCCATCACAGATGTGAGGCTCACCAGTCTGTAGTTCTCAGGTTTTTCCCTGCAGCCCTTTTTAAACAAAGGCACAACATTTCCCACCCTCCAATCTTCAGGCACCTCACCCATGACTGTCAATGATTCAAATATCTCTGCTACATTGGGAAAGGTAGGGCAGGCACTCTGAAACATGTGGCTGAGTATACAAGGCTCAACAGACAGCACCTCTGCTTGGGAACCGGGACCACTCTCCTCTGTGGTTGGGGGTGGGGAGGAAGAATCAGTCACAGCTGTGAGGTGCAATTAAAAGTTCTTAACGTTACTGATTAATAAACCCTGGCTACTGATGACGTTCATCTGTGCCCTCTTAGTGAGCTACAAGTTTCTAACTTTCTGGGTCTACTGCTTCATCTAGGCGCTACCCAAGGATGCACATCGGTGGTAAAGGTGTCCGGCCTTGATGGACATCTGCTGGGTGGCCGGGACCTGGAGGGCCCTGGCTGAATTGCAGATAGCACTGTTTCGGTCTCACCCTGTTCACTTCGCTGGCCCCGAGATGCCCCGTTGTGAGGAAAGGGGGAATCAGAATGTCTCAGGACACCCAGGTGGAAGACCCTGGCATGGGCTGAAGCCCTTCCTCCTCCTTTGGGGTACTCAGAGGCCCTAGGAGCACTCCATGGGCACCAGGGTACCTGGACTGAGCTCCACAAGCTCTGGTGCCACCTGGCTCTACTAGTCCTGGAGGATTAGATGCATCTGCCCATGATCTGTGATCCCTCACCCCTGGGTCCTCTGAGACTGGGTCAAGCTCTGGAGACCCTCCACTATAGCATTCTGTAAGCGAGCCAGGCTCTGGAGCCCCTCAGCAGTAGCCATCTGAGCCTGGGCTAAGTTGTCAAGGCTCACAGCCATGGCCTGCTGTGTCTAAGGAATGCCAGTGGAAGTCCCAGCCATGGCCAGCAATGTCTCCCACATGCCCCCAGCACCCTATCGAACATTGTGCCTCCTGGATGCTGGAAACACACTCGCCCATGGCCTGTTGGGTCTTCAGGATGGCCTGACTCTGTCACCCATGAGGACAGACCCGTGAGGCAGACTTTTACCCTTGCAGTGTTGGCCTGGTTTGCACGCTGTGTCACACCACTTCCTGCAACAGCACTTTGTTGGACTCCTCGAAACAGCCTTGTAGTCACAGCATAGTTGCCTTCACAACTCCCCAAGTTTGTTGATCTATCTCCACCAGCCTTGGGAGGGACACACCCAGAAGCCCAGCATCTGGCTTGGGGACAGCTGAATCTTGGCCTCCGGCAGACCTCTGTGTTCCCGTCCCCACCCAATGTGCGTCAGTGTCTGTGGAGTGCTCACCAGTTGATGATCCAGAAGCCTCAACACTAAAGATGCCCATTATGGTGATAGTCTCTGTGTTGGTGGGTTGTGTGGTACATGACAGTGCTGCTTCAGTGGTACTGCCCTCGGAGGATTCCTCAGTGCCTCCCTCCGAGATGTGATCCCAGAGGTCGTGGGCAGTTTGCTCCAGGGCAGCAGGGATGGCAGTGACATGCGAAGGGCCAGGCTCCTCTGGGTCCAGAGCTGCAATAAAGAACACACATTCAGGGAAGGGAGATAAAACTTCTATGCAGCATCACATTTACTTCAAGGAGAAACAAGGTTGAGGATACCCTTCTGCTCATTTACATACTGGATGCCAACCTGGCTGTCAGTGACCATTCGGGATGGCTTATCACCCCCTGCCAGCTTCATGGAATGCTCTTTGGTGCTGGTTAGTTGCAGCAGGTCAGGCACACCACCACCAGTCTGTGTTGTCTCACATACGTTGCGAATGTCCTTCTCCTGTGGGAACATAAGGTGGATAGTAAGTATTAACATACGGTAGTGCATGTTGTGCAATGCGTGCCTGTGTGTTGGGTGTTGTGCTGGCAGTTTTGGGGAAAGCGGTCACCATTGAGGGGTGAGGAGAAGGTGTTAGATTCTGTTCCTGGGGGAAGGGTAACTTGTGTCTAAGCATGGTTTGAGATTCATGCCAAGCATGTACGGAGTTCCAGGTGGGATGCTCACTTACCCTTGCTGCTTGAAAAAGTCATACTTTTTTTGCGACACTGCCTGCCAGGGCACGGTGTCAGGCTCCTGACATTTGCTGCTTCTGCCACCTCATCCCACTGTGCTGTGGGGATGCACCCCTTGGATGAAGGCCATGACAGGGAAGGTCTACTCGTGGCTCTCTTCCATGGCATCTAGCAGGTGCTCCTGGCCTCTGGGAATCTGGTTTCCACACAGACATCTTTGTGGCATGACTGGCTGTGTGTCCATTCCTGTAGCTTACATACAGCTCTAGCTTATGAGGGGAGTGCAGGTGCAGTGAATGTGACCAGTTCAGGGCCCAGTGGCCATTGTGAGAAATTTTGAAAGCTGTTTTCAATTGAGTGTCATGCTACCGTCGGGATGCTGATTGGCTGCCATTTAATAGGCTGCTATGTCCAGGGGAGTGCAAAATTCAGGGCTCTTAATCGATAAGCTGCCATGTCCTGGGAGCATGCAATACTCAAGGCTTCCATTCAAGAGAGGGAATGCTCTCATTGCTGGCCCCTAAAACTCCCCTCACAGACATAGAACAGAGAACATTACAGCGCAGTACAGGCCCTTCGGCCCTAGATGTTGTGCCATTTGAACGCCCTTAAAGTTGGCGAGTCCACAACTTCTGTAGGCAGGGCATTCCACACCCTTACTACCCTCTGAGTAAAGAACCTACCTCTGACATCCGTCCTACAATTACCACCCCTTAATTTAAAGCTACATCCCCTCAAAGAACAACCCAGCATGGGAAACAGGCCCTTTGGCCCAACGAGCCATCACCATCCGAGGTAAAAGGCTCTCACTGTCCACCCTATCTAACCCTCTGATCATCTTGTATGCCTCAATCAGGTCACCTCATAACCTTCTTCTCTCCAATGAAAATAACCTCAAGTCCCTCAGCCTTTCCTCATAAGACCTTCCCGCCATACCAGGCAACATCCTGGTAAACCTCCTCTGCACCCTTTCCAATGCCTCCACATCTTCCTTATAATGCGGTGACCAGAACTGTACGCAATACTCCAAGTGTGGCCGCACCAGAGTTTTGTACAGTTGTAACATAACCTCATGGCTCCGAAATTCAATCCCTCTACCAATAAAAGCTAACACACCGTACGCCTTCTTAACAACCTTATCAACCTGGGTGCCAACTTTCAGGGATCTATGCTCATGTACCCCGAGATCTCTCTGCTCATCAACACTACTAAGAGTCCTTCCATTAGCCCTATATTCTGTACTCCTGTTACTCTTACCAAAGTGAATCACCTCACACTTTTCCGTATTAAAGTCCATTTGCCACCTCTCAGCCCAGCTCTGCAGCTTATCTATGTCCCTCTGCAAACTGTAACATCCATCCTCACTGTCTACAACTCCTCCGACTTTGGTGTCGTCAGTAAATTTACTAATCCATCCTTCTACACCCTCATCTAGGTCATTTATAAAAATGACAAACAGCAGTGGCCCCAAAACAGATCCCTGAGGTACACCACTTGTAACTGAAAATCATCAGCCTCAACATCATTGGCCTCAACTAGGGTTGCACATGTCAGCACAACACAAGTTCTCTGCAGGGCAGCAGTGAGGTCTGTAAGTTTAAGGGATGGAGGGATGCAGTAGTTGCATTATCCAGATCCATGAGGTGAGCTGGCAGCCATGTCTGTGTGTGGGAGGAGGGAGGGGCAGCGATGTCTGTCTGGGTGGCAGGTCAGCAATGTCTGTGGAGGGTTTGTGGGGACCAGCAATGAGGCCAGTGATGTCTATGGGGGGGGGGGAACTATCCGGGCCATCGATGTGTGCAGGAAGGAGGGGTTGTTGGGCCAGCGATGAGGCCAGCCATGTCTGTGGAGGGATTGTGGGGGCGGCAATGAGGGCAGCCATGTCTGTGGAGGGATTGTGGGGCCAGCGATGAGGGCAGCCATGTCTGTGGAGGGATTGTGGGGGCGGCAATGAGGCCAGCCATGTCTGTGGAGGGATTGTGGGGGCGGCAATGAGGCCAGCCATGTCTGTGGAGGGATTGTGGGGGCGGCAATGAGGCCAGCCATGTCTGTGGAGGGATTGTGGGGGCGGCAATGAGGCCAGCCATGTCTGTGGAGGGATTGTGGGGGCGGCAATGAGGCCAGCCATGTCTGTGGAGGGATTGTGGGGGCGGCAATGAGGCCAGCCATGTCTGTGGAGGGATTGTGGGGGCGGCAATGAGGCCAGCCATGTCTGTGGAGGGATTGTGGGGCCAGCGATGAGGGCAGCCATGTCTGTGGAGGGATTGTGGGGCCAGCGATGAGGGCAGCCATGTCTGTGGAGGGATTGTGGGGGCGGCAATGAGGCCAGCCATGTCTGTGGAGGGATTGTGGGGGCGGCAATGAGGGCAGCCATGTCTGTGGAGGGATTGTGGGGGCGGCAATGAGGGCAGCCATGTCTGTGGAGGGATTGTGGGGCCAGCAATGAGGCCAGCCATGTCTGTGGAGGGATTGTGGGGCCAGCAATGAGGCCAGCCATGTCTGTGGAGGGATTGTGGGGGCGGCAATGAGGGCAGCCATGTCTGTGGAGGGATTGTGGGGGCCAGCAATGAGGCCAGCCATGTCTGTGGAGGGATTGTGGGGCCGGCAATGAGGGCAGCCATGTCTGTGGAGGGATTGTGGGGGCCAGCAATGAGGGCAGCCATGTCTGTGAAGTGATTGTGGGGGCGGCAATGAGGCCAGCCATGTCTGTGGAGGGATTGTGGGGGCGGCAATGAGGCCAGCCATGTCTGTGGAGGGATTGTGGGGGCGGCAATGAGGCCAGCCATGTCTGTGGAGGGATTGTGGGGGCGGCAATGAGGCCAGCCATGTCTGTGGAGGGATTGTGGGGCCGGCAATGAGGGCAGCCATGTCTGTGGAGGGATTGTGGGGGCGGCAATGAGGGCAGCCATGTCTGTGGAGGGATTGTGGGGGCGGCAATGAGGCCAGCCATGTCTGTGGAGGGATTGTGGGGGCGGCAATGAGGCCAGCCATGTCTGTGGAGGGATTGTGGGGGCCAGCAATGAGGGCAGCCATGTCTGTGGAGGCATTGTGGGGGCGGCAATGAGGGCAGCCATGTCTGTGGAGGGATTGTGGGGCCGGCAATGAGGCCAGCCATGTCTGTGGAGGGATTGTGGGGGCGGCAATGAGGGCAGCCATGTCTGTGGAGGGATTGTGGGGGCCAGCAATGAGGCCAGCCATGTCTGTGGAGGGATTGTGGGGGCCAGCAATGAGGCCAGCCATGTCTGTGGAGGGATTGTGGGGCCAGCGATGAGGGCAGCCATGTCTGTGGAGGGATTGTGGGGGCGGCAATGAGGCCAGCCATGTCTGTGGAGGGATTGTGGGGGCGGCGATGAGGCCAGCCATGTCTGTGGAGGGATTGTGGGGGCGGCAATGAGGGCAGCCATGTCTGTGGAGGGATTGTGGGGCCAGCAATGAGGGCAGCCATGTCTGTGGAGGGATTGTGGGGGCGGCAATGAGGCCAGCCATGTCTGTGGAGGGATTGTGGGGCCAGCAATGAGGCCAGCCATGTCTGTGGAGGGATTGTGGGGGCGGCAATGAGGCCAGCCATGTCTGTGGAAGGATTGTGGGGGCGGCAATGAGGGCAGCCATGTCTGTGGAGGGATTGTGGGGGCGGCAATGAGGCCAGCCATGTCTGTGGAGGGATTGTGGGGCCGGCAATGAGGCCAGCCATGTCTGTGGAGGGATTGTGGGGGCGGCAATGAGGCCAGCCATGTCTGTGGAGGGATTGTGGGGGCGGCAATGAGGCCAGCCATGTCTGTGGAGGGATTGTGGGGCCAGCAATGAGGCCAGCCATGTCTGTGGAGGGATTGTGGGGGCGGCAATGAGGGCAGCCATGTCTGTGGAGGGATTGTGGGGGCCAGCGATGAGGCCAGCCATGTCTGTGGAGGGATTGTGGGGGCGGCAATGAGGGCAGCCATGTCTGTGGAGGGATTGTGGGGCCAGCAATGAGGCCAGCCATGTCTGTGGAGGGATTGTGGGGGCGGCAATGAGGCCAGCCATGTCTGTGGAGGGATTGTGGGGCCAGCAATGAGGCCAGCCATGTCTGTGGAGGGATTGTGGGGGCCAGCAATGAGGGCAGCCATGTCTGTGGAGGGATTGTGGGGCCAGCAATGAGGCCAGCCATGTCTGTGGAGGGATTGTGGGGGCGGCAATGAGGCCAGCCATGTCTGTGGAGGGATTGTGGGGGCCAGCGATGAGGCCAGCCATGTCTGTGGGCGTTGGAAACTAGTGTCAGGATGTGGGAGATCTTTTCAGAGATCTCCCAGCAATGTGTGGAAGCATGGGTTCCTTGGCATGAAGAGGATCCGCCCCCTGTGCTTTTAATGATATTCACAATTGTGACCTCTGTCTGAAGTTGCACTGTAAAACCAGCATTGTGGGGAGAATCGCCTCGATGTCAGGGGGAATGCTCCCAAAAGGTTTCTATACTTTGGAGAGAATAATGGAATGATCTGCCTCAGCCTATCAAACATGCGGTGAAATCCTCCCACACTCAGTCAGTTTTTTGGAGCGTTCTGAGATTTGTGCCAGTACTGGGGGTGGGTGGGGGATATGATGGACCTGCCAAACTAGGAATCTGCTTTATAAAATCATAGCATTCCCTTAGCTTTCTTAATTTCTTGCTCAACCTGTTTTAACGTTTTATGACTCATGATCTAAGACACCTATACCCTGTTACAGCTCAGAATCCTTCAGCTGTTCCCCATTATTTAAGTAATACGTGAATTCTTTTCACTCCGCCATATTGAAAACCTTCACATTTTCCCATGTTATATTCCAAATGCCAGATATGTGCTTACTCATTCAACTCATTTACTTCTGTTTGGAACCTCTGAATGTCATGTTCACAGCAGATTTTCCTACCTCTCTTTGTGTCATCTGTAAATCTAACCATAATGCCTCCACTGCCTTCATCTCAGTCATTGGGGTAGTAATAAAAAGTTGAGGCCCCTGCGAGACTCCACTCGTCACATACAGCCTATCAGAAAAATACTATAATATAAAAATATAATGTAGTCGTAATAATATCATAAGAACCTCACCATCAGAACCTGCTTTTAAAAGTACATTCATACAAAACATAAGAACATAAGAACATAAGAAATAGGAGCAGGAGTAGGCCATCTAGCCCTTCGAGCCTGCCCCGCCATTCAATAAGATCATGGCTGATCTGTCGTGGCTCAGTTCCACATTCCCGCCCTCTCCCCATAACCCTTAATCCCCTCTCTTATCAAAAACCCATCAACCCGCGTCTTAAAAATATTTAGCGAGGCAGCCTCCACCACTTCAACGGGCAGAGAATTCCAGAGATTCACCACCCTTTGAGTGAAGAAGTTCCTCCTCAACTCCGTTCTAAACCGCCCCCCTTTTATCTTGAGGCTGTGCCCCCTAGTCCTACTGTCTTTTTTGAGCAGGAAGAGTCTCTCCACCTCTATCCTATCCATCCCATTCATCATCTTATACGTCTCAATGAGATCTCCCCTCATTCTTCTAAACTCTAACGAGTACAAGCCCAGTTTATTCAGCCTCTCCTCATAGCTCAACCCCCTCAACTCCGGTATCAGCCTAGTAAACCTCCTCTGCACTCCCTCCAAGGCCAAAATATCTTTGCGCAGGTGGGGCGCCCAAAACTGCACACAGTACTCCAGCTGCGGCCTCACCAATGCCCTATACAGCTGCAGCAAGACCTCCCTACTTTTATATTCAATCCCCCTCGCTATGAAGGCCAGCATCCCATTCGCCTTCCTGACCACCTGCTGCACCTGCAGGCTGGGTTTTTGCAACTCATGCACAAGAACCCCGAGGTCCCTCTGCACCGTTGCCTGCTGCAGTTTTTCGCCCCGTAAGTAATAGTCCTTCCTACCATTCTTCCTACCAAAGTGGACCACCTCACACTTGCCAACATTAAATTCCATTTGCCATTTCCTGGCCCATTCGCCCAGCCTATCTAGATCCTTCTGCAGACTCTCCACACCCTCCGCACAATTTGCCGTTCCCCCAATCTTGGTGTCATCAGCAAATTTCGACACTCTACACTCGGTTCCCTCCTCCAGTTCATCTATATAAATGTTAAAAAGCTGAGGCCCCAGCACCGACCCCTGGGGCACTCCACTAGTCACCATCCGCCAATCCGAATAGCACCCGTTGACCCCCACTCTCTGCCTCCTATTTGACAGCCAATCCTCTATCCACACTAACACCCTACCCCCAACTCCATGACCCTCAACCTTATGTTCGGGCACCAGATCAAAAACCCTTAGGTATATTGTGAAACCAGACCAGAGTCATAGAGTCATCGAGGTTTACAGCATGAAACAGGCCCTTCGGCCCAATTTGTCCATACCATCATTTTTTTTACAACCCCTAAGCTAATCCCAATCACCTGCATTTGGCCCATATCCCTCTTTACCCATCATACCCATGTAACTATCTAAATGCTTATTAAAAGGCAAAATTGTACTCACCTCTACTATTACCTCTGGCAGTTTGTTCCAGGCACTCACCACCCTCTGTGTGAAAAAAATGTCCCTCTGGACACTTTTGTATCTCTCCCTTAAACCTATGCCCTTGAGTTTAGGCAAGGCATTTGACAAAGTCCCTCATGGTAGGTTGGTACAGAAGATTAAAGCTCATGGGATATGTGGCCAGGTATCTAGATGGGTAGAGAACTGGCTTGCAAAGAGGAGTCAGAGAGTAGTAGTGGAGGGGTCTTTCTCTAGCTGGAGGTCTGTCACTAGTGGTGTGCCGCAGGGCTCGGTACTGGGACCTCTTCTCTTTGTAGTGTATATAAATGATTTGGAAGAGGGAGTAGGTGGTGTGATCAGCAAATTTGCTGATGACACCAAGATGGCTGGATTGGCGGGCAGTGAGGAGCAGTGTCTGGCAATACAGCGGGATATTGATAGGCTGGTGTATTGGGCAGATACGTGGCAAATGGAGTTTAATCCGGATAAATGTGAGGTGATGCATTTTGGCCAGAATAATGTAAGGGGGAGTTATATGATAAAGGGTAAGCCCATAAGGAGTATAGAATCGCAGCGAGACCTGGGGGTGCAAGTGCACAAGTCTTTGAAGGTGGCAGTGCAAGTGAAGAGTGTGGTGAAGAAAGCCTATGGTATGTTAGCCTTTATAGGAAGGGGTATAGAATATAAGAGCTGGAGTCTAATGTTGCAGTTGTACAGAACGTTGG
Source organism: Carcharhinus amblyrhynchos (assembly GCF_965287045.1). Classification (NCBI taxonomy): domain Eukaryota; kingdom Metazoa; phylum Chordata; class Chondrichthyes; order Carcharhiniformes; family Carcharhinidae; genus Carcharhinus; species Carcharhinus amblyrhynchos. The sequence goes on from NC_137330.1 coordinate 126,811,131, forward strand.
TTAGGCCGCATTTAGAGTACTGCATCCAGTTCTGGTCACCTTACTACCGGAAGGACGTGGAGACTCTGGAGAGAGTGCAGAGGAGGTTTACCAGGATGTTGCCTGGTATGGAAGGACTGGGGTATGAGGAAAGATTGAAGAAATTGGGGCTCTTTTCCCTTGAAAGACGGCGACTGAGGGGGGATCTAATAGAGGAATATAAGATTATGAAGGGTATAGATAGAGTAAACAGAGGTAAGCTATTTCCTATGATAGAGACACGTAGGACAAGGGGCCACGGGCTTAAGGTGAGAGGGGAGAGGTATAACATAGATATTAGAGGGAGGTTTTTCACACAGAGGGTAGTGGGGGTATGGAATGCTCTGCCAAGTAAGGTGGTGGAGGCAAACACGCTAGAGTCATTGAAGAGTAACTTAGGCACATGAGTGGGTTGGAGATGGGTGGATATAGGAGATTGTTTAAATAAGGGTCATTAGCATTGGGGCATCCCTGGTAATGTAAATGGGTGTAGTATGATAATAATGTTTTTTCTCTTTTAATTCACAGGTTTTAAGTCGGTCCACCTCGTGTCCAACGAGGGGCATACACACGATGGGTCGTACTGGGGCTGCTCTTGGTTGTTCGAGATTGGCCTAGTGCTCCATGTCGTTAGTGTGTGCTTAAACTGGACCAGATACTGGGCAAGATGACAGATCAGTGACTATCACTGATTGCTATGCAGACACGTGGATTTGGGCCGGTGTCTGTGGGAGTTTGTGCATTCTCCCCGTGCTTGCATGGGTTTTCTCTGGGTGCTCCGGTTTCCTCCCACACCCCAAAGGTGTGCTGTTAGGCTGATTGGCAGGGATAAATTGTCCCTAAATCAGTTTCCCTCAATGTGGATGGCCATAAAACATTAGACAGGGGTCGTGGGTGGAGAGGGGGACTGGTGGTGTAGAGATGGCGGCGCGGGCTCGTTGGGCCGAAGGGCCTGTTTCCCAGGCTGTTTTTGTTCTTTGTTCTTCCTGCCTTTGGGAAAAGATATTGACTATCTTAACTGATATTAACTGATCTGTGCCCCTCAATATTTTATAGACCTCTATAAGATCACCCCTCAGCCTCCTATACTCCAGAGAAAAAGGTCCCAGTTTAACCATCCTCTCCTTACAACTCAATCCATCAAGTTCCGATAACATCCTAGTAAATATTTTCTGCACTCTTTCTAGTTTAATAATATCCTTTCTCTAATAGGGTGACCAGAATTGCACACAGTATTCCAAGTGTGGCCTTACCAATGTCTCCTACAACTTTAACAAGACGTCCCAACTCCTGTATTCAATGTCCTGACTGACGAAACCAAGCATGCCGAATGCCTTCTTCACCACTCTGTCCACCAGTAACTCCACTTTCAAGGAGCTATGAACATATACTCCTAGATCACTTTATTCTGTAACTCTCCCCAAAACCATTTCATTAACTGAGTAAGTCCTGCCCTTGTTCAATCTACCAAAATGCATCACCTTGCATTTGTCTAAATTAGACTCCATCTGCCATGATCCCACCAATTTTCTATCTGGCCATTAATGTAAGGATAAGGGCCTGGATTTTCCCAAAAAAGTCTAAGTGCTAAATTTTGCTCATAAATGGAGTATCTCCTGCTGTTTTTTTCACGGGATTTTCAAAATAAATCTCCCACAAATGCATCACAGAGGGCCCAAGCAAGATTCATAATGAAAATCTGGGGGCAGGGCCTTTTCCCACTGGAGACGATTCATAGTGCTGAGCTGACCATCGTGCATGCACCAAGATCAGAGCATGCGAAGTAGCCCCCACTGCTGGCCAGCCATTCACGGGCCATAGAAAACATAGAAAAATTCAGCCCTTTGAGCCTGCAGTACCATTCAATATGATCATGGCTGATCATGCACTTTCAGTATCCCATTTCCCTTTCTCTTCATAACACTTGATCCCTTTAGCCACAAGCGCTATGTCCAGCTCCCTCTTGAACATATATAACGAACTGGGCCAAACAGCTTTCTGTGGTAGAGAATTCCACAGGTTCACAACTCTCGCAGTGAAGAAGTTGTTTCTCGTCTCAGTCCGAAACGGCTTACCCCTCATTCATGTAATTGCTACATGGCAGGAGGAGGCTAATCAGTCCATTGAGAGTACACTGACAATAATCCCACCCAGGCTGTATCCCCTTAACACATAAGAACATAAGAAAAAATAAGAACATAAGAAATAGGAGCAGGAGTAGGCCATCCAGCCCCTGGAGCCTGCCCCGCCATTCAATAAGATCATGGCTGATCTGTTGTGTCTCAGTTCCACTTTCCCGTCTTCTCCCCATAACTCTAAATCCCCTTGCCTATCAAAAACCTATCAACCCGCGTCTTAAAAATATTTAGCGAGGCAGCCTCCACCACTTCAACGGGCAGAGAATTCCAGAGATTCACCACCCTTTGAGTGAAGAAGTTCCTCCTCAACTCTATTCTAAACCGCCCCCCCCTTTATCTTGAGGCTGTGCCCTCTAGTCCTGCTGTCCTTTCTGAGCGGGAACAGCCTCTCCACCTCTATCCTATCCATCCCATTCATCATCTTCTATGTCTCAATGAGATCTCCCCTCATTCTTCTAAACTCTAACGAGTACAAGCCTAGTTTATTCAGCCTCTCCTCATAGTTCAACCCCCTCAACTCCGGCATCAGCCTAGTAAACCTCCTCTGCACTCCCTCCAAAGCCAAAATATCCTTGCGTAAGTACGGCGCCCAAAACTGCACACAGTACTCCAGCTGCGGCCTCACCAATGCCCTATACAGCTGCAGCAAGACCTCCCTACTTTTATATTCAATCCCCCTCGCTATGAAGGCCAGCATCCCATTCGCCTTCCTGACCACCTGCTGTACCTGCAGGCTGGGTTTTTGTGACTCATGCACAAGGACCCCGAGGTCCCTCTGCACCGTCGCCTGCTGCAGTTTTTCGCCACGTAAGTAATAGTCCTTCCTACCATTATTCCTACCAAAGTGGACAACTTCACACTTGCCAACATTAAATTCCATTTGCCATTTCCTGGCCCATTCGCCCAGCCTATCTAGATCCTTCTGTAGACTTTCCACACCCTCCGCACAATTTGCCGTTCCACCAATCTTGGTGTCATCAGCAAATTTCGACACCATACACTCGGTTCCCTCCTCTAGATCATCTATATAAATGGTAAATAGCTGAGGCCCCAGCACCGACCCCTGGGGCACTCCACTAGGCACCAACCGCCAATCCGAATAGTACCCATTGACACCCACTCTCTGCCTCCTATTTGACAGCCAATCCCCTATCCACGCTAACGCCCTACCCCCAACTCCATGCCCCCTAACCTTCTGTAACAACCTCTTGTGCGGCACCTTATCAAACGCCTTCTGAAAATCAAGAAACACCACATCCACCGGCTCTCCTCTATCCACCACCCTAGACACATCCTCATAGAATTCCAATAAATTCGTCAGACACGACTTCCCCTTAACGAAACCGTGCTGCGTCTGCTCTATCAAACAATTCCCCTCAAGATGCCTTGCTATTTTCTCCTTGATTACGGATTCAAGCATTTTACCTACAACAGACGTTAAACTAACCGGCCTATAATTCCCCGCCTTTTGCCTGCTACCCTTTTCAAACAACGGCGTAACATTAGCCGTTTTCCAATCTTCCGGCACTTCCCCGGAATCCAGCAAGATTTGGAAAATAATCACCAAGGCATCTACTATTACCTCTGCCATTTCTTTCAGAACCCTTGGATGCATTCCATCCGGTCCTGGGGACTTATCCACAATCAGTCCCTCCAGTCTGTCGAGCGCTGCCTCTCTAGTAACAATAATGTCATTCAGGCTCTCCACTCCTACCATCCTTCCATCGCTAACACCCGGCAAATTATTCACGTCCTCCATGATGACCGAAACAAAAAAGTTATTCAAGGCCTCAGCCATTTCCCCATCCCCCACCACTAAATCCCCCCTCTCATCCTCTAAGGGTCCAACGTTCACCCTAGCCAGCCTCTTCCTTTTTATATATATTTATAAAAACTCTTACCGGAGCACCTGAAGGAAACCCATGCAGACATAGAACATAGAACACAACAGCACAAACAGGCCCTTCGGCCCACAAGTTGCGCCGATCACATCTATACCTACCAAGCCATTGAACTATCTGTAACTCCCAATGCCATCAGATCCCATATACTCATCCAGAAGTCTTTTAAAAGATCCCAGCGAGTTTGCCTCTACCACCACTGACGGCAGCCGATTCCATTCACTCACCACCCTCTGAGTGAAAAACTTACCCCTCTGTACTTGCTTCCCAGCACCTTAAATCTGTGTCCTCTCGTAGCGACCATTTCAGCCCTGGGAAATAGCCTCTGAGAATCCACCCTATCTATTCCTCTCAACATTTTATAAACCTCGATCAGGTTGCCTCTCACCCTTCGTCTCTCCAGGAAGAAGAGACCTAGCTCCCTCAACCTATCTTCATAAGGCATGCCTCCCAATCCAGGCAACATCCTTGTAAATCTCCTCTGTACCCTTTCAATAGCTTCCACATCCTTCCTGTAGTGAGGCGACCAGAACTGAGTGCAGTACTCCAAGTGGGGTCTGACAAGGGTCTTATAACATGGGGAGAACATGCAAACTCCACACAGACAGTGACCTGAGGCCTAAATTAAACCTTGTCCCTGATCCTGTGAGGCAGCACTCTGCCACTTTGCTGCCCTATTTTTAGACTATGACTCCTAGTTCTGCACTTGCTCAATGTCAGGAACGTTCTTCCCACATCATGCCTGCCCAGTTCCATCAGGATTTTATAGAGCAGTGCAGCAGGCTGGAAGAATCACCAACCTTTCCTCATAGCTAATGCCTGCCATGCCAGGCAATACCCTGGTAATAAGTCTGACTCCTCCTTAACCACAATGTCTGCACAGCCCCCTTCTTTTCTGGAAGCAGATACAAAGGCTAGAATTTTCTGGCCTTGCCCCTGCTGTGAAAAGGCTGGAAAATTCTGTCCCAAATAGTTATTGTGAACTATGCCCACATTTTCTGTGTGCTCAGAGGAACCCCGACTTCCAGGTGAAATATATTAAAATTCAGCCCATTATTTCATCTAGTCAATTCGAGCTAGAGGCTGTCAATATAAAAGGCACAAATAAAACCGACTGGGAAATTCAGGAGAACCTAGAGCATCGATAGAATGTGGAACTCACTCACTGCCACAAAAACAGTTGTGATTATGTATTCAGGGGAAAATAGGGATTGGGTGGGTTGTGTGCTTGGCTAAGACACTCTGTCAGAGAGTTGGCCTCCTCTACACTGGGATTCTTTGATATGGTATTTAGCCATCTAAATACTGAGGCTACCAAAGCAAATCAAAGGCTAGAAATCCTGCAGTGAATAACTCACCACCTGACTCCCCAAAGCCTGTCCACCAGTTCCAGGGCACAAGACAGGAGTGTATTGGAATACTCTCGTACATAGCTGTATGAGGCAAGTTTTTTACACAGACTAGTGGGTGTCTGGAGGTAATAGGAATAGATATGATAGTGACTTTTAAGGAGCATATTGCGAGATACATGAATCGGATGGGAATAGCGAGATATGATCCTAGGAAGGGTAGGAGATTTTAGTTCAGATGGGTAGCATGGTCAGCACAGGCTTGGAGGGCTGAAGGGCCTGTTCCTATGCTGTAATTTCCTTTGTTTTTTGTTCTCTTTGCCTGGATGAGTGCAGCTCCAACAACACTCAAGAAACTCAATACCATCCAGGGCAAAGCAGCCCACTTGATTGCTATCCCTTCCACAAATATTCAATCCCTCTATTACCGATGAATAGTGGCAGCTGTGTGTACCATCAACGAGATGTCACTAAAGGACCTGAGACAGCACCTATCAAACCCACAACACTACCATCTAGAATGACAAGAAGAGCAGACATCTGAGAACACCACTACCTGCAGGTTCCCATCCAAGTCATTCACCATCCTGACTTGGAAAATATATCACAATTTCTTCACTGTCACTGGGTCAAAATCCTGGAACTGCCTCCCTAGCAGCGTTATGAGTGTACCTACCCCTCAGGGTACAGCAGTTCAAGAAGGTAGCTCATGGCCGTCTTGTAAAGGGCAAATATGGATTGGCAATAAATGCTTGTCCAGCCAGCAACACCTAGGTCCCATAAATTAATTTTAAAAAGTATATTAGAGAGGAAGGTTTACTAGGATATCTTAATGGTGTTAACTAAAGAGAGACCCATGGCAGAGACCCATTCAGAAAAGAAGTGTAACAATATGACTATTTTTAAGTTCAACACTTAAAGTTAACTGTTTTACACAGAAGTAACCTTTCTTTCCCTGTTAGCTATAGAATATATTTTGCTTCAAAACTTCCAATTTTGAAAGGGAGAGCAAAAAGATCAAATTGTGGTAAACTATTTCACAGACTTTTGTTGTGTAGAGACCAGTTAGGCAGATTGGTCTCTTCCTTTGCTATAAATACATTGTAATACTGTGCAAATTAAAAATGGCTTGAAAGCAAGATATATATTTATTAAATTGCATAGACAAACAATATGATAAACTGTGCTCATTCTGTATACAGGATTCCTAACTGCCATGAGACAGGAAGTAACGCGTGCCCATAAAGGCTGGGCACTGGACAGTGTCACCCTACATAATGAAGTAACAAAACTGATGAGAGAGGAGATCAAAGTACCACCCCCAGTATGTATGCAACAATTTATACTATAGTTACTTCCATGGTCAGAAAGTTGAGTTCAAATTCCAGGGAGAGTTTGGGTTCCCAGCTCCATTGTTTTGTAAGTCTCATCAAATGAGTCCAAACTTCCTATTGTCCTTCATAGAACCATAGAATCTATGGTACGAAAACAGGCCCTTTGGCCCAGACTGGTCCATGCCGACCAAAAAGCCCATCTAAGCTAACCCCATTTGTCTGTATTTGGCCCAAATCCCTCTAAATCTCTCCTATCGATGTATCTGTCTAAATGCCTTTTAAATGTTGTCAGTGTCCTTGCCTCCACTACTTCTTCCGGCAGCTCATTCCACATACATACCACTCTCTGTAAAAAAAAAAGTTGGTCCGTAGGTTTCCATTAATTCTTTCCCTCCTTAACTTAAACCTATGCTCTCTAGTTCTCTATTCCTCAACCCTGGGAAAAAGATAGGGCATTCACCCTATTTATGCCTCTCATGATCTTTTACACCTCCATAAGATCACCATAAGGCCACAAGACAAATGAGCAAAATTAGGCCACTCACCCATCGTGTCTGCTCCACCATTCAATCATGGCTGATATTTTTCTCATCCCCATTCTCCTGCCTTTTCCCCATAACCCCTGACCCCCTTATTAACCAAGAATCTATCTTTCTCTTAAAGACACTCAATGACCTGGCCCCCACAGCCTTCTGCAGCAAAGAGTTCCACAGATTCACTACTCCCTGGCTGAAGAACTTCCTCCTCATCTCTGTTCAAAAGGATTGTCTCTTTAGCCTGAGGTTGTGTCCTCTGGTTCCAGTTTTTCCTACTAGTGGAAACTTCCTCTCCATTACCACTCTATCCAGGCCTCTGGAGTATCATATACATTTCAATAAGATCCTCCCTCATCCTTCTAAACTCCAAAGAGTTCAGACCCAGAGTCCTCAACTGTTCCTTATCTGACAAGCTCTTCATTCCAGAGATCTCCTCTGGACCCTCCAAGGCCAGCACATCCTTCCTTAGATATGGGGCTCACAATACTCCAAATGGAGTCTAACCAGAGCCTATATAGCCTCAGAAGTACATCCCTGCCCTTGTATTCTAGTCCTCTCGATATGAATGCTAACATTGCATTTGCCTTCCTAACTGCCACTGAACCTGCATGTTAACCTTAAGAGAATCTTGAACAATGACTCCCAAGTCTCTTTGTGTTTTTGATTTCCGAAGCATTTTCCCATTTAGAAAATAGCCTATGCCTCCATTCCTCTTTCTAATGTGCATAAGCTCACACTTTTCCACATTGTATTCCTTCTGCCACTTCTTTGCCCACTTTCTAACCTGTCCAAGTCCCTCTGCAGCCCCCCTGCTTCCTCAATACATCTCTCTCTCTACATATCTTTGTATTATCTGCAAACTTAGCAACAGTGCCTTCAGTTCCTTCAGTCTCCGACATCTCAGTCTCCTACACTCCAAAGGAGAAAGGCCTAGCCTGTCCAATCTCTTCCTATAACTCAGTCCCTTGAGTCCTGGCAACATCCTTGTAAATCTCTTCTGCATGCTCTCGAGCTTATTAACATCTTTCCTATAGCAAGGCGACCAAAACTGAACACAATACTCCAGGTGTAGCCTCACGAACGCCTGTATAACTGCAAAATAACTTCTATACCCAATGCCCTGACTGATGGAGGCCACCATGCCAAAACCTTCTTCACTGCCCTATCTACCTGTGATTCCACCGTTAAAAGAACTGTGCACCTGAACTCCAAGGTTCCTATGTTCCATTGTACTCCCTAAGGTCCTACTATTCACTGTGAAAGTCCTATCTTGATTTGACTTTCCAAAATGCAACACTTATCTGTATTGAACTCCATTTGCCATTTCTCTGCCCACTTCACCAGCTGATCAAGATCCTGCTGCAATTTTTGATAACCTTCCTCACTGTCTACAATACCACCATTTTAGCATCATTTGCAAACTTACTGATAGTGCGTCCTACATTCTCATCCAAATCGTTGATATAGATAACACACAGCAGTGGGCCCAGTTCAGACCCCTGAAGCACACCACTAGTCACAGGTCTCCAGTCCAACAAACATCTTTCCATCTGCTTCTTACTACAAAGCCATGCTGATGTTGTCTATATGGATTTCAGTAAGGCGTTTGACAAGGTCCCTCATGGTAGGCTGATAGAAAAGGTGAAGGCTCATGGGATACAAGGCCAGGTATGTAGATGGGTGGAGAACTGGCTTGGGAGGAGGAGACAGCGAGTAGTAGTGGAAGGCTCCTTTTCCAATTGGAGGCCTGTCACCAGTGGTGTGCCGCAGGGCTCGGTACTTGGACCTCTTCTATTTGTGGTATATATTAATGACTTGGAAGAGGGGGTAGGTGGTGTGATCAGCAAATTTGCTGATGACACCAAGATGGTTGGATTGGTGGGTACTGAGGAGCAGTGCCTGGCAATGCAACAGGACATAGACAGGCTGGTAGATTGGGCAGATAGATGGCAAATGGAATTTAATCCGGAGAAATGCGAGGTGATGCACTTTGGCCGGAATAATGTGGAGGGGAGTTATACGATAAAAGGTAGAACTATCCGGAGTATAGATACGCAGAGAGACCTGGGGGTGCAAGTGCATAAGTCCCTGAAGGTGTCGGTACAGGTGCAGAATGTGATGAGGAAAGCGTATGGTATGTTAGCCTTCATAGGAAGAGGTATAGAATATAAGAGTAGGAGTTTGATGTTGCAGTTGTATAGAACATTGGTTAGGCCTCACTTGGAGTACTGTGTCCAGTTCTGGTCGCCGTACTACCGGAAGGATGTAGAGATCCTGGAGAGAGTGCAGAGGAGATTTACCAGGATGTTGCCTGGTATGGAAGGGCTGTCTTACGAGGAAAGATTGGATGAACTTGGGCTGTTTTCCCTTGAGAGACGTCGGCTGAGGGGGGATCTAATAGAGGTTTATAAGATTATGAAGGGGATAGATAGAGTAAATGGTGGTAAGCTTTTTCCGCTACAAGAAATGGATAGAACGAGGGGTCACGGGCTTAGGGTGAGGGGGGCTAGGTATAAGACAAATATTAGAGGGCAGTTTTTCACGCAAAGGGTAGTGGGGGTGTGGAATGCACTGCCGAGTAAGGTGGTGGAAGCAGGCACGCTAGGGTTGTTTAAGAGTCACTTAGACAGCCATATGAGCGGGCTACATATAGGGGGATATAGTAGGCCTTACTGAACATTGTAGGCTTGGGAATACATTTTGCCTCAGGAATGTTACAGTCTTTGCCTGTTTAATAATGAATTTTTTTGTCTCCACAGGCATTTAAGTCCAGCAAGGGGCATGCAGGCGGCAGGTTGTAGTGGGCTGCTCTTGGATGTTGCTTCGGGAGTTGCCTATTGCTTCATGTCGTTAGTGTGCTTAAACTGGACCATCTCGAGGGCAACATGACAGCTCAGAGACTATCTCTGTTGCTGTGCGGACACATGGATTTGGGCCTGTGTCTGTGGGAGTTTGCACGTTCTCCCCGTGGTTGCGTGGGTTTCCTCCGGGTGCTCCGGTTTCCTCCCACATCCCCCAAAGATGTGCTTTTAGGCTGATTGATTGGGTACTAAAATTGTCCCTAAATTGGACCTCCCTGATCCTCGCACGTTAGACGTAGACTAAAATCATGAATAGGTCACTGAGATAGTAGGACGGCGGCGCGGGCTCGTTGGGCCGAAGGGCCTGTTTCCCGTGCTGTGTGCTGTGTTGTGTTGTTGTTGTTGTTCATGCTGACTACTCCTAATCATAGAACATAGAACACTACAGCACAAACAGGCCCTTCGGCCCACGAGTTGCGCCAATCACATCTATACCTACCAAGCCATAGAACTATCTGTCACTTTCAAAGCCATTAGATCCCATATACTCATCCAGAAGTCTTTTAAAAGACCCCAGCGAGTTCGCCTCTACCACCACCAACGGCAGCCGATTCCACTCACTCACTACCCTCTGAGTGAAAAACTTACCCCTAACATCTCCTCTGTACTTGCTTCCCAGCAGCTTAAACCTATGTCCTCTCGTAGCGACCATTTCAGCCCTGTGAAATAGCCTCTGAGAGTCCACCCTATCTATTCCTCTCAACATTTTATAAACCTCTATCAGGTCACCTCTCACCCTTCGTCTCTCCAGGAAGAAGAGACCTAGCTCCCTCAACCTATCCTCATAAGGCATGCCTCCCAATCCAGGCAACATCCTTGTAAATCTCCTCTGCACCCTCTCAATAGCTTCCACATCCTTCCTGTAGTGAGGCGACCAGAACTGCGCACAGTACTCCAAGTGGGGCCTGACAAGGGTCCTATAAAGTTGCAGCATTACCTCCCGACTCCTAAACTCAATCCCTCGATTAATGAAGGCCAGTACACCATACGCCTTCTTGACCACATCCTCCACCTGTGAGGCCGATTTAAGAGTCCTATGGACCCGGACCCCAAGATCCTTCTGCTTTTCAACCCAGCTAAGACTCCTGCCCTTGATAGTGTACTCCTGCATCCCGCTAGTCCTGCCAAAACGGACCACTACACATTTATCCGCTTGAAGGTCACTGACTTCAAACACTGACTTTCCAAATGCCTGTATACCTTATCCCTCAGAATCCTCAGATAAGATAAATCCTCAGACTTACCCACCACAGATGTTAGGCTGACCGTTGTATAATTCCCAAGTTTTTCTTTGCATCCCTTAAATAAGGGCATAATATTTGCTACCCTCCAGTCTTCTGGTACCTCACCCATGGCTAATGATCTTATAAGTATCTCAGCTAGGGCTCCCACAATTTCTTCTCTAGTCTCAAAGAACAGTACAGCACAGGAAACAGGCCCTTCGGCCCTTCAAGCCTGCGCCGCTCATTGGTCCAACTAGACCATTCTTCTGTATCCCTCCATTCCCAGTCTGCTCGTGTGACTATCCAGGTTTGTCTTAAACGATCTCAGCGTGTCCGCCTCCACCACCCTGCTTGGCAGTGCATTCCAGGCCCCCACCACCCTTGTGTAAAATACGTCCCTCTGATATCTGAGTTAAACCTCGCTCCCCTCACCTCGAACCCGTGACCCCTCGTGTTCACCCTATCTATACCCCTCATAATTTTATATACCTCTATTAGTCTCCCCTCATTCTCCGTCTTTCCAGGGAGAACAACCCCACTTTACCCAAGCTCTCCTCATAGCTAAGACCCACCATACCAGGCAACATCCTAATAAACCTTCTCTGCACTCTCTCCAAAGCCTCCACGTCCTTCTGGTAGTGCGGTCTCACGCAGGGTTCTTAGATATACCTGGTCAGGGCCAGGAGATTTAGCCACCTTTATACATTTTAATACATCCATCACCTCCTCTACTGTAATGTGAACTGTCCCCAGTATATCACCACTAAGTTTCCCAGATTCCCATATCTTCATGTCTTTCTCCACGGTAAACACAGAGGAGAAATATTCATTGAGAACCTTGACCATGTCCTGCAGTTCCATACATATATGTTCACTTTGGTCATGAGAGTTTCTATTTTCTCTATAGTCCTTTTTCCTTTAATATGCTTAAAAAAATCCCTTCAGATTCCCCTTAATCCTCTCAGCCAAAGCTACCTCATGCCCTCTTTTTGCCGTCCTAATTTCCGTCTTGAGTATACTCCTGTATCCCCTGTACGTCTCCAGGGAATCCCCTGATTCCAGCTGTTGGTACCTGAGCCATGCCTCCTTCCTTTTCCTGGCCAAAACCTCAATGTTTTATTATCCAGGGTCGCCTACTCGTGCCAGCTTTGCCCTTCACCCTAACAGGTCCTTGTTTTTTCTTCCATGAGATGGGATTTGATTTGATTTGATTTATTATTGTCACATATGTTAGTGTACAGTGAAAAGAATTGTTTCTTGCCTGCTATACAGGCAAAATATGCTGTTTATACAGAAGGAAATGAGAGTACAGAATGTAGTGTTACAGTCATAGCTAGGGTGTAGAGAAACATCAATTTAATGCAAGGTAAGTCCATTCAAAAGTCTAAATGCAGCAGAGAAGCAGCTGTTCTTAAGATGGTTGGTACGTGACCTCAGACTTTTGTATCCTTTTCCCAAAGGAAGAAGGTGGAAGAGAGAATGTCGGGGGTGCATGGGGTTCATAATTATGCTGGCTGCTTTGCCATGGCAATGGGAATTGTAGACAGAATCAGTGGATAAGAGGCTGGTTTGCGTTATTGATTGGGCTACATTTATGACCTTTTGTAGATTCTTGCAGTTTTGGACAGAGCAGGAGTCATACCAAGCTGTGATAGAACCAGAAAGAATGCTTTCTGTGGTGCATCTGTAAAAGTTGGTGAGAGTCGTAGCTGACATGCCAAATTTCCTTAGTCTTTTGCTAAAGTAGAGGCGTTGGTGGGTTTTCTTAACTACACTGTCAGCATGGGGGGATCAGGACAGGTTGTTGGTGATCTGGATACCCAAAAACTTGAAGCTCTCGACCCTTTCTACTTCATCCCCATTGATGTAGACAGGGGCACGTTCTCCTTTACGCTTCCTGAAGTCGATGATAATCTCTTACATTTTGTTGACGTTGAGGGAATGATTATTGTTGCTGCACCAGTTCACCAGATTCTGTATTTCATTCCTGTACTCTGTCTCGTCATTGTTTGAGATCTGACCCACTGCGGTGGTGTCATCAGCAAACTTGAAAATCGAATTGGAGGGGAATTTGATCACAGTTATATAAGTATATTTGGGGGCTAAGAACACAGCCCTGTGGTGCACCAGTGTTGGAGATGGTCGTGGAGAAGGTGTTGTTACCTATCCTTACTGATTGTGGTCTGTGAGTTAGGAAGTTTAGGATTCAGCTGCAGAGAGGTGTTGAGGCCCAACACATGGAGTTTGGAGATGAGTTTCCTGGGAACAATAATGTTGAAGGCTGAGCTGTAATCAATAAATAGGAATCTGGCATAGGTGTCCTCATTATACAAAGAACAAGCAAAGAACAAAATCAGCCCAGGAAACAGGCCCTTCGGCCCAACGAGCCCGCGCCGCCATCTCTACACCACCAGTCCCCCTCTCCACCCACGACCCCTGTCTAATGTTTTATGGCCATCCAGATTGAGGGAAACTAATTTAGGGACAATTTATTCCTGCCAATCAGCCTAACAGCACATCTTTGGGGTGTGGGAGGAAACCGGAGCACCCAGAGAAAACCCATGCAAGCACGGGGAGAATGCGCAAACTCCCACAGACACCGGCCCAAATCCATGTGTCTGCACAGCAATCAGTGATAGTCACTGATCTGTCGTCTTGCCCAGTATCTGGTCCAGTTTAGGCACACACTAATGACATGGAGCACTAGGCCAATCTCAAACAACCAAGAGCAGCCCCAGTACGACCCATCGCGTGTATGCCCCTCGTTGGACACAAGGCAGACCGACTTAAAACCTGTGAATGAAAAGAGAAGAAACAACATTGTTATTGTACCATATCCATTTGCCTTACCAGGGATGCCCCAATGCTAATGACCCTTATTTAAACAATCTCCGATATCCACCCATCTCCAACCCACTCAGGTGCCTGTCTAAGTTACTCTTCAATGACTCTAGCGTGTTTGCCTCCACGACCTTACTTGGCAGAGCATTCCATACCCCCACTACCCTCTGTGTGAAAAACCTCCCTCTAATATCTGTGTTATACCTCTCCCCCCTCACCTTAAGTCCATGGCCCCTTGTCCTGTGTGTCTCTATCACAGGAAATAGCTTACCTCTGTTTACTCTATCTATACCCTTCATAATCTTATATTCCTCTATTAGATCCCCCCTCAGTCACCGTCTTTCAAGGGAAAAAAGCCCCAATTTATTCAATCTTTCCTCATACCCCAGTCCTTCCATACCAGGCAACATCCTGGTAAACCTCCTCTGCACTCTCTCCAGAGTCTCCACGTCCTTCCGGTAGTGAGGCGACCAGAACTGGACGCAGTACTCTAAATGCAGCCTAACCAACGTTCTGTACAACTACAACTTTAGACTCCAGCTCTTATATTCTATACCCCTTCCTATAAAGGCTAACATACCATAGGCTTTCTTCACCACACTCTTCACTTGCACTGCCACCTTCAAAGACTTGTGCACTTGCACCCCCAGGTCTCGTTGCGATTCTATACTCCTTATGGGCTTACCCTTTATCATATAACTCCCCCCTACATTATTCTGGCCAAAATGCACCACCTCACATTTATCCGGATTAAACTCCATTTGCCATGTATCTGCCCAATACACCAGCCTATCAATATCCCGCTGTATTGCCAGACACTGCTCCTCACTGCCCGCCAATCCAGCCATCTTGGTGTCATCAGCAAATTTGCTGATCACACCACCTACTCCCTCTTCCAAATCATTTATATACACTACAAAGAGAAGAGGTCCCAGTACCGAGCCCTGCGGCACACCACTAGTGACAGACCTCCAGCTAAAAAAGGACCCCTCCACTACTACTCTCTGACTCCTCTTTGCAAGCCAGTTCTCTACCCATCTAGATACCTGACCACATATCCCTTGAGCTTTAATCTTCTGTACCAACCTACCATGAGGGACTTTGTCAAATGCCTTACTGAAATCCATATAGACGACATCAACGGCTCGTCCTTCGTCGACCATTTTTGTCACCTCCTCAAAGGATTCTACCAGATTGGTAAGGCAAGACTTCCCCTTTACAAAGCCATGCTGCGTATCTTTAATCAGCTCGCAATGCTCTAAGTGCTCATACATCCTATCCCTAACAATCCTCTCCATCAACTTGCCTACCACTGACGTTAAACTCACCGGCCTATAGTTACTCGGGTTATCCCTCCTACTCTTTTTAAACAACGGTACCACGTGCGCTATCCTCCAGTCCTCTGGGACCTCACCTGTGTCCAAAGAAGAGACAAAGATTTGCGTCAGAGGCCCAGCAATCTCATCTCTCGCCTCCCTAAGCAGCCTAGGATAAATGCCATCGGGCCCCGGAGATTTATCGGTTTTAATGCTACCTAAAAGCCCTAATACTTCTTCCCTCGTAATTGATAGACCTTTCAATTGGTCTACCGCTCCCTCGATGACCGTACCAGACATCAAGCCCCTCTCCTTCGTGAATACCGACGCAAAGTATTCATTCAGGATCTCCCCCATTGCCTCTGCCTCTAAGCACAATTCCCCACGTCTGTCCCTGAGAGGACCGATTTTACCCCTAGCCACCCTTTTGCTCTTAAGATAGGAGTAAAATGCCTTTGGATTCTCCTTAATCCTACCTGCCAAAGCCATCTCATGCCCCCTCTTTGCTCTCCTTACTCCCCTTTTGAGATCCCTCCTACTCTCTCTGTATTCCTCCAACGGTCTCTCCATTCCCAGCTGCTTAGATCTGACATACACCTCTCTTTTCTTCCTAACCAGGTCTTCTATATCTCTAGTAATCCACGGTTCCCTAATCCTACCTTTCCCATCCTTCCTCCTAACCGGCACATGCCTTTCCTGCGCCCATTGCAGTTTTCCCTTGAAAGACTCCCACATGCCTAACGTGGTCTTGCCTTCCAACAGCCTATCCCAGTCTGTATCCCTAAGCTCCTGCCTAATCCGGCTGTATCTAGCCTTTCCCCAATTTAGCACCCTCCCCTTAGGAGAGCTCTCATCTTTTTCCATTCGTATCCTAAAGTAGACAGAGTTGTGGTCACTGTTAGCCACATGTTCACCTATCGCAACCTCAACCACCTGACCCGGCTCATTGCCCAGAACTAAATCCAGTATCGCCCCCTCTCTAGTCAGGCTATCTACATACTGTTGCAAGGATCCTTCCAATACACATCTTACGAATTCCTCCCCGTCCGAACCCCCAGCTCTAGGCACCTTCCAATCCACCCCAGGGAGATTCAAATCTCTCACTGCAACAACCCTACATATGTCCAAAATGTCTCTACATATACCCTCTTCCACTGCCCGTGGGCTATCAGGCGGCCTATAGTACACTCCTAGCATAGTAATGGCCCCCTTCCTATTCCTCAACTCCACTCACAGAGACTCAATTCCCAACCCCTC
Organism: Carcharhinus amblyrhynchos; assembly: GCF_965287045.1. Taxonomy (NCBI): domain Eukaryota; kingdom Metazoa; phylum Chordata; class Chondrichthyes; order Carcharhiniformes; family Carcharhinidae; genus Carcharhinus; species Carcharhinus amblyrhynchos. The sequence continues at coordinate 126,827,905 of NC_137330.1, forward strand.
CATGTTATCCTCCCTCTGCACCGCTGTGATCTGCTCCCTAACTAAGACCGCCACTCCCCCTCCTCTTTTCAACCCTCCCCTATCACGCCTAAAACACTTATACCCTGGAATATTTAGTTGCCAGTCCTGCCCCTCCTTTAACCACGTCTCTGTCACTGCCACCACATCTAAATTCCTTGCGAACATCAAGGCCTTAAGTTCATCCGTCTTTCCCGTCACACTCCTCGCATTAACACAGATGCACTGAAGACCCTCAGGCCCACTCGGATCCTCCTTCTCCTGGGAGATTTTCTGATCATCTAGACTTTCCTTCCCTCTGAGGCTTTCCGGTCTTCCCCTCGTGCCCTTTCCTCCTCAGTCGGTGCCTTACCCCTGATATCTTGAGAGACTACCCCTGGGGTAGCCTTTGGACCATTACTCCTCTTCTTTTTCCCCTTCCTAACTGTAACCACCCCCCCCCGCCAGGCTCTGGGATCCCCTCTTGAATCTGGTATTCATTAATGCCTCATTCTCCCTGACTAAAAATAAACCCTCCAGCCTCAACTCCAGTTGCCTAACCCGAGCCCTCAAACGCTGCAACTCCAGACACTTGGTGCAGATGTGGACTCTCCGGAGATGCTGTGTCTCCAGGAACTCCCACATATTGCACCTTACACAGCTGACACGCCTCCCCATGGTCCCTGCCATTTAATTGACCACCCTTAAACTTATGGACACAAATGGAAAAATTTGACCAGTAACTCACCTTGCCTAAGCCTGCCTCGCCTAAGCCCTGTGAGCCAAAGCCCTTGCAGCACTCACTCAGCACCCGCTTCACTCCGCTTCCTGCTCCCGACGCTGCCCGCTGTCTACTGCGGCCTTGTTTTTGTACTCCCGCGCTCCCTTCCCAACTGCCCTTGCGCCTAGGTCCTGCTACGGAAAGCGCAAACTGCAAAAAAAAACCCTGCGAACCGGCAATGCAATTGAAAACAATCAGTACACTCACAGTTTCGACTCACCAGCCACCAGTACACTGCTCCAGAGAACAATGAGACTGATCCTTGGGTGGGTACCTGTTTTGTACTCCCGCGCTCCCTTCCCAACTGCTCTTGCGCCTAGGTCCTGCTACGGAAAGCGCAAACTGCAAAAAAAACCCCGCAAACCGGCAATGCAATTGAAAACAATCAGTACACATTATCTAGGTGTTCCAGGATTGAGAAATGGCATTTGCTGTGAACCTGTTGCAGCGATAGGCAAACTGTAGTGGATCCAGGTAGTCCGGGACTTGTGCCACAACTAACCTTTCAAAGCATTTCATAATGATGGATGTCAGAGCCATCGGCTGATAGTCATTAAAGCATACTACTTGGTTTTTCTTAGGTACCAGGATGATGGGTGTCTTCTTGAAGCAGATAGGGACCTCAGATTGTTGTAAAGACAGGTTGAAGATGTCTGCGAATATCTCCACCAGCTGATCCGTGCAGGATTTGAGTGCATGTCTGGATACCCCATCCGGGCCAGTTACTTTCTGTGGGTTGACCTTTGAGAAAGCCACTCTGTCATCTGCAATGGTGACCCCCCCAGATACAGTTTCATCCAGGGCTTCCAGGGTGGAGGGCATGCTCTCGCTGACCTCTTGCTCAAAACAGGTATAGAATGCATTGAGCTCATCAGGGAGGGGTGCATTGGAGCTGGCGATTTTACATGCCTTCATCTTGTAACCTATTATGTCTTGCAGACCTTGCCTAGTAGGCAGGGGTCAGTGTAGCTAGCCAGGGATTCTAGCTTGGTCTAGTATTGCTTTCTGGCATCTTTGATGGCTCTCCTTAGACCTGGATTTCAGCAAGTAGTGGATATCCCTGTTCATCCATGGTTTCCAGTTGGGGAACACATGGATTTGTTTCTTTGGCACACAGTCTTCTACACACTTACTAATGAAGTCAGTTCTTTAGTGAGGTGTTGCTGGCTGGGCCAGCATTTTTTGCCCATCCTTAATTGCCCTTGAACTGAGTGGTTTGTTGGATCTTTACAGAGTCAGTCATGTTGCTGTGGATCTGGAGTCACTCATAGGACAGACCAATGATGTTGGATATCCTTCCCTAAAAGGGATTAATTAACCAGCTCTAAGTTTACAACAATCAGGAGAGGGACTTGTTGTCTGGAAGTGTCATGGAGGGAATCGTCGACTCGTTGGAGAAAATCTCCATTTCAAGGGAGGAAGTGTTAGGGTTTTTAGGTAATATTAAAACTGATAAATCTCCGGGGTCTGATGGTATCTATACTAGGCTGCTCAGGGAGAAGAGAGATGAAATTGCTGGGCCTCTGACGCAGATCTTTGTCTCTTCTTTGGACACAGGTGAGGTCCCAGAGGATTGGAGGATAGCGAATGTGGTACTGTTGTTTAAAAAGGGTAGTGGGGAAAACCCGGGTAATTATAGGCCAGTGAACATAAGAACATAAGAACATAAGAAATAGGAGCAGGAGTAGGCCATCTAGCCCCTCGAGTCTGCCCCGCCATTCAATAAGATCATGGTTGATCTGACGTGTGAGAAACACAGCTCACAGTTAAACAATTTAGTCAAGTCAAGTTCTGAAGGAGCAAGATTTTATTTGTCGTTCTTGCAAGACCGGGTGTCTAGTCAAAATAGGCACACCTTACATAGATTTGCAGCACATTTTATACTGTTTTTCAAACATTGTGATGGCTTGTATTGTGTTATTCCCCCTTATTTGGCTGTTAACCTTGTTAACTTTAAACACTGTAAATGGCTTGTATTGTGTCATTCCTTCAATTAACACTCTCTCAACTCCCATTTTGCGCTTAATCTCATCACTGCGGTTATCTGTTTCGTGTAACCTAGTTAACTGTCTGTCATGTGCCTCCCCCTTTCTGTATGCTGCTGAACTCGTCCATCACTGCTGATTGTACTGTTAGCTCTTGCAGCCTTAAAAATTACACTACTTCTCACAATCCCCCCTTTTCTTTTTACTGTCTGTAATTTTTCACTAGCATCCCTTTTTCCAGGTTTAGTCCAGATATGCGCGAGTAGGTTGTTCCAGTTTGGCTAACATACTATTCACTTGCTCGTCCCAATCTTATATAATTTATCCAATCTACGTTCTTATTTATTGTTACCCACCAAAACAAGGATTCAAACCCAGCTGTAATCTGATTTCGAGCTTTAAATTCATCTGGAACTCCCCGAGGCACTCCTATGGGATCCTGATATATCTTTTCATCAAAAGAAATTCCTATCACTGATCTCTTGTTTTTCCTGATCCTTTTGATTTTTCAAATGCCAGGGTAAATGGTATAGCCAATTGGACAATTGCACATGTACCTTTCCACTGAGGGGGTAGAGTTGGCCTCAGTACCCTTCCTCCACAATACCACCATATATCTGCTCTGGGGATTTTCAATGATGAATAGTTCCCTCCCATTCCGTTCTCTGTAATGCTCCTGACCTCTGAGCATGATTCTAACTCCCCCATATTATGAGTTAACTCTGCCCTTTGTCGGTTCATACATGAAGTGTGATTCACAACGGCAGTGAGAAACTGAGGGGGAGTTTTTAAGTTCTTTGCTTCCACAGGAGGGAACATCAGGGATAGGGATGTGCAGTTCGGGTTGCCCCATGCTTCCTTTTCTTGATACAGGGCTAACATGCACTCCATACCTCTTCTGTCGCGTTTCCATCCCAGAGGGAAGGGTACTATTTGGGCCACTGGCTTCCCAGACGCACAGGCATAGCAATTGCTTTTATTTAAGCTTTTTACAGTGTATTTGACCCATTCTACCCAGGCATTAGTCTCCTCATACCCAGTCTCTATTTCAAGGATTTGTTTTAGGTTGTTTACTTCGACCACTCTTACTGCCCTTGGGTCGTTTTGGGGAACCTTATCATTCTAGTCAGGTGTTTTCAAATTTTTATCTACATAGATTCGGAAACAATATTTCAATTTGCTATCTTTTCCTCCCTCCTTTACCCTAATTCCAAATACTGCCTGGTGCAATTGTTGGTCCCTGGTCCAGTTACCTGTAAAGAAGGGCCCACCAGCTATGGAGTACCGGGAGAGGTTCTTAGGATCTAAGACTGGACTGCTTATTTTTTTTTTCAGTCCATTTGGTCCCTATAAGATTGTATTCCTTATCTAGGCATTCTGATCTTGGCTGCATATGTTTCTGATGAAGGGATATTCTGGAAGGGAGTTTACCCCAAGGATCCTTTCCGTCGGCATAAAATTGTAAGGATTCTACCGAATATTTTTGCTGGCTCACCAGATCCCCACATATTACCAAAGAACACAGGTCTGTCTCTACTACCTGTGTTGTAGTGAGATCCAGAACCGTAACTGAGCTCATAGTGTTTCCCTTGTCCTCTTCTAACTTATCTGAATTATATCCCATACTTGTAAGTACTCTCTTGGACAAGAGGAAGGAAAGCATTATCCAGGTTACCCCTTCCATTCTATCCCTTTCTCGTTACCTTTTAGGAGAGAACTTAATTCAAAACAGTTCCTTTCCCGCGCTCACGCCGCAACTAAAAATTGATTATTTGGAGTCTTTTAAATTTCAGCTTCAAAGGTTCTTCAGTCAGTTTGACCATCCACGTGTTGGAATTATCTGGAGGTTTTACCAGTCCCTTGATTATAGTATGATGTGTCCACCCCTTTTCAGCAGTCCTGATTACTGTCTCAGTTGTTAGGAGTGCTTGATATGGTTCCTCCCATTCCGGTTGCAGCTTAGTTTCTTTCCATGACTTTACCAGGACCCGATCTCCTGGTTGAATTGTATGTACCGTGAAGTCGAGGGCTGGAGTCTGCGACAATAATCCTTGTTTCCTAAGGGAAGATATCGAGGAGGACAGGCCCAGTATATATTTCTTTACAAATTGATCATTCATTTCAGGAACCGGTAACTCCCCGACTGCCCCCATATAAGGTAGTCCAAATAGCATTTCATAGGGGGATAAACCCAAATCCTTTCGAGGAGCTGTACAAATACGCAAAAGTGCTTTTGGTAAGCACTTAGTCCAAGGGAGTTTCGTTTCTATTATCAGCTTAGATCCTCTGTCCACTTTAAAACATTAGGTTCTTCTTCTAACAGTTTCAAATATAGTTGTTTAGTTTTCTGTGCGTACCCTTTGATCCACAATCTACAGTATCCTACTAATCCCAAGAACCTCCTAAGTTCCTTTTTAGTCCATAGTATATTTAGATCTAGGATTCCTTGTATTCTTTCTGGATCTATTCTTCTCCTTCCCTCACTGATTAGGTGTCCAAGGTATTTCCCCACCTTTTCTACTTCCTCGTTCCTTCCTTTCAACATACTGATACCCTCGTGTCTTTCCCTCAGTTATTGGTTCCACCCTCTTCCTCACAATCTCATCTACGGCCGCTACCATTATCTTTGCCTTCTGTTTCTCTGTCTCATCTCAGTCAGCTCCTCTTTTTTTTCCCTTTTCTATAAAGATTGGATTCAATCCACGGGGCATTAGGGAAATAAGGGCCTGCATCCTAATTGGTTGTGGGTTTAGGGTTGCTTCTTTTGCTATTTCATTGGTTAGCCTGTCCACGGGCATCTCCTTGATCCTTTGGAATATTAAATGTCCCAAATATAACACCTGTGCTTATCGTCTACTATAAAGAAAAACTTATCCTGTGAGTTCAAGTTCAAAGCTATATCTAATACTATAAATACTTCCTGGGACAATGATAATACCAAAATTTGGCCTTTGAACTCCAGGGCTGGAGTTTTCCCAGTGACACTAGGATCTGATGTCTTTCCCTGGTGTGAAGTATTTAAATTGGTCAATGGATTATTCACTGTTCCTTTCCTCGTTACCGGAGCAAGGTTAAAGACCTTCTCCTCAGTATTAAAGTCACCCCCAGGCGCTGTGAGTTTCATGGTCATACTGCCGGGGTAGGGAGGTGATGTCCCTCTGCAGTAGTCTTCTAACACTTGGTTTTGTTTCTCCAGTTCCCTTACTCTGAATTCTAATTCCTTAATCTTTTTTATCCCCACTCCACTTCTTAGTGGAAGTGACTACTTGTTCAATTAGTCCAGCTAACTGATGTATTAACAATACTGCTATTTTCTTTGTTTGGTTTCTCTTTTCTAACTCTCTAATCTGTGATTCTGACGTTTTAATTTTCTCCTTGTCGTCAGCCCAATATTTTTTTACCCAAGACTGAGATGTGTTCAATTAATCTGGTTTAAACCTGTTCAATTAATTCAAACTAAGAGAATTCCAATTTTCTTAGTTCTGTCCTTTTTTTTTCAATCATTTCCATTGTTGATCTAGTGGGTGAAATGGATCCCACCCCTAGGTCGCTCTTATCACAGTCCGGTGATACCTATCAGGGGTGATCAGTCCCCTCCGTACCACCGCTTACACTCGTGAGCTTACACCTTTAAGCTCACACTATTAAGCCGGCTTTCTTTCTTACTCACGTCTGAACATCACATCCCAGGCATCCTTCTCTAGCCTTTACACCCACTTCAAACTCCTGAGCTTTGCGTAGGGGGGCTACCCCTCTTAACAACTGGTCTAGGGCTAGGTGTAAAGACAGATGCCTCCTTGTCTGTACGTGCTCAGCTCAGACCTCTCACACACACTCACACTTTTTCATCACAGATGAGCACCTACTGTACTTTGATTCACTCCCTTAAATTTGGTAATCTGTTCCGGAGCTCCAGTTGTGGCCATTCAACCGGACCCGTAAACAGATCCCAGGTTTCAGCACCAATCCTTGTAGGTAAAGATACCTCTGAGACTAATTGTGAGTCAAAGTACAGCAGTTTAATTAACTAAAGCCTGATTCAGAAAATCCAAAATAAGATTTATTTTTATCACCATTAAATATCCTCACTAAATCAAGACCCTTGCACCTTCTTACAATTCTGGTACAATAAAACAAAACATCACTTGGAGCACAGATGCACGAAGAAATACTGAAAGCATTCTAATGTGCAATCTACATGTTTAATTATTTCTACAGCTCTGCCTTTGTAACCAACACAGGCAAGTACAAAATCAAATCTACTATGTGCCTAAATGGTTATCTCTCCTCACAACTTTAAGATGCAATATAATGCCACCTTTCCCACTTGGCAGAATTCAAATCTCTGTCCGATCCCTACATAATTTAGTAAACTTAAAAACTTAAAGCAATTCACTTTGATTGGCTATATCTATTACATCACATGAGGGTCTCAATTACACAGTTACACCCTCTCTCTCTCTCTCTCTCTCTCTGTACCATATAGAGTCAGCCTGCTTGTCTCTTTTTAACCCTTTACTGATGGGAGCTCACTGGCCTCTAATAAATTTGACCATGTTTGATTCGGGTGCCTCATGTCGTGACAAATCCCTTTCTCTCTCAAACAGTCATATAGTCATGCACAATTCCAAATACATAACCACTATTAGCGTTCTCCCCGCACCTCAGTAAAAGCCCATGTCAGGGTTCCCAGTTCCACTGACATACTTCTCTCTACCTCTTTCTGCTCAGACCAATTGTAGGTCCATCCCATTCATGCTGATCCATCTATATACTTCGTGACCCATCCACAAACTCCAGTGCCTCTAGGGGCACCTCCCTTATTCGACTTTCCTCTGCTCCCTCATCACATAACCTCCCCCGCAGCCCCTAAATTAACATTATCCAGCAACTTGCATGATCAATTCCTTCCTGGGACGCCGGCTGCTTCTGTCTCACATATTTATTAAGAATCTGACAAACCCAATCCTCAACCGAACCGTACTTTGGCCAGAAGACGGACGGACTCCTGATTGGTTCCTTCACCCAAACAAAACACAATATTTCATCATTGTCGTCTTGTTTTTATCCCTAGTACTAGTGCCCAAACCTTCCAACATCCTTCCCAACGGACTTTCTGGAGGGATGTTCCCTGGGGCCCCACCCTTCTTCCAACATCCGTCCCAAAGGACTTTCTGGAGGGATGTTCCCTGGGGCCCCACCCTTTCTCCGCGGATTCCCAGCACCTTTCCCGGGGGACTTTGTCCTACTACCCCCACTTCCCATGGTTTACCTACCATGACCCGGTCGCCAAGGCAATACTTAAAAGTCACTTTTCTTACCTTGGTCTGTGCGCAGCGTTGCCCGACCACACGACGGTGCCTATCGTTTCCCACTTACTCGTTCAGAACAACTTTCCTAGGATTCTCAACAGTCAGTGGCAGAGAAGTCCACCGATGAACACCTGGGACCATTCAATTTGGAACGGGACGCGTCTTCCCAGTTGTCACCGGCAACCTCCCTACCAGGGATGTTAGGATCCCGGACGAGCCCCCAATTGTGAGAAACACAGCTCACAGTTAAACAATTTAGTCAAGTTCTGAAGGAGCAAGATTTTATTTGTCGTTCTTGCAAGACCGGGTGTCTAGTCAAAATAGGCACACCTTACATAGATTTGCAGCACATTTTATACTGTTTTTCAAACATTGTGATGGCTTGTATTGTGTTATTCCCCCTTATTTGGCTGTTAACCTTGTTAACTTTAAACACTGTAAATGGCTTGTATTGTGTCATTCCTTCAATTAACACTCTCTCAACTCCCATTTTGCGCTTAATCTCATCACTGCGGTTATCTGTTTCGTGTAACCTAGTTAACTGTCTGTCATGTGCCTCCCCCTTTCTGTATGCTGCTGAACTCGTCCATCACTGCTGATTGTACTGTTAGCTCTTGCAGCCTTAAAAATTACACTACTTCTCACAGACGTGGCTCAGTTCCACATTCCCACCCTTTCCCCATAACCCTTAATCCCCTCTCTTATCAAAAACCCATCAACCCGCGTCTTAAAAATATTTAGCGAGGCAGCCTCCACCACTTCAACGGGCAGAGAATTCCAGAGATTCACCACCCTTTGAGTGAAGAAGTTCCTCCTCAACTCCGTTCTAAACCGCCCCCGCTTTATCTTGAGGCTGTGCCCTCTAGTCCTACTGTCCTTTCTGAGCGGGAAGAGCCTCTCCACCTCTATCCTATCCATCCCATTCATCATCTTATATGTCTCAATGAGATCTCCCCTCATTCTTCTAAACTCTAACGAGTACAAGCCTAGTTTATTCAGCCTCTCCTAATAGTTCAACTCCCTCAACTCCAGTATCAGCCTAGTAAACCTCCTCTGCACTCCCTCCAAGGCCAAAATATCCTTGCGTAAGTGCGGCGACCAAACCTGCACACAGTACTCCAGCTGCGGCCTCACCAGTGCACTATACAGCTGCAGCAAGACCTCCCTACTTTTATATTCAATCCCCCTCGCTATGAAGGCCAGCAACTCATTTGCCTTCCTGACCACCTGCTGCACCTGCAGGCTGGGTTTTTGCAACTCATGCACAAGGGCCCCGAGCTCCCTCTGCACCGTAGCATGCTGCAGTTTCTCGCCATGTAAGTAATAGTCCTTCTTACCATTATTCCTACCAAAGTTGACAACCTCACATTTGCCAACATTAAATTCCATTTGCCAGTTCCTGGCCCATTCGCCCAGCCTATCTAGATCCTTCTGCAGACTCTCCACACCCTCCGCACAATTTGCTGTTCCACCAATCTTGGTGTCATCAGCAAATTTCGACACCATACACTCGGTTCCCTCCTCCAGATCATCTATATAAATGGTGAATAGCTGAGGCCCCAGTACCGACCCCTGGGGCACTCCACTAGTCACCAATCTGAATAGTGCCCATTGACCCCCACTCTCTGCCTCCTATCTGACAGCCAATCGTCTATCCACGCTAACACCCTACCCCCAACTCCATGCCCCCTGACCTTCTGTAATACCCTCTTGTGAAGCACCTTGTCAAACGCCTTCTGAAAATCAAGAAACACCACATCCACCGGCTCTCCTCTATCCACCGCCCTAGACACATCCTCATAGAACTCCAATAAATTCGTCAGACACGACTTCCCCTTAACGAAACCGTGCTCCATCTGCTCTATCAAACAATTCTCCTCAAGATGCCTCGCTATTTTCTCCTTGATCACGGATTCTAACATTTTTCCTACAACAGATGTTAAACTAACCGGCCTATAATTCCCCGCCTTTTGCCTGCCACCCTTCTTAAACAACGGCGTAACATTAGCTGTTTTCCACTCTTCTGGCACTTCCCTGGAATCCAGTGACGTTTGGGAAATAATCACCAAGGCATCCACTATCGCCTCCGCCATTTCTTTCAGAACCCTCGGATGCATTCCATCGGGTCCTGGGGACTTGTCCACAATCAGTCCCTCCAGTCTGTCGAGCACCGCCTCTCTAGTAACAATAATGTCATTCAGGCCCTCCACTCCTACCATCTTTCCATCGCTAACACCCGGCAAATTATTCACGTCCTCCTCCGTGAAGACCGAAACAAAAAAGTTATTCAGGGCCTCAGCTATTTCCCCATCCCTTACCACTAAGTCCTCCTTCTCATCCTCTAAGGGTCCAACGTTCACCCTCGCCAGCCTCTTCCTTTTTATGACATCAGTGGTAGGGAAGTTGTTAGAGAGGATTCTTAGAGATAGGATGTATAATCATTTAGAACATAGCAATCTGATTAGTGACAGGCAACATGGCTTTGTAAAGGGGAGGTCATGCCTTATGAATCTGGTAGAATTTTTTGAGGAGTTTGACGAAGGACGAGCCGTGGATGTTTTCTACATGGATTTCAGTAAGGCATTTGACAAAGTCCCTCATGGTGGGTTGATGAAAAAGGTTAAGGCTCATGAGATACAAGGACAGGTGGCTAGATGTATTGACAACTGGCTTAGCAACAGGAGACAGAGGGTAGCAGTGGAAGGGTCCTTTTCTAGCTGGAGGTCTGTGACCAGTAGTTTGCCGCAGGACTCCGTACTGGGACCTCTGCTATTTGTAATATATATAAGTGATTTGGAAGAGGGAGTAAGTAGTGTGATCAGCAAGTTTGCAGATGACACAAAGATAGCTGGACTTGCTGATAGTGATGAACATTGTCGGACAATACAGCAGGATATAGATAGGCTGGTAAATTGGGCAGAGAAATGGCAGACGGAATTTAATCCTGATAAATGCGAGGTGATGCATTTTGGAAGAAATAATGTAGGGGGAAGTTATCCAATAAATGGTAGGACTATTAAGAGTATAGAAACGCAGAGGGACCTAAGTGTGCAAGTTCACAAGTCCTTGAAGGTGGCAGTACAGGTGGAGAAGGTAGCAAAGAATGCATATTGTATGCTTGCCTTTAAAGCAAGGGGTATAGAGTATAAAAGCTGGAGTCTAATGTTGCAGTTGTATAGAACGTTGGTTAGGCCACATTTGGAGTACTGCATCCAGTTCTGGTCGCCACACGACCGGAAGGATGTGGACACCCTGGAGAGAGTGCAGAGGAGGCTTAACAGGATGCTGCCTGATATGGAAGGTCTTAGCTATGAGGAAAGATTGGGCAAATTGGGGCTGTTCTCCCTGGAAAGATGGAGAATGAGGGGAGATCTAATAGAGGTGTATAAAATTATGAAGGGTAGAGTAAACAGTGGGAAGCTTTTTCCCAGGTTGGATACGAAAATCACAAGGGGTCATGGGCTTAGGGTTAGGGGGGCGAGGTATAATTCAGATGTTAGAGGGAAGTTTTTCGCACAAAGGGTGGTGGGGGCTTGGAATGCACTGCCATGTAGGGTGGTGGAGGCAGGCATGCTAGATTTGTTTAAGGCTTACCTAGATAGGCACATGAGCAGACTGGAGATGGAGGGATACAAAAGAATGTTCTAGTTAAGGATCAAGAGCCTCAGGACATTCCTGGGAATCAATAGGTTCCTATGGGCCGTCCAACATATTTTATGGCTCACCTGCCTCTTACGTTGGAGCTATTGGGGATCTTCCGTGAATGTCTGTATAGGCTGTGTATGTTTATTGATGTCTCTTTTTTTTACATCCACAGGTGATTCGGTCCGCTTTGTTGGCCAACAAGGGGCATACACGCAATGGGTCATGCGAGAGCTGCTCTTGGATGTTGCTTCAAGAGTTGCCTAGTGCTTCACATTGTTAGTGTACGCTTAAACTGGACCAACTGACGGGCAACACGACAGCTCAGTGACCATCACTGTTTGCTGTGCAGTTACAGGGACCCGGGTCGGATCTCTGATTTGGGCCGGTGTCTGTGGGAGTTTGCACATTCTCCCCGTGCTTGCGTGGGTTTTCTCCGGGTGCTCCAGTTTCCTCCCACACCCCAAAAACGTGCTTTTAGGCTGATTGGTGTTAATAAATTGTCCCTAAATTAGACCTCCCTTAATCTGGCGCACATATAATTCTCTAAATTTGCACCCCTTTATTGTAGAGTCCAAGAGGCGTAGACAAAAGTCATAGGTAGAAGAAGGATTGGAATGAGGCATTCACTGAGTGTTAAAATGGGCGGCGTGGGCTTGTAGAGCCGAAGGGTCTGTTTCCTGTGCTGTGTTGTTCTTTGTTCAGTGATTGTTTCACCATTACTGAGACTAGCTTCATACTCAAGAATTTTATTAACTGGATTTAAATTCGTCCACCTGCCCTGGTAGGCTTTTGTACCCATATTCACAGAAAATTCCTCTGGGTCTCTGGGTTACTGGTCCAGTGACATTACCACAATGCCACCAGCTCCTTCTCCTGATTTGATTTGCTTTATTATTGTCACATGTATTACTATTATTTCTTGTGCACTATACAGACACAACATACTGTACAAATTGAAAGAAAGGAGAGAGTGCAGAATGTAGTGTTACAGTCATAGCTAAGGTGCAGAGGAAGATCAACTTAATGCAAGATAGGTCTATTCCCTGATGGCAGCAGGGAGAAAGCTATTTTTGAGTCAGTTGGCATGTGATCTCAGACTTTTGTATCTTTTTCCTGACAGAAGAAGGTGGAAGAGAGTACGTCTGGTATGTGTGGGGTCATTGATTATGCTGGCTGCTTTTCTGAGGCAGCAGGAAGTGTCGACAGTATCAATGGATTGGAGGCTGGTTTGAGTGATGGACTGGACTTTGTTCATGACATTTTGTAGTTTCTTGTGGTCTTAGACAGAACAAGAGCTATACCAAGCTATGTTGCATTCAGGATCGGGAGATTGGGGCTGGCCCATTGGGGGTCCGGTAGGATTGGAAGATTGGGCTAGCCAGATGGGGTCGGGTGATTGGGGCTCTCAAGATAGGGTTTGGGAGATTGGAGCTGGCTGGGAGAGGTCTGGGAGGCCAGTAATTGGGAGATGGGGGTGGGGGGAGGGGTGGGGGGTGGTAGAGTCAGAAGGCCAGAAATTGGGCTGGCCAGTGAAAGGGAGGACAGCAATGCTGGGCCATTGCACATGTGCAGGTCACCGCTGACAAATCAGTGCAAGTGCAGCAGCCCATCCAGCTCTTTGCTGCTGGCCTTTCAGGCAGGAAGAAACTCCACCCATAGATTTCCAGAATGAATCATATTAGGCATTCTGGGATGCATTGAGTGTTGGAGATTCATTCTGGAAACCACACTACAAATTCCCATTTTCCTTCATGTTTGGGACTTTGAATTTTTTTTGGGAGAATCCCAGCCCAGATTTTTATAGCGTGGATTCAAGTTCCACCATCTGCAGTTGTGGGATTCAAATCCAGGACTCCCAGTTTTTTGTATATGTCTCCGAACGTTATTACAGGGGACTTTGAAAGGTTGCCTGGGAAGGGTGTGCCTTTTCATTTCCACTGCCAAGTATTTTCAATGCTGAGTTTTATTCTTTTGCAACTTCTCTGTAGCTTTTTGGTGCGAATGAATTTTTTGCAGGGCAGTAAGAGGTCAGCCATGTTACTCTAGACCTGAAATCACATCTAGATCAGACCAGGTCTGATCAGACCAGGCCTCATGGCTGACTGGTCAGAAGGTGAAATTACATGGGATCAGAGGTGAGCTGGCAAGATGGATATAAAACTGGCTCGATCAAAATAGACAGAGGGTAGCAGTGGAAGGGTATGTTTCTGAATAGAGAGCTGTGACAAGTGGCATTCCTCAGGGATCAGTGCTGGGACCTTTGCTGTTTGCAATATGTATAAATGATTTGGAAGAAAATGTAACTGGATTGATTAGTAAGTTTGTGGACAACACACAGATTGGTGGATTTGCGGACAGCGATGAGGACCATCAGAGGATACAGCAGGATATAGATCAATTAGAGACTTGGGCGGAGAGATGGCAGATGGAGTTTAATCGGGACAAATGTGAGGTAATGCATTTTGGAAGGTCTAATACAGATAGGAAATATACAGTAAATGGCAGAACCCTTAAGAGTATTGACAGGCAAAAGGATCTGGGTGTACAGATACACAGCTCACTGAAAGTGGCAATGCAGGTGGTCAAGAAGGCATACAGCATGCTTGCCTTCATCGGCCAGGGTATTGAGTTTAAAAATTAGCAAGTCATGGCTTTATAGAGTCTTAATTAGGCTGCACTTAGAATATAGTGTTCAATTCTTGTCGCCACACTACCAGAAGGATACGAAGGCTTTGGAGAGGGTACAGAAAAGATATACAAAGATGGTGCCTGGAATGGAGGGCATTAACTATGCGGAGAGGTTGGAGAAACTTGGTTTGTTCTCACTAGAGTGATGGAGGCTCAGGGGAGACCTAATAGAAGTCCACAAGATGATGAGAGGCATGGACAGAGTGGATAATCAGAAGCTTTTGCCCAGGATGAAAGAGTCAGTTACTAGGGGGCATAGGTGCGAGGGTCAAGTTTTAAAAGACATACAAGGCAGATTTTTTACACAAAGAGAGGTGGGTGCCTGGAACTCATTGCCGGGGGACGGGCAGAACCCAAGGGAGGCACACAGGTGAGTACAGCCTGGATACGGTAGTGACATTCAAGGGCATCTTGACAAGTACATGAATGAGATGGGAATAGAGGGATGTGGTCCCCGGAAGCATTGAGGGTTTTAGTTAAGTCAAGCAGCATGGTTGGTGCAGGCTCGGAGGGCCAAAGGGCCTGTTCCTGTGCTGTAATTTTCTTTGTTCTTTGTTCAGGTAAATGCAGTGTATTTCCTTCCCTGAAGGACAGTAGTGAATCTGATGGGTTTTTACAACAATCTAGTAGTTTTATTGCCTTTAGTACTGGGAGACATCAGTGGATGCCATTCTGCAGACTTTCCGTTGGTCGTCATGGCCTCCGCAAGTCTCTGTGACTAAGATTTCCAGTAGAATCAGTTCCATGCTAGGAATCAGCTCACAGACTCAAACACAGAAAAATTTGGATAAAAGCAGTCGGTCAGGTAGCATCTGTGGATTAATCTTTTATTTCAGAATTCCAGCATCTGCATCATTTTACTTTTATTTTAGTATGTAATAACTCCCCCGAGGGGAGAATATTCCACTTGTGTTTTCAGAGCAGGCGGGGTGAGGCAGGAAAGGCAGTAGGGGCGGAGAATCCTGTGGAAGTCCCAAAACGGCTTTAATGCCGGTGATATTTACGACTTGATTTTTCCCACCCCAGCTTACAACGTAATGGGAATCCCGACTTTAAAAATTAGGATCCTTTTTGCATGCATACAACTATAATTATTAGGCCTTTAATAGTTCCCCACATTAAATTGTCCCTTCACACTGACATGAATCATATCAGATCCCCCACAATGTACTCTGGATGGGCAGAACCCAAGGGAGGCACACAGATGAGTACAGCCCTAGGATTGAGAGGCTCACTGTCCCCAGCTACTCTTGAGCATAACTGATCAACACTGCTGAATGCAAATTGTGTCAAATCTTCAGGTAGGGAGCCTGGCTCTGCTCTGAAAATGGTTCCAGGCTAGCATAGACAATTTTTTTGTTAACTTTCAAACTCTATATGCTTGCTTGGCAGGAAGGAGTCTACATCTATGGCCTTTACCTCGACGGAGCAGGTTGGGACAGGAGAAATATCCGACTGACTGAATCCACTGCCAAAGTTCTCTTTACAATGCTACCTGTCATCTATATATTTGCCATCAATTCCACTGCGCCCAAGGATCCTAAACTATACATCTGTCCAGTCTATAAGAAACCACAGCGCACTGACCTGACATTCATCACTGCCCTCTGTCTGAAAACAGTTCAGGTACCTGACCACTGGATCCTGAGAGGGGCAGCTCTACTCTGTGATATCAAATAACGCAACAGATGCTTGAGTCAGGGCAAAATGTGGTTTAGACTCTGAGATGATTTTACAGTAATATAATTGAGTTTAAATTTCAAAGCACTATAATCTGCTAATTAGAATAAGAAAGATATTCACCAACACAAAAACAATCTGTTATTGCATAATTTAATAAATTAATTGAATGTCTTGAGCTGGCATTGCACATTATCTTATTTCTCACCTCCATACTCAATTATTTCATTGATTTCAAGGAAGCCAACAGAATAAATGTTGCTGAAGGCAACAAGAGGAACTTTCCTACTCTTCACTGAAATAATAACATGGACTGTTATGATATAATAGCCATCACAGAGACATGGTTGAGTGAGAGGCAGGATTGGCAGCTCAGTGTGCCCGGATACAGAACCTTCAGGCGAGACAGAGGAGGGGGTGAAAGAGGAAGAATCATTGCATTATTAGTTAAGGAGGCAATTACTACAGCAAGGAGAGATGATATCTTGGAGGGGGCATCAAATGAAGCTTTGTGGATAGAGCTTAGGAATAAAAAAGGACAGCTACGTTGCTAGGTGTGTATTACAGACCCCCAGATAGCAGGAATTTGAAGAGCAAATATGTGCGTAATTCACAGAGGGGTGTAAAAATAATAAGAAGTCAATGAAATTAGGTGATTTCAACTGTCCCAACATCATTGGGATCGCCATCGTTTTAAGGGATTAGATGGAATAGAGTTCTTAAAATGTATACAGGAAAACTTCGGTCAATATGTAGAGGATCCAACATTGGAAGGAGTTGTGCTGGACCTAATTCTAGCGAATGAAGCCAGGCAGATGGTTGATGTGTTGGTGGGGAATGAACATTTTGCTGACAGTGACCACAAACATGGTTCAATTCAAATTTGTTATGGACAAAGAAATTGACAAATTGCAAAAAAAAAGGTTTTGGATTGGGGGAGAGTAGATTTCAATAAAAGGTAGAATCTGGCCAAAGTAGACTGCAGCGAGTGTGAGGAAATCTACAGAAGAGCAGTGGGTGCTGTTCAAAGATAAAATGGGGAGGGTACAGGCCTAACATAGGGTAATAGGAAGGTGTAACAAACCCAGAGAACCATGGATGACCAGAGACATTCAGGATACAATGAGAAGGAAAAGAGGCTTTTAGCAAGTATAAGGGAAGTGTTTATGGAGGCATTAGTGGAGTACAGAAAGTACAGGATGGAGCTTAAGAGAACAATTAGGAGAGGTATGAGAAAGCTCTGGCTGTCAAAGTAGGAAAAATCCGATAATATTTGAGAACTACATGAATGGGAAGAGGATAACCAGGGAAAGAGTAGAGCCCACTCGGGACCAAGGTGGAAATCTGTGGGTGGGAACAGAAGACATTGGTAGGGTGTTGAATAAATATTTCACATTTGCCTTCACCTATGAGAATGAGGAGATAATTATAGAACTTGGGGAGACCAACTGTGAGGCTGTAGAGAAATTTGTCATATAGCATGACAGGGCATTGGAGCAATTGGTGGGCTTAAAAGTGGACAAACCTCCAGATCCGGGTAACTTGCGTCCCAGGCTGTTGTGGGAAGCAAGGGAGGAAATTGCAGGGACTCTGACCCAAATTTTTAATTCTTTCCTGGCCACTGGGGAGGTCATGATGCGGCGATGCTGGCATTGGACTGGGGTAAGCACTGTAAGAAGTCTCACAACACCAGGTTAAAGTCCAACAGGTTTATTTGATAGCACAAGCTTTCAGAGCACTGCTCCTTCTGCAGGTTAATGAAGAGTTGTGTTCACAAACAGGGCATACATAGACACAGACTCAATTTACAAGGTAATGGTTGGAAAGCGAGTCTTTACAAGCAAGTGAGTCTTTACAGGTAATCAAGTCTTTTCAGGTACAGACAATGCAAGTGGTGCGAGGTATAAGGTCTACGTTAGACGTAGACTAAAATCATGAATAGGTCACTGAGATAGTAGGACGGCGGCGCGGGCTCGTTGGGCCGAAGGGCCTGTTTCCCGTGCTGTGTTGTTCTTTGTTCTTTGTTCTTTGTTCTTAAAGAGGTGTGAATTGTCTCCAGCCAGGACAGTTAGCGTGGTTTTGCAAGCCAGGCAAGTCGTGGACATTACAGATAAGTGGCATGAACCCAAGATCCCGGAACTTGGCTATCAGTTTTTGCTCGGCGATTCTGTGTTGTCATGTGTCATGAAGGCAGCCTTGGAGAACACTTACCCGAAGACAGAGGCTGAATGCTCTTGACTGCTCAAGTGTTCCCTGACAGGAAGAGAACACTCCTGCCTGGTGATTGTCGAGTGGTGTTCATTCATCTGTTGTCATAGCATCTGCATGGTCTTGCCAATGTACCATGCCTTGGGATCCTTTCCTGCAGCATATCAGGAGACAATGTTGGCTGAGTTGTAAGTGTATGTACCGTGTACCTGGTGGATGGTGTTCTCACGTGAGATGATGGCATCCGAGTCGATGAACTGGCACATTTTGCAGAGGTTGCTATGGCAAGATTGTGTGGTGTCATGGTCACCGCTCTCTGAAGGCTGGGTAGTTTGCTGAGGACAATGATCTGTTTGAAGTTGTACAGATGTGGGGATGGCTTTGGAGAGATGTTTGTCTTCATCAATGACATGTTGAAGGCTCCAGAGAAGATGTTATAGCTTCTCTGCTCTGGGGAAGTGTTGGACGACGAAGGGTATTTTGTCCGCCGTGTTCCATGTTTATTTTCTGAAGAGGTTGGTGCGGTTTTTCACTGTGTTGTGTCAGAACTGTCGATTGATGAGTTGAACGCCATATCCTGTTCTTTTGAGGGCATCTTTCAGTGTCTGTGGCTGTGTGTTGTGATCCTCCACATCTGAGTAGATCCTGTCTATATGAAGGATTAAGGAAAATCCCAAGGCTTTTTATCCTTGAACAGTATGTAATAGAACCAAGAAGGGAGCACGCTATCTTAGATATGGTCCTGTGCAATGAGACAGGAATAGTTAATGATCTTGCAGTTAAGGATCCTCTTGGAAAAAGCAGTCACAGTACGGCTGAATTTAAAATACAGATGGAGCATGAGAAGGTAAAACCAGTGTCTTGTGCTTAAACAAAGGAGACTATAAAGGGATGAGGGAGAAGTTGGCTAAGGTAGACTGGGAACAAAAACTTTATGGTGGAACAATTGAGGAACAATGGAGGACTTTCAAAGCGATCTTTCACAGTTCTCAGCAGAAGTATACACCAGTGATAAGGAAGGACTGTAGAAAAAGAGATAATCAGCCATGGATATCTAAGGAAATAAAAGAGGTATCAAATTGAAAGAAAATGCATTCAAAGTGGCAAACATTTGTGGGAACGTGGAGGATTGGGAAATCTTCAAAGGTCAGCAGAAAGCCATGGAAAAAGCTATAAAAAACCACAAGATGGATTATGAGAGTAAGCTAGCTCAGAACATAAAAACAGATAGAACATAGAACATAGAACATTACAGCGCAGAACAGGCCCTTCGGCCCACGATGTTGCGCCGACCAGCTTTTAAAAAAAACAACACTAACCCACTAATCTAAACCAATCCCATTTCGTCCATAAACCTATCCACAGATCTCTTAAACGCCCCCAAACTAGGCGCATTTACAACTGCAGCTGGCAGGGCATTCCAGTCCCTCACCACCCTCTGGGTAAAGAACCTACCCCTGACATCAGTCCTATAACTACCCCCCCTTAATTTAAAGCCGTGCCCCCTCGTGCTAGCTTTCTCCATCCTAGGAAAAAGGCTATCACTATCCACCCTGTCTAAACCTCTAATCATCTTATATGTTTCAATAAGGTCCCCTCTTAGCCGCCTTCTTTCCAGCGAAAACAACCCCAAATCTCTCAGTCTCTCCTCATAGGATCTCCCCTCCATACCAGGCAACATCCTGGTAAACCTCCTCTGCACCCTCTCCAAAGCCTCCACATCCTTCCTGTAATGTGGGGACCAGAACTGCACACAATACTCCAAGTGCGGCCACACCAGAGTTGTGTACAGTTGCATCATGACGCTGCGACTCCTAAATTCAATCCCCCTACCAATAAACGCCAAGACACCGTATGCCTTCTTAACAAC
Source organism: Carcharhinus amblyrhynchos (assembly GCF_965287045.1). Lineage (NCBI taxonomy): Eukaryota > Metazoa > Chordata > Chondrichthyes > Carcharhiniformes > Carcharhinidae > Carcharhinus > Carcharhinus amblyrhynchos. The sequence goes on from NC_137330.1 coordinate 126,848,071, forward strand.
CTTATCTACTTGATTCCCAACTTTCAGGGATCTATGTACACATACACCTAGATCCCTCTGTTCATCCGCACTATTCAAAGTCCTCCCGTTAGCCCTATACTCAACACATCTGTTATTCCTACCGAAATGAATTACCTCACACTTCTCTACATTAAACTCCATCCGCCACCTCGCGGCCCAGCTCTGCAACCTTTCTAAGTCACCCTGCAAACTATGACACCCTTCCTCACAATCTACCACACCTCCGACTTTGGTGTCATCAGCAAACTTACTAATCCACCCAACTATACCCTCATCCAGATCATTAATAAAAATTACAAACAGCAGTGGCCCCAAAACAGATCCCTGAGGCACACCACTCGTAACCGAACTCCATGACGAATATTTACCATCAACCACCACCCTCTGTCTCCTATCTGCTAGCCAATTCCTGATCCAATTACCTAGATCACCCCCAATCCCATACATCTGCATTTTCTGCAGAAGCCTACCATGGTGAACCTTATCAAACGCCTTACTAAAATCCATATACACCACGTCAACTGCCTTACTCCTATCCACCTCTTTGGTCACTTTCTCAAAGAACTCGATAAGGTTAGTAAGGCACGACCTACCCGCTACAAAACCATGCTGACTGTCTCTAATCAATTCATTACTCTCCAAATAACTATAAATCCTGTCTCTAATAATCCTTTCCAAAACCTTACCCGCCACAGAAGTAAGACTCACCGGTCTATAATTCCCAGGGAAGTCTCTGCTCCCCTTCTTAAACAATGGGACAACATTTGCTGTCCTCCAATCTTCCGGTACTATACCAGAGACCAACGACGACCTGAAGATCAGAGCCAGAGGCTCCGCAATCACCTCTCTTGCCTCCCAGAGAATCCTAGGGTAAATCCCATCCGGACCAGGGGACTTATCTATTTTCAAACCCTCTAGAATATCCAGCACATCCCCGTATCAACTGCAATACTATCTATTTTACACCCCTGCACCCCAGTGTCCTCCTCAGCTACATTCAAAAGATAGCAAAAGTTTCTACAAATACATAAAACGAAAAAGAGTGGCGAAAGTAAACATTGCCCCTTTAGAGAAGAGGGATGTAATAACTGGAAATGAGAAAATGGCTGAGGCATTGAACAAGTATTTTGTGTCAGTCTTCACAGTGGAAAACACAAATAACATGCAAAAATTGATGACAGGAGGGCTACAGCAGGTGAGAACCTAGAAACTATCATTATTACTAAGAGGTAGAGTTGGGCAAGCTAATGGGGCTAAAGGTAGACAAGTCTCCTGGCCCTGATGGGATGCATCCCAGGGTACTAAAAGAAATGGCGAGAGAAATAGCAAGCGCATTAGCTGTAATTTACCAAAATTCGCTGGACTCTGGGTGGTTCCCGCAGATTGGAAAACAGCAAATGTGATGCCACTGTTTAAAAAAGGAGGTAGATAAAAGGCAGGTAACTATAGGCCGGTTAGCTTAACTTCTGTAGTAGGAAAATGCTTGAATCTATTGTCAAGGAAGAAATAACAAGGCATCTGGATATAAGTTGTCCCATTCGGCTTCTGCAAAAATTGCAGATGTATGGGATTGAGGGTGATCTAGGAAATTGGATTAGGAATTGGCTGGGGGATAGGAGACAGAGGATGGTGGTTGATGGTAAGTATTCGACATGGAGTTCAGTTACGAGTGGTGTGCCTCAGGGATCTGTTTTGGGGCCACTGCTGTTTGTAATTTTTATAAACGATCTGGATGAGGGTATAGTTGGGTGGATTAGTAAATTTGCTGATGACACCAAAGTCGGAGGTGTGGTTGATAGTGAGGAAGGGTGTCTTAGTCTACAGGGAGACTTGGACAAGTTGCAGAGCTGGGCCGAGAGGTGGAGGATGGAGTTTAATGCGGAGAAGTGTGAGGTAATTCACTTTGGCAGGGATAACGGATGTGTAGAGTATAGGGCTAACGGTAGGACTCTGAATAGTGTGGATGAACAGAGGGATCTAGGTGTATGTGTACATAGATCCCTGAAAGTTGGGAATCAAGTAGATAGGGTCGTTAGGAAGGCATACGGTGTCTTGGCGTTTATTGGTAGGGGGATTGAATTTAGGAGCCGCAGCGTCATGTTGCAACTGTACACAACTCTGGTGCGGCCGCACTTGGAGTATTGTGTGCAGTTCTGGTCCCCACATTATAGGAAGGATAAGAACATAAGAACATAAGAAATAGGAGCAGGAGTAGGCCATCTAGCCCTTCGAGCCTGCCCCGCCATTCAATAAGATCATGGCTGATCTGTCGTGGCTCAGTTCCACATTCCCGCCCTCTCCCCATAACCCTTAATCCCTACTCTTATCAAAAACCCATCAACCCACGTCTTAAGAATATTTAGCGAGGTAGCCTCCACCACTTCAACGGGCAGAGAATTCCAGAGATTCACCACCCTTTGAGTGAAGAAGTTCCTCCTCAACTCCGTTCTAAACCGCCCCCGCTTTATCTTGAGGCTGTGCCCCCTAGTCCTATTATCCTTTCTGAGCGGGAAGAGTCTCTCCACCTCTATCCTATCCATCCCATTCATCATCTTATACGTCTCAATGTGATCTCCCCTCATTCTTCTAAACTCTAACGAGTACAAGCCTAGTTTATTCAGCCTCTCCTCATAGCTCAACCCCCTCAACTCCGGCATCAGCCTAGTAAACCTCCACTGCACTCCCTCCAAGGCCAAAATATCCTTGCATAACGATGTGGAGGCTTTGGAGAGGGTGCAGAGGAGGTTTACCAGGATGTTGCCTGGTATGGAGGGGAGGTCCTATGAGGAGAGACTGAGGGATTTGAGGTTGTTTTCGTTAGAAAGAAGACGGCTACAAGGGGACCTTATTGAAACATATAAGATGATTAGAGGTTTAGATAGGGTGGACAGTGATAGCCTTTTTCCTCGGATGGAGAAAGCTAGCACGAGGGGGCATAGCTTTAAATTAAGGGGTGGTAGTTATAGGACGGATGTCAGGGGTAGGTTCTTTACCCAGAGGGTGGTGAGGGATTGGAATGCCCTGCCTGCTGCAGTTGTAAATGCGCCTGGTTTGGGGGCGTTTAAGAGATTCGTGGATAGGTTTATGGATGGTAAGGGTTTGGTTTAGGTTAGAGGGTCATTGTTTTTTAACTGGTCAGCGCAACATCGTGGGCCGAAGGGCCTGTTCTGCGCTGTAATGTTCTATGTTCTATGTTCTACTGGTAAGACACAGCATGGGTTCATGAAGGGCAAGTCATGTTTGACTAATTTGGTGGAATTCTTTGAGAATATTACATATGCATGGACAATGGGAACCTGTGGATGTGGTGTATTGGGATTTCCAGAGGGTATTTGACAAGGTGGCGCATCAAAGACTGTTACATAAGGTAAAGGTACACACTGTTATGGATAATGTATTAGCATGTATAGAAGATTGGTTAACTAACAGAAAGCAAAGAGTGGAGATAAATGGGTGTTTTTCTGGTTGGCGATCAGTGACTAATGGTGTGCATCATGGATCAGTGTTGGGACCACAATTGTTTACAATTTACATAGATGATTTGGAGTTGGGGACAAAGTGTAGTGTGTAAAAATTCGCAGATGACACGAAGAGCAAAGTGTGCAGAGGAAGCTGAAAGTCTGCAAAGGGATATAGATAATCTAAGTGAGTGGGCAAGGGTCTGGCAGATTTACCAACACTGTACTCAATGTGAGGTCATCCATTTTGGTAGGAATAACAGCAAAATGGACTATTATTTAAATGGTAAAAAATTGCAGCATGCTGCTGTGCAGAGGGACCTGGGTGTCCTTGTGCAGGAATCTCAAGGAGTTGGTTTGCAGGTGCAGCAGGTGATTAAGAAGTGAAATGGAATTTTGTCCTTCATTGCTAGAGGGATGGAGTTTAAAAACAGCGAGGTCATATTGCAGCTGTATAAGGTGCTGGTGAGGCCACACCTGGAGTACTGTGTACAGTTTTGGTCTCCTTACTTGAGAAATGATATACTGACACTGGAGGGGGTACAGAGGAGATTCACTGAGTTGATTCCAGAGTTGAGAGGGTTGGCTTATGAGGAGAGACTGAGCAGACTGGGGCTATACTCATTGGAATTCAGAAGAATGAGGGGAGATCCTATAGAAACATATAAGATTATGAAGGGAATAGATAAGAAAGAAGCAGGGAAGTTGCTTCCCTGGGGGCATAGCTTCAAAATAAGGGGGAGCAGATTTAGGAAGAGTTGAGGAGAAGGGTTGTGAATCTGTGGAATTCCCTGCCCAGTGAAGCAGTTGAGGCTACCTCATTGAATGTTTTTAAGGCAAGGATATATACATTTTGAACAATAAAGAAATTAAGGGTTATGGTGAGGGGTGGTTAGTGGAGCTGAGTCCACAGAAAGATCAGCCATGATCTTATTGAATAGTGAAACAGGCTAGAGGGGCCAGATGGCCTACTCCTGCTCCTAGTTCTTATGTTCTTATGTACATATGTAAAGAACAAGAGGGTTGCCAGGGAGAGGGTTGGCTCACTCAAGGACAAGGAAGGGAATCTATACGTGGAGTCAGAAGAAATGGGCGAGGTATGAAATGAGTATTTTGCATCAGTATTCACCAAAGAGAAGGACTTGGTGGATGAAGAGTCTGAGAAAGGATAGATAGTTTCAGTCATGTTGAGATTAAAAAGGTGGTATTGGGGTTCTTGGGAAACATTGAGGTAGACAAGCCCCAGGGCCTGATGGGATATATCCCAGAATACTGAGAGGCAAGGGAGGAAATTGCTGGGACCTTGAAAGAAATCTTTGTATCCTCACTGGCCACAGGGGAGGGCCCAGAGGATTGGCGAATAGCCAATGTTGTTCCTTTGTTTAAGAAGGGTAGCAAGAATATTCCAGATAATTACAGGCCGGTGAGCCTTACATCAGCGGTAGGAAAATTATTGGAGAGGATTCTTTGAGTCAGAATTTATTCCCACTTGGAAATAAGTGGATGTATTAGTGAGAGACAACATGGTTTTGTGAAGGGGAGGTCGTGTCTCACAAAATTGATTGAGTTTTTTGAGGGAGTGACAAAGATGATTGATGAGGGTAGGGCAGTGGATGTTGTCTACATGGACCTCAGTAAGGCCTTTGACAAGGTTCCTCATGGTGGACTGGTGCAGAAGGTAACCGCACAGGATCAGAAGTGAGCTGGCAAGATGGATACAAAACTGGCTCGGTCGAAGAAGACAGAGGGTAGCAGTGGAAAGGTGCATTTCTGAATGGAGGGCTGTGACAAGTGCATTCCTCAGGGATCAATGCTGGGACCTTTGCTGTTTGTAATATATAAAAGATTTGGAGGAAAATGTAACTGGTTTGATTAATTAGTTTGCAGATGACACAAAGGTTGGTGGATTTGCGGATAACAATGAGGGTACAGCAGATATAGATCAGTTGGTGACTTGGGTGCAGAGATGGCAGATGGAGTTTAATCCGGACAAATGTGAGATAATGCATCTTAGAAGGTCTAATACAGATAAGAAATATACAGTAAATGGCAGAACCATTAAGAGTATTGATAGGCAAAGGGATCTGGGTGCCCAGGTACACAGCTCACTGAAAGTGGCAATGCAGGTGGAGAAGGTAGTCAAGAACGCATACGGCATGCTTGCCTTCATCTGCTGGGGCATTGAGTTTAAAAATTGGCAAGTCATGTTGTAGCTTTATAGAACCTTAGTTAGGCCACACTTGGAATATCGTATTCAATTCTGGTCACCAGACTACCAGAAGGATGTGGAGGTTTTGGAGAGGATACAGAAAAGATTTATCAAGATGTTGCCTGATTATGAGGGCATTAACTATGAGGAGAGATTGGAGAAACTTGGCTTGTTCTCACGAGAACAACAGAGGTTGAGAGGCGACCTGATAGAAGTCTACAAGATTATGAGAGGCATGGACTGAGTGGATAGTCAGAAGCTTTTTTCAAGGGTGGAAGAGTCAATTACTAGGGGGCACAGGTTTAAGATGGGAGGGGCAAGATTTAAATGAAATGTACGAGGCAGATTTTTTACACAGAGAGTAGTGGGTGCCTGAAACCCGTTGCCAGGGTAGGTAGTGGAAGCGGGTATGGTAGTGACTTTTAAGGAGCCTCTTGATAAATACATGAATAGGATGGGAATAGAGGGATATGGTCCCCAGAAGGGAAGGGAGTTTTAGTTCAGTCAGGCAGCATGGTTGGTGCAGGCTTGAAGGGTTGAAGAGCCTGTTCCTGTGCTGTAATTTTCTTGTTCTTTGGAGAGCTTGTCCACAAGAGATGGCATTTTTAATGTGTTTGGGGTGAAAGCTGGAGAAGTGGAGCATCGTGAAGTTATCCATGGGCTTGTGGTACAGTGAACTGCTGAGGTGACCGTCCTTGATGGAGATGCACGTGTCCAATAATGCCACCAATTCTGGAAAGTACTCATTGGTGAGTCTGATAGTGCGATGGAACTTGTTGATGTCATCATATAGTTGTTTCAATGATTGTTCACATGAATCCAAAGGAAGAAAATGTCATCAATGTGTAGCGTCAGTTGAAGATCCTGCGTGGCAAAGAGATCTTATTCAAACCTGTGCATGAAGATGTTGGCATATTGAGGTGCGAATTTGGTCCCCATGGCTGTTCCCTGTGTCTGGATGCAAAACTGGCTGTTGAAGGTGAAGATGTTCTGGTCCAGGATGAAGCAGATGAGTTATAGAATTGCACCTGGAGATTGGCAGTTGTCAGAGTTGAGTACTGAGGCAGTTGCAGCAATGCCATCGTCGTGGGGGATACTGGTATCGAATGCCGAGACATCCATTGTGACGAGGAGTGCACCTGGTTCAACTGCTCCATGCGTGCTGAGTTTCTGTAGGAAGTCCGTGGTGTTGCGACAGAAGCTGGGAGTTCTTTGTACATGGGTTTCATGATGCCTTCGACGTAGCCGGAGAGGTTCTCATACAGGGTCCCATTGCCTGATACAATGGGATGACCGGGTGTGTTGGCCTTGTGTATCTTCAAGAGGCAGTAGAGATCTCCAATGCGGGAAGTACATGGGATGAAAGAATGGAGGGTGCTCTGAAGATCTGGATTAAAGGCCTTGATCAATCTATTGAGTTGACACACACATTCTTTGATCGGATCTGTGGGTAACTGTCTGTAGTGTTCTCCGTTGTTCAGTTGTCAGTGCACTTCTTTGTAGTAATCCGTTCTGTTCAGTATGACAGTGGCCCCTCCTTTGCTGGTTTGGTGATAATGTTGCGTTGGTCTTCAGAGCGCGGATGACGTTGTGTTGTGCTTGGGTGACATTCAGGGCTGTCTTGTGAGTGCAGCTGATGAATCTGGCATTGATGCACCTCCTGACGACTTAGGCATACATGTCAAGTTGAACACAGTGGCCTTCCCGAGGAGTCCAATTCAATTCTTTCCTCTTCGGTTACTGCACCACGGATCTCTCTGTCAACTGTTCCGGTTCACTGACTGTCTCAATAGGTTCGCTTGTTGGCCTCTTGAGTTTGTGGAAGAACTCCCGCAGCCTCATTTGCCCAGTGAATTCCTCTTTGTCCGCTGCGAGACTGATAGGGTTCATTTTGGTAGTGGGGCAGAAATTGAGCCATCGGGGAGGTGCCAAGGACTGGAGTACAGCTAATGTGGTCCCACTATTTAAGAAAGGTTGTAGAGATAAGCGAGGGAACTACAGACCAGTGAGTCTCACATCTGTGTTTGGGAAACTACTGAAGCAGATTCTGAAGGAGAGAATCTATCTCCATTTGGAGATGCAAGGTTTGATCAGGGATAGTCAGTATGGTTTTGTCAGAGGGAAGCCATGCTTAACAAATTTGATTGAATTTTTTGAGCATGTAACAAGAGTGTAGATGAGGGTAGTGCAGTTGATGTAGGTTACATGGATTTCAGCAATGCCTTTGACAAAGTCCCACATGGGAGACTTACTAAGAAGGCTAATGTGAGGTGATGCACATCAGATATAGAATGATCTGACAAGATGGATTCATAATTGGCTTAGTGGTAGGAGACAGAGGATGGTGGCAGGTGGCTGCTTTAGTGACTGGAAGCCAGTGACCAGTGGTGTGCCACAGGGATCCGTGCTGGGCCCCCTATTGTTCGTCATTTATATAAATAGCATAGATGACTATGTGGGGAATAGGATCAGTAAGTTTGCCGATTACACAAAGATTGGCCGGGTAGTTAAGAGGGAGGGTGAGTGTCTTAGGTTACAGGAAGGTATAGACGAGATGGTCAAATGGTGGATAAGTGGCAGATGGAATTTAACCCTGAAAAGTGTGAGGTGATGCACTTTGGAAGGACTAATTAACAAGAAAGTATACTACGAAAGATCTGACACTGGGAAGTTCTGAAGAACAAAGGGACCTTAGCTGTTTGTCCACAGATCTCTGAAGGTGGAAATGCAGGTAAATAGCATGGTGAAGAAGGCATATGACATACTCCCCTTTATCAATTGGGGTGTAGATTACAAAAGCAAAGGTCATGATGGAGTTGTATCGAACTTTGGTGAGGCCACAGCTGGAGAACTGTGTGCGATTCTGGTCACCACATTATAGGAAGGACGTGAACACACTGGAAGGGGTACAGAGGAGATTTACCAGGATGCTGCCTGAGATAGGACATTTAAATTATGAAGGGAGGTTGGATAGGCTTGGGTTGTTTTCTCTGGAGCAGGGAAGACTGAGGGATGACCTGATTGAGGTGTTTGAGATCATGAGGGGCATGGACAAGGTGGTTAGGGAGCAGCTGTTCCCCTTATTGAAGGGCCAGTTACTAATTGAAAGTGAGGGGTGGGAGGTTTAGGGGGATTTGAGGAAAAACATTTCTACACAGAGCATGGTGACAGTCTGGAATGCACTGCCTGGGAGGGTGGTGGAGGCGAGACTTCATATCGTTTAAAAAGTACCTGGATGAATAGTTGGCAAGCCATAACATTCAAGGCTTTGGGCCAAGTGTTGCCAAATGGGATTAGGTGGCCAGATCAGGTCATTTCATGCATCGGTGCAGACTTAATGGGCCAAAGGGCCTCTTCTGCACTGTAGTATTCTGTGATTCTATGACTCCTTCACATTTACCTAACAGGTCAGGATGAGCCAGAATGTCCTCCAAGATAGAACCTCTGACAGTGCAGTACTCCTTCATCACTGCACTCAAGTGTCAACATGGATTATGTGCTCAAGTTTCTTGATCGAGGCTTGGACCCATACCTTAGAACACAAAAGACAGAGTGCTACATTGACACCTATATTACTGGGGTTAGAGAATGCACCACTAAGAGAAAGTAGAGAAGTCTGAAATGTTGGATGACAAATGTGCTGTGTGTGTATCCACTCCAGGCACCTGTTCTGCCCTGGACAGTGTGTGAAACCTGTACAGCACCATCAAAACCTAAACTCCACCAGCTCTCAATGAGTTCTCAATTGCCATTGTTATTGGATTGGATGAAATTTTAGATTCACCATCTCTCCAATCTGGTGAAAGTTAACAGCAGTCGTATTAGGAAACCAAGCACAGTGGTGTGTGCATCCCCATCTGCCTCTCCCCACCATTTCGTAAAGTGCCACATAAAAGGCTTATCACATAAGGTAAAGCCTAAGGGATAATGACAACATGAATATTTTTTGGGCAGAGTGAGAGAAAGCAGAGAGAAATCGTAAACAGTTGTTTTTTAGACTGGAGTTTCACAGGGGTCAGTATTAGGACCACTGCTGTTTCTGACCTATATCAATGTTCTTGACTTGTTTGTATTGGGAACAATTTTAAAATTTGCAGCTCACACAAAAAGGAATATAAATTGTCAGAATGGTCAGATACATAGATGGAATTTAATGCAGAAAAATGTGGGATGATATGTTTTGGTACTGAGAACAAGAAAGGCAATGCTAAAAGAGGAAGCCAATGTAAAGAGATGCAAGAGCAAATGCGCCTGGAGTATACATTCACAAACCGATAAAGGTGGCAGAACAGGCTAAGTAAAGGGATACTGGACGTTAAAAATAGTGATACATAGTCTTAAGAAAAGGAAATTATGAATAACATTTATAAGCACTGGTTTAGCCTTACCTGGAGTATTTTGTCTAATTCTGAGAATCAAACTTTCAGAACAATGTGAAAACATTGGACAGAGTCTAGCGAAGAGTTACAAGAATGCTCCATGGAGGAGGGACTTTAGTTATGACAGTAGATTGGGGAAGCTGGCACTGTTCTCAGAGAAGAGTAAGTCAAAAGAAAATTTAATAAAGGTGTTCAAAATCATGAAGGGTGCCAGTATAGATAGGAAGTGACAACTACTATTGGTGAAAGGGCAGAGAACCATAAATTGTGAAGGGCAAAATAAACACTGACGTGAGAAAAAAATGTTATTTATAGAATCATACAGTACAGAAAGAGGCCCTCGAGTCTGCACTGACCACAATCCCACCCAGGCCCTACCCCCATATCTCTACATATTTTACCCGCAAATCCCTCTAACTTACGCATCTCAGGACACTAAGGGACAATTTTAGCATGGCCAATCAACCTAACCCACACATCTTTGGACTACGGGAGGAAACCAGAGTACCCAGGGGAAACCTACGCAGACACAAGGAGAATGGGCAAACTCCACACAGACAGTGACCTGAGCCAGGAATCAAACCCAGGATCCTAGAGCTGTGAAGCAGCAGTGATAACCATTGTGCTACTGTGCAGGGGCAGTTCATATGTAATGAGCAGAACATTTTAAATAAACTACCTAGGATTGTGGTGAAGACAAATTCAAGGATAGGTTGAAAAACTGAATTGGATAATTATCTGGAGGAGAAAATACTGATAGGGCTGCAGGAAAAAGGCAACAAAGTGGAGCAAGCTGAGTAGTTCTTACTGACAACAAGCCAAATGCCCTTTATCTCTAAGATAAAAGCAAAATACTGCGGAAGCTGGAAGCTGAAACAAAAAACTGAAAATGTTGGAAAATCTCAGCAGGTCTGACAGCATCTGTGGAGGGAGAATAGAGCCAATGTTTCGAGTCTAGATGACCTTTTGTCAGGGTAGGCTCCGGGGCCATCCAGAGTCATCCAGACTCGAAATATTGGCTCTACTATCTTTCCACAAATGCTGTGCTATCGCTAACCGTTCTAAAATGCTTTGAACATGATCAGTTCAGTTCAACAGCTGGGACAGTAATGGCATAAAACATTGAAGAAACAGAATCTAAAAAAATATAGAAATGCAATGGCCGACATTTTCTGGCTTCCTACAATGGGTTTTCCAGTGGTGGAAGTGGGTTGCCATTTTCTATGATTAACTGCTGGCTTCCTTGCAAGCACTGGAAATGGCAATTGACTTTGGCTGCCAATGGGAACTTCTGGTCCCACCAAAGGCTAGCTGCCTGCACCTCTGGAAAATCCCAGACAATGTAACATGCAGTCATTTCATAAAAATCATAGAAGCATAGAACCCTACAGTGCAGAAAGAGGCCCTTCAGCCCATCGAGTTTGCACTGAACACAATCCCACCCAGGGCCTACCCCCATATCCCTACACATTATACCCACTAATCCCTCTAACTTACACATCCCTCGACACTAAGGGGCAATTTCTTAGCATGGCTAAATCAACCTAACCCGCACATCTTTGGACATTTGTTAGCACACAACAAAATATTGAAGAAATGAGATAAAAATCAAGGCATTGTGTGCTGCCATCTCATCAAATAATGCCAAGTTTCTCATGATAGTAACAATTTATACTAGAGGGGAAAATAAGGATGTAACTGGTTGGCAAATTGCCTCTGATTGACCAAATTAAAGGCACGGTGAAAGCACCTCTGAACTATAGGCCCTGCAATGTCACTCAGCATCAATCTATTCTAATCCTTACTGGACTCAAATCTGGTAAAGGTCACATTTTTCTTTCTAGGTATGCAGACTATATGCTTGAAGACGTTCCAATGTTTCAAATTATTCACTGGACATTGTAATTACAATGTCATCTCGATCTGACCCATTGCTCTTTGGAATAGGGCTAGTGCAAATACAAAGAACAGTACAGCACAGCAGCAGTCCCTTCAGCCCGCCAAGCCTGCGCCGATCACATTGTCCTATCAAGACCAACCGCCTGTGCCCCTCTATTCACCACCTGTTCATGTGTCTATCCACAAAAGTCTTAAATGTCATAAACAAAGTCTTAAATGCCTCAACTATCTCACTTGGCAGTGCATTCCCACCACTCTCTGTGTAAAGAACTTCCCCTGCACATCTCTACTGAACCTTTCCCTTCTGACCTTGAACTTGTAATTATCATTTCTACCTTGAAAAAAGCTTCCAAACTTATCTATGCCCCTCATAACTTCATTAACTTCAAACAAGTTGCCCCTCAGTCTCCATCCAGGGAGAACAATCCCAGTTTATTCAATTACTCCTCAAACATAATCCCCTCCAGACCAGGCAACATCCTGGTGAACCTTTTCTGTACCCCCTCCAAAGCTTCCACATACTTTTGGTGGTGTGGTGACCAGAATTGGACACAATATTCCAAATGTGGTCTCATCGATTTTTTACAGGGTAAATGGTAGGACTCTGAAGAGAGGAGTTGAACAGAGATATCTGGGAATACAGTTACGGAATTCCCTAAAAGTGACATCACAGGTGGATAGGGTCATAAAAAGTGCTTTTGGTACATTGGCCTTAATAAATCGGAGTATCAAGTATAAGAGTTGGAATGTTATGGTGAGGCTCTTGGATCTTGGATCTGGTGTTATGTAATGAGGCGGGTAGAATTAGGGACCTTGTGGTGAAGGATCCTCTTGGGGAGAGTGATCATTGTATGGTGGAGTTTCTGATGCAGATGGAGGAGGAGAAAGTGGGTTCCCAGACCTGTGTCCTTTGTTTGAACAGAGGGGAGTATGGTAGGATGAGAGAGGAATTGGCGAATGTGGACTGGGGGAGCGCGTTGGAAGGTAGGTCTGCTGAGGAACAGTGGAGGATCTTTAAGGCGGTCTTTCTTGGTGCTCAGCAGAAATTTATTCCGATGGTTAAAAAGGATTGTAGGAGGAGAGATAATCAGCAGTGGATAACAAAGGAGGTAAAGGAGAGTATTAAATTAAAAGCTGATGCGTTTAGAGTAGCTAAGAGTAGTGGGTGAGAAGAGGATTGGGAGAGGTTTAAATGTCAACAAAGATTGACAAAGAAGTTGATAAAGAAGGGTAGGATAAACTATGAAGCTGGGCTAGCGCTTAATATAAAAAAGGATAGCAAGAGTTTTTATAAATATATAAAAAGGAAGAGGCTGGCTAGGGTGAACGTTGGACCCTTAGAGGATGAGAGGGGGGACTTAGTGGTAGGGGATGGGGAAATCGCTGAGGCCTTGAATAACTTTTTTGTTTCGGTCTTCACGGATGAGGACGTGAATAATTTGCCGGGTGTTAGCGATGGAAAGATGGTACGAGTGGAGAGCCTGAATGACATTATTATTACTAGAGAGGCAGTGCTCGGCAGACTGGAGGGACTGATTGTGGACAAGTCTCCAGGACCGGATGGAATGCATCCAAGGGTTCTGAAAGAAATGGCGGAGGTGATAGTGGATGCCTTGGTGATTATTTTCCAAACCTCGCTGAATTCCGGGGAAGTGCTGGAAGATTGGAAAACGGCTAATGTTACGTCGTTGTTTAAGAAGGGTGGCAGGCAAAAGGCAGGGAATTATAGGCCGGTTAGTTTAACATCTGTTGTAGGTAAAATGCTAGAATCCGTAATCAAGGAGAAAATAGTGAGGCATCTTGAGGAGAATTGTTTGATAGAGCAGACGCAGCACGGTTTCGTTAAAGGGAAGTCGTGTCTGACGAATTTATTGGAGTTCTATGAGGATGTGTCTAGGGCGGTGGATAGAGGAGAGCCGGTGGATGTGGTGTTTCTTGATTTTCAGAAGGCGTTTGATAAGGTGCCGCACAAGAGGTTATTACAGAAGGTTAGGGGGCATGGAGTTGGGGTAGGACGTTAGTGTGGACAGGGGATTGGCTGTCAAATAGGAGGCAGAGAGTGGGGGTCAATGGGTGCTATTCGGATTGGTGGTTGGTGACGAGTGGAGTGCCCCAGGGGTCGGTGCTGGGGCCTCAGCTATTTACCATTTATATAGATGATCTGGAGGAGGGAACCGAGTGTATGGTGTCGAAATTTGCTGATGACACCAAGATTGGTGGAACGGCAAATTGTGCAGAGGGTGTGGAAAGTCTGCAGAGGGATCTAGATAGGCTGGGCGAATGGGCCAGGAAATGGCAAATGGAATTTAATGTTGGCAAGTGCGAGGTGGTCCACTTTGGTAGGAATAATGGTAGGAAGGATTATTACTTACGTGGCGAAAAACTGCAGCATGCGACGGTGCAGAGGGACCTCGGGGTCCTTGTGCATGAGTCGCAAAAACCCAGCCTGCAGGTGCAGCAGGTGGTCAGGAAGGCAAATGGGATGCTGGCCTTCATAGCGAGGGGGATTGAATATAAAAGTAGGGAGGTCTTGCTGCGGCTGTATAGGGCATTGGTGAGGCCGCAGCTGGAGTACTGTGTGCAGTTTTGGTCGCCGCACTTACGCAAGGATATTTTGGCCTTGCAGGGAGTGCAGAGGAGGTTCACTAGGCTGATACTGGAGTTGAGGGGGTTGGACTATGAGGAGAGGCTGAATAAACTAGGCTTGTACTCGTTAGAGTTTAGAAGAATGAGGGGAGATCTCATTGAGACATATAAGATGTTGAATGGGATGGATAGGATAGAGGTGGAGAGGCTCTTCCTGCTCAGAAAGGACAGTAGGACTCGAGGGCACAGCCTCAAGATAAAGGGGGGGCGGTTTAGAACGGAGTTGAGGAGGAACTTCTTCACTCAAAGGGTGGTGAATCTCTGGAATTCTCTGCCCGTTGAAGTGGTGGAGGCTACCTCGCTAAATATTTTTAAGATGCGGCTTGATGGGTTTTTGATAAGCGAGGGGATTAAGGGTTATGGGGAGAGGGCGGGAATGTGGAACTGAGACACGACAGATCAGCCATGATCTTATTGAATGGCGGGGCAGGCTCGAAGGGCTAGATGGCCTACTCCTGCTCCTATTTCATATGTTCTTATGTTGTATAAGATGTTGGTGAGTCCGAACTTAGAGTATTGTGTGCAGTTTTGGTCGCCTAATTACATGAAGGATATTAATAAGGTTGAAAGAACATAACATAAGAACATAAGAAATAGGAGCAGGAGTAGGCCATCTAGCCCTTCGAGCCTGCCCCGCCATTCAATAAGATCATGGCTGATCTGTTGTGGCTCAGTTCCACTTTCCCGCCCTCTCCCCATAACCCTTAATCCCCTCTCTTATCAAGAACCCATCAACCCGCTTCTTAAAAATATTTAGCGAGGCAGCCTCCACCACTTCAACGGGCAGAGAATTCCAGAGATTCACCACCCTTTGAGTGAAGAAGTTCCTCCTCAACTCCGTTCTAAACCGCCTCCCCTTTATCTTGAGGCTGTGCCCCCTAGTCCGACTGTCTTTTTTGAGCGGGAAGAGTCTCTCCACCTCTATCCTATCCATCCCATTCATCATCTTATACGTCTCAATGAGATCTCCCCTCATTCTTCTAAACTCTAACGAGTACAAGCCTAGTTTATTCAGCCTCTCCTCATAGCTCAATCCCCTCAACTCCGGTATCAGCCTAGTAAACCTCCTCTGCACTCCCTCCAGGGCCAAAATATCCTTGCGCAGGTGCGGCGCCCAAAACTGCACACAGTACTCCAGCTGCGGCCTCACCAATGCCCTATACAGCTGCAGCAAGACCTCCCTACTTTTATATTCAATCCCCCTCGCTATGAAGGCCAGCATCCCATTCGCCTTCCTGACCACCTGCTGCACCTGCAAGCTGGGTTTTTGCGACTCATGCACAAGGACCCCGAGGTCCCTCTGCACCGTCGCCTGCTGCAGTTTTTCGCCACGTAAGTAATAGTCCTTCCTACCATTCTTCCTACCAAAGTGGACCACCTCACACTTGCCAACATTAAATTCCATTTGCCATTTCCTGGCCCATTCGCCCAGCCTATCTAGATCCTTCTGCAGACTCTCCACACCCTCCGCACAATTTGCCTTTCCCCCAATCTTGGTGTCATCAGCAAATTTCGACACCCTGCACTCAGTTCCCTCCTCCAGATCATCTATATAAATGGTAAATAAAGGGTGCAGAGAAGGTTTACAAGGATGTTGCCGAGATTTGAGAAACTGAGTTACAGAGAAAAGTTGACGAGGTTAGGGCTTTATTCCCTAGATGATAGAAGAATGAGAGGACATTTAATAGAGGTGTATAAAATTATGATGGGTACAGATAGAATGAATGCAAGCAGGCTTTTTCCACTGAGGCTAGGGGAGAAAAAAACTAGAACGTGGGTTCAGGGTGAAGGGGGAAAAGTTTAAAGGAAATATTAGGGGGGGGGCTTCTTCACACAGAGAGTGTGGGAGTGTGGAATGAGCTGCCAGATGAAGTGGTAAATGCAGACTCACTTTTCACATTTAAGAAAAACTTGGACAAGTTGGAGGCTTGTGACCAGTGGTGTGTCTCAGGGATCGGTGCTGATTCCATTGCTATTTGTTATTTCAATGGAGGGGGCTGATTGTGGACAAGTCCCCAGGACCGGATGGAATGCATCCGAGGGTTCTGAAAGAAATGGCGGAGGTTATAGTGGATGCCTTGGTAGTTATTTTCCAAACGTTGTTGGATTCCGGGGAAGTGCCGGAAGATTGGAAAACGGCTAATGTTACGCCGTTGTTTAAGAAGGGTGCCAGGCAAAAGGCAGGGAATTATAGGCCTGTTAGTTTAACGTCTGTTGTAGGTAAAATGTTAGAATCCGTCATCAAGGAGGAAATAGCGAGGCATCTTGAGGGGAACTGCTTGATAGAGCAGACGCAGCACGGTTTCGTTAAGGGGAAGTCGTGTCTGACAAATTTACTGGAGTTCTATGAGGATGTGTCTAGGGCGGTGGATAGAGGAGAGCCGGTGGATGTGGTCTTTCTTGATTTTCAGAAGGCATTTGATAAGGTACCTCACAAGACGTTATTGCAGAAGGTCAGGGGGCATGGAGTTGGGGGTAGGGTGTTAGCATGGATAGAGGACTGGTTGTCAAACAGGAGGCAGAGAGTGGGGGTCAACGGGTGCTATTCGGATTGGCGGATGGTGACTAGTGCAGTGCCCCAGGGGTCGGTGCTGGGGCCTCAGCTATTTACCATTTATACAGATGATCTGGAGGAGGGAACCGAGTGTATGGTGTCGAAATTTGCTGATGACACCAAAATTGGTGGAAAGGCAAATTGTGCGGAGGGTGGGGAGAGTCTACAGAAGGATCTAGATAGGCTGGGCGAATGGGCCAGGAAATGGCAAATGGAATTTAATGTTGGCAAGTGTGAGGTGGTCCACTTTGGTAGGAATAATGGTAGGAAGGATTATTACTTACGTGGAGAAAAACTGCAGCAGGCGACGGTGCAGAGGGACCTCGGGGTCCTTGTGCATGAGTCGCAAAAACCCAGCTTGCAGGTGGTCAGGAAGGCGAATGGGATGCTGGCCTTCATAGCGAGGGGGATTGAATATAAAAGTAGGGAGGTCTTGCTGCGGCTGTATAGGGCATTGGTGAGGCCGCAGCTGGAGTACTGTGTGCAGTTTTGGGCGCCGTACTTACGCAAGGATATTTTAGCCTTGGAGGGAGTGCAGAGGAGGTTTACTAGGCTGATGCCGGAGTTGAGGGGGTTGAGCTATGAGGAGAGGCTGAACAGATTAGGCTTGTACTCGTTAGAGTTTAGAAGAATGAGGGGAGATCTCATTGAGATGTATAAAATGATGAATGGGATGGATAGGATAGAGGTGGAGAGACTCTTCCCGCTCAGAAAGGATAGTAGGACTAGGGGGCATAGCCTCAAGATAAAGGGGGGGGGGGGCGGTTTAGAACGGAGTTGAGGAGGAACTTCTTCACTCAAAGGGTGGTGAATCTCTGGAATTCTCTGCCCGTTGAAGTGGTGGAAGCTGCCTCGCTAAATATTTTTAAGACGCTGGTTGATGGGTTTTTGATGAGAGAGGGGATTAAGGGTTATGGGGAGAGGGCGGGAATGTGGAACTGAGCCACGACAGATCAGCCATGATCTTATTGAATGGCGGGGCAGGCTCGAAGGGCTAGTTGGCCTACTCCTGCTCCTATTTCTTATGTTCTTATGTTATGTTCTTATAGATCATGATTAGTAACTTTGCAGATGACACCAAGATTGGTGGTATAGTTGACAGTGAAGAAGGATATCTAGGATTGCAACAAGATCTTGATCAATTGGCCCAGGCGGCCAATGAATGGCAGATGGAGTTTAATTAAGTTAAATATGAGGTGATGCATTTTGGCAAATCAAATCAGGGCAGGACATACTCGGTTAAGGGCATTGGAAAGAGTTACAGTATGAGATCTTGGGGCACAGGTTCATAGCTCCTTGAAAGTGGAGTCACGAGTGGACATGGTATTTGGCATGCTTGATTTCATTGATCAGAATATTGAATACAGGAGTTGGGATGTCTTGTTGAAGCTGTACAAGACATTGGTAAGGCCACACTTGGGATAGGAGACTTAGGCGTGGCCTTATAGAAGTCTATAAAATAATGAAGGGCATAGATCAGCTGGATAGTCAATATCTTTTCCCAAAGGTAGGGGAAACTAGAACTAGAGGGCATAGGTTTAAGGTCAGAGGGGAGAGATACAAAAGGTTCCAGAGGGATGATTCTTTCACACAGAAGGTGGTGAGTGTTTGGAATAAGCTGTCAGACATAGTAGTAGTAGACCATTTTGACAGTTACATGGGGAAGATGGGTAAAGAGGGATATGGGCCAAATGCGGGCTGTTGGAGCTAGTTTAGCGGTAAAAATCAGGCGCCATGGGCAAGTTGGGCCAAAGGGCCTATTTTCATGCTGTAAACCTCTATTATGCTATGACTAAGACACCTTGCGCGCGATTCTCCCAAAAAAGTATCAAATTCACGAGAAATCTCATGTAAGTCGCTCTGTTTTTTTAATGGAAGTTCAGACAAGAATCTCCCACACTCTGCAATGCAGAGGTCATAATGGGGAGTGTCATTCAAAGGTAGGGTGTGGGGCTTATTCACACCAGAGTTCCAAAACTCTACACATGTGCAGTGGCCCTGAACTGTCAACCTGCAGTTTGCTGGCCAGCTCAATGGTTGGCCAGCCCAGAACCCTCGACTTGCTGCCCCTCCAGCCCACCTACAGCCAGATTGTGGCTCCTTCCTTCATTCATGGGCCAGCCATCAACAACCCCACATTCTGGGCCGCCTGATCACCTGACCCACCCTCCCCCAGCATGGATACTTTGCCCGTGGGCACTGCCCATGCCCATAGTTCACCACAACTGAACCCCTGCAGGGGCCCCGATTGCCCCCCTTCACTCCAGGGGAATCATCCCACTAGTTCCCTGAAAGTGGGCATCGAATCTGAACCTCGCTGGAGTGAAATACTCCTGGTGGGATGGGAGATGCTTGTGGGCCCTGAGAAATCAGGCCCGGGCCTGCGAAGCACATTAAAATAAGATTAAAAACAGATGTAATGTATTTCCCTGGTGTTCCAGCCAGTTTCCAGCGCTACTCAGTTGGCACCGGATATCTGGTGCTGGGAGAAGCGCACAGCAAGAACGCATCCGCAAATGGCCAACAGGCAATTCCCCTGGGATGAGAGAATCTCCATCCTCATCTTCCCATTTACTTATCTGAAAGGTTCTTTGTATTGCGGCTTCCTACCCTGATACTAAACTGTGTGTGGGGCTTCTTTTTTTTGCGTGGTTTAACGCTTTCACTGGACGCAATACAAATATGGCTACTGTTCTCCTCCATTATTATTAGTATAGGTATTATTCCTCCTTAAGCAGCCACATTCATGTATGAATATGTTTCTTAAATCTTGCTGACTTTCTGCTCACCTGATAACCCAGCAAAATTACAGAAAGTCGATATTTATCAGAATACAACATTAGATTTATGCTTGTTTTAAAATCATCACAAATATGAGCTGAACCACCTGCTTTCATGATTGATATAATGGGGATAGTCCGATTCTTCCTTTAGCAGTTGTACTCATTCTTCTTCAACTTTGGGACAAATTGCATATGACATTATGTGGCACAATTGCACAGTGGTTAGCACTGCTGCCTCACAGTGCCAGGGACTCGAGTTTGAGTCCCAGCTTGGACTTGAATCCGTCTATGAGTTTGCACATTCTCCCCTTGTTTGCATGGGTTTCTTCCGGATACTCTGATTTCCACCAACAGTCCAAAAGATGTGCGGGTTAAGTGATTGAGCATGCTAAATTGAGACTTACCACCCCTTTACACCCATATTATGATGGAAAAATGCCGTAAAATCGGGTGTAAAGCGGTTAATGCTATTACTGCCGGTTTTCATGTCCAGCATGATTTTACGAAACCCGGATTTCTGGCACTGTCATTTCTGCAACAGGTAAGTTAATGTATTTAAATTTATTTCAAAGTTACTTCTAATGTTTTTAGCAAGCCTGGCGCTCAATTGTCCAGCTGAGAGGGATTCTCCCCGGCGAGGAAAACACCTGCTCCCAATGAATAGGGAACTGTCACGTTGGCCTCGCCGGTGGAACTGGAGGCAATTGAGGCCCCACCGAGGAAGCCAAGGGGAAGGCTGGTGTGCCCTTTGAACAGTGTCACACTGATAGTGCCACTCTGCCACCTTGGCAATGCCAACTAGGCACCTGGGCAATGCCCACTGGACAACTGGGCAATGTCCATCAGGCAGTACGAAGGGGCAGGTCCAATAGGGATAGGGCCTGTGGCAGTTGGGCTTGTGGGGCAGGACAGTGCCAGGGGATAGGGCAGAGCCTGTGGGGGCAGTGCTGGTGGCAGGCCCTGTGGACAAGGGGTCTGTGAAGGGAAGGGGGCTCACTACCACTCTGCATGCGATTAGTGGGCGAGGCCAGCGAGGCGTGATCGGTGGGGGAGGGAGGGCCTGCACATGTGCATTACCTCCCTCTACTGGCTGTTAGGCATGTTAAACCCCCACCATCCATAGCACCCTGGCCAGAAATAGTCTCGCCCAAAATTTTAAAGACAGAGTGCATACAATTGGGCCTCAAAATACACCCAAAAAATGAATCTGGAATTCTCCCAGTTTCACGCCTGCCTGACACTTAGAAAAAATCTTGTGAAATTCCACCCTTAGTGTCAGGGGGATTAGCAGAGTAAATACGTGAGATTGCCTGCTCCCCATAACCCTTAATTCCCTTATCGATCAGAAATCTATCTACCCGTGACTTAAACATATTCAACGAGGTAGCCTCCACCACTTAAATGGGCAGAGAATTCCAGAGATTCACCACCCTCTGAGAGAAGAAGTTCCTCCTCATTTTTTACAATTACGGGGGTAGGGCGTAGTACAATTGTTGTCAGTGCAGATTTGATGGGCCCAATAGCTTTCTTGTGCACTGTAGAGATTCTGTGTTCCTATGGTTGCTTTTGCTTTGAGATTTTTAGTTTGACTACTAGGCTTCATCTTGAGTTTCACTTTAACTTTTGTGCCCTGTGTACCTTTAAATGTACTCTTGTATTTAACTGTAGGTCTGTTTTGATGTTGACCAATCTGTTGACAGCAATTCAGTTAAGCTTTTATTTTTTCCAACCATAATCACCCAAATAATGCTGTAAAATCACTATGGACCTCATAGAGAGGCAACACTACTGTTTGTCCTCTCCATGCTATGATAACCACTACATAATCTTTTAATGGCAAAATCTCTTCTGTATCCTTAAAATAACATCAATTGCTTTTAAAGGAAGTTGATTTGCCTTTTGGTGGTATGTATTCTTAGGAATTAAAGAAACAGCAGCACCAGTATCAACCTCCATTCCAATAGGTTATCTATTTAACTTTGGAATCCAGAATCTATGTAATCCACTCTGTATGGAGAAGAGGTTCAGTTCGAGATCTTCTTCATATTTCTGAAAAGTCTCTTCTTCGTAGTCGTAATTCTTTTCTTCCATGTTGTAAATTCTTTCAACAAAATTCAACTTCTTCTTCTTCTTGAAGTTACTCAGATTCATCTTCTGCATATTCTTCTGAAGGAAAGCTGCTCTAACCCAACAAGCTTTTGCAATGTCACCCATTGTTTTAATCCAGGTCAGAAACTCCAAAGTGTTTTATGAAGTCTGCCTGGATCATAAGTTTTGCAATTTGAATTTGGCTAGGGAAGTAGGGTGAACATGAGATGTTTCATTTCAGGTATGATTCAAATGACTCACTAGGGAGCTTCTGTCAAACAAAGTTTATTTAAGAATGCAGTTAACATATAGCAATAACATTTACCAATTACAAACAAATAAAACATGATCCTGTATAAACCTTAACAACTGTATGAAATGTTTCACCCAAACAAACGTCTTTGTAAATAGAAAGAAATCTCACAACACCAGGTTAAAGTCCAACAGTATTATTTGGCAGCATGAACTTTTGGAGTGCTGCTCCTTCATCAGGTGAGTGGAGAGTTGGGTTCACAAACAGGACATATATACACACCATCGCAATTGCAAGATAATGATTGGAATGCTGCAGGTATAAGACAGAAAACAAAACTGCTCACATGATACTAGAACTTAGTCCTTTGGTTGGAGAATTGAATCACTGACTTGCCAGCCTTTTAATGTCTAATAGATATCAAGGTAGAGATAATGCCATTGTTCGCATTTCTCACTCCAGGAAGGCAAAAAGACCTCCTTCTGACTAGCTAGCAGAATCTATAATACCAGGAACAGAAAAAGAGAAAACCTGCCTGCAATTTGAAACCAAGGCCCTGAACCAAAATGAAAGTGAATCGTTGTATTCTCTGTGGAGAAACCACCTGACTTTGACCTGTCAATCAATCTTCCAACAACACTTCAATAAACAAAGAACATAAGAACATAAACAAACCCCATTTAAACCAATTAAGCAGCAATAAAAGGTCTTCTAAGCAGACAGCTTGGGGTCTGCTCAGAACTGCAGAGAACATAATTAAAAATACATTTCTTAAAGACACACTAGCATCACACCTCCCCCTTACGAAGAAAAAGAAAAATCAACATTCAAAGGTGGTTTCATTTTTCAATTTCATACTAGTACTCTACAATAAACATACATACGTTTTGCAAAATCAAAACATGTAAACATAACAACAATATAGTCCATTTCAGTCCCTGACTTCCATCAAATGTTTCTCTTCCTTTCATGCATTTGTGACAAATTGCTTCATCTCCAATATTGTCCTTCAGTCTTTAATCCTGCTTTGATTCCAAGTCAATCTAATTTCTATTATGACGATAAATTAGCTTTTTGATTTGATTTGATTTATTATTGTCACATGTATTAACATACAGTGAAAAGTATTGTTTCTTGTGCGGTATACAGACAAAACATAATGGTCATAGAGAAGGAAAGAAGAGAGTGCACATTGTAATATTAGAGTCAAAGCTAGGGCGTAGAGCAGGGGTCTCCAAACTATGGCCCATGGGCCACATCTGGCCTGCAGCGGGCTACATGTGGCCCCCAGCCAGTGGGGGCAGAACGGGATTCCCGCCGCCAAAAATATTCCCGCATCCGGAACCCCGCCGCTGACTCAGGACACGGACGCGGGGATGGAAGCCACAGGCCGGACATTTGCTGCCACTCCGTGCAGTTTCTGATGGACCCATGGGAATCCCCGCCCTTTTTTCCAGCCTATCATCCAATCAGAGCTGCCGTCCTGTGACTGACAGTTCATTAAACAAATCAGCAATTGAGGCATCTGTTATCTGCATTGACTGAGTGACAGCTGCTTTATCCAATCCGTAAGCTCCATCTGTCTGAACTGAGCAAGAGCAATGACAGCAGCAATTCAGACCAATCGTAGAGCGATGTGTTCAACACAACACCCACATTGTGATTGGCATCTGCTGCAGCCAATTGCTGTGTGCCGTTGTAACGCAGTCGCCAATCACAATGAATTTAAATTATTTGGAGCCTTTTTTAGAAAAATAACTTTTATAATAGTAACCCCCTAATTTTAGAACCATGTTTCTTTGGCCCACGAAAATGTGTAAAATATACAATGTAGCCCTCATACTGAAAAGTTTGGAGACTCCTGATGTAGAGAAAGATCAATTTAATGCAAGGTAAGTCCTTCCAAAAGTCTGACAGCAACAGGGAAGAAACTGTTAAGTCGGTTGGTACGTGACCTTAGACCTTTGTATCCTTTTCCCAAAGGAAGCAGGTGGAAGAGAGAAGGTCCAGGATGCATGGGGTACTTAATTATGCTGGCTGCTTTGCTCAGGCAGCAGAGGGATGGGAGGCTGGTTTGCATAACGTAAGAACATAAGAAATAGGAGCAGGAGTAGGCCATCTAGCCCTTCGAGCCTGCCCCGCCATTCAATAAGATCATGGCTGATCTGAAGTGGATCAGTTCCATTTTCCCGCTTTCTCCCCATAACCCTTAATTCCCTTGTCTATCAGAAATCTATCTACCCGTGACTTAAATATATTCAGCGAGGTAGCCTCCACCACTTCAAAGGGCAGAGAATTCCAGAGATTCACCACCCTTTGAGTGAAGAAGTTCCTCCTCAATTCCGTTCTAAACTGTCCCCCCTTTATCTTGAGGCTGTGCCGTCCAGTTCTGGTTTCCTTTCTAAGTGGGAAGAATCTCTCTACCTCTACCCTATCTAGCCCCTTCATTATCTTATATGTCTCGATAAGATCCCCCCTCAGCCTTCTAAACTCTAACGAGTACAGGCCCAGTCTATTCAATCTCTCATCATAAGCTAACCCCCTCATCTCCGGTATCAGCCTGGTGAACCTTCTCTGTACTTCCTCTGAGGCCTTTCACAAATAAAGGCCAATATATCCTTTCGCAAATAATGTTGATGGATTTGGTGATGAATTTGCAAATAATGCATGATGGATTGGGCTACATTCACAAATTTTTGTACTTCCTTGTGGTCTTGGGCAAAGGAAGAGCTGTACCAAGCTGTAATACAATCAGAAAGAATGCTTTCTATGATGCATCTGTAAAAGTTGGTGAGAGTCGTAGCTGACATGCCAAATTTCCTTAGTCTTCTGAGAAAGTAGAGGCATTGGTGGCCTTTCTAACTATCGTGTCGGCATGGGGAGACCAGGACAGGTTGTTGGTGATCTGGACACCTAAAGACTTGAAGCTCTCAACCCTTTCTACTTCATCCCCATTGATGTAGACAGGGGCATGTTCTCCTTTATGCTTCCTTAAGTCAATGACAATCTTGTTTGTTTTGTTGACATTGAGGGAGAGGTTATTGTTGCCACACCAGTTCACCAGATTCTCTATCTCATTCATGTAATCTGTCTCGTCATTGCTTGAAATACGCAATAAGGTGGACGAACTTGCAGCCTGGATTGGTGCCTGGGACTTCGATGTTGTGGCCATTTCAGAGACATGGATAGAGCAGGGACAGGAATGGTTGTTGCAGGTTCCGGGGTTCAGATGTTTCAGTCAGAGCAGAGAAGGTGGTAGAAGAGGGGGAGGTGTGGCATTGTTAGTCAAGGACTGTATTACGGTGGCAGAAAGGACGTTTGATGTGGACCTGTCTATTGAGGTAGTATGGGCTGAGATTAGAAACAGGAAAGGAGAGATCACACTGTTGGGAGGTTTTTATAGGCCTCCAAAATGTTCCAGAGATGTAGAGGAAAGGATTGCAAAGATGATCCTGGGTAGGAGCAAAAGTAACAGGGTAGTTGTTATGGGGGACTTTAACTTTACAAATATCGATTGGAAAAGCTATAGCTCAAGCACGTTAGAGGGGTCAGTTTTTGTCCAATGTGTGCAGGAAGGTTTCCTGACACAGTATGTAGATAGGCCAACAAGAGGTGAGGCTACATTGGATTTGGTACTGGGTAATGAACCAGACCAGGTGTTAGACTTGGAGGTAGCTGAGCACTTTGGTGATAGTGACCACAATTCGGTTATGTTTACTTTAGTGATGGAAAGGGATAGGTATATACCAAAGGGCAGAAGTTATAGCTGGGGAAAAGGTAATTATGAGGCTATTAGGCATGATTTAGGATTCATAGGTTGGAGTAGGAAACTGCAGGGGCCGGGAACATCTGAAATGTGGAGCTTATTCAAGGAGCAGCTACTGCGAGTCCTTGATAAATATGTACCTGTCAGGCAGGGAGGAAGTGGTCGAGCAAGGGAACCGTGGCGTACGAAGGAAGTTGAATCTCTGGTGAAGAGGAAGAGGCTCATGTAAAGATGAGACGTGAAGGCTCAGTTAGGGCACTGGAGAGTTATAAATTAGCCAGGAAGGAGCTAAAGAGAGAGTTAAGAAGAGCTAGAAGAGGACATGAGAAGACTTTGGCGGATAGGATCAAGGAAAATCCTAAAGCTTTCTACAGGTATGTCAAGAATAAAAGATTGATTAGGGCCAGTCAGAGACAGTAGTGGGAAGTTGTGCATGGAGCATGAAGAGATAGGAGAGGCACTGAATGAGTATTTTTCGTCAGTATTCACTCAGGAAAAAGTGTAGTCGAGGAGAATACTGTGATACCAGGTAGTAGGCTAGATGGGATTGAGGTACACAAGGAGGAGGTGTTAGCAATTCTTGAGAGTATGAAAATAGATAAGTCCCCTGGGCCGGATGGGATTTACCCTAGGATTCTCTGGGAAGCTAGGGAGGAGATTGCAGAGCCTTTGGCTTTGATCTTCATGTCATCATTGGCTTCAGGTATAGTGCTGGAAGACTGGAGGATAGCAAATGTTGTCCCCTCGTTCAAGAAGGGGAGTAGAGACCATCCTGGGAATTATAGACTGGTGAGCCTTACTTCTGTTGTGGGCAAAGTTTTGGAAAGAATTATAAGGGATAGGATTTATAATCATCTAGAGGGAAATAAATTGATTAGGGATAGTCAACACGGTTTTGTGAAGGGTAGGTCGTGCCTCACAAACCTTATCGAGCTTTTTGAAAAGGTGACCAAAGAGGTGGATAAGGGTAAGGCAGTTGACGTGGTGTATATGGATTTTAGCAAAGCGTTTGATAAGGTTCCCCATGGTAGGCTACTGCAGAAAATGCAGATGCATGGGATTGAGGGTGATTTAGCAGTTTGGATCAGGAATTGGCTAGCTGATAGAAGAGAGAGGGTGGTGGTTGATGGGAAATATTCAACCTGGAGTTCAGTTACAAGTGGTGTACCTCAGGGATCTGTTTTGGGGCCACTGCTGTTTGTCATTTTTATAAATGACCTAGATGAGGGTATAGAAGGATGGGTTAGTAAATTTGTGGATGACACTAAAGTCGGAGGAGTTGTAAACAGTGAGGATAGATGTTACAGTTTGCAGAGGGACATAGAAAAGCTGCAGAGCTGGGCTGAGAGGTGGCAGATGGAGTTTAAGGCGGAAGAGTGTGAGGTGATTCACTTCGGAAAGAGTAACAGGAGTACAGAGTATTGAGCTTACGGAAGGACTCTTGGGAGTGTTGACGAGCAGAGAGATCTTGGTGTACATGTGCATAGACCCCTGAAAGTTGGCCCCCAGGTTGATAAGGTTGTTAAGAAGGCGTATGGTGTGTTAGCTTTTATTGGTAGAGGGATTGAATTTCGGAGCCGTGAGGTCATGTTACAAATGTACAAAACTCTGGTGCGGCCGCACTTGGAGTATTGCGTACAGTTCTGGTTGCCGCATTATAAGAAAGATGTGGAGGCATTGGAAAGGGTGCAGAGGAGGTTTACCAGGATGTTGCCTGGTATGGTGGGAAGGTCTTATGAGGAAAGGCTGAGGGACTTGAGGTTATTTTCATTGGAGAGAAGAAGGTTACGAGGTGACCTGATTGAGGCATACAAGATGATCAAAGGATTGGATAGGATGGACAGTGGGAGCCTTTTACCTCGGATGGTGATGGCTAACACAAGGGGACATAGCTTTAAATTAAGGGGTGATAATTATAGGATGGATGTCAGAGGTAGGTTCTTTACTTAGAGGGTAGTAAGGGTGTGGAATGCCCTGCCTGCAGCAGTTGTGGACTCGCCAACTTTAAGGGCGTTCAAATGGTCAGTGGATAGGCATATGGATAACATTGGAATAGTTTAGGTTAGAGGGTCATTAGATTGGTTCCACTGGTCGGCGCAACATCGAGGGCCAAAGGGCCTGTACTGCGCTGTAATGTTCTATGTTCTATGAAATCCAACCCACTACAGTGGTGTTGTCAGCAAACTTAAAAATTGAATTGGAGAGGAATTTATACATCTATGTTTATACACCTAAATATAGGTGTATAAAAAGTATAGTAGGAGGCTGAGAACACAGCCTACTGGGGCACCAGTGTTGAGGATGATTGTGGAGGAGGCATTGTTGCCTATCCTTACTGAATGTGGTCTGTCAGTTAGGAATTTCAGGATCCAGTCACAGAGGTTGGTGCTGAGGCCCAGGTCACAGAGTTTGGAGATGAGTTTCCTGGGAATAATAATGTTGAAGGCTGAGCTGTAGTCAATAAACAGGGAGTCTGACATAGGTGTCCTTGTTATCTAGGTGTTCCAGGGCTGAGTGCAGGGCCAGGGAAATGGTGTCTGTTGTGGACCTGTTGCGATAGTAGGTAAATTGCAGTGGATCCAGGCAGTGTTGGAATTGATTCATGCCATGACTATAACCTTTTGAAGCACTTCATGATGCTCTTGTAATGTCCTCAAAGAATTAGACAGGATTAGCAGAATAACATATTACATGTATGCTGTTAGAGCCATTCAGAAAGGTCACTTTATCTAAACCCCCTTTCTTATTCATTGGTCTTAGCTCCTCCTCTGCCTAGCAATTCAACTCCTTTGTTTGCTCTGGATCTGTACCATCACTTTCTTCACGCTCTCTGGCAAAGAAACACAGCAGATTGTCTTCCTTGGTGTCAGAACCATTTCAGACCATTGTTCCAAAGATCAATGTAGCAGTTAAACTGATGCAAAACCACTGTACTTGATTTGACCCAGTAAAAAGTCTGACAACACCAGGTTTTAGTCCAACCTATTTATTTGATAATATTCTCACTAGCTTTCGAGGGGACAGCCTCTTCGCATTAAAATGCGATTTTAATCAGTAATCTCTAAACTGTCTGTGCTTTATATGCTCTGTCTGAGGCCAGAACTCTCCATTCACCTGACGAAGAGGCTGTCCCCTCGAAAGCTAGTGAGAATATTATCAAATAAATAGGTTGGACTAAAACCTGGTGTTGTCAGACTTTTTACTGTGTTTACGCCAGTCCAACGCCGGCATACCCACATCATGATTTGACCACCAGCTGTGTATAATACTGCTTCACTGGATATCCACATCTGTGTGGTCTATATGGTTTCTTTATGCCAGCAGTTTACTTTAGATTATAAGAACATAAGAAATAGGAGCAGGAGTAGGCCATCTAGCCCTTCGAGCCTGCCCCGCCATTCAATAAGATCATGGCTGATCTGTTGTGGCTCAGTTCCACTTTCCCGCCCTCTCCCCATAACCCTTAATCCCCTCTCTTATCAAGAACCCATCAACCCGCTTCTTAAAAATATTTAGCGAGGCAGCCTCCACCACTTCAACGGGCAGAGAATTCCAGAGATTCACCACCCTTTGAGTGAAGAAGTTCCTCCTCAACTCCGTTCTAAACCGCCTCCCCTTTATCTTGAGGCTGTGCCCCCTAGTCCTACTGTCTTTTTTGAGCGGGAAGAGTCTCTCCACCTCTATCCTATCCATCCCATTCATCATCTTATACGTCTCAATGAGATCTCCCCTCATTCTTCTAAACTCTAACGAGTACAAGCCTAGTTTATTCAGCCTCTCCTCATAGCTCAATCCCCTCAACTCCGGTATCAGCCTAGTAAACCTCCTCTGCACTCCCTCCAGGGCCAAAATATCCTTGCGCAGGTGCGGCGCCCAAAACTGCACACAGTACTCCAGCTGCGGCCTCACCAATGCCCTATACAGCTGCAGCAAGACCTCCCTACTTTTATATTCAATCCCCCTCGCTATGAAGGCCAGCATCCCATTCGCCTTCCTGACCACCTGCTGCACCTGCAAGCTGGGTTTTTGCAACTCATGCACAAGGACCCCGAGGTCCCTCTGCACCGTCGCCTGCTGCAGTTTTTCGCCACGTAAGTAATAGTCCTTCCTACCATTATTCCTACCAAAGTGGACCACCTCACACTTGCCAACATTAAATTCCATTTGCCATTTCCTGGCCCATTCGCCCAGCCTATCTAGATCCTTCTGCAGACTCTCCACACCCTCCGCACAATTTGCCTTTCCCCCAATCTTGGTGTCATCAGCAAATTTCGACACCCTGCACTCGGTTCCCTCCTCCAGATCATCTATATAAATGGTAAATAGCTGAGGCCCCAGCACCGACCCCTGGGGCACCCCACTAGTCACCAACCGCCAATCCGAATAGCACCCATTGACCCCCACTCTCTGCCTCCTATTTGACAACCAATCCTCTATCCACGCTAACACCCTACCCCCAACTCCATGTCCCCTGACCTTCTGCAATAACCTCTTGTGAGGTACCTTGTCAAACGCCTTCTGAAAATCCAGAAAGACCACACCCACCGGCTCTCCTCTATCCACTGCCCTAGACACATCCTCATAGAACTCCAGTAAATTTGTCAGACACGACTTCCCTTTAATGAAACCGTGTTGCATCCGCCCTATCAAGCAATTCCCTTCAAGATGCCTCGCAATTTCCTCCTTAATGACGGATTCTAACATTTTACCTACCACAGACGTTAAACTAACCGGCCTATAATTCCCCGCCTTTTGCCTGGCACCCTTCTTAAACAACGGCGTAACATTAGCCGTTTTCCAATCTTCCGGCACTTCCCCGGAATCCAGCGACGTCTGGAAAATAACCACCAAGGCATCCACTATAACCTCTGCCATTTCTTTCAGAACCCTCGGATGCATTCCATCCGGTCCTGGCGACTTGTCCACAATCAGCCCCTCCAGTCTGTCGAGCACCACCTCTCTAGTAACAGTAATGTCATTAAGACCCTCCATTCCTACCACCTTTCCATCTCTAACACCCGGCAAATTATTCACGTCCTCCTCTTATTTCATGAAGTTGTCATTTCCTTTGATCCACATTCATATAATTCTTCCACTCCTCAATGTCCTTTTTGAAATCACCCATGACTGTTGATTCATCTATACTTCTCCTTACATAGATAATAAGCTGTTTTGATGGTCCTGCATTTTATGTTCAGGCAATATGAAAAAGTCAGGATCATGTTCCAAAACAGGCAACTTGTCTTATAGCTGTCTTCACACTTGCTCAATTTCTTATTGTCCTGCAACTGTTCTCTTTCTCCACCTAGAGTCACAGTCATAGAGGTTTACAGCATGGAAACAGGTTCTTTGACCCAACTTGTCCATGCCACCCTTTTTTTTTAAAACTCCTAAGTTAATCCCAACTGCCTGCATTTGACACATATCCCTCTATACGCATTGTACCCATGTAACTATCTAAATGCTTTTTAAAAGATAAAATTGTACCCGCCTCTACTACTACCTCTGGCAGCTTATTCCAGACACCACTCTCTGTGCGAAAAAAAATGCCTCTCTGGACACGTTTGTATCTCTCCTCTCTCACTTTAAACCTATGCCCTCTAGTTTTAGATTCCCCTACCTTTGGGAAAAGGTATTGACTACCTACCTTGTCTATGCCCTTCATTATTTTATAGACTTCTATAAGGTCACCCTTCAGCCTCCTACGCTCCCAGTAGAATAGACTGGGAAAAAAGTCCCAGTCTATTCAACCTTTCCTTATAACTCAATCCATCAATTTCCGGTAGCATCCTAGTAAATCTTTTCTGCAAACTTTCTAGCTTAATAATATCCTTTCTATTATAGGGTAACCAGAATTGCACACAGTATTCCAAGTGTGGCCTTACCAATGTCTTGTACAACTTCAACAAGACGTCCCAACTCCTGTATTCAATGTTCTAACCGATGAAACTATTATCGGACAACAAATTTTATGAAATTGGGTACACAATATGGGAGCAGACTAAAGTTGCACTCAGATCCTCCCCATTAAAGGTCACAAGGGAACAGACACAGACTAGCAGGCAAGGACATGCTTTTAGAATGCAAATGAGGGCTAGCACACAAAGGGAGCCGGACAGGATGGCACCTACAGGAACTAAATTAAAAGTACACCCCCATCCGACCAAATCAGCACCTCTGATCTAATCAAGCAACCCTCTATGGAGACACCTAAAGATTAGCATAACTAAGGAAGCATCCCTGGCCCCACAAACTTCCTCAAAATAGTCAAACACCCATTGTTCAACCCTGGAGATTCTAGACTGTTAATAAACCCATCAGACAGAAACAATTAATACACACTTAAAACCATCATTACAATACTCGAAGACATCAAAACAGGATGGTCAGAGTCGAATACTGTAAACAAAACATTAGGATTTGAATTGTACGATGTATCGAAGTTCAGGTATAACTGTAACCCATTGCGGCGGGTCTTTAGAGTGCTTTCGGGACAGTTCGGTTTGTATGTCCTGACTGCACGTCCATTGACGTTAAAATAAAGCTGTACCACTGTTGAACCTGATTCTGAGACCGTACTTTATTCCGTTTATTCCGTTTAACTTTTTAGTGTTAAGTCGCGAGTTTCGGCGGTTTTTTTTAAATTAGTTAAAAACCGGAAGTCGTCACTAGGACGCTTACCGGTAGTTGTAGTTTTTTTTTCGGGTTTAAAAGCACCTACCTCCGTGTCTCGGCCTCATTGTTCCTGTGGAGCTGAGTCGAGAGGCAGCGATTTTTGGGCGTGCGAGGAGGCAAAAATAAGGTATATTTTTCTGTTTATTCCGTTTAACTTTTTAGTGTTAAGTCGCGAGTTTCGGCGGTTTTTTTTAAATTAGTTAAAAACCGGAAGTCGTCACTAGGACGCTTACCGGTAGTTGTAGTTTTTTTTTCTCGTGCCCCTAACACTATAAATTAGTGCAGAGAGGATTCCCGATTCTCTACACTGGTAGAGAATCCCACCCTTCCACCTCCTCTAACCTAATTATAAGTGTGAGGGAAGTTTTTTTTTTGTTTTTTTTATATTTTTACTTTTCTGCTGGTAATTGATTCAGGGATGGCAGTTCAGGCTGTAAGCTGCATCTCCTGTGGGATGTATGTAGTGAGGGACTCCCACAGTGTTTCAGGTGATTTTACTTGTGGGAAGTGTGTTAGATTGCAGTTTCTGGAGGAGCGTGTAAAGGAGCTGGAAGGGGAATTAGAGGAGCTCCGTATAATTCGGGAAGTGGAGGCGGACATAGAAAGGAGTTATAAGGAGATAGTCACTCCTAGGAATAAGTCTTGGGTCACTGCCAGGAAGAGGGGCAAAAAGCAGTTGGGGGGACAATCCCCTGGGGCTGTTCCCCTCCAAAATAGGTTCTCGGTCCTGGAGGCTACAGTTGAGGAGAAATCAACTGGGGATAGCCAAAGGGAGCAGGTCTCTGGGGGTGAGCCTATTGGCAAGCCTCAGGTGGTTAGGGGTAAGAGATTGGGCCTCGTGATTGGGGACTCCACAGTTATGGGGACGGATAGGAGAGTTGGAGGTAAGGGTAGGGACTCTGGGCTGGTGTGTTGCCTACCAGGGGCTGGGGTCCAGGATGTATCGGACAGAGTATTCAGGACTCTTAGGGGAGAGGGAGATCAACCCCAAGTTATAGTTCATGTGGGGACACATGACATAGGGAGATTAAGGGAAGGGGATATTAAGCAAAGATTTATGGAGTTGGGGTGGAAACTAAAGGCGAAGTCAGAAAGAGTAGTTATATCTGGACTCTTGCCTGTGCCACGGGATAGTTTAGAGAGGAATAGGGAGAGGGAAAGTTTGAACTCGTGGCTGAGGGGATGGTGCAGGAGGGAGGGGTTCAGGTACTTGAGCAATTGGGGCTCATTCTGGGGAAGGTGGGACCTCTATAAGAGGGATGGTCTACACCTGAACCAGAGGGGAATCAATATCCTGGGGGGTAAATTTGCAAAAGCGATGCAGGAAGGTTTAAACTGATTCGGAGGGGGGGAGGGATAGTGAGGAAAGGGGGTGAAAGTGAGGGGGGCATAGTTGGGGAATGCAAGGCACGGCATAGTGGGGGTGGGGCGGAGCAGGGTTTGAAATGCGTGTACTTTAATGCGAGGAGTATTCGCAATAAAGTGGATGAACTTGCAGCGTGGATCAGTACCTGGGACTTTGATGTTGTGGCCATTTCTGAGACATGGATAGAGCAGGGTCAGGAATGGATGTTGCAGGTTCCGGGGTACAAATGCTTTAGTCGGAGTAGAGAAGAAGGTAGAAGGGGGGGTGGGGTAGCATTGCTAGTCAAGGACTGTATCACAGTGTCGGAGAGAAAGTTTGATGAGGACTTGTCAGTTGAGGTAGTATGGGCGGAGATTAGAAATAGGAGAGGAGAGGTCACCCTGTTGGGAGTCTTTTATAGACCTCCTAAAAGTTCTAGAGAGGTTGAGGAAAGGATTGCGGAGACAATCCTGGTTAGGAGTGAAAGTAATAGGGTAATTGTTATGGGGGACTTTAACTTTACGAATATTGATTGGAGTTGCTATAGTTCTAGCTCGCTAGAGGGGTCAGTGTTTGTACAAAGCGTGCAGGAAGGTTTTTTGTCTCAGTATGTAGACAGGCCAACTAGAGGTGAGGCTATATTGGATTTGGTGCTGGGAAATGAGCCAGACCAGGTTCTAGACTTGGAAGTTGGTGTGCATTTTGGTGATAGTGACCACAATTCGGTTACGTTCACCTTAGTGATGGGAAGAGATAGGCATGAACCTCGGGTCAGCAATTTTAGCTGGGGTAAGGGCGATTATGAGGCTATCAGGAGTGAATTAGGAAGCATGGATTGGATTAGGGGATTACAGGGACTGGGAACGTCTGAAATGTGGAGTTTTTTCAAGGAGCAGCTACTGCGAGTCCTTGATAGGTATGTCCCTGTCAGGCATGGTGGATTTGGTAGATCTAGGGAACCGTGGTGCACTAAAAGAGTTGAGTCGATGGTTAAAAAGAAAAAGGAGGCTTATGTTCGGATGAGATTGGAGGGCTCAGATAGTGCACTAGAAAGCTTTAGATTGGCTAGGAGGGAGTTGAAGAGTGAGTTGAGAAGGGCTAAAAGAGGACATGAGAAGACTTTGGCTGATAGGATTAAGGAGAATCCTAAGGCGTTCTATAAGTATGTCAAGAACAGAAGGTTGGTCAGGGCAAGATTAGGGCCAGTTACAGACAGCAGGGGGAAGTTGTGTGTGGAACCGGAGGAGATTGGAGAAGTATTGAACCAATATTTCTCTTCGGTGTTCACGCAGGGGGACATGAATATAGCTGAGGAGGACATTGGGTTGCAGGGGTGTAAAATAGACAGTATTACGGTTGATAAAGAGGATGTGCTGGAAATTCTTGAGGGGCTGAAAATAGATAAGTCCCCTGGTCCGGATGGGATCTACCCTAGGATTCTCTGGGAGGCTAGAGAGGTGATTGCAGAGCCTCTGGCTCAGATCTTCAGGTCGTCATTGGTCTCTGGTGTAGTCCCGGAGGATTGGAGGATAGCGAATGTTGTCCCATTGTTTAAGAAGGGGAACAGAGACTTTGCCGGGAATTATAGACCGGTGAGTCTTACTTCTGTTGTGGGCAAGGTTTTAGAAAAAATTATTAGGGATAGGATTTATAGTTATTTG
The DNA here is from genome assembly GCF_965287045.1 of Carcharhinus amblyrhynchos. Lineage (NCBI taxonomy): Eukaryota > Metazoa > Chordata > Chondrichthyes > Carcharhiniformes > Carcharhinidae > Carcharhinus > Carcharhinus amblyrhynchos. The sequence continues at coordinate 126,883,808 of NC_137330.1, forward strand.
GAGTGTAATGAATTGATTAGAAATAGTCAGCATGGTTTTGTAGCGGGTAGGTCGTGCCTTACTAACCTTATTGAGTTTTTTGAGAAGGTGACCAAAGAGGTGGATGGGGGTAAGGCAGTTGACGTGGTATACATGGATTTTAGTAAGGTGTTCGATAAGGTTCACCATGGTAGGCTTCTGCAGAAAATGCAGATGTATGGGATTGTGGGTAATCTAGGAAGTTGGATCAGGAATTGGCTATCAGATAGGAGACAGAGGGTGGTGGTGGATGGTAAATATTCATCATGGAGTGCAGTTACGAGTGGTGTGCCTCAGGGATCTGTTTTGGGGCCACTGTTGTTTGTAATTTTTATTAATGATCTGGATGAGGGTATAGTTGGGTGGATTAGTAAATTTGATGATGACACCAAAGTTGGAGGTGTGGTAGATTGTGAGGAAGGGTGTCATAGTCTGCAGGGAGACTTAGATAGGTTGCAGAGCTGGGCCGAGAGGTGGCGGATGGAATTTAATGCGGAGAAGTGTGAGGTAATTCACTTTGGTAGGAGCAACAGATGTGTCGAGTATAGGGCTAACGGGAGGACTTTGAATAGTGTGGATGAACAGAGGGATCTAGGTGTGTGTGTACATAGATCCCTGAAAGTTGGGAATCAAGTAGATAAGGTTGTCAAGAAGGCGTACGGTGTCTTGGCGTTTATTGGTAGGGGGATTGAATTTAGGAGTCGCAGTGTAATGTTGCAACTGTACGCTACTCTAGTGCGGCCGCACTTGGAGTACTGTGTGCAGTTCTGGTCCCCGCATTACAAGAAGGATGTGGAGGCGTTGGAGAGGGTGCAGAGGAGGTTTACTAGGATGGTGCCTGGTATGGTGGGGAGGTCCTATGAGGAGAGACTGAGGGATCTAGGGTTGTTTTCGTTGGAAAGAAGGCGGCTAAGAGGGGATCTTATTGAAACATATAAGATGATTAGAGGTTTAGATAGGGTGGATAGTGATAGCCTTTTTCCTCGGATGGAGAAAGCTAGCACGAGGGGGCATGGCTTTAAATTAAGGGGGGGTAGCTACAGGACGGATGTCAGGGGTAGGTTCTTTACCCAGCGGGTGGTGAGGGATTGGAATGCCCTGCCTGCTGCAGTTGTAAATGCGTCTAGTTTGGGGGCGTTTAAGAGATCTCTGGATAGGTTTATGGACGAAAAGGGATTGGTATAGGCTAGTGGGTCATTGTTTTTGTAACTGGTCGGCGCAACATCGTGGGCCGAAGGGCCTGTTCTGCGCTGTAATGTTCTATGTTCTATGTTCTATGTACTGGTCGCATTTGCCCACTCGCGCTAAAAATTGGGGGCTCGTCCGGGATCGCGACCGCCGCTGGAACGCCGTCTCCTGGCACTGGATGAGTATCTTTACTCATTTCATCAAATCCGCGGAATACTAGTATCCCAGTGTCAGAGTGGTGTTTCACGGCTGCCGTGATCTGAACTTGTGAACAGGGCCTGTTTGATAGCTGTACAGCGGTAAAGTGGGTTTGAGTTTCTTTTTGGGCGGGCGACTGGGATCGCGAACTGTGACTGATTGTGTTATTTTTGCATTCCGCTGACCCCTGACGACAAGCCCGACCACAGACTGACTGCCCACTAGGGGACCTGACAGAACAGGTGTTAACAGATATAGAGCAGGGACAGCACCCTGGGAATTAAGGTTAAGGAGGACGTCCAAGGTTTCGGGCCACTGAAATCGGACTCTCGGCGTTTGGCACAAGACCAGGCGCTGCAAGTCGCAAAGGACCTCTGCAGGCGTGAAAGATCGGGCCACTGGGGGCAAATTCCGCGAGGAGTTTGCTACATGTCCGGGTGCTACTAAGTCTGGAGCCTCTGTGAGTACCTCGAACACTACAAGCAGGAGGCCTCTGGTAGCGCAAACAAACGACTACACATCGGGAGACTCCGACCCGCGGTCGACTACACGCCTGTCTGCACCCAGGTCCAGGTGACTCCCAAGGAGATAGGGAAACGGCTGACCTCTGAGAGTCGATTTAACAATAGGAGTTTGGGTAGGAGCTAACAGCCCCTGAACCTGTAGTCGATAGTCTCTCTGTGTGCTGCGGCCCCTGCGGAGAGGCTGTACAGAGCTCACCTGACTCTGGGAGCGGTAATCTCCCCACTTCACGCAGGCTGGGCTCTGCGTGTTGCTGCTGAAGGTTTAAACGTACTGACAGTGGGAACACCACACCGTAACCCAATCAGATACACACACAAGTATCTGAGAAAGCATTAGAGCCAGGGTTGGTACACTACTGACCCTAGTAAAGGAAACTAACATGGATAGCAACAGTACCACCTTTGAATGGGGACCAGGAGGGTCCCCCACCCGCTATCTAGCAGACAAAATAAGAATCTAGTTAAAAACATGATGAAGGTAATGTGGAATGCATGTTGAAAGCTTTCATGTGTGTCTGTGTGTGTGTTTGGTAAGGTGGTTGTATCAGTGTTTTTGTTTGTTGTTTTACTGATGTTTTAATGTTCTTCCCCTAATTGTGATTTTACAACAGGGGGGTTTGACACAAAGTTTAAATAAAATTTGGAAATTGGATTGGATTAAATTGAAATAGATTCTTGGAATTTCTTAGCCTTTTGAGTATAATCAATGGCCATGATTGTGCTTAAAAGGTATAGAATTTAAATAATATACATATATGTGGATTCAGGGATACTGGGTCCCAAAGGAAAAACAAGACTGCCGCCTCGTAAGAATTCCTCCCCTACACATACACGGGCCGGTCCACACTCCCCACAAACAATACCCCATAAAGCCCGAGGCATTACAAGCCACTGAGGAAATTGTTCAGACTTTGGTCGCCCAGGGTATCTTAAGACCCACAGTGTCCAATACCAACTCCCCGATGTGGCCAGTCCGTAAGACAGACGGAAGTTACCGACTGACCATAGATTACACGACCCTCACGTGCTTTGTCTGCTCTGGGATGTGTTGCTTGTTCAGTTGTGGAGTTTTCCTGCTGCTTTCTGTGTGGCCCCTCCTGTCTTCCTTCTTCAGTGCTCGTTCTCGTCAAGGTGTGAGTCGTGCTTTCCCTCATCAGAGAAGTTCAATCTAGATAGCGGTGACTGTTTGTTTCTCAGACTTGGGCCAGTTCAATTTCTGTGTCCCTTTTAACCATTTCTGAGCTGCCTCATGCCCACCTTAGTTCTGCACTAATCGCCAAGGAGAGGAAGAAATCTCCTCTCCCTGGCTTTTCCCATCTTGCTCATCTTCCTCAGGATCACATCCTGGCCTTCTGACAATTCGAAATGTGGGCTTTTAGAAGTGCACGTAATTTAAACACAAGAACCCCACATTCCAGCAGTTGTGAAAAATTAATGATTTTGCATCTCTCACCCCCCCGCCAACTGGTTCATTGTTGGCTTAAATAGATCTTAAACTAAGTCAGTCACCAATCATGCTGAAATCCCACCGCCACCACACCCACAAATATCAAATCCTTAGCTTTGGGGCAAAATAAGATGTCGTGACTTGGAGCAGTCGCCCATATTTGGTGCTGCCAGATTATTAATTTAACAGCCCAGCGTTTCCACAATGATAAACTATTGGGATTAAAGCCTTGACATTTAAAACTCACTGTCGAGCACCCACTGTGTTCTGCAGCAGACCTCATGTTTTGATCTCACGCCCAGGCCTTCTGGATGTGCCGTCTTATTCCTCCTTTGGTAATGGGCTGGTGGAGACCATTCCCGTGCTGCATTTGGACACACCCAGAGATGCTGCCCGTGTGTAATTGTTAAGGTGTAGATGGCTTCAGCGGGCAGCCCATTTCCCCTTCATCCAGAGACTTGTGTATCTCGAAGATTTGAATGCCAAAGCTGCGGCTCTGCATCCCAATGTATTGTGGGGAGAAGCAAGGGGTGGGCTGCATTAAAAGTCTACTAGGCGCTAGTTGAAGGAGTTGACGCCCTCCCTAACAAGCACAGTTTATGCTACCACAAGCCACATCAAGTGGCCATTTGTTAACTGACAAACCTATGCAGTCGCACTGACCCACCGAGCATAGTGACCACACTAGAGCGATAAGCAGTTGGAAGTGACCAAGCCATTCCATTACCTCCTCACGATAAATGTATTGTCTGCCATGACAGCAAGTCAGGATTTTGTTTGGGCACTCTGTATCACCTACTCGCAGCTGACATTCCCTTTACCCATTGTGTATGAAGTATAATAAATTAGAATGATTTGGTGACTTCCTGCGACGTTCAGTGATCGCCATTCTGTGAATAACTGCACCCTGAAATCTCATATTTGCAAACTTCCCTTCTGGCCGGTTATGTTCTCCTCCTCTTTCCCCTCACTCCCTGCCATTGTAAGTCCACAGACACAAAGGGCCATCAGTTGCTCTGTAAATAAATGTTTGTGCCCATAACTTTATCCCACCCCGCAGTCTGATCGCCTCCCTACCCCTTGTCGTTAACTATAGAATGGCAGGAAACGGATAGAGACAGAGAAATGTCCCAGATGAAAAAAAAATCAGAGAATATATTACGAAGAAAGAGTGGCCCCTATGGACAGAATCTTGTGCTAACACTGAGATGGGACTGGGATCCCTAGGGCAGATTTTGAAGTAAGGCTTGTCAAGGGGAAGAATAACTCTATTGTTGACCAGGAGGCAAGGCTCAAACCTAACTCTGGAGTAGAGAGGGGTGTTCATCATACTCTTGATACCAACTGACTTAGAGGGACGGATTGGTAAATTAGTAGGCACTGTATCCTTTCAGGCACTTCTTGTTCTCCTGGGACTATGCCTAGAGAAATACATAGACTATTACAGTAAGTTTTTGGATCTGGGATCCATGAGTCAGAGATGTCTTAATGAGAGAAACAGAGATAAAAGAAAATGTTTGTTGAAACTGAGTAAAGTTTTGTGATTATTAGTTTAGAAGAATTACAGAGTGAGAAGTCAGAGAAAATGGAGTTAAAACATGAGTCAGAAACTATGAGAGAATTAGTTGAGAAATTAAGGGAAGAAAATAAGTAATTTTGTGGAAAAGTAGACAAGCAGGAACAAAACAATGAGGTAAATATATTGTCTATGAGTCAGTTTAAAGTATATCAAGTTAGTGAAAAGAATCCAAGTTCTGATGACTCCAAGTTCCAGCAGGAGATTAACCAATTAAAATCTCAGTTGTCAATGCAGCTAGGGATGTTGTCTGTGTTTGGGACAGTTGAGTCTGAGAGAGATAGTGTTTATGGGTTGGGTTGTGGCATTGACTGGGACCCCCGACTTCTTTTTCCAGAGGCACCTGATCCCACAGTAAGTTGAGAATTTGCCCCTGGTTTGATGAATTCTGTGACTATTAGTTGCAAGGAAGGCATGGAACTACCAGGAGATGTTATTGATTGGGAGGGAATGAATGTTTTAAAGAACCTTAGCACTGCATATAATCACACCCAAATGGACCTTTGTTTTTAAAGGAGGGAGTGTGCAGGGTGTGTTGCAGAATTTTGAGAGAAAGAAACTATTCTCTCAACATCCTAGGAAAATATTACAAATTAATTGGCAAGATGGAAAATTGATTAGGGAAATCTAAGGTTGAGCTGATCATTTGAGTAGTTTTGTAATTCAGTGTGTTTGTGTGGTCTGGCTGCTTGTCGAATGTAATTAGTTGTTGTTGCATTAAGTTAAGAGCAGAGTTGTTAAAATTCCATTTGTATTGTGGAATACTTATTACACAAAACTTCAAAGGGGTGGTCCACGTCTACATGATGGCCTGGAAAAGGCGCAGGTTCATGACTGCCAGGGTGGCGGGGGGGGGCACATAAAGCATGAGTACCATGCAGCCAGAGACCAACAAGCTATAAGGGATGAGGCTAAGAAGCAGGATATCAGTCACACCACCACACTTCCCCGAGTAGGGGGCAAAGTCCGAATCCAAGTTGCTCCTGACCAAACAGGGTTTTCACCAAAATGGATAGGACCCCATGAGATTATCCTGACCAGCGACACATGTGCCTGTGTCAATAGCAAAGGGAAAGGCCACTGGTCACAGTTAAAGGCACTCCACCCCCAGGGAGTTGGGGGGTGGGGGGGAGACAGGACAGACCGACAGTAGGGACGAGGATAATCCATCGACACAAACAGGCCACGTATCGACCCTAACTAACTACCTTTATCCACTCAGCGGAGATCGAATTAACAACTTTCATTTTTAGAACAGAGGAGAGCCACGCATCAGCCATGGCTCTGATATATCTATATATGCATATAGGTGCAGGTGCATGCTTAAGTAAGTTAAAAAAAATTAGGTAATACTGAGAATCTAATATCTCGCAGCCACCAGGCTTTGTGTACCCTTCCCACCCCCTCTCCAGGACAATGCGGACCATCTGAAGGATGATCTTCACTACGATCTTCTTGACGAGTGTCGCCTTCCAGGGACACAACACCTACCAACGATCCCACGGAATAATATTCAATACGTCCGAGGCTTTGTGCGTGCCGACAGCACCATACCCCAGGAACAATAAATACAATGTATTCCAAAGCATGGTTACAAGTCCACCCGGGTATCATGAGAACATAAGAAATAGGAGCAGGAGTAGGCCATCTAGCCCTTCGAGCCTGCCCCGCCATTCAATAAGATCATGGCTGATCTGTCGCTGCTCAGTTCCACTTTCCCGCCCTCTCCCCATAACCCTTAATCCCCTTGCCTACCAAAAACCTATCTACCCATGACTTAAATATATACAGCGAGGCAGCCTCCACCACATCAACGGGCAGAGAATTCCAGAGATTCACCACCCTTTGAGTGAAGAAGTTCCTCCTCAACTCTGTTCTAAACTGCACCCCCCCTTATCTTGAGGCTGTGCCTTCTAGTCCTGCTGTCCTTTCTGAGCGGGAAGAATCTCTCTACCTCGACCCTATCCATCCCCTTCATTATCTTATACGTCTCTATAAGATCCCCCCTCATCCTTCTAAACGCCAACAAGTATAGACCCAGTCTATTTAGTCTCTCTTCATAGTCCAACCCCCTCATCTCCAGTATCAGCCAAGTGAACCTCCTCTGCACTCCCTCCAAGGCCAAAATATCTTTGTGCAAGTGCAGCGACCAAAACTGCACACAGTACTCCAGCTGCGGCCTCACCAGTGCCCTGTACAGTTGCAGCAAGACCTCCCTGCTTTTATATTCTATCCCCCTTGCTATAAAGGCCAGCATCCCATTCGCCTTCTTGATCACCTGCTGCACCTGCAGACTGGGTTTTTTCAACTCATGCACAAGGACCCCCAGGTCCCTCTGCGCCATAGCATGCTGCAGCTTTTCGCCCTTTAAATAGTAATCCCTCCTACTATTATTCCTGCCAAAGTGGATAACCTCACACCTGCTAACATTGTACTCCATCTGCCAGGTCCTTGTCCACTCGCTCAGCCTATCCAGATCCCTCTGCAGACTTTCCACACCCTCCGCACAATTTGCTTTTCCACTCATCTTTGTGTCATCAGCAAATTTCGACACCCTACACTCAGCTCCCTCCTCCAGATCATCTATATAAATGGTAAATAGCTGAGGCCCCAGCACCGATCCCTGCGGCACTCCACTAGTTACCAACCGCCAATCCGAATAGCACCCATTGATACCAACTCTCTGCCTCCTATTAGACAGCCACTCCTCTATCCACGCTAACACCTTACCCCCAACTCCATGCCCCCTAACCTTCTGAAGCAATCTTTTGTGCGGCACCTTATCAAACGCCTTCTGAAAATCAAGAAACACCACATCCACCGGTTCCCCTCTGTCTACCGCACTAGTCACATCCTCATAGAAATCCAATAAATTTGTCAAACACAACTTCCCCTTAACGAATCTGTGCTGTGTCTGCTCTATCAAACAATTCTTTTCTAAGTGCCTCGCTATTTATTCTTTGATGACGGATTCTAGCATTTTTCCAACAATAAACGTTAAACTAACCAGCCTATAATTCCCTGCCTTTTGCCTGCTACCTTTCTAAATAGAGGCATAACATTAGCCATTTTCCAATCTTCCAGCACTTCCCCGGAATCCAGCGAGGTTTGGTAAATAATCACTAAGGCGTCTATTATCACCTCCGTCATTTCTTTCAGAACCCTGGGATGCATTCCATCCGGTCCTGGGGACTTGCCCACCATCAGTCCCATTAGTCTATCAAGCACTACCTCTCTAGTGACAGTAATCGCTTTCAGGCCCTCAACTCCTACCATCCTTCTATCTTTAATATCCGGCAAACTATTTGTGTCCTCCTCCATGAAGGCATTCTGGCAAATAGGGTACAGGTGAAGGCTGGGATGAAGACACTTTATCTGAATGCACGAAGCATTCGGAATAAAGTGAATGAACTGGTGGCGCAGATCAGCACAAATGGATATGATCTGGTGGCCATTACAGAGACGTGGCTGCAAGGTGACAGGGACTGGGAGCTGAATGTCCAGGGGTATCAAGTGTTTAGGAAGGATAGGCGGGAGGAAAAAGGGGGGGGCGTAGCTCTGCTGATTAAGGATAGCATCAGGGTGGTAGCAAGGGATGATATAGGAACCAAAGAGCAGAAAGTGGAATCGTTGTGGGTGGAGATTAGGAACAGCAAAGGGGGGAAGACGCTGGTGGGTGTCGTCTATAGGCCCCCGAATAATGATCTGGAGTTGGGGCGGGCTGTTAACGCGCAAATAAATGCGGTGTGCAGGAATGGAACGGCGAAAATTATGGGGGATTTCAATCTACATATTGATTGGTTGACCCATGTTGCACGCGGTGGGCTCGAGGAAGAGTTCTTGGAACGCTGCCGGGATAGTTTCCTCGAACAGTGTGTGTTGGAGCCGACGAGGGAGCGAGCTATCTTAGATCTGGTGTTATGTAACGAGGCGGGTAGAATTAGGGACCTTGTGGTGAAGGATCCTCTTGGGGAGAGTGATCATTGTATGGTGGAGTTTCTGGTGCAGATGGAGGAGGAGAAAGTGGGTTCCCGGACCTGTATCCTTTGTTTGAACAGAGGGGAGTATGGTAGGATGAGAGAGGAATTGGCGAATGTTGATTGGGGGAGCGCGTTGGAAGGTCGTTCTGCTGAGGAACAGTGGAGGATCTTTAAGGAGATCTTTCTTGGTGCTCAGCAGAAATTTATTCCGATGGTTAAAAAGGATCGTAGGAGGAGAGATAATCAGCCGTGGATAACGAAGGAGGTGAAGGAAAGTGTTAAATTAAAAGCGGATGCGTTTAGTGTAGCTAAGAGTAGTGGGTGAGAAGAGGATTGGGAGAGGTTTAAATGTCAACAAAGAATGACAAAGAAGTTGATAAAGAAAGGTAGGATAAACTATGAAGCTGGGCTAGCGCTTAATACAAAAAAGGATAGCAAGAGTTTTTATAAATATATATAAAAAGGAAGAGGCTGACTAGGGTGAACGTTGGACCCTTAGAGGATGAGAAGGGGGACTTAGTGGTAGGGGATGGGGAAATAGCTGAGGCCTTGAATAACTTTTTTGTTTCGGTCTTCACGGAGGAGGACGTGAATAATTTGCCAGGTGTTAGCGATGGAAAGATGGTAGGAGTGGAGGGCCTAAATGACATTATTGTTACTACAGAGGCGGTGCGCGACAGAATGGAGGGACTGATTGTGGACAAGTCCCCAGGACCGGATGGAATGCATCCAAGGGTTCTGAAAGAAATGGCGGAGGTGATAGTGGATGCCTTGGTGATTATTTTCCAAACCTCGCTGGATTCCGGGGAAGTGCCGGAAGATTGGAAAACGGCTAATGTTACGTCGTTGTTTAAGAAGGGTGGCAGGCAAAAGGCAGGGAATTATAGGCCAGTTAGTTTAACGTCTGTTGTAGGTAAAATGTTGGAATCCGTGATCAAGGAGAAAATAGCAAGGCACCTTGAGGAGAATTGTTTGATAGAGCAGATGGAGCACGGTTTCGTTAAGGGGAAGTCGTGTCTGACAAATTTATTGGAGTTCTATGAGGGTGTGTCTAGGGCGGTGGATAGAGGAGAGCCGGTGATGTGGTGTTTCTTGATTTTCAGAAGGCGTTTGATAAGGTGCCGTACAAGAGGTTATTACAGAAGGTCAGGGGACATGGAGTTGGGGGTAGGGTGTTAGCGTGGATAGGGGATTGGCTGTCAAATAGGAGGCAGAGAGTGGGGGTCAATGGGTGCTATTCGGATTGGCGGATGGTGACTAGTGGAGTGCCCCAGGGGTCAGTGCTGGGGCCTCAGCTATTTACCATTTATATAGATGATCTGGAGGAGGGAACCGAGTGTATGGTGTCGAAATTTGCTGATGACACCAAGACTGGTGGAACGGCAAATTGTGCGGAGGGTGTGGAGAGTCTGCAGAAGGATCTAGATAGGCTGGGCGAATGGGCCAGGAACTGGCAAATGGAATTTAATGTTGGCAAATGTGAAGTTGTCCACTTTGGTAAGAATAATGGTAGGAAGGACTATTACTGACATGGCAAAAAACTGCAGCAGGCGACGGTGCAGAGGGATCTCGGGGTCCTTGTGCATGAGTCGCAAAAACCCAGCCTGCAGGTACAGCAGGTGGTCAGGAAGGCGAATGGGATGCTGGCCTTCATAGCGAGGGGGATTGAATATAAAAGTAGGGAGGTCTTGCTGCGGCTGTATAGGGCACTGGTGAGGCCGCAGCTGGAGAACTGTGTGCAGTTTTGGTCGCCGCACTTGGCTGATACCGGAGTTGAGGGGGTTGAACTATGAGGAGAGGCTGAATAAACTAGGCTTGTACTCGTTAGAGTTTAGAAGAATGAGGGGAGATCTGATTGAGACATATAAGATGATGAATGGGATGGATAGGATAGAGGTGGAGAGACTCTTCCCGCTCAAAAAGGACAGTAGGACTAGAGGGCACAGCCTCAAGATAAAGGGGGGGGTGGTTTAGAACGGAGTTGAGGAGGAACTTCTTCACTCAAAGGGTGGTGAATCTCTGGAATTCTCTGCCCGTTGAAGTGGTGGAGGCTGCCTCGCTAAATATATTTAAGATGCGGGTTGATAGGTTTTTGATCGGCAAGGGGATTAAGGGTTATGGGGAGAGGGCGGGAATGTGGAACTGAGCCATGACAGATCAGCCATGATCTTATTGAATGGCGGGGCAGGCTCGAAGGGCTAGATGGCCTACTCCTGCTCCTATTTCTTATGTTCTTATGTTCTTATGAAGACCAAGGCAAAAAACTTATTTAAGGCCTCAGCCATTTCCTCATCTCCCACCACTAAATCTCCCCTCTCATCCTCTAAGGGTCGTACATTTACTCCAGCCAGCCTCCTCCTCTTTATATATTTATAAAAACTCTTACTGTCCTTTTTTATATTTAGTGCTAGTTTAGCTTCATAGTCTATCCTACCTTTCTTTATCAACTTCTTAGTCATTCTTTGTTGATTTTTAAACCTCTCCCAATCTTCTACTCGCCCACTACTTTTAGCCACTCTAAACGCATCAGCTTTTAATTTAATACTCTCCTTTATTTCCTTCGATAACCACGGCTGATTATCACTTCTCCTACGATCCTCCTTTACCATCGGAATAAATTTCTGCTGAGCACCGAAAAAGATCTCCTTAAAGATCCTCCACTGTTCCTCAGCAGTCCTACCGACCAATCTGCGCCCCCAATCTACATTTGCCAATTCCTTTCTCATCCTATCGTACTCCCCTCTGTTTAAACAAAGGACACAGGTCCAGGACCCAACTTTCTCATCCTCCATCTGCATCAAAAACTCCACCATACAATGATCACTCTTCCCAAGAGGATCCCTCACCACAAGGTCCCTAATTCTACCCGCCTCAGCACATAACACCAGATCTAAGATAGCTCGCTCCCTCGTCGGCTCCAACACACACTGTTCGAGGAAACTATCCCGGCAGCATTCCAAGAACTCCTCCTCGAGCCCACCGCGTCCAGCATGGGTCAACCAATCAATACGTAGATTGAAATCCCCCATAATTATCGCCGTTCCACTCCTGCACGTATCATTTATTTGCTTGTTTATAACCCACCCCATCTCCAAGTTATTATTTGGGGGCCTATAGTATCAATGTGACCTGCTTCACTTGCACACTGGATATGCTCCGAACATGTATCCAACGGCCAGGCTCACTGAGCGACTCCGGCTGCACTTTTGGGACCATCTGAGCCCTTCCTGAAAATCCGCAGAGCCCACTGCAAAGGGACATTCTAAAACCGGACATTGATATTTGCGGGTACTATGGACTAGTTGAGGCTCCAGTAGTCTCACTATATGTATGTTTTGCACTTCCTACAATGCTTGCCCCCACGACCACGACGCCCGAAATCTTACCCTGCCCCTTGCTGAGTGGGGGGCCAGAGGGAGGACAGGTCTTGTGGAATGAGGGAGAAATTGTATATGACAACGTGAAACACGAAATCGTGCCTGTTCTGATCGATACCTCAGGGATCCAGGTGCCAGGATACTGTTCAGAACAGACACGATGCATGTACCAAATGCTGGGCAGGGAAACTATAAAGCAGGCTATCGATGCGATGGGAGCAACACACTACAGAGACAACACACACACACACACACACACACAGAAGCAAAAGGGGCATAGTCAATGACATCCTCACAGGGATAAACACCCGATCCAGCGTGATTAACTCGATTGACATCCAGGGACTCAATAATAAGGTAGAACAGTTGAAGGGAGTGATGAAAGATATCCTGCAACGGTCACTGGCCCAACAAGCTGAGCAGGCTCTTTTGGGGGAGAAGGGCGCCCGTAGTCAACTAGATGGAATCACAATATTAGAAACACATGCCCGTACCATTAACCGCCTTATAGATAGAGAGCGAGAAAACACTGCCCAGGTACAACAGGGACAGCTGTGCCATGCGTACGGTCAGTGGATGATAGGTCAATTAAGACATAATTTGGACCAGGTACACAGGGGGGAGGTGCCCAATTAGATTGACAGCACCCAGCTAGCACAACTCGCAGATCAGAAGGGGGTGCTGGATAGCCGAACCTTGAAAGGAATGACACGGGTATATCCAGCGATCTCCGACTGCGAGGTTAGTGAGAGTACGGGAGTAGGGATGGTTGTATTGATTCCAATAGTTACACCAGACTCAGGACCATTCCCTATCTTCCAGATTGAAAACATCGGTGTTGTTAGAGGCAATACCTCCCTCTGCTACTGCATAACCGAAGTCACGGCCATCTCAAGGCATGGCGTGATGTTCAGTACCTCCCTCTCAGGATGCAAACAAAGCGGAGAGATAACCATCTGCCCCCACCCACTGAGACAAGGAGAGGCAGCACAATGCGGGTTTAATAGAACGCAGGGCTGTACCCTAGAAATTACAGCCACAGATCCACACTTTGCCCGGGCAGGATATGGAGGACGAGGCAAGTACAGAGAAGCCACAAGAAGAACATCCTTCATATACAACGGGCTGACAAGCCCGAAACCCCAGCCCAAACTTCTGCTTCACCCCTTGCCGACCGGTCACTATTGGCCAGGTCCACATCACCAACATCCGATGTAGACAGACCCTGACACTTAATGCCACGGACCCATTTGAGAGACGACCTCAAATATTACTGAGAGCCAGAACAGGCTCCAATCCCACACTTAGCAGAAGTACTGAGAGAGCTCCGTCTCAAAGTGGGACACTCTGTTCGATTATACCACCAGCTACAACCACACATCAAAACCCTGGAGCATGACACAGAGTCAGCCTTACAGAGCCAGACATGGGTTCAGAGGGTGTGGGACTGGGCTCTAAGTGTAGACATTCACCCCTGGTTCCGGATAATCCCGCACATATTGGTTGCCATCCAACTCATACTGGCAATATCCTGGGGGTCATAATGTGCTATACATACCGCTGGCGCAAGAAAACCAAAACTAGGAGGGAACTAATCAGAATGATTGGCAATATGGGACAATTAACAAATCGGGGAGACTTCGCCAGCATACACTTAATTTGACAAAACCTGGGGCTCCCCTAAACTGTACAACTGCAGCGTACAAATACAGGGAGCACCGGACATAAAATTTGTTAAAGAGGGAGGCGGAACAAGCCCGCTTCCGACCGACAGGGGGGAACTGTTATCGGACAACAAATTTTATGAAATTGGGTACACAATATGGGAGCAGACCAAAGTTGCACTCAGAGCCTCCCCACTAAAGGTCACAAGGGAACAGACACAGACTAGCAGGCAAGGACATGCTTTTAGAATGCAAATGAGGGCTAGCACACAAAGGGAGCCGGACAGGATGGCACCTACGGGAACTAAATTAAAAGTACACCTTCATCCGACCAAATCAGTACCTCTGATCTAATCAAGCAACCCCCTATGGAGACACCTAAAGATTAGCATAACTAAGGAAGCATCCCTGGCCCCACAAACTTCCTCAAAATAGTCAAACGCCCATTGTTCAACCCCGGAGATTCTAGACTGTTAATAAACCCATCAGACAGAAACAATTAATACACACTTAAAACCATCATTACAATACTCGAAGACATCGAAACAAGATGGTTAGAGTCGAATACTGTAAACAAAACATTAGGATTTGAATTGTACGATGTATCGAAGTTCTGGTATAACTGTAACCCATTGCGGCGGGTCTTTAGAGTGCTTTTGGGACGGTTCGGTTTGTATGTCCTGACTGCACCTCCGTCAACATTAAAATAAAGCTGTACCACTGTTGAACATGACCCTGAGTTCCTAGCGGTCGTGTTCGCCCATTGGCGCTAACAAAACCAAGCATGCCAAATGCCTTTTTCACCACTCTGTCTACCTGTGACTCTACTTTCAAGAAGCTATCAACATGTACCCCTAGATCTCTTTATCTTGTAACTCTCCCCAATGCCCTACCATTAACTGAGTGAGTCCTGTCCTGGTTCAATCTACCAAAATGCATCATCTCGCATTTGTCTACATTAAACTCCATCTGCTCACTGGCCCAATTGATTAAAATCCCACTTTAATTGGAAATAACCTTCCTCACTGTCCACAATGCCACCAATCTCGATGTCATCTGCAAACTTACTAACCAAGCCCCCTATGTTCTCATCCAAATCATTAATATAAATGACAAATAACAGTGGGCTCAGCACTGATCCATGTGGCACACCACTGGCCACAGGCCTCCAGTTTGAAAACAACTCTCTACAATCACCCTCTGGCTTCTGTCAAAAAACCAATTTTGTATCCATTTATATACCTCACCTGGATCCCGTGAGATTCAACTTTATACAACAACCTACCATGTGGTATCTTGTCAAAGGCCTTGCTAAAGTCCATGTAGACAACATCAACAGCACTGCCCTCATCTACCTTCTTAGTTACCCCTTCAAAAAACTCAATTAAATTTGTGAGATATGATTTTCCACTCACAAAGCCTTGCTGACTGTCCCTAATCAGTCCTTGTATCTCTAAATGCCTGTAGATCCTGTCTCTCAAAATACCTTTCAACAATTTACCCACCACAGATGTGAGACTCACTGGCCTGTAATTCCCAGGCTTTTCCTGCAGCCCTTTTTAAACAAAGGCACAACATTTCCCACTGTCTAATCTTCAGGCACCTCACCCGTGACTATTGATGATTCAAGTACCTCAGCTAGGGGACCTGCAATTTCCTCCCTAGCCTCCCACTATGTCCTGGGATATACTTCACCAGGACCTCTGTAGTTTTATGTGCTTGATTGAGACCTTTAGCTGCTGCATCTCAGACTGGACAAATATTAGTTTCTCCTTCTGTACCTGGATTCAGAATGTGGGCATCACTGGTAAGGTTGGCATTGACCACCTATCTCTCATTGGCTCAGAAAAAAGGGTCTTCCTGAACTGTTGTGATGGTTTGGTCTAACTGAATGTCTGTGAAGCTATTTCTGTTAAGAGTCAACCACATTTAGGTTTGACCGGAGCCTCATATATGCCAGACTGAGTAAGGGTATCAGTGCTTCAATGCCAAAGGACAATGAAACAGTCTGGTTTTTAGAAGGTTATGTTTGTAAGGATGTTGCTTAATTGGAACAGCACTTTCCACAACTACCTCACTCTCAATTATTTTAGCACTCCCCAGTGTATTCTCACATCTTTGTTCGTGTGATATTAATAAATGATCTAAATAAATTTGGATCATTTCAATTTTTCTCTGGAATGTAACTCAATAATTTATCCTAATTTCTAATAATTTCCTCATTATCCAATTTCTTGTTACCTGGCTCGGATGGACTACACCCAGAGTTCTAAAAGAGGTAGCAGAGGAAATTGTGGAGGCATAGGTGGTGATCTTTCAGGAATCACTGAGGCAAGGAGGGTACCAGAGGACTGGAAAGTAACTATGAGGCACTGCTGTTTAAGAAGGGAGGAAGGCAGCAGATGGAAAATTATAGGCCTGCTATCCTGACTTCGGTCATTGGCAAGATTTTAGAGTCCATTATTAAAGATGAGATCACAGAGCACTTGGAAGTACATAATAAAGTCGGACTAAGTCAGCATGGCTTTGTCAAGGGGAGGTCTTATCTGACAAATCTGAGTCCTTTGAGGAAGTGACAAGGAAGTTAGATAAAGAAGAACCAGTGGACTTAATTTATTTAAATTTCCAGAAGGCCTTTGACAAGCTGCATTGGAGACTGTTAAATGAGTTAAGCGCCCATGGTGTTAAGGGTAAGATCCTGGCATGGATAGAAGATTGACTGACTGGCAGAAGGCAGAGAGTGGGGATAAAGGGGTCTTTTTCAGGATGGCAGCCAGTGACTAATGGTGTGCCTCAGGGGTCAGTGTGGGACCACAACTTTTCACAATACACATTAACGATTATGCAGAAGGAACTGAAGGCACTGTTGCTAAGTTTGCAGATAATACAAAGATGTGTAGAGGGAGAGGTAGTATTGAGGAAGCAGGGGGGATGCAGAGGGACTTGGACAGGTCAGGAGTGGGCAAAGAAGTGGCAGATGGAATACACTGTGGGAAATTGTGAGGTTATGTACTTTGGAAGGAGGAATGGAGGCACAGACTATTTTCTAAATGGGAAAATGCTTAGAAAATCAAAAACACAAAGGAACTTGGCAATCATTGTTTGAGATTCTCTTAAGGTTAATGTGCAGATTCAGTCGGCAGTTAGAAAGGCAAAAGCAATGTTAGAATTCATGTCGAGAGGGCTAGAATACAAGAACAAGGATGTAATTCTGAGGCTGTATAAGGCTCTGGTTAGACCCCACTTGGAGTACCGTGAGCAGTTTTGGGCCCCATATCTAAGGAAGGACGCACTGGCCTTGAAAAGGGTCCAGAGGAGGTTCACAAGAATGATCCCTGGAATAAAGAGCTTGTATGAGGAATGATTGAGGATTCTGGGTCTGTACTCATTGGAGTTTAGAAGGATAAGGGGGATCTTATTGAAACTTACAGGGTAATGCAAGGCCTGGATAGAGTGGACATGGAGAAGATGTTTCCATTAGTAGGAAAAATTAGAACCAGAGGCCACAACTTCAGGCTAAAGAGATGATCCTTTAGAACAGAGATGAAGAGGTTTTTTTTCAGCAGAGAGTGGTGAATCTGTGGAAGTCTTTGCTGCAGAAGGCTGGGAAGGCCAGGTCATTGAGTGTCTTTAAGACAGAGATAGATAGATTTTTGGTTAATAAGGGGATCGGGGTTATGGGGAAAAGGCAGGAGAATGGGGATGAGCAAAATATCAGCCATGATTGAATTGCGGAGCAGAGTCAATGGATGGAGTAGCCTAATTCTGCTCCTATGTCTTATGGTCTTATGTTGAAGAATGTCAAATTTTGAGTTATCTGGATTTGGTTCTTCACTCTGAGTTATAATTACATAAGAACATAAGAAATAGGAGCAGGAGTAGGCCATCTAGCCCTTCGAGCCTGCCCCGCCATTCAATAAGATCATGGCTGATCTGTCGTGGCTCAGTTCCACATTCCCGCCCTCTCCCCATAACCCTTAATCCCCTCTCTTATCAAAAACCATCAACCCGCGTCTTAAAAATATTTAGCGAGGCAGCCTCCACCACTTCAACGGGCAGAGAATTCCAGAGATTCACCACCCTTTGAGTGAAGAAGTTCCTCCTCAACTCCGTTCTAAACCACCCCCCCCCCTTTATCTTGAGGCTGTGCCCTCTAGTCCTGCTGTCCTTTCTGAGCGGGAAGAGCCTCTCCACCTCTATCCTATCCATCCCATTCATCATCTTATATGTCTCAATGAGATCTCCCCTCATTCTTCTAAACTCTAACGAGTACAAGCCTAGTTTATTCAGCCTCTCCCCATAGCTCAACCCCCTCAACTCCGGTATCAGCCTAGTAAACCTCCTCTGCACTCCCTCCAAGGCCAAAATATCCTTGCATAAGTGCGGCGACCAAAACTGCACACAGTACTCCAGCTGCGGCCTCACCAGTGCCCTATACAGGTGCAGCAAGACCTCCCTACTTTTATATTCAAACCCCCTCGCTATGAAGGCCAGCATCCCATTCGCCTTTCTGGCCACCTGCTGCATCTGCAGGCTGGGTTTTTGCGACTTATGCACAAGGACCCCCAGGTCCCTCTGCACCATCGCATGCTGCAGTTTTTCGCCAAGTAAGTAATAGTCCTTCCTACCATTATTCCTACCAAAGTGGACAACGTCACATTTGCCAACATTAAATTCCATTTGCCAGTTCCTGGCCCATTCGCCCAGCCTATCTAGATCCTTCTGCAGACTCTCCACACCCTCTGCACAATTTGCCGTTCCACCAATCTTGGTGTCATCAGCAAATTTCGATACCATACACTCGGTTCCCTCCTCCAGATCATCTATATAAATGGTAAATAGCTGAGGCCCCACCTCCGATCCCTGGGGCACTCCACTAGTCACCAACTGCCAATCCGAATAGCACCCATTGACCCCCACTCTCTGCCTCCTATTTGACAACCAATCCTCTATCCATGCTAACACCCTACCCCCAACTCCATGTCCCCTGACCTTCTGTAATAACCTCTTGTGAGGCACCTTATCAAATGCCTTCTGAAAATCAAGAAACACCACATCCACCGGCTCTCCTCTATCCACCGCCCTAGACACATCCTCATAGAACTCCAATAAATTCGTCAGACACGACTTCCCCTTAACGAAACCGTGCTGCATCTGCTCTATCAAACAATTCTCCTCAAGATGCCTCGCTATATTCTCCTTGATCACGGATTCTAACATTTTACCTACAACAGATGTTAAACTAACCGGCCTATAATTCCCTGCCTTTTGCCTGTCACCCTTCTTAAACAACAGCGTAACATTAGCCGTTTTCCAATCTTCCGGCACTTCCCCGGAATCCAGCGACGTTTGGAAAATAGTTTGAAAACCCTAGTCAGCCTCTTCCTTTTTATATATTTATAAAAACTCTTGCTATCCTTTTTTATATTAAGCGCTAGCCCAGCTTCATAGTTTATCCTACCCTTCTTTATCAACTTCTTTGTCATTCTTTGTTGACATTTAAACCTCTCCCAATCCTCTTCTCGCCCACTACTCTTAGCTACTCTAAACGCATCTGCTTTTAATTTAACACTTTCCTTCACCTCCTTCGTTATCCACAGCTTATTATCTCTCCTCCTACGATCCTTTTTAACCATCGGAATAAATTTCTGCTGAGCACCAAGAAAGATCTCCTTAAAGATCCTCCACTGTTCCTCAGCAGACCTACCTTCCAACATGCTCCCCCAGTCCACATTCGCCAATTCTTCTTTCATCCTACCATACTCCCCTCTGTTCAAACAAAGGACACAGGTCTGGGAACCCACTTTCTCCTCCTCCATCTGCATCAGAAACTCCACCATACAATGATCACTCTTCCCAAGAGGATCCTTCACCACAAGGTCCCTAATTCTACCCGCCTCATTACATAACACCAGATCCAAGATAGCTCGCTCCCTCTTCGGCTCCAACACACACTGTTCAAGGAAACTATCCCGGCAGCATTCCAAGAACTCCTCCTCGAGCCCACCGCGTCCAACATGGGTCGACCAATCAATATGTAGATTGAATTCCCCCATAATTATCGCCGTTCCATTCCTGCACACCGCATTTATTTGTGTGTTAACAGCCCGCCCCACCTCCAGATCATTATTTGGGGGCCTATAAATGACACCCACCAGCTTCTTCCTCCCTTTGCTGTTCCTAATCTCCACCCACAACGATTCCACTTTCTGCTCTTTGGTTCCTATATCATCCCTTACTACCACCCTGATGCTATCTTTAATCAGCAGAGCTATGCCCCCCCCTTTACCCTCCTGCTTATCCTTCCTAAACACTTGATACCCCTGGACATTCAGCTCCCAGTCCCAGTCACCTTGCAGCCACGTCTCTGTAATGGCCACCAGATCATATCCATTTGTGCTGATCTGCGCCACCAGCTCATCCACTTTATTCCGAAGAGAGGGGATTAAGGGTTATGGGGAGAGGGCAGGAATGTGGAACTGAGCCACGACAGATCAGCCATGATCTTATTGAATGGCAGGGCAGGCTCGAAGGGCTAGTTGGCCTACTCCTGCTCCTATTTCTTATACTCTTATGTTCTTATGAATGCTTCGTGCATTCAGATAAAGTGCCTTCATTCCAGCCTTCACCTGTACCCTATTTGCCAGAACGCCACCAACCATACTCACGCCCCCTACTCCCTTTATTATTGGGACATCCTCGGCCTCTTCCCCTACCTGTACCCTCTCCTTTACTTTCCTACCAAAATATCTGTTAAGCATATTCACATGACACACTGTGAGTTTTCTTTCTTTCTGGTGTACTTATCAATTAATTCACCTCACTCAATTTCCTTTCAACGTGATATGACCCACTAAATCTTGCTTTTAAAGGTTCACCTGCCACTGATAGCAATACTAAAACTTTATCTCCATGAGCAAATCTACGAATTTTAGATTTCTTATCCGTTTCCTGTTTCATCACATGCTGTGTCACTTTTAAATGTTGTCCAGATAATTTGCCTGCTCTATTCAACCTTTCACTAAAATTTGATGTGGAGTCCAATAACGTCGTTTCAGAATGCTGACTCACAAATTTTTCTTTAATCAATTTAAGTCGTCCCCTTCCTCATGACCAAAAATCAATTCAACTGGACTGAATTTCGTTGATTCATCAGGTGCATCCCTAATTGCAAAGAGTACAAATGGAATTCCTTTATCTCAATCCTCTGGATAATCTTAACAAAAATCTTCAACATTATCTTTAAAGCTTGATGTCCCCCTCGAACACTCCCTTTGATTCTGGATGGTATGCAGTTGATTTAAATTTTTTTTACTCCCGAGCTATCCATAACCAGCTTGAATATAAGAGGGACCTCGGGGTCCTTGTGCATGAGTCGCAAAAACACAGCTTGCAGGTGCAGCAGGTGGTCAGGAAGGTGAATGGGATGCTGGCCTTCATAGCGAGGGGGATTGAATATAAAAGTAGGGAGGTCTTGCTGCAGCTGTATAGGGCATTGGTGAGGCCTCAGCTGGAGTACTGTGTGCAGTTTTGGGCGCCGCACCTGCGCAAGGATATTTTGGCCTTGGAGGGAGTGCAGAGGAGGTTTACTAGGCTGATACCGGAGTTGAGGGGGTTGAGCTATGAGGAGAGGCTGAATAAACTAGGCTTGTACTCGTTAAAGTTTAGAAGAATGAGGGGAGATCTCATTGAGACGTATAAGATGATGAATGGGATGGATAGGATAGAGGTGGAGAGACTCTTCCCGCTCAAAAAAGACAGTAGGACTAGGGGGCACAGCCTCAAGATAAAGGGGAGGTGGTTTAGAACGGAGTTGAGGAGGAACTTCTTCACTCAAAGGGTGGTGAATCTCTGGAATTCTCTGCCCGTTGAAGTGGTGGAGGCTGCCTCGCTAAATATTTTTAAGAAGCTGGTTGATGGGTTCTTGATAAGAGAGTGGATTAAGGGTTATGGGGAGAGGGCGGGAATGGCCTACTCCTGCTCCTATTTCTTATGTTCTTATAACTTTGATGTAAAATGTGATCCTTGATTTGATTATATTTCTGTGGGTAGTCCATATCTAGTAAAAATTTAAGTAAGTCCTCTACATCCTTCTAGTTGCAATATTGCATAATGGAATGGCCTCTGGAAACCTAGTCGACATGTCCATAATGGCCAACAGATATTGATTCCCATTTTTTGTTTTAGAGAGGGGTCCTACACAATCAATTAAGACTCTTATAAAAAAGTTCTTCAAATGCTGGAATGGGTATTACAGGTGCTGGTTTGGCCACTGCTTGACGTTTCCTTATGTCCTGACATGTGACATAACTGACAAAATTTAACCACACCTTTATGCAGTCAAGGCCAATAAAAATGATTTTGTATTTTAACTTGAGTTTTCCTTACTCCCAAATGACCTCCTACTGATATCTTACGTGCTACCTGCAACACCTCCTTTCTATATTCTATTGGTGATACCATTTGATGAACTTCTACCCACTTTTCATCCACCTGAATATGCAAAGATTTCCTCATTGATTCTATGATTACCTGTCCTGGCAATGCTCCTTCCAAACTACACAACCCCTCATCTCTCACCATCAAAGATTGACTTGTTCCCGTATTTCTTAAAATTTTAACTTCTTTACCTACTCCTCCTGGTACACGAGTAAACTTTATCCTCACAAGTAAATTCTTTAAAGAGTCTGACACCTTCATCATTAAGACATCATTTTTAAGATAATAACATTCCATTATACACTCAGATTCCTCTTCCATCTGTACTTTCTGATACAATTAATTTATATCTAAATCCTTCTGTTTTAACTATACCAACTTTTCCGAACTAAAAATATCCACCTCATCCTTGACCTGTTCTTGTTTTTTTCCAACCATCTGATCAAAAATCATTTCTGACAATTGAACTTCAACTTTCTTATCTTCACTCTTTGATTTCTCCTCTTGTCTTAACCTGTGACTTTGTGATCTTGTTACCACTCAATCAGGAAAAATCCCAGAAAATGCATCCTTCAGCAACTCAGTTGTTTGAGTTTCCACTGACTTTTCAACCACAGTAGGTATCATCCCACTTGTGATCCAGCTATACCGTTACCCAAGATAAACTGTATTCCTGGACAAGATAATTTCTCTATTACTTCTACTACCAGTTCATCACCCTGAATTCAGGGTGAGTAGGATAAGGTTCCATTATATAAGTGAGGTTGGAGAGTCAAGTGAAGAGTGATGAAGTGGTAGTAGAAGTATTAGAGAAATTATCTTGTCCAGGAATACAGCTTATCTTGGGTAACGATATAGCTGGATCACAAGTGGGAGTGATACCTACTGTGGTTGAAAAGCCAGTGGAAACTCTGGCCCTCGATGTTGCACCGACCAGTGGAACCAATCTAATGACCCTCTAACCTAAACTATTCCAATGTTATCCATATGCCTATCCACTGACCATTTGAATGCCCTTAAAGTTGGCGAGTCCACTACTGCTGTAGGCAGGGCATTCCACACCCTTACTACCCTCTGAGTAAAGAACCTACCTCTGACATCCGTCCTATATTTATCACCCCTCAATTTAAAGCTATGTCCCCTCATGTTAGCCATCACCATCCGAGGAAAAAGGCTCTCACTGTCCACCCTATCTAACCCTCTGATCATCTTGTATGCCTCAATTAGGTCACCTTTTATCCTTCTTCTCTCTAACGAAAACAACCTCAAGTCCCTCAGCCTTTCCTCATAAGACCTTCCCATCATACCAGGCAACATCCTGGTAAACCTCCTCTGCACCCTTTCCAATGCCTCCACATCTTTCTTGTAATGCGGTGACCAGAACTGTACACAATACTCCAAGTGCGGCCGCACCAGAGTTTTGTACAGTTGTAGCATGACCTCACAGCTCCGAAATTCAATCCCTCTACCAATAAAAGCTAACACACCGTATGCCTTCTTAACAACCTTATCAACCTGGGGGCCAACTTTCAGGGGTCTATGCACATGTACACCAAGATCTCTCTGCTCGTCAACACTCCCAAGAGTCCTTCCGTAAGCTCAATACTCTGTACTCCTGTTACTCTTTCCGAAGTGAATCACCTCACACTCTTCCGCCTTAAACTCCATCTGCCACCTCTCAGCCCAGCTCTGCAGCTTTTCTATGTCCCTCTGCAAACTGTAACATCTATCCTCACTGTTTACAACTCCTCCGACTTTAGTGTCATCCACAAATTTACTAACCCATCCTTCTACACCCTCATCTCGGTCATTTATAAAAATGACAAACAGCAGTGGCCCCAAAACAGATCCCTGAGGTACACCACTTGTAACTGAACTCCAGGTTGAATATTTCCCATCAACCACCACCCTCTCTCTTCTATCAGCTCGCCAATTCCTGATCCAAACTGCTAAACCACCCTCAATCCCATGCATCCGTATTTTCTGCAGTAGCTTACCATGGGGAACCTTATCAAACGCTTTACTGAAATCCATATACACCATGTCAACTGCCCTACCCTTATCCACCTCTTTGGTCACCTTCTCAAAGAACTCAATAAGGTTTGTGAGGCTAACTTTCTGCTGCTAATCTCGCAGTTTTAACCTTTTGCTCTTCCACATAAGTTCTCACTACATCACCAAGTGAATTTTTGAATTTCTCCAAATAATAATTTCTCTAAAGCTTCATATGTCTGATCTATTTTCAAAGCCCTTATCCACCTATCAAATTACTACGTTTGATCCTTTCAAATTTTATGTACATCTGACCAGGTTTTTTCCTTAGATTTCTGTAGGCTTTGGGCACTAGTTCATATGCGCCTAAGATGGATTTTTTCACTTCATCATAATTCCCAGATACCTCCTCTGACTGTGATGCAAACAACACACTTGCTCTACCTGCCAACTTTGTTTGCATCAGTAATACCCACATGGTCTGTGCCTATTTCATTTGTTTAGCCACTTCCTCCAATGAAGTGAAAAGGGCTTCTACATTCCCCTTCTGCTCTGTAGGGATTCTATGAATTGAATTCCAGCCATTTCCAATTAGTCTTACTATGTTTCTGGCAATTGTAAATGCTGAGCTGTGACCACAATTATCTCCCCTTCCTTACATGTCAAGCAATGTCAACTGCAATATTTTTGCCAATTCCAAAAGCTTTATTTCAGTCATCGTTCGTAAACCACCCCGCATGCATATGTTCTATTATACCACCATCAGGAAGTTCTTAGTCTCTGAAAGAGTTATTATTCCACAAAGCACTCGCTATTTAACTTGAATACAACACCCAAAAAGACAACACATATGTACCCTCCAGTCATTGCATCCCTTTAGTGGTGGGAAGAAATTGTAAAATCAGGCATGATGCGACTTGCAGAATGATGTCATTTTCATTCCCATTCCCATTTTACCAAGGAAATCATTGGCTAATTGGGACCCTGCCCAAAACAAGTGAAATGTCATTTTGCAATTTTTGCATTCATCACAATGTAATTAGCAAGCTTCACTCCCAATCATCCCAGCTCACCTGCCTTAACAACTTTGTTTGCTGCAGCTAGAGGGGTCAGGAAAACATTTCAATTTAAAAGCCGCATTCAGGCACTTGAGCGGTGAAGGTGAGCAAGGAGGTAAGTCTCTGCTTTCAAACTGCTCCATGCTGCTTGGGAGGGGACATTGTTTCATGGTGACCATGTTGTCAGGGAGGTCTGTTGTGTAAACGGTGGGGAAGCTGTTGTTGTTCACAGGGTCCGACTTCACCCTCTCAGTCAGGACCTGCGTCACAGCACTGACTTCGGGTCTTATAGCTGACTCTGGGTCCTAGTACTGGCAGCATCAAGCACTGTTGCTTGTGGAGGATGGGCTGGAAATTCTCTGAAGTGCAGTGCTGCAGCTTCAGGACTTGTCAAGCAGCACTGTCTCTGGCCACTAGCATGGATTCTGAGTGTGTGTTTGTGAAAGTGGTGGAACAGGGAGGAGGCTATGTGGCATTCTGGGGCACATGGGGAATGTGTGTTGGGGGAGGGCATGGGGAGTATGTGTTGCTGGAGGGGGTTTGTGGAGGGTATTGGGAGTTTGTGTTGCTGGGGGTTTTGGGAGGCATAGGGAGTGTGTGTTGCTGGGGAGATGAGGCGAGTATGAGGAGTATATGTTGCTGGGGGATTGTGACAGGCATGGGGAGTGTGTCTTGCTGGGGGAGCTGTGGGGGGTATGGGGAGTGTGTTGTTGGGGGCTGTGGGGGTCATGGGGAGTATGTTGTTGGGGGACTTGGGGGGGTATGGGGAGTGTGTGTTGCTGGGGGCTACAGAGGGCATGGGGAGTGTGTGTTATTGGGGGACTGTGGGGCAGCATGAGGAGTGAGTGCTGTTAAGGGTCTGTGGGGGGTATATGGAGTGTGTGTTTTTGGTGAGCTGTGGGAGGGAATGTGGGGAGTGTGTATTTCTAGCTGGGGGTGAGCAGAGTACTTTAACCTCTCCATCTGTCTCTCCCCGTCCCCAAATCTGCCTCCCAACACCCCCTTCAGATTGACAAAATGGCTTTTGTGATGCAACCAATTGACCTTGCTGTTCTTTTCGTTGCTGCTGGAGCTGAGGAGGAGAAGGAACAGGAGTATGAATTGCTGGCAGAGGTAGCCCAGGCCTTAACACTCACAGGAGTAGAGGTAGATGGCCACCAGAGGCAGGATGTGGCTGCCATTCACTCTGAGGTATGGGGGCTGGGGGGTCAGGAGAAGGAAGGAGCG
Source organism: Carcharhinus amblyrhynchos (assembly GCF_965287045.1). Lineage (NCBI taxonomy): Eukaryota > Metazoa > Chordata > Chondrichthyes > Carcharhiniformes > Carcharhinidae > Carcharhinus > Carcharhinus amblyrhynchos. The sequence continues at coordinate 126,910,496 of NC_137330.1, forward strand.
GCAGTTCCACGCAAGAGTGTCCATGAGCAACTGTTGGACACTGTGTGTCACTGATGGCTCTGGCTCTGAAAGGAGACAATACAACACCTGTGCCATTTGTTGCAAGGCATGGCACCTCAGGGTGGGGACCCAATCCTGGTGGCTGTGGAAGTAATGGCAGCCTTAAACTTTTACACCACCTGGTCTCTCTAGGTCGCCAGTGGAGACTTCTGTGGCACGTTCCAGTTATCCGTCCACAAGTGTGTGAAAGACGTCACGGATGCCCTGAACGCTCTAGCTATATGTTAGATTTGACCTGGACCAGGTCCGGCAAGAAACCCGGCTGCAGGATCTGCGGCCATCGTGGGGAAGCCAAATGTGCAGGAGCTATAGACTGCACCCACATCACCCTCAAGGCCCTGGTGAAGAATCCAGGAAGATTCATGAACAGAAAGGGCTTTTGTTAGCCGGGTTTTCCGAAGAGGAAACCAATGTCACAGTATAAAGGTAAAACTTTATTAAAAGACAATTGATTAATGGGAGAAATTATATCGATGGTCTCAGGTATAGAAGACCTGGACCGCTCGAATAACTTTGAATGTTATCAGTAAAAAAACAGGATAATTATATATTTTCTTAACCTGATTCTGTGCCTTACATTAGTTTACAAGTAATTTCATTCAATTTCCCCACATCTATATAAACCGTTGTCAGATGCTTCAGTTGACATTGAGGGAGAGATTATTGTCATCGCACCAATTCACTGGATTCTCTATGTCATTCCTATACTACTGATTCCAATTTCTCATACAGAGGGGGACTCGTATCTTTCTCTATTATTTGTCTCAGAGGTTTGTCTTCCTCATCTGAATCAACTTGGAGTCACAGATACAGCCTTGGTGTTATTAACTCCACGCAGGCACATCTTTAGGTTCCTCCTGAATAACTTTTGCTGGGACTGGCTGCTTATCCTCTACTTCTTTTAATTTGTCTTTAGATTCTTTCTGAAGGCAGCTATGCATAATGGTTTCCAGAATTACAGCAATCAATCATTTAGTACTTTCCAGCACAACTGTTTCTCATTTGTCCATTCAAACTGGACTTTACTGCTATCTTGGCTCAAGCTACTTCCCTGATCCCACTGGCTGGCTTATTGCCAAGCTGAATAGATATGTATTTCTGCATCCAGGGTCATGCTTAATCTATGTCTGAGCCGTGAATTCATCTATTCATAAAGTTGCAAAATATATTTCCTCATAATGATCTCCCAGATATGTGTATGCTAACTAAGAATTCCCAGACCTTTGGCTCTAAACTATTCAATTTTCCCATTATGCCTTTCAGTATCTTGCATTGACTGAAATTACAATCACAGTAAAATACTTTGAAATGCATTTAAAATATCAACTTATATGTCTTAAAACATAATTAATTGTTTTAATTCTCTTACTGAACTCACATGTGGGTATTATGCCTCTTCCTACTGTAGTTAGTTCTGTCAGTGTCTGTATTTTGTTTAAACTAAGGGAAATCTAAAATAGTCGTTCACTTTCAGTCTATCCTGCTGGTGGGACAGGACATATCTAGGGATGGAAATGGTGGTGTTGTGGGTGTTATCTGTGAGATATGATTCTGTGAGAATGACTATGACAGGTTGTTGCTTGACTAATCTTTGAGACATCCATTTTGGCAGCAGACCCCAGATGTTAGCAAGGACTTTGCAGCATCGACAGGGCTGTTTGTTTTGCCATTGTCTTTTCCAGTGCCTAGATTGAGCCAGGTGGTCCATCCGGTTTCATTTCTTTGTTGAGACTTTGTAGCAGTTGATACAAGTGAGTGGCTTTCTAGGGCATTTCAGAAGGCAGTTGAGAGCCAACCATATTGCTGTGGCTCTGATGTCACATGTTGGCCAGATCAGGTCAGATTTCCTTTCCTGAAGGACATCTAAATGTATTGTTTCTCTTTCATCTTTTTTCAAACTTCAAATGCTGTCTTTCACACATAGTCTCTTTGATGTCCTCAATTTTGTAAACACTCAGTCCCCAGCTTAATTAAATCACTCTCTCTCATGTGCATGCCAACACTCACAAAAATCCTGTTTTACAAAATAGCACATCAGACCCCTGAAACACTTAAGATACAAATGCTGCAGATGACATCAAGGTTTGATTGGCACCATAATAAACATTCATTCTTTCCACCACTGACACAATGTGATAGTAGAGTGCACCACCTGTAAGATGCACTGCAAGAACTCACCAACTTTGGTGCAGCTTTCAAAGCCATAACCGTTACCAAGAAGGAAAAAGGCAGCAGATTCTTGGGAATGCCACCACCTGCAGATTCCCCACCAAGCTACTCCCCATCCTGACTTGGAAATCTATCACCATTCCTTCATTGTCGCTCGATCAAAATCCTGGAGCTCCCTTCCTAACAAAACCGTCCATGTATCCACACCACCTGGACTGTATCATTTCAAGTTTTAAGTTTATTTTTGTCACAAGTAGGCTTACATTATGCTGCAATGAAGTTGCTGTGAAAATCCCCTAGTCCCACTCCGGCGCTTGTCCGAATACACTGAATGAGAATTTATCATGGCTAATCCACCTAACTAGCATGTCTTTCAGTCTATGCGAGGAGACCGGAACACCCGGAGGTAATAATAAATGGTGCACCTGTAAAAGTTGGTGAGAGTCAGAGAATATCCTTCCTCAGATAAGGAAACTGCAGACAATAATCCAGGTGTGGCCTCGCCAACATCCTATACAATTGCAGCAAAATATCCCTATAACTATATTCAAACACTCTTGCTTCTTTGTCTTCTTTACTGTCTGTTGTACCTGCACGCTTACTTTCAACGACTGTTGCACGAGTCCAAGGTTTCACTGAGTATCCACCTTTCTCAATTTATATCTATTCAAGTAATAATCTGTCTTCCTATCTTTGCTACCAAAGTGGATAACCTTACATTTATCCACATCGTACTGCATCTGCCATACAGATACCCACACACTCGGCCTGTCTGAATCACACTAAAGCATCTCTGCATCCTTCTCACAGCTCACCCTCCCATCCCTCTTTGCATCATTTGCAAATTTGGAAATAATACATTCAGTCTCCTCTTCCAAATCATTAATATATAATGTGAACAGTTGAGGTCCTAGCACAGATCCCTGCAGAACCTCACTAGTTACTGACTGCCAATCAGAAACAGACCCATTTATTCCAACTCTTTGCTTCCTGTCTGCTAACCAGCTTTCTATTCATCTCAAGACATTACCTGCAATCTCATGTGCTTAACCTTTACATAACAGTGTTATGCGAGACTCTGTTGAAAGCTTTCTGAAAGTCTAAATAAACCACATCCACTAGTTCTCCTCAGTCAACTCTACAAGATACATCCTCAAAGTATTCCAATAGATTCGGCAAGCATGATTTTCCTTTTGTAAATCCATATTAACTTTGATGATTATACCACTGTCTTCCAAATGCCTAGTTATGAAATCCTTGATAATGACTTCCCCAGTATCGTTGTTAGGCTCATTGGTCTATAGTTCTTTATTTTCTATCTCCCTTTTTTAATAATGGGCTTTCATTAAAAATTTCATCAATAATTGAATAATTGGGCTTCCAGTCTGTGGGGACTATTCTAGAGTCCAAAGAATTGGAAAATAACCACCAGTGGATCTACCATTTCTAGGACCACTTCCTTAAGTACGCTGGGATGAAGATTACCAGGCCCTGGAGATATATCCACCTTCAATCCCATCAATTTCCCCAAAACCATTTCTCTACTAATGCTGATTTCCTTCAGCTCCTCACTAAAACATGTTCCTCTCAGCACTTCTATACATAATCCATGTTGTCCTTTGTGAAGACTACACATAGGACGACATTTAATGTTTAAAACATTTAAAAGTACACATTTAATTCCGCAGCCATTTCTTCATTGCCTGCAATGAATTCTCCCATTTCTGACTCTAAGGGGCCTACATTTGTTTTTGTCAATCTTTTCTGCTTTACATATCTATAGAAACTTTTACTGTCAATTTTTATGTTGCCTGCCATCTCACTTTCATGCTCTATTTTTCCCTTCTGAATCAATCCCTTGGCCCTTCTTTGTTGAATTTAAACAGCTCCCAATCCTTAGGCCAATTGCTTCTACTTACCAATTTGTATGGTTCTTTCTTGAATCTGATACCATCTCTAATTTCCCTTGTAAGCCATGGTTTGGCCACAATTCCCTTACAACTCTTGGGCCAAGCAAGAATAAACAACTTCTGGAGTTTATGTATTTGTTCTTTAAATGTCTGCCATTGCCTGTCCACTGTCTTTCCTTTCAGTAGTGTTCCCCAGTCCATCATGGCCAGTTCATGCCCCATACCATCATAGTTAGCTTTTTTGAGCTTCAGGACCCTGGTCTCAGGATCAGCTACATCGTTATCCAACTTGATGCAGAATTCTACCATATTTTGGTCACTTGTCCACAAGATTTCTCACAACTAGATTGCCAACTAATTGTTTTTCATTACACCATACCAAGTCCAAGACGGCCTGCTCCCTTGTTGGTCCCTCAATGTATTGCTCCAGAAACTATCTCGTATGTACTCCAAAGATTCCTCCTCTCCTGTAGTATGACTAATTTGACTCTCCCAATCTGTATGCAGATTAAAGTCGCTCATAATCACAGATGTCCCTTTAACACATGCATCTCTGATTTCCTATCTAATGTTGTTCTCAACATTACCACTACAATTTGGTGGTCTGCATACCAACCCCACGAATGTTTCTTGCCTCTTGTTGTTTCTTAACTTGACTCATACATATTCCACCTGTGCTAATATCTTTCCTCAATATTGCCTTCATCAATCGAGGAATTGAGTTTAGGAGTTGAGAGATAATGTTGCAGCTATATAGGACCCTGGTCAGACCCCATTTGGAGTACTGTGCTCAGTTCTGGTTGCCTCATTTCAGGAAGGATGTGGAAGCCATAGAAAGGGTGCAGGGGAGATTTACAAGGATGTTGCCTGGATTGGGTGGCATGCCTCATGAGGATAGATTGAGGGAACTCGGTCTTTTCTCCTTGGAGAGACGAAGGTCACGAGAGGTGACCTGATAGAGGTGTATAAGATTTGAAAGGTATTGATTGAGTGGATAAGAACATAAGAAATAGGAGCAGGAGTAGGCCATCCAGCCCTTCGAGCCTGCCCTGCCATTCAATAAGATCATGGCTGATCTATCGTGGCTCAGTTCCACTTTCCTGCCCTCTCCCCATAACCCTTAATCCCCTCTCTTATCAAGAACCCATCAACCCGCTTCTTAAAAATATTTAGCGAGGCAGCCTCCACCACTTGGTTTTTTCCTAGCACTGAAATGGTTGCCACAAGAGGACACAGGTTTAAGGTGCTGGGGGTAGGTGCCGAGGAGATGTCAGGGGTAAGTTTTTCACTAAGAGAGTGGTGAGTGCATGGAATGGGCTGCTGGCAACGGTAGTGGAGGCAGATTCGATAGGGTCTTTAAGAGACTTTTAGATAAGTACATGGAACTTAGGAAGATAGAGGGTTACAGGTAAGCCTAGTAATCTCTAAGGTAGGGACATGTTCGGCACAACTTTGTGGGCCGAAGGGCCTGTATTGTGCTGTAGTTTTTCTATATTTCTATTGTTATGGGAAATTACCACTTCGGAGTCAGACTGGAGGTGCAACAATACAGTTTTATTCAACAAAGCTTTGAGGAGAAAAGACACTGGCACTCCGCAGTGCTGGGCAGCTACCTTCTTTCAACAATACAATAGGAGCGGTCCATCTTTATACCTTTTACACAACATACGGACAGGACACCATTAACACAATGTTGTAATCAAATAGGTGACAATTGTTTAACACATCGTTATGGACAGATACAGACGTGAGAATTTCAATATCGCATTGTTCCATGAATGGATACATTTTCTCTTTATCAATGACTTAGTTTTGGTCTAGTCATACAATAATTGGTTTTCCTGCATTTATGTATTCCTGTTCCTACTTGTGGCTAATCTCCCTATCAGATCCCATTGTCCCAGGACTATCTTTATCTTTTAAGGTGCCTGGCTTCCTGCTGTATGTTTAATTTAAATAACTGTCTGTCTTGTATGTTTTAAATTTCATGTAGTTGTCTGAATTGAAAGTCAGTGTCTTAATGTCTTTTAACCCTTCACGTGCCGGGCAGCTATTTTTATGCTGGGTATCATCTCTATGGTTTTTATTCCTACTACAGTATGTTTCTATGTTTAATATGGTATCACTATCATCTTTAATCAACAGTGCAACTCTGCACTTTTTCCTTTCTGTTCGTCCTTCCTAAAGACTGAAAGCCCTCAATGTTTAGTTCCCATCCTTGCTCATCTTGGAGCCAGGTCTCCGCGATGTCAACTATATCATATCTCTTTTCTGTGCAAGTAATTCATGTATTTTGTTGTGAATGTTCTGAGCATTCAGATACAAAGAACAAAGAACAAAAACAGCCCGGGAAACAGGCCCTTCGGCCCAACGAGCCCGCGCCGCCATCTTAACACCACCAGTCCCCCCCCCCTCCACCCATGACCCTTATCTAATGTTTTATGGCCATCCAGATTGAGGGAAACTAATTTAGGGACAATTTATTACTGCCAATCAGCCTAATAGCACACCTTTGGGGTGTGGGAGGAAACCGGAGCACCCAGAGAAAACCCATGCAAGCACGGGGAGAATGCGCAAACTCCCACAGACACCGGCCCAAATCCATGTGTCTGCACAGCAATCAGTGATAGTCACTGAGCTGTCGTCTTGCCCAGTATCTGGTCCAGTTTAAGCACACACTAACGACATGAAGCACTAGGCCAATCTCGACAACCAAGAGCAGCCCAAGTACGACCCATCGTGTGTATGCCCCTCGTTGGACACAAGGCAGACCAACTTAAAACCTGTGAATGATAAAGAGAAAGAAAAAACATTATTGTTGTACCATATCCATTTACCTTACCAGGGACGCCCCAATGCTAATGACCCTTATTTAAAACAAACTTCTATATCCTCCCATCTCCAACCCACTCATGTGCCTGTCTAAGTTACTCTTAAACAACTCTAGCGTGTTTGCCTCCACCACCTTACTTGGCAGAGCATTCCATACCCCCACGACCCTCTGTGTGAAAAACCTCCCTCGAATAAGAACATAAGAAATAGGAGCAGGAGTAGGCCATCTAGCCCTTCAAGCCTGCCCCGCCATTCAATAAGATCATGGCTGATCTGTCGTGGCTCAGTTCCACATTCCCGCCCTCTCCCCATAACCCTTAATCCCCTCTCTTATCAAAAACCCATCAACCCGCATCTTAAAAATATTTAGGGAGGTAGCCTCCACCGCTTCAACGGGCAGAGAATTCCAGAGATTCACCACCCTTTGAGTGAAGAAGTTCCTCCTCAACTCCGTTCTAAACCGCACCCCCCCTTTATCTTGAGGCTGTGCCCCCTAGTCCTACTATCCTTTCTGAGAGGGAAGAGTCTCTCCACCTCTATCCTATCCATCCCATTCATCATCTTATACGTCTCAATGAGATCTCCCCTCATTCTTCTAAACTCTAACGAGTACAAGCCTAGTTTATTCAGCCTCTCCTCATAGCTCAACTCCCTCAACTCCGGCATCAGCCTAGTACATAAGAACATAATAAGAACATAAGAAATAGGAGCAGGAGTAGGCCATCTAGCCCTTCTAGCCTGCCCCGCCATTCAATAAGATCATGGCTGATCTGTCGTGGCTCAGTTCCACTTTCCCGCCCTCTCCCCATAACCCTTAATCCCCTCTCTTATCAAAAACCCATCAACCCGCGTCTTAAAAATATTTAGCGAGGCAGCCTCCACCACTTCAACGGGCAGAGAATTCCAGAGATTCACCACCCTTTGAGTGAAGAAGTTCCTCCTCAACTCCGTTCTAAACCACCTCCCCTTTATCTTGAGGCTGTGCCCCCTAGTCCTACTGTCTTTTTTGAGCGGGAAGAGTCTCTCCACCTCTATCCTATCCATCCCATACATCATCGTGTACGTCTCAATGAGATCTCCCCTCATTCTTCTAAACTCTAACGAGTACAAGCCTAATTTATTCAGCCTCTCCTCATAGCTCAACCCCCTCAACTCCGGTATCAGCCTAGTAAACCTCCTCTGCACTCCCTCCAAGGCCAAAATATCCTTGTGTAAGTACGGCGACCAAAACTGCACACAGTACTCCAGCTGCAGCCTCACCAATGCCCTATACAGCCGCAGCAAGACCTCCCTACTTTTATATTCAATCCCCCTCGCTGTGAAGGCCAGCATCCCATTCGCCTTCCTGACCACCTGCTGCACCGGCAAGCTGGGTTTTTGCGACTCATGCACAAGGACCCCGAGGTCCCTCTGCACCGTTGCCTGCTGCAGTTTTTCGCCACGTAAGTAATAATCCTTCCTACCATTATTCCTACCAAAGTGGACCACCTCGCACTTGCCAACATTAAATTCCATTTGCCATTTCCTGGCCCATTCGCCCAGCCTATCTAGATCCTTCTGTAGACTCTCCACACCCTCCGCACAATTTGCCGTTCCACCAATCTTGGTGTCATCAGCAAATTTCGACACCCTACACTCGGTTCCCTCCTCCAGATCATCTATATAAATGGTAAAAAGCTGAGGCCCCAGCACCGACCCCTGGGGCACTGCACTAGTCACCATCCGCCAATCCGAATAGCACCCATTGACCCCCACTCTCTGCCTCCTATTTGACAACCAATCCTCTATCCACGCTAACACCCTACCCCCAACTCCATGTCCCCTGACCTTCTGCAATAACCTCTTGTGAGGTACCTTGTCAAACGCCTTCTGAAAGTCAAGAAAGACCACATCCACCAGCTCTCCTCTATCCACCGCCCTAGACACATCCTCATAGAACTCCAGTAAATTTGTCAGACACGACTTCCCTTTAACGAAACCGTGCTGCGTCTGCTCTATCAAGCAATTCCCAAGCATGGCCTACTCCTGCTCCTATTTCTTATGTTCTTATGTTCTATTTCCTCCTTGATGATGGATTCTAACATTTTACCTACAACAGATGTTAAACTAACCAGCCTATAATTCCCTGCCTTTTGCCTGGCACCCTTCTTAAACAACGGCGTAACATTAGCCGTTTTCCAATCTTCCGGCACTTCCCCGGAATCCAGCTAATATCTGTATTATACCTCTCCCCCCTCACCTTAAGCCCATGGCCCCTTGTCCTGTGTGTCTCTATCATAGGAAATAGCTTACCTCTGTTTACTCTATCTACACCCTTCATAATCTTATATACCTCTATTAGATCCCCCCTCAGTCGCCGTCTTTCAAGGGAAAAAAGCCCCAATTTATTCAATCTTTCCTCATACCCCAGTCCTTCCATACCAGGCAACATCCTGGTAAATCTCCTCTGCACTCTCTCCAGAGTCTCCACGTTCTTCTGGTAATAAGGCGACCAGAACTGGACACAGTACTCTAAATGCAGCCTAACCAACGTTCTGTACAACTGCAACATTAGACTCCAGCTTTTATATTCTATACCCCTTCCTACAAAGGCTAACATACCATAGGCTTTCTTCACCACACTCTCCATTTACACTGCCACCTTCAAAGACTTGTGCACTTGCACCCCCAGGTCTCGCTGCGATTCTATACTCCTTATGGGCTTACCCTTTATCATATAACTCTCCCCTACATTATTCCAGCCAAAATGCATCACCTCACATTTGTCCGGATTAAACTCCATTTGCCATGTATCTGCCCAATACACCAGCCTATCAATATCCCGTTGTATTGCCAGACACTGCTCCTCGCTGCCCGCCAATCCAGCCATCTTGGTGTCATCAGCAAATTTGCTGATCACACCACCTACTCCCTCTTCCAAATCATTTATATACACTACAAAGAGAAGAGGTCCCAGTACTGAGCCCTGCGGCATACCACTAGTGACAGACCTCCAGCTAAAAAAGGACCCCTCCACCACTACTCTCTGACTCCTCTTTGAACATAAGAACATAAGATATAGGAGCAGGAGTACATAAGAACATAAGAAACAGGAGCAGGAGTAGGCCAACTAGCCCTTCGAGCCTGCCCCGCCATTCAATAAGATCATGGCTGATCTGTCGTGGCTCAGTTCCACATTCCCGCCCTCTCCCCATAACCCTTAATCCCCTCTCTCATCAAAAACCCATCAACCCGCGTCTTAAAAATATTTAGCGAGGCAGCCTCCACCACTTCAACGGGCAGAGAATTCCAGAGATTCACCACCCTTTGAGTGAAGAAGTTCCTCCTCAACTCTGTTCTAAACCGTCCCCCCTTTATCTTGAGGCTATGCCCCCTAGTCCTACTATCCTTTCTGAGCGGGAAGAGTCTCTCCACCTCTATCCTATCCATCCCATTCATCATCTTATACGTCTCAATGAGATCTCCCCTCATTCTTCTAAACTCTAACGAGTACAAGCCTAATCCATTCAGCCTCTCCTCATAGCTCAACCCCCTCCATCTAGCCCCTCGAGCCTGCCCCGCCATTCAATAAGGTCATGGCTGATCTGTCGTGGCTCAGTTCCACATTCCCGCCCTCTCCCCATAACCCTTAATCCCCTCGCTTATCAAAAACCCATCAACCCGCGTCTTAAAAATCCACCGCCCTAGACACATCCTCATAGAACTCCAATAAATTCGTCTTGTCCACAATCAGTCCCTCCAGTCTGTCGAGCACTGCCTCTCTAGTAACAATAACGTCATTCAGGCCCTCCACTCCAACCATCTTTCCATCGCTAACACCCGGCAAATTATTTACGTCCTCCTCCGTGAAGACCGAAACAAAAAAGTTATTCAGGGCCTCAGCCATTTCCCCATCCCCTACCACTAAGTCCCCCCTCTCATCCTCTAAGGGTCCAACGTTCACCCGAGCCAGCCTCTTCCTTTTTATGTATTTATAAATACTCTTGCTATCTTTTTTATATTAAACGCTAGCCCAGCTTCATAGTTTATCCTACCCTTCTTTATCAACTTCTTTGTCATTCTTTGTTGACATTTAAACCTCTCCCAATCCTCTTCTCGCCCACTACTCTTAGCTACTCTAAACACATCCGCTTTTAATTTAACACTTTCCTTCACCTCCTTCGTTATCCACGACTGATTATCTCTCCTCCTACGATCCTTTTTAACCATCGGAATAAATTTCTGCTGAGCACCAAGAAAGATCTCCTTAAAGATCCTCCACTGTTCCTCAGCAGACCTACCTTCCAACGCAGTCCCCCAATCAACATTCGCCAATTCCTCTCTCATCCTACCATACTCCCCTCTGTTCAAACAAAAGACACATGTCCGGGAACCCACTTTCTCCTCCTCCATCTGCATCAGAAACTCCACCATACAATGATCACTCTTCCCAAGAGGATCCTTCACCACAAGGTCCCTAATTCTACCCGCCTCATTACATAACACCAGATCTAAGATAGCTCGCTCCCTCGTCGGCTCCAACACACACTGTTCAAGGAAACTATCCCGGCAGCATTCCAAGAACTCCTCCTCAAGCCCACCGCGTCCAACATGGGTCGACCAATCAATATGTAGATTGAAATCCCCCATAATTATCGCCGTCCCATTCCTGCACACCGCATTTATTTGCGCGTTAACAGCCCGCCCCACCTCCAGATCATTATTCGGAGGCCTATAAACGACACCCACGAGCGTCTTCCTCCCTTTGCTGTTCCTAATCTCCACCCACAACGATTCCACGTTCTGCTCCTTGGTTCCTATATCATCCCTTACTACCACCCTGATGCTATCCTTAATCAGCAGAGCTACGCCCCCCCCTTTTTTCTCCTGCCTATCCTTCCTAAACACTTGATACCCCTGGACATTCAGCTCCCAGTCCCAGTCACCTTGCAGCCATGTCTCTGTAATGGCCACCAGATCATATCCATTTGTGCTGATCTGCGCCACCAGCTCATCCACTTTATTCCGAATGCTTCGTGCATTCAAATAAAGTGCCTTCATCCCAGCCTTCACCTGTACCCTATTTGCCAGAACGCCACCAACCATACTCACGCCCCCTACTCCTTTTATTATTGGGACAACCTTAGCCTCCTCCCTTACCTGCACCCTCTCCTGTACTTTAGACCCCGTAATGTCACCTACCCTCGCACCCTCCCCCCCGCTAATTAGTTTAAAGCCCTAACTGCAGTCCTATTTACACGATTAGCCAGGACACTGGTCCCAGCACGGTTCAGGCCAACCCCATCCCACCTGAACAGGTCCCACCTACCCCAATACTGATGCCAATGCCCCCTAAATTCAAACCCATTCCTCCCACACCATGTCCTGGAGGACATGGTCACATGGAAGGACCCTGGGTCCACCAGCTCCCACATCATACAGAAACAGCACATCACATGCCCCTCCATTATTCCCTGTAGTAATATTGCACGAATTCAACGCAAACTTACCTGGCCCTTTTCTGTCAAGCCCTTTGATCCTAAGCCCTAGTAGCTCACTCTGCTTCCCTCTCACTCCGCTGCCCGCTCCGACGCTGCCCACTGTCTACACCAGGCCTCCTTTTAAACCTGGCGCTGTTTAAAAGCCTGCTTACCCACAAATCCCTGCTATCCACTCCCTTTGAATTCTTAAAGCGGTAAACACAAAAAAGCCCGCGAAAATGCTTTTAAATAATTTAAACAGTTCTACAAGGTAAGTTCTAACTACACACTAAAAAGCCCGCGAAAATGCTTTAAACTTATTTAAACAGGTTTTAAACAGGTAATTTCTTACCTGACTCTCTGCTCCTTCACTCGCCTGCTCCAGCAAACAATGGAATGCAGTTCTCTACCCATCTAGATACCTGGCTACATAGAACATAATACATAGAACATTACAGCGCAGAACAGGCCCTTCGGCCCACGATGTTGCGCCGACCAGTTAAAAAAAAACAACAACAGTGACCCACTAACCTAAACCAATCCCTTTTCGTCCATAAACCTATCCACAGACCTCTTAAACACCCCCAAACTAGGCGCATTTACAACTGCAGCAGGCAGGGCGTTCCAATCCCTCACCACCCTCTGGGTAAAGAACCTACCCCTGACATCTGTCCTATAACTACCCCCCCTTAGTTTAAAGCCATGCCCCCTCGTGCTAGATTTTTCCATCAGAGGAAAAAGGCTATCACTATCCACCCTATCTAAACCTCTAATCATCTTATATGTTTCAATAAGATCCCCTCTTAGCCGCCTTCTTTCCAGCGAAAACAACCCCAAATCCCTCAGCCTCTCCTCATAGGATCTCCCCTCCATACCAGGCAACATCCTGGTAAACCTCCTCTGCACCCTCTCCAAAGCCTCCACATCCTTCCTGTAATGTGGGGACCAGAACTGCACACAATACTCCAAGTGCGGCCGCACCAGAGTTGTGTACAGTTGCAACATAACGCTACGACTCCTAAATTCAATCCCCCTACCAATAAACGCCAAGACACCGTATGCCTTCTTAACAACCTTATCTACTTGATTCCCAACTTTCAGGGATCTATGTACACATACACCTAGATCCCTCTGCTCCTCCACACTATTCAAAGTCTTCCCGTTAGCCCTATACTCAACACATCTGTTATTCCTACCAAAGTGAATTACTTCACATTTCTCTGCATTAAACTCCATCCGCCACCTCTCGGCCCAGCTCTGCAACCTGTCTAAGTCTTCCTGCAAACTATGACACCCTTCATCACTATCTACCACACCTCCGACTTTGGTATCATCAGCAAATTTACTGATCCACCCAACTATACCCTCATCCAGATCATTAATAAAAATCACAAACAGCAGTGGCCCCAACACAGATCCCTGAGGCACACCACTTGTAACCGAACTCCATGATGAATATTTACCATCAACCACTACCCCCTGTCTCCTATCCGCTAGCCAATTCCTAATCCAGTTCCCTAGATCACCCCCAATCCCATACATCTGCATTTTGTGCAGAAGCCTACCATGGTGAACCTTATCAAACGCCTTACTAAAATCCATATACACCACGTCCACTGCCTTACCCCCATCCACCTCTTTGGTCACATTCTCAAAAACTCAATAAGGTTAGTAAGGCACGACCTACCCCCCACAAAACCATGCTGACTATCTCCAATCAACTCATTACTCTCCAAATAACTATAAATCCTATCCCTAATAATTTTTTCCAAAACCTTGCCCACAACAGAAGTGAGACTCACCGGTCTATAATTCCCGGGGAAGTCTCTGTTCCCCTTCTTAAACAATGGGACAACATTCGCTAACCTCCAATCATCTGGTACTATACCAGAGGCCAACGACGACCTGAAGATCAGAGCCAGAGGCTCTGCAATCACTTCTCTTGCCTCCCAGAGAATCCTGGGGTAAATCCCATCCCATCCCATGAGCTTTAATCTTCTCTACCAACCTACCATGAGGGACTTTGTCAAACGCCTTACTGAAATCCATATAGGCGACATCAATGGCTCGTCCTTTGTCGACCGTTTTTGTCACCTCCTCAAAGAATTCTACCAGATTGGTAAGGCAAGACTTCCCCTTTACAAAGCCATGCTGCGTATCTTTAATCAGCTCGCAATGCTCTAAGTGCTCATACATCCTATCCCTAAGAATCCTCTCCATCAACTTGCCTACCACTGACGTTAAACTCACCGGCCTATAGTTACTCGGGTTATCCCTCCTACTCTTTTTAAACAACGGTACCACGTTCGCTATCCTCCAGTCCTCTGGGACCTCACCTGTGTCCAAAGAAGAGACAAAGATTTGCGTCAGAGGCCCAGCAATCTCATCTCTCGCCTCCCTAAGCAGCCTAGGATAAATGCCATCGGGCCCCGGAGATTTATCGGTTTTAATGCTACCTAAAAGCCCAAACACTTCTTCCCTCATAATCAATAGATCTTTCAATTGGTCTACCGCTCCCTCGATGACCGTACCAGACATCAAGCCCCTCTCCTTCGTGAATACCGACGCAAAGTATTCATTCAGGATCTCCCCCATTGCCTCTGCCTCTAAGCACAATTCCCCTCGTCTGTCCCTGAGAGGACCGATTTTACCCCTAGCCACCTTTTTGTTCCAAAGATAGGAGTAAAACGCCTTTGGATTCTCCTTAATCCTACCTGCCAAAGCCATCTCATGCCCCCTCTTTGCTCTCCTTACTCCCCTTTTGAGATCCCTCCTACTCTCTCTGTATTCCTCCAACGGTCTCTCCATTCCCAGCTGCTTAGATCTGACATACACCTCTCCTTTCTTCCTAACCAGGTCTTCTATATCTCTAGTAATCCACGGTTCCCTAATCCTACCTTTCCCATCCTTCCTCCTAACCGGCACATGCCTTTCCTGCGCCCATTGCAGTTTTCCCTTGAAAGACTCCCACATGCCTAACGTGGTCTTGCCTTCCAACAGCCTATCCCAGTCTGTATCCCTAAGCTCCTGCCTAATCCGGCTGTATCTAGCCTTTCCCCAATTTAGCACCCTCCCCTTAGGAGAGCACTCATCTTTTTCCATTCGTATCCTAAAGTAGACAGAGTTGTGGTCACTGTTAGCCACATGTTCACCTACCGCAACCTCAACCACCTGACCCGGATCATTGCCCAGAACTATATCCAGTATAGCCCCCTCTCTAGTCAGGCTATCTACAAGACTATAAGTTGGGCACTTTTAATATTTCCTTTCCTTTTCCTATTTTTTACTCAATCCTTATCTGATTCTGGCCCTTGATTTCTCTGCCTATCACTTTCCTTATTCTTGTTTCTGTCTTTTCCTCTTGTTCTCAATTCCTCCTGCTTTGAATTCTTGCAAAGGTTGTGATTCCCTGCCATATTAGTTTAAACCCTCCCCAACCACTTTAGCAAGTACCCCTCCAAAGGGCATCAGTCCTGATCCTGCACAGGTGCAACCCGTCCGGTTTCTACAGGTCCCACTTCATAGAACATAGACACAGAACATAGAACATTACAGCGCAGTACAGGCCCTTCGGCCCTTGATGTTGCGCTGACCAGTGGAACAAATCTAATGACCCTCTAACCTAAACTATTCCAATGTTATCCATATGCCTATCCAATGACCATTTGAACGCCCTTAAAGTTGGTGAGTCCACAACTGCTGCAGGCAAGGCATTCCATGCCCTTACTACCCTCTGAGTAAAGAACCTACCTCTGACATCCATCCTATAATTACCACCCCTCAATTTAAAGCTATGTCCCCTCGTGTTAGCCATCATCATCCGAGGAAAAAGGTTCTCACCGTCCACCCTATCTAACCCTCTGATCATCTTGTATGTCTCAATTAGGTCACCTCTTAACCATCTTCTCTCTAACGAAAATAACCTCAAGTCCCTCAGCCTTTCCTCGTAAGACCTTCCCACCATACCAGGCAACATCCTGGTAAACCTCCTCTGCACCCTTTCCAATGCTTCCACATCTTTCTTATAATGCGGCGATCAGAACTGTACGCAATACTCCAAGTGCGGCCGCACCAGAGTTTTGTACAGTTGCAACATGATAGAACATAGAACACTACAGCACAAACAGGCCCTTTGGCCCACAAGTTGCACCGATCATATCCATACCTACCAGGCCATAGAACTATTTGTAACTCCCAATCCCATTAAATCCCATGTACTCATCCAGAAGTCTTTTAGAAGAGACTCCAGCGAGTTCGCCTCTACCACCACCGACAGCAGCTGATTCCACTCACTCACCACCCTCTGAGTGAAAAACTTACCCCTAACATCTCCTCTGTACTTGCTTCCCAGCACCTTAAACCTGTGGCCTCTTGTAGCGACCATTTCAGCCCTGTGAAATAGCCTCCGAGAATCCACCCTATCTATTCCTCTCAACATTTTATAAACCTCTATCAGGTCGCCTCTCAACCTTCGTCTCTCCAGGGAGAAGAGCCCTAGCTCCCTCAACCTAAGGCATGCCTCCCAATCCAGGCAACATCCTTGTAAATCTCCTCTGCACCCTCTCAATAGCTTCCACATCCTTCCTGTAGTGAGGCAACCAGAACTGCGCACAGTACTCCAAGTGGGGTCTGACAAGGGTCTTATAAAGTTGCAGCATTACCTTCCGACTCCTAAACTCAATCCCTCGATTAATGAAGGCCAGTACATCATACGCCTTCTTGACCACATCCTCCACCTGTGATTTAAGAGTCCTATGGACCTGGACCCCAAGATCCTTCTGCTCCTTAACACTGCTAAGACTCCCACCCTTGATATTGTACTCCTTCATCCCATTGGTCCTGTTGGTCCTGCCAAAATCAACCACTACACATTTATCCGCGTTGAAGTCCATCTGCCACTTCTCCGCCCAGTCTTGCATCCTATCTATCTCACGCTGCAACTTCTGACATCCCTCCAGGCTATCCACAACACCACCAACCTTCGTATCGTCGGCGAACTCACTAAGCCATCCCTCCACTTCCTCATCCAGGTCATTTATGAAAATGACAAACAGCAAGGGTCCTAAAACAGATCTCTGGGGCACTCCATTGGTGACCGACCTCCATGCAGAAAAAGACCCATCCACAACCACTCTCTGCTTTCTGCAGG
This sequence comes from Carcharhinus amblyrhynchos, assembly GCF_965287045.1. Taxonomy (NCBI): domain Eukaryota; kingdom Metazoa; phylum Chordata; class Chondrichthyes; order Carcharhiniformes; family Carcharhinidae; genus Carcharhinus; species Carcharhinus amblyrhynchos. The sequence continues at coordinate 126,928,075 of NC_137330.1, forward strand.
CAAGCCAGTTCTGGATCCACAAGGCCAAAACCCCTTAGATACCATGCCCTCTTACCTTCTCAAGAAGTCTTGCAAGGGGGACCGTAACAAAAGCCTTGCTGAAGTCCACGTAAACCACGTCCACCGCTCTTCCTTCGTCAATGTGTTCAGTCACATTTTCAAAGAACTCAACTAGGCTCTTAAGGCACAACCTGCCTTTGACAAAGCCGTGCTGACTATTCCTGATCATTCTAAACTTCTCTAAATGCTCATAAATCCTGTCCCTCAGAATCCTCTCCATCAACTTACCAACCACTGAGGTCAGACTCATCGGCCAGTAATTTCCCGGGCTATCTCTGTTCCCTTTCTTGAAAATAGGAACCACATCCGCAATCCTCCAGTCCTCCGGAACCTCTCCCGTCTCCATCGACGATGCAAAGATCATCACCAGAGGCTCTGCAATCACTTCCCTCACCTCCCACAATAACGTGGGGTACATCCCATCCGGTCCCAGCGACTTATCCATCTTGATACAATTTAAAAGTTCCAACACATCCTTTCTTAACGTCCACATATTCAATCTTTTCAGTCCGCCGCAAACCTGTAGTATAACCTCCCAGATCACTTTCCACCATGAATACCAAGGCAAAGTACTCATTAAGCACCTCTGCCATTTCTTCTGGTTCCACACAGACTTTTCTCCCTTCACCTTTTATAGGTCCTATCCCTTCACTTCTCATCCTTCTACTCTTTACATATTTGTAGAACGCCTTGGGGTTCTCCTTAATCTTACCTGCCAAGGCCTTCTCATGACCCCTTCTGGCTCTCCTAATTTCCTTTTTAAGCTCCTTTCTACAAGCCTTATACTCCTCTAGATCCTTAACATCTGGCTCTCTGAACCTTTTGTACGCCTTTCTTTTCTTCCTGACTAGGTTCATCACAACCTTCGTGCACCACGGTTCCCGCGACCTACCAAAACCTCCTTGTCTCATCGGAACGTTGTCATGCAGAGCTCCAGACAAACATTGCTTGAAAATCCGCCACCTTCCTGCAGTACTTTTCCCCAAGAACACCTCCTTCCAGTTTACTCGTCCAATTTTCTGCCTGATGTCTTCATATTTCCCCTTACTCCAGATAAACACCTTACTAGCCTGGCTGATCCTATCTCTTTCCACGATGATCTTACGGCTCCGAAATCCAATCCCTCTACCAATAAAAGCTAACACACTGTACGCCTTCTTATCAACCTGGTTTCAGGGATCTACGCACATGTACAGCGAGATCTCTGCTCATCGACACTCCCAAGAGTCCTTCCATTAGCCCTATATTCTGCACTCCTGTTACTCTTACCAAAGTGAATCACCTCATACTTTTCCACATTAAACTCCATTTGCCACCTCTCAGCCCAGCTCTGCAGTTTATCTATATCCCTCTGCAAACTGTAACATCCATCCTCACTGTCTACAACTCCTCCAACTTTGGTGTTATCAGCAAATTTATTAACCTATCCTTCTACACCCTCATCTAGGTCACTTATAAAAATGACAAACAGCAGTGGCCCCAAACCAGATCCCTGAGGCACACCACTAGTAACTGAACTCCAGGTTGAATATTTCCCATCAACCACCACCCTCTATCTTCTATCAGCTAACCAATTCCTGATCCAAACTGCTAAATCACCCTCAATCTCATGCGTCCGCATTTTCTGCAGTAGCTTACCATGGGGAACCTTATCAAGCACTTTGCTAAAATCCATATACACCACGTCAACTGCCTTACCCTTATCCACCTCTTTGATCACCTTCTCAAAAGAACTCGATAAGGTTTGTGAGGCACAACCTACCCTTCACAAAACTGTGCTGACTATCCCTAATCAATTTATTTCCTATCTCTTATAATTCTTTCCAAAACTTTGCCCACAACAGAAGTAAGGCTCACCGGTCTATAATTCCCAGGATGGTGTCTACTCCCCTTCTTGAACAAGGGGACAACATTTGCTAACCTCCAGTCTTCTGGCACTATACCTGTAGCCAATGATGACATTAAGATCAATGCCAAAGGCTCTGCAATCTCCTCCTTAGCCTCCCACAGAATCCTAAGATTAATCCCATCCGGCCCAGGGGACTTATCTATTTTCATACTCTCAAGAATTGCTAACACCTCCTCCTTATGTACCTCAATCCCGTCTAGTCTAAAAGCCTGTATCTCAGTATTCTCCTTGACCACATTGATTTTTTCCTACGTGAATACTGATGAAAAATATTCATTTAGTGCCTCACCTATCTCTTCAGGCTCCACGCACAATTTCCCACTACTGTCCCTGACTGGCCCTAATCTTGCCTTAATCAATCTTTTATTCTTGACATACCTATAGAAAGCTTTAGGGTTCTCCTTGATCATATCCACCAAAGTCTTCCCATGTTCTCTTCTAGCTCTTCTTAACTCTCTCTTTAGCTCCTTCCTGGCTAATTTGTAACTCTCCAGTGCCCTGAGCCTTCACGTCTCATCTTTACATAAGCCTCTTCCTCTTCACCAGAGATTCAACTTCCTTAGTACATCACAGTTCCCTCGCTCGACCACTTCCTCCCTGCCTGACAGGTGCATATTTATCAAGGACTCGCAGTAGCTGCTCCTTGAACAAGCTCCACATTTCAGTTGTTCCCAGCCCCTGCAGTTTCCAACTATGTATCCTAAATCTTGCCTAATAGCCTCAATTACCTTTCCCCCAGCTATAACTTCTGCCCTTTGTATTTCACCTATCCCCTTCCATCACTAAGGTAAACGTAACCAAATTGTGGTCACTATCACCAAAGTACTCACCTACCTCCAAGTCTAACACCTGGTCTGGTTCATTACCCAGTACCAAATCAATGTAGCCTCACCTCTTGTTGGCCTATCTACATACTGTGTCAGGAAACCTTCCTGCACACATTGGACAAAAACTGACCCCTCTAACGTGCTTGAACTATAGCTTTTCCAATCAATATTTGTAAAGTTAAAGTCCCACATAACAACTACCCTGTTACTTTTGCTCCTACCCAGGGTCATCCTTGCAATCCTTTCTTCTACATCTCTGGAACTTTTTGGAGGCCTATAAAAAACTCCCAGCAGGGTGACCTCTCCTTTCCTGTTTCTAATCTCAGCCCACACTACCTCAATAGACAAGTCCACATCAAACGTCCTTTCTGCCACCGTTATACTGTCCTTGACTAACAATGCCACGCCTCCCCCTCTTCTACTGCCTTCTCTGCTCTGACTGAAACATCTGAACCCCGGAACCTGCAATAACCATTCCTGTCCCTGCTCTATCCATGTCTCTGAAGCGGCCACAACATCGAAGTCCCAGGTACCAATCCAGGCTGCAAGTTCATCCATCTTATTGCCTATGCTCCTCGCATTAAAGTATACCTCTCCCAGGATTGGTCCCAACGCCCTAGGAATCTGAAACTCTCCCCCCACAACATCTTTTCAGCCATGTATTCATCCTATGTATCCTGCTGTTGCTATTCTGACTAGCACGTGGCACAGGTAATAATCCTGAAATGATTATCTTTGAGGCCCTACTTTTCAGCTTGCTTCCTAGCTCCCTATATCCTGCTTTTGGGATCTCATCCTTTTTTTACCTATGTCGTTTGCACCATTATGTACTACGATCACAGGCTGTTTGCCCTCCCTCTTCATAATGTCTGCAGATGCCCCAAGACATCCTTGACCCTAGCAACATACCATCCTGGAATCCACTTTGCAGCCACAGAAACACCTATCTGCTCCCCTTCCAATTGAATCCCCTATAATTATTGCGTTTTCACATTTTTTATTTTTCCCCTTTTCAGCTGAACCATCCATGGATTTGGCTGTTTGCTGTTTTCAGGTCATTCCCCTCAACAGTATCCAAAATGGCACATCTGTTTTGCAGGGGAATGGCCACAGGAGATTCCAGCACTGCCTGCCTTTGTTTTGCTCTGCCTGGTGGTCACCCATTCCCTTCCTGCCTATGGAGTCTGAACCTGCGGTGTGACCACCTCTCTATACGTGCTATCTAAGATACTCTCCATTTTGTGGATGCTCCACTGTGTCTCCAGCTGCCCCCCCAGCTCTGAAATGCAGGCTTCCAGGAGCTGCAGCTGGAGATATTTCCTGCACACATGTTGTATTTGGGTACGGGAAATGTTCCCGGTCTTCCACATGGAGCACAAAGAGCAGGCCATGGCTTGGAGCTCTGCTGTCACGTCTTACCCCTTTGAAATAAACTCTTGAAAGACGTTTTGCTTCAGATGTCCCATAACTATCTTGAGGGCATCTTGAGGGGAATTGCTTGATAAAGCAGATGCAGCATGGTTTCGTTAAAGGGAGGTCGTGTCTGACAAATTTATTGGAGTTCTATGAGGATGCGTCTAGGGCGGTGGATAGAGGAGAGCCGGTGGATGTGGTGTTTCTTGACTTTCAGAAGGCGTTTGACAAGGTACCTCACAAGAGGTTATTGCAGAAGGTCAGGGGACATGGAGTTGGGGGTAGGGTGTTAGCGTGGATAGAGGATTGGTTGTCAAATAGGAGGCAGAGAATGGGGGTCAATGGATGCTATTCAGATTGGTGGATGGTGACTAGTGGAGTGCCCCAGGGGTCGGTGCTGGGGCCTCAGCTATTTACCATTTATATAGATGATCTGGAGGAGGGAACCGAGTGTAGGGTGTCGAAATTTGCTGATGACACCAAGATTGGTGGAACGGCAAATTGTGCGGAGGGTGTGGAGAGTCTGCAGAAGGATCTAGATAGGCTGGGCGAATGGGCCAGGAAATGGCAAATGGAATTTAATGTTGGCAAGTGCGAGGTGGTCCACTTTGGTAGGAATAATGGTAGGAAGGACTATTACTTATGTGGCGAAAAACTGCAGCAGGTGACGGTGCAGAGGGACCTCGGGGGTCCTTGTGCATGAGTCGCAAAAACCCAGCTTGCAGGTGCAGCAGGTGGTCAGGAAGGCAAATGGGATGCTGGCCTTCATAGCGAGGGGGATTGAATATAAAAATAGGGAGGTCTTGCTGCGGCTGTATAGGGCATTGGTGAGGCCGCAGCTGGAATACTGTGTGCAGTTTTGGTCCCCGTACTTACGCAAGGATATTTTGGCCTTGGAGGGAGTGCAGAGGAGGTTTACTAGGCTGATGCTGGAGTTGAAGGGGTTGAGCTATGAGGAGAGGCTGAATAAACTAGGCTTGTACTCGTTAGAGTTTAGAAGAATGAGGGGAGATCTCATTGAGACGTATAAGATGATGAATGGGATGGATAGGATAGAGGTGGAGAGACCTTTCCCGCTCAGGAGGGACAGTAGGACTAGGGGGCACAGCCTCAAGGTAAAGGGGGGGTGGTTTAGAACGGAGTTGAGGAAGAACTTCTTCACTCAAAGGGTGGTGAATCTCTGGAATTCTCTGCCCATTGAAGTGGTGGAGGCTACCTCGCTAAATATTTTTAAGACGCGGGTTGATGGGTTTTTGATGAGAGGGGATTAAAGGTTAGGGGGAGAGGGCGGGAAAGTGGAACTGAGCCACGACAGATCAGCCATGATCTTATTGAATGGCGGGGCAGGCTCGAAGGGCTAGATGGTCTACTCCTGCTCCTATTTCTTATGTTCTTATGTTCTCCTATTTCTTATGTTTTTATAACACCAGTTGTTCCTCTACCCACTGTACATCAGGGTTACTGCGGTGACTTCTCCCAGATTTCTCCTCAGTGACGTATCTGTGCTGCCTCTGCTGATGACTTTCTCCTGTTTGTCTCTGGATTGTTTCTTCCTCTACCCACTATACAGTCCTTAAATGTGTCACATTTCTCCCTCTTAAAATATAGGCCATGCTCATGCGATCTCTTTAAAGTGCCTTCCAGTTTCTGTAAATGCTCCTCCTTTGTCGAACCCATGACCAAAACATCATCCAGGTTACTTTAGATTCCTTTCAACTCACTCAAGATCTTGTCCATGGTCTTCTGGGAAAGGGCCGGAGCTGACATAACGTCAAGAAGAAGCTGCTTATAGCAGAACAAGTCCCTAGGTGTGACTATCATTAGCAGCAGCTGTGAATCCTTCACTTTCCCATCTGCAAATAGGCCTGCAATAGATACATTTTGGAGAATTTCTTTTCCCCTGCCAGGCCACTGAAGTGGTCCTTGATGAGGGGAAGTGGCTAATGGTCTGCAAACAGGGCTGGGTTTACTGTCACTTTAAAATCTCCACAAATTCTCACCAATTTATCTGATCTCAAAACCTGAATAATTGGGTGGCCCATTCACTGTGGATACAAGGCTCTCAGATCCACCAGCCATTCTATTTCAGTCATCACCTTAGGCTTAACGGTGTACGGTTTCAGACGTGCCTTTAACCTTCTTGGGCAAGCATTCAGCTTCAGCTGTAATTTAACCTTGACACCCTTTATCTTTCCAAGGACTCCTTGAGAGCTATCTTGAAATTTTTCTGAAATGTCTTTAACTTGGTGTTCGAGTCTTCCAGCCTATTAATCATGCCTCAGTTCAATTTCAACTTCTGTAACCAGCAGTGTCCGAATAACAGTAATAATTTTGCACATTGGTCCCTCAATTGTACATAACCGTTTTAACCCAGTTATCACTGCAGCTGGCATGCGAAGCCTTGCCATATGGGGTTGGGACTATTCCATGTTATGCCAAACGGGGGAGAAAAAGGCCCATCACATTTGCTTCAAGATCATTGACAAATGCTGAGAAAAAGTATGCTCAGATGGAAAAAGAAGTCTTGGGCATCATCTCTGGCATCAAGTAGTTTTATCACTTCCTACATGGCATGCATTTCATATTTCAGACAAACCATAGACCTTTAACATCCATCTTAGAGTTGTATACAGGAATACTATCCTGTATTGCAGCTTGATGTGGAGATGCCGGCATTAGACTGGGGTAAAACAGAAAGAAATCCCACAACATCAGTTTAAAGTCCAAAATAAACCTGTTTGGACTTTAAACTGGTGTTGTGGGATTTCTTTCTGTTTTGCAGCTTGATTACATAATTGGGCGTTGGTGTTATCAGTCTATTCGTACAAAATCTGATAGTCCCAGAAACATCACATTGCGGATGCTCTGTCAAGGTTGCCTTTGCCTGAGGACAAAAATGCTCCTTGCTGGAATCTGAAGTTAATGAATTTGACACAAGATAAAGTGCTGATAACTGTTAACCAGGTATAGAATGCTACTCGAAATTATCTGATTATGAGCCAGCAGTAGAGCTAGTCCTGAGAGGAAGGTCGAGTAGGAAGAACCACCCAGAGTTTTGGCCATAGATGTTCCGAAGATGGGAGTTGTCCGTATTGGATGGATGTTTAATATAGAGTATTAGAGTTGTTGTTCCCCCATCATTAAGAGGAAAGTTGCTGGAACAGTTGCACCAGTGGCATCTAGAAGTGGTGCAAATAAAAGAAATAGCAAAAAGCTATTTTTGTTGGCTGAATGTTGATGCACAAATTGGAAAAAAGGCGGAATCACGCAAGTCCTGTGCCTTGGTACAGAAGGCGCTGTCCTTGTCGCCTCATTATCTGTGGGAATGATCGCCATTCACCATGGCAGCAAATCCATATTGACTTTGCTGGTCCAGTGGAAGGGCAGGTGCTCTTAGTGGTAGTGGCTGACGACTCCAAGTGGCTGGCACTCATGGCTATGAAGTCCATGTAGGTGGAGTCAATGCTAGACAAACTCAATGAAATATTTGGCCAGTTGGGCAATCCAGAACAAGTGGTAAGTGACAATGGGCCCCAATTTGTAGCACAAGATTTTGCTGAGTACATGGGGCACCAGAGAATCTGACATGTGAGCTAGGCACCATATCACCCAGCGATTAATGGTCTATCAGAATGATATGTTCAGACCTTGAAGTCGTCACAAGGGGATGGGTCAATAGGGTGGCAGATAAACAAATTTCTGAGTATGTACCACAATAGGCACACATGGCAACTCAGTGCTCGCTGGTTTCATTGATGTTCAACTGGAAATAGAGAACCATGTTCGATCTGTTGTAGCCAGGAGATCTGATTATGGATCAGTTAGTTGAGAGGAACTAAGTGGGTCAGGTGACCAGAAGAGTAGGAATTGAGAAGTTGAGGACTTTCAGAAAAGGGATTTTTTTTCTCGCCTGGAATTATACTTCTGATGAGAAGTGGATATTGGCAACCATTGTTGCGCAAACAGGACATCCGTGCTACACAATAAAGACCAGAGATGAGCTGGTTTGGATGAGACATGCCGACCAGCTGGTCAAAGCATTGCATCAAAGACGGCAAGCTCCACAAACAACAAAACTGTCCAGGATTGTACCCATTGGTGTTTCCTGAGCTTAGAATTTCAGAGTCAGAATCAATCACCCCAAGGGGGGAGGCAGCATCAGTGGCACCAGCCACCAGCAGCCTGCCCATAATCTCTCAGAAGAATAGCCATTTTCCAACATCACTGAGCCAGAACACTGCTCCCCATAAGAGACCATCTTAACCTGTGTTATTTAATGTTGGGTGTTGTTTGGGAAAGAGAAACATGAGACTTGGGTTGTAATAATGGTATGATGTACTAATTCTACAGATGTTGTTCCGTTCATTGACTTTGTTTTAGGTTAAATAATTGCAATGGTACAGTAGGACATAGTTGTGAAATGTAAGTTTATTAGTACAGTGCAATAAGTTAATCAGTTAGATATTTATGATGTTAAGTTTATGCAAAGTAGATGTAATACCATTGTAATGAAATCTTCAGTTATGAGTTTTTCTTTCAAAGGTGAAGGTGTTAGGAAATTGAGAGTTTAAATGATTTGTATTTGTATTGTGCGCATCATAAATGAGATTCAAGTGTAAGCTGCACGTGTGCTTAAATATTCATGTACTAAGAAAGAGTTAATACTTTGATTGGCTTCATGTTAAACAAAAGGTTTTATAGGTTTTCATTTCAATTTAAACTTTACCCTTTGTAATCACGGGTTTATTAAGTAAAAGTAATCAGACTTCAAAGAAAAACTAAACTATTGCTTAGCGGGTGCAGTGAGGGGGCGGGGGCGTGGCCAGGGAGCGGGAGGATGCAGCGAGGGGACAGGGGGATGGGTTGCAGTGAGGGTGTGGAGATGCCGGCGTTGGACTGGGGTAAACACAGTAAGAAGTCTGACAACACTAGGTTTAAGTCCAACCGATTTATTTGATAGTAAACTCAAGCTTGAGGTTAACCTCTTCGTCAGGTGAATGGAGAGTTCTGGCCTCAGACAGAGCATATAAAGCACAGACAGTTTACAGATTACTGATTAGAATGCGAATCTTTATACCTAACCTGCTGTTCAAGACCTGAAGTGGCTGACAATGTGAGTGGAAGGAGCACTGAGCACAGGTTAAAGAGATGTGTATTGTCTCCAGACAGTACAGTAAGTGAGGTTTTGCAAACCCAGACAAGTCACGGGGGTTACAGATAATAGATGGGTTCATGTCGCACTATCTGTAACCCCCGTGACTTGCCTGGATTTGCAAAACCTCACTTACTATACTGTCTGGAGACAATACACATCTCTTTAACCTGTGATCCGTGCTCCTTCCACTCACACTGTCGGCCACTTTAAGACTTGAACAGCAGGTTAGGTATAAAGATTTGCATTCTAATCAGTAATCTGTAAACTGTCTGCGCTGTTATATGCTCTGTCTGAGGCCAGAACTCTCCACTCACCTGACGAAGAGGGGAACCTCCAAAGCTTATGAGTTTGCTATCAAATAAATCAGTTGGACTTAAACCTGGTGTTGTCAGATTTCTTCCAGCGAGGGGGGGGGGAATACAGCGAGGGTGTAGCGAAGGTGGGGGTAGAGGGGCACAGCTAGGGAGATGGGGGGGTGCAGTGAGGGGGTGGGATGCAAAAGTCGGGGAGTGGAATGCAGTGAAGGAGTGGGGAGTTGCAGCAAGGGGTTGACTCGGCGGCTGTATATATCAGTCACAGGAGAGCGGCCTCCTCCTGTGAGTCCTGCCACTTGATTTTACGTGAGCCTATTCCCTCTCACGACTCTCAGACGGCTGTACACTTACCTGAGCCGCTGCGCGAATCGCCCTTTCCACAACCCTTTGGGCCGGAGGCCGCGAGCTCCCCTGACGTCACCGCGCGGCCGTTAAATTCCGTTAACGGTTGGAGAAGGCGCGCGGGAGGCGGTTGGTGCTCTGTAATTTTGAGCAGCTTTCCAGAGAGATCAAACCCATCGGACATTTACTGATAATTTGTTTTCAGTATGAGTGAAAGAACGACCACCTTTCGGACTTTTAAAATTTTTTGAAATTTAAGAGAGCGCGGGAAATTGAGTTTCCTTTGCTTACGCTGGTAATTTGATACGATTTTCTGTTTTACTGCCTGAAGAATCGTTAAGTGAGTATTTACATTGTTGTGGCTATTACCCAGTTAAATAATACTGGCAAGCAAAAAATTTCGGTACTCCCTTCAATGTAAGTCTGTTTTGGTACACCATGTGTGCGAAACTTGGCTATCAGTCTCTGCTTAAAAAAAATTGTAAATTGAGTTTATGTCTTTACATGCCCTGTTTGTGAATAGAACTCCCACTCACCTGATGAAGAAGCAGCTAATGGCTTTTGCAACCAAATCAACCTGTTGGACTTCAACCTGGTGTGAGAAACACAACTCGCAGTCAAACAATTTAGTCGAGCCAAGTTCCGAAGGAGCAAGATATTTTATTTAACGTTCTTGCAAGACCGGGTGTCCAAAAAATAGGCAAACGTTACATTGAGTTTAAGCAGGGGTTTTATACTATTTTTACAAGCATATTGATCAATTACACAATACATTGTTCTCCCCTAATTGGTGGTCCCTATCCCATTTATGTGTTGTCATTGCCCTATTGGCTCAAGGTGCCCCAAGTTCCTATCCCCTCTACTCCCCTTCTAACCATGTCTCCTGTTATCACAATAGTGCATAATTGTAGTGTTGATTTAATGTCCTTACTTGATTAGTCCTTATGCGTACCCGTCCGTCTTATCTAAAACTGTTTACATGTCCGGTTCAGACCGGCTGTAATCAATCTTTTGCTAACTTAATCACTGCTGTCCCGACTATCTTAGTGACCTTCCCCTTTAGGAGTATGCTCAGTTGTAGAAACAACACACCTTGCATACCATTTGTTTTTACATAAGAACATAAGAAATAGGAGCAGGAGTAGACCATCTAGCCCTTCGAGCCTGCCCCGCCATTCAATAAGATCATGGCTGATCTGTCGTGGCTCAGTTCCACATTCCCGCCCTCTCCCCATAACCCTTAATCCCCTTGCTTATCAAAAACCCATCAACCCGCGTCTTAAAAATATTTAGCGAGGCAGCCTCCACCACTTCAACGGGCGGAGAATTCCAGAGATTCACCACCCTTTGAGTGAAGAAGTTCCTCCTCAACTCCATTCTAAACCGCCCCCCCCTTTATCTTGAGGCTGTGCCCCCTAGTCCTACTGTCCTTTCTGAGCGGGAAGAGTCTCTCCACCTCTATCCTATCCATCCCATTCATCATCTTTTATATGTCTCAATGAGATCTCCCCTCATTCTTCTAAACTCTTAACGAGTACAAGCCTAGTTTATTCAGCCTCTCCTCATAGCTCAACCCCCTCAACTCCGGTATCAGCCTAGTAAACCTCCTCTGCACTCCCTCCAAGGCCAAAATATCCTTGCGTAAGTGCGACACCCAAAACTGCACACAGTACTCCAGCTGCGGCCTCATCAATGCCCTATACAGCTGCAGCAAGACCTCCCTACTTTTATATTCAATCCCCCTCGCTATGAAGGCCAGCATCCCATTTGCCTTCCAACCACCTGCTGCACCTGCAAGCTGGGTTTTTGCGACTCATGCACAAGGACCCCGAGGTCCCTCTGCACCGTCGCCTGCTGCAGTTTTTTGCCACGTAAGTAATAGTCCTTCCTACCGTTATTCCTACCAAAGTGGACCGCCTCGCACTTGTCAACATTAAATTCCATTTGCCAGTTCCTGGCCCATTCGCCCAGCCTATCTAGATCCTTCTGCAGACTCTCCACACCGTCCGCGCAATTTGCCGTTCCACCAATCTTGGTGTCATCAGCAAATTTCGACACCATACACTCGGTTCCCTCCTCCAGATCATCTATATAAATGGTAAATAGCTGAGGCCCCAGCACCGACTCCTGGGGCACTCCACTAGTCACCAACCGCCAATCCGAATAGCACCCATTAATCCCCACTCTCTGCCTCCTATTTGACAACCAATCCTCTATCCACGCTAACACCCGACCCCCAACTCCATGCCCCCTTACCTTCTGCAATAACCTCTTGTGAGGTACCATATCTAACGCCTTCTGAAAATCAAGAAAGACCACATCCACCGGCTCTCCTCTATCCACCGCCCGAGACACATCCTCATAGAACTCCAATAAATTTGTCAGACACGACTTCCCCTTAACGAAACCGTGCTGCGTCTGCTCTATCATGCAATTCCCCTCAAGATGCCTCGCTATTTCCTCCTTGATGACGGATTCTAACATTTTACCTACAACAGACGTTAAACTAACCGGCCTATAATTCCCTGCCTTTTGCCTGGCACCCTTCTTAAATAACGGCGTAACATTAGCCGTTTTCCAATCTTCCGGCACTTCCCCGGAATCCAGCGAGGTTTGGAAAATAACCACCAAGGCATCCACTATCACCTCCGCCATTTCTTTCAGAACCCTCGGATGCATTCCATCCGGTCCTGGGGACTTGTCCACAATCAGTCCCTCCAGTCTGTCGAGCACCGCCTCTCTAGTAACAATAATGTCACTGAGACCCCCCAGTCCTACCACCTTTCCATCGCTAACACCCGGCTAGTTATTCACGTCCTCCTCCGTGAAGACCGAAACAAAAAAGTTATTCAAGACCTCAGCCATTTCCCAATCCCCTACCACTAAGTGCCCCCTCTCATCCTCTAAGGGTCCAACGTTCACCCTAGCCAGCCTCTTTTTATATATTTATAAAAACTCTTGATGTCCTTTTTTATATTAAGTGCTAGCCCAGCTTCATAGTTTATCCTACCCTTCTTTATCAACTTCTTTGTCAATCTTTGTTGACATTTAAACCTCTCCCAATCCTCTTCTCGCCCACTACTCTTAGCTACTCTAAACACCTCCGCTTTTAATTTAACACTTCCCTTCACCTCCTTCGTTATCCACGGCTTATTAACCATCGGAATAAATTTCTGCTGAGCACCAAGAAAAATCTCCTTAAAGATCCTCCACTGTTCCTCAGCAGATCTACCTTCCAACGCGCTCCCCCAGTCAACATTCGCCAATTCTTCTCTCATCCTACCGTACTCCCCTCTGTTCAAACAAAGGACGTGTGTCCGGGAACCCACTTTCTCCTCCTCCATCTGCACCAGAAACTCCACCATACAATGATCACTCTCCCCAAGAGGATCCTTCACCACAAGGTCCCTAATTCTACCCGCCTTGTTACATAACACCAGATCCAAGATAGCTCGCTCCCTCGTCGGCTCCAACACACACTGTTCAAGGAAACTATCCCGGCAGCATTCCAAGAACTCCTCCTCAAGCCCACCGTGTCCAACATGGGTCGACCAATCAATATATGGATTGAAATCCCCCATAATTATCGCCGTTCCTTTCCTGCACGCCGCACTTATTTGCGCGTTAACAGCCCGCCCCACCTCCAGATCATTATTCGGGGGCCTATAGACGACACCCACCAGCATCTTCCTCCCTTTGCTGTTCCTAATCTCCACCTGCAACGATTCCACTTCCTGCTCTTTGGTTCCTATATCATCCCTTGTTACCACCCTGATGCTATCCTTAATCACAGTAAAAAGTCTGACAACACCAGGTTTTAGTCCAAACGATTGATTTGATAATAGACTCACAAAGCTTTTGAGGTTTCCCTTTTCGTCAGGTGAATAAGAGGGATAAGAGGAAAACCTCGAAAGCTTTGTGAGTCTATTATCAAATAAATCGTTTGGACTAAAACCTGGTGTTGTCAGACTTTTTACTGTGTTTACGCCAGTCCAACGCCGGCATACCCACATCATAGCTATCCTTAATCAGCAGAGCTACGCCTCTCCCCCTTTTTCCTCCTGCTTATCCTTCCTAAACACTTGATACCCCTGGACATTCAGCTCCCAGTCCCTGTCACCTTGCAGCTATGTCTCTGTAGTGGCCACCAGATCATATCCATTTGTGCTGATCTGCACCACCAGCTCATCCACTTTATTCCGAATGCTTCGTGCATTCAGATAAAGTGCCTTCATCCCAGCCTTCACCTGTACCCTATTTGCCAGAACGCCACCAACCATACTCACGCCCCCTACTCCCTTTATTATTGGGAATTCCTCGGCCTCTTCCCTTACCTGTACCCTCTCCTTAACTTTAGACCCTGTAATTTCACCTATCCTCGCACCCGCACCCCCCGCTAATTTGTTTAAAGCCCTGTCTACAGTCCTATTTACACGATTCGCCAGGACTCTGATCCCAGCACAGTTCAGACCAACCCCATCCCACCTGAACAGGTCCCACCTACCCCGATACTGATGCCAATGCCTCATAAATTCAAACCCATTCCTCCCACACCAATCCCTGAGCCACCCATTCACTTCCTTAATCTTATCAACCTTACGCCCGTCTACACTCGGTTCAGGCAGTAGCCCAGAGATAACCACCTTGTTGGTTCTACTTTTTAATTCCATTCCCAGCTTTTCATACTCCCTCCCAGATCCTCAGTTCGCATTTTGCCTACGTCGTTGGCACCCACATGTACCACAACCTCAGATTCTCACCCTCCCACTCCAGGTTCCTCTGCAGCCCAGATGTGACATCCCGGACCCGAGCACCAGGCAGACAACACACCCTTCTGTGCACTTTGTCATTGTGACAAAGGACAGTGTCAATACCCTTAACCCCACTATCCCCAATTACTACTACGTTCCTTTGCACCTTCGCTTTGCCTGTGTCCTGCGTCTGCATCACTGTACTGTGTGCAGTTTGCTCACCAACCTCACCTCCCTCGTTCTCGTCCAGACTGGAAGCAGGAACCTCAAACCTGTTATGCAGATTGAGAGGCTGAGGCCTCCGCTCCCCACCCTCCTTCCTCCGCTCAGCAGCCCCCTCTTGTTCCTGACCCTTAGAGTTAGCCAGTCTAGGGGGGGGTGGATGTCACTTGCACCCCATTGACAATGGCACCCTCTCTCCCCCTGATGAGCCTCAGTGTCTGTAGCTCAGAGGCCAGCTCATCTAACTTGAGCTGGAGCTCCTCCAGCAACCTGCACTTACTGCAGACATGGTCACTGGGAAGGACCCTGGGGTCCACCAGCTCCCACATCATACAGAAACAACACATCACATGCCCCTCCATTATTCACTGTGGTAATATTGAAAATTTCAACACAAACTTACCTGGCCCTTTTTCTCCCCAGCCCTTTTGCTCCTAAGCCCTAGTAGCTCACTCTGCTACCCTCTCACTCCGCTGCCCGCTCCGACGCTGCCCGCTGTCTACACCAGGCCTCCTTTTAAACCTGGCGCTGTTTTAAAGCCTGCTCCCCCACAACTCCCTGCTATCCACTCCCTTAGAATTCTTAAAGCGGTAGATACAAAAAGCCTGCAAAAATGCTTTTAAATGATTTAAACAGTTCTACAAGGTAAGTTCTTACTACGAAAGTGCTTTAAACTTATTTAAACAGGTTTTTAACAGGTAATTTTTCATCTGTCTCTCTGCTCCTTCACTCGTCTGCTCCAGCAAACAACCTGGACCTTATACATTCTTACAGGATGAGGTGGATGTGCCTCTCTGCACACAGCACATCTGGTGTTATTTCTTCACAACAGGCACTGTCCCTGACTATTGCTCTGTTAGCATCAGTGAATTTTATATCCTGTGTTTGTGACTAAAATCACGGTTGTTCCCATAATGTGGGTTAGCAACGTGCCTGACTATATCCAGTCTACCTGACTGGGCTATTTCTCTATGGTGTGCAGATATATGTGTTAACAGCATCTTTACCTGTTGCTCACACTGGTGTTGTGCAGCTTTTTACAACGTCTGTGAATCCGTTTGATGTATGTTCGCATCAGTTCTTAACCAAGGGTCATCCAGACTCCAATTGTTAGCTCTCTTCTCTCCACAATTGGTATCAGCTGTTTTCTTTTTAGTTTTATCCATATGGAGGAGAATTATTGAGGTTTACAACAAGAAAACAGGCCCTTTGGCCCAACTGGTCCATGCCACTTTTTAAAAAATCCCTAAAGCTAATTCCAATTGACTGCATTTGTAACTATGTAACTGTCTAAATGCTTTTTAAAAGACAATTGTACTTGCCTCTACTACTACCTCTGGCAGCTTGTGCCAGACACTCACCACCCTCTGGAAAAAAATGCCCCTTTTGTATCTCTCCTCTCTCACCTTAAATCTATGCCCTCTAGTTTTAGAGTCCCCTACCTTTGGGAAAAGATATTGATTATCTAGCTGATCTGTGTCCCTCATTATTTTATAGACCTCTATAAGATGACCCCTCAGCCTTCTACGCTCCAGAGAAAAAAGACCCAGTCTATTCAGCCTCTCCTTATAACTCAAACCGTCAAGTCCCGGTATCTTCCTAGTAAATCTTTTCTGCACTCTTTCTAGTTTAATAATATCCTTTCTATAATAGGGTGACCAGAACTGCACACAGTATTCCAAGTGTGACCTTACCAATGTCTTGTACAACTTCAACAAGACATTCCCAGTTCAATGTTCTGATCGATGAAACCAAGCATGTTGAATGCCGCCTTCATCACTCTGTCCACTGTGACTCCACTTTCAAGGAGCTATGAACTTGTACCCCTAGATCTCTTTGTTCTGTAACTCTCCCTAACACCCGACCATTAACTGAGTAAGTCTTGCCCTGATTCAGTCTACCAAAATGCATCACCTTGGATTATCTAAATTAAACTCCATCTGCCATTTGTCAGCCCACTGACCCAATTGATCAAGATCCTGTTGCAATTGGAGATAACTTTCTTCACTGTCCACTACACCACCGATCTTGGTGTCATCTGCAAACTTACTAACCATGCCTCCTATATTCTCATCCAAATCATTTATATAAATGACAAATAACAGTGGACCCAGCACTGACACCTGAGGGGTATCGCTAGTCACAGGCTTCCAGTTTGAAAAACAATCATCTACAATCACCCTGTGGCTTCTGTCAAGAAGTGCAAATGCTGGTGTTGGACTGGGGTAAACACAGTGAGAAGTTTCACAACACCAGGTTAAAGTCCAACAGGTTTATTTGATAGCAAACGCCACTAGCTTTCGGGGCTTTGCCCCTTTGTCAAGTGAGTGACGAATCATTACCAATGCCTTATACAATTTCAACAGGACGTCCCAATTCAGTGTTCTGACCGATGAAACCAAGCATGCCAAATGCCTTCTTCTCCACTCTGTCCACCAGTTACACCACTTTCAAGGAGCTATGAACATGTACCCCTTATTTGGCACCCTCCAGTCTTCAGACACCTCACCCGTGACTATCGATGATTCAAATATCTCTGCTAGGGGATCCACAATTTCCTTCCTAGCCTCCCATAATGTCCTGGGATACACTTCATCAGGTCCCAGGGATTTACCTACCTTGATGTGCTTTAAAACTTCTAGCACCACTTTCTCTGTAATATGTATACTACTCAAGACATCACTATTTATTTCCCCAAGATTGCTGCAATAGTTGACAAAAATGCATATGTTCTTTCTGATGAATGTTTTAAGAGGTTGGAGGGAATGTATCTCATATTCACTGACATCCTGGGGTCAGAGGAGATGTGGTGCATTGCTCTTTCATATGGCTCCTGCTCGAACCAAGATTGCATGAAACTACAAAGGGTCATGAATGAAGCCCAGTTCATCACTCGAACCAGCCCCTATCCATTGAGTCTGCCTACATTTCCCACTGCCTCGGCAAAGCAGCCAGCATGAGTAAGACCCCACACCCTGTTCATTCTCTCTTCCGCCTTCTTCCATCAGGAAAAAAATACAAAAGTCTGAGGTCATGCACCAGCAGACTCAAGAACAGCTTCTTACCTGCTGCCATTAGACTTTTGAATGGACCTACCTTACACTAAGTTGATCTTTCTCTAGACCCTAGCCATGACTGTTAAATTACATTCTGCACTCTTTTGTTTCCTTTTCTATGTACAATATGTATAGTGTGCAAGAAACATTGAGAATAAATCAGATATAATGTCTGCCATGTATAACTAAGGGGTAAATATGTGGGGTTACGTGGATAGGTTCTTTTGGTGAGTTGATATAGACTTGGTGGGTCTGCATTGTGGGGCTACTATGATTTCTTTAATGAAGGGAGTGGCTGTAGCTGAAAAACTCATTCAGAATAATAGAATCCTACAGTGCAGAAGGAGGCACAGTGCCACCCAGGCTCCATCCCCACAACTTTATGTCTTTATCCTAGTTAGTCGCCCTGACACTAAGGGGCAATTTACTTTGGCCAATCCACCTAACCTATTCATCTTTGGACTGTAGGAGGAAATTGGAGCACCCGGAGAAAACCCATGCAAACACGGGGGCAACGCGCACACTCCATACAGTGACTCAAGCTGGAACTCAAACCCGGGACCCCAGCGCTGTGAGGCAGCAGTGCTTGCCACTGTGCTGCCCTCATTTTGTGAGTCAGGATAGACACAAAGGGTCAAAAGGCCACCTACTATGCTGTAATCTCTGTGATTCTGTGAAATGCTACCCCTTCTTTCTATGTCTGATGATCCATTTCTGCTATCCTACAGCATACGCAGAGTAGGAGCTATAACTACCACTAAACCCGTGCTATTCTCATTTTTCAGCATTTATCCCATATCCTTGAATGTTATGATGGTTCAAATGCTCATCCAAATATTCTTTTAATGGTGTAAGGTTTCCAGCCTCAACCATCTTCCCAGACAATGAATTCCAGATTCCGAGTGTTTTTTTAATTCAAATTCCTTCTGAATCGCCAGTCCCTTATCCTAAAACTGTACTCCCTCACGGGTCATAGAATCATACAGTGCATGAGAGGCCCTTCAATCCATCGCATCTGTACAGACACACTGGCCTCCCCCAAAATCTCATTTACCAGTGCTTGGCCCATGGATTTGAACGTTATGATGTGCGAGGTGCTCATCCAGGAACTTTCTAAAGGCAGTGTATTCCAGACTGTTACCGCTCTCTGGGTAAAAAGATTTTTCTTCACATCCTCGTAAACCTGAGGTGAGGTGAAACACTTTGGAAGAAATAATTTAACAAGGAAGTACTCAATGAACAGCATGGCACAAGGAAGTTCTGTGGAACCAAGTGACCTTGGCATGTTTGTCCACAGATATCTGAAGACAGAAGGGCACGTTAGTAGGGGGGGTTAAAAAAGCATATCGGGTATTTGGCTATATCAATCGAGGCATAGATTACAAAAGCAGGAAACTCATGGTGTTGTATAGAATTTTGGTGAGGTCACAACTAGAGTACCGTGTGCATTTCTGGTCACCACGTTATAGGAATGATTTGTGTAATTGGTAAAAGTTATGCTCAATCTTTTATATTTTGACTATGTTCTTAAATAAAGCTTTATTTGATAAAAGCTTCGTAGTTGGCCATTTGAATCAAGGTGAGGGAAACACCTTATGCTCACCTGTGGCAAAAGCTTCCTAGTGGTGGGCCACTTGAATCATACTGGGAGGGAAACACCTTATGCTTACCCTTTGCCAAATTCAAATGTAAAACTTAGGATCCAGGCTATCTTTGTAAAACATCTTGGAGTTTCAGGCCCAGGTCATAACAGGTACAAGACCAAAGGATTTAATGATTGTACTCAGGATTAAAGAATATGCTTTTAGTGGCATATAGATAGTGGCGGGTAGAATTAGGGACCTTGTGGTGAAGGATCCTCTTGGGAAGAGTGATCATTGTATGGTGGAGGTTCTGATGCAGATGGGGGAGGAGAAAGTGGGTTCCCGGACGTGTGTCCTTTGTTTGGACAGAGGGGAGTACGGTAGGATGAGGGAGGAATTGGCGAATGTTGATTGGGGGAGCGCGTTGGAAGGTAGGTCTGCTGAGGAACAGTGGAGGATCTTTAAGGAGATCTTTCTTGGTGCTCAGCAGAAATTTATTCCGATGGTTAAAAAGGATCGTAGGAGGAGAGATAATCAGCAGTGGATAATGAAGGAGGTAAAGGAAAGTGTTATATTAAAAGCGGATGCGTTTAGAGTAGCTAAGAGTAGTGGGCGAGAGGAGGATTGGGAGAGGTTTAAATGTCAACAAAGAATGACGAAGAAGTTGATAAAGAAGGGTAGGATAAACTATGAAGCTGGGCTAGCGCTTAATATAAAAAAGGATAGTAAGAGTTTTTCTAAATATATAGAAAGGAAGAGGCTGACTAGGGTGAACGTTGGACCCTTAGAGGATGAGAGGGGGGACTTAGTGGTAGGGGATGGGGAAATGGCTGAGGCCTTGAATAACTTTTTTGTTTCGGTCTTCACGGAGGAGGACGTGAATAATTTGCCGGGTGTTAGCGATGGAAAGATGGTAGGAGTGGAGAGCCTGAATGACATTACTGTTACTAGAGAGGTGGTGCTCGACAGACTGGAGGGACTGATTGTGGACAAGTCCCCAGGACCGGATGGAATGCATCCAAGGGCTCTGAAAGAAATGGTAGAGGTGACAGTGGATGCCTTGGTGATTATTTTCCAAACGTCGCTGGATTCCGGGGAAGTGCCGGAAGATTGGAAAACGGCTAATGTTACGCCGTTGTTTAAGAAGGGTGGCAGGCAAAAGGCAGGGAATTATAGGCCGGTTAGTTTAACGTCTGTTGTAGGAAAAATGTTAGAATCCGTGATCAAGGAGAAAATAGCGAGGCATCTTGAGGAGAATTGTTTGATAGAGCAGACGCAGCATGGTTTCATTAAGGGGAAGTTGTGTCTGACGAGTTTATTGGAGTTCTATGAGGATGTGTCTAGGGCGGTGGATAGAGGAGAGCCGGTGGATGTGGTGTTTCTTGATTTTCAGAAGGCGTTTGACAAGGTGCCGCACAAGAGGTTATTACAGAAGGTCAGAGGGCATGGAGTTGGGGGTAGGGTGTTAGCGTGGATAGGGGATTGGCTGTCAAATAGGAGGCAGAGAGTGGGGGTCAATGGGTGCTATTCGGATTGGCGGTTGGTGACTAGTGGAGTGCCCCAGGGGTCGGTGCTGGGGCCTCAGCTATTTACCATTTATATAGATGATCTGGAGGAGGGAGCCGAGTGTATGGTGTCGAAATTTGCTGATGACACCAAGATTGGTGGAACGGCAAATTGTGCGGAGGGTGTGGAGAGTCTGCAGAAGGATCTAGATAGGCTGGGCGAATGGGCCAGGAACTGGCAAATGGAATTTAATGTTGGCAAGTGCGAGGCGGTCCACTTTGGTAGGAATAATGGTAGGAAGGACTATTATTTACATGGCGAAAAACTGCAGCATGCGATGGTGCAGAGTGACCTCGGGGTCCTTGTGCATGAGTCGCAAAAACCCAGCCTGCAGGTGCAGCAGGTGGTCAGGAAGGCAAATGGGATGCTGGCCTTCATAGCGAGGGGGATTGAATATAAAAGTAGGGAGGTCTTGCTGCAGCTGTATAGGGCACTGGTGAGGCCGCAGCTGGAATACTGTGTGCAGTTTTGGTCGCCGCACTTATGCAAGAATATTTTGGCCTTGGAGGGAGTGCAGAGGAGGTTTACTAGGCTGATACCGGAGTTGAGGGGGTTGAACTATGAGGAGAGGCTGAATAAACTAAGCTTGTACTCGTTAGAGTTTAGAAGAATGAGGGGAGATCTCATTGAGACATAAGATGATGAATAGGATGGATAGGATAGAGGTGGAGAGGCTCTTCCTGCTCAGAAAGGACAGTAGGACTAGGGGGCACAGCCTCAAGATAAAGGGGGGGCGGTTTAGAACACAGTTGAGGAGGAACTTCTTCACTCAAAGGGTGGTGAATCTCTGGAATTCTCTGCCCGTTGAAGTGGTGGAGGCTGCCTCGATAAATATATTTAAGACGCGGGTAGATAGGTTTTTGATAGGCAAGGGGATTAAGGGTTATGGGGAGAGGGTGGGAATGTGGAACTGAGACACGACAGATCAGCCATGATCTCATTGAATGGCAGGGCAGGTTCGAGGGGCTAGATGGCCTACTCCTGTTCTTATAAGAACATGTGATAGCAGAATGTTATAATAGGAGAACAAAGGTCAGTGTTCATGAAAGCAGACATGAGAAGAAGTGACAGCACAGGAACAGGCCCTTTGGCCCTCCAAGACTCTGATTATGATGCTCTAACTATCTACAAAAAACTTCTGCCCTTGCTAATATCCCTCTATTCCCTCCATAATGTACCCATGCCTCTTAAATGTTACTAATGTGCCTGCTTCCACCACCTCCTATAGCAGCGTGTTCCAGGCACCCAACACTCTCTGCTTGAAAAATTTGCCCAACACATAGTCATAGAGGTTTACAGCATGGAAACAGGCCCTTTGGCCCAACTTGTCCATGCCACCCTTTTTTTTAAAACCCCTAATCCCAATTGCCTGCGTTTGGCCTATATCCCTCCATACCCATCGTTCCCATGTAACTATCTAAATGCTTTTTAAAAGACAAAATTGTACTTGCCTCTACTACCACCTCTGATAGCTTGTTCCAGTTTCTCACCAGCCTGTGTGTGAAGAAGTTGTCCCTCTGGACACTTTTGTATCTCTTGTTCTACCTTAAACCTATGCCCTTTAGATTCCTCTAAGCTTAGGAAAAGTTATTGACTATCTAGCTTATCTGAACTCATTAGCTTACACACACCTATAAGATCACCCCGCAGTGTCCTATGCTGCAGAGAAAAAAACCCAGTCTATCCAGCCTCTCCTCATAACTCAAACCAACAAGTCCCTGTAGCATCCTAGTAAGTCTTTTCTGCGCTCTTCCTAGTTTAATGATATCCCTTCTATAATAGGGTGACCAGAATTACACACAGTATCCCAAGTGTGGCCTTACCAATGTCTTGTACAACTTCAACAAGTCATTCCCACTCCGGTATTCAGTGTTCTGATTGGTGAAACAAAGCATGCCAAATGCCTTCTTCACCACTCTGTCGACCTGTGACTTCACTTTCAAGGAGCTGTAAACATGTATCCCTAGATCTCTCTGTTCTGTAACTGTCTCCAATGCCCTACCATTAACTGAGTAAGTCCTGCCCTGGTTCAATCTACCAAAATGTATGACCTTGTATTTGTCTAAATTAAACACCATCTGCCATTCGGCAGTCCACTGGTCCAATTGATCAAGATCCCATTGCAATCGGAGATAACTTTCTTCATTGTCCACTATGCCACCAATCCTGGTGTCATCGGCAAACTTACTAATCATGCCTCCTATAGTCTTATCTAAATCATTAATATAAATGACAAATAACAGTGGACCCAGCACTGATCCCTGAGGCACACCGCTGGCCACAGGCCTACAGTTTGAAAAACAATTCTCCACAAGCAGAAGCCAACTTTGTATCTATTTAGACGCCTCACCCTGGTTCCGGAGAGATTTAATCTTATGCAACAACCTACCATGTGGTACCTTATCAAAGACCTTACTAAAGTCCATGTAGACAACATGAACTGCATTGCCTATATCTACCTTCTTGATTAGCCCTTCAAAAAAATCAAATTTGTGAGACATGATTTTACACTCACAAAGCCATGCTGACTATCCCTAATCAGTCCTTGCATCTCTAAACCTTACGAGGTCTAAAGTTAAGGAGAGTGTACATGTAAGGGAAGAGGCTGAGGATGTCCCAATAATAGAGGGAGTAGGGGGTGTGAGTATAGTTGGTGGCGTTGCGGCAAATAGGGTCCAGGTGAAGGCTGGGATGAAAGCACTTTATCTGAATGCACGAAGCATTCGGAATAAAGTGGGTGAGCTGATGGCGCAGATCGACACAAATGGATACGATCTGGTGGCCATTACAGAGACGTGGCTGCAGGGTGACGGACTGGGAGCTGAATGTACAGGGCTATCAAGTGTTTAGGAAGGATAGGCAGGAGGGAAAAGGGGGGGGTGTAGCTCTGCTATTTCTTATGTTCTTATGTTCTTATTAAACGTCTGTAGGTCCTGTCTATCAAAATACCTTCCAACAATTTACCTGCCACAGATGTGAGGCTCACTGGCCTGTAATTCCCAGGCTTTTCCCTGCAGCCCTTTTTAAATATAGGCTTAACATTTGTCACTCTCCAATCTTCAGGCACCTTACCCGTGACTATTGATGATTCAAGTATCTCTGCAAGGGGAGCCGCAATTTCCTCCTTAGCCTCCCGCAATGTCCTCCCTAGTTTCCCACAATGTCCTGGGATACACTTCATCAGGTTCTGAGGATTTATCTATCTTGATGTGCTTTAAGACTTTCAGCTCCTCCTTCTCTGTAATATGTACACTCAAGACATCACTATTTATTTCCCCAAGCTCCCTGACATCCATGCTTTTCTCAACAATAAATACTGATGATAAATATTCATTTAGGATCTCACCAATCTCTTGTCGATCTGCACATAGATGACCTTGTTGGTTCTTAAGAGGCCCTGTTGCTCTTCTGCCCTTTATGTATTTGTAGAAGCTCTTTGGATTCTCCTTTGCCCTATGTGCCAAAACAATTTTATGTCCTCTTTTTGCCCTCCTAATTTCTCTCTTAACTCTACTCTGACATCCCCTGTACTCTTCAAGGGATTCACTTGATCCCAGCTGCCTATGCATATCATGTGCCTCTTTCTTTTTCTTGACCAGGGCCTCAATATACCAAGTCATCCGGGGTTCCCTACTTCTGCCAGCCTTGCCCTTCACTCTAAGAGGAATGTGTTTATCCTGAACCCTGGTTAACACACTTTTGAAAGTGTGCCACTAACCAGACATCTCTTTGCCTTTGACTCCTCCAATTAACTTCTGAAACTTCCGGCCTGAAACCATCAAAATTGGCCTTGCCCCAATTTAGCATTTTAACTTTTGGGCCAGACCTATCATTCTCCATAGCTATCTTAAAACCAATAGAATTATGGTCTCTGGTCCCAAAGTGATCCCTCACTAACACTTCTGTCACCAGCCCTTCCTTATTTTCCAAGAGGAGGTCATCTCCCTTAAACTTTCTCCCTTTCACCTTGAACACATGCCCCCTTGCAATTGAGACACTTCCACCCTGGGAAATAACTTGTGACACTTCATCCATCCTGTCCATGCTTCTTGTAATTTTGTGCGTGTCTAGCTGCTGCAGCAACTGAGCTATGTGGTGTGTGAGGAGGTGCAGCTGATCACACTTCCCACAGACATAGTTGTCAGGGACACTGGAAAGCTGGCAGGAGGAGCATATTGCTGGCCTAACTGCCATCTCTGCCGATGTGCAATTAAGAAAGATATAAAACTCTTACCTTGCTTATCTTCCTCACGTTGCCTCTTTAGTGTTTTGGTCTCTAACCAATAATGTGGTGTTCGTGCTTAACCGTTTCTTCATATCAGGGGTTCTTCCACTACCAACTGTTAGTTGGGGTTACTGAGCCACCTCTTCCCAGGATGCTTCTCTGCTGCCTCTGTTGGATGCTCTTCCTCCTGTATATCACTGGAAGGGTCCTTCTGCTAGGCACTGTTTTGTCAAGGTGACTGAGCCAATTCTTTCCAGAATGCTTTCTGCTCCCTTTTGGCTCTTTTGGGAGAAGGAGATTGAGTTGTTACAAAAATAAGATTTAAAAATAAAAGGTCCAAGATGAAGAAGAAAATTCATATGTGAAGTCCAGAAGGCCATGAAGTTTCTCATCAGAAAATTAGATGCTTCAGTTGGCCTTCACTGGAACGTTGCAGCGGGCCAAAGACAGATACATGGGCATGAGAACAAGATGGTAAGTTGAAACAGGGAACAACAGGAAGGTTAGAATCATGCTTTCAGATTGAATCTGGGTGTTTTGAAAAGCTATCTCCCAAGGTGGAGGAGACTGCACTGGGAGAACAAATGGAGTAACCAAATTTAAGGAGGTGTAGATGAAACACTTTCACTCCAAATAATGTTTTTGAGACCTCAGAGGTAAAGGAGCAAATGTTGCACCTTCTGTGACTGCATGGGAAGGTTGATGGTGAGTGAACCAGGATGTAGCAGGGAATGGTACCTGCGTAGTGCAAATGGAGTGGGTGAAAGGAAATGTTTTGTGGTAGCATCATGCTGGAGTTGGAAATAGGTGATCCTTTGAAAGCAGAGGCAGGTGGGTGAAAAGTGAGGACAAAGGGAGCCCTATCGTGGTTCTGAGAGGGAGGAGAAGGAATTTTTGTGGGGCTTTTTCCAGGTGGCCTGATTAACGTAAAGACTAAAACTTTTCATTAAACATTTCTCAAAGGCAAAAAACTTTATTCTGTTCAATGTAATTCTTCAGTTAAACTAGTTTTTATTAAAACATTGAAACATTAGAATCAAAAACAAGTTTATAATATTAAGAAAATACAAACATACAATTAAGACGAGACAAACAAAGACTTCAGCTGAAGGGGGAATCCAAGGTTGGCACAGTGACAGAACAGCACCATTGAACTTTCTCTGCAAATCTCTGTTTTTGTACCAGAACCTTGGTCAATTAAGCAGTTTGGTTATCTCAATTATTTCAAAATACATGCAAGTAATTAATTTACAGAGTTTAATTTAATAATCAACGTGTCAAACTATTATAATTTTGATGCTCGAATTATAATCTGACGCTTAAAATATTTACCTGAGATTTGTCTCTCCACTTTATGGAAGTTCTCGCCCAAAAATGGCTTCTTATGATTCAGCATTTCTGTAATCAGTTTAAACCAGGTCTAATACCAAATTAAGGCACCTCATCATTTGCCATTATGCCCCAGCCTAAATATATATGGGTAATTTACTTTGTTGCATAATTTGTGCCTGACTTGTGCTAGTATCTTTCATGAATACAATTTCTTCAGTTTTTAGTAGTAAGATTAGAATTATAATAATGCATTTCCATCTCAAAAAGCTCATGTAAGCTTTCTCTTATCAGTAATTTAGTTTCAACTAACTAACATTAATTACAAGAATTCACATTAAACAAATAAAATATTTTACTGGCATGTTATAAATTCATTTCTTAGAGACATTATTAATATGTTACAAAATAAGTTTTATTCTCAAACCACATATTAGCATTAGCTGCTAATTATTAAGAATTAATCAGAATTCTCAGCTACAATTTGATAATACAGGTGTGGAAGATGATTGACTGCACTTTCAACCACAGTAGTTGGGAGGGGGGGAAACCATTTAAAGGGGCTGTACTATCACTTTTATTAGATCACCTCACGGAAAAATTTGTTGCAGCTTATTGACTGGCTGAC
This sequence comes from Carcharhinus amblyrhynchos, assembly GCF_965287045.1. Taxonomy (NCBI): domain Eukaryota; kingdom Metazoa; phylum Chordata; class Chondrichthyes; order Carcharhiniformes; family Carcharhinidae; genus Carcharhinus; species Carcharhinus amblyrhynchos. Next base: position 126,955,455 of record NC_137330.1, read on the forward strand.
GAAATTGTCGAACACGTGACTTGGATGCCTAATCATTTAGGAGTGTGTGTCCACAAATCAATGTGGGCCTCATCCAAGGGTGGCCAGGCCATTCCCAAGAATGCAGTTAAACTGTGACTGGAAAGGTTTGCTGTGTTTGGCAATGCTCACAATGGCTGACTACACTCTCCATTTCTTTGTCAATCCCTACCCACCCAATGTATCTCTGGCCAATATCTTCACCTCAGTCTATCCAGATGCACGCTACGAAGCTCCTGGAGAAATAGCTATCACCCTGGGGGTGACTGTCACTTCGGACCTCCCATAAGAGTACCCCTTCACAGCTAATTCCATTCCTTTGCAACAAGTAGGGCCTCAATTGTTCTGATTTATTGAAATGCCAGCCAATTAAAGCCATTCTTTTAACTTTTGATAAAACAAGGTCTCTCAGTCTATGTCTTGATATGGGCTAATGAAATAATCAGAGTATCCAGAAAATTCAAAGCAAGGAGAATATCCTGTGGAATGAGAGGTGTTGATACACTATGCGGAAGCTCAAGTTTGCTGCGAGAATTGGCATTGGAGATCTGAGCACTTTGGCCTGTGTTGAAATGTAAGCATCAGATAGGAAGGCCCACCTTTTGTACTCTGATTAGTGCCATCAGTGGAACTAGTTTATCCTCACAGAATAGCCCCAGTAACGAGATGAAGAGGTATGTAGATAGGCCGACTAGAGGTGAGGCTATATTGGATTTGGTGCTGGGTAATGAGCCAGACCAGGTGCTAGACTTGAAAGTTGGTGTGCATTTTGGGGATAGTGACCACAATTCGATTACGTTCACCTTAGTGATGGAAAGGGATAGGCATGAACCTCGGGTCAGTAGTTTCAGCTGGGGGAAGGGTAATTATGAGGCTATTAGGAGAGAATTAGGAAGCATTGGTTGGACTAGGAGATTACAGGGACTGGGAACGTCCGAGATGTGGAGATTTTTCAAGGAGCAGCTACTGCGGGTCTGTGATAGGTATATCCCTGTCAAGCAAGGAGGATTTGGTAGGCCCAGGGAACCGTGGTGCACTAAAAAAGTTGATTCGTTGGTTAGGAAGAAAAAGGAGGCTTATGTTCGGATGAGGCTTGAGGGCTCAGGTAGTGCATTAGAAAGTTTTAGATTGGCTAGGAGGGAGTTGAAGAGGGAGTTAAGAAGGGCTAAAAGAGGACATGAGATGACTTTGGCTGATAGGATTAAGGAGAACCCTAAGGCATTTTACAGGTATGTCAAGAACAGAAGGTTGGTTAGGGCAAGATTAGGGCCAGTTACAGACAGTAGAGGGAAGTTGTGTGTGGAACCGGAGGAGATTGGAGAGGCGTTGAACCAATATTTCTCTTCGGTGTTCACGCAAGGGGACATGAATGTAGCTGAGGAGGACACTGGGGTGCAGGGGTGTAAAATAGATAGTATTGCAATTGATACGGGGGATGTGCTGGATATTCTAGAGGGTTTGAAAATAGATAAGTCCCCTGGTCCGGATGGGATTTACCCTAGGATTCTCTGGGAGGCAAGAGAGGTGATTGCGGAGCCCCTGGCTCTGATCTTCAGGTCGTCGTTGGTCTCTGGTATAGTACCGGAAGATTGGAGGACAGCAAATGTTGTCCCATTGTTTAAGAAGGGGAGCAGAGACTTCCCTGGGAATTATAGACCGGTGAGTCTTACTTCTGTGGCGGGTAAGGTTTTGGAAAGGATTATTAGAGACAGGATTTATAGTTATTTGGAGAGTAATGAATTGATTAGAGACAGTCAGCATGGTTTTGTAGCGGGTAGGTCGTGCCTTACTAACCTTATCGAGTTCTTTGAGAAAGTGACCAAAGAGGTGGATAGGGGTAAGGCAGTTGATGTGGTGTATATGGATTTTAGTAAGGCGTTTGATAAGGTTCACCATGGTAGGCTTCTGCAGAAAATGCAGATGTATGGGATTGGGGGTGATCTAGGTAATTGGATCAGGAATTGGCTAGCAGATAGGAGACAGAGGGTGGTGGTTGATGGTAAATATTCATCATGGAGTTCGGTTACGTGGTGTGCCTCAGGGATCTGTTTTGGGGCCACTGCTGTTTGTAATTTTTATTAATGATCTGGATGAGGGTATAGTTGGGTGGATTAGTAAGTTTGCTGATGACACCAAAGTTGGAGGTGTGGTAGATTGTGAGGAAGGGTGTCATAGTTTGCAGGGTGACTTAAGAACATAAGAACATAAGAAATAGGAGCAGGAGTAGGCCATCCAGCCCTTCGAGCCTGCCCCGCCATTCAATAAGATCATGGCTGATCTGTTGTAGCTCAGTTCCACTTTCCCGCCCTCTCCCCATAACCCTTAATCCCCTCTCTTATCAAGAACCCATCAACCCGCTTCTTAAAAATATTTAGCGAGGCAGCCTCCACCACTTCAACGGGCAGAGAATTCCAGAGATTCACCACCCTTTGAGTGAAGAAGTTCCTCCTCAACTCCGTTCTAAACCGCCTCCCCTTTATCTTGAGGCTGTGCCCCCTAGTCCTACTGTCTTTTTTGAGCGGGAAGAGTCTCTCCACCTCTATCCTATCCATCCCATTCATCATCTTATACGTCTCAATGAAATCTCCCCTCATTCTTCTAAACTCTAACGAGTACAAGCCTAGTTTATTCAGCCTCTCCTCATAGCTCAATCCCCTCAACTCCGGTATCAGCCTAGTAAACCTCCTCTGCACTCCCTCCAGGGCCAAAATATCCTTGCGCAGGTGCGGCGCCCAAAACTGCACACAGTACTCCAGCTGCGGCCTCACCAATGCCCTATACAGCTGCAGCAAGACCTCCCTACTTTTATATTCAATCCCCCTCGCTATGAAGGCCAGCATCCCATTTGCCTTCCTGACCACCTGCTGCACCTGCAAGCTGGGTTTTTGCGACTCATGCACAAGGACCCCGAGGTCCCTCTGCACCGTCGCCTGCTGCAGACTTAGAAAGGTTGCAGAGCTGGGCCGCGAGGTGGCAGATGGAGTTTAATGTGGAGAAGTGTGAGGTAATTCATTTCGGTAGGAATAACAGATGTGTTGAGTATAGGGCTAACGGGAGGACTTTGAATAGTGTGGAGGAGCAGAGGGATCTAGGTGTATGTGTACATAGATCCCTGAAAGTTGGGAATCAAGTAGATAAGGTTGTTAAGAAGGCATACGGTGTCTTGGCGTTTATTGGTAGGGGGATTGAATTTAGGAGTCGCAGCGTCATGATGCAACTGTACACAACTCTGGTGCGGCCGCACTTGGAGTATTGTGTGCAGTTCTGGTCCCCACATTACAGGAAGGATGTAGAGGCTTTGGAGAGGGTGCAGAGGAGGTTTACCAGGATGTTGCCTGGTATGGAGGGGAGATCCTATGAAGAGAGACTGAGAGATTTGGGGTTGTTTTCGCTGGAAAGAAGGCGGCTAAGAGGGGACCTTATTGAAACATATAAGATGATTAGAGGTTTAGACAGGGTGGATAGTGATAGCCTTTTTCCTAAGATGGAGAAAGCTAGCACGAGGGGGCACAGCTTTAAATTAAGGGGGAGTAGTTATAGGACTGATGTCAGGGGTAGGTTCTTTACCCAGAGGGTGGTGAGGGACTGGAATGCCCTGCCAGCTGCAGTTGTAAATGCGCCTAGTTTGGGGGCGTTTAAGAGATCTGTGGATAGGTTTATGGACGAAATGGGATTGGTTTAGATTAGTGGGTTAGTGTTTTTTTTAAAAGCTGGTCGGCGCAACATCGTGGGCCGAAGGGCCTGTTCTGCGCTGTAATGTTCTATGTTCTATGTTAAGATAAAGTGGTGGCTGTGTACCTAGTACTGGAAATTTTTCACGGCATAAATGACTGTCAAATCCTCTAAGAATCTGTGAATATTTCCTTTCAGCATCTGACAAGGTCCTGGAAGCAAAGGCGACACACCACTCCACGCCAGCTTCCAACTTATGGGAAAACAAACCTCCATGCCATATGTTAAGGCATCACATGTTACTATTATCTGCTTGCTTAGGTTGAAATGGACATGTAAGCTAGTTGACTAGAGGGCCTGTTTCACTTATTTTCACTCTCTCTGAGAATCTTCATACTGCCAATGTTGACACTTCTTCAATAGTTGGTGGTAGGGTGTCAAAATTGTAGATAAGTTTGAGAAGTGGCTGTAATAATCATCTCTAAAAAGGACTTAAATTTAGCTGCACTTATTGGTGCAGGCATCCCTTTTATCGTTTTATCTTCTAATGGGTGCAAGTCTTTTGCATTGACCTTATCCCCAAAATAGGTGACTTCATTGCCTGAAAAGCGTACTTCTCATTTTTCAGGCATGCTCCTGCTTCTTTAAATCCAAGGACTTCTTTCAAATTGGCTGTGTGCTCTCCTCATGATGTCTCTGTTACCAAGACATTGCCCAGATATATGACAATTTTTGAGATCTTTTGTAGAGGTTCTCCATTGTGCACTGAAAGATAGGCTCCAGTACACCAGGCTTTGTGTTGATGGTAACAGCTTTCCTTACGTCTTCCTTCCGCTCAAGCTGATGATGTGCGTAGCTCTAATCCAATTTTCTGTACCTGTGAACTCCTGCCAGTTTCGTATAAAAGTCTTCTCTCCGAGTTCTATGAGGATGTGTCTAGGGCGGTGGATAGAGGAGAGCCGGTGGATGTGGTCTTTCTTGATTTTCAGAAGGCGTTTGACAAGGTACCTCACAAGAGGTTATTGCAGAAGGTCAGGGGACATGGAGTTGGGGGTAGGGTGTTAGCGTGGATAGAGGATTGGTTGTCAAATAGGAGGCAGAGAGTGGGGGTCAATGGGTGCTATTCGGATTGGCGGATGGTGACTAGTGGAGTGCCCCAGGGTTCGGTGCTGGGGCCTCAGCTATTTACCATTTATATAGATGATCTGGAGGAGGGAACCGAGTGTAGGGGTGTCGAAATTTGCTGATGACACCAAGATTGGTGGAACGGCAAATTGTGCGGAGGGTGTGGAGAGTTTACAGAAGGATCTAGATAGGCTGGGCGAATGGGCCAGGAAATGGCAAATGGAATTTAATGTTGGCAAGTGCGAGGTGGTCCACTTTGGTAGGAATAATGGTAGGAAGGACTATTACTTACGTGGCGAAAAACTGCAGCAGGCGACGGTGCAGAGGGACCTCGGGGTCCTTGTGCATGAGTCGCAAAAACCCAGCCTGCAGGTACAGCAGGTGGTCAGGAAGGCTAATGGGATGCTGGCCTTCATAGCGAGGGGGATTGAATATAAAAGTAGGGAGGTCTTGCTGCGGCTGTATAGGGCATTGATGAGGCCGCAGCTGGAGTACTGTGTGCAGTTTTGGTCGCCGTACTTGCGCAAGGATGTTTTGGCCTTGGAGGGAGTGCAGAGGAGGTTTACATGGCTGATACCGGAGTTGAGGGGGTTGAGCTATGAGGAGAGGCTGAATAAACTAGGCTTGTACTCATTAGAGTTTAGAAGAATGCGGGGAGATCTCATTGAGACGTATAAGATGATGAATGGGATGGATAGGATAGAGGTGGAGAGACTCTTCCCGCTCAGAAAGGACAGTAGGACTAGGGGACACAGCCTCAAGATAAAGGGGGGGCGGTTTGTGAATCTCTGGAATTCTCTGCCCGTTGAGGTGGTGGAGGCTGCCTCGCTAAATATTTTTAAGACGCGGGTTGATGGGTTTTTGATAAGCGAGGGGATTAAGGGTTATTGGGAGAGGGCGGGAATGTGGAACTGAGCCACGACAGATCAGCCATGATCTTATTGAATGGCGGGGCAGGCTCGAAGGGCTAGATGGCCTACTCCTGCTCCTATTTCTTATGTTCTTATGTTCTTATGCTGCCCAACTGAACTAAAACCCCCTACCCTTCTGGGGACCATATCCCTCTCATGTATTTGTCAAGGTGCCCCTTAAAAATCACTACCGTATCCACTTCCACTACCTCCCATGGCAACGTGTTCCTGGCACCCACTACTCTGTGTAAAAAATCTGCCTCGTACATGTCCTTTGAACTTTGCCCCTCACACTTTAAACCTAAACCCCCTAATAATTCACTCTTCCACCCTGGGAAAAAGCTTCACTCTGTTTGTACCTCTCATAACCTTGTAGACTTCAGGTCACCTCTCAACCTCTGTCATTCCAGTGAGAACAAACCCCAAGTTTCTCCAGCCTCTCATAGCTAATGCCTTCCATACCAGGCAACATCCTGGTAAATCTTTTCGTACCCTCTCCAAAGCGTCCACATCATTCTGGTAGTGTGATGACCAGAATTGAACATATATTTCAAGTGCAGCCTAACTAAGGTTCTATAAAGCTACAACATGACTTGCCAATTTTTAAACTCATTACCCTGACAGATGAGGTAAGCAGGCCTTGTGCCTTCTTGACCTGCATTGCCACTTTCTCCACCTGCATTGCCAGTTTCAGTGACCTGTGCGCTTGTACACCCAGATCCCTTTGCCTATCAATACTCTTAAGGGTTCTGCCATTTATATTTCCTATCAGTCTTAGACCTTCCAAAATGCATTACCTCACATTTATCCAGATTAAACTCCATCTGCCATCTATCTGCCCAAGTCACCAAATGATCTATATCCTGCTGTATCCTCTGATGGTCCTCATCGCTATCCGCAAATCCACCAACCTTTGTGTTGTCCGCAAACTTACTAATCAAACCAGTTACATTTTTCTTCAAATCATTTTATATATATATATAACAAACAACAAAGGTCCCAGCACTGGTCCCTGAGGAACCAGTATAAGTATGTCAAGAACAGAAGGTTGGTCAGGGCAAGATTAGGGCCAGTTACAGACAGCAGGGGGAAGTTGTGTGTGGAACCGGAGGAGATTGGAGAAGTATTGAACCAATATTTCTCTTCGGTGTTCACGCAGGGGGACATGAATATAGCTGAGGAGGACATTGGGTTGCAGGGGTGTAAAATAGACAGTATTACGGTTGATAAAGAGGATGTGCTGGAAATTCTTGAGGGGCTGAAAATAGATAAGTCCCCTGGTCCGGATGGGATCTACCCTAGGATTCTCTGGGAGGCTAGAGAGGTGATTGCAGAGCCTCTGGCTCAGATCTTCAGGTCGTCATTGGTCTCTGGTGTAGTCCCGGAGGATTGGAGGATAGCGAATGTTGTCCCATTGTTTAAGAAGGGGAACAGAGACTTTGCCGGGAATTATAGACCGGTGAGTCTTACTTCTGTTGTGGGCAAGGTTTTAGAAAAAATTATTAGGGATAGGATTTATAGTTATTTGGAGTGTAATGAATTGATTAGAAATAGTCAGCATGGTTTTGTAGCAGGTAGGTCGTGCCTTACTAACCTTATTGAGTTTTTTGAGAAGGTGACCAAAGAGGTGGATGGGGGTAAGGCAGTTGACGTGGTATACATGGATTTTAGTAAGGCGTTCGATAAGGTTCACCATGGTAGGCTTCTGCAGAAAATGCAGATGTATGGGATTGTGGGTAATCTAGGAAGTTGGATCAGGAATTGGCTATCAGATAGGAGACAGAGGGTGGTGGTGGATGGTAAATATTCATCATGGAGTGCAGTTACGAGTGGTGTGCCTCAGGGATCTGTTTTGGGGCCACTGTTGTTTGTAATTTTTATTAATGATCTGGATGAGGGTATAGTTGGGTGGATTAGTAAATTTGCTGATGACACCAAAGTTGGAGGTGTGGTAGATTGTGAGGAAGGGTGTCATAGTCTGCAGGGAGACTTAGATAGGTTGCAGAGCTGGGCCGAGAGGTGGCGGATGGAATTTAATGCGGAGAAGTGTGAGGTAATTCACTTTGGTAGGAGCAACAGATGTGTCGAGTATAGGGCTAACGGGAGGACTTTGAATAGTGTGGATGAACAGAGGGATCTAGGTGTGTGTGTACATAGATCCCTGAAAGTTGGGAATCAAGTAGATAAGGTTGTCAAGAAGGCGTACGGTGTCTTGGCGTTTATTGGTAGGGGGATTGAATTTAGGAGTCGCAGTGTAATGTTGCAACTGTACACTACTCTAGTGCGGCCGCACTTGGAGTACTGTGTGCAGTTCTGGTCCCCGCATTACAAGAAGGATGTGGAGGCGTTGGAGAGGGTGCAGAGGAGGTTTACTAGGATGTTGCCTGGTATGGTGGGGAGGTCCTATGAGGAGAGACTGAGGGATCTAGGGTTGTTTTCGTTGGGAAGAAGGCGGCTAAGAGGGGATCTTATTGAAACATATAAGATGATTAGAGGTTTAGATAGGGTGGATAGTGATAGCCTTTTTCCTCGGATGGAGAAAGCTAGCACGAGGGGGCATGACTTTAAATTAAGGGGGGGTAGCTACAGGACGGATGTCAGGGGTAGGTTCTTTACCCAGCGGGTGGTGAGGGATTGGAATGCCCTGCCTGCTGCAGTTGTAGATGCGTCTAGTTTGGGGGCGTTTAAGAGATCTCTGGATAGGTTTATGGACGAAAAGGGATTGGTATAGGCTAGTGGGTCATTGTTTTTGTAACTGGTCGGCGCAACATCGTGGGCCGAAGGGCCTGTTCTGCGCTGTAATGTTCTATGTTCTATGTTCTATGAACACCACTTATCATAGCTCTCCATTCAGAAACGCTCCCTTCCACTGTTACCCTCTGTCTTCACCTTGCCAGCTCACCCCTGATCCCATGTCAATTCACCTTCTGCATCAGTCTGACATGAGGAACCTTGTCAAAGGCCTTACCAAAGTCCTTGTAGACAATATCCACTGCCCTACTCATATCAATCATTTTCGTCACTTCCTCGGAAAACTCGAAAAGGAAAGAATCTATCTCCATTTGGAGAGGAAAGACTTGATCAGGCATAGTCAGCATCGTTTTGTCGGAGGGAGGTCATGCCTAACAGCTTTCGCAGAATCACAATACTTCAGTGCAGACTCGATAGCCCTTCAGCCTATCGAGTCTGCAATGGCTCCCTCATGAACTCAATGCATTCTATGCCTGTTTTGAGCAAAGGGCAGTGAGAGCATACCCTCCACCCCAGAAGCCTCAGATGAACCTGTACCTCAAGTCACTGTTGCGGATGTTAGAGCCTTCTCAAAGATCAACTCAGGGAAAGGGACTGGCTCGGATGGGGTACCTGGATGAGCAGTCAGATCAGTTGGTGAGGGTATTCACAAACATGTTCAACCTCTCTTCACAACAATATGAAATCCCTACCTGCTGCAAGAAGATGACCAAAGGAAAGCCAGGCAGCATGCCTTAATGACCATGTCCGGTGGTTCTGACATCCATCATTATGAAGTACTTCGAAAGGTTAGCAATGGCACACATCAATTCCAGCCTCCCAGATTGCTGGATCTGCTACAGTTTGCCTACCACTGCAATATGTCCACAGCAGATGTCATCTCCCTGGCCTGCACTTAATCCTGGAACATCGAGAAAACAAAGATATCTATGTCATAATACCATTGATTGACTACAGCTTAGCCTTCAACACTATTTTTTCTACGAAACTCATCTCCAAACTCCGTTACCTAGGGCTCAGCTCCACCCCCTGTATCCTAAATTTCCTAACCCGCAGATCACAATCACTAAGTATCAGCAACAACATTTCCTCCATAATCCTCAACAACAGCACCCCACGAGGTTACGTCCTCAGCCCTCTACCATACTCCTTATACACCAATGACTGTGAGGCCACATTCCCCTTCGACTCGATTTTCAAGTTTGCTGATGACACCACCATAATGGATTGGATCTCAAATGATGAAGAAACAGAATATAGGAATGAGATAGAGAATCTGATGAATTGGTGCGATGACAATAACCCCTCAATGTCAACAAAACAAAGGAGATTTTCATCAACTTTAGGAGCATAATGGAGAACATGCCCCATTTACATCATTGGGGACGAAGTAGAAATGGTTGAGAGCTTCATGTTTTTAAGTGTCCTGATCACCAACAACCTGTCCTTGTACCCCCATGCCAATACTATAGTTAAGAAAGCCCAACAATGCCTCTACTTAGAAGACTAAGGAAGTTTGGCATGTCAACTATGACTGTCACCAACTTTTACAAGTGCACCATAGAAAGCATTCTTTCTGTTTGTATCACAGCTTGGTATGCCTCCTGCTCTGCCCAAGACTGCAAGAAACTATGGAAGGTTGTGAATGTAGCCCAATCCATCATGCAATCCAGTCCTCCCATCCATTGACTTTGTTTACACTTCCATCTGCTTCGGAAAAAAAAAATCGAAGTGCCCAACATACGGGAAAACAGGAGTTTCTCCTGTCCATTTTTTGGACATACTTACCAGAGTGAATCTCCGACGATCTGAACAGTGTAGAGTGCCTCAGCGTGATTCGTTCTGGTAAGTAGGGGAAGTGGCCTATTTCTGCCCGAGAGGTTGGCAGCAGAGTGCTGAGCGGGCCAGTGCGCATGTGTAGTGGCCTCCCATTGCCAGCCTTCTGACCCCCCCCCCAACCCCCACCCCCACCCACCATTCACTAGCCTACTAGATTCTTCCCCCCAACGCCATGGTTCCTAGCACATGCTAAAATAAAAAGCACCTGGGAGATTTGCGACCAGTGGATCCACTGGTGTCTCCCATCACGCTGCACTGGGTCGGAAGAAACAACCAGGAAGGATCTTTTCTATGGTGCATCTGTAGAAGTTGTAGCGGACATGCCAAATTTCCTTCCCCTCCTAAGAAAGTAGAGATGTTTGTGGGTTTTCTTAACTCTAAGTTTGACATGGAGTGACCAAGTCGTGTTGTTGGTGATGTGGACAGCTTGAAACATGAATCTCCTGACAATTTTCACTTCATTCCTGTTGATGTAGACAGGAGCATTTCCTTCACTGTGCTTTCTGAAGTCGATGACTATCTCCTTCGTTTTACTGGCATTGAGGGAGAGATCATTATTGTCACACCAATTCACCAGATTCTCTACCTCTTTCCTGTGTTTGCATTTTGAAAAATAATAAAAATTCTAAAATAGTTAGGCTGTTTGGGAGATATTTTTCCCTATGGCTTTGTCTTTTCTTCAACAAAAACCATCCATTTATTTTGTCTATGCCATTAATACTTCTACTTTTGGCTGGATTCAGATTTAGATGTGGAGGCTCTCAATGATGAAAGACGATGTCTCTACAATTTGCTCCTGGCGTTTTTCATTAGCTTCCTTCATTTCCTTGGCCAAAAGCTTAGCAAACACTGCTGCAGCTTCTTTGTTCTTTTGAGTGTGATGTTTCTTCAGGCCAAGGTGCTGCAGAACTTGGGGAGTTACCAGATGCTGAATCTTGGGAGCTTTTTGTGATTATTTGTGAAGAAGAGCTGTATTGGACTCAATGTTAACTCTGTTCCTTCTTTGCTCAGATGCTACAAGAGTTGATTAATTTTTCCAGCACTTTCTGCTTTTTATAAATATTAGATTTTTGTAAAATTAACAGGAAAGTCATGTGAATTGAGCAGGAAAGTAGAACTAATGGGGTAACTCAAAGAGCACAATGTACCAAATAATTATATATGAACTAGGAGTAAAGTATCAGACTTTCAAACCTGCTCCACCATTCAATAAGATCATACTGATCTGACTAACCTCCCATCCACCCCCAGTAACCCCTTCTTTGATGAGGATACAGAGTGGCTTTTCATTCTGGCTTTGTGTAAATATAACTTCATAACTATAAATAATGTAAAGTGACATTAAATTTCATCATCATGTGTTTCAGACATTGAAAATGAGTCAAGATGGCATCGTTCCACTTCATAGTGGTTCTAGTCTGTTTGATTCGGTTGGTCTGTCTCCGGAGAAAAGATTTGGCAAAATACGTCGAAGCACTGTTGGAATGCTGGCCTTGCAGGAGACAATAAAAGAAAAACAGGTATTCCTTTCATTTGCATTAGAAGAGGCAGTGGCGTGGTGTTGTCACTGAGCTCATAATCCAGAGGGCCAGGACAAGATCCATGGACCAGGGGTCAAATCTCACCACAGCAGATGGTGCAACTTGAATTCAGTGAAAAAAAAATTCTGAAATTGGAAGTTCACTGATGACCATGAAACCATTGTTGATTGTCATAAAAACCCATCTGATTCATTAGTATCCTTTAGGGAAGGAAATCTGTTCTTGCCTGGTCAGGCTTACATGCGACTCCAGACCAACAGCAATGTGGTTGATTCTCAAATACTCTCTGGAACGGAGGATAAATAGAGATGAGGGATAAATGCCAGTTCAGCCAGCGACGCTCATGTCTTGTAAAATTAATAAAAGAAAGCACATGTAACCTTTGACAGATAAGGTCTATATCATTTCCTCGAGGTTCTCCCAGCTGCTTGATAAAGGAGCCACTTTAAAATATTTTCAGTACAATTATCAGCAAAATTCTTGGAAAGGTATAAGTTTATAATTGGCATTTATGTAGGCTAGTAGTTTGGATTTAACATGCTGTACACTGATAGTGGTTCAGAAGTGCACTGAACTAAGTTCTCCTGAGTCTCAGAAAGTGCTTAAACAAGCCATCATCTGGCCATTAACAATGATATACAAATTATGGAGTTTAGATATAGTATCACTTTCCTCCATTCTGCCACTTCTTTTCCATCCACCCTTAAGAATTATTTAAAATGCAGCTTCCATTTACCCTTTCTTCCATTTGACTTGGTGAATGAGAAAATAATGAAATGGGATTGCTTACGAAGACTTATGGCTGCACTTCTAATTATAGTTGAAAAAGCATTCCTCAACATTTGCATTACCCAGAGAAAGAATTGTCTTTTAAACATAATTCCTGGGCTGTACCTGAAGACATGCTTCTCAGTAGAATCCCACTCTGGAGGAAGCAACAGGGTTTGTAAGGAAAGCCAGATTAATCATCCAGTACCATAGAACAAGGTAATTCTGGTGCTACCCATTCGATAGGATGTAGCAACTGAGGTGCTTGTGAACTTTCTCAGGAGTGTGGTGTTCAATACTTTGGCTGCTGCAATGTGTACATAGTAGACAAATTTCATTTAAATGAAAATAAACTCTTACACTACAGGTATATTTCAGGAAGCCAGAGTAGACTTCTGGTAGATCAGCCAGTTTATTGTACTTGTTCAGGACAATTTGGTTTATGTCATGTGGCAGCACCAATAAATGGATTGCTGAAGGTTATGATTTTTTTTCCCCTGGAGAATATTGATGGTGCCTATTTGGTAAAAAATTCCTAAATGTAATTCTCTCTATTTTTATATTAACTATCAAAAATGTTAGATAAGACCAGCTTGTCTCTTCTGCTTATTCCGTCCAGTTGTGTTGTCATCACAAATTAAACATTTCCCACCCAATAGCGGCTTTATAATGTCCAGAAGAGGTGGAGACACCGAGTGGAATTTTACAAAAAAAAATTCGAAGTGCCGAACAAGTAAGACAGTGGGAGAATTTCAAACTTGTTTTTTGGGCATATTCGAAAATGTAACCTTATGGCTGAGTGCAAAGAAAGTGAGAAGTCTCACAACATCAGGTTAAAGTCCAACAGGTTTATTTGGTAGCAAAAGCCACTAGCTTTCGGGGCTTCGCCCCTTTGTTAGCTAAGTGGGAGTTCTAATCACAAACAGGGCATATAAAGACACAAACTCAATTTACAGAATAATGGTTGGAATGCAAGTCTTTACAGCTAATTAAGTCTTAAAGGTACAGATAATGTGAGTGGAGAGAGCATTAAGCACAGGTTAAAGAGATCATTATTCTGTAAATTGAGTTTATGTCTTTATATGCTCTGTTTGTGATTAGAACTCCCACTCACCTGACGAAGGGGTAGCCAGTGCTCTGAAAACTAGTGGCTTTTTCTACCAAATAAACCTGTTGGACTTTAACCTGGTGTTATGAGACTTCGTACTGTTTTCCCCAGTCCAACTCCCAGTCCAATGCAAAGAAAGTGCCAGGATACAATTTGGGGGCTGGAAGGGTGGTGGAGCCTCAGTTTCTAGTGAAGCCAGCTTCTGAGTTCCAGGGCCGCCATTGTGTATTGGGAGATTTCCTGCTGCCCACAACCCCGCCCCTGCACCCTCCTCCCTGGCCCCGGATATCAGAACACTCCCTCCCCCACCCCCCACACACTGACCGATAGCCTCCCGTCCACTGGCAGAGTTCCCCTTCTAACCCCTCTTACCCCTGTCATAGCTCCACACCACTCTGACTATGCCCTTACATTGGCTGTGACCCCACCATGACTCCAGACCATGGCACTGGCCCGTGCATAGTTATCGTGTCTGTTGGGCAGTGCCAGGGTGTCTGCTGGACACTGCCAAAATGCCCAGCAGGCAGTGCCAGTTGACAGTCCCAGGTGTCACTCCCCATAGAGACTGCCTGGTCCTGCCCCCAACTGCCTTGGGAGGGCTTCAATGACCTCTGAGCCCCCGGCGAGCGTATATTATGCTTGCCGGGGAAAACCTCAGCCAGTGGCTAAGGTGAGTCTGGACAATAGCATTCGGGAATTGCTAGTTATATGTAAAACATGTTATTAATATTTAAATTGGCTGTGCACTTTCTGATCGCGAAGTCATTTTGGCTGGTAAAACAGGCTGGTATGATCAGGCGCAAACATGATTTTTCACCTCCTGCATGATTTTACCGTCTCCTCTCACTAAAAGTCAGGTGGGACGATGTTGCAGGATCGCGCCCGGAAAAACCCTACAACCAGTTAGGAACGTAATATGGAAGGTTCTTAGCTGATCCCCTTGAGCAATTCTGCGTTTTGTTTTGTACACAACTCTTATAAGTTGTGATCTGTTCCCAAGCTGTTACATAGCACAGTTAGATATCACCCCATCATGTTATTGCACACCTAGTTTCACCAATAAATGTTACAGCATGCCACAGCAGTGATTAATTTGTCTGTGATCCTTCCCAGGGATGACTGTACCCCGAATGCACGCATAGAGGCACCTAGCATCGTGCTTGATAGAGGTCCCTTGGCCAAAAGTGATGGACGGTCTGCCGTGGTATCCCGAGCACCTACTGCACCTTGTGTCAACTGCCCTGCCACTGCCCCACATGCCTGTGCCCCCAACCCTTATGCTTATGTGGACCAAAGCACCAGAGTGCCTTGGAGAACAGGTAGGAGTTAGACTTGTGTAGCACCAGGGCAGCGTCACAAATGTGCCACTTGAGGGGCAGCATCACAAATGTGCCACTTGAGGGGCAGCATCACAAATGTGCCACTTGAGAGGCATCATTATCCTTCAGCCTGGATCAAAAATGTGCCAGCACAGTGAACCCAGGCCCTTCACCCTGGTGTGATACCATTCAGATTTGCTGCAATGAGGGCCTCGCTTCCCGCCCTGCTGGACCCTCCTCCTTGGCCTCCTCCTCCAAATTCTCCTGGTGCTGCTTCTCATCCACCACTTCTGCTCCTCTTCATCCTTCTGCTGCTGTGCCAGGCTGTGGAGTGAACAGCAGACCATGATAATGTAGGAGACCCTCGGGACTGTACTGAAGGGAACCCCAGGGCAGTCCAGGAAGAAGAACTGCATCTTCAGGAGCCCAAGCACCGCTCAACAATGAACCAGGCGGCAACATGGGCCTCATTGTAGCAGGTATCTGGCCTCCATGTTGGCGCATCAGCCAAGCACTCTCAGTGGGTATCCCTTGTCCTTGGGGATGTCTGAACTCCATAAGTCATGCTCCCCGTGTGTTGTGCACACATGTACATGATATTCAGCCTGTGGTCACAGCCAATCTGCACGTTCAGGGAGTGGAACTCCTTAGGGTGGCATGGTGGCTCAGTCATTAGCATTTCTGCCTCACAGTGCCAAGGACTTGGGTTCAATTCTGTGTGGACTTTGCACGTTCTCCCTATATCTGCATGGATTTTCTCCGGGTGCTCCAGTTTCCTCCCACAGCCCAAAAATGCATAAGGTAGGTGGATGGCCATGCTAAATTGCTCCTTTGTCCAAAGATGTGCAGCTTAATCAAATTAGCCATGGTAAAATGAGTGTGCATACATGGATAGGGAAGAGGGGAGAGCCTGGGTGCGATCCTGTGTTGGAAGTCAGTGAAAATTTGATGGGTCTGCTGGCCTCTTTCTATTTGATGAAGCACAGTCCCTGACTGTGCGGGAACAGCAGGGCGACATGCATGCCATCTAAAGTCATCTGCACATGGGGCAATTGGTGAAGCGTGCAATCCAGGCTTTCTGTTGAGCTTGGCCCACATTGAAGGGTGGCACGGTGGCACAGTGGTTAGCACTGCTGCCTGACAGCACCAGGGACCTAGTTTCGATTTCAGGCTTGGGTCACCACTGTCTGCAGATTCTGCATGTTCTCCCCATATCTGCATAGGTTTCCTCTGGGTGCACCGATTTCCTCCCACAGTCCAAAGACTTGCCGGATAGGTGCATTGGCCATGCTAAATACTCCTTCAATGTACTCAAACAGGTGCCAAAGTGTGGGATTTTCACAGTAACTTCATTGCAATGTGAATATAAGCCTACTTGTGATACTAATATAAACAAAATAAGAGCATGTCATCGACAGGCCAGACATCTGTGACCTGCTGGATGCACTTTGTGCATTGATGGCTGTGAAATGCCACAGATGTCACCACTGAACTTGGAAGGACCTGGAGGTATAGAAGTTTAGGGCTGCTGTGACCTTCATTTCCATTGGGAATGGGTGACTTCCTGTCCCTCGAGGTGCTAGATCTGCAAGAACCTGATGTAGGTTTCGTACTGTCTCCTGAATTAGCCGGAGCATGTGCCAGCACATGGCTTACATCATCCATTGAAGGACCTGAAGGTCCTGTAGACCCTGGGTTTCTGCCTCATCCTTTCCCTCCAGTCTCATGCCCCCCTGCAGAAGTACGTGCTGCTATGTTCTGGCCCTGATCGGCAGGCTTCTGCCCTCCTGCTGCGGCATCCAGCCATGGCTGGCCTTGCAGTTGCAGGATGCCTTCCTCCTTGTCTTCCTATTCCTCCTCAATGGCTGTTACTATGATGGATGGTCAACTCTATTGCTGCCAATCTGAAATACATCTCTGCACAGTGGGGGTGGGGCAGGCAGGGGAGAAGAGATGTTTGACAGAGAGAGAGACAAACATTTAATGTGGTTGTCCATCTCATGCCTCGCACCCTTCTCAGTGACCATTGTCCCCACACGTGGACGTGGCAACCCAACACCATCCCTGGTGCCATGCGTTAATTCAATGCAATAGGTTGCCTACTGTCTTCAGCCTGGCCAGAGCAGAGAGGGAGAGTATGTGGATGTGTGTGCAGAGGTGCCCATTGTGGACCCTTGAAGCATAGACATGGGTGCAATCACTGTATACCTTCCAGGTATGTGTTGCAGTTCAGCCAGACAAGGCCTCGTGACCATCACAAGATGGGTTTCCATCAAAGGCAGCACTGCAGCATTCATGTAGTGTGAGGGGCTATGTTGACTCCTGATGTGCTTCTTTGGAGCAGCTGCTATGTATTACTGTTAGTGGGGCTTGGGATGCAAGATGTGCAGTCAGCCACAGTGCCTGTTCAGCAGATGGATAACAGAGCAAATAGGATGATATTCATGAGGTTGGTTGTGAACCTCATGTGGCACCCCTTGGGGGTTTCTGCGCAAACAAGGGCAATGTGTGCACCATGAGCCTGCAGACAGCGTTGACTCCCAACCTGCAGACCCCTAGACTGGCACAGGCCCTGCCAAGCCTCAGCACCCATGCAAGCATGCCCTCTCCACCCCCTTTCCCTGCCACAGCTCATCCAGCAACTTTGCAGTGCATGGGTTCCCCCTTCCCCTCCTAATGTAAGCCTTACTTGTGCCTAATAAACTTCTTAATGCTCAATGGGATTTACCTCCTTGCTCCCCTTTGCAACTGCTGCGCCTGCGCAAACCCATATCAACCATCTGTGAATGATACTGGTGTGATGTCATGCCAGAGAGGGGGGAAAGGTATAAGAGATGGGAAAAGGCTGTGCTGAACATTTCCACATTTCCCTAATAAGTGAATTAACATTCAAAGATGTGTGGGTTAAGCTAATTGGTTATGCCAAATGCCCTTTACTGTCAGGGGGATTGGCAGGGTAAGTTTTTGGATAGGCCAAGGTGGAATTGTCAGCGCAGGCACAATGGGCTGAATAGCTACTTCCTGCACTGTAGGATTCTGTTGCTGAAAAAGAGATATGCTGCCTAAGCATTTCTTCTTGCACTCAAGGATAGATTGGTCTCCAGCTCCTGCTATACAAAACTGCCCCTGATCATCACCGTGGTGAACCCGTGGACAATGAGCATCATTTCCCATACCTCAGGATCTCTATGAGCAGACATCAACGATGTATCCATCATTGACTGCAAATCGCCAGTGCAATCTTTGGACGTCTGAGGAACAGAATGTTTGAAGACTGAGACCTCAAATCCAGCACAAAGCTCATGGTCAACAGAGCAGCCGTGGTCCTGCCCTCCTATATGCATCAGAAACATGGGCAACTCAAATCTCTGGAGGGATATCTGCAAAATACTGCAAAGCTACTGGCAGGTTTTGCGTACCAACGTAAGTGTTGTCTCCCAGGCCAAAATCCCCAGCCTGGACATAAAATTCCCAAACAAGTGCCCTACTCCGAACACAATGGCAAGTGATCACCAGGAAGGCAGAGGAAACTCTACAAGGGCACTCTGAAACCCTCCCAAAATAAATGCAACACTCCCATCAACGCATGGGAATCGCTTGCTTTAGAACATACAAACTTGAGAAGAAGCATCCACGAAGGCACCAATTATCTGTGGCATCACTGGGTGGAGAACGCCAAGGCCAAGCGTAAACAGCGGAGAGTGCACAATCCAGAGCATCCCATCAATCACCTTATCAAACACCACATGCCAAACCTGTGGCAGAGTATGTTTAGAAATTATAACAATTATAAACTTTTGTACTCCAAATTATTTTCCAGCTTTCCTAACTTAAGAGGGGATGATTTTAACCATCGCGTTGTGCCTGTTTTTGGGCACAACATGGTCATAAAGTCGGCGCCGGTTTTCATGACCAGTACCATTTTACAAGTGCCAGATTTCCGGTGCAGTCAGCTTCTCACCACAAATGGGCAAGAGGGAATCTAATGTATCAGAATTGATTGAAATGCTGTTTAACATATGCTTAGCGAGCCCGGTGCTCAATCATCCGGACTCACATCCTTTATGACCTTGCCAGGAAAGGTTCTCAGTGGTGAGGAATAGGCATGCTCCCCATGAACGGAGAGCAATCGACTTGGCCTCCCCAATGGAACAGGAGGCCATTGAGGTCCTTGGTCAAGGGCCCTTTGGCGGTGCCAGATTGGTAGTGCCATCTTGGCATCTGGGCAATGCCAGTCTGGCACCTGGGCAGTGCCCATTGGGCAGTGCCGGGGGCAGGGCTAATGGGGAGGGGCCAGTGGATTTGGGGTCAATAGGAGACTGAGCTAGTGGGGGGGCGGAGATTTGCTGCCAACCTGCAACGACGGTAAGGGGAGGGATGGAGAGGGGGCCCGCTGCCACTCTGCAGCGTTAATTGGGGAGAAGGAAGGAGAGAGGGCCTGCTGCCACTCTGCAGCAATTGGTGGGGGGAGAGCAGCGGGGCTGTGATTGGTGGGGCAGGGTAGGGGGTCATCAGGGGCTGTATTTCTGGCTGTGGGCCCCTGCGATTGTGAGGGGAGAGGGGGGCTGCTTCAGACTGCCTGCAGCAGCAGGGCCCTTTACAGCTCTCTCTCTTTTCTGTCACACCCCTGCTACTCTTAATGCGCATGTGCAGCATCAGAGGCCTGCGCATGCGCACTACCTCTCTTGGCAGTCTTTCGGGCACGTTAAGCCCCGCCACAGGCTTCTGCATTGAGCAACAAGCTCATTCAGAATTTTGCAGGCAAAGTGCATATGGGGGTGGGGGGTGCGCCTGAAAACATGCCCAAACGGCAGATCTGAAACTCTCCCAGTTTCAAGTCCATCCAGCACTTAGACAAAAAATGGTAAAATACCACCCATTGGTTTGCAGCATGGAAACAGGCCCTTTGACCCAACTTGTCCATGCCATCCAGTCTGTACCACTACACTAGTCCCAATTGTCCGCATTTGGCCCATGGCCCTCTATACCTATTTTACCCATGTAACTGAATTAAATGCTTTTTAAACTTTTACCTACCTCTACTACTGCCTCTGGCAGCTATTAATTAATTACTTTATTCTTTAATTGTACTGCAATTAAGGTTGCTTACTTGGCTAATCTGGTTTAGCTAATCGGAGGTGGCACGATGACACCGTGGTTAGCACTGCTGCCTCACAGCACCAGGGACCCAGTTTTGATTCCCAGCTTGGATCACTGTCTGTGCGGAGTCTGCATGTGCTCCCCTTGTCTTCATGGCTTTCCTCTGGGTGCTCCAATTTTTTCCCACATTCCGAAAGACATGCTGGTTGGGTACATTGGCTACATTAAATTGTCCCTCAGTGTACCCAAACAGGTACTGGAGTATGGTGACTTGGAGATTTTCACAGTAACCTCATAACAATGTAAGCCTACTTGTGGTACAAATAAATAAACTTGAATTGGCTGGTTTTCAACAATATTGATTTAGTATATTAGTACAATATTAATTCAACAATATTGATTGATTTAAAGAAGGACTGTAGGAGAAGCGATAACCAGCAAAAAACAACAAAGAATGACTAAGAAAGCGATAAAAGAAAGGAAAGATAGAGTATGAAGCTAAACCAGCTCTAAATATAAAAAATGATAGTAAAAGGTTTTACAAATATATAAAGAGGAGGAAACTGGCTAGAGTGAATGTTGGACCCTTGGAGGACGAGAGGGGGGATTTAGCGCTGAGTGACGAGGAAATGGCTGAGGGTTTAAGTAAGTTTTTTGTGTCGTCTTCACGGAGGAGGACACAAATAGCTTGCTGAATATTAAGAAGGATGGTAGGAGATGAGGTCCTTAATGCGACTACTGTCACTAGAGAGGTAGTGCTTGATAGACTAACGGGACTGAAGGTAGACAAGTCCCCGGGACTGGATGGAATGCATCCCAGGGTTCTGAAAGAAATGGCTGAGGTGATAGCAGATGCCTTAGTAATTATTTATCAAAATTCACTGGACTCTGGGGAGGTGCTGGAAGATTGGAAAATGGCTAATGTTACGCCACTGTTTAAAAAAGGTAGCAGACAAAAAGCAGGTTAGTTTAACATCCGTAGTTGGAAAAATGCTAGAACCCATCATCAAAGAAGAAATAGCGAGGCACCTAGAAAAGAACAGTTTGATCAAGCAGACGCAGCACGGATTCGTGAAGGGGAAGTTGTGTTTAACGAATTTATTGGATTTCTATGACTATGTGACTAATGCGGTAGACAGAGGGGAACCGGTGGATGTGGTGTTTTTAGAATTCCAGAAGGCATTTGATAAGGTGCCTTGCAAAAGGTTAGGATGCACGGAGTTGGGGGATCTTGTTGAATGGCGGGGCAGGCTCGAAGGGCTAGATGGCCTACTCCTGCTCCTGTTTCTTATGTTCTTATGTTTAGTTTCTAATAAATGACTTGCATCAGTTTTAGCTGAAAATGTTTAACAACATGAGCTTCAAGTTTCTATATGTCCAGGTATCGATAAGAGTAACCACCGCACTGTCCTTGTGGAGATGAGGTCCCGCCTCCACATTGAAAACAGCCTCTATTGTATTATGTGGCACTATCACCGTGCTAATTGGGCCAGACTATGAACAAGTACGGCAGCTCAACAACTCTGGGCATCCATGAGGTGCTGTGGGCTCCAGCATAATCTGCAACCTTGTGGCCTGGCATATCCCCCACTCAACCATTATCATCAAGCCAGAGTGTTGAAGTGGAAATTTTCCTGTTTCTTGACTGTGATAGAGAGATCCACAACGTTTGTTCCAATAAAATAACTTGTCTTTATTGACAAAACATTGCATGCAGTATTGGCAAAAACTTGAGTTCAGAGAGCCGTCGTTATGACTTGCTGATTCTTCGTCAAGTCCACACTAACATAAAGAATCAGTTCAGTATTTATACATAATGAGATGGCCTACTCCTGCTCCTATTTCTTATGTTCTTATGATTATCTGTTTGTGTGACCAGACCTTATTCAGAAATTTGATCAGTAATAGCGTCATAAGCAATGTCATAGAACATAGGACACTACAGCACAAACAGGCCCTTCCCACAAGTTGCGCTGATCCTATCCCTATCTACCAGGCCTATCTATAACCCTCAATCCCATTAAATCCCATGTATTCATCCAGAAGTCTCTTAAAAGACCCCAACAATTTTGCCTCCACCACCGCCGACAGCAGCCGATTCCACTCACCCACCACCCTCTGAGTGAAAAACTTACCCCTGACATCTCCTCTATACTCCCTAGCACCTTAAACCTGTGTCCTCTTGTAGAGACCATTTCAGTCCTGGGAAATAGCCTCTGAGATTCCACCCTATTGATACCTCTCAACATCTTATAAACCTCTATCAGATCACCTCTCATCCTTCGTCTCTCCAGGTAGAAAAGACCGAGCTGCCTCAACCTATCTTGGAACATAGAACATAGAACGTTACAGCGCAGAACAGGCCCTTCGGCCCACGATGTTGCACCGACCAATTAAGAAAAAAGCAATGACCCTCTAACCTAAACCATTCCCTTTCCATCCATAAACCTATCCATGGACCTCTTAAACGCCCCCAAACTTGGCGCATCTACAACTGCAGCAGGTAGGGCATTCCATACCCTTACCACCCTCTGGGTAAAGAACCTACCTCTGACATCCGTCCTATAACTACCACCCCTTAATTTAAAGCTATGTCCCCTCGTGCTAGCTTTCTCCATCCGAGGAAAAAGGCTATCACTGTCCACCCTATCTAAACCTCTAATCATCTTGTAGTGTTTCAATAAGGTCTCCTCTTAGCCGCCTTCTTTCTAACGAAAACAACCCCAAATCCCTCAGCCTCTCCTCATAGGACCTTCCCTCCATATCAGGCAACATCCTGGTAAACCTCCTCTGCACCCTCTCCAATGCCTCCACATCTTTCTTATAATGTGGGGACCAGAACTGTACACAATACTCCAAGTGCGGCCGCACCAGAGTTTTGTACAGTTGCAACATGATGTTGCGGCTCCGAAATTCAATCCCCCTACCAATAAACGCCAAGACACTGTATGCCTCCCTAACAACCTTATCGACTTCATTTCCAACTTTCAGGGATCTATGCACATATACACCTAGATCCCTCTGTTCGTCAACACTATTCAGAGTCCTACCGTTAGCCCTATACTCTACACATTTGTTATTCCTGCCAAAGTGAATTACCTCACACTTTTCCGCATTAAACTCCACTTGCCACCTCTCGGCCCAGCTCTGCAACTTGTCCAAGTCTCTCTGTAAACTATGACACCCCTCTTCACTATCTACCACTCCTCCGACTTTGGTGTCATCAGCAAATTTACTAATCCATCCTTCTATACCCTCATCCAGATCATTTATAAAAATTACAAACAGCAGTGGCCCCAAAACAGATCCCTGAGGCACACCACTTGTAACCGAACTCCATGACGAATACTTTCCATCAACCACCACCCTCTGTCTTCTATCAGCTAGCCAATCCCTGATCCAATTAACTAAATCACCCTCAATCCCATACATCTGCATTTTCTGCAGAAGCCTTCCATGGGGAACCTTATCAAACGCCTTACTAAAGTCCATATATACGTCAACTGCCTTACCCCCATCCACCTCTTTGGTCACTTTTTCAAAAAACTCAATAAGGTTAGTAAGGCACGACCTACCCTTCACAAAACCATGCTGACTATCTCCAATCAATTCATTACTCTCTAAATAACTATAAATCCTATCCCTAATAATTTTTTCTAATACTTTGCCCACGACAGAAGTAAGACTCACCGGTCTATAATTCCCGGGAAAGTCTCTATTCCCCTTCTTAAACAATGAGACAACATTCGCTATCCTCCAGTCTTCTGGCACTATACCTGTGACCAACGACGACCTGAAGATCAGAGCCAGAGACTCTGCAATCGCCTCTCTTGCCTCCCAGAGAATCCTAGGGTAAATCCCGTCCGGCCCAGGGGACTTATCTATTTTCAAACCCTCAAGAATATCTAGCACATCCTCCTTATCTACTTCAATACTATCCAGTTTACAACCCTGTAACCCAGTGTTCTCCACAACTACATTTACGTCTCCCTGCGTGAATACCGAAGAGAAATATTTGTTCAGTGCCTCTCCAGTCTCTTCCGGCTCCACACATAACTTCCCACTGCTGTCTCTGACTGGCCCTAATCTTGCCCTAACCAATCTTCTATTCTTAACATATCTAAAGAAAGCTTTAGGATTCTCCATAATCCTATCAGCCAAAGTCTTCTCGTGTCCTCTTTTAGCTGTTCTTAACTTATTCTTTAGCCCCCTCCTGGCTAATCTATAGCTTTCCAGTGCACTACCTGAGCCCTCAAGTCTCATCCTGACATAAGCCTCCTTTTTCCTTTTAACCAGCGAATCAACTTTTTTAGTGCAGCACGGTTCCCTTACTCGACCATTTCCTCCTTGCCTGACAGGGACATACTTATCAAGGACTCGCAGTAGCTGTTCCTTGAATAAACTCCACATTTCGGATGTTCCCAGCCCCTGTAGTTTCCTAGTCCAACCTATGCTCCCTAATTCTCTCCTAATAGCATCATAATTACCCTTCCCCCAGCTATAACTACTGCCCCTAGATTCATGCCTATCCCTTTCCATCACTGAGGTGAACGTAACCGAATTGTGGTCACTATCACCAAAATGCTCACCAACTTCCAAGTCTAACACCTGGTCTGGCTCATTTCCCAGCACCAAATCCAATATAGCCTCACCTCTAGTTGGCCTATCTACATACTGAGTCAAAAAACCTTCCTGCACACTTTGTGTAAAAACTGACCCCTCTAACGAGCTAGAGCTATAGCTATTCCAATCAATATTAGTAAAGTTAAAGTCTCCCATAACAATTACCCTATTACTTTCACTCCTGTCCAGGATCGTCTCTGCAGTCCTTTCCTCTACCTCTCTAGAACTTTTAGGAGGTCTATAAAAGACTCCCAACAGGGTGACCTCTCCTCTCCTATTTCTAATCTCAGCCCATACTACCTCAACAGACAAGTCCTCATCAAACTTCTTTTCTGTCACTGTAATACAGTCTTTGACTAATAATGCCACTCCTCCTCCCCTTCTACCTCCTTCTCTACTCCGACTGAAGCATTTGAACCCCGGAACCTGCAACAACCATTCCTGTCCCTGCTCTATCCATGTCTCTGAAATGGCCACAACATCAAAGTTCCAGGTACTGATCCACGCTGCAAGTTCATCCACCTTATTGCGAATACTCCTCACATTAAAGTATATGCATTTCAAACCATGCTCTACTCCACCCCCACGATGCTGTGCTTTACAGTCCTCATCTTTGACCCCCTTAATCTCATCCCTGCTACTCAGGATCCCACCCCCCCTCTGAATCAGTTTAAACCCCCCTGCATAGCCTTACAAGGCATGCTGCCCAATTCAGGCAACATCCTTGTAAATCTCCTCTGCACCCTTTCAATAGCTTCCACATCCTCCTTGTAGTGAGGTGACCAGAACTGCGCACAGTACTCCAAGTGGGGTCTGAGAACGGTCTTATAAAGTTGCAGCATTATCTCCCGACTCCTAAACTCAGTCCCTTGATTAATGAAGGCTAGTACACCATATGCCTTCTTGACCACATCCTCCACCTGTGAGGCCGATTTAAGAGTCCTATTGACCCTGACCCCAAGGTCCTTCTGATCCTCTACACTGCTAAGAGTCCTACCCTTGATATTATACTCCTTCTTCCCATTGGACCTGCCAAAATGGATCACTACACATTTATCCGTGTTGAAGTCCATTTGCCACTTCTCTGCCCAGTCTTGCATCCTATCTATGTCTCGCTGCAACTTCTGACATCCCCCCAGACTATCCACAACGCCACCAACCTTTGTGTCGTTGGCAAACTTACCAACCCATCCCTCCACTTCTTCATTCAGGTCATTCATGATAATGACAAACAGCAAGGGTCCCAGAACAGATCTCTGGAGCACTCCACTAGTCATAAATCATGGTACAGCCTGCCGACCTCCTAGAATTCTTTGTCTCATCAGTCATACCTTTATCTTGTCCTTTGATAGAACAGAAGAAGGTCGGTGACTCCTTCATCCCTGACCTTGTCATATTCATACAGCTCTAGGTCATGTGGAGTCAGCCTTATCAGGTCTTACTGAGGTTGGGCACAGCTTAACCTTCTCTGGCCTTATTCATGTCTTAAGTTACGTGGAGTCAGTTTTCCTTATTTTGTACCAAATACTTGACCAATTTTCCCATCATGCCTCTACTTCATTCGTACAACTTCACATTCCCTCCTTTTGTCATATCATGACAACTAGTTAAATAGGTATATCCAGGACCTGATTAAAAATGCATTTACACAAGCAACCAAGCAATCCTATCCTCAGTAGCAGTAGCATGAAGGCCTTAAAGATCCAATCAAATAATCCGTGACCCAGCCATCCCAACCAACCTGGTGGGTCATAATCACGAAAGTCAGGACCAATCTTTTGAATTTGAGCAGCCTGTCTCTTAATATGGTCAGCCAGGTTGCTGGTATTTTCGGAGGCATCTGGGATATAAGTGCAGCATTCCTGACCTACAATGGCGCACGTTCCTCCCTGTGAGACTAACAGATAATGCAAAGCCAGCTGATTTTGTAATGCCACGGTCTGGACAGCCACCAGCTCAGCCCAGACTTTGGCCGATGCCTGTCCAGTTGCCCTGGCTTCTGCTGCTGTTACACTTGCTCGTTGTTCCATTATAGGCTGTAAAATTGTCAGCCAATGTCATCCAGGGTGTTGGGGAAGTTACGTGCCCGTGAGCTATTGGAGGTTACATTCCATACCTTTAGCCAATTTAATCCAGTTTCTTCAGTCAATGTAGATAATTTTTCTTTTAAAGTCCGGTTAGCCCTTTCCACAGTTCCTGCTGAATGCGGGTGATATGCGCAGTACAGTTGTTGTTTAATTACGAGTGCTTCGCACAATTCAGTATTGATCCGGACCACAAAATGTGGTCCATTATCTGAGCTCACCATTTTGGGTACCCCAAAACGAGGAATAACTTCTGTCAATAATAATTTCACCACCGTGTGTGCAGTACAATCCCTGGTGGGGAAGGCTTCAATCCATTTTCTAAACACATCAATTATTACTAAACAATATTTATAGCAATGTACTTTTGGTAATTCAATAAAATCAAGCTGTATACAGGCAAAAGAGCCATCTGGCAAGGGAGTGGTCCCAGGAGGGCATTTAATGCTTTTACCCTTATTATTTCTCATGCATATGAGGCATCAATCCGGCCACATTTGCACTGCTGTATTCAAATCTGGGTGCCACTAAGTCTTTAGAAGTAGCTGTACCATTCCCTCCTTGCCAAGATGGGTACAAGAATGCAAATAGTCAATAAGTACCGGCAATAAAGAATTCGGAATACAACCTTGACCAACTGGAATAAACACAGTAAGAAGTCTGACAACACCACTTCTTACTGTGTTTACCCCAGTCCAATGCCAGCATCTCCACATCACAACTGGAGTAAGCCAGAGGTCCTGTGTCAAGGAGTATGAACACCCCATTGACTTTCATAGTGTGCGCTGAGAATCTGAGGCGTCCCTCTATAAACGCTGAACCTCAATTATCTCCTGCATGCCCTTCGTCCCTAATGCAGGTACCTGATTTAGAGCCTGATTACCCCTAGTGGGAACTATCTCAGAGGCCGATACAGCTGCCGCCTTTGCAGCTGAAATAGTACAGGCATTCCCTAATTGTACAGGAGTGACCCCTTTGTATACGCAACACATTTAATAACAGCCAATTGGCGGGGAAAGGGAGGGTCTGGGGGTCAACTCCTCCTTTTCCTCCATATTGCCTGGATAGAGAAACAGCGGCATGCCAGGGCAACTGGGAGGATCCTCCTATTGTTTACTTTGATGGATAGCCCAACTTGCCTATCACCGGATGCTTTCTTAACCTTACTCCGGCGTTTCGTCTCGTAATGCTTCCTATCCCAAAGCTCACACTCCAATTTCAAAGTTTCCCAATCTTTTGATTTCCCATCCACACATTCATCAATCCCTCTTCTATGTGCATTATCCCTCCAACTCATTAATAACGATTGTTTGTGGCGCCTAGTCAACTCTTTTTTCCATTTTGAAATTAAAGATTTCCAAATAGCTTTCTCTGCTGCAGTACAATTTTCCAAGTTTCATGTGCCTCCTACTGCCAAATATCTTTATGATGTGGAGATGCCGGCTTTGGACTGGGATAAACACAGTAAGAAGTCTGACAACACCCAGTTTAAGTTGGACTTAACATAGAACATAGAACATAGAACACTACAGCACAAACAGGCCCTTCGGCCCACAAGTTGCGCCGACCACATCACCTACCAACCTACAGACCTATCTATAACCCTCAATCTCATTAAACCCCATATACTCATCCAGAAGTCTTTTAAAAGACCCCAGCGAGTTCGCCTCCACCACCACTGACGGCAGCCGATTCCATTCACTCACCACCCTCTGAGTGAAAAACTTACCCCTAACATCACTTCTGAACCTCCCTCCCCGCACCTTAAATCTGTGTCCTCTCGTAGCGACCATTTCAAACCGGGGAAATAGCCTCTGAGAGTCCACCCTATCTATCCCTCTCAACATTTTGTAAACTTCTATCAGGTCGCCTCTCAACCTTCGTCTCTCCAGGGAAAAGAGTCCCAGCTCCCTCAACCTAACTTCATAAGGCATGCCTCCCAGTCCAGGCAACATCCTTGTAAATCTCCTCTGCACCCTTTCAATAGCTTCTACATCTTTCCTATAGTGAGGCGACCAGAACTGCGCACAATACTCCAAATGAGGCCTGACAAGGGTCTTATAAAGTTCCAGCATTACCTCCCGACTCCTAAACTCAATCCCTCGATTAATGAAGGCCAGTACACCATACGCCTTCTTGACCACCTCCTCCACCTGCGAGGCCGATTTAAGAGTCCTGTGGACCCGGACCCCAAGATCCTTCTGCTCCTCAACACTACTCAGACTTCTGCCCTTAATAGTGTACTCGTTCATCCCGTTGGTTCTGCCAAAATGGACGACAACACATTTATCCGCGTTGAAGTCCATCTGCCACTTCTCCGCCCAGTCCTGCATCCTATCTATGTCCTGCTGCAACTTTTGCCATCCTTCCAGATCATCCACAACACCACCGACCTTCGTGTCATCAGCGAACTTACTTACCCATCCCTCCACTTCCTCATCCAGGTCATTTATGAAAATGACAAACAACAAGGGTCCCAGAACAGATCCTTGAGGCACTCCGCTGGTGACTGACCTCCATTCAGAAAAAGCCCCATCCACAACCACTCTCTGCCTTCTGCAGGCAAGCCAGTTCTGGATCCACAAGGCCAAAGGCCCTTGGATCCCATGCCCTCTCACCTTCTCAAGAAGTCTTGCATGGGGGACCTTATCAAACGCCTTGCTGAAGTCCATGTACACTACGTCCACGGCACTTCCTTCGTCAATGTGTTCAGTCACATTATCGAAGAACTCAACTAGGCTTGTAAGGCACGACCTGCCCTTGACAAATCCATGCTGACTATTCCTGATCATGTCAAACCTCTCCAAATGTTCGTAAATCTTGTCCCTCAGACTTAAACCTGGTGTTGTCAGACTTCTTACTGCAAATATCTTTACCCAATTTATTATAGATTTTTCTGAGTTTGGATCAGGGACCCCGTGATTTTTCTTAGTTTGGGTCAGGCACCCCGTGATTTTTCTTAGTTTGGGTCAGGGACCCCGTGATTTTTGGATCAGGGACAGCAAAGTCAAAGGATCTGTGATTGGATCTTTAAGGCCTTCATGCTACTGCTACTGGGGATAGGATTGCTTGGTTGCTTGTGTAAATGCATTTTTAATTGGGTCATGGATATACCTATTTAACTAGTTGTCATGATATGACAGAAGGAGGGAATGTGAAGTTGTACAAATGAAGTAGTGGCATGATGGGAAAATTGGTCAAGTATTTGGTACAAAATAAGGAAAGCTAATCAAGCTATTCGAAAATGCCAGACCCCTGTAAGACTTAATAAGACTGATCCCGCATAACTTAAGACATGAATAAGACCAGAGAAGGTTAAGCTGTGCCTAACCTCGGTAAGAGCTGATAAGGCTGATTCCACATGACTTAGAGCTGTATGAATATGACAAGATAAGGTCAGGGATGAAGGAGTCACCGACCTTCTTCAGTTTTATCAAAGGACAAGATAAGGGTATGACTGATGAGACAAAGAGTTCTAGGAGGTCTGCAGGCTGTACCATGATTTATGACATTGCTTATGACGCTATTACTGATCGAATTTCTGAATAAGCTCTGGTCACACAAACTGATAATGATTCTGTATAAATACTGAACTGATTCTTTATGTTAGCGCGGACTTGATGAAGAATTAGCAAGTCGTAATGACGGCTCTCTGAACTCAAGTTTTTGCCAATACTGCATGCAGTATTTTGTAAATAAAGACTAGTTATTTTGTTGGAACAAACTTTGTTGAGTCTTTCTACCACAGTCAAGAAGCAGGAAAATTTCCACTTCAACAAGAGGACCAACTCTAGTTCAATGGACAGTACAGGAGGGCAGGAGCAGCACCAGGCATACCTAAAACTGAAGTGTCAACCTGGTGAAACTACCAAATAAAATTGTTTGCATGCCAAAGAGCATAAACAGCAAGTCATAGACAGTTATGCGATCCCATAACCAATGCATCAGACCTAAGCTCTGCAGTCCTGCCTCATCCAGTTGTGAATGGTGGTGGGCAATTAAACAACTCACTGGAGCAGGAGGTTCCACAAATATCTCCATCCTCAATGATGGAGAACATAAGAACATAAGAAATAGGAGCAGGAGTAGGCCATCTAGCCCTTCGAGCCTGCCCCGCCATTCAATAAGATCATGGCTGATCTGTCGTGGCTCAGTTCCACCTTCCCGCCCTCTCCCAATAACCCTTAATCCCCTCTCTTATCAAAAACCCATCAACCCACGTCTTAAAAATATTTAGCGAGGCAGCCTCCACCACTTCAACGGGCAGAGAATTCCAGAGATTCACCACCCTTTGAGTGAAGAAGTTCCTCCTCAACTCCGTTCTAAACCGCCCCCGCTTTATCTTGAGGCTGTGCCCCCTAGTCCTACTGTCTTTTTTGAGCGGGAAGAGTCTCTCCACCTCTATCCTATCCATCCCATTCATCATCTTATACGTTTCAATGAGATCTCCCCTCATTCTTCTAAACTCCAACGAGTACAAGCCTAGTTTATTCAGCCTCTCCTCATAGCTCAACCCCCTCAACTCCGGTATCAGCCTAGTAAACCTCCTCTGCACTCCCTCCAAGGCCAAAATATCTTTGCGCAGGTGCGGCACCCAAAACTGCACACAGTACTCCAGCTGCGGCCTCACCAATGCCCTATACAGCCGCAGCAAGACCTCCCTACTTTTATATTCAATCCCCCTCGCTATGAAGGCCAGCATCCCATTCGCCTTCCTGACCACCTGCTGCACCTGCAAGCTGGATTTTTGCGACTCATGCACAAGGATCCCGAGGTCCCTCTGCACCGTCGCCTGCTGCAGTTTTTCGCCATGTAAGTAATAGTCCTTCCTACCAAAGTGGACCACCTCACACTTGCCAACATTAAATTCCATTTGCCATTTCCTGGCCCATTCGCCCAGCCTATCTAGATCCTTCTGCAGACTCTCCACACCCTCCGCACAATTTGCCGTTCCCCCAATCTTGGTGTCATCAGCAAATTTCGACACCCTACACTCGGTTCCCTCCTCCAGATCATCTATATAAATGGTAAAAAGCTGAGGCCCAAGCACCGACCCCTGGGGCACTCTACTAGTCACCATCCGCCAATCTGAATAGCACCCGTTGACCCCCACTCTCTGCCTCCAGCACATTCGTGCATAAGATAAGGCTGAAGTAATTGCAGCAATCATAGAACATAGAACATTACAGCGCAGAACAGGCCCTTCGGCCCACGATGTTGCGCCGACCAGTTTTTTTAAAACAAAAAACACTGACCCACTAATCTAAACCAATCCCTTTTCGTCCATAAACCTATCCATAGATCTCTTAAACGCCCCCAAACTAGGCGCATTTACAACCGCAGCAGGCAGGGCATTCCAATCCCTCACCACCCTCTGGGTAAAGAACCTACCCCTGACATCCGTCCTATAACTACCCCCCCTTAATTTAAAGCCATGCCCCCTCGTGCTAGCATTCTCCATCCGAGGAAAAAGGCTATCACTATCCACCCTATCTAAACCTCTAATCATCTTATATGTTTCAATAAGATCCCCTCTTAGCCTCCTTCTTTCCAGCGAAAACAACCCCAAATCCCTCAGTCTCTCCTCATATGACCTCCCCTCCATACCAGGCAACATCCTGGTAAACCTCCTCTGCACCCTCTCCAAAGCCTCAACGTCCTTCCTGTAATGTGGGGACCAGAACTGCACACAGTACTCCAAGTGCGGCCGCACCAGAGTTGTGTACAGTTGCAACATGACGCTGCGACTCCTAAATTCAATCCCCCTACCAATAAACGCCAAGACACCGTATGCCTTCTTAACTACCTTATCTACTTGATTCCCAACCTTCAGGGATCTATGTACACATACACCTAGATCCCTCTGCTCCTCCACACTATTCAAAGTCCTCCTGTTAGCCCTATACTGAACACATCTGTTACTCCTACCGAAATGAATTACCTCACACTTCTCCACATTAAACTCCATCCGCCACCTCGCGGCCCAGCTCTGCAACCTGTCTAAGTCACCCTGCAAATTATGACACCCTTCCTCACAATCTACCACACCACCGACTTTGGTGTCATCAGCAAACTTACTAATCCACCCAATTATACCCTCATCCAGATCATTAATAAAAATTACAAACAGCAGTGGCCCCAAAACAGATCCCTGAGGCACACCGCTCGTAACCAAACTCCATGACGAATATTCACCATCAACCACCACCCTCTGTCTCCTATCTGCCAGCCAATTCCTGATCCAAGTACCTAGATTACCCCCAATCCCATACATCTGCATTTTCTGCAGAAGCCCACCATGGTGAACCTTATCAAACGCCTTACTAAAATCCATATATACCACGTCAACTGCCTTACCCTATCCACCTCTTTGGTCACTTTGTCAAAGAACTCAATAAGGTTAGTAAGGCACGACCTACCTGCTACAAAACCATGCTGACTGTCTCTGATCAATTCATTACTCTCCAGATAACTATAAATCCTATCCCTAATAATTCTTTCTAAAACCTTGCCCACAACAGAAGTAAGACTCACCGGTCTATAATTCCCAGGGAAGTCTCTGTTCCCCTTCTTAAACAATGGGACAACATTCGCTGTCCTCCAATCTTCCGGTATCTTCAGGCATAAATGCCATCTCAGCCTCCTCCAGTGGTCCCAGCATCTCAGATGCCAGTCTCCAGCCAATTCAATTCACTTCACTGAATATCAAGAAATGATTGGAGGCACTGGATACTGCAAAGGCAATAGGCCCTCATCACATTCCGGCAACAGTACTGAAGACTCGAGTCCCAGAACATTCCATTCCTCTTGCCAAGTTATTCCAGTACAGTTTCAACATGGGCATTTACCCAACAAGGTGGAAAATTGCACAGGTATATCCTGTACTGAAAGAATAGAAGAAATCCAACCTACCAATTACTGCCCAATCAGTCTACCCTTGATCAGCAGTGAAGTGATGGAAGGGGTCATCAACAGTGTTATCAAGCAGCACCCGCTCAGCAGTAACCTGCTCAGTGACGCCCGGTTTCTATTTCACCAGGCTCACTCAGCTCTTGACCTTATTACAACCTTGGTTCAAACATGGACAAAAGAGCTGAATTCCAGAGTTGAGAGTGACAGCCCTTGACATCAAGACTGCATTCAACCAAGTGTGACATCAAGGAGCCCTAGCAAAACTGAAATCAATCGGTATCAGGGGGCAAACTCTCAGCTGGTTGGAGTCATGCCTGGCACATAGAAAGATGGTGTGAATGGTCAGTCATCTCAGCTCCAGGACATCCCTTGTGTTCTTGGCCCAACCATCTTCAGCTGCTTCATCAATGACTCTCCCTCCATCATAAGGTCAGAAGTGGGGATGTTCTGTTCAGCACTATTTGTGACTCCTCAGACACTGAAGCAATCCATAATGAAAGGCAACAATATCTGGACATTATCCAGGATTAGACTTACAAGTAGTAACATTCACGCCAGACAATGACTGTCATCAATAGGAGACAATCTGACCACTGCTCCTTGACAATTAGTGGTGTTACCATCACAGAATTCCCCACTGTCAACATCCTTGGGGTTACCATTGACCAGAAACTCCACTGGACTCACCACATAAATAGTGACTACAAGAGCAGGTCAGAGGCTAGGAATACTGCAGCGAGAAACTCACAATTATCATAAAATCCCTGCAGTGCAGAAAAATGCCATTCAGCCCACTGAGTCTGCACCAACCACAAACCCACCAAGGCGATTTCCTTGTAATCCCACACATTTACCCTGTTAATCTCCCTGACACTAAGGGGAAGTTTAGCATGGCCAATCAACCTAGCCTTCACATCCTTGGAATGTGGGAGGAAACCGGAGCACCAAGAAGAACTCCACGCAAACACGGGGAGAATGTGCAAACTCCACGTCAGCCAGGATGGGGAGGGGGCCAGAAAGGACAGGGACAGGGAATGCTCCATATATCCCATAAAGAGACTGACATTACAGGGACCCATGTGGATACCCGTAGTAAGAAGTTCTTACTGTGTTTACCGCAGTCCAATGCTGGCATCTCCACATCATGATACCCATAGCCACATCTTTTATTTGGAGGAAGTGAGATGAGTTAAAGGAGAAATTGTTGAATGACAGAACAAATTCAGTCAGATGGAGAAGTGTGGTGGTGGATGGGATTGTTCAGACCTCTGTTCAAGGAAGAAGCTTAGAGATCGGAGGCCATCCTGGTGAGGAATGGAGGTGTAGAGATTGGACATAAATGGTGAGGAGGAGGCAGATTGGGCCACAGAACTGAAAGTTGTTGATATGGTGTAGGGCCTTGGAGGAATCACAGACATTGGTGGAAAGGGACTGGAGAGAGAATGGAGTCAAGCTGGGAAGAAATTAGTTCAGTGAGGCAGGAGCAGGCTGACATGATGGGTCCTCCCTGTTTGTGGATTTTGGGAAGGGGTAGAAGTGAGATGTCCAGAGTTGAGAGACTATGAGGTTGGAAGTTGTGCAAGGACTGAGAAGATGAGGTCCTTACTTTTTATTTATTTATTAGTGTTACAAGTAAGCATACATTAACACTGGGATGGAGTTACTGTAAAAATCCAGGACTTGATTGTCCTGAAAACAGTGGCTTGCTGGTGGTGGGGTCATTGTCCAGGGGAAGTAGGAGGAAGCCTTGGAGTGTTGGTGGTCAGCCTCTGCGAGGTAGAGGTCAGTACACCAGACAACAACAGCTCCACCCTTGTCTATGCGTTTATGACAAAGTTAGGGTTGAACCTGAGGGAGCAAAGTATAACAAGTACAGAAGGCAACAGATTAGAGTGGGTAAGAGGAGCGGTGAAATTGAGATGGCTGATGACATACAGACAGTTCTCAATTAAAAGACCAAGAGCAGGTAAGAGACCAGAGGGAGGGTCCAAGTGGAGGGAGAATGTTGGCAGTGGGTGAAAGGATCTGCTGAGACGGTGGGAGGGCAGACTCCTACCCAAAGAAGTGAGCAAGGAGACAAAGGCAGTGAAAGAAGAATTCAGCATTATGTTGAGCCCAAAATTCATTGAGGTGAGAATATAAGGGTACAAAGCCAAATCCTCCTTTGCTGAGTTCAGCATGAACAGCCTTGGACAGGGAAAGGTCAGAGGCTATGGTGAAAACATGGCAAGTGCTGGGATTAGGAGATATGGGATCCAAGGGATGAAACAGGGAGAAGTGTCCTGGATGGGTGTTGGTATTGATGAGTTGTTGGAACTTGTGTTCCTTAACAACTGAAAGGAAAATAAAATGTTTCTTGCACATGGCCACTGTTATATAGCTTTAATTTAAACATCTTCCAAGCATTCCAGTTTAATGAGACAAACAAGGACAGTAATTCAATTATTTCTTCATTTAACACTTCTAGTACCAACTCAAACATCAACAGTTGCAACTCATTAACTCTTTATTGAACTTTAACTAAACATCAACTTTCAACTGAACTTTAACTCTTAAACTGCACTTTAACTCTAATTGAACATCAATTTTAACTATTTAATTGAGTTTAGGAGAACCTTGGCCAAGAAATATCCTCAATGTAGAATTAATCATCTTCTCTCTGAAGCTTTCTTCAGCGTACAAGCTTCGTTGCAATGGTTGGTCTCTTGGAGTTATTGCTGCCAAACAAAGAACTCATATGTCTTTTATCCACAATTCTCCAGTTGCTTCCAGAAGATTCTCTGTCATCCAGCCAACTGTGTAACCAGAAATCAATCACATGACTCAAACATACAGTGAACCTACTTTTGAACAAAGCCATGATTCTTAACTCATTTTTCATGTTCCATACATAGCTGCCATTAAAATCAGAGCCACAATGTCTCAGTTACTGTAAACAACTTCCCTGATATGATCAATGCAAGAAACTTCAGATCACAGCTCCCAGACCAGAGCCTGTTTAGGACCTGCATCTGCTTTTAATCTATAAGTTGACCAAAATTTGCAGCATGCTTAGCTCTCAGCCAGAATAGCCATTTTAAAGCCATTAGTGCAATTATTGCTGTAGTCATTCTTACTCCGTCTACACCATGCATGGCACTGAGTGTGGATCTCAGGATGCAGCGAGAAGAGCAGTTAGAGGAATGTTGTATGTCCTGGAGATACCTGTAATCCTGGGAGAGTTCGGAAGATGCGGGATGGAACTTCAGTTGGAATCTACATGGAATGAGACGGCGACAGTCGCTGAAGAAGGAAATATGGCTGTGAAAGCACATTTTGGTAAACATCTTGCCAAACGTGAGGAGAGAAATGGAAAGCAATGAAGGCGGACAGTGTAAAAGAAAAACACTGAAATTCTATCAGAGAGAAGGGCAGTACCTTTTCAGTGAAGGCATTCCTGGAAGAGAAGTGGCAGTGAGTTAAACAATAAGATAAAGGCAAAATATTGCAGAGCTGGAATTTGAAACAAAAACAGAAAATCATGGCAGATCTGACAGCATCTGTGGAGAAAGAATAGAGCAAACGGTTAGCGTCTGGATGACCCTTCATCAGAGCTAACGACAAGTAAAATAGGGCAAGATTTATATTATGAAGGTGGGTGGGATGTGGGGCTGTAATTAGACTCTAGTCAATTGGTGTTGAAGAGACTCACACATGCCAGATGTGGATTTACTCTCAATTCACGTTCTTCAATTCTTGCCCAATTTGGTTATAGTTGGCCTTCCCCCACTTTAACACCTCGACCTAAGGACCACTGTTGTCTTTATCCATTAGTATTTGAAAACTTACAGAATTATCGTCACTATTTCCAAAATGCTCCCTCCACCCCACCTTACTGAAATTTTGATCACCTGGCTAGGTTCATTCCCCAATAGCAGGTCCAGGTCCCTCGTTGGACTGTTTCAAACAACCCTCCTGGACACATCTAATGAATTGCTCCCCATCCTATGCTGCCCCCCCACATTAAGGGAATCTCAGTCAAAACGGGGGATGTTAAATTCACCCATCACAATAACACTGATTTTAAAATCTGACCAGAATCTGATTACATATCTGTTCCTCTATCTCCCATTGGAAGCTGGAAGGTCTGCAGAACAATCCCAGCGTTGTGATTGCACCATTCCTGTTCCTCAGCTCTACCCATAATACCTCACTGCAAGATCCCTTCAAGGTGTCGTCCCTCAATACAGGTGTTATATGTTCCCTTACCAGTAATCTAACTCCCCCAGCTCTTTTGCTTCCTCTTCTGTCTCGTCTAAAACATCGCTATCCTGTAACATTTAGCTGCCAATCCTGTCCCACTTCCAACCAGTCTGCAGGTGCAGCAGGTGATCAAGAAGGTGAATGGGATGCTGGCCTTTATAGCGAGGGGGATAGAATGTAAAATCAGGGATGTTTTGCTGCAACTGTACAGGGCATTGGTGAGGCCGCAGCTGGAGTACTGTGTGCAGTTTTGGTCACCGCACTTGCACAAGGATATTTTGGCCTTGGAGGGAGTGCAGAGGAGGTTCACTAGGCTGATACCGGAGATGAGGGGGTTGGACTATGAAGAGAGACTAAATAGACTGGGTCTGTACTCGTTGGAGTTTAGAAGAATGAGGGGCGATCTTATAGAGACATATAAGATAATGAAAGGGATGGATAGGATAGAGGTAGAGAGATTCTTCCCGCTCAGAAAGGACAGCAGAACTAGAGGGCACAGCCTCAAGATAAGGGGGGGGGTGCGCAGTTTAGAACGGAATTGAGGAGGAACTTCTTCACTCAAAGGGTGGTAAATCTCTGGAATTCTCTGCCCGTTGAACTGGTGGAGGCTACCTCACTAAATATATTTAAGACACGGGTAGATAGGTTTTTGGCAGACAAGGGAATTAAGGGTTATGGGGAGAAAGCGGGAAAGTGAAACTGAGCCACTTCAGATCAGCCATGATCTTATTGAATGGCGGGGCAGGCTCGAAGGGCTAGATGGCCTACTCCTCCTCCTACTTCTTATGTTTTTAACCATGATAGCAACAACATCATAAATCCTGGTATTAATCTAGACTCTAAGTTCATTCATTTTAAGTTAAACTTCTTGCATTGAAGCAAATACAGTCTAAGCCTCAAGTCCTGCTGAGCTCAGTGACCTCTCCCTGGTTGCACTTCCTCTTAGCTGTATTTGCTTTAGTCTCGAGCTCTTCCCCAGTCTCTTGTACTTACTGACCTGTAGCTCTGGTTCCCAACCCCACACTGGTTTAAACCCTCCTGGACAACTCTTGCAATCCCCTCTGCCAGGATATTGTTGCCCCTCCAGTTTAGGTGCAACTTATCCTTCTTGTACAGGTCCCACCTTCCCTGGAAGACATCTCAATGATCCACATATCTGAAGTTCTCCCCACTACGCTAGCTCTTTAGCCACGTGTTCAACTGTACTATCTCTCTGTTTCTAGCCTTAGTAGCACATGGAGTAATCCTGAATTCTACACTATCTTAGAGGTCCTGTTTCCTAGCTTACTACCTAACTCGCTGAATTGTTGTTGCAGTACTTGTCACTCTTCCTGCTGATGTCAGTTGTGCCAATGCGGACAATGACAGCTGTCTGTTTACCCTCCTGTTTCAGGATATCCCTTACCTGCTCAGATATATCCATGACACTTGCACCAGGCAGGCAATGTACCATCCTGGAGTCTCTCTCACGGCTGCAGAGCATCTGTCTGTGCTCCTGACTATTGAATCTCCAATTACTATTGCTCTATTATGCTTTGTCCCTCCCCTCTGTTCAGCAGAGCCTATTGTGTTGCCACTGCTCTAGCTGCTGCTGTCACTTGATGGGCCATTTACCCCTCATCAATATCTAAAATGGAATACTTGTTTAACAGAGGAATAGCCACATGGGACTCAAGCACTGACTGCCTGCCCCAGCTAGCAGTCATCCATCTATTTTCCTGTACTTCAGGTGTGACTACACCGCTATAATTCTAAGTTGGGTGGCACGGTGGCACAGTGGTGCTTCCTCACAGCACCAGGGACCTGGGTTCAGTTCCGACACACTGTCTGTGTGGAGTTTACACATCCTCCCCATGTCTGTGTGGATTTCCTCTGGGAGCCCTGGTTTTCTCCCATACTCCAAAGATGTGCAGGCTGATTGGTCTTGTTAAATTGCCCTTCAGTGTCAGGGGGAATAGCAGGGTAAATACATGGGGTTACAGGGATAGGGCCTGGGTGAGATTGTTGTTGGTGCAGGCACGATGGGCCGAATTTAAAGTTAATTAGTCACAAGCAAGGCTTACACTAACAGTGCAATGAAGTTACTGTGAAATTCCCCTAGTCGCCACATTACGGCGCCTGTTGGATCAATGCATCTAAATAGTATGTCTTTCAGAATGTGGGAATAAACGAGAGCACCCAGAGGAAACCCATGCCGACAGAGGGAGAACGTGCAAACTCCACACAGACAGTGACCCAAGCTGGGAATCAAACCTGGGTCCCTGGCGCTGTGAGACAACAGTGCTAACCAATGTGCTACCGTGCCACATTCCTTGTGCACTGTAGGGATTCTATAATTCTATCTATGATGCTCTCCGCTATTTGTGTGCTCCTTAGTCTTTCCAATTGTTGCTCAAATCAATCCATTTGATCAAAGAGAAGCTGAAGCCGGTTACACTTCCTGCAGATATAATTATCAGGGACACTCTCAGAGTCCATGTTTGACCACGTCTCACTGGCGGAACACACAAATCCACCAACTGACATGACAAACCCTTTATTGACTGTTTAGCTTACAACTTAAGTTTTAGTTAGCTACCGAATTAGCCTCCCAATGGGAGGAGATGAATGACCTAGTGGTATTATCACTAGACTATTAATTCATAAACTCATATTCTGGGGACCTGAGTTCGAATCCTCCAATGGCAGATAGTGGATTTTAAATTCAATTAAAAAATATATGGAATTAAGAATCTCCTGATGACCATGAAACCATTGCTGATTGTCCTTTAGGGAAGGAAATTTGCCATCCTCACCCGGTCTGGTCTACATGTGATTCTAGAGCCACCCTCAACTGCCCTCCAGCAACTAGGGATGGACAACGAATACTGGCCAGACAGCGATGTACACGTCCCACAAGTGAAATACAAACAATATTACTTTCTAATAAATTAGCCCCCTAACCTATTTGCTATCTGAACCACCCTGTACTAACCAGAAGATGAACCAAGTATACTAATTCTTTAGAAAGACTGAGACACACTTACCCTGTACTGCAGTGAGATTCCTTCTTCTGTAGCTCCAAGGGAGTAAATGGATTAAGAAAAAATAGCACCTGACCAGCATTCACCAATCAGAAGCCCTGCTCCCTTTTCACCCTGTGACGTCAGCCAGGATGTTCCTCTGCTTCCCCGGAATGGAGTTCCTTAGCAGACAGGGGTCTGGCTGAAGTGTTGCAAACTGGGGAGTGCATGCTCGGTGGGCTGAAGGGCCTCAATCACACAGCACAATTCTCAGCGCCTCTATGCATATGGTTAGGGTTCAGTAATCCCTATGGGGAGAGAATCACGTACAGATTAGTCACAGCTGTGGTGTGCAGTGACATTTATTGGTGAAACTAACAGTAGAATAACATAAAGTGATGATATTTAACAGTGCAATTAAATAGGTGTGCGCGATTTTAAACTGTGCCTATTTTCAAAGCCTAACTACTGCAGTCCTTCACCCGTACCCTCTTGGTGACCCTACAGCGTCTTACTATTATGAGGTCTATTACTGCCTCTAGGTAGCCCCACAGGATGCACTCCAGCGGTTGTGTTCTGCTCATTGTGGCCTGTGATTCCCTTTTCGGGCATCCCCTGGGGAGCTGAGACCAGGAGGGCTCCGGCTGACTTTTGGGTCACACTGATGTAGCCGTGCCACCTGTTCATCCTGCTCCCTGTGATACTCTGGTTTGAGACATCTCCTTGCTGGAATGACCTGGCATTGGCTCCAGCCCTTCCTCCTCTCTCGGGGTGCCTATTGGCTGAGGACACTCCATGGGATGGCGGAGCAGCTGGCATGATTTTTAGGCTATCTACAATGTATTAATTAAAGAATCTTTAATGGGGTATTTAGTTCACCCATTTTATGTTTTGCTCTTAATTTTTAGGCAAGATACAGAGAAGCAAGAGAGCGAAGAAAAGAAAAGCTTGATCTAGCACATCGATACATTATTGAGGTCCTGGCTCAAAGACTGCACCTGGAGAAAAGTGTTGTTGAAGAATTCATTTTGGATTCACTCTCTGTAAGTTATTGTGTCGTAGTCAATTACTGCTTAGAGGCCATTAAGCCCAGAAATGTCTATGTCTATGTCTCAGTGGCATAATCTAGTCAGTACCACTCTCTCCCTCCCTGAGTGTTTATTTTCTTAAGGTACATATCCAAAACAAGCTTCAAATCATGCATGCACTGTAAGCTTAAATGTTCTAACCAGAAGATGAACCAAGTATACTAATTCTTTAGAAAGACTGAGACACACTTACCCTGTACTGCAGTGAGATTCCTTCTTCTGTAGCTCCAAGGGAGTAAATGGATTAAGAAAAAATAGCACCTGACCAGCATTCACCAATCAGAAGCCCTGCTCCCTTTTCACCCTGTGATGTCAGCCAGGATGTTCCTCTGCTTCCCTCATCTTTACAAAGAACAAAGAACAACCCAGCACGGGAAACAGGCCCTTCGGCCCAACGAGCCCGCGCCGCCGCATCACCCTACACCTATTCTACCCTGCATGTCTACGAATGGAACCCTACTCAGTCAGATTCAGGGAGGAAATAGTGTCAATTTGGTAAAAACTGATTAGCCTAAGAGCACATCTTTGGGGTGTGGGAGGAAACCGGAGCGCCCGGAGGAAACCCACGCAACCACAGGGAGAA
The DNA here is from genome assembly GCF_965287045.1 of Carcharhinus amblyrhynchos. Lineage (NCBI taxonomy): Eukaryota > Metazoa > Chordata > Chondrichthyes > Carcharhiniformes > Carcharhinidae > Carcharhinus > Carcharhinus amblyrhynchos. The sequence continues at coordinate 126,998,141 of NC_137330.1, forward strand.
TGCGCAAACTCCCACAGACACAGGCCCAAATCCATGTGTCTGCACAGCCAGCAGTGCTAGTCACTGAGCTGTTGCGGTGCCCGTCTACCGGTCCAGGATCGAGCACACACACCGACATGAAGTACTAGGCCACTCCTGGACTTCCAAGAGCAGCCCACGCACGACCCGCCGTGTGCATGCCCCTCGCTTGACACGAGGTGGACCTCCACCTGTGGAATAAAGACAAAAATATTAATCTTACAGCCTTCCCTTCCGGTGTCTCCCGAGGTTTAACCCTATTTAATAGCCCCTACCATATCCCTCCATTCTCGTTTCACTCATGTGCCTATCTAACTGCATCTTAAACGAGTCCAACGTTCCTGCCTCCACCACCCTACTCGGTAGCGCATTCCAGACCCCCACAACTCTCTGCGTAAAGAACCTTCTTCTCACCTCCAAATTATACCTCTCCCCCCTCACCCTTAAATGATGACCTCTCGTGTTCGTACTCAGTCTAGGGAGCAGTCTCTCACTATTAACTCTATCTATTCCCTTCAGTATCTTATATACTTCTATCATGTCCCCTCTCAATCTCCGTCTTTCCAAGGAGAATAGTCCCAGTTTCTTCAATCTCTCCTCGTAACCCAGTCCCCCCATGCCAGGCAACATCCTGGTAAACCTCCTCTGCACCCTTTCCAGAGACTCCACGTCCTTCCGGTAGTAAGGTGACCAGAACTGGACGCAGTACTCCAAATGCGGTCTAACCAACGTTCTGTACAACTGAAGCATTAGACGGCAGCTTTTATACTCTATGCCCCTTCCTATAAAGGCTAACATCCCATAAGCCTTCCTAACAACCTTCTCCACTTGTGACGCAACCTTCATGGATTTGTGAACCTGCACTCCCAGGTCCCTCTGTATGTCTATACTCATAATCGGCCTACCTTTTATCACATAGCTCCTCTCTGCATTATTCCGTCCAAAATGCATCACCTCGCACTTGTCAGGATTAAATGCAATCTGCCACCTATCTGCCCACTGCACCAACCTATCTATATCCTGTTGTATCACCTGACAATCCAGTTCCGTACCCGCCAACCCTGCCATCTTGGTGTCATCAGCAAACTTGCTGATCACACCACCTACGCCCTCTTCCAAATCTTTGTACAATCAACTAATGAAAACGGTTTTTCCTTGTCTACCTTATACAAACTTGTGACAATCTTATATACTTCTCAGATTTCCCCTCTACTTCCTTTTCTCCAAAGAGACCAATCCCAGTTTTCCCAATGAACCTCATCAGAAAAATCCCCAATCCCTAAATCATTCTGAGGTCCTCTTGAGGTCCTCGAATCTTGAAATTGTGGTGACCAAGACTGGACACACAGCCTGAGATATAATCTAACCAGAGTTTCAGAAAGGTTCAGCATAACTCCCTTGCATTTGAACTTGATACCATCAAATTCTCTTTGTTAACCTTCTCTGCTCATCAAAAATCAATTAGATTGAGCAAACATGATCTGCCTTTTACAAATCTATGCTGACTCTCCTTAATTAACTCAACATCTCTAAGAGCATGTTAATTTGTCCCTGATTGTTAATTCTAAACTCTTACAACTATTGATGTTAAACGAACTAACCTATTGTTGCTAGGATTATCTTTGAGTCCCTTTTTGAATAAGGGTTTTGTGTGTGCCACTATATAATCCCTTGGCACCTAGAGAAGGTTAGAAGATTATGGCAAACTCTTCTACTATTTCCACCCCTATTTCCTTCAGCAATCTGGTATGCAAGCTAGATGACTTTATCCACCCTAACTATTGACGTCCTTTTCTGGTATTTTTTCCCTTGAATTTTCACTCAGTCTGTTGATCCTACTACTATCTCTGCTTCTGCCAATACTTGTCAGATTCCTTCTCCTTGGTAAACTCTACAAAAGTACTCATTATGTAAGTATTCTAGCTTTGGCATGTGCCAGTAAACATCTAACTTTCTTTGTCCATAGTTTTTAAAGTTTACTTATTAGTGTCACAAGTAGGCTTATATTAACACTGCAATGAAGTTACTGTAAAAATCGCTTAGTTGCCACACTCCGGCACCCATTCAGTTACACTGACGGAGAATTTAGCATGACTAATGCACCTAACCAGCATGTCTTTCAGAAGTGGGAGGTGCAGTTAGGGAAACAGATCCTAGAGAGATGTAGTAGTAACAGAGTTGTCATGATGGGAGACTTTAATTTCCCAAACATCAACTGGAATATCCCTAGGGTAAGGGGTTTGGATGGGGAAGAGTTTGTTAGGTGTGTTCAGGAGGGTTTCCTGACACAGTATGTGGATAAGCCTACGAGCGGAGAGGCTGTACTTGACCTGATGCTGGCTAATCAACCTGGACAGGCGTTGGATCTCTCGGTGGGAGAGCATCTCGGGGATGGCAATCATAATTCTATCTCCTTCACGACAGCATTGGAAAGAGATAGGATCAGGCAGGCTAGGAAGGTGTTTATCTGGAGTAAGGGGAAATATGAAGACATCAGGCAGAAAATTGGACAAGTAAACTGGATAGAGGTGTTCTTGGGGAAAAGTACTGAAGGAAGGTGGCAGATTTTCAAGCAATGTTTGTCTGGAGCTCTGCACGACAACGTTCCAATGAGACAGGGAGCTTTTGGTAGGTCACGGGACCGTGATGCACGAAGGTTGTGATGAACCTAGTCAGGAAGAAAAGAAAGGCATACAAAAGGTTCAGAGAGCCAGGAGATGTTAAGGATCTAGGGGAGTATAAGGCTTGTAGAAAGGAGCTTAAAAAGGAAATTAGGAGAGCCAGAAGGGGTCATGAGAAGTCCTTGGCAGGTAAGATTAAGGAGAACCCCAAGGCGTTCTACAAATATGTGAAGAGTAAAAAGATGAGAAGTGAAGGGATTGGACCTATAAAAGGTGAAGGGGAAAAAGTCTGTGTAGAACTAGAAGAAGTGGCAGAGGTGTTTAATGAGTACTTTGCCTCAGTATTCACGGTGGAAAATTATCTGGGAGGTTGCACTGCAGGTTTGCGGCGGACTGAAAAGATTGAGTATGTGGACGTTAAGAAAGAGGTTGTGTTGGAATTTTAAAATTGTATCAAGATAGATAAGTCGCCGGGACCGGATGGGATGTACCCCACATTACTGTGGGAGGTGAGGGAAGAGATTACAGAACCCCTGGCGATGATCTTTGCGTCGTTGATGGAGGCGGGAGAGGTTCCGGAGGATTGGAGAATTGTGGATGTGGTTCCTATTTTCAAGAAAGAGAACAGGGATAGCCCGGGAAATTACCGACCAGTGAGTCTGACCTCAGTGGTTGGTAAGTTGTTGGAGAGGACACTGAGGGACAGGATTTATGAACATTTAGAGAAGTTTAGTATGGTCAGAAATAGTCAGCATGGCTTTGTCAAGGGCAAGCCGTGCCTTATGAGCCTAGTAGAGTTCTTTGAAAATGTGACTGAACACATTGACGAAGGAAGAGCGGTGGATGTGGTTTACATGGACTTCAGCAAGGCGTTTGATAAGGTCCCCCATACAAGATTTCTTGAGAAGATGAGAGGGCATGGTATCCAAGGGGCTTTGGCCTTGTGGATCCAGAACTGGCTTGCCTGCAGAAGGCAAAGAGTGGTTGTGGATGGGTCTTTTTCTGCATGGAGGTCGGTCACCAGTGGAATGCTCCAGGGATCTGTTCTGGGACCCTTGCTGTTTGTCATTTTCATAAATGACTTGGATGAGGAAGTGGAGGGCTGGGTTATTAAGTTTGCCGACGACACGGAGGTTGATGGTGTTGTGGATAGTCTGGAGGGATGTCAGAAGTTGCAGCATGACATAGATAGGATGCAAAACTGGGCGGAAAAGTGGCAGATGGACTTCAACGCGGATAAATGTGTAGTGGTCCATTTTGGCAGGACCAATGGGATGAAGGAGTACAATATCAATACAACACTCGTAGCAGTGTTGAGGAGCAGAAGGACTTTGGGGTCCGGGTCCATAGGACTCTTAAATCGGCCTCACAGGTGGAGGATGTGGTCAAGAAGGTGTATGGTGTGCTAGCCTTCATTAATCGAGGGATTGAGTTTAGGAGTCGGGAGGTAATGCTGCAACTTTATAAGAGTCTTGTCAGACCCCACTTGGAGTACTGTGTGCAGTTCTGGTCGCCTCACTACAGGAAGGATGTGGAAGCTATTAAGAGGGTGCAGAGGAGATTTACAAGGACGTTGCCTGGATTGGGAGGCATGCCTTATGAAGATAGGTTGAGGGAGCTAGGTCTCTTCACCCTGGAGAGACGAAGATTAAGAGGCGACCTGATAGAGGTTTATGAAATGTTGAGAGGAATAGATAGGGTGGATTCTCGGAGGCTATTTCCCAGGGATGGTCGCTATGAGAGGACACAGGTTTAAGGTGCTGGGGAGCAGGTACAGAGGAGATGTCAGGGGTAAGTTTTTCACTCAAAGGGTGGTGAGTGAGTGGAATCGGCTGCCATCGGTGGTGGTAGAGGCGAACTCACTGGGGTCTTTTAAGAGACTTCTGGATGAGTACATGCGATTTAATGGGATTGAGAGTTATAGATAGGCCTGGTAGGTAGGGATATGATCGGTGCAACTTGTGGGCCGAAGGGCCTGTTTGTGTTGTAGTGTTCTATGTTCTATGAAACTGGAGCTTTCGGAGAAAACCCATGCAATCACAGGGAGACTATGCAGACTCTACACAGACAGTGACCCAAGTCAGGAATTGAACCCGGATCCCTCGTTCTGTGAGACAACAGTGCTAACCACTGTGCCACCATGCCATCCCAAATAAAATTGACTTGAACTTTAGCACCTGATTAATGTTTATGTGCTGGGAGAAAGTTTTTGTTTCTTTTTTATGTTCCCTGTTACCTTATTCTCATTTTGTGCCATTGCCAATCTTATTTTCCTCTTTAACTTCTCTCCATAGAACCATAGAAAATTACAGCTCAGAAACAGGCCTTTTGGCCCTTCTTGTCTGTGCCGAACCATTTTTTGCCTAGTCCCACTGATCTGCACTTGAACCATATTCTTCCACGCCCCTCTCATCCATGAACCCGTCCAAGTTTTTCTTAAATGTGAAAAGTCACCCCGCATTTACCACTTCATCCGGCAGCTGATTCCACACTCCCACCACTCTCTGTGTGAAGTGGTTGGTGCACTTCATTTCCAAACACCAGATCGAGAAATGTCTCCTTTCTAGCTGGGCCATGAACATAACTGTTGAAGGGAGCTCTCCTGAATACGTTTCAGAAGTATCTTTCCCTTCTCATCCTTTAACTTTATTCCAGTTGACATGTGGGTGACTAAAGAACCCACAGTATCACCACTCAATAATTTATGCACATCTCTGTGATTTCTCTGCAGATTTGGTCCTTATTATTGGAGGTCTGTAGAATGCCCAGCACTGTGATCAGATTGTTTTTTTCTCTCATCAAAAAATTCTTTTCTGGACATTTCATGCTCTTGAAAGTTAAGAGAACATTTATCAATATTTTTTAATACAGAATTGGATTTTGCCACAAAATTATGTTTCCATGTGAATGTGTGAAGCTTGTCAGCCTTATTCATCATGCCTGTGCATTTACATACATACATTATAATTGTGGGGAAATTAAGACTTCACACTGAATTTTTATAAAGTAAATATGGACTGGTTATTTCTAAATCTTTGAAGATTTGGCATAAACTTTTTTAAAACAGCTGGCTGAAGTTATATCTGTGACTGCCAAGCAAAAGGAGCTACTATGGCAGTAACAAAGAAACATACATTTGCTATCTTTCAAGATGGGCATTAACAATCCTTTCCCATACTTCCTGACCCCAGCCCTTTGGCCATACAAACCAAATACAGGGAAAACTATACAATGCAGTTTGTGTTTCAGAACCCAGAATAACCAAGCAGTGTCTATCTTTCTGCAAGGACAAAGGGCCCTGCAAGGCAATAATCATGAGTGCTTTTAATCTGCATATAGACTTGAAACATCAGATGGGCAATTTGTTTCTTAGAGCAACATGTTGTGGAGTCAAGAAGGTTATACTTGACCTGGTATTATGTAATGAGTTGGGATTACTTAATGATGTCATTGTGAAGGCACCTCTAAGTAGAGGGATTGACTTCATTCAATGTGGCCTGATGGCAGTGATGCCTGCCAGGGTTTGGAACATCTGCTCGGAGCTTGAGAGGATCTTGCAGTGGGAAGGGTGGACCCAGTCACTGTTGTCAGTGTAAGTATTAATGTCAAAATCAATAGAATGAAGGAGGTTTTGCATGGCAGGAATGAGGATGTAAACATCAAATTAAGAAGCAGTGCCTCAAAGGTCGGATTTCCGGATTACTACATGACTTTTGCCTGGTGATTGTCGCATGGCAGTGTTAGCGCGAGTGGGTGAAACGACCACTACACCCAGGGTGTAGTTCAGTAACGGCACAGCTTTATTTTCTTTTACGTCAATGGAGGTGCAGTCAGGACATACAATCGAACAGTCCCGAAAGCACACTAAAGACCCGCCGCAACGGGCTACAGTTATACCTGAACTTTGGTGTAGTATGCGATTCAAATGCTAATACTTTATTTACAGTATTCGACTTTAGCCATCCTGTCTCGATGTTTTCAAGTGTTGGGACGATTGTTTTAAGTGTGCGTTAATCGTTTTTGTCTGATTGGTTATTAATGGTCTAGAATCTCCGGGGTTTGAACAATGGGTGTGTGATTATTCTCAGGAAATTTGAAGGGCCAGGGATGCTTCCTTAGCTATGCTAATCTTTAGGTACCTCCATAGGTTATTTGACTGGTTTAGAAGTGCTGATTTGGTGGGGTGGGGATGTGTTTTTTAATTTAGTTCCTGTAGGTGCCATCCTGATCAGCTTCCCTTGTGTGCTAGCTCTCATTTGCATTCTAAAAACATGCTCTTGCTTGCTAATCTGTGTCTGTTCCTTTGTGATTTTTAGTGGAGAGGCTGTGAGTGTAATTTTAGTCTGCTTCCATATTGTGTGCCCAATTTCATAAAATTTGTTGTCCTATAACAGCAGGAGTGCTCCTTCCTGTCAGGGAACACTTCAACAGTCAAGGGCATTCAGCCTCTGATCTTCGGGTAAGCATTCTCCAAGACGGTCTTCACGACTCATGACAATGCAGAATCACTAAGCAGAAACTGATAGCCAAGTTCTGCACAATGAGGATGGCATCAACAGGGATATTGGGCTCATGTCACACTATCTGTAACCCCCATGAATTGCCTGGGCTTGCAAAATCTCACTAACTGGCTGGAGACAATTCACACTTCTTTAACTTGTGCTTAACTCTCTCTCCACTCTTATTGTCTGTACCTGTAAAGACTTGGTTACCTGATAAGACTCGCATTCCAACCATTGCCTTGTAATTATGTTCGTGTCTATACATGCCCTGTTTGTGAAACAAATCTTGCACTGTCCTAACGAAGGAGCAGCGCTCTGAAAGCTTGTGCTATCAAATAAACCTGTTGGACTTTAACCTGGTTGTGAGACTACTTACTGTGCCTACTCCAGTCCAACGCTGGCAACTCCACATCATGACTAAATCTGAATGCATGCAGCATTCAAGACAAAATAGATGAACTGAGAGCATGTATTAAAATAAGTAAGTATGATTTGTTAGCCATTATGGAGACATGACTGCAATGGACATGGATTTGGACCCAACTATTGAAGAGTACAGTGTATTGGAGAAGGACAGGAAGCGAGATTGAGTACAGTTAATTGTTATTGGTATTTACACAATAGAGAAGGATGATCTGAGTTCAGGAAATCGGGATGTCAAAATGATTTGGGTAGAGATGAGAACTAGTAAAGGAAAGAAGTCCGTTGTGAGAGTAATGTTGAGGCCCCTGACAGTTGGAACATAAGAGAAGAAATAACTGAAGCTTGTCAGAAAGGCACAACAACAATCATGGAAGATTTTAATCTACGTGTAGATTGGAACAGTCAGATGGACAAAGGTAGCCTAGATGAAGAGTTCACTGAATATTTTCAGGATGGTTTCTTAAAAACACATGTTCTGGAGCCAATCAGAGAGCAGACTATACTAGACCTGGTATTATCTGATGAGATGGGAGTAATTAATGATCTCATTAAAGCACCCCTCGCAAGCAGTGGCCATATTAGGATTGAGTTTTAATTTTACATTCAGTTTGAATAAGGCAGGCTTTTTAAATTTAAGTAAGGGCAATTATGGGGCATGAAAGCTGTGCTGACAAAAATTAATTAGCCAATTAAGGGATTGGTCAATATTGATGGACTGGCAAATATAAAATAAATGGATATTTCAGGAATAGGCCAATATTGATAAAGTGGCAAACAAAAAAAGTGGATATTTCAGAAAACACAGATTTGGTCCATTCCAATGAGTGAGAAAAATCAAAGGGATAATACACCAACTCACATTAAGTTGATCTTTCTCTACACCCTGGCTGTGGGTGACACAGTAGCACAGCGGTCAGCACTGCTGCTTCACAGCTCCAGGGACCTGGGTTTGATTCCCGGCTCGGGTCTCTGTCTGTGTGGAGTTTGCACATTCTCCCTGTTTCCTCTCGGTGCTCTGGTTTCCCCCACAGTCCAAAGATGTGCAGGTTAGATTGATTGGCCAAGCTAAAATTGCCTCTTGGTGTCCTGGGATGTGTAGGTTAGAGGGATTAGTGGGTAAGTATGTAGGGATACGGGGATAGGACTTGGGTGAGATTGTTGTCTGTGCAGACTCAATGGGCCAAATAGCCTCTTTCTGCACTGTAGGGTATTAAGAAAACTGAGGTTATCCAGAAACGTTAGGCTGAAGATTGGACGTTTTTCATTAAATGTGATAAGATATGCAAAGGCTGGTGGAAGATCTGAAGATTGGACAGAATATAAGAAACAGCAAAAGGACTAACGATTAATAAGGAGTGAAAAATTAAGAGTGTAGAAGAAAGATAGCCAGAAGTAAAATAATCGATAGTAATAGTTTCTATATATGTTTGAAAAAAAAGTTAACAAAATAAGAACTGGTCATATAGAAATTGTCTGGAAAATTGATGATGGAATTCAAGGAGATGGTAGATGAATTGAACAGCTATTTTACATCAGTCTTCACAATGGAGGATACAAGTCACATTCCAGCAGCAGCTATAATCCAGGAAATGGGAGGGAGGAACTAAGTGCCACTTCTCTAGTGACTAATTTTCCTGAGTATATTGTTGGAGCTGTGGGCTGACAAGAGCCCAGGTCTTCTTGATTTGATTTGATTTATTATTGTCATATATATTAGTATACAGTGAAAAGTATTGTTTCTTGCACGCTATACAGACAAAGCATACCATTCATAGAGAAAGAAACAAGATTGTGCAGAATGTAGTTTTCCAGTCATAGCTAGGTGTAGGGAAAGATCAACTTAGTGTGAGGTACGTCCATTCAAAAGTCTGATAACAGCAAGGAAGAAGCTGTGCTGAGTCGGTTGGTATGTGACCTCAGACTTTTGTATCTCCTTCCCAGTGAAAGAAGGTAGAAAAGAATATGTCCAGACTGTGTGGGGTCCTTAAAAATGCTGGCTGATTTTCCGAAGCAGCAGGGATTATAGATAGTGTCAGTGGATCAGAGGATGGTTTGCGCGATGATTGGACTACATTCATGATCCTCGTAGTTTGTTGCAGTCTTGGACAGAGCGGGAACCATACCAAGCTGTGATAGTTGTAATGAGTGGAGATATGTCAGGATCGGTGATTGGGCCTAACTATTAACAACATTTGGATGAGAGAATGAAATATAATTTTCAAAGTTTGTTGACAACACAGAACTTGGTGGTAATGTGAATGGTGATTAGGATGTTAAGAGATTTCAGGGTGATTTTGACAAGTGGGCAAATACATGGCACAGGGATAAATATGAAATTATCCACTTCAGTAGGAAAACAGAATGGCAGAGTATTATATAAATTGTGATAGACTGGGGAATGTTGATGAATAAAGGGACCTGTGTGTCCTGGTCATTCGAAAGCTAGCAGTTAAGAAGGCAAATGGTATGTTGGCCTTCATTCAAGAGTACTTGTGTCCAGGCACATAGGTGAGAGTCGTAGCAGACATGTCAAATTTCCTTAATTTGTTTTAGACAAATGTGAGGTGATGCATTTTGGTAGATTGAACCAGGGCAGGACTTACTCAGTTAATAGTAGGGTGTTGGGGAAGTTACAGAACAAAGAACAAAGAACTGTACAGCACAGGAAACAGGCCCTTCAGCCCTCCAAGCCTGTGCCGCTCATTGGCCCAACTAGACCATTCGTTTGTATCCCTCCATTCCCAGTCTGCTCATTTGACTATCCAGGTAAGTCTTAAATGATCCCAGTGTGTCAGCCTCCACCATCCTACTTGGCAGCGCATCCCAGGCCCCCACCACCCTCTGTGTAAAAAAAACGTCCCTCGGATGTCTGAATTGTGCGGAGGGTGTGGAGAGTCTACAGAAGGATCTAGATGGGCTGGGTGAGTGGGCCAGGAAATGGCAAATGGAATTTAATGTTGGCAAGTGCGAGGTGGTCCACTTTGGTAGGAATAATGGTAGGAAGGATTATTACTTACGTGGCGAAAAACTGCAGCAGGCGACGGTGCAGAGGGACCTTGGGGTCCTTTTGCATGAGTCGCAAAAACCCAGCTTGCAGGTGCAGCAGGTGGTCAGGAAGGCGAATGGGATGCTGGCCTTCATAGCGAGGGGGATTGAATATAAAAGTAGGGAGGTCTTGCTGCAGCTGTATAGGGCATTGGTGAGGCCGCAGCTGGAGTACTGTGTGCAGTTTTGGGCGCCACACCTGCGCAAGGATATTTTGGCCCTGGAGGGAGTGCAGAGGAGGTTTACTAGGCTGATACCGGAGTTGAGGGGATTGAGCTATGAGGAGAGGCTGAATAAACTAGGCTTGTACTCGTTAGAGTTTAGAAGAATGAGGGGAGATCTCATTGAGACGTATAAGATGATGAATGGGATGGATAGGATAGAGGTGGAGAGACTCTTCCCGCTCAGAAAGGATAGTAGGACTAGGGGGGACAGCCTCAAGATAAAAGGGGGGCGGTTTAGAACGGAGTTGAGGAGGAACTTCTTCACTCAAAGGGTGGTGAATCTCTGGAATTCTCTGCCTGTTGAAGTGGTGGAGGCTACCTCGCTAAATATTTTTAAGACGCGGGTTGATGGGTTTTTGATAAGAGAGGGGATTAAGGGTTATGGGGAGAGGGCGGGAATGTGGAACTGAGCCACGACAGATCAGCCATGATCTTATTGAATGGCGGGGCAGGCTCGAAGGGCTAGATGGCCTACTCCTGCTCCTATTTCTTATGTTCTTATGTCTGAGTTAAACCTCGCCCCTCTCACCTTGAGCCTGTGACCCCTTGTGATCGTCACCTCCGACCTGGGAAAAAGCTTCCCACTGTTCACCCTACTTATACCTTTCATAATTTTGTACACCTCTATTAGGTGTCCCCTCATTCTCCGTCTTTCCAGGGACAACAACCCCAGTCTACCCAATCTCTCCTCATAGCTAAGACCCTCCATACCAGGTAACATCCTGGTAAACCTTCTCTGCACTCTCTCCAAAGCCTCCACGTCCTCTGGTAGTGCGGCGACCAGAACTGGACGCAGTACTCCAAATGTGGCCTAACCAACGTTCTATACAGCTGCAACATCAGACTGTAGTTTTTATACTCTATACCCCGTTCTATAAAGGCAAGCATGCCAAATACCTTCTTCACCACCTTCTCCACCTGTGCTGCCATCTTCAAGGATTTGTGGATTTGCACACCTAGGTCCCTCTGTGTTTCTATACTCTTGATGGTGTTCTGCCGTTTATTGTATAACTCCGCCCTACATTAGTTCTACCAAAATGCATCGCTTCGCATTTATCTGGATTAAATTCCATGTGCCATTTCTCCACCCAATTTTCCTGCTGTATTGTCCAACACTGTTCATCGCTATCAGCAAGTCCAGCCATCTTTGTGTCATCTGCAAACTTACTGATCACACCAGTTACACCTTCTTCCAAATTATTTATATATATCACAATAGCAGAAGTCCCAGTACAGAGCCCTGCGGAACACCACTGGTCACAGACCTCCAGCTGGAAAAAGACCCTTCCACTGCCCAGCGGCCTATAATTACCCGGGTTATCCTTGCTACCCTTCTTAAATAACGGTACCACATTTGTTATCCTCCAATCCTCTGGGATCTCACCCGTGTCCAATGAAGAGACAAAGATTTCCGTCAGAGGCCCAGCAATTTCATCTCTTGTCTCCCTGAGCAGTCTAGGATAGATGCCTTCAGGCCCTGGGGATTTGTCAGTTTTAATGTTTCCTAAACCTAACACTTTCTCCCTTGTAATGGAGATTTTCTCTTAACGGGTCAACACCTCCCTCTGAGACACTCCCAGTCAACACATAAGAACATTCAGTCACCAGCGGAGTGCCTTCAGTCACCAGCGGAGTGCCTCAAGGATCTCAGTCACCAGCGGAGTGCCTCAAGGATCTGTTCTGGGACCCTTGTTGTTTGTCATTTTCATAAATGACCTGGATGAGGAAGTGGAGGGATGGGTAAGTAAGTTCGCTGATGACACGAAGGTTGGTCGTGTTGTGGATGGTCTGGAAGGATGGCAAAAGTTGCAGCAGGACATAGATAGGATGCAGGACTGGGCGGAGAAGTGGCAGATGGACTTCAACGCAGATAAATGTGTAGTCGTCCATTTTGGCAGAACCAACGGGATGAACGAGTACACTATCAAGGGCAGAAGTCTGAGTAGTGTTGAAGAGCAGAAGGATCTTGGGGTCTGGGTCCACAGGACTCTTAAATCGGCCTCGCAGGTGGAGGAGGTGGTCAAGAAGGCGTATGGTGTACTGGCCTTCATTAATCGAGGGATTGAGTTTAGGAGTCGGGAGGTAATGCTGCAACTTTATAAGACCCTTGTCAGGCCTCATTTAGAGTATTGTGCGCAGTTCTGGTCGCCTCACTATAGGAAAGATGTAGAATCTATTGAGAGGGTACAGAGGAGATTTACAAGGATGTTGCCTGGACTGGGAGGCATGCCTTATGAAGTTAGGTTGAGGGAGCTGGGACTCTTTTCCCTGGAGAGACGAAGGTTGAGAGGCGACCTGATAGAAGTTTACAAAATGTTGAGAGGAATAGATAGGGTGGACTCTCAGAGGCTATTTCCCCAGGTTGAAATGGTCGCTACGAGAGGACACAGATTTAAGGTGCGGGGAGGGAGGTTCAGAAGTGATGTTAGGGGTAAGTTTTTCACTCAGAGGGTGGTGAGTGAATGGAATCGGCTGCCGTCAGTGGTGGTGGAGGCGAACTCGCTGGGGTCTTTTAAAAGACTTCTGGATGAGTATATGGGGTTTAATGAGATTGAGGGTTATAGATAGGTCTGTAGGTTGGTAGGTGTTGATGTGATCGGCACAACTCGTGGGCCGAAGGGCCTGTTTGTGCTGTAGTGTTCTATGTTCTATGTAACATAAGAAATAGGAGCAGGAGTAGGCCATCTAGCCCTTCGAGCCTGCCCCGCCATTCAATAAGATCATGGCTGATCTGAAGTGGCTCAGTTCCACTTTCCCGCTTTCTCCCCTTAACCCTTAATCCCCTTGCTTACCAAAAACCTATCTACCCGCGTCTTAAATATATTCAGCGAGGTAGCCTCCACCACTTCAATGGGCAGAGAATTCCAGAGATTCACCACCCTTTGAGTGAAGAAGTTCCTCCTCAACTCTGTTCAAAACTACCCCCCCTTATCTTGAGGCTGTGCCCTCTAGTCCTGCTGTCCTTTCTGAGGGGGAAGAACCTCTCCACCTCTACCCTATCCATCCCTTTCATCATCTTATACGTCTCAATGAGATTCCCCCCTCATCCTTCTAAACTCTAACGAGTACAAGCCCAGTCTATTCAGCCTCTCCTCATAGCTCAACCCCCTCAACTCCGGTATCAGCCTAGTGAACCTACACACCAAAGATATGAGGGTTATGTGGATTGGCCATGCCAAATTGCCCCTTATTGTCAGGAGAATTAGCAGGGTAAATACTTGGGCCACGGGGAGAGGGTTTGGGTGGGATTGTTGTTGGTGCAGACTTGATGTCTCCTTTGTGAATACTGATGCAAAGTATTCATTTAGGATCTCCCCTATTCCCTTGGGTTCTAAGCATAATTCACCTCCTTTGTCTCTGAGAGGTCCGATTTTTTTCCCTGACAACTCTTTTGTTCCGAACGTATGAATAAAATGCCTTAGGATTCTCCTTAATCCTGTCTGCCAAGAACATTTCATGACCTCTTTTTGCCCTTCTGACTCCCCGTTTGAGTTCTTTCCTACTTTGTCTGTATTCCTTCAGCGCTCCATCTGTTTTCAGTTGCCTGGACCTAACGTATGCCTCTCTTTTCCCTTTGATCAGATCCTCAATTTCCCTGGTTATCCATGGCTCTCGAATCCTACCTTTCCTATCCTTTCTTTTTACAGGCACATGCCTGTCCTGCAGCCTTATCAACTGTTCCTTAAAAGACTCCCACACGCCAGATGTGGACTTACCCTCGAACAGCCTGTCCCAATCAACGGCCATTAATTCCTGCCTAATCTGGCTATAGTTAGCCTTTCCCTAATTTAGCACCTTACCCATAGGACAACACTCATCCTTGTCCATTAAGAACAGAAGAACATAAGAAATAGGAGCAGGAGTAGGCCATCTAGCCCTTCGAGCCTGCCCCGCCATTCAGTAAGATCATGGCTGATCTGTCGTGGCTCAGTTCCACTTTCCCGCCCTCTCCCCATAACCCTTAATCCCCTCTCTTATCAAGAACCCATCAACCCGCTTCTTAAAAATATTTAGCGAGGCAGCCTCCACCACTTCAACGGGCAGAGAATTCCAGAGATTCACCACCCTTTGAGTGAAGAAGTTCCTCCTCAACTCCGTTCTAAACCGCCTCCCCCTTATCTTGAGGCTGTGCCCCCTAGTCCTACTGTCTTTTTTGAGCGGGAAGAGTCTCTCCACCTCTATCCTATCCATCCCATTCATCATCTTATACGTCTCAATGAGATCTCCCCTCATTCTTCTAAACTCTAACGAGTACAAGCCTAGTTTATTCAGCCTCTCCTCATAGCTCAATCCCCTCAACTCCGGTATCAGCCTAGTAAACCTCCTCTGCACTCCCTCCAGGGCCAAAATATCCTTGCGCAGGTGTGGCGCCCAAAACTGCACACAGTACTCCAGCTGCGGCCTCACCAATGCCCTATACAGCTGCAGCAAGACCTCCCTACTTTTATATTCAATCCCCCTCGCTATGAAGGCCAGCATCCTATTCGCCTTCCTGACCACCTGCTGCACCTGCAAGCTGGGTTTTTGCGACTCATGCACAAGGACCCCGAGGTCCCTCTGCACCGTCGCCTGCTGCAGTTTTTCGCCACGTAAGTAATAGTCCTTCCTACCATTCTTCCTACCAAAGTGGACCACCTCGCACTTGCCAACATTAAATTCCATTTGCCATTTCCTGGCCCATTCGCCCAGCCTATCTAGATCCTTCTGCAGACTCTCCACACCCTCCGCACAATTTGCCTTTCCCCCAATCTTGGTGTCATCAGCAAATTTCGACACCCTGCACTCGGTTCCCTCCTCCAGATCATCTATATAAATGGTAAATAGCTGAGGCCCCAGCACCGACCCCTGGGGCACCCCACTAGTCACCAACCGCCAATCCGAATAGCACCCATTGACCCCCACTCTCTGCCTCCTATTTGACAACCAATCCTCTATCCACGCTAACACCCTACCCCCAACTCCATGTCCCCTGACCTTCTGCAATAACCTCTTGTGAGGTACCTTGTCAAACGCCTTCTGAAAATCAAGAAAGACCACATCCACCGGCTCTCCTCTATCCACTGCCCTAGACACATCCTCATAGAACTCCAGTAAATTTGTCAGACACGACTTCCCTTTAATGAAACCGTGTTGCGTCTGCCCTATCAAGCAATTCCCTTCAAGATGCCTCGCAATTTCCTCCTTAATGACGGATTCTAACATTTTACCTACCACAGACGTTAAACTAACCGGCCTATAATTCCCCGCCTTTTGCCTGGCACCCTTCTTAAACAACGGCGTAACATTAGCCGTTTTCCAATCTTCCGGCACTTCCCCGGAATCCAGCGACGTCTGGAAAATAACCACCAAGGCATCCACTATAACCTCCGCCATTTCTTTCAGAACCCTCGGATGCATTCCATCCGGTCCTGGCGACTTGTCCACAATCATCCCCTCCAGTCTGTCGAGCACCACCTCTCTAGTAACAGTAATGTCATTAAGACCCTCCAGTCCTACCACCTTTCCATCGCTAACACCCGGCAAATTATTCACGTCCTCCTCCGTGAAGACAGAAACAAAAAAGTTATTCAAGACCTTAGCCATTTCCCCATCCCCTACCACGAGGTCCCCTTTCTCATCCTCTAAAGGACCAACGTTCACCCTAGCCAGCCTCTTCCTTTTTATATATTTATAAAAACTCTTGCTATCCTTTTTTATATTAAGTGCTAGCCCAGCTTCATAGCTTCTCCTACCCTCCTTTATCAACTTCTTTGTCAGTCTTTGTTGACATTTAAACCTTTCCCAATCCTCTTCTCGCCCACTGCTCTTAGCTACTCTAAATTCCTCCGCTTTTAATTTAACACTTTCCTTCACCTCCTTCGTTATCCACAGCTTATTACCTCTCCTCCTACTGTCCTTTTTGACCATCGGAATAAATTTCTGCTGAGCACCAAGAAAGATCTCCTTAAAGATCCTCCACTGCTCTTCAGCAGACCTACCTTCCAACGCGTTCCCCCAGTCCACATTCGCCAATTCTTCTCTCATCCTACCATACTCCCCTCTATTCAAACAAAGGACGCGTGTCCGGGAACCCACTTTCTCCTCCTCCATCTGCAACAGAAACTCCACCATGCAATGATCACTCTCTCCAAGAGGATCCTTCACCGCAAGGTCCCTAATTCTACCCGCCTCATTACATAGCACCAGATCCAAGATAGCTCGCTCCCTCGTCGGCTCCAACACACACTGTTCAAGGAAATTATCCCGGCAGCATTCCAAGAAGTCCTCCTTGAGCCCACCTCGTCCAACATGGGTCGACCAATCAATATGCAGATTGAAATCTCCCATAACTACTGCCGTCCCATTCCTGCACGCCGCACTTATTTGCGCGTTAACAGCCCGCCCCACCTCCAGATCATTATTTGGTGGCCTATAGACGACACCCACCAGCGTCTTCCTCCCTTTGCTGTTCCTAATCTCCACCCACAACGATTCCACTTTCTGCTCTTTGGCTCCGATATCATCCCTTGCTACCACCTTGATACTATGCTTAATCAGCAGAGCTAGCCACCCCCTCTTTCCTCCTGCCTATCCTTCCTAAACACTTGATAGCCCTGTACATTCATCTCCCAGTCCCTGTCACCTTGCAGCCACGTCTCTGTAATGGCCACCAGATCGTATCCATTTGTGTCGATCTGCGCCACCAGCTCATCCACTTTATTCCGAATGCTTCGTGCATTCAGATAAAGCGCTTTCATCCCAGCCTTCACCTGGACCCTATTTGCCGTAACGCCACCAATTGGGACATCCTCGGCCTCTTCCCTTACCTGTACCCTATCCTTAACTTTAGACCTCGTAGCGTCACCTACCCTCGCACCCTCCCCCCCCCTAATTAGTTTAAAGCCCTGTCTACAGTCCTCTTTACTCGATTCGTCAACACTCTGGTCCCAGCACGGTTCAGACCAACCCCATCCCGCCCGAACAAGTCCCACCTACCCCAATACTGGTGCCAATGCCCCATAAATTCGAACCCATTCCTCCCACACCAATCCCTGAGCCACCCATTCACTTCCTTTATCCTGTCAACCCTACGCCCGTCTGCACTCAGTTCAGGCAGTAGCCCAGAGACGACCACCTTGTCGGTTCTACTTTTTAATTCCATTCCCAGCTTTTCATACTCCCTCCCCAGATCCTCAGTCCGCACTTTGCCTACGTCGCCGGCACCCACATGTACCACAACGACCGGATTCTCACCCTCCCACTCCAGGTTCCTCTGCAGCCCAGCTGCGACATCCTGTACCCGAGCACCAGGCAGACAACACACCCTTCTGTGCACTTTGTCATTGTGACAAAGGACAGTGTCAATACCCTTCACCCCACTATCCCCAATCACTACTACGTTCCTTTTCCCCTTCTCTTTGCCTATGTCCTGCTGTATCACTGTACCGTGTGCAGTTTGCTCACCAACCTCACCTGCCTCGTCCTCTTCCAGACTGGAAGCAAGAACCTCAAACCTGTTATGCAGATTAAGAGGCTGAGGCCTCCGCTCCTCACCCCCCCTTCCTCCTCCCAGCAGCCCCCTTTTGTCCCTGACCCTTAGATTTAGCCAGTCTAGGGGGGGTGGATGTCACTTGCACCCCATTGACAATGGCACCCTCTCTCCCCCTGATGAGCCTCAGTGTCTGTAGCTCAGAGGCCAGCTCATCCACCTTGAGCTGGAGCTCTTCCAGCAACCTGCACTTACTACAGACATGGTCACTGGGAAGGACCCTGTGGTCCACCAGTTCCCACATCATACAGAAACCACACATCACATGCCCCTCCATTATTCACTGTAATTTTTTATGGGGAAAAAATTTTTTTTCCTTGTTTTTTCGAACAAACTCACCTGGCCTTTTTCCTTCAAGCCCTTTTTGATATTAAGCCCTATTAACTCACTCTGCTTCCCACTCACTCCGCTGCCCGCTGGCTACACCAGGCCTCCTTTTAAACCTGGCGCTGATTTAAAGCAGGCTGGTCCACAAATGCCTTTCAACCACTCCCTCAGAATTCTTAAAGCAGTAAATACAATAAATAAATGCTTTAAACAGTTCTACAGAGAGTAAAGTGCTTTAAACTTATTTTAAACAGGTTTTTAACAGGTAAAATCTTAGCTCTCTCTCTCTGCTCCAGCAAACAATGGAAGGCTTCACCGTGTGGCCCCTTGATAATTAAAGCAGGCTGGTCCACAAGTGCCTTTCAACCACTCCCTCAGAATTCTTAAAGCAGTAAATACAATAAATAAATGCTTTAAACAGTTCTACAAAGAGTAAAGTGCTTTAAACTTATTTTAAACAGGTTTTTAACAGGTAAAATCTTAGCTCTCTCTCTCTCTGCTCCAGCAAACAATGGAAGGCTTCACCGTGTGGCCCCTTGATAATTACTATCCTAAAGTTAACAGAATTGTGGTCACTATTTGCCACATGTTCCCCTACTGAAACTTTGACAACCTGATCGGGCTCATTTCCCAGTACTAGGTCCAGTATGGCCCCCTCTTTAGTTGGGCTATCTACATATTGTTCCAAAGAACAAAGAACAAAAACAGCCCGGGAAACAGGCCCTTTGGCCCAACGAGCCCGCGCCGCCATCTTAACACCACCAGTCCCCCCCTCCACCCATGACCCTTGTCTAATGTTTTATGGCCATCCACATTGAGGGAAACTAATTTAGGGACAATTTATTACCGCCAGTCAGCCAAACAGCACATTTTTGGGGTGTGGGAGGAAACCAGAGCACCCGGAGAAAACCCATGCAAGCACGGGGAGAATGCGCAAACTCCCACAGACACTGGCCCAAATCCACGTGTCTGCACAGCAGTCAGTGATAGTCACTGAGCTGTCGTCTTGCCCAGTATCTGGTCCAGTTTAAGCACACACTAATGACATGAAGCACTAGGCCAATCTCGAACAACCAAGAGCAGCCCAAGTACGACCCATCGCGTGTATGCCCCTCGTTGGACACAAGGCGGACCGACTTAAAACCTGTGAATGAAAAGAGAAAAAAAACATTATTGTTGTACCATATCCATTTGCCTTACCAGGGACGCCCCAATGCTAATGACCCTTATTTAAAACAATCTCCTATATCCACCCATCTCCAACCCAGTCATGTGCCTGTCTAAGTTACTCTTAAATGACTGTAGCGTGTTTGCCTCCATCACCTTACTTAGCAGAGCATTCCATACCCCCACTACCCTCTGTGTGAAAAACCTCCCTCTAATATCTGTGTTATACCTCTCCCCCTTCACCTTAAGCCCATGGCCCCTTGTCCTATGTGTCTCTATCATAGGAAATAGCTTACCTCTGTTTACTCTATCTATACCCTTCATAATCTTATATACCTCTATTAGATCCCCCCTCAGTCGCCGTCTTTCAAGGGAAAAGAGCCCCAATTTCTTCAATCTTTCCTCATACCCCAGTCCTTCCATACCAGGCAACATCCTGGTAAACCTCCTCTGCACTCTCTCCAGAGTCTCCACGTCCTTCCGGTAGTAAGGCGACCAGAACTGGATGCAGTACTCTAAATGCGGCCTAACCAACGTTCTGTACAACTGCAACATTAGACTCCAGCTCTTATATTCTATACCCCTTCCTATAAAGGCTAACATACCATAGGCTTTCTTCACCACACTCTCCACTTACACTGCCACCTTCAAAGACTTGTGCACTTGCACCCCCAGGTCCTGCTGCGATTCTATACTCCTTATGGGCTTACCCTTTATCATATAACTCCCCCCTACATTATTCCAGCCAAAATGCATCACCTCACATTTGTCCGGATTAAACTCCATTTGCCATGTATCTGCCCAATACACCAGCCTACCAATATCCCGTTGTATTGCCAGACACTGCTCCTCGCTGCCCGCCAATCCAGCCATCTTGGTGTCATCAGCAAATTTGCTGATCACACCACCTACTCCCTCTTCCAAATCATTTATATACACTACAAAGAGAAGAGGTCCCAGTACTGAGCCCTGCGGCACACCACTAGTGACAGACCTCCAGCTAGAAAAGGACCCCTCCACTACTACTCTCTGACTCCTCTTTGCAAGCCAGTTCTCTACCCATCTAGATACCTGGCCACGTATCCCATGAGCTTTAATCTTCTCTACCAACCTACCATGAGGGACTTTGTCAAACGCCTTACTGAAATCCATATAGACGACATCAACGGCTCGTCCTTCGTCGACCGTTTTTGTCACCTCCTCAAAGATTTCTACTAGATTCGTAAGGCAAAGAACCTTCCTGTATGCATTTTACAAATTCCTCACCGTCCAGACCCCCAGCCCTAAGCACTTTCCAGGCTATACCAGGGAAATTAAAGTCTCCCTATTTTTTCTGCACCTATCCAGAATTTCCTTACATATCCGTTCCTCCACTTCCCATGGGCTGTTGGGTGGCCTGTAGCATACCCCCAGCATATTGATTGCACCCTTCCTGTTTCTGAGCTCCACCCACAGTGACTCATTACGTGACCCCTCTAAATTGTCTACCCTCTGCACCGCTGTAATATACTCCCTAACTAATATCACTACTCCCCCACCTCTTTTAGCCCGTCCTCTGTCTCGCCTAAAAAAGACAGTAGGACTAGGGGGCACAGCCTCAAGATAAAGGGGGGGCAGTTCAGAACGGAGTTGAGGAGGAACTTCTTCACTCAAAGGGTGGTGAATCTCTGGAATTCTCTGCCCGTTGAAGTGGTGGAGGCTGCCTCGCTAAATATTTTTAAGAAGCGGGTTGATGGGTTTTTGATAAGAGAGGGGATTAAGGGTTATGGGGAGAGGGCGGGAAAGTGGAACTGAGCCACGACAGATCAGCCATGATCTTATTGAATGGCGGGGCAGGCTCGAAGGGCCAGATGGCCTACTCCTGCTCCTATTTCTTATGTTCTTATGTTCTTATGTAAAACACTTATACCCCAGAATATTCAGCTGCCAGTCCTGTCCTTCTTTTAGCCATGTCTCCGTCACCACAACCACATCCAAATTCCGCATAAGCATTAAGGCCCTAAGGTTGTCTGTCTTACCTGTTATGCTCCTCGCATGAAGTAGATGCACTCCAGACATCCAGGCCCACTTAGGTCATCCTCCTCCAGAACACTCTTCTTCTTAGCTAGCCTTGCCCTGGCCCTCAGCTCGTCCCCAGCCTCAGCGCTACTAATCTACTGTTTTGATTCCCACCCCCCTGCCACACTAGTTTAAACCCTCCTGAAACACTCTAGCAAAACTCCCAGCCAGGATATTTGTGCCCTTCCAGTTAAGGTGTAACCTGTCCTTCTTGTACGGGTGCCAAACTCTCTTGAAGACTTCCCAATTATTTATGAATTTGAAACCCTCCCTCCTGCACCAGTCCTTTAGTCACGCATTCAATTGTACAATCTCCCTGTTCCTAGCCTCACTAGCACTAGACACCGGGAGCAGTCCAGAGATTGCTAGTGTGGAGGCCCTACTTTTTAGCCTAGCACTCATCTCCCTGAATTGCTGTCATATGACCCCCCCTGTTCTTTCTACCTACATCATTTTCACCAATGTGTACAATGACATCTGTTTGATTACCTTCCCTTTTTAATATGCTTCCTACCCGCTCAGAGACATCCAGTACCCTGGCACCAGGGAGGCAGATTACCATCCTGGAGTCTCGTTCGTGCCCATAGAACCGCCTGTCCGTGCCTCTAACCATTGCATCCCCCACCACCATTGCTCACCTAATCCCCTTCTTTCCCTTCCGGGCCACAGAGCCCGTCTCTGTGCCGGTGATCTGGTCATCATGGCTTACCCCTGGAGGGATACCTATTTTGGAGGGGGACAACCACAGGGGATCCCTCCACTGACTGCTCACTCCCCTCCCCTCTCCCACCTGTCGCCCAGCCCTTACTATTATGGGAGACTGCCACTGAGGTATTCTCTGGTACCTCACTCTTCTGACTTTTACACTTCCTAACTGTGACTCACATGCCTTCCTCCTGAGGCCCCAGTGTGACTACCTGCCTATAACTGTTC
Source organism: Carcharhinus amblyrhynchos (assembly GCF_965287045.1). NCBI lineage: Eukaryota > Metazoa > Chordata > Chondrichthyes > Carcharhiniformes > Carcharhinidae > Carcharhinus > Carcharhinus amblyrhynchos. The sequence continues at coordinate 127,020,987 of NC_137330.1, forward strand.
TCTATTAATTTCTCGTTTTCCCTGACTAAACTAAGGTCATTGAGCCACAGCTCCAGCTCCCTAACACAGTCCCTCGGGAGCTGCAGTTCCACACACCTGGCACAACTATGGACTTCCAGGAGGCAAGCCGTCTCCAGGAACTCCCACATCTGACACCGAATGCAGAAAACTGGCCTCTCACTCATACTTGCCATCTCCTTAATAGTTTTGGAAGAACAAAAAAAAACAAACAAACAACCTACCTTGCCTCTGCCTGTTTTCGCCGAAGCCCATTGAGCCAAAGCCCTTACAGCTTACACTCTGCTCCCTGCTCACTTTGCTGCCCACTCCTGACGCTGCCCGCTGTATACTGCAGCCTTTTATACTTCGCGCGCTATAAAAATCCTTCCCAGCACACTCCGCGGCCCACTTCCATTTAAAGTTTAAAAAAAGTTTTAAAAATCCGAAAGCCCACGAAAAACTTTAAAAAGTCGGTCGCTCACCTCTCTCTTGATCCTCCTCCCCGCTTGTTCCATGAACAATGAGAAAGCTTACCAGGTGATTACCCTTTATATATTACAAAAACCCTTTCCAGCACACCCCGCGGCCCACTTCCGTTTAAAGTTTAAACTAAGTTTTAAAAATCCGAAAGCCCGCGAGAAACTTTAAAAACTCAGTCACTCACCTCGCTCTCGATCCTCTTCTCTGCTTGTTCCACGAACAATAATCTTCTGGGAAAGTAGAGGCTTGGTGGGCTTTCTTAACTATAGTGTTGGCAAGGGGGGACCAGGATAGATTGTTGGTGACCTGGACACCTAAAAACTTGAAGCTTTCAACCATTCCTCATTGTCCCTGTTGATATAGACAGGGGCATGTTCTCCATGACGTTTCCTGAAATCACTGACAATCTCCTTCATGTTGTTGACATTGAGGGAGGAATTATTGTCATCGCAGCAGTTCACCAGATTCTCTATCTCATTCCTGTACTTTGTTTCATCATTGTTTGAGATCTGACCCACTACAGTGGTGTCATCGGAAAACCTGAAAATCGAATTGGAGGGGACTTCTTGGACTTCATCCTAGGATCAATATTTATGGCATAGTAGATGGTAAGTGTTGAGCTACCCAAGACCCATAGGGAAATTTGAAACAGCTGTCAGAAGTTTGCAATTTGTGTATTTTGAGGAGGTTCTCAAATGAATTGTGATAATTTTGTATTAAAGTGAATAAACACAGCCAAATTGCTATGTCATATTTGCCAGGCTTTTGCAATGCTTTTGGAAATGCTGAGTAGTTGTGAGGAGTGAAATTACGTTGGGATCAGTGATTGGGCCCAGCTATTAACAATATTTGGATGAGAGAATCAAATATAATTTTCAAAGTTTGTTGACAACACAGAACTTGGTGGGAATGTGAATGGTGATTAAGATGCTGAGAGGTTTCAGGGTAGTTTTGACAAGTGGGCAAATACATGGCACATGGATAAATATGAAATTATCCACTTTAGTAGGAAAACAGAATGTCAGAGTATTATATAAATTATGATAGATTGGGGAATATTGATGTACAAGGGGACCTGTGTGTCCTGGTCGTTGAAAGCCAACAGTTATGATCAGCCATGATGTTATTGAATTCAGCCATGATCTTATTGAATGGCGGGGCAGGCTCGAAGGGCTAGATGGCCTACTCCTGCTCCTATTTCTTTTGTTCTTATGTTCTTAAGAAGGCAAATGGTACGTTGGCCTTCATTGCAAGAGGACTTGTGTACAGGCGCATAAATGTCTTACTACAGTTGTGCATGGCCTTGGTGATGTTCAGTTTTGGTTTCCTAAACTAAGAAAGAATACAATTACCACAGAGGGTGTGCAGTGAAGGTTCATCAGACTGATTCATGGGAGAGCAGGTTTGTCATGTGTGGAGAGGTAGTTCGACTAGGCCTATATTTACTGGAGTTTAGAAGAATGAGAGGGGATGCATTGAAATATATAATATGGCTAGACAGATTGGATACAAGGATGTTGTTTCCCCTGGCTAGAGTGTCTGGAATGAGGGTCACATGATATGAGGTAGGTCAGTTCGGACTGAGATGAGAAGCAACTTCAGAGGTGATTAACTTGGAATTCTTTATCACAGAAAGCCATGGAGGTAAAGTCACTGAACATATTTAAGAAGGAAACAAATTTCTCAACTCTAAAGGCATGAAAGGAGAGTGCGAGATTATGATATTGAGATACAGGGCCCGATTTTACCATTGCGGAAAAACAGGCGCGAAAATGTGGTAAAGTTGGGTATGAGGCCATTAACGCGATCCGTGCCCTCGTCCTTGCAGATGGCAACTTTACCAAGGCCCGGAATGGCCGCGATCTGAATCGCATCTGAAATGGGCACAACGCGATTTAAATGCACCTGCACGCATTTCAATTGACTTAATGAACTGCCCACTCAACTTTATTAGCATTTCCCCCTTTATCACCATGTTCGCCAATCCGGAATTGCACAGAAATGGACGTGCTGAATAAAAGTCTGGTTTGGGCACTCCGGTTGCTGAATAGGTGAGTTCAGAACTTCCAATGGCTCTCTGACTCAAATTGGTGGTGGAGGGGGAGGAGGGAGGCAGGCCAGATCATTCTACGAGGGGAGAGGCTGTACTTGACCTGATACTGGTGAATGAACCAGGACAGGTGATGGATCTCTCGGTAGGAGCACATCTTGGCAATGGTGATCATAATTCTATCTCCTTCACAATTGCATTGGAATGAGATAGGATCAGGCAGGCTAGGAAGGTGTTTGTCTGGAGTAAGGGGAAATACGAAGAAGTCAGGAAGTTACTTGGACAAATAAACTGGAAGGAGGCGTTCTTAGGGAAAAGTACCGAAGGAAGGTGGCGGATATTCAAGGAATGTTTGTCTGGAGCTCTGCATGACAACGTTCCGATGAGACAAGGGGGTTTTGGTAGGTCGCGGGAACCGTGGTGCACGAAGGCTGTGTTGAACCTAGTCAGGAGGAAAGGGAAGGTGTACAAAAGGTTCAGGGAACTAGGAGATGTTAAGGATCTTGAGGAGTATAAGGATTGTAGAAAGGAGCTTAAAAGGGAAATTAGGAGAGCCAGAAGGGGTCATGAGAAGACCTTGGCGGGTAAGATTAAGGAGAATCCCAAGGCTTTCTATAAATATGTGAAAAATAAAAGGATGAGAAGAGAAGGGATAGGACCTATAAAAGGTGAAGGGGGTAAGGTCTGTGTGGAACCAGAAGAAATGGCAGAGGTGCTTAATGAGTACTTTGCCTCAGTATTCACGGTGGAAACTGATCTGGGAGATTTTGCTACGGATTTGCAGCAGATGGAAAAGATTGAGTATGTGGATATTAAGGTGGAGGCTGTGTTAGAACTTTTGAATTCTATCAAGATAGATAAGTCGCTGGGACCAGATGGGATGTACCCCAGGATACTGTTGGAGGCGAGGGAAGTGATTGCAGAGCCCCTGGTGATGATCTTTGCGTCGTCAATGGAGACAGGAGAGGTTCCGGAAGATTGGAGGATTGCGGATGTAGTTCCTATTTTCAAGAAAGGGAACAGAGATAGCCCGGGAAATTACCGACCGGTGAGTCTGACCACAGTGGTTGGTAAGCTGATGGAGAGGCTTCTGAGGGACAAGATTTACGAGCATTTGGAGAGGTTTAACATGATCAGAAATAGTCAGCATGGTTTTGTCAAGGGCAGGTCGTGCCTTACGAGCCTAGTTGAGTTCTTTGAAAATGTGACTGAACACATTGACGAAGGAAGTGCTGTTGACGTGGTGTACATGGACTTCAGCAAGGCGTTTGATAAGGTCCCCCATGCAAGACTTCTTGAGAAGGTGAGAGGGCATGGGATCCAAGGGCCTTTGGCCTTGTGGATCCAGAACTGGCTTGCCTGCAGAAGGCAGAGAGTGGTTGTGGATGGGTCTTTTTCGGCATGGAGGTCAGTCACCAGTGGAGTGCCCCAGGGATCTGTTCTAGGACCCTTGCTGCTTGTCATTTTCATAAATGACCTAGATGAGGAAGTGGAGGGATGGGTAAGTAAGTTCGCTGATGACACGAAGGTCGGTGGTGTTGTGGATGGTCTGGAAGGATGTCAGAAGTTGCAGCAGGACATAAATAGGATGCAGGACTGGGCGGAGAAGTGGCAGATGGACTTCAACGTGGATAAATGCGTAGTCGTCCATTTTGGCAGAACCAATGGGATGAATGAGTACACTATCAAGGGCAGGAGTCTTAGCAGTGTTGAAGAGCAGAAGGATCTTGGGGTCCGGGTCCACAGGACTCTTAAATTGGCCTCGCAGGTGGAGGATGTGGTCAAGAAGGCGTATGGTGTACTGGCCTTCATTAATCGAGGGATTGAGTTTAGGAATCGGGAGGTAATGCTGCAACTTTATAAGACCCTTGTCAGGCCTCATTTGGAGTACTGTGCGCAGTTCTGGTCGCCTCACTATAGGAAGGACGTAGAAGCTATTGAAAGGGTACAGAGGAGATTTACAAGGATGTTGCCTGGATTGGGAAGCATGCCTTATGAAGTTAGGTTGAGGGAGCTGGGACTCTTTTCCCTGGAGAGACGTAGGTTGAGAGGCGACCTGATAGAGGTTTATAAAATGTTGAGAGGAATAGATAGGGTGGATTCTCAGAGGCTATTTCCCCGGGTTGAAATGGTCGCTACGAGAGGACACAGATTGAAGGTGCGGGGAGGCAAGTACAGAAGTGATGTTAGGGGTAAGTTTTTCACTCAGAGGGTGGTGAGTGAATGGAATCGGCTGCCGTCAGTGGTGGTGGAGGTGAACTTGCTGGGGTCTTTTAAAAGACTTCTGGATGAGTATATGGAATTTAATGGGACTGGGGGTTATAGATAGGTCTGTAGATTGGTAGGTGTTGATGTGATTGGCGCAACTCGTGGGCCGAAGGGCCTGTTTGTGCTGTAGTGTTCTATGTTCTCTGGTGGGGAGGAGAGAGGCAGGTAAGAAGAGGGGGGAGGCCCGATCGCTCTCTGGTGGTTGGGGGTGGGGAGGGGTGGGGTTGCGGGGAGATGGCCAGATGGATCTCTGGTGGTGGTGGGGGTGGGGGGCACGGAGAGAGGGGTGATCCACTGCCACTCGGTGGGCAATTGGTTGGGGGGGGGGGTTGCAATTGGTCTGGGTAGCCGGGGTGGTGGTGGTGGGGGGACGGGGGGTGTGTGGTGGTGCTAGTGGATAAGGGGACAGGTGCTAATGGATAAGGGGACAGTGATGCCTGTGGGGGCCATTGCTTTTCGCTCCCAGGCCGCTTTCTCTGCTTTTTGTGGCCTTGGAGCAATCTGACACGGGCGCGCTTTTTCAAATTTTTTCTAACTGTGCATGTGCAGTTCAAGTGTGCGTGCTAAGCCTTGCCCACAGCATGATTCAGACGTGCAATTTTTTTTCAGGCTAAGTGCGTATGAGGACACCTGAGAACCGATTTCCAAGATCTGAATTGCGCCCAGATTCAGCATTTAGAATGAAAACAGTAAAATCAGGCTGAGAGTGTCAGCCACAATAGCTTTGAGTGACAGAGCAGAGTCGAAGAGCAGAATTACCTACTTTTGCTCCTAGTGTTTGTATTTCTATGTCTGTGTTGTTCTGCCATGACCACTTCATGATGTCCATTTGATCACACCATCCTCTGCCTATGGTGGATGATGCTTTATGCATGTTTGTCAGTCAGGGTGACCTCATGTGTGATGGCCTCTCAGGCCACAGACATGAGATTCTTGTGCTTCCTGGAGTCATCCCTGGAATGAAGGGTATTTCCTAATGTTCTCGAGGGCCTGGAAGGTAAAGTGGCATGCTGCCTTCTTAAGACTTTTGCCTTTCTTTGCTTCTGGTAGCTGGAGCATCTCTGAAGGATCCTGAAGATAGAGGGCCGGACAGAATAAGATTTATGTTTTGGACTGTCATAGAGCGTAGAATAGTATAGAAGCCCTACAGAAGAGGCCATTTGGCCTATCGAGTCTGCACCGACTCTCTTATCCAGTCCCTCTTTCCCTGCCCTATCCTTATAACCCACATATTTCCCATGGCTAATCCATCTAACCTACACATATTGGGACACTAAGGGGCAGCTGACGTAACTAATCTACTGAACTTGCACAGCTTTGGACACTGAGAGGAGCATCTGGAGGGAACCCATGCAGACACTGGGAAAATGTGTAAACTTCACACAGGCAGCCTGACCTTGGACCCCACCCAGCTGATGACAAGCAGATGAATCAGCTCCTGACCTGCCATTTGATTCAGCTGGATACTTGCCTATTCATAATTCACACTATTTTGAACAGTGAGGCGGGCACCGACATAACCTGTCACCTCTGCGCTTAGGGTGGAATTTTCCATCTCTCCCTAGCAACTTGTTGGTTGTCAGAGGGATCTTCTGGTCCCATAGGTGTCTGTAGTGTTTTGGATGATTCTGTCAGGGAAGAGATGTAAAATGCTGCCCATAATGTCCGAAATGGATAGTTCAGCTCTTATTTTTATTTATTCTTTCATGGAATGTAGGTATTGCTGGGGAGACCAGCATTTTTTTGCCTGTTCGTAATTGTCCTTGAGAAGTTGATGTTGAGCAATCGTATTGCATGGCTGTAGTTCATATGTTGTAGGCTGTCCCACAATACTGTTAGGCAGGGAGTTCCAGGATTTTAATCAGTGCCCTTGACTGCTGAAGTGTTCCCTGCAGAAAGGGAACACTTCAGCAGCCAAAGGCATTCAACATCTGCGGATGGTGGTTTGTCTCCCTGGGGCTGGGATTCAGGATGTCTCTGGCCGTGTCCCAGACATCCTGAAAGGGGAGGGTGAGGAACCAGAGGTTGTAGTACATATAGGTACTACTGACGTAGGCAAGAGGGAGGCACTCGTGAAAAGGGACTATAGGGAACTGGGTAGGCAACTGAGGTAGAGAAAAGCGAAGGTAGTAATCTCAGGATTGCTGCCTGTGCCACGGGAGAATGAGGGAAGAAATGAAATGAGGTGGAGGCTGAATGCGTGGCTGAGGGACTGGTGTCGAGGGCAGGGATTTCGGTTCCTAGATCACTGGGACCTCTTTAGGGGTAGGTAGGACCTGTACAGTAAGGATGGGTGGCACTTAAATCCCAGGGGGACTAATATCTTGGCGGGAAGACTGGCTAAGGCTACCGGGGGGACTTTAAACTAGAAAGGATGGGGGGAGGGAATTGTGATGGGGAAACTGGGACGGAGGAGGTTAGCTCCCAGGTAGGGGAGGACCGCAGGCAGTATGGGGGGGAGGTTAGACACGGGGTGGAGAAGGGAAATGCCCAGACTGAGGGGGTGAAGTGTATATATTTTAATGCAAGGAGTGTAGTGAATAAGGTAGATGAGCTTAGGGCGTGGATTGCTGCTTGGGATTGTGATGTGGTGGCCATTACCGAGACTTGGATGTCTCAGGGACAGGACTGGGTACTTCAGGTGCCAGGTTTCAGATGCTTCAGGAAGGGCAGGGAGGATGGCAGAAGAGGTGGTGGAGTGGCACTGTTGATCGGGGACAGTGTCATGGCTGCAGAGAAAGAGGATGCCGTGGAGGGACTATCTACAGAGTCTCTGTGGGTGGAAGTTACGAACAGCAAAAGGTCAAAAACTTTGCTGGGTGTATTCTATAGGCCACCCAGTAGTGACAGGGAAGTTGAAGTGCAGATAGGGAAACAGATTCTGGAGAAATGTATTAATAACAGAGTTGTCGTGATGGGAGACTTCAATTTCCCAAACATCGACTGGAATATCCCTAGGGTAAGGGGTTTGGATGGGAAGGAGTTTGTTAGGTGTGTTCAGGAAGGTTTCCTGACACAGTATGTGGATGAGCCTACGAGGGGAGAGGCTGTACTTGACCTGGTACTGGCGAATGAACCAGGGCAGGTGATGGATCTCTCGGTAGGGGAGCATCTTGGGAATGGTGACCATAATTCTATCTCCTTCACAATTGCATTGGAACGAGATAGGATCAGGCAGGCTAGGAAGGTGTTTGTCTGGAGTAAGGGGAGATACGAAGAAGTCAGGAAGTTACTTGGACAAATAAACTGGAAGGAGGCGTTCTTAGGGAAAAGTACTGAAGGAAGGTGGCGGATATTCAAGGAATGTTTGTCTGGAGCTGTGCGTGACAACGTTCCGATGAGACAAGGGGGTTTTGGTAGGTCGCGGGAACCGTGGTGCACGAAGGCTGTGTTGAACCTAGTCAGGAGGAAAGGAAAGGTGTACAAAAGGTTCAGGGAACTAGGAGAGGTTAAGGATCTTGAGGAGTATAAGGACTGTAGAAAGGAGCTTAAAAGGGAAATTAGGAGAGCCAGAAGGGGTCATGAGAAGACCTTGGCGGGTAAGATTAAGGAGAATCCCATGGCCTTTTATAAATATGTGAAAGGTAAAAGGATGAGAAGAGAAGGGATAGGACCTATAAAAGGTGAAGGGGGTAAGGTCTGTGTGGAACCAGAAGAAATGGCAGAGGTGCTTAATGAGTACTTTGCCTCAGTATTCACGGTGGAAGCTGATCTGGGAGATTTTGCCACGGATTTGCAGCAGATGGAAAAGGTTGAGTTTGTGGATATTAAGGTGGAGGATGTATTAGAACTTTTGAATTCTATCAAGATTGATAAGTCGCCGGGACCAGATGGGATGTACCCCAGGATACTGTGGGAGGCGAGGGAAGTGATTGCAGAGCCCCTGGCGATGATCTTTGCGTCGTCAATGGAGACAGGAGAGGTTCCGGAAGATTGGAGGATTGCGGATGTAGTCCCTATTTTCAAGAAAGGGAACAGAGATAGCCCGGGAAATTACCGACCGGTGAGTCTGACCTCAGTGGTTGGTAAGCTGATGGAAAGGCTTCTGAGGGACAAGATTTACGACCATTTGGAGAGGTTTGACATGATCAGGAATAGTCAGCATGGATTTGTCAAGGGCAGGTCGTGCCTTACGAGCCTAGTTGAGTTCTTCGATAATGTGACTGAACACATTGACGAAGGAAGTGCCGTGGACGTGGTGTACATGGACTTCAGCAAGACGTTTGATAAGGTCCCCCATGCAAGACTTCTTGAGAAGGTGAGAGGGCATGGGATCCGAGGGCCTTTGGCCTTGTGGATCAAGAACTGGCTTGCCTGCAGAAGGCAGAGAGTGGTTGTGGATGGGTCTTTTTCTGAATGGAGGTCAGTCACCAGTGGAGTGCCCCAGGGATCTGTTCTAGGACCCTTGCTGTTTGTCATTTTCATAAATGACCTGGATGAGGAAGTGGAAGGATGGGTAAGTAAGTTCGCTGATGACACGAAGGTCGGTGGTGTTGTGGATGGTCTGGAAGGATGTCAAAAGTTGCAGCAGGACATAAATAGGATGCAGGACTGGGCGGAGAAGTGGCAGATGGACTTCAACGCGGATAAATGCGTAGTCGTCCATTTTGGCAGAACCAATGGGATGAATGAGTACACTATCAAGGGCAGGAGTCTTGGTAGTGTTGAGGAGCAGAAGGATCTTGGGGTCCGGGTCCACAGGATTCTTAAATCGGCCTCGCAGGTGGAAGAGGTGGTCAAGAAGGTGTATGGTGTACTGGCCTTCATAAATCGAGGGATTGAGTTTAGGAGTCGGGAGGTAATGCTGCAACTTTATAAGACCCTTGTCAGGCCTCATTTGGAGTACTGTGCGCAGTTCTGGTCGCCTCACTATAGGAAAGACGTAGAAGCTATTGAAAGGGTACAGAGGAGATTTACAAGGATGTTGCCTGGACTGGGAGGCATGCCTTATGAAGTTAGGTTGAGGGAACTGGGTCTCTTTTCCCTGGAGAGACGTAGGTTGAGAGGCGACCTGATAGAGGTTTATAAAATGTTGAGAGGAATAGATAGGGTGGATTCTCAGAGGCTATTTCCCCGGGTTGAAATGGTCGCTACGAGAGGACACAGGTTTAAGGTGCGGGGAGGAAAGTACAGAAGTGATGTTAGGGGTAAGTTTTTCACTCAGAGGGTGGTGAGTGAATGGAATCGGCTGCCTTCAGTGGTGGTGGAGGTGAACTTGCTGGGGTCTTTTAAAAGACTTCTGGATGAGTATATGGGGTTTTATGGGATTGGGGGTTATAGATAGGTGTTGATGTGATCGGCGCAACTCGTGGGCCGAAGGGCCTGTTTGTGCTGTAGTGTTCTATGTTCTATCTGATCTTCACGTAAGCATACTCCAAGGTGGCCATGGGAAATGTGTGGGGTTATAGGGATAGGACGGGGGAAGAGGGACTGGATAAGATGAAAATATAGGAGGCATGGTTAGTAAGTTTGCAGATGACACCAAGATTGGTGGCATAGTGGACAGTGAAGAAAGTTATCTCCAATTGCAGTGGAATCTTGATCAATTGAGCCAGTGGGCTGATGAATGGCAGATGGAGTTTAATTTAGACAAACGTGAGATGATGCATTTTGGTAGATTGAACCAGGGCAGGACTTACTCAGTTAATTGTAGTGCACTGGGGAGAATTACAGAACAAAGAGATCTAGGGGTACATGTTCATCCTTGAAAGTGGAGTCACAGGTAGACAGACTGGTGCAGAAGGCATTCTTGATTTCATTGGTCATAACATTGAATACAGGAGTTGGGACGTCTTGTTGAAGTTGTACAAGACATTGGTTAGGCCATACTTGGAATACTGTGTGCAATTCTGGTCACCCTATTATAGAAAGGATATTATTAAATTAGAAAGAGCGCAGAAAAGATTCACTAGAATGCTACCTGGATTTGATGAATTGAGTTATAAGGAGAGGTTGGATAGACTGGGACATTTTTCTCTGGAGAGTAGGAGGCTGAAGGGTGATCTATAAAGGTCTATAAAATGAGGGGCACAGATCAGCTAGATAGCCAATATCTTTCCCCAAAGGTAGGGGAGTCTAAAACTAAAGGGCATAAGTTTAAGGCGAGAGGGGAGAGACATGAAAATATCCAGATGGGCAATTTTTTCACACAAAGATTGATGAGTGTCTGGAACAAGCTGCCAGAGGTAGTAGTAGAGGCGGGTACAATATTGTCTTTTAAAAAGCATTTAGATAGTTACATGGGTAAGATGGGTTGAGAGGAATATGGGCCAAATGCAGGCAATTGGGATTAGGGGTTTTAAAAAAGAAAGGGTGGCATGGACAAGTTAGGCCGAAGGGCCTGTTTCCACGCTGTAAACCTCTACGACTCTATGACTCCGTAAGATGTATGCCGAGCAGAGACAGATAGTCAAGTTCCACAAGAATGAGGATAGCCTCAACCGGGATCATGGGTTCATTTCACACTACGTGTAACCCCCACCATTTTGCCTGGGCTGGAAAAGTCCTACCAACTGTCCTGGCTTGAGACAATTCACACTTCTTTAACTCGTGATTACCCCTCTCTCCACTCGCATTGTTTGTACCTGTAAAGACTTTTTTGCCTGTAAAGACACATTCTAATCGTTATCTTGCAACTGCATCTCTGTCTATATATGCCGTGTTTGTGAACCCATTCTGCATTCACCTGATGAAGGAGCAGTGCTCCGAGAGCTTTTGATTTCAAATAAACCTGGACTTTAACCTGGTGTTGTGAGACTTCTTACTTGTGCCCATCCCAGCCCACACTGGCACCTCCACATCATGAACAAAAGAAGAACAAAGATAATTACTGCTCAAGAACTTTAGCCCTCTAAGCACGCACTGACCACTTTGCCCGACTAAACTAAAACCCTCTATTCTTCCAGGGACCATATCCCTCTATTCCCATCTCATTCATGTATTTGTTAAGATGCCACTTAAAAGTCACTATCATATCTGCTTCTACTACCTCCTCTGGCAGTGAGTTCAAGGCTCCCATCACCCTCTGTGTAAAAAAACTTGCCTTGTACATTTCCTCATACTTATGCCCCCTAATAGACTCATAGAGGTTTACAGCATGGAAACAAGCCGTTCGATCCAACTTGTCCATGCCACCCATTTTTTTTAAACCCCTTAGCTAATCCTAATTGCCTGCATTTGGCCCATATCCCTCTATACCCATCTTACAAATGTGACTGTCTAAATGTTTTTTAAAGGACAAAATTGTACCTGCCTCTACTACTGTCTCTGGCAGTTTGTTCCAGACACCACCCTCTGTGTGAAAAAATTGCCCCACTGGACACTTTTGTATCTCTCCCCTCTCACCTTAAACCAATGCCCTCCAGTTTTAGATTCGCCAACCTTCAGGAAAAGATAATGACTACCTAGCTGATCTATGCCCCTCATTATTTTATAGACCCCTCAGCCTTCTATATTCCAGAGGAAAAAATCCCAGTCTATCCAGCCTCTCTTTATAACTCAAACCACCAAGTCCCGGTAGCATCCTAGTAAATCCTTTCTGCACGCTTTCTGGTTTAATAATATCCTTTCTATAATAGGGTGACCAGAACTGCACACAGTACTCTAAATGTGGCTTCACCAATGTCTTGTACAACTTCAATAAGACATCCCAACTTCTGTATTCAGTGTTCTGACCAATGAAACCAAGCATGCTGAATGCCTTCTTCACTACTCTGCCCACCTGTGACTCCACTTTCAAGGAGCTATGGACATGTATCCCTAGATACATGTCTTTACAGCTAATCAAGTCTTAAAGGTACAGACAATGTGAGTGGAGAAAGAATTAAGCACAGGTTAAAGAGATGTATATTGTCTCTAGACAGGACAGTTAGTGAGATTTTGCAAGTCCAGGCAAATTGTGGGGGTTACAGATAGTGTGACATCAACCCAAGATCCCGGTTGAGGCCATCCTCATATGTGTGGAACTTGACTATCAGTCTCTGCTCAGCGACTCTGCGTTGTGTGTCGTGAAGACCACCTTTATTTAATCTCCATCTGCCATCTCTCCGCTCAAGTCTCCAATTGACCTATATTCTGCTGTATTCTCTGTCGGTCCTCATCGCTATCCGCAATTCCACCAACCTTTCTGTCGTCCGCAAACTTACTAATCGACCCAGTTAGATTTTCGTCCTATATATATTACGAATAGCAAAGATCCCAGCACTGATCCTTGAGGAATGTCACTTGTCACAGCCCTCTAAACAGAAACGCACCCTCCCATTGCTATCCTCTGTCTTCTTTGACTGAGCCAGTTCTATATCCATTTTGCCAGTTCACTTCTGATCGCATGCGACTTCACCTTCTGTACAAGCCTGCAATGAGTGTTCTTGTCAAAGGCTTTACTGAAGTCCATGTAGACAACATCCACTGCCCTACCCTCATCAATCATCTTTGTCATTTCTTCAAAAAAACTCGATCAAGTTAGTGAGATTCACAAAACCATGTTGCCCGTCACATAACCTATGCTTAATGCTATCTCCACTCACATTGTCTGCACTTTTAAGACTTGATTAACTGTAAAGACTCGCTTTCTAATCAGTATTCTGTAAACTGAGTGTGTGCCTTTTTATGCCCTGTTTGTGATCAGAACTCCCCACTCACCTGACGAAGGAGCAGATCCCCGAAAGCTAGTGGTGTTTGCTACCAAATAAACCTGTTGGACTTTAACCTAGTATTGTGAGACTTCTTACTGTATGTACCTCCCCTGCAACCAGTGAGGATACAAAGATTTCCCTTGAGGCCCTGCAGTTTCCTCCCTTGCCTCTCTCAATATTCTGGGGTATATCCCATCAGGCCTTGGGGACTTGTCTACTTAATCCTGCTGGCCGATGACTTTTCGTGATCCCTTTTAGACCATCTTACTCCTTGTTTAAGTTTTTTTCTACTTCCTTTGTATTCTACACTTGCTTTGTGTATTCCCAGCCTCCGAGCCTTGACAAATGCTTCCTTTTGTCTTTGACTATATCTTTCGTTATCCAAGGCTCCCGAAACTTGCTATACTTATTTTTCATCCTTACAGGAATGTGCCAATCCTGAATTTCTATTAACTTATGCTTCAGAACCTCCCATATGCCAGATGTTGAGTTGAAAAGATATAATAGAAGGATGTAACGACTGAAAGTTCATAAAGATCGGAATCTGATATTTTTTTCATTTTCATGCTACATTTAATGAAGTGGAATTAGTAAATGTCCATCATTTGAAGTATAATTGTGACTTGAAAAATACGTTAATCATTAACACTTTTGTTGACAGCTTCAAGCTTATGATGATTTTTTTTCGAAAGGAGGAAGAAAATCACTTGTGTTCTTTTACCAAGAATCTGACCCACCAATAATAGGTAAAAATTAATCATAGGTTAAAAATGTAGATGTGTAAACCAACATGTTAAATATTACAAAGAAAGTTGATGTATCAACTTTTAGATTCTTGTGGTGTGTGTGTGTGTGTGTGTGTGTGTGTGTGTGTGTGTGTGTGTGTGTGTGTGTGTGTGTGTGTGCACGAGGTTCAGGACATCAAAGAAATGCAGGTGGGAAATAAAAAGAATTATAGCTTGCAAATGTTCCATAAATAAGGCAAGGTTATTAAACTTTATTTTATCATAAAATTGGGGGTAATAGGGAGAACATGAAATGTTTTTAAGGTAACTTTCAAAGAGGGACCAAGGACCATGGACTCAAAAACGAAAGAGAAACAGAATCCCTACAGTGCAGAAGGAGGACATTTGACCCATCAAGTCTGCATCAATTCTGACGACAGAAGGAGGCATTGAAAGCCTGATGGCTGGAAGGGCACAAGATGTCCGGGATGGAAGGGGGAGGGGTGATGTCGGGTGTGTGGATGGTTGGGTGGCATATATCAGGGACTGGCATTCAGGGGGCAGAGGCTGAGGTGTGGAGGTGGTTGGTTGGGGATAAGATGCCAGGACAGGGACAGGATGGACAATCACCCTTGCTGCCTGAATGAGATCATTAATTCTCTTGCGGCACTGCTAGTCAGTCCTACGTGCCAGTGCACAGACACTGATTGCCATTGCCTCCCAGGTCACTTTGCCTTCACAGGAGGGATGAGGCAAGGGGAACCTTGCAAGTGTACTGATGGTGGGGGGAGCTCTGCAACAGTGATGATTGGGGGAGGGAGGTGAGGGGGAAAATAGGGCACATGCCTGGTCTGCATAAATATGTGGCTGAATTTTGCCCAACATGTCACACATGTCAGGTAATAGGAAAGCTTCAAGCTGTAATAAAACCAGAACACTTAATACCCATTCCAGCATTTGAGGAACTTTTAACAAGTGTCCTAATTGATTGTGTAGGATCCCACCCTAAAATGGGAAGTAGAAACTGATATCTATTGACCATTATTAATGCTGCAGCTTTATAAGACCCTAGTCCCCTCACTACTGGAGGGATGTGGAAGCTATTGAAAGGGTGCAGAGGAGATTGACAAGGATGTTGGCTGGATTGGGTGGCATGCCTTATGAGGATAGGTTGAGGGAGCTTGGTCTTTTCTCCTTGGAGAGACAAAGGATGAGAGGTGACCTGATAGAGGTGTATAAGATGTTGAGAGGTATAGATTGGGTAGATTCTCAGAGGCTTTTTCCCAGGGCTGAAATGGTTGCTACGAGAGGACACAGGTTTAAGGTGCTGGGGAGTAGGTACAGAGGAGATGTTAGGAGTAAGTTTTTCACTCAGAGGGTGGTGGGTGAGTGGAATCGACTGCTCTTGGTGGTGGTGGAGGCAAATTCGATAGGGTCTTTTAAGAGACTTCTGGATGAGTACATGGGGCTCAATAGGATTGAGGGTTATAGGTAAGCCTAGTAGTAGGGATATGATTGGCGCAACTTGTGGGCCGAAGGGCCTGTTTGTGCTGTAGTTTTTCTGTGTTCTATGTTCTATTACGGATGTGTCTACTACATTGTCAGAGATCATATTGCACCTGAAGGGATTGTAGAGCTACTAGATACAGACTACCTACAGAAATACAGTGTGTTCAAGGACCAAACTTTACATCAAAGTTATTTAAGGAGATTTAATTTAGATAGAACAGTACAGCACAGTACAGGCCCTTCGGCCCTCAATGTTGTGCTGAGCTTTGCCCAAAACCAAGATCAAGATATCCCACTACCTTTCATTCTGGTGTGCTCCATGTTCCTGTCCAATAACCGCTTGAAAGTTCCTAAAGAGTCCAACTCCACAATCACAGCAGACAGTCCATTCCACACCTTAGCCACACTCTGAGTAAAGAACCTACCTCGGACATCCCTCCTATATCTCCCACTATGAACCTTATAGTTATGCCCCCTAGTAACAGATTATTGTCGTCGCACCAATTCACCAAATTCTCTTTTTTTTCTTGTACTCTGTCTCATCATTGTTTGAGATCTGACCCACTACAGTGATGTCTTCAGCAAACATGAAAATTGAATTGGAATGGTATTTGGCACACAGTCATAGGTGTATAAGGAATATGATAGAGGGCTGAGTTCACAACCTTGTGGGGCGCCAGTATTGAGGATGATTGTGGAGGAGGTATTGTTGCCTATCCTTACTTATTGCAGTCTGTGGGTTAGGAAGTTCAGGATCCAGTTGCAGAGGAAGGAACCAAGGCCCAGGCCACGGAGTTTGGAGATGAGTTTCAAAGGAATAATGGTGTTGAAGTCTGAGCTGAAGTTGATAAATAGGAGTCTGACATAGGTTTCTTTGTTATCTAGTGTTCCAAGGTTGAGTTATGGATATCATTGGAGTAAAACAATATATGTCAACAGTGTACCATCCAGAATCACGAGGGTGTTAGAACGATGGCATCAAACTTTAAAGACCACGTTGAGGGCCTGTAGTCAAGATTATCTGGAGAATTTGTGGTAACGGAAGTCCATTTGTATGTTTTGCAATTCGGAATGCACCTAATCTGTCAACTAAATTCAGTCCATTTGAATTGATCTTTGGTCATGAGGTAAGAGGACCACTTAAGTTGATCAAAGAGAAATTGACAATTCAATGTTCTGAGACTATATTATTAGACTTTCTGTCAAATTAAATAGAATGGCTATGTTGGCTAGATAGCATTTAAAAGTGGCACAGCATGTGATGAAACAACAAGTGGATAAGCAGTCAAAAATTCTTAGTTTTGGTGTGAGGATACAGTATTAAAAGCAATTATTGGCCTCATCAAATTAAAAGGAAATTGAGTAAAGTGAATAATTTGATAAGAACATCAGAGAGAAGAAAGTGTGCATTGTGAATATGCTCAAATGGTATTTTAATAGGAAAGGAAAGAAACAGAAGGATGTGTTACTGGTTACAATTCTGAGAGAAGAACCAAATCCAGATGATTCTGAATTTGACATTCCTCAAATTAAATTAGATAATGAGGCAGTTTCAGAAATTGGACTGACCTTCTGGAGTAAAATCAAAATGATATGCAAGAATTATTAAACTCACTTAGGGATATATGTGGAAATAAGCTGGGAAGTACTAAAACGATTGTGCACAAGACTGTTTTAAAAAATGCTGTTCCAATTGAGCAATATCCATGTAGAATTAATCTTCTCAAGTTGGCACAGGTTCAGAAGGAGAAGCTGACATTTACTCAGTCTGAGATGCAACAGCTGAAAGTCTTGATGAAGCATGTAAAACTAGTGAAGGCAAAGATGGAGAATCAGTTACTGGATAATTATGCGAATAAAGAAAATGAGCAGATGTGGACAGAGATGCAAGACAAGTTGACTGTATCCGAACCTGTTCCTGAATTGTTGAAGTTACCTGAACATAAATTGCAGGGTTGTCAAGAACAGCTCATCATCTATGCAAAGAAAAACATAGATGAACCAACAATCACATTTGATCTCAAGATGGAGATTGAGGAGCAAAAGTATTTTACCACTGCAGATAAAAGGAAAGAACATCGAAGTGAAATGAGACTGTTTGCTGAAAGTGGGGTGGCATGGTGGCACAGTGGTTAGCACTGTTACCTCACTACATGCCCCTTAGTCTGAAAATCTTGTGGCAATGAACGTTTCTCCCATCGCCGTGCCCTACCAGATTATTGTTGCTCTCCTGCCCTCCTTCTCCTCCTCGTCCATATCTGCCTAGGTCCCCTCCTCCCCAGGGGCGTCTAGCTGGTTGCCTTTCTCCTCTGGGAAGTCTCTACACTGCTGTGCCAGATTGTGGAGCACACAGCAGACCACCATGATGTGGGAGACTGTCAGGGGGCGGTACTGGGGAGGGCCTTGCCAGACCAGTCCAGGCAGCGGAAATGCATCTTTAGGAGCTGAAAGCACCGCTCCATGATGGACTAAGTGGCAATGTGGGCCTCTCTGACTGAGTCTCTGGCCTCCGCACTAGTGTCATCAGCCAAGTCCTTCGTCCTTGTCCCTCAGGAGCCATCCGGGCCGCCTGGGTTGGTCCTTGAAGGCCAGCCCAGGGGATTTTAGATCTCTGTAGATGATACTATTGTGCAGGCTTCTTGGTTGTCGCACACACGCATTTTCATCCAGTGTTCACAGACCAAATGAACAGTCGGAGTAGAACCAATTCCTGTTGACAAATCTTGGTGCCTGGCTTTGTGAGGACCACAGGGTAATATGTGCAGTCAATTGCCCCTGTACTTTCAGCATCCCAGCAATTGCAGAAAATCTTGTGGACTTCCTGCTGGGCCTGTCCCAGGTCAAATTTGATGCCCAGGCTAACAGAGCATCTGTCACCTCACGGACATACTTGTGCACTGAGGACTGGGAGATCCCACAGATGTCCCCACTGGTGGCCTGGAAAGACCTGGTGGTGTAAACACTGAGGCCCAGTGTGACCTTTCTATGCCTTTTAACTTTAACAAAAGATCATCTGGACTCAAAACATCAGCTCGTTTCTCTCCTTACAGATGCTACCAGACTTGCTGAGGTTTTCCAGCATTCTCTCTTTTGGTTTCAGATTCCAGCATCTTCAGCAATTTGCTTTTGTTTTTTACTAGAATGGAATATCAACAATCAGCTAGAGAGCCTGTGTAGCTGACAAATGGCCCTAGCCAGTGACGAGCCATGAGCTCAGCAATCCCACATCCTCCCCAGCACCCTCACAAGCACCACCACGTCTGAGACCCCCCCAACTCCTGCATAGCGGAGATTGGTGGTCTGAGTGTCCTCCTCGCTTCCCTTTGCTACTGCTGCACTTGCAGCAGACTTTTATGGAGCAGTGTTTTCCTCACTGGCATGATGCCTCATGATTCTGTGAGTATTCTGCAGCAGGCGACGGTACAGAGGGACCTCGGGGTCCTTGTGCATGAGTCGCAAAAACCCAGCCTGCAGGTGCAGCAGGTGGTCAGGAAGGCGAATGGGATGCTGGCCTTCATAGCGAGGGGGATTGAATATAAAAGTAGGGAGGTCTTGCTGCAGCTGTATAGGGCATTGGTGAGGCCGCAGCTGGAGTACTGTGTGCAGTTTTGGGCGCCGCACCTGCGCAAGGATATTTTGGCCTTGGAGGGAGTGCAGAGGAGGTTTACTAGGCTGATACCGGAGTTGAGGGGGTTGAGCTACGAGGAGAGGCTGAATAAACTAGGCTTGTACTCGTTAGAGTTTAGAAGAATGAGGGGAGATCTCATTGAGACGTATAAGATGATGAATGGGATGGATAGGATAGAGGTGGAAAGACTCTTCCCGCTCAAAAAAGACAGTAGGACTAGGGGGCACAGCCTCAAGATAAAGGGGGGGCAGTTCAGAACGGAGTTGAGGAGGAACTTCTTCACTCAAAGGGTGGTGAATCTCTGGAATTCTCTGCCCGTTGAAGTGGTGGAGGCTGCCTCGCTAAATATTTTTAAGAAGCGGGTTGATGGGTTTTTGATAAGAGAGGGGATTAAGGGTTATGGGGAGAGGGCGGGAAAGTGGAACTGAGCCACGACAGATCAGCCATGATCTTATTGAATGGCGGGGCAGGCTCGAAGGGCCAGATGGCCTACTCCTGCTCCTATTTCTTATGTTCTTATGTTCTTATGTTCTTATTACATTAATTATACTGAGATACATGTTAATAGTATGTAAAGTGATGTCTCGCCCATTTTGGGTGTGCTCCTTATCATGTCCAGAAAAGCAGTTTTGTAAGATGGGAATCGTCAGAATAATGGGCGCTGTAGACGGGGTTTCTTTCAGATGTTAAGGATTGAGCTTAACTTCAGCTAATGCAAAGACTTGCTACAAAGCAGCATCCCAGCGAAAGATGTTCTTTATTCACCAATGTATGAATGGAGGAGACATCAGACAGTCTGATACCTCTCTGAATTACATTACATTTGCCAAAATAATTATAAATCTCCAAAATCACTTTTCCCAACTCCTAGTTCACGTTTATCAGGTATGAATTAATCATCTTCAGTACAGGTCTGTAATTGTTAATAAATGTCATGTATTTTGGCCAACTACATCCTGTCGCCTGACAGCATGGGTTGCCGAAGGTCAATCCACAGGATTGGGTTAGCTGAACCAGCACTCAGATCCTACGTGGATCAGCTGGCGGGGTTATTTGCAGACATCTTCAACCTCTCTTTATAAAATCTGAGGTCCCTATCTGCTTCAAGAAGATGACCTTCATTCCAGTACCAAAAAAAAGCCAAGCAGCGTGCCATAATGACTATTGTCCAGTGGCACTGAAGTCCATCATTATGAAGTGCTTCAAAAGGTTTGTCATGGCACAAATCAATTCCAGCCTCCCAGATTGCCTGGATCCACTACAGTTTGTCAACTGCCGCAGTAGACATTATCTCCCTGGCCCTGTACTCAACCCTGTAACACCAAGGTAACAGAGACACTGATGTTAGATGCCTATTTATTGACTACAGCTCAGCCCTCAACATCATTATTCCTACAAAATCTATCTCCAAACTCCGTGGCCTTGGTCTCGGCTCCTCCCATTGCAACTGGATTCTTAACTTTCTAATCACAAACCGCAATCACTTTGGATAGTCAACAACACCTCCTGTACAATCAACCTTAACGCCGGATCCCATAAGGCTGTGTCCTCAGCCTCCTATTATACTCCTTATGACCATACACCTATGACTGTGCAGCCAAATTCCCTTCCAAATCAATTCTCAAGTTTGGTGATTACAGTGGGTCGGATCTCAAACAATGACGAGACACAATACAGGAAAGAGATAGAAAATCTGGTGAACTGGTGTGGTGATAATAATCTCTTCCTTAATGTCAACAGAACAACTTGAGGAAGCGTAGTGGAGAACATGCCCCTGTCTACATCAATGGGGATGATGTAGAAATGGTCAAGAACTTCAAGTTTTTATATGTCCAGATCGCCAGCAACTAGTCCTGGTCCCACCATGCAGACACTATAGTTAAGAAAGACCACTAACACTTCTAGTTTTTCAGAAGACTAAGGAAATTTGTCATGTCAGCTACGACTCTCACCAACCTTTACAGATGCACCATTCCTTCTGCTTGTATCACAACTTGGTATGGCTCCTGCTCTGCCCAAGACCATAAGTAACTAAAAAGGGTCATGAATGAAGCGCAGTCCATCACACAAACCAGCCTCCCATTGCCGCTGCCTTGGAATAGCAGCCAGCATAATTAAGGACCCCATGCACCCCAGACATACTCCCTTACCACCTTCTTCCAACAGGAAAAAGTTACAAAAGTCTGAGAATATGTACCAAACGACTTAAGAACAGCTTCTTTCCTCCTGCTATCAGACTGTTGAATGGACCTACCTTGCACTCAATTGATATTTCTCTACACCCTAGCTATGACTAACACACGGGGGCAATTTTACCATTGTGTTGCACTGGTTTTCACTGATAAAGCGGTTAGCGTGATTGGTGCCGGTTTTTGCGACTGGTGCCATTTTACAAGCGCTGGATTTTCTCTTCAGAGATGGGCAAGAGGCAGATTACTATATTTAAATTTATTTAAATGTTGTTTAATATCTGTTTAGCGAGCCTGCCCAAAATGCAGGCTACCTTGAAGCACAATGGAATAGAAGGTAAGCTAAGCAGAATCGCATTCTTTTAAAACAACGCAGGCACACAGAATAATTAGTGTTCAAAATCCCAGAGTAACAGGTGCGATTCCCAATTTTTTTTCTTCTCACGCAATCTTATAACCCACCAAGCTGAAATCCGGACAGGATGAGGTTGTAACATTCCGAAAAATATATACATCCACATCAATTGCAGTACTCTTATCACAACCAAGTCCATATGATCTAAGTACAGCAACGGTGCTGTCAGGGTGGGACTTGCAGGATTTTGACCCAGTGACAGTGAAGGGACAACAATATTTTTACAAATCAGAATGGCAGGTTAGAGGGAAGCTTCCAGTTTGCGATGTCCCATATATCTGTTGCTGTTGACCTGTTAGTGGTTGTGGGTTTAAAAGGCGCTGTCTAAGGACCCTTGGTGAGTTCCTGTAATGCACCTTCACAAAATCAAAATACTACAGTGCAGAAGAGGCCCTTTGGCTCATCAAGTCTGCATCAATACATGAAATGCCCTGACCTGCCCACTTAATCCTATTTTCCAGCATTTGGTCCATAGCCTTGAATGTTATGGCATGTCAAGTACTCATCCAGGTACTTTTTAAAGGACGTGAGGCATCCCACTTCCACCACCCTCCCAGGCAGTGCATTCCAGACACTTCTGAATAAAAACGTTTTTCCTCAAATCCCTCCTAAACCTCCCAACCCTCACTTTTAACTTGTGTCCCCTCGTAACTGACCTTTCAATTAAGGGGAACAGCTGCTCCCTATCCACCCTGCCCATGTCCCTCATAATCTTGAACACCTCAAGTGGCACGGTAGCACAGTGGTTAACACTGCCACTTCACAGCTCCGGGGACCTGGGTTCGATTCCCAGCTTGGGTCACTGTCTGTGTGGAGTTTGCACATTCTCCTTGTGTCTGTGTGGGTTTCGTCCGGATGCTCCGGTTTCCTTCCAAAGTCCAAAGATGTCAGAGTTAGGTTGATTGGCCGTTAGTGTCCTGAGATGCATAGGTTAGAGGCATTAGTGGGTAAATATGTAGGGATATGGGGGTAGGGCCTAGGTGGGATAGTGGTCGGTGCAGACTCGATGGCTGAATAGCCTCTTTCTGCACTATAGGGTTTCTATAAATCAATCAGGTCACACCTCAGTCTTCTCTGCTCCAGAGAAAACAACCCAAGCCTCTCCAACCTCTCTTTATAACTTAAGTGTTCCATCCCAGGTAACATCCTGGTAAATCTTCTCTGCAACCTCCTCCACTGCGTTCACGTCCTTCCTTTAATGTGGCAACCAGAACTGCTCACAGCTGTGGCCTCACCAAAGTTCTGTTCAACTCCATCACGACCACTCTGCTTTTATAACCTATAACCTGATTGACAAAGGCAATTATGCCATATGTAGGTAGAAAGAGGGATAGGGATTTAAAACAGGAATTTAGGGAGCTAGGCTGGAAGATAAAAACCAGGACAAAGCATGTTGTCATCTCTGGTTTGTTGCCAATGCCACGTGCTAGTGAGTTGGGGAACAGGGTGAGAGTGCAGATTAACATGTGGCTGCAGGGATGGTGTAGGAGAGAGGATTTCATTTACTTGGATAATTGGAGCATATTCTGGGGAAGGTGGGACCTGTACAAACAGGATGGTTTGCACCTGAACCAGAGGGGCACTAATATCCTGGGAGGGAAATTTGCATCTGCTCTTCGGGGGGTTTCAATTAATTTGTCAGGGGGATGAGAAAATGAGATGTAGTCCAAAAGCCAGTGTTGAGGGTCGCGAGGTACTGAGAAAGGTACCAAGGTCGCAGGAGTGTACAGGCAGACAGGATGGTAGGTTGAAGTGTATCTATTTCAATGCAAGAAGCATCAGGAATAAGGTAGGTGAACTTGGAGCATGGATTGGTACTTAGGACGATGATGTTGCGGCCATTACGGAGACATGGTTAGAAAAGGGACAAGAATGGTTGTTGGCAGTTCTGGGGTATAGATGTTTCAGTAAGAGTAGGGAAGGTGGTAAAAGAGGTGGAGGAGTAGCATTGTTAATCAAGGATAGTTTAACGGTGCTGAAAGGCATTTTGAGGACGATCTGCCTACTGAGGTAGTATGGGCTGAAGTTAGAAATAGGAAAGGATCGGTCACGTTGTTAGGAGTTTTCTATAGGCCTCCAAATAGTAATAGAGATGTGGAGGAGGAAATGGCAAAGCAGATTATGGATAGGTGTGGAGGTCACAGGGTAGTTATCATGGGTGACTTTAAGTTTCCGAATATTGATTGGAATCTTTATATGTCGAATAGTTCGGATGGGGCACTTTTTGTACAGTGTGTGCAGGAGAGATTCCTGACACAATATATGGATAAGCCAACAAGAGGTGGGGCCACATTGGACTTGGTACTGGGTAATGAACTGGGCCAAGTGTTAGATTTGTTTGTGGGAGAGCACTTTGGAGATAGTGACCACAATTTGGTGTCCTTCATTATTGCAATGGAGAGGGATAGAGTCACGCGACAGGGCAAGGTTTATAATTGGGGCAGAGGTAATTATGATGCGATTAGGCAAGAATTAGGGAGCATAGGATGGGAGCTGAAACTGTCAGGTATGGGCACAAGCGAAAAGTGGAGCTTTTTATAGGAACAAATACTACATGTCCTAGAGAGGTATGTTCCTGGCAAGCAGGGAGGAAATGGCCAAGTGAGGGAACCAGGTTCACAAAGGAGGCTGAATATCTTGTTAAGAGGAAAAAGGAAGTGTATGTAAGGATGAAAAAACAAGGTTCAGTTGGGTCGCTTGAGGGTTACAAGGTAGCTAGGAATGAGTTAAAGAAAGGGCTTAGGAGAGCTTGGAAGGGGCGTTCTGAGGGAAGATGTATTAGCTGTGAGGAGTATAGTCAGTCTTAACATTCAAGTTATGTTAAGAGCAAAGAACAAAGAAAATTACAGGACAGGAACAGGCCCTTCAGCCCTCCAAGCCTGCACTGACCATGCTGCCCAACTGAACTAAAACCCTCTATCCTTCTGGAGACCATGTCCCTCTATTCCCATCCTATTCATGTATTTGTCCAGACGCCCCTTAAAAGCCACTATCGCATCTGCTTGCGCTACTTCCCCCGGCCGCGAGGCCCAGACACCCACTGTCCTCTGTGTAAAAACTTGTTTTGTACATCTTTAAACTTTGCTCCTCGCATCTTAAACTTATGCCCCTAGTAATTGACTCTTCCAACCTCGGAAAAAGTTTCTGACGATCAATTCTGTCCATGCCCCTCATAATCTTATAGACTTCTATCAGGTTGCCCCTCAATCTCCGTTGTTCCAGTGAGAACAAACTAAGTTTCTCCAACCTCTCCTCATAGCTAATGTCCTCCATACAAGGCAACATCCTGGTAAATCTTTTCTGTACTCTATCCAAAGCCTCACATCCTTCTGGTAGTTGGTGACCAGAATTGAACACTATGGACCCGATTTTACCATTGCATCTAACACGTTTTCAGGCGTGAAAATGTGGTAAAGTTGGGTGTGAGGCCATTAATGTGATCTGCGCCCACATCGCGCAGATGCCCACTTTACCGAGGCCCAAAAATGACCGCAATCCGATTCGCGCCCAAAACAGGTGCAACATGATTTCATTGCATTTGCATGCATTTAAATTTAATTACTGAACTGCCCGCCCAACAGATTCGGCATGAAGCAGACATGCTCGACAAAGGTCTGTTTTGGGCGCTCCAGCTGCTGAAGAGGTAAATTCAGCACTTCCAATGGCTCTCTGACTCAGATCAGTGGTTGGGGGTTGGGAAGGGAGGCAGGCCAGATCATTTTCTGATGAGGAGGGTGTTGGGGAGAAGGGAGGCCTGATCATTTTCTGATTGGGAGGGCGGGGAGGCAGGTCAGATGTATCTCTGGTGAGGGGGGAGGGGGAGGGAAGCTGGATTGTTGCCTGGTGGAGGGGCGGGGGTAGGGGAGGCGAGCCTGATCATTCTCTGGTGACGGGGGGGCAGGGGACAGAAGAAAGAAGGCCCGATCATCGTCTGGTGGAAGGCAGAGGAGGGGGGGTAGGGAGGCCAGATCGTTGTTTGGTTGGAGGGGGGAGAGGAGGCTTGAACTTTCTCTGTCGGGGGAGTAGGCAGGACCGATCGTTCTCTGGTGGGGTGAGGGAGGAGGGCAGATTGTTGTCTGGTGGGGAGAGGGGCAGCGGACCTGATCATTCTCTGGTGGGGGGGCGGAAGGAGGAGATAGGTCAGATGTACCTCTGGTGGGTAGGGGGGCTGGGAGTCTGGAATGCGGGGCAGGACGGGAGGTCCTCTGCCACTCTGCGGGCGATCGGTGGAGGGGGGAAGGGGACAGAGGATCGCTATTGGTTTGGATAGCAGGAGTGTGAACAGTTATGTTGTTGGGATGGGAGTGATGCCTGTGGGGACCATAACTTTTGCTTCTGGGCCACTTTATCCACTTCTGGCGGCCTGGAGTGATGTGACAGCTGCGTGATTTTCAATACTTTTTCTAACTGTGCATGCGCAGTTCAGAGCTCTGATCATTTTGGACACAATAAGCCCCACCCACAGTGCAATTCAGACCAGTGATTTTTTTTTCAGGCTAAGTGCATATGGGGGTGCCTGAGAGCAGATTTACATGTTGCATCTGAATTACACCCTGATTCAACACTTAGAATGAAAATGCTAAAATCGGGCCCTATATTCCAAGTGCGGCCTAACTAAGGTTCGATAAAGTTGCAACACGACTTGCCAGTTTTTAAACTCAGTGCCCCAGCTGATGAAGGCAAGTATGCCGTAGGCCTTCTTGACTACCTTTTCCATCTGCGTTGCCACTTTCAGTGACCTGTGTACCTATTCACCGAGATCATTATGCATATCAATACTCTTAAGGGTTCTGTCATTTACTGTATAGTTCCTTTCTTTACTAGAACTTACCTCACATTTGTCGAGATTAAACTCCATCTGCCATCTCTCCACCCAAGTCTACAACCTATCTATATCCTCTTGTATCCTATGACGGTCCTCATCATTATCCGTAAATCCATCAACCTTTGCGTCATCCGCAAACTTACTGATGATGAAGCTTTATGTTCTATTTTTGCTTCATCTGTCTGAAAGTGTATTATTTTGTAGTCCAACTTTGTTAAAAGAATGCAACAGTATTTGAAGAATGTATCCTACACAATATAAAATCTTTGTTTCTACCTAGATATAAGTAGGAGGGATAAATAATATCTTGCCAAATTTATTATTTTCAGAAAGCGGCCGAATTATTGCTGGAGTTGCTAAAGGGACCAAAATGATGAGATTATTTTTGGGCAACTTATCTGATGTTCATGTGGATGGTCTGTGCTTGTTCTTTGTGCGGTATAAAAATGACACTCTCATCACAGAGAAAAATATACATGAGGTATGAAGTGACATTGGATATTATTAATTCACCACTTTTCTCATTATGTGAGGACTTTAGTATGGTTCTTTCAACTATTGGCAATGAAAAAAATTAGTTCTGTATTTTTACTCATGTTAAACATTCTCTGTTCATGTACAAATAGGCTCAATAATCAGCCCATATCGAAAAACCAAGATATTGCGGATGCTGGAAGTCTGATATTTTGGCCTTGGAGGGAGTGCAGAGGAGGTTTACTAGGCTGATACCGGAGTTGAGGGGGTTGAACTATGAGGAGAGGCTGAATAAACTAGGCTTGTACTCGTTAGAGTTTAGAAGAATGAGGGGAGATCTCATTGAGACATATAAGATGATGAATGGGATGGATAGGATAGAGGTGGAGAGGCTCTTCCCGCTCAGAAAGGACAGTAGGACTAGAGGGCACAGCCTCAAGATAAAGGGGGGGTGGTTTAGAACGGAGTTGAGGAGGAACTTCTTCACTCAAAGGGTGGTGAATCTCTGGAATTCTCTGCCCGTTGAAGTGGTGGAGGCTGCCTCGCTAAATATATTTAAGAAGCGGGTTGATAGGTTTTTGATAGGCAAGGGGATTAAGGGTTATGGGGAGAGGGCGGGAAAGTGGAACTGAGCCATGATCTTATTGAATGGCGGGGCAGGCTCGAAGGGCTAGATGGCCTACTCCTGCTCCTATTTCTTATGTTCTTATGAAACAAAAACAGAAAATGCTGGAAAAACTCAGCCAGCTGTCTCTTGTAAATTAGTTTTCACTGAACACACCTTTGTTCTCCATTAACAGCTTCCGATATACTATCTTTATGCCACTATGAGCGCCTTCACACTGCCAATAACTCTTCCTCTGTCTTATGATCTGCACATCTTTGTTGCAATCTCTCCCCAGTTCTCACCTGTCACTAACCTACTTTGCTCCAGCTACTTCAGCCCTTTGATTTAGCATATAATCCATTACATTTCTTCCTCTTTTTAGCTCTGTAGCAGTGTTATACAGATTCAAAACATTAAATCTATTTCTGTTTCCACAGATGCTGCCAGACCTGTTGATTTTTTTCCAGTATTTTCTGCTTTTGTTTCAGGTAGTTCTGGCAGCTCATGATTAGAAAAAGTTTCAAAAGGACATGCGGACCCCAGATTTTTGTTGTGCTTGGTTGCCATGATCAACAATATGATGAGGCACAGGTAGTTGCTTTGTCCAGCTACAACCCTGTGTCCCTATAAGAAACATATTGAACCAAATTTTCATCTTGGGATCGGAATCGTGAATGGTGGGATTTGCAGGCATCGTAATCCCTGAATGACAGTGCTCGCATTTTTATGTTAGGGAGTTGAGAACAGTCTGAAGTTGGGCTGTTGCCTTGTACACAAGATTTGAGATTAAAACAGAGACAGGCTGATGTTGAGGTGGTCAAGTTAAATAACCTCCAATTCTGGGGAGGAATGTGAGGTACCCTGATTGAAGATATCCCCTCACCCTTTAACCCGTTTCCTTCCCTTCACTCCCTCAACTCCCATCTCCTTCAAACTCACTCAAAATTGATAAGGAGGAAGTGTTGAATAGACTTGGTGCTGAAAGTTGACAAAGTACTGGAAGCCAATGAGATGCATTCAAGGATACTGAAGAAAGTGAGAATAGAAATTGCAGGGGCACTGGCTATAAAGTTTCAGTCCTCTCTAGATTTAGAGGAAGTACCAGAGGACTGGAGAATTGCATTTCTTCCAAAAAGGCTGTAACGATAGGTTCAGCAATTATAGGCCAATCAGTTTAAAATCAGTGATAGAAGAGCTTCTGGAAACAATTATTTGGAATAGAAGTAGTAGTAATAGGAAATAATGTGGATTGACTAGGAAGAGCCAACTT
Source organism: Carcharhinus amblyrhynchos (assembly GCF_965287045.1). Lineage (NCBI taxonomy): Eukaryota > Metazoa > Chordata > Chondrichthyes > Carcharhiniformes > Carcharhinidae > Carcharhinus > Carcharhinus amblyrhynchos. The sequence continues at coordinate 127,050,060 of NC_137330.1, forward strand.
GGATTTTAGCGTACTTGTTGGAGATTTTATGGAAATAACAGACAGTGTTGTTGAGGGAAATGCATGGTGATGCAGTGTACATGGAATTTGAGAAGGCATCCTATACAGTGCCACACAACAAACTTTTTAGAACAATTATAGTTCATGGAGTAAAAGGGAAAATAGCAATATGGACACAAAAGTGGCTAAATAATAGGAAGCAAAGGGTAATAGTCAGAGCATACTTTTAAGCTGAAGGAACGTTTGTAGTGGTGTCACCAGGGTTGGTATTAAGACCCTTGCTTTTCAATATATATTAATGATCTAGGTCTTGATGTGTTGGGAAGAGTTTGAAAGTTATGGGTTGCAAAATCTTAATGTAAACTGTGAAGAGAATAGTGCAGAACTTCAAAAATCATAAACAAGTTGGTGGAATGGGCAGGTAGATGCCAGATGAAATTCAATGTGGAGAGGTGTGATATGATGCCTTTTGGTAGGAAAAACATGGAGCAATAATGTAAAAATGAAGTAAAATTCTGAAAAGAGGTATAGGAAATGAAGTACCTGTACTTCAAAAATCATAAACAAGTTGGTGGAATGGGCAGGTAGATGCCAGATGAAATTCAATGTGGAGAGGTGTGATATGATGCCTTTTGGTAGGAAAAACATGGAGCAATAATGTAAAAATGAAGTAAAATTCTGAAAAGAGGTATAGGAACTGAAGAACCTGTATGTGTATATGCATAGGTGGTAGGACAGGTGCAGAGAGCAGTTAATAAAACAAATAGTATTCTGGGCCTTATTGATAGAGTAGCTGAGCAATTAGGTTGTGCTCAACTTAATCAAGACATCAGCTGGCTATTGTTCTGGCACCATATTACTGGAAGAATGTAAACACATTAAGGGGAGTGTAGAGAGGCTTACAAGAATGGCTCCAGGAATGAGAAACTAAGTTATGAGGATAGTTTGGAAAGGTTGGGACTGCTCTCCTTGGAGTGAAGTAGGCTGAGAAAAGATTTGACAGAGATGCTCAAAACCATGAGGGGACTGAACAGAGTAGACAAGTAGAACTGTTCCTGCCCATTAAAGGATCAAGAACGACAAGGCACAGATTTAAAGAAGAAAATATGATGTGAGAAAAATTATTCTCATGAGTGGTTCGGGTATGGTATGCATTGAACATAAAAACATAAGAACTAGGAGCAGGAATAGGCCATCTGGCCTCTTGAACCTGCTCTGCCATTCAATAAGATCATGGCTGATCTTTTTGTGAACTCAGCTCCACTTACCCACCAGCTCACCATAACCCTAAATTCCTTTACTGTTCAAAAATGTACCTATCCTTGCCTTAAAAACATGCGATGAGGTAGCCTCAACTGCTTCAGTGGGCAGAGAATTCCACAGATTCACAACCTGAGTTCCTCCTCAACTCAGTCCTAAATCTGTTTCCCCTTATTTTGAGGTTATGCCCACTAGTTCTAGTTACACCCGCCTGTGGAAAAACTTCCCTGCTTCTATCTTATCTATTCCCTTCATAATCTTATATGTTTCTATAAAATCTCCCCTCATTCTTCTGAATTCCAATGAGTATAGCCCCAGTCAACACAGTCTCTCCTCAGAAGCCAACCCTCTCAACTCTGGAATCAATCCAGTGAATCTCCTCTGCATCCCCTCCAGTGCCAATGTATCCTTTCTCAAGTAAGGAGACCAAAACTGTACACACTATTCCATGTGTGGCCTCACAGCACCTTATACAGCTGCAACATAACCTCGCTGTTGTTAAACTTCATCCCTCTAGCAATGAAGGACAAAATTCCATTTGCCTTCTTAATTACCTGCTGCAGTTTGAGCCCTTTGAGATTCCTGCACAAGGACACCCAGGTCCCTCTGCACAGCAGCATGCTGCAATATTTTATCTTTTAAATAAGTCCATTTTGCTGTTATTCCTATCAAAATAGATGACCTCACATTTACCAACATTGTATTCCGCCTGCCAGACCCTCGCCCACTCACTTAGATTATTTATATCCCTTTGCAGACTTTCAGCGTCCTCTGCACACTTTGCTCTTCCACCCATCTTAGTGTCATCTGTGAATTTTGAAACACTACATTTGATCCCTAACTCCAAATCATCTATGTAAATCGTAAACAATTGTAATTCCAACACTGATCCCTGAGGCACACCACTAGTCGCTGATCGCCAACCAGAAAGACACTCACTTACCCCCACTCTTGGCTTTCTGTTAGCTAATCAATCCTCTATCCATGCTAATAAATTACTTGTAACACCATGCACCTTTATCTTATGTAACAGTCTTTGGTGTGGCACCTTGTCAAATGCCTGCTGGAAATCCAGATATCCACATCCACAGGTTCCCCATTGTCCACTGCACATGTAATTTTCTCAAAGAATTCCACTAAATTAGTCAAACGTGACCTTCCTTCCATGAACCCATGCTGTGTCTTACCAATGGGACAATTTATATCCAGATGTTTCACTATTTCTTCCTTGATGATAGATTCAAGCATTTTCCCTACTACAGAAATTAAGCTAATTAGCCTATAGTTACCTGCCCTCTGTCTACCTTCTCTTTTGAACAGTGGCGTCACATTTGCTGTTTTCCAATCTGTGGGAACTACCCCAGAGTCCAGCGAATTTTGGTAAATTACTACTAATGCATTTACTATTTCTCCCGCCATCAAAAAAGACAGTAGGACTAGGGGGCACAGCCTCAAGATAAAGGGGAGGCGGTTTAGAACGGAGTTGAGGAGGAACTTCTTCACTCAAAGGGTGGTGAATCTCTGGAATTCTCTGCCCGTTGAAGTGGTGGAGGCTGCCTCGCTAAATATTTTTAAGAAGCGGGTTGATGGGTTCTTGATAAGAGAGGGGATTAAGGGTTATGGGGAGAGGGCGGGAAAGTGGAACTGAGCCACAACAGATCAGCCATGATCTTATTGAATGGCGGGGCAGGCTCGAAGGGCTAGATGGCCTACTCCTGCTCCTATTTCTTATGTTCTTATGTTATCTCTTTTAGTACCCTGGGATGCATTCCATCAGGACCAGGAGGATCCTGGACGATTGGTGAAGGCAGGTTCAATCGAGGCATTGAAGAGGGCATTAGATTGTTTCTGCTCAAGAAATTGTGTGTAAGAATGTGGGGAAAGGTTCACTAGGCTGATACTGGAGATGAGGGGGTTAGCCTATGAGGAGAGATTGAATAGACTGGGTCTGTACGTGTTGGAGTTTAGAAGGCTGAGGGGGGATCTTATTGAGACATATAAGATAATGAAGGGGATAGATAGGGTAGAGGTAAAGAGATTCTTCCCGCTTAGAAAGGATAGCAGAACTAGAGGGCACAGCCTCAAAATAAGGGGGGGGGGGGGGTGCAGTGTAGATTGGAGTTGAGGAAGAACTTCTTTACTCAAAGGGTGGTGAGTCTCTGGAATTCTCTGCCCATTGAAGTGGTGGAGGCTACCTCGCTGAATATATTTAAGTCACGGGTCGATAGGTTTCTGATAGACAAGGGAATTAAGGGTTATGGGGAGAAAGCGGGAAAGTGGAACTGATCCACTTCAGATCAGCCATGATCTTGTTGAATGGCGGGGCAGGCTCGATGGGCTAGATGGCCTACTCCTGCTCCTATTTCTTATGTTCTTATGAAAGGACAGGAGAATTGCACTAAGTCATGATGCTTATTTATTGAGCTGATGCAAATATGATGGGCCAAATGGCTTCTTCCGATTTGATTTATTATTGTCACATGTTTTAACATACAGTGAAAAGTATTGTTTCTTGCGTGCTAAACAGACAAAACATAGCATTCATAGAGAAGGAAACGAGAGAGTGCAGCATTAATGAAAGTTAGAATGAAGTTTTAGAAGTATAGAATGGGAGTAAAAGATAGAATTAGAAGGTATGCTGTACGCAGCTTTCAAGAATTTGCCTCGCTCCTGCCCCATCTTGGGTGCCTTGATGCCTGTGCTGTAATAATTCTCCATATCCACCCAATTTATTCTTGCAGTCTCCACTCTATATTGAACTCATGAGTATCCAGTATAAACACAACTCACAGTACTGTAAAAGCATTTATATGTCTTTGAGATACTCATAAATCTGTCAAAATAAACAAACATCACTACAATAAAATTATAAATTCTTTTGAACAGCTTATATATATACATATCACTCAAACTACCAATCTCACATTCTCCTTGTCAACAACCTTTGCTGAGCAGAATACAATTGTGGGTTCGGAAGTCAGCCAATTATTCATTAACAGATTCTATTGAATGGCTGGAGAAACAATGCCAACTGAGATGTATTCATCACTAATTTGATTTATTATTGGCACATATATTGAGAAACAGTGAAAAGTATTGTTTCTTGCATGCTATATAGACAAATCATTTCATTCATAGAGTGCATAGGGGAGAAGGAAAGAAGAGTGCAAAATAAAGTGTTACAGTCGCTGTGTTAGGAATTTCAACAATTAAGTTCTGTGGAACTATCGTGTCAACAAAATCCCCTGAACTGAATACCATAAAGCCAAAAAAAACAGCCATCTATTAAAAAGTTGAAACAGCCAAATGGATAGCTGAGTTAAAATTCAAGATAAACATGATGGAGTGGAGATGGACAAAATGTTCAAGTTCCTCGGTGTTCAGATCACCAGCAATCTATCCTGGACCCTCCACACTGATGCAACAGTTAAGAAAGCCCACCAATGCCTCTTCTTTCTCAGAAGACGAAGAAAACTTGGCATGTCCACTATGACTCACCAATTTTTACAGATGCACCGTAGAAAGCATCCTGTCTGGTTGTATCACAGCTTGGTAAGGCCAAGACCTCAAGAAGCTACAAAGGGTGTGAACATAGCCCAGTCCATCACGCAAACCAACATCCCATCCATTGACTCTGTCTACATTTCCAACTGCCTTGGGAAAGCAGCCAGCATAATCAAGCACCCCAGATATAATCCTTTCCAATTTCTTCCATTGGGAGAAAGATAAAAAAGTCTGAAAACACATACCAACAGACTCATGAATAGTTTCTTCTCTGCTGTCATCAGATCTGTGAATGGTTGTACCATATATTAAGCTGATCATTCTCTTCACCTTACTGGTAGCTGCAACACTGTATTCTGCACCCTATCCTTTTCCTTTTCCCCTTCGTACTTCATGAAAGGGAAATGCACAGCACGCAAGAAATAATACTTTTTACTGTATCCCTGTACATTTGACAATAAATCAAATCAAATGAATGCAAAGGAGGTAGTTCACACAATCAAATCCAAATTTCATTATTAAAGTCATAAACTATCATTATATCACAGTCAGAAATTAAGCCTAAACTCTCATATGTACAAACACTGCTGTTTAAACCATAGAAACCCTACAGTGCAGAAGGAGGCCATTTGGCCCATCAAGTCTATAATGACAACAATCCCACCCAGGCCCTATTCCTGTAACCCCTCTATATTAACCCTGCTAATCCCCCTAACACTAGGGTCAATTTAGCATGGCCAATCAACCTAACCTGCACATCTTTTGACTGTGGAGGAAACCTACACATCACGGGGAGAATGTGCAAATTCCACACAGACAGTGACCCAAGCCAGGAATCGAAGCTGGGTCCCTGGCGCTGTGAGGCAGCAGTACTAACCACCATGCCACCTGGTTAACTTCAGTCTAACTAAGGTTTCAACCTGTTTTTACACAGAAGCACTAAATTAAGCTCACTTAAATATATACCTTATTCCTAATATCCAACAATACAAACATAGATCACTTAAAACTACCATTGCTTCCTGATACCTCCCCCTTTTAATGAAATTCTTTACACTAGGGTTACATCTACTTCACACAAACTTAACATCACACATATCTAACAACATAATGATTATGAAGGAGGGAAAAGGTTAATGAATTTTGTACCTAGAGTATATCACAAACATAACCCTTCATCATAGTTGATCTTCCCAGTCTTATATTGCTCCTGGCATTAATGTAAATTACTTGTTCATGTTTTGTATGCTTTAACTCTCGTTTTTATAACAGCAGATAGTTAAATGTGACTTATTTTGTAGACTTTGCATGCTTTAACTCTTGTTTTAGTAACAGCTGATAGTTAAATGTGACTGTTATTTTGTAGACTTTGCAAATCTTACCTGTTTATATTCGTTGGACATTGTTACACAGATAGTAGTTTACGATACCAGCTTTTAACAGCTGCAGATGGCAGATCGCGATACCGGCTTTGAACAGGAAGAGTCCTGCTGGGATAGCCGCGATCACACAAGTAACTTCAAAGACAGGGATGCCAGTAACTGCTGCAGAAGGGGTTTGAATCGTGACCGGATCAAGCCTGTGTCCTGACTGCAGGACTGTGATTCCTGATTAACTGTGGGCCTGCATCACAACACAGGAAGGAAGACCCGAACTTCTGGCCAGAATTGAGGATTTGTATCGTGAGCGACATTAAGAGCCATAACGAATAAATGCCCACTTGTGTTTGTGTTCGAGGAGAAGTCTAGTAATCCTTAATCGGAACCAGTTTTCTCCCAAAGCTTTGAAACAAAAACCACTGTATTTTGACTCACTAACAGTCTTCAAGGTATTATTTTACTTACAACATTTACAATGAAACTTCATTTATTTCACAGCTAATCATAGAATCCTACAGTGCAGAAGAAGGCCTTTTGGCCCATTGAGCCTACACCGACCACAATCCCACCCAGGCCCTATCCCCATAACCCCATGCGTTTACCCGAGCTCGTCCCCATGACACTAAAGGGCAATTTAGCATGGCCAAGCCACCTAACCCACATATCTTTGGGACTCTAGAAGGAATGGTAAGAAGTCTCACAACACCAGGTTAAAGTCCAACAGGTTTATTTGATAGTAAACACCACAAGCTTTCGGAATGCTGTCACCTGACGAACAGCGTTCCAAAAGCTTGTGGCATTTACTATCAAATAAACCTGTTGGACTTTAACCTGGTGTTGTGAGACTTCTTACTGTGTTTACCCCAGTCTAATGCCAGTATCTCCACATCATGACTTTGGAAGGAAACCAGAGTACTCAGGGAAAACCCACGCCGACATAAGGAGAATGTGTCCCTGGCGCTGTGAGGCAGCAATGCTAACCACTGCACCATCATGCCACCCATAACATACTACCTCCACAAAGGATTAGAAAATTGCCAATATAGCATCCTTATTTGTTGGAGGGTTTCACTAAAAATTGAGCGTTCAGACTTGAGTGGGGCATAACAAGGTGAATTTATTCAAGCTTTTGCCACATGTATGTGGGAGAGGCCTGCCAAGCTTGGAGACACTCTATCATTTACAGAGCAAAGCAATGTATTTATACAATTGTGTTACAATGGCTACCTGCAACATTACCTCAGAATAAACTGTGTGTCAATCAAGTGTTTTGCTGCCCCTTTTTTCCATATTGCAAACTAGTCAAACTTTGGTGGTCGTTTCTTATCTTGTCACTCCTGGCTCTCATAGTCTCTATGGTTTGATTTGATTTATTATTGTCACATATGTTAGTATACAGTGAAAATTATTGTTTCTTGCGTGAGCATAAGGAGTACAGCATACCATACATAGAGAAAGGAAGGAAAGAGTTCAGAATGTAATGTTACAGGCATAATTAGCGTGTCAAGAAAGATCAACTTAATCCCAGGTAGATTCATTCAAAAGTCTGATGGCTGTAGGGAAGAAGGTGTTCTTGAGTCGGTTGGTACATCTCCTCAGACTTTTTTCTGATGAAAGGAGTTGGAAGAGAGTATGTCTGGGGTGCATGAGGTGCTTAATTATGCTGGCTGCTTTTCCAAGGCAGCGGGAAGTGTAGACAGTGTCAATGGGTGGGAGACTGGTTTGAGTGATGGATTTGGCTTCGTTCACAACCCTTTGTAGATTCTTGCAGTCTTGGATAGAGCTGGAGCCATACCATGCTGTGATATAACCAGAAAGAATGCTTTCTATGGTACATCAGTAAAAGTTGGTGAGAGTCATAGCAGACATGTTGGTGATTTGGACACTGAGAAACTTGAAGTTTTCGACCATTTCTACTTTGTCTCCATTGATATAGACATAGCATGTTCTTGAAGTCGATGACTATTTCCTTTATTTTGTTGACATTGTGGGAGAGATTATTGTTGTCGCACCAGTTCACCAGATTCTCTATCTCTTTCCTGTACTCCATGTCTTAATTGTTTGAAATGCGACCCCCTATGGTGGTGCCATCAACAAACTTGAAAATTGTGTTGGAGGACAAATTTGCCACACAGTCATAGGTGTATAAGGAGTATAGTAAGGGTCTGAGAACACTGCCTTGTGGGGCACCAGTGTTGACGATGATTGTGTAAGTGGTGTTAGAACAAAGAATAGTAGAGCACAGGAATAGGCTCTTCAACCCTCCAAGCCTGCGCAGATCATGTTTATCTATCTAAACCAACTGCTTACACCCCTCTATTTCCATTCCTTTGGCAGACATCATCATGATGGATTTACCCTTCTCCATTGTCAATAGACGGTTACAAATGCTTGCATTTAAGAAATGAAATTACATAGTAAACCATTACAAGACAAACAAAGCACAGCACTAGTCCTTGCACCATATGCGTATCAAGGTAAGTCTTGAATGTGGCTAACATAACTCAACCACCTCACTTGGCAGTGCATTCCAGGCCCCCATCACCCTCTGTGTAAAGACTTAGAACATAGAACATAGAACATTACAGCGTGGAACAGGCCCTTCGGCCCACAATGTTGCGCCGACCAGTCTTATTTTTAAAAAAAAAACATTGACCCACTAATCTAAACCAATCCCTTTTCGTCCATAAACCTATCCACCAATCTCTTAAACGCCCCCAAACTAGGCGCATTTACAACTGCAGCAGGCAGGGCATTCCAGTCCCTCACCACCCTCTGGGTAAAGAACCTACCCCTGACATCCGTCCTATAACTACCCCCCCTTAATTTAAAGCCATGTCCCCTCGTGCTAGCTTTCTCCATCCGAGGAAACAGGCTATCACCATCCACCCTATCTAAACCTCTAATCATCTTATATGTTTCTATAAGATCCCCTCTTAGCCGCCTTCTTTCCAGTGAAAACAACCCCAAATCCCTCAGTCTCCCCTCATAGGACCTCCCCTGCATACCAGGCAACATCCTGGTAAACCTCCTCTGCACCCTCTCCAAAGCCTCCACATCCTTCCTGTAATGTGGGGACCAGAACTGCACACAGTACTCCAAGTGCGGCCGCACCAGAGTAGTGTACAGTTGCAACATGACGCTGCGACTCCTAAATTCAATCCCCCTACCAATAAACGCCAAGACACTGTACGCCTTCTTAACAACCTTATCTACTTGATTCCCAACTTTCAGGGATCTATGTACACATACACCTAGATCCCTCTGCTCCTCCACTCTATTCAAAGTCCTCCCGTTAGCCCTATACTCAACACATCTGTTATTCCTACCGAAATGGATTACCTCACACTTCTCCGCATTAAACTCCATCCGCCACCTCGCGGCCCAGCTCTGCAACCTGTCCAAGTCACCCTGCAAACTTCGACACCCTTCCTCACAATCTACCACACCTCCGACTTTGGTGTCATCAGCAAACTTACTAATCCACCCAACTATACCCTCATCCAGATCATTAATAAAGATTACGAACAGCAGTGGCCCCAAAACAGATCCCTGAGGCACACCACTCGTAACCGAACTCCATGATGAATAATTACCATCAACCACCACCCTCTGTCTCCTATCTGCTAACCAATTCCTGATCCAAGTACCTAAATTACCACCAATCCCATACATCTGCATTTTCTGCAGAAGCATACCATGGTGAACCTTATCAAACGCCTTACTAAAATCCATATATACCACGTCTACTGCCTTACCCCTATCCACCTCTTTGGTCACCTTCTCAAAGAACTCAATAAGGTTAGTAAGGCACGACCTTCCCGCTACAAAACCATGCTGACTATCTCTAATCAATTCATTACTCTCCAAATAACTATAAATCCTATCCCTAATAATTCTTTCTAAAACCTTGCCCACTACAGAAGTAAGACTCACTGGTCTATAATTCCCAGGGAAGTCTCTGTTCCCCTTCTTAAACAATGGGACAACATTCGCTGTCCTCCAATCTTCCGGTACTATACCAGAGACCAACGACGACCTGAAGATCAGAGCCAGTGGCTCTGCAATCACCTCTCTTGCCTCCCATAGAATCCTAGGGTAAATCCCGTCTGGACCAGGGGACTTATCTATTTTCAACCCTTCTAGAATATCCAACACATCCTCTGTATCAACTGCAATACTTTCTATTTTACACCCCTTCACCCCAGTGACCTCCTCAGCTACATTCATATCGTCCTGCGTGAACACCGAAGAGAAATAATGGTTCCATGCCTCTCCAATCTCTTCCGGTTCCACACACAACTTCCCTCTACTGTCTGTAACTGGCCCTAATCTTGCCCTAACCAACCTTCTGTTCTTGACATACCTATAGAACGCCTTAGGATTCTCCTTAATCCTATCAGCCAAAGTCATCTCATGCCCTCTTCTAGCCCTTCTTAACTCCCTCTTCAACTCCCTCCTAGCCAATCTAAAACTTTCTACTGCACTACCCGAGCCCTCAAGCCTCATCCGAACATAAGCCTCCTTCTTCTTCCTAACCAACAAATCAACTTTTTTTGTGCACCACGGTTCCCTAGCCCTACCAATTCCTCCTTGCCTGACAGGGACATACCTATCACAGACCCGCAGTAGCTGCTCCTTGAAAAAACTCCACATTTCAGACTTGTCTGCACATCTCTGCTGAACCTTTCCTCATCTTGTTGCCTATCCTGATTGTGGCCTGTGGGTTGGGAAGTTCAGGATCCAGTCCTGAGGAAGGAGCCAAGACCAGGCCTCAGAGTTTGAAAATGAGTTTTACAGGATTAATGGTGTTGAAGGCTGAGCTGCAGTCGATAAATAGGAGTTTGACATAGTATCTTTGTTATCTAATTGTTCCAGGCTTGAGTTCAGTACTAGGGAGATGGTGTCTGCTGTGGACCTGTTGCAATAGCAGATGAACTGTAGTGGATCCAATCTAAGAGGCCAGAATTGATTTGTGCCATGGTTAACGGTGGGATCCTTTGTATGGTTTGTTTCAGTTAAAAGACTTGGAAGCTCCAAGGTGCAAGGACTGGTGTTGTGCTTTGTTTTCCTTGTAATGAAATTACAATTAATGAAATGTGTAATCTTATTTCTTAAATACATGTGTAACCATTTAATGACAATGGAGAAGGGTAAACCCATCATGATGACGTCCGCCAAAGGAACAGGAAGCAAATCATCCCTGCACCTGGAGGAGGTTTCATATATTTGATTCAAAATGGTTATCTAAAATAATAGGAGGGATTGTGGGATTCTTTTTATGGATTGCTTCAGTTAAAATACTTCATTTTAAGGTATTTGTGCCTGTGTAATTAACTATGCAAAATTTTAAAGCTAACTAGACCACATTTTAGACTCAGCAGGCACTCTGCAGTGAGTTTGGAAAGTTGACAGCATTCTTTGAAAATACAATGTTAGCATGGAGTCAGATATGTTTACAGCATGGAAACAGGCCCTTTTGTCCAACTTGTCCACGCTGCCACTTCTTTTAAACACTAAGCTAGTTCCAACGCCCATATTTGGTCCACATCCCTCTATACCCATTTTACCCATATAACTGTCTAAATGCTTTATAAAAGACAAAATTGTACCTGCCTCTACTACTATCTCTGGCAGCTTATTCCAGATACTCACCAGTCTCTCTGTGAAAAAAAATTGTATTTCTGGACCTTTTTGTATCTCTCGCATCTCACCATAAATCTATGCCCTCTACTTTTAGACTTGTCTAGCTTTGGGAAAAGATGTTGACTATCTAGCTGATCTATGCCGTCATTATTTTATAAACCTCAATAAGATCATCCCTAAGTCTCCTACGCTGCAGGAAAAAAAAGTCCCAGTCTATCCAGCCACCCCTTATAACTCAAACCATCAAGTCCCAGTAGCATCCTAGTAAGTCTTTTCTGCACACTTTCTAGTTTAATAATATCCTTTCTATACTAGGGTGACCAGAACTGTATACAGTATTCCAAGTATGGCCTTACCAATGTCTTGTACAACTTCAACAGGACGTCCCAACTTCTGTATTCAATGTTCTGACCAATGAAACCAAGCATACCAAATGCCTTCTTCACCACTCTGTCCACCTGTGACTCCACTTTCAAGGAGCTATGAACATGTACCCCTAGATCACTTTATTTTATAACTCTCCCCAATGTCCTACCATTAACTGAGTAAGTCCTGCCCTCGTTTGATCTATTAAAATGCATCATCGCGCGTTTATCTAAATTAAACTCTATCAGCCATTAGTTAGCCCACTGGCCCAATTGATCAAGATCCTGTTGCAATCCTTGATAACCTTCTTCACTGTCCACAATGCAATCAATCTTCATGTCATCTGCAAACTTACTAACCATGCCTCCTAAAATCTCACCCAAATCATTAATATAAATGACAAATGATGGTAGACCCAGCACCGATCCCTGAGGCACACTGCTAGTCATAGGCCTCCAGTTTGAAAAACAACCCTCTACAAACACCTCTGTCTTCTTTATCCAATTAGCTACCTCACCGTGGATCTCATGAGATTTAACCTTATGCAATATCCTACCATGCGGTACCTTGTCGAAGATCTTGCTAAAGTCCTTGTAGACAAAATTAATTGCACTGCCCTCATCTACCTTCTTGGTTACCCCTTCAAAAAACTCAATCAAGTTTGTGAGACATAATTTTCCACTCACAAAGCCACGCTGACTGTCCCTAATCAGTTCTTGCCTCTCTCAATGCTCATAGATCCTGCCTCTCAGACTATCTTCTTACAACTTATCCACTATAGATGTGAGGCTCACTGGCTTCTAGTTCCCAGGACTTTCCCTATGGTCCTTTTTAAAGACACAGCATTTGCTACCCTCCAATTCTCAGCTATGGCTGACGCAGATTCATGTATCTCTGCGGGGGACACGCAATTTCCTCCCTAACCTCCCACAATGTCCTGGGATATACCTCATCAGGTCCCAGGGATTTATCTATCTTGATGCGCTTTAAGACTTCCAGCATCTCCTTCTCTGTAATATGTACATTCCTCAAGACATGTACATTCCTATTTCTTGAAGTTTCCATACATCCATGCCTTTCTCAACAGTATATACTGACGAGAAATATTCATTTAGGATCTCATCCATCTCTTGTAGATCTGCACATAGATGACCTTGTTGATCCTTAAAGAGGCCCTCCTCTCTCCCTAGTTACTCTTTTTCCCTTTATGTATTTGTGGAAGGCCTTTGGATTCTCCTTTGTATTATCTGCCAAAGCAATCTCATGTCCCCTTTTTGACATCCTGATTTCTCTGTTAACTCTACTTCGACATCTTCTTTGTTCTTCAAGGGATTCATTTGATCCCAGCTGCCTATGTATGTCTTGTGCCTCCTTCTTCTTCTTGACCAGGGCCTCTATAACCCTAGGCCCCTGAGGAATCCTTCAAGGCCAGCAGAAGTCAATCATCTCAGGCTTCCACCACATAATCCTCAGCGCAGATACTAACATCAATGTGGGACAAGTTAGTAGTGAGGCTTCTGGCTCACTGTCTGGTGCACACAACACAGCTATTGATATACATTTGCTGGAGGCAGAAACATCCCAGTGTTTGGGCAAGCAGAGGTCTGCAAGAGCTGAGGATACAGCTCACCCTGAGCCACATGCCAGGCCACTGGGGTCAATTTGCCCTTAGCTGCTGGAGCTGCAACAGCAGAGCTGGGGAATGCAGGGTGGTGCGTCAGAAACATTGCAGCAACTGCAAGGCTGTTGGAAGGAATCCCACAGACTTCAAGTGCAGAAGATGATGCTGACAATAAGTGTTACCCACACCAACACTGCAAAGGTGGCATCTGCAATGGAAAGCCTGGGTTAAGAAAATGGTCACCATGGGTGGCAGAATTCAAGGCATGGCAGAGTCACAGCAGATCATGGCTGAGACCTCTGAGAGCATGGTCCAGTCACATTGAGCCATTGCTGAAGGGTTCCAGAGCTTGGTGCAGTCTGAGAGGGTACTTGTGGTGCACCTTGAGAGCATGGCCCTGACTCAGCGGGCCATTGACAGTGGCACACCGTGGAGCAGTTGGGTCTCCAGGACTGGCACGGCTTCTGGAGCTTAGTCCAGCTCTTCCATTGTCATAAGGAGTGACTAAGGAGCCCATTGACACCCCGAGGAAGGAGAAAAGGTTATAGCCTGTGCAAGGGTCTTTCACCCAGCAGACTCAGACCATCATTCTGAATTTGCACTTCCTCATACCGGTGCATCTCATGGGCAGCAGGATCAACAGAGTGGCATGGATATGTGCATGACATCAGAAAGTCAGCCAGGGCCCGCCAAGTCTTGGCTCTCTAGGAGATGCCTGCCAAGGGTATCACAGGCCATGCGATTAGGGTAATATGCACTGTTAAAAATCATAAATGTTATTGCACCCCACAGCTGTGGCTCCCGTGAGTGTGTTTTGCCTCCCACAAGGATGACTGTACCCTGGCTGAAGCTCAGAGTACCATTCTGTGTGGGAGAGTCTCTTCGGCCCACTAGGTCTCCGATCCCCAGTTTCCAGCAACCATGCCAGACCCCTGCCATCCATGGTACTCAAAGCACTCAGCCGAAAATGCTGTGAGAGTAACAAGATCACCTGCCCCCACTGTTGACAGGGATCTCAGCAATCCACGTTCCCTGTAGGCTCACAGTGACAGCCTGGCATTGCATCCTCATTACCTACAAGACCCTTGGACTAGTTGTGTCTCCAGAATGCCTGCAACACCCTCAGCCAAGGCCTACTGTGTCTCCAGGGCACCTTGGACTCTGCCATAGATGGCAAACATTTTCTGCTCCAGGCTTTCCACTGCGAACGCCGCCCTTGCAGTTTTGGTTTGGGTACCATGTAATGCTGGCACCATCTCCTGTGACAGAAGTTGGTTGAACTCCTCCAAACGGTCTTGGAGTTGCTGCAGTGTTGCTGACAGTCCCTCCTGCAATCCCCAGCTCTGCTGATGTATCTCTAGTATCTTCGGAATCCCAGCTTAGGCACCAGTTTAGGCTTAGGATCAGTTAAATCTTTACCTCTGGCAGACCTGCTCATGCCTGAGACCTCAGATGTTCCCACTTCTACCTGATGTACATCCACAGCTGTGTCGAGTGCACCATGATTCAGGAGCCTTACCAATAACCTGTCTCACTGTAGTAATCATATCCATGCTGGTGTATTGCGTAGTTGATACCTGTGTCGAGTGAATGATACTGACCTTGGAGGATTTCTCAGGGCCTGCCTCTGAAGTATCATTGCTGTTGTCAGCAAGCTTTGTGGCGGGAGCAATGGAAGATGTGGTGATGCCAGATGGTCTGGTCACATCAGGGTCCTTTCCTGCAACAAAGGACACATGGTTCAGTGCAAGGGAGAGACAAGTATCTGGGCAGCATGCCACTTATTTGAGATGTCTCACATGAATGAAGAGCTGGTGCAGGGGGCAGGGATTTAGATTTTTGGATCACTGGGATCTTTTCTGGGGAAGGGCTGAGCTGTTCAAGAGGGATGGATTACATCTGAACTGGAGGGGGATTAACATCTGGCGGGGAGATTTGTTAGAGCCACTCGGGAGTGTTTAAAATAGTTTGGTAGGGAGTGGAATCTAAAGCAGTATGGAGACAGAAGATAAGTTTGAGGACAGCACAGAAGTTAAAGAGAGCACATTAATTAGTAAAGGGAATGTCAGTAATCCTAGTACCAGACAGATCAGGCAAAAGCAAGACAGAGAGCAAGGGATGTCCAGATTAAAATGCATTTATTTCAATGCAAGAGGCTGATGGGCAAGGCAGATGAACTTGGAGCATGGATGGGTACATGGGACTGGGATATTATAGCAATTACGGAAACATGGCTAAGGACTGGCAGCTCAATGTTCCAGGGTACAAATGCTATAGGAAAGATAGAACAGGAGGTAAGAGAGGAGGGGGTGTTGCACTTTTGATTAGGGAAAACATCACGGCCGTACTGAGAGGGGATATATCCAGGCGTTCGGCCACTGAGTCTATATGGGTAGAACTGAGAAATAAGAAAGGGGAAATCACTTTGATAGGGTTGTACTATAAGCCCCCAAATAGTCGGCGGGAAATTGAGGAGCAAATATGTAAGAAGATTACAGATTGCTCCAAGAAAAATAGGGTGGTAATAGAACATAAAACATTACAGCACAGTACAGGCCCTTCGGCCCTCAATGTTCTGCCGAGCTATGTCCAATCCCAAGATCAAGCTCTCCCACTCCCTATAATTCTAGTGTGCTCCATGTACCTATCCAATAACCGCTTGAAAGTTCCTAAAGTGTCCGACTCCCCTATCACAGCAGGCAGTCTATTCCACACCCCAACCACTCTCTGAGTGAGAATTTACCTCGGACATCCCTCCTATATCTCCCACCATGTACCTTATAGTATGCCCCCTACTAACAGCTACATCCACTCGAGGAAATAGTCTCTGCATGTCCACTCTATCAATGCCCCTCATCATCTTATAAACTTATATTAAGTTGCCGCTCATCCTCCTCTGCTATAAAGAGAAAAGCCCCAGCTCCCTCAACCTTTCCTCATAAGACCTACCCTTCAGATCAGGCAGCATCCTGGTAAATCTCCTCTGCACTCTCTCCGATGCTTCCACATCCTTCTTAGTGAGGTGACCAGAACTGCACACAGTATTCCAAATATGTTCTCACCAACGTCTGGTATAGTTGCAGCATAACCCCACAGCTCTTAAACTCAAACCCCCAGTTCATAAACGCGAGCACACTATAAGCCTTCTTCACGGCTCTATCCACTTGAGTGGCAACCTTCAGAGATCTGTGGATATGAACCCCAGATCTCTCTGTTCCTCCACATTCCTCAGGACCCTGCCGTTGACCCTGTAATCTGCATTCAAGTTTGTCCTATGAAAATGAATCACCTCACACTTCTCAGGGTTAAACTCCATCTGCCACTTTTCAGCCCAGCTCTGCATCCTATCAATGCCACTTTGCAGCCTGCAAGAGCCCTCCATCTCATGCACTACTCCACCAATCTTGTTGTCATCAGCAAATTTACTAACCCACCTTTCAGCCCCCTCTTCCAGGTCATTGATAAAAATCACAAATAGTAATGGTCGGAGATTTTAATTTTCTCAACATTGACTGGGACAGCCATAGTATTAGAGGCTTGAATGGAAAGAAATTTGTTGAGTGTATTCAGGAGGAATTTCTCATTCAGTATGCGGGTGGCCTGACTAGAGAGAGGGCAAAACTTGACCTCCTTTTGGGAAATAAGGAAGGGCAGGTGACAGAGGTGTTAGTGAGGGATCACTTTAAGACCAGTGACCATAATACTATTAGTTTTAAGATAGCTATGGAGAATGATAGGTCTGGCCCAAAAGTTAACATTCTAAACTGGGGCAAGGCAGGAACTTTCAAAAGTTAATTGGGGGAGTCTGTGAAAAGGCAAAGGGACATCTGATAAGTGGCACGCTTTCAGAAGTGTGTTAACCAGAGTTCAGGGTAAATACATTCCTTTTAGAGTAAAGGGCAAGGCTGGCAGAAGTAGGGAACCTCGGATGACTCGGGATATTGAGGCCCTGGTCAAGAAGAACAAAGAGGCACGTGACATGCATAGGCAGCTGGGATTAAGTGAATCCCTTGAAGAATATAAGGGGTGTCGGAGTAGAGTTAAGAAAGAAATCAGGAGGGCAAAAAGAGGACACGAGATTGTTTTGGCAGATAAGGCAAAGGAGAATCCCAAGAGCTCCTACAAATACATAAAGGGCAAAAGAGTAACAAGGGAGAGAGTAAGGCCTCTTAAGGATCAACAAGGTCATCTATGTGTGGATCCACAAGATATGGGTGTGATCTTTAATGAATATTTACTGTTGAAAAAAGCATGGATGTTAGGGAACTTGGGGAAATAAATAATGATGTCTTGAGGATTGTACATATTACAGAGAAAGAGTCTTGAAGCATATCAAGATAAATAAATCCCCAGGACCTGATGAAGTGTATCCCAAAACATTGTGGGAGGCTAGGGAGAAAATTGCAGGTCCCCTAGCCGAGATATTTGAATCATGGATAGTCAACAGCGAGGTGCCTGAAGTTTGGAGAGAGGCAAATGTTGTGCCTTTGTTTAAAAAGGGCTGCAGGAAAAAGCCTGGAACTACAGGCCAGTGAGCCTCACATTGTTGGAAGGTATTTTGAGAGACAGGACCTACAGACATTTAGAGGCACAAGGACTGATCAGGGACAGTCAGCACGGCTTTGTGAGTGGAAAATCATGTCGCGCAAATTTGATTGAATTCTTTGAAAGGGTAACCAAAAAGGTAGGTGAAGGCTTTTGACGTTGTCTACATGGACTTTAGCAAGGCTTTTGACAAAGTACCGCAATGGTAGGTTGTTGCAAAAGGTTAAATCTCTAACACCCTCATCAGCTTTCAAAATGAGTACTGGTCTGTGAACGGGACCCCAGGGGACTCCTACACTACCTGCCTGTTCTTTCTAGACTGTGTGATTGTTATTCCATTCTTTCCTCTAGCTGTGGTGTGATCATCTCCAGACATGCTATCCAGACAACTCTCGGCCTCGCAGATGCCCCACAGTGTTTTCACCCACAGTTCAAGCTTCAAAACTCAGAGCTCCAGCTTCTGAAACTGTGCCCTCAGATTCTAGTCTCTCTTACTAATGGAAACATCTTCTCTATGTCCACTCTATACTAGCCTTTCAGTATTCTATAAGTTTCAACGAGATCCCCCCTCATCCTTCTAAACTCCATCGAGTACAAACCCAGATTCCTCAAACATCAAGAGTTCCTTTCCTGGGTTCATTCTCATGAACCTCCTCTGGACCCTTCCTTCGAAACAAGGCACATCCGTCCTTCGAAACAAGGCATTATTAATCACCTCACAGACTAATCTGTCCCACAGCATATTGTGCAAAGTAGCTCCACAGTCACAGTGTTCCAAGATTTGCCTCAATTTGGTGATTTAAGGCTCAGTAGTTTCCCCTGGAGCTCTCACCCTTGTATTAAACTTAAATCTCTGCAATATGACAGATGGTTTTGGTTGGAGATGTGTGCTTGGGGATAAGAGGCTGCAAATCAAATTGTAAACATGGTTCCCACAGGCACCCAGGTGTATTGCCTTTCTCTTCCCTCCTCTATTCCGTTTGCCTGAAAGCAATAGTTTAAATGCTGTATGTATTTTGTCCAGTCCCACAAGAACTTTCTGTCCAAACAGGGGCATTTTTGTAATTAGTCTTCTTTGCCTCAACTGAAACTGTACTCAGTTCGAGGCTGGCTTTTACCCAGGTTGTCAAGAGAAAAACAACAACGTGTTTATTTATTCATAAAGGCTATACAGAAACTTGCAACCTCATGGCTGCAGTACAGTTCGAGAACAGAAACCCAAACTCACCAGGGTGATCTCCCACCCTGCTCAATGCTTGGTTATCTGAGTCATATAACCCTTACTTTGCAGATTGATCATTAAGAGGGACAATCACCACGCAAACCAACAAAATACTTCAGTAAATAGACAGAGTAGGTGTAGTTAAGATGTTTTCCTTGGCTGGAGAGCACAATTTCAAATTAGGCAGGATACCACTTGGGACCAAGATGAGGAAAAATTTCTTCTCACAGAAGGTTGTGAATCTTGGGAATTTTCTACCTCAGAGAGCTGTAAAAGCTAGGTCATTATGTACAATTAAATCAGATTGATAGATTTCTTATTAATGATAACAGAAAGGGTAATGGGGTAGTGTGGATAAAAGGCTTCAAGTGTCCAACCAGCCATAATCATATTAAATGTACTGCTGAATGGCCTACTCATGTTTGTATGTTCCTAAAAAATATCGTACTATGCTCTATTTTTGTTTTTGCTTGTTAAGTTGCTTATAATCCTGCATCATCTTATTTATTTCTTCTTTGAACAGGTGAGTTTCAGATCAATGGTACTCATGATGCCTATGGTTTATCCTGATTATTTAAATTATGTTCATCTTTTAAACAACAGTTAATGAAAATTCATTTTGCATTTGGCAAGAATAAATGTTACAGCATCCTCATTCTGCTTTAGAAAATCTTGGCAATTTTCTTAGTGCAGAATCTTGACAATTATTTCTTTTAATCCATCATCCTCCCTAAAGCTGACATGACCAGAGTAACATTAATGAAATATTAGATGCTCCAGATTGAATTAAAATTAATTATTCACCGGGTAGATAATCATTAATTTTCTTTGAGTGTTGACTGACACTAGAAATTAAGGAATGTGACCTCCAGTCATGCAGTGCATTTTTCTAGCAGTTTTAAAAATAGCTGTTCTTGATTAATTGGTCTGCCTATTTACAGGAAGTATCATTTTGTGTCTTGGATTGTACTGATGGAATACTTACTGGTGCTGTGACAATGCTGGAAAATATTTTCATGCCAGCTATTGCTACAACTGGAAACTGGGGAGCACTTAACCAATCTGTACATGGGGAGAGAATGAAGAAAGCTTTCAAGGACATTATTCGTAGATACATCACTTTCTTAAATGGTAAGGTGTTTTAAAGTTCAATTGGGCTGTGAATTACAGGTTATAAATAGAATGTTTTTAAAAACTAGAGTTTTGGCCATATCATGGTATTTAAGTAGCAACATAGATACTACTGTCTTGTGGTTGATCAATCAACATGCTAAGACTGGGGAATGAAAAGTAAACAAAGGAGCATTGTGGTTTAATCAGAAGTAGCCATGCAGCCTAATCAGTGCACATCAGAGTTTATGTTCCACTTGAACTTCCTCCCATCTTATCTAATTCTACCATTATAACCATCCATTTCCCACCCCGCCCCCCTCACCAACCCTCGTGTGCTTGTCTACTTTCCTGGTGAAAAGCAGAGATATGTTTCAACCATTCCAGCTGATTGCGAGTTCCACATTCTTATCTCTCCTTGGTTGAAGATGTTTCTTTTAAATACCCTATTGGATATTATGATAATAATCTAAATTTGGTGGCCTCTTTTTATTTCTAACAAGAGGAAATAAACCTTTTGGGCCAGATTTTGCAGCCATTCCCTCCATTAGGATCTTCCATTTCCACTGACAGCCACCCCCCCACTGCGGGTTCCCGGTGGCAGAATGTGCGAACAACGGAAAACTCCGTTGACAGTAGCAAGACCAGAGGATCCCACTGAAGGTCAATAGTGGACTGCCTCCGCCATCGCAAAACATGCCACTATGGGAGTAGAAAATCCTTCCCTCTGTATAAACTCTAAAAAAGGTCTAAAATTATGAAACATTTTTCTAAAGAATAGCCATTCATCCTGTCAATCCTTTCCTGATAATGTTAACCCATTCATTTCTGGCACCATCCTTGCTAAATTCTGAACCACTTCAGGGCTTCCATATCATTTCATAATATTGCAACTCATATGATACTCTTAAGTTTGAGGTATTTTTTAATCCTATTGCTCTAGAAATAAAATCTCATGATCTGTTTGTTTTGGTTTAGCTATGGAGAAACTTTAAAGATTGATGTATTTGTTTTGTGAGATCACATTGTTCTTCTATCCCATCTGGAGTTGCATCTGTCTTTTCTAGTGAACATCATAAAGCAGCAGAGATTATAAAATGGTTCTTTTTTTTGAAGTAACTACTTGATTCCAAGAGTTTGATGCTGCAGTGAAATCACTGATGATAGTTTTGAGTCATTTTGGCATGGATCTATAGAATAAAGTTACCTTTGCAGGATTTCCTGGTCTCAATTTGACTCTTAATGCTATTCACACTTATGACCTATTGTTTGGACCTGCACTGGGGTGAATACAGATAGTTTTATTTACAAGGTCAGGCTAACATTAAGGGGACCAGAATCATTGACTAATCTATAGCATAGAAACAGATCATTTGCCCATTGAGTCAAAATGCTGCTTCTGTAGAGCATTTCAATCAGTTCCATTCCCCTACTCTAGTCCTGTCACTGTTTAGCCTTAATTCAAACGCACATTCAATTTCCTATTGAAATCGTTCATCACCGCTGCCTGCAGCACTCTCATGAACAGCAAGTTCCAAATCATTACCACTCACTGCATAAAGTAAGTTGTATTTCATATCTCCCATGTCTCTTGCGCAAAACCTTAAATCTTTGTGTTCTTGCACCATTAGCACAAAGTACAAAGAATAAAGAAAATTACAGCACAGAAACAGACCTTTCAGCCCTCCAAGCCTGACTGAACTAAAATCCCCGACTCTTTTGGGGACCATATCTCTCTAGTCCCATCTTGTTCATATATTTGTCAAGACACCTCTTAAAAGTCACTGTCATACCTGCTTCCACTACCTCCCCGGCAGCTGGTTCTAGGCATCCACCATCCTCTGAGTAAAAAACTTGCCTGATACATCTCCTTTAAACCTTGCCCCTTGCACCCTAAACCTATGCCCCCTAGTAATTTGCCCTTCCACCCTTGGAAAAAACAGCTCAAACTTTCTGTGACTAATCTATTATTGAGTGGGTTATAGTGGGACACTTAGAAAATCTCAAAGCAATCAGGTAGAATCAATATGGTTTTCCACCACTGATGCACAGTGGAAGCAACATGTCATGGTGCTATACAGCATGGAAACAGACTCTTCCTACCAACTTGTCCATGCCTTCCTTTTTTTTTAAACCATAAGCTAGTCCCAATTGCCTGCATTTGGCCCATATCCCTCTATACCCATGTAACTTTCTAAATGCTTTATAAAAGACAAAATTGTACCACCTCTACCACTACCTCTGACAGCTTGTTTCAAGCACTCACCACCCTCTGTGAAAAGATTACCCTTGTGAACCCTTTTATATCTCTCCCTTCTCACCTTAAAGCCATGCCCTCTAGTTATAGACTCCTGATATTTGGGAAAAGATATTGATTATCTACCTGATCTACGCCCCTCATTATTTTATAGATCCCTGTAAGATCACCCCTAAGTTTCCTGTGCTCCAGAGAAAAAAGTCCCATTCTATCCAGACTCTCCTTACATAGGAGAGTCTGGATAGAATGGACATAGACAAAGAGAAGGTAAAAAGGAATGTAGTGGTAATTGGGGATAGTGTGGTTAAGGGTATTGACACTGTCTTTTGTCACAAGGATAAAGAGCACAGAAGGGTGTGTTGTCTGCCTGGTGCTTGGGTCCAGGATGTCGCATTTGGGCTGCAGAGGAACCTGGAGTGGGAGGGTGAGAATCTGGTCATTGTGGTACATGTGGGTGCCAACGACATAGGCAAAATGCGAACTGAGGATCTGGAGAGGGAGTATGAAAAGCTGGGAATGGAATTAAAAAGCAAAACCAGCAAGGTGGTTATCTCTGGACCACGTGCAGATGGGCGTAGGGTAGATAGGATTAAAGAGGTGAATGGGTGGCTCAGGGATTGGTGTGGGAGGAACGGTTTTGAATTTATGGGGCATTGGCACCAGTATTGGGGCAGGTGGGACCTGTTCAGGTGGGATGGTGTTGGTCTGAACCATGCTGGGACCAGAGTCGTGGCGAATCGTATAAATAGGACTGTGGATAGGGCTTTAAACTAATTAGTGGGGGGAGGGTGCGAGGGTAGGTGAAATTACAGGGTCTAAAGTAAAGGAGAGGGTACAGGTACGGGAAGAGGCCAAGGATGTCCCAATAATAAAGGGAGTAGGGGGCATGAGTAAGGTTGGTAGCGTTCCTTCAAATAGGGTCCAGGTGAAGGCTGGGATGAAGACACTTTATCTGAATGCATGAAGCATTCGGAACAAAGTGAATGAGCTGGTGGCGCAGGTCAGCACAAATGGATATGATCTGGTGGCCAGAACTCTCCATTCACCTGACGAAGGGACTAACCTGAAAGCTTGTGAGTCTATTATCAAATAAATCGGTTGGACTAAAACCTGGTGTTGTCAGACTTTTTACGGCCATTACAGAGACATGGTTGCAAGGTGACAGGGACTGGGAGCTGAATGTACAGGGGTATCAAGTGTTTAGGAAGGATAGATGGGAGGAAAAAGTGGGGCGGGGGGGTATCTCTGCTGGTTAAGGATAGTATCAGGGTGGTAGTAAGGGAAGATATAGGCGCCAAAGAGCAGAACGTGGAATCGTTGTGGGTGGAGATTAGGAACAGCAAGGGGAGGAAGACGCTGGTGGGTGTCGTCTATAGGCCCCCAAATAATGACCTGGAGGTGGGGCGGGCTATAAACGCGCAAATAAATGCTGCGTGCAGGAATGGAACGGCGATAATTATGGGGGATTTCAATCTACATATTGATTGGTCGACCCATGTTGGACGCGGTGGGCTTGAGGAAGAGTTCTTGGAATGCTGCCGGGATAGTTTCCTTGAACAGTGTGTGTTGGAGCCGACGAGGGAGCGAGCTATCTTAGATCTGGTGTTATGTAATGAGGCGGGTAGAATTAGGGACCTTATTGTGAAGGATCCTCTTGGGAAGAGTGATCATTGTATGGTGGAGTTTCTGATGCAGATGGAGGAGGAGAAAGTAGGATCCCGGACTTGTGTCCTTTGTTTGAACAGAGGGGAGTACGATAGGATGAGAGAGGAATTGGTGAATGTAGATTGGGGGCGCAGATTGATCGGTAGTCTGCTGAGGAACAGTGGAGGATCTTTAAGGAGATCTTTCTTGGTGCTCAGCAGAAATTTATTCCAATGGTAAAGAAGGATCGTAGGAGAAGAGATAATTAGCCGTGGATAACGAAGGAGATAAAGGAGAGTATTAAACTAAAAGCTGATGCGTTTAGAGTGGCTAAAAGTAGTGGGTGAGAAGAGGATTGGGAGAGGTTTAAATATCAACAAAGAATGACGAAGAAGTTGATAAAGAAAGGAAGGATAGACTATGAATCTAGGCTAGCGCTAAATATAAAAAAGGATAGTAAGAGTTTTTATAAATATATAAAAAGGAGGAGGCTGGCTAGGGTGAATGTTGGACCCTTAGAGGATGAGAGGGGGGATTTAGTGGTGGGGGATGAGGAAATGGCTGAGGCCTTGAATGACTTTTTTGTTTCGGTCTTCACGGAGGAGGACACGAATAGTTTGCCGGGTGTTAACGATGGAAAGATGGTAGGAGTGGAGGGCCTCAATGAAATCATTGTTACTAGAGAGGCAGTGCTCGACAGACTAGAGGGACTGATGGTGGACAAGTCCCCAGGACTGGATGGAATGCATCCAAGGGTTCTGAAGGCAGAGGTGATAGTGGATGCCTTGGTGATTATTTTCCAAACCTTGCTGGATTCCAGGGAAGTGCCGGAAGATTGGAAAACGGCTAATGTTACGCCGCTGTTTAAAAAGGGTAGCAGGCAAAAGTCAGGGAATTATAGGCCGGTTAGTCTGTTGTAGGAAAAATGCTTGAATCCGTCATCAAAGAGGAAATAGCGGGGCATCTTGAGAAGAATTGTTTGATAGAGCAGACGCAGCACAGATTCGTTAAGGGGAAGTCGTGTCTGATGAATTTATTGGAATTCTATGAGGATGTGTCTAGTGCGGTGGATAGAGGGGAACTGGTGGATGTGGTGTTTCTCGATTTTCAGAAGGTGTTTGATGAGGTGCCGCACAAAAGGTTGTTACAGAAGGTTAGGGGGCATGGAGTTGGGGGTAAGGTGTTAGCGTGAATAGGGGATTGGCTGTCAAATAGGAGGCAGAGAGTGGGTGTCAATGGGTGCTATTCGGATTGGCGGTTGGTGACTAGTGGAGTGCCCCAGGGATCGGTGCTGGGGCCTTAGCTATTTACCATTTATATAGATGATCTGGAGGAGGGAGCCGAGTGTAAGGTGTCGAAATTTGCCGATGACACAAAGATAAGTGGAACGGCAAATTGTGAGGAGGGTGTGGAAAGTCTGCAGAGGGATCTAGATAGGCTGAGCGAGTGGGCGAGGACCTGGCAGATGGAATACAATGTTGGCAAGTGTGAGGTTATCCACTTTGGCAGGAATAATAGTAGGAAGGACTACTACTTGCAGGGCGAAAAGCTGCAGCATGCTACGGTGCAGAGGGACCTGGGGGTCCTTGTGCATGAGTTGCAAAAACCCAGCCTACAGGTGCAGCAGGTAGTCAGGAAGGCAAATGGGATGCTGGCCTTCATAGCGAGGGGGATTGAATATAAAAGTAGGGAGGTCTTGCTGCAACTGTACAGGACACTGGTGAGGCCGCAGCTGGAGTACTATGTGCAGTTTTGGTCGCTGCACTTGCGCAAGGATATTTTGGCCTTGGAGGGAGTGCAGAGGAGGTTCACTAGGCTGATACCAGAGTTGAGAGGGTTGAGCTATGAAGAGAGGCTGAATAGACTGGGCTTGTTCTCGTTAGAGTTTAGAAGGATGAGGGGGGATCTCATTGAGACGTATAAGATGATGAAAGGGGTGGATAGGGTAGAGGTGGAGAGGTTCTTCCCGCTCAGAAAGGACAGCAGGACTAGAGGGCACAGCCTCAAGATAAGAGGGGGGCAGTTTTGAACAGAGTTGAGGAGGAACTTCTTCACTCAAAGGGTGGTGAATCTCTGGAATTGTCTGCCCGTTGAAGTGGTGGAGGCTACCTCGCTGAATATATTTAAGATGCGGGTAGATAGGTTTTTGGTAGGCAAGGGGATTAAGGGTTATGGGGAGAAAGCGGGAAAGTGGAACTGATCGACTTCAGATCAGCCATGATCTTATTGAATGGCGGGGCAGGCTCGAAGGGCTAGATGGCCTACTCCTGCTCCTATTTCTTATGTTCTTATGTTCTTATATCTCGGATCCGAGTAAATCGTTTCTGAACGTAGAACATAGAACAGGGCAGCACACTAAAGGCCCTTCGGCCCTCGATATTATGCCAAGCTATGTCTGAACCCAAGATCAAGCTATCCCACTCCCTATGATTCTGGTGTGCTCCATGTGCCTATCCAATAACCGCTTGGAAGTTCCTAAAGTGTCTGACTCCACTATAACAGCAGGCAGTACACTCCACACCCCAACCACTCTCTGAGTAAAGAATCTACCTCGGACATCCTTCCTAAATCTCCCACCATGAAACTTATAGTTATGCCCCCTAGTAACAGCTACATCCACCCAAGGAAATAGTCTCTGCACGTCCACTCTATCTCCCTCATTATCTTATAAACTTCTTTTCAGTCACCTCTCATCCTCCTCCGCTGTAAAGAGAAAAGCCCCAGCTCGCTCAACCTTTCCTCATAAGACCTACTCTCCAAACTAGCCAGCATCCTGGTAAATCTCCTCTGCACTCTCTCCAATGTTTCCACATCCTTCTTATAGTGAGGTGGCCAGAACTGCACACAATATTCCAAATGTGGTCTCACCAAGGTCCTGTATAGTTGCAGCATAACTCCACGGCTCTTAAACTCAAACCCCCTGGAAATAAACGCTAACACACTATAAGCCTTCTTCACGACTCCATCCGCTTGAGTGGCAACCTTCAGAGATTTGTGAATATGAACCCCAAGATCTCTCTGTTCCTCCACATTGCCTCTCACCTTAAACCTATGCCCTCTAGTTTTGACTCCCCAACCTTTGGGAAAAGATATTGACTATCTAGCTGATCTGTGCCCCCCATTATTTTATGGACCTCTCTAAGATCATCCCGCAGCCTCCTATGCCCTAGAGGAAAAGGTCCCAGTCTATCCAGATCTCCTTATAACTCAAACCATTAAGTTCCGGTAGCATCCTAGTAAATCTTCCCTGCACTCTTTCTAGTTTAATAATACCTTTTTATAATAAGGTGACCAGAACTGCACACAGTATTCCAAGTGTGACCTTACCAATGTCTTGTACAACTTCAACAAGATGTCCCAACTCCTGTATTCAATGTTCTGACCGATGAAACCAAGCATGTCAAATGCCTTTTTCAACTCTCACCTTTGACTCCACTTTCAAGGAGCTATGAACATGTATCTCTAGATCTCTTTGTTCTGTAAATCTCTCCAATGCCCTACCAATAACCTAGTAAGTCCTGCCCTGGTTCCATCCACCAAAATGTATCACCTCACATTTGTCTAAATTAAACGCCATCTGCCATTCGTCAGCGCAATTACCAAATTGATCAAGATCCCGTTGCAATTGGAGATAACTTTCTTCATTGTCCACTGTACCACCAATCTTGGTGTCATCTGCAAACTTACTAACCATGCCTCTTACGTTCTCATCCAAATCATTCATATAAATGACAAATAACAGTAGACACAGCAATGATCTCTGAGGCACATGCTGGTCACAGGCCTCCAGTTTGAAAAACAATTCTCTAGATACCTCACCCTGTATCCTGTGAGATTTAACGTTATGTAACAACCTTCTATGCGGTACCTTGTCAAAGGTCTTGCTAAAGTCCATGTAGACAACGTCAACTGCACTGCCGTCATTTATCTTCTTGGTTAACATAGAACATAGAACATTACAGCGCAGAACAGGCCCTTCGGCCCACGATGTTGCGCCGACCAGTTACAAAACAATGACCCACTAACCTAAACCAATCCCTTCTCGTCCATAAACCTATCCACGGATCTCTTAAACGCCCCCAAACTAGGCGCATTTACAACTGCAGCAGGCAGGGCATTCCAATCCCTCACCACCCTCTGGGTAAAGAACCTACCCCTGACATCCGTCCTATAACTACCACCCCTTAATTTAAAGCCATGCCCCCTCGTGCTAGATTTCTCCATCAGAGGAAAAAGGCTATTACTATCCACCCTATCTAAACCTCTAATCATCTTATATGTTTCAATAAGATCCCCTCTTAGCCGCCTTCTTTCCAGCGAAAACAACCCCAAATCCCTCAGCCTCTCCTCATAGGACCTCCCCTCCATACCAGGCAACATCCTGGTAAACCTCCTCTGCACCCTCTCCAAAGCCTCCACATCCTTCCTGTAATGTGGGGACCAGAACTGCACACTGGTTACCCCTTCAAAGAACTCAATCAAATTTGTGAGACATGATTTTCTACTCATAAAGCCATGCTGACTATCCCTTATCAGTGCTTGCATCTCTAAATGCCTGTAGATCCTGTCCCTCAAAATACCTTCCAACAACTTTCTCACCACAGATGTGGGACTCATTCGCCTGTAGTTCCCACTGGCCTGAAGACTCCTCCAAACATTGTTTTTTATTAATTAAGGCAATTTAGACAACATCAATAATATTGTCAGAAATTGACAGTTGCTATCAGGAGTCTTCACAGGTATTAGAAATTTTAACCCGAGGGCCGATAACTCCCCTGGACCAGACGGGATATATCCTAGAATTCTTTGGGAGGCAAGGGATGAGATTGCAGGGCCTTTGGCTTTGATCTTTCGGTCCTCACTGTCCTCGGGGATAGTGCCAGAGGAAGTCGCAAAAACCCAGCCTGCAGGTGCAGCAGGTGGTCAGGAAGGCTAATGGGATGCTGGCCTTCATAGAGAGGGGGATTGAATATAAAAGTAGGGAAGTCCTGCTGCAGCTGTATAGGGCACTGGTGAGACCGCAGCTGGAGTACTGTGTGCAGTTTTGGTCGCCGCACTTATGCAGGGATATTTTGGCCTTGGAGGGAGTGCAGAGGAGGTTTACTAGGCTGATGCCGGAGTTGAGGGGGTTGAACTGTGAGGAGAGGCTGAATAAACTAGGCTTGTACTCGTTAGAGTTTAGAAGAATGAGGGGAGATCTCATTGAGACATATAAGATGATGAATGGGATGGATAGGATAGAGGTGGAGAGGCTCTTCCCGCTCAGAAAGGACAGAAGGACGAGTGGGCACAGCCTCAAGATAAAGGGGGGGCGGTTTAGAACGGAGTTGAGGAGGAACTTCTTCACTCAAAGGGTGGTGAATCTCTGGAATTCTCTGCCCGTTGAAGTGGTGGAGGCTGCCTCGCTAAATATTTTTAAGACGCGGGTTGATGGGTTTTTGATAAGCGAGGGGATTAAGGGTTATGGGGAGAGGGCGGGAAAGTGGAACTGAGCCACGACAGATCAGCCATGATCTTATTGAATGGCGTGGCAGGCTCGAAGGGCTAGATGGTCTACTCCTGCTCCTATTTCTTATGTTCTTATGTTCTTAATGGAGATTGGCGAATGTTGTTCCTCTGTTCAAGAAAGGAAATAAGAATGACCCTGGTAATTATAGGCTGGTTGGACTTAGTTCGGTGGTCGGTAAGTTAATGGAAAAGGTCCTGAGGGATAGGATTTATGACCATTTGGAAAGATGCAGCTTAATCCGGGATAGTCAGCACGGATTCGTGAAGGGTAAGTCTTGCCTCACAAATTTGACTGAATTCTTTGAGGAGGTAACTGTGTGTAGATGAAGGTAGAGCAGTTGATGTTGTACATATGGATTTTAGTGAGGTATTTGATAGGTTCCCCATGGTAGGGTCATGAAGTAAAGAGGTGTGGGTTAGAGGGAAATTTGGCTGATTGGATAAGTAACTGGCTATCTCATAGAAGGCAGAAGGTAGTGTTGGATGAAAAATTTTCAGACTGGAGACCAATTACCAGCGATGTACCACAGGGATCAGTGCTGGGTCCTCTGCTATTTCTGATTTTTATCAATGACTTGGAAGAGGGGGCTGAAGGGTGCGTCAGTAAATTTGCTGATGACACCAAGATTGGTGGAGTAGTGGATGAGGTGAAGGGCTCTTGCAGGCTGCAAAGAGACATTGATAAGATGCAGAGCTGGGCCAAAAAGTGGCAGATGGAGTTTAACCCTGATAAATGTGAGGTGATTCATTTTGGTAGGACAAATTTGAATGCAGGGTCAACAGCAGGGTTCTGAGGAATGTGGAGGAGTGAACGGAGAGATCTTCGGGTTCATATCCACAGATCTCTGAAGGTTGCCACTCAAGTGGATAGAGCCGTGAAGAAGGCCTATAGTGTATTGGCATATATTAACAGGGGGGTTTGAGTTTAAGTGCCATGGGGTTATGCTGTAACTGTACAGGACCTTGGTAAGACCACATTTGGAATATTGTATGCAGTTCTGGTCACCTCATTATAAGAAGGATGTGGAAGCATTGGAGAGAGTGCAGAGGAGATTTACCAGGATGCTGCCTGGTTTGGAGGGTAGATCTTATGAGGAAAGGTTGAGGGAGCTGGGGCTTTTCTCTTTAGAGCGGAGGAGGATGAGAGGCAACTTAATAGAAGTTGAT
Source organism: Carcharhinus amblyrhynchos (assembly GCF_965287045.1). NCBI lineage: Eukaryota > Metazoa > Chordata > Chondrichthyes > Carcharhiniformes > Carcharhinidae > Carcharhinus > Carcharhinus amblyrhynchos. The sequence goes on from NC_137330.1 coordinate 127,081,289, forward strand.
AAGATGATGAGGGAGATAGATAGAGTGGACGTTAAGAGACTATTTCCTTGAATGGTTGTAGCTGTTACTCGGGGGCATAACTACAAGGTTCATGGTGGGAGATATAGGAGGGATGTCCAAGGTAGGTTCTTTACTCAGAGAGTGTTTGGGGGGTGGAATAGATTGCCTGCTGTGATAGTGGAGGCGGACATTTTAGGAACTTTCAAGCGGTTATTGGATAGGCACATGGAGCATACCAGAATGATAGGGAGTGGGATAACTTGATCTTGGTTTTGGACAAAGCTCGGCACAGCATCGAGGGCCGAAGGGCCTGTACTGTGCTGTACTGTTCTATGTTTCTATATTCTATGTTTTATTTTTCTCTCCCTTATCTGATACTGAGAAGCCAAAACTTGTCTCAAAACTTTGCAGACATAAACACTGTGTGCAGATACAAACACTGACAGTGGTTAAAAAAGAGGTAGACAAGTTGGGCTGAAGGGCCTGTTTTCATGCGGTAAAATTCTATGACTATGACTTTTCTGAATGTGGCAGCAGCTATTTTTACACAGGTCTCGCTTAAATCTCGCTGCTGGCAGGATCCTGCAGTCTGCCGTGGGTTTCCTGGCAGCAGAAGTATGCGTTCAACAGGAAATCCCATTGACCAACAACGGGACCATAAGATCCTGCTTCCAGTAAGCATGCGCTACTCCTGCTGCCACCAAGCACACTGTGGAGTGGAAGAAAAATCCCACCCTCTGTTTCCAGCACGCACTGCTTCAGGACCTCATAGCCACACCCCTGCAGTCTTCAATTCTCTTCAAATGTTCAGTTTCATTAAGTATTCACATCCATACTCACATGCACAGGCCTATTTCACAATATACCAGCATGATATTGTGAAAACACTGAAAAATATGTTTAAATTTTATTTATATTTAGTCTATATTTTCCTTTCCTGTCCACCACAGGCAACTTTGCGGGCGGGACAGATAATTTTGATGGACCAGTGAAAGGTCCATTGACTTTGGGTGGAAATTTCTGGTCCTGTGATGGGTGAGATCAGGAAATCTTGCCCAATATCTCATCAAAACTCTGATTGATAATGAATCCTTAAAATGAATGTTTGCTATGACTGGAATAAGCAAACGTTGCAAAGTTTGCTTTACTGAGGAATGGGTTCCTGACTAGATGCTGCAACTCCACTCTTTCCTCCTGCTGTAAACTGCTTATTAAAATTGCTCCTTGTGTATTCAAATCTGTGTAACAAATTTTAGGAAGGTTGACATGGTTTTGAGTGAATGAAAAATAGAATCCCAGAGATGAGGTACTCAATTATAATCAGTGACAATGCCTTCCTGGATGTAGAAATTCTCCAATTGGTAAGAAGATTAAGGGGAGATATATAGAACATAGAACATTACAGCGCAGAACAGGCCCTTCGGCCCTTAATGTTGCGCCGACCAATTAAGGAAAAAGCAATGACCCTCTAACCTAAACCATTCCCTTTCCATCCATAAACCTATCCACGGACCTCTTAAACGCCCCCAAACTTGGCGCACCTACAACTGCAGCAGGCAGGGCATTCCATACCCTTACCACCCTCTGGGTAAAGAACCTACCTCTGACATCCGTCCTATAACTACCACCCCTTAATTTAAAGCTATGTCCCCTCGTGCTAGCTTTCTCCATCCGAGGAAAAAGGCTATCACTGTCCACCCTATCTAAACCTCTAATCATCTTGTACGTTTCACTAAGGTCTCCTCTTAGCCGCCTTCTTTCTAATGAAAACAACCTCAAATCCCTCAGTCTCTCCTCATAGGACCTTCCCTCCATACCAGGCAACATCCTGGTAAACCTCCTCTGCACCCTCTCCAATGCCTCCACATCTTTCTTATAATGTGGGGACCAGAACTGTACACAATACTCCAAGTGCGTCCGCACCAGAGCTTTGTACAGTTGCAACATGACGTTGCGGCTCCGAAATTCAATCCCCCTACCAATAAACGCCAAGACACCGTATGCCTTCCTAACAACCTTATCGACTTGATTTGCAACTTTAAGGGATCTATGCACATATACACCTAGATCCCTCTGTTCGTCAACACTATTCAGAGTCCTACCGTTAGCCCTATACTCTACACATCTGTTATTCCTGCCAAAAGTGAATTACCTCCCACTTCTCCGCATTAAACTCCATTTGCCACCTTTCGGCCCAGCTCTGCAACTTGTCCAAGTCTCTCTGTAAACTATGACACCCCTCTTCACTATCTACCACTCCTCCGACTTTGGTGTCATCAGCAAATTTACTAATCCATCCTTCTATACTCTCATCCAGATCATTTATAAAAATTACAAACAGCAGTGGCCCCAAAACAGATCCCTGAGGCACACCACTTGTAACCGAACTCCATGACGAATACTTTCCATCAACCACCACCCTCTGTCTTCTATCAGCTAGCCAATTCCTGATCCAATTAACTAAATCACCCTCAATCCCATACATCTGCATTTTCTGCAGAAGCCTTCCATGGGGAACCTTATCAAACGCCTTACTAAAGTCCATTTATACCACGTCAACTGCCTTACCCCCATCCACCTCTTTGGTCACTTTTTCAAAAAACTCAATAAGGTTAGTAAGGCACGACCTACCCTTCACAAAACCATGCTGACTATCTCCAATCAATTCATTACTCTCTAAATAACTATAAATCCTATCCCTAATAATTTTTTCTAAAACTTTGCCCACAACAGAAGTAAGACTCACTGGTCTATAATTCCCGGGGAAGTCTCTATTCCCCTACTTAAACAATGGGACAACATTCGCTATCCTCCAGTCTTCTGGCACTACACCTGTGACCAACGACGACCTGAAGATCAGAGCCAGAGGCTCTGCAATCACCTCTCTTGCCTCCCAGAGAATCCTAGGGTAAATCCTGTCTAGCCCAGGGGACTTATCTATTTTCAAACCCTCAAGAATATCTAGCACATCCTCCTTATCTACTTCAATACTATCCAGTTTACAACCCTGTAACCCAGTGTTCTCCACAACTACATTTACGTCTCCCTGCGTGAATACCGAAGAGAAATATTTGTTCAGTGCCTCTTCAGTCTCTTTCGGCTCCACACATAACTTCCCACTGCTGTCTCTGACTGGCCCTAATCTTGCCCTAACCAATCTTCTATTCTTAACATATCTAAAGAAAGCTTTAGGATTCTCCATAATCCTATCAGCCAAAGTCTTCTTGTGTCCTCTTTTAGCTGTTCTTAACTCATTCTTTAGCTCCCTCCTGGCTATTCTATAGCTTTCCAGTGCACTACCTGAGCCTTCAAGCCTCATCCTGACATTAGCCTCCTTTTTCCTTTTAACCAGCGAATCAACTTTTTTAGTGCACCACGGTTCCCTAGCTCGACCATTTCCTCCTTGCCTGACAGGGACATATTTATCAAGGACTCGCAGCAGCTGTTCCTTGAATAAACTCCACATTTCGGATGTTCCCAGCCCCTGTAGTTTCCTCGTCCAACCTATGCTCTCTAATTCTCTCCTAATAGCCTCATAATTACCCTTTCCCCAGCTATAACTACTGCCCCTAGATTCATGCCTATCCCTGTCCATCACTGAGGTGAACGTAACTGAATTGTGGTCACTATTACCAAAATGCTCACCAACTTCCAATTCTAACACCTGGTCTGGCTCATTTCCCAGCACCAAATCCAATATAGTCTCACCTCTAGTTGGCCTATCTACATACTGAGTCAAAAAGCCTTCCTGCACACTTTGTGTAAAAACTGACCCCTCTAACTATTCCAATAGCTATTCCAATCAATATTAGTAAAGTTAAAGTCTCCCATAACAATTACCCTATTACTTTCACTCCTATCCAGGATCGTCTCTGCAATCCTTTCCTCTACCTCTCTAGAACTTTTAGGAGGCCTACAAAAGACTCCCAACAGGATGACCTCTCCTCTCCTATTTCTAATCTCAGCCCATACTACCTCAACAGACAAGTCCTCATCAAACTTCTTTTCTGTCACTGTGATACAGCCTTTGACTAATAATGCCACTCCTCCCCCCCTTCTACCTCCTTCTCTACTCCGACTGAAGCATTTGAACCCTAGAACCTACAACAACCATTCCTGTCCCTGCTCTATCCATGTCTCTGAAATGACCACAACATCAAAGTTCCAGGTACTGATCCACGCTGCAAGTTCATCCACCTTATTGCGAATACTCCTCGCATTAAAGTATACGCATTTCAAACCATGCTCTACTCCACCCCCACGATGCTGTGCTTTACAGTCCTCATCTATGACCCCCTTAATCTCATCCCTGCTACTCAGGATCCCACCCCCCCTCTGAATCAGTTTAAACCCCCCTGCATTGCCTTTGCAAATTTTCCCCCCAAGATATTGGTTCCCCTCTGATTCAGGTGTAGACCATCTCTCTTGCAGAGGTCCCACCTACCCCAGAATGAGCCCCAATTGTTCAAGAACCTGAACCCCTCCCTCCTGCACCATCCCCTCAGCCACGGGTTCAAACATTCCCTCTCTCTGTTCTTCTCTAAACTAACACGGCATCGTGGGGGTGGAGCAGAGCATGGTTTGAAATGCGTATACTTTAATGCGAGGAGTATTCGCAATAAGGTGGATGAACTTGCAGCGTGGATCAGTACCTGGAACTTTGATGTTGTGGCCATTTCAGAGACATGGATAGAGCAGGGGCAGGAATGGTTGTTGCAGGTTCCGGGGTTCAAATGCTTCAGTCGGAGTAGAGAAGGAGGTAGAAGGGGGGGAGGATTAGCATTATTAGTCAAGGATTGTATCACAGTGTCAGAGAAGAAGTTTGATGAGGACTTGTCTGTTGAGGTAGTATGGGGTGAGATTAGAAATAGGAGAGGAGAGGTCACCCTGTTGGGAGTCTTTTATAGACCTCCTAAAAGTTCTAGAGAGGCTGAGGAAAGGATTGCGGAGACAATCCTGGATAGGAGTGAAAGTAATCGGGTAATTGTTATGGGAGACTTTAACTTTGCTAATATTGATTGGAATAGCTATAGCTCTAGCTCATTAGAGGGGTCAGTTTTTGCACAAAGCGTGCAGGAAGGTTTTTTGACTCAGTATGTAGATAGACCAACTAGAGGTGAGGCTATATTGGATTTGGTGCTGGGAAATGAGCCAGACCAGGTGTTAGACTTGGAAGTTGGTGTGCATTTTGGTGATAGTGACCACAATTCGGTTACGTTCACCTTAGTGATGGAAAGGGATAGGCATGAACCTCGGGACAGTAGTTTTAGCTGGGGGAAGGATAATTATGAGGCTATTAGGAGAGAATTAAGAAGCATAGGTTGGACTAGGAGACTACAGGGGCTGGGAACGTCTGAAATGTGGAGTTTTTTCAAGGAGCAGCTACTGTGAGTCCTTGATATGTATGTCCTTGTCAGGCAAGGAGGAAATGGTCGAGTAAGGGAGCCGTGGTGCACTAAAAAAGTTGATTCGCTGGTTAAAAGGAAAAAGGAGGCTTATGTCAGGATAAGACTTGAGGGCTCAGGTAGTGCACTGGAAAGTTTTAGATTGGCTAGGAGGGTGTTAAAGAGTGAGTTAAGAAGAGCTAAAAGAGGACACAAGAAGACTTTGGCTAATAGGATTAAGGAGAATCCTAAGGCGTTCTATAGATATGTTAAGAACAGAAGATTGGTTAGGGCAAGATTAGGGCCAGTTAGAGACAGCAGTGGGAAGTTATGTGTGGAACCGGAAGAGATTGGAGAGGCATTGAACCAATATTTCTCTTCGGTATTCACGCAGGGAGACATAAATGTAGCTGTGGAGAACACTGGGCTACAGGGTTGTAAACTGGATAGTATTGCAGTTGATAAGGAGGATGTACTAGATATTCTTGAGGGTTTGAAAATAGATAAGTCCCCTGGGCCGGACGGGATTTACCCTAGGATTCTCTGGGAGGCAAGAGAGGCGATTGCAGAGCCTCTGGCTCTGATCTTCAGGTTGTCATTGGTCACAGGTATGGTGCTAGAGGATTGGAGGATAGCGAATGTTGTCCCATTGTTTAAGAAGGGGAACAGAGACTTCCCCGGGAGTTATAGACCGGTGAGTCTTACTTCTGTTGTGGGCAAGGTTTTAGAAAAAATTATTAGGGATAGGATTTATAGTTATTTAGAGAGTAATGAATTGATTGGAGATAGTCAGCATGGTTTTGTGAAGGGTAGGTCGTGCCTTACTAACCTTATTGAGTTTTTTGAGAAAGTGACCAAAGAGGTGGATGGGGGTAAGGCAGTTGACGTGGTATATATGGACTTTTCCACATTAAACTCCATCCAATTTAGTTAATTGGATCAGGAATTGGCTAGCAGATAGAAGACAGAGGGTGGTGGTTGATGGAAAGTATTCGTCATGGAGTTCGGTTACAAGTGGTGTGCCTCAGGCATCTGTTTTGGGGCCACTGCTGTTTGTAATTTTTATAAATGATCTGGATGAGGGTATAGTTGGATGGATCAGTAAATTTGCTGATGACACCAAAGTCGGAGGAGTGGTAGATAGTGAAGAGGGGTGTCATAGTTTACAGAGAGACTTGGACAAGTTGCAGAGCTGGGCCGAGAGGTGGCAGATGGAGTTTAATGCGGAAAAGTGTGAGGTAATTCACTTTGGCAGGAATAACAGATGTGTAGAGTATAGGGCTAACGGTAGGACTCTGAATAGTGTTGATGAACAGAGGGATCTAGGTGTATGTGTACATAGATCCCTGAAAGTTGGGAATCAAGTACATAAGGTAGTTAGGAAGGCATACGGTGTCTTGGCGTTTATTGGTAGGGGGATTGAATTTCGGAGCCGCAACGTCATGTTGCAACTGTACAAAACTCTGGTGCGTCCGCACTTGGAGTATTGTGTGCAGTTCTGGTCCCCACATTATAGGAAGGATGTGGAGGCATTGGAGAGGGTGCAGAGGAGGTTTACCAGGATGTTGCCTGGTATGGAGGGAAGGTCCTATGAGGAGAGACTGAGGGATTTGGGGTTGTTTTCGTTAGAAAGAAGGTGACTAAGAGGGGACCTTATTGAAACATATAAGATGATTAGAGGTTTAGATAGGGTGGACAGTGATAGCCATTTTCCTCGGATGGAGAAATCTAGCACGGGGGGGCATAGCTTTAAATTAAAGGGTGGTAAATATAGGACGGATGTCAGAGGTAGGTTCTTTACCCAGAGGGTGGTGAGGGATTGGAATGCCCTGCCTGCTGCGGTTGTAAATGCGCCTAGTTTGGGGGCGTTTAAGAGATCAGTGGATAGGTTTATGGATGGAAAGGGATTGGTTTAGGTTAGAGGGTCATTGCTTTTTTAATTGGTCGGCACAACATCGTGGGCTGAAGGGCCTGTTCTGCGCTGTAATGTTCTATGTTCTATCCTGTGGCACAGGCAAGAGTCCCGAGACAACCACTCTGTTTGATTTGGCCCTAAGTTTCCACCCCAACTCCATAAATTTAAGAAATAGGAGCAGGAGTAGGCCATCTAGCCCTTCGAGCCTGCCCCGCCATTCAATAAGATCATGGCTGATCTGTCGTGGCTCAGTTCCACATTCCCGCCCTCTCCCCATAACCCTTAATCCCCTCTCTTATCAAAAACCCATCAACCCGATATTTCTGTTTAATATCCCCTATATTAAGAGATGTTCAAAATTCTGAACAGTTTTCATGGAGCAAAATTGACACATTGGGTGGAACTTCACAGCCTCGCTTGTCCTGAATCCATAAAATCCTACCTGAGGTCAATGGACCTTTCCATTGTCCGCCGGTCACCCGTTCTGATTCCTGGGGCGGACAGGGCGATAAAATTCTGATCATTTTTTTCTACTGACGACGGAGTCATTAACCGGAGGACTTAGAATGAAGACAATTCAACAAAGAACCAGAGGAGAGATGAGAACATATTTTTTGATGCCAGAAGTTGTGATCTGCTGCATTGCCTAAAAGGAATGAAAGCAGACTCAATGACTTCTCTGTCTTCTGTGATTCTATATTTTCTTAAGGTACAAAAGCAAGTCTTGAAAAAGCTGTCGTGCTGAAGAGTGAAACAGTTGACCTTTCTCAGCTCCGTTCTTTTGAGCAAGTGAAAGCTGCAGCATCAAACCCAGAAACGATTTTACAACTTGAAAATTTACTTTTGATGTGGCGCAATCAGCTCGAACAGGTTTGCTAAATAAACTATTAAATCTAAGAAGATTAATGTCTCATTGTTCTCCTTAAGCACCACAGAAATACCTGATTTGAAAAGAAATGATTTTATATTCCAGTTTTCAATTTGCTTTGTCTTGTAATGTTTGAGTTCATTCTGATTTCCCATTTGAGTCTTGACTTTGTAAATCAAAGTTATAAAAGTTTACTTATTAGTCACAAGTAGACTTACGTTAACACTGCAATGAAATTACTGTGAAAATGTCGCACTGGCCCAATTTTCTTGTACTTGCACTCTCATATCATGGATGAGCCTCATATATATTTTGCCCGTCATTTGACTTTGACAGGAGGAGCTTTATCCGAGAGGTTGATCTGTGGAACTTGCCTTGGATGTTCACAAATCTGGCAAGGGAAAAACTCAGGACATTCACCTAAAAATATTTTAGTGACAATAAAGTTGCGTAAATTTCACAAGATACAATGTGAAACCTTTAAACAATGCAGACAATTTTAACATTTTTTTGTGCACTGGCCAGACTTGAAACTGGGAGAGTTTTAGATCTGTCGATTGGATGCCCCCATATGCACACTGCCTGCAAAATTTTGAGCAAGCCTGTTGCTTGCTGCAGAAGCCTGTGGGCAGGGCTTAACATGCCCAAAGCCTGCAGTGGGAGATAGTGCGCATGTGCAGGCTTGTGATGCTACACATACGCGTTAGCAATAGCAGGGGTTTAACAGAAAAGAGAAAGCTGTCAGGCCCCTGCAAGTGCAGGCTGCCTGAAGCAGTTCCCCCACCTCCCTGCAATTGTGATACAGACCATGCTGATTCCCTCCCCCACCCCACAATCACGGACCTGCGTCCTCTCCTGACCGATCGTTGTAGAGTGATAGCAGGCCCCTCTCCCTTCCCTCTTTGATTACTGCAGAGTGGCAGTGTGTCCCATCTCCCTCCCTCTCCCCACCCATCCCTGCAAACTGACAGCAGTCACCCTCTCCTTCTCTCCCCCTACTGATCCCTGCAAAGTGGCTGTGGGTCCCTTCTCCCCATTAGCCCCTATCCCATTAGCCCCTTCCTGATTAGTACCCATTAGCCCCTCCCCCATTTTCCCCTCCAATGCCATGCCCTCAATGGCCCCATCCCTTTGCATTGCTCGGTGGGCATTGCCGAGGTGCCCAGTGGGCATTCCCCAGGTGCCAGAATTGCATTGCCCAGGTGCTAGGGTGGCACTGCCAGTCTGGCACTGCCCAAGGGGCAGCCCCACTTGCCCTCGCCTCCCCAGGGGATTGCAATGGTCCCCGGTTCCACTGACGAGGCCAAGTTGACTGCTCCTCTTACATGGGGAACATGTCTATACCGCGCCAGCGAGAAGTTTCCCGCCGAGATCTTAAAGGGGGTGTGTCAGGATGATTGAGCGCTAGGCTCACTAAGCAGATGTAAAACAGCATTAAAATAAATTCACATACATTAACCTGTCCCTTGCCCGTTTCCGGCAAGAGGCTGACCACACCAGATGTCCAGCGATTGTAAAATGGTGTCAGGAGCGCCAATTGTGCTAAGTGCATTAAGCTCCAAAAATGAGTGCAACACGATGGTAAAATTGCCCCCTATGTGTCTATCTGTATTGCCAATGAATTGGAGTTTCTGGTCAGAAAGATTTCTCCTTGTAACTGGATTGCCTAATCAGAAGAACTGTTCCTTTTGGGGCTAAAAATTCATATTCCAGTCACTTAGCTCCTTATTTAAGAACATAAGAACATAAGAAATAGGAGCAGGAGTAGGCCATCTAGCCCTTCGAGCCTGCCCTGCCAAATTAGTCTACAAATTTCCTTTTTATTTTCAGTGTTAGCTCAAGCAAAAAAAATGGAGAATAGCCTACCAGCTGCACTGCTGGTTTTTCTCATTGTGATTTTTCAGACACTCTAGGAGTGATCTTACCAAAAAAAGGGAGAAACTCGTGTTTTTTTTGGTTGACTTAAAAATCAAATCTTACCTGACTTTGTCAACCAACTTGGATTCTACCAACAGGAGGAGTGGTGACGTCCTAAATTGCCCGAAAGCCAGCACGAGGCTAATCTCTTTGGATATCTGATGCCAGTAAGATCGCGAGAGGCAAGAATTTGTGCGTCAATTGATCTTACCAGCTTACCTGGCAGGGGGAACGGAGTTAAAATCACCTCCTCTTTTTTATTTAACACAAATTAAATGTGCGTGTCACACGAAATCATGCTGGTGTCCACATCGCCAACATTAAAGCGTTTTGAAAAGGGTACCCTTTTTAAAGGGCTGATAGCATTAGAGACTCAGTTGGATTCCTGTTTTGGGTCACTATCTATGCGGAGTCTGCATGTTCTCCCCATGTCTGTGTTCTCTGGTTTCCTCCCAGCAAGACATACTAGTTAGCTGCATTGGCCATTCTAAATTCTCCACCAAGTGTGATGATTAGTGGATTTTTACAGTAACTTCATTGCAGTGTTAATGTAAGCCTACTTGTGACACTAATAAGTCAATTCAACTTTAATTATTTTCAAAAAGCCATTACCTGATTTAAGGTTTGACTTCTCAAAACTTGATTACTAATGATAAAAATGTAAACCATGAACTATGTTTTTTTTATCCACAGGTATTGGCCCAAAGTAATCAAGTGAGAAAAGAAGCAGAAAATTCAGGTCCCCTCATTGAACTGGAATATTGGAAATGCATGTCTGCTAAATTCAATTCCATCATTGAACAGCTTAGAGGACAACATTGCAAGGCAGTAATCAATGTTTTGAAAGCAAGTCAATCAAAAATATTAAAGGTAAAAATTATCAAAAAGCAGTTTGAGGACACAATTACAGTTTTGTAAATATTTTTATCACTGTTTCGAATAACAATTAGGCCAGGATTTTTGAAACAGAAACAACACCTGAAGTAATAATTTTGTTACAAGTTAAGAACTTCATAGGTATTTTCAGGTTCAGTGGCACTAGCCTCAAAAAGGTGGATCCAATAGCTTGGAACTCATTGAAGACCATAAAACCATAAGACACAGGAGCAAAATTAGGCCATTCAGCCCATCGATTCTGCTCTGCCATTCAATCATAGCTGATATTTTTCTCATCCCCATTCTCCTGCCTTTTCCCCACAACCTCTGATCCTCTTATTAATCAAGAACCTATTTATCTCTGTCTTAAAGACACTCAATGACCTGGCCTCCACAGCCTTCTGTGGCAAAGAGTTCTACAGATTCACCACATCCTCTACAGATTCCTCCTCATCTCTGTTTTAATGAATCGTCCTTTGAGCCTATAGTGGAAACAGCCTCTCCATGTCCACTTTGTCCAAGCCTCGCAGTAAGTTTCAAGAAGATCCCACCTCACCCTTCTAAACTCCAACGAGTGCAGACCCAGAGTGCTCAATCGTTCATCATACGACAAGCTTTTCATTCCACGGATCATTCTTGTGAACCTCCTCTGGACCCTTTCCAAGGCCAGCAGATCCTTCCTTAGATATAGGGACCAAAACTGCTCACAATACTCCAATTGGGGTCTGACCAGAGCTTTATACAGCCCCAGACGTACATCCCTGCTCTTGTACTCTAGCCCTCTCATCATGAATGCTAACATTACATTTGCCTTCCTAACTGCCGACTGAACCTGCACATTAACCTTCAGAGAATCTTGAACAATGATTCCCAAGTACCTTTGTGTTTCTGATTTCCTAAGTATTTTCCCATTTGAAAATAGTCTATGCCTCCATTCCTCCTTCCAAAATGCATACCTCACACTTTTCCATAATGTATTCCATCTGGCACTCCTTTGCCCGTTTTCCTAACCCGTCCAAATCCTTCTGTAGCCCCGCTGCTTCCTCAATACTAGCTGTCCCTCTACATATCTTTGTATCATCTGCAAAATTAGCAACAGGGCTTTCAGTTTCTTCCTCCAAATCGTTATATTGTGAAAAGTTTGGTCCCGGCACGGAACCCTGAGGTGCAGCACTAGTCACCAGCTGCAATCCTAAAAACAACCCCTTTATCCCCACTGCCTGCCTTCTGCCAGTCAGCTCATCCTCTATCCATGCCAGGATCTTACCCTTAAAACCATGGGTACTTAACTTATTTAACAGTCTCTTACGTGGCACCTTGTCAAAAGTCTTTTGAAAGTCTAAATAAATCACGTCCGCTCGTTCTCCTTTATCTAACTTCCCTGTTACCTCCTCAAAGAACTCTAACAGACTTGTCAGAAATGACCTCCCCTTGACAACTTTATTTATTTAATACTATATGAACTAAGTGCCAACAGAAAGAGCAAATTAATATTCTGGTGAATCCAAGCCAATGACAAACTAAGGAGGTGGATTATATTGCATTGAACCATCTAGAAGAGCAGCAGACATATGGGAACACCACTACCTGGGAGTTCCCCTCCAAATTACTCACCATACTGACATAGAAATATATTCTGATACCTTCACTTTTTTGTTGGGTCAAAATCCTTGAACACCCTCCCTTGCAGCACTGTTTTGATGGTATCAGGCAGGAACTTTCAAAAGTTAATTGGGGGCATCTGTGGGAAGGCAAAGGGATGTCTGGTAATTGGGAGGCTTCCAAAAGTGCGTTAAGCAGGGTACAGGGGAAGCACATTCCTCTTAGCGCGAAGGGCAAGGCTGGCAGAAGTAGGGAACCCTGAACGACTTGGAATATTGAGGCCCTGGTCAAGAAGAAGAAGGAGACTAATGACATGCATAGGCAGCTGGGATCAAGTGAATCCATTGAAGAGTACAGGAGGTGCGGAGTAGAGTTAAGAAAGAAATCAGGAGGGCAAAAAGGGTACACAAGATTGTTTTGGCAGATAGGCAAAGGGGAATCTAAAGAGCTTCTACAAATACATAAAGGGCAAAAGAGTAACAAGGGAGAGACTAGGGCCTCTTAAGAATCAACAAGATCATCTATGTGTGGATCCACAAGAAATGGGTGAGAGCCTAAATGAATATTTCACATCAGTATTTACTGTTGAGAAAAGCATGGATGTTAGGGATCTTGGGGAAATAAATAGTGATGTCTTGAGGAGTCTACATATTACAGAAAAAGAGGTGCTATATATTTTAAAAGTGCATCAAGGTAGATAAATCCACCGGACCTGATGAAGTGTATTCCACGACATTGTGGGAGGCTAGGGAGCAATTTGCCGGTCCCCTAGCAGAGATATTTGAATCATCAATAGTCACGAGTGAGGTGCCTGAAGATTGGAGGATGGCAAATGTTGCACCTTTGTTTAAAAAGGAATGCAGGGAAAAGACCAGTGAGCCTCACATCTGTGGTGGGTAAGTTGTTGGAGGCATTTGGAGACACAAGGACTGATTAGGGACAAACTGCATGGCTTTGTGAGTGGAAAATCATGTCTCATAAATTTAATTGAGTTTTTTGAAGGAGTAACCAAGAAGGTAAATGAGGGCAGTGCAGATGATGTTGCCTACATGGACTTTAGCAAGACGTTGACAAGGTACTGCATGGTAGGTTGTTGCATAAGGTTAGGGTGGTTGTAGAGGGTTGTTTTTCAAACTCTGACCAGCAGTGTGCCTCAGGGATCGATGCTGGGTCCATTGTCACTTGTCATTTATATTGATTTGGATGAGAATATAGGAGGCATGGTTAGTAAGTTTGCAGATGACACCAAGATTGGGATCTTGATTGGGCCAGTGGGCTGCCAAATGGCAGATGGAGTTTAACGTAGACAAATGCAAGGTGATGCATTTTGGATGATTGAACCAGGGCAGGGCTTACTCAGTTAATGGCAGAGCACTGGGGAGAGTTATGGAACAGAGAGATCTAGGGGTATATGTTCATAGCTCCTTGAAAGTGGAGTCACAGGTGAACAGACTGATGAAGAAGGCATTCAGCGTACTTGGTTTCATTGGTCATAACATTGAATACAGGAGTTGGGACGTCTTGTTGAAGTTGTACAAGACATTGGTAAGGCCACACTTGGAATACTGTGTACTGTTCTGGTCACCCTATTATAGAAAGGATGTTATTAAACTGGAAAGAGTGCAGAAAAGATTTACTAGGATGCAACCGGGACTTGATGGTTTGAGTTATAAGGAGATCTGGACTGACTGGGACTTTTTTCTCTGGAGCGTAGAATGCTAAGGGGTGATCTTATAGAGGTTTATAAAATAATGAGGGGCACAGATCAGTTAGATAGTCAATATCCTTTCCCAAAGATAGGGGAGTCTAAAACTAGGGGGCATTGGTTTAAGGTGAGAGGGGAGAGATATAAAAGTGGCCAGAGGGGCAATTTTTTCACACAGAGAGTGGTGAGTGTCTGGAACAGGCTGCCAGAGGTAGTAGTAGAGGCAGGTACAATTTTGTCTTTTAAAAAGCATTGAGATAGTTGCGTGGGTAAGATGAGTGTAGAGGGATATGGGCCAAATGCAGGCAATTGGGATTAGCTTACGGGTTTAAAAAAAGGGTGGCATGGACAAGTTTGGTCAAGGGGCCTGTTTCCATGCTATAAATCTCTATGACTCTATGACTGTGGGTGTACCTACACCACATGCACTGCACCGGTTCAATATGTCAGCTCACAACCACTTACTCAAGGGCACCTAGTGATTGGCATTAAATGCTGACATCCCATAAAAATGAATTTAAAAATTACTGCACAGTGGTAGCTATTGTAGCACATTCTGTTGCATGATAAATGAAAGAATGCATGCATGGATGGATTATGGCTATTTAATCGTATTTCCCTTCTGGTTAGCTCTAGCCTGGAAAAATGGCTTGCTGGGTCCTGCCGAAGGCAGTGGTGTTTTCCATTAGTCCGCCAGTCATGCTAGCAAGGAACTCACTGACCAATGCCAACCTGCCTCCATTGCCAGAAAAACTGCCAGAGGGGGAGCTAGAAAATCCTAGCCCTTATTTTGGATTTTATCAGAAGCATTCTAAAAATGCAAGTACACCACATACACTGATTCACCCTTATCTATCCTGCCAATTACACCCTTGGAAAAACCCAGTACATTTGTCAAACATGATTTCACTTTTCTAAATCCACATTGACATTGTGTCATCCCACTGATACTTATCACACCCTTTATATTGGACTCTAGCATTTCTGTACTACTGATGCTAGTCTAATCGATCTTAATCCCTATTTTCTCTCTCCTTCCTTGAGCCCTGAGAATTTATAGAATTTCAGTCCCATTTATTTCTCCAGCACTTTTTTGTAATACTATTTTCCTTCAATTCCTGCTTTGCATTAGATCATTCAGTCATGGGAAGTTATTTATGTCTTCTGATGTCAAAGAAGACAGAGGGTAACAGTGGAAGGGTGTGTTTCTGAATGGAGAGCTGCGACAAGTGGTGTTCCTCAGGGATCAGTGCTGGGACGTTTGCTGTTTGTAATATATATAAATGATTTGGAGGAAAATGTAACTGGATTGATTAGTACGTTCGCAGATGACACAAAGTTGGTGCATTTGCGGATAGTGGGGAGGACCATCAGAGGATACAGCAGGATATAGATCAGTTGGAGACTTGGGCGGAAAGGTGACAGATGGAATTTAATCTGGACAAATGTGAGGTAATGCATTTTGGAAGATCTAATAGAGATAGGAGATATATAGTAAATGGCAGAGGGATCTGGGTGTACAGGTACACAGGTCACTGAAAGTGGCAATGCAGATGGAGAAGCTAGTCAAGAAGGCATACAGCATGCTTGCCTTCATCAGCCAGGATATTGAGTTTAATAATTGGCAAGTCATGTTGCAGTTTTATAGAACCTTAGTTAGGCTGCACTTGGAATGTAGCGTTCAATTCTGATTGCCACACTACCAGAAGGATGTAGAGGCTTTGGAGATGGTACAGAAAAGATTTACCAAGATGTTACCAAGCATGGAGGGCATTAGCTATGAGGAGAGGTTGGAGAAAATTGGCCTGTTCTCGCTGGAGCGACAGAGGTTGAGGGGAGACCTGATAGAAGTCTACAAGACGATGAGAGGCATGGACAAAGTGGATAGTCAGAAGCTTTTGCCCTGGGTGAAAGAGTCAATTACTAGGGGGCATAGGTTTAAGGTGTGAGGGGTAAGGTTTAAAAGATATGTATGAGGCAATTATTTTAGTAAAAAGTCTGACAACACCAGGTTTTAGTCCAACCGATTTATTTGTTAATAGACTCACAAGCTTTCGAGGTTTCCCTCTTCGTCAGGTGAATGGAGAGTTCTGGCCTCAGACAGAGCATATAAAGCACAGACAGTTTAGAGATTACTGATTAGAATGCGAATCCTTACACCTAACCTGCTGTTCAAGACCTGAAGTGGCTGACAATGTGAGTGGAAGGAGCACTGAGCACAGTTTAAAGAGATGTGTATTGTCTCCAGACAGTACAGTAAGTGAGGTTTTGCAAACCCAGGCAAGTCACGGGGGTTACAGATAGTGCGACATGAACTCAAGATCCCTGTTGAGACTATACACTAGATACATCGATGACATTTTCTTCCTTTGGCCTCATGGTGAACAATCACTGAAACAACTATATGATGATATCAACAAATTCCACCCCACCATCAGACTCACCATGGACTATTCCCCAGAATCAGTTGCATTCTTGGACACACGCATCTCCATTAAGGACGGTCACCTCAGCACCTCACTGTACCGCAAGCCCATAAACAATCTCACAATGCTCCACTTCTCCAGCTTCCACCCTAAACATGTTAAAGAAGCCATTCCCTATGGACAAGCCCTCTGTATACACAGGATTTGCTCAGATGAGGAGGATTGTGACAGACACCTCCAGACCCTGAAAGATGCCCTCATAAGAACAGGATATGGTGCTCGACTCATAGATCGACAGTTCCGATGCGCCACAGCGAAAAACCGCACCGATCTCCTCAGAAGGCAAACACGGGACACAGTGGACAGAGTACCCTTCATCGTCCAGTACTTCCCCGGAGCGGAGAAGCTACAACATCTTCTCCGGAGTCTTCAACATATCATTGATGAAGACGAACATCTCGCCAGGGCTATCCCCACACCCCCACTTCTTGCCTTCAGACAACCACACAACCTCAAACAGACCATTGTTCGCAGCAAACTACCCAGTCTTCAGGAGAACAGTGACCACAATTCCACACAACCCTGCCACATCAACCTCTGCAAGACATGCTGGATCATCGACATGGATACCATCATCACACGTGAGAATACCATCCACCAGGTACATGGTAAATACTCTTGCAACTCGGCCAACATTGTCTACCTGATACGTTGCAAGAAAGGATGTCCCGAAGCATGGTACATTGGGGAGACCATGCAGACGCTACGACAACGGATGAATGAACATCACTCGACAATCACCAGGCAAGACTGTTCCCTTCCCGTTGGCGAACACTTCAGTGGTCATGGGTATTCAGCCTCTGACCTTCGGGTAAGCATTCTCCAAGGCGGCCTTCACGACACACGACAGTGCAGAGTCGCTGAACAGAGACTGATAGCCAAGTTCCGCACACATGAGGACGGTCTCAACAGGGATCTTGAGTTCATGTCACACTATCTGTAACCCCCGTGACTTGCCTGGGTTTGCAAAACCTCACTTACTGTACTGTCTGGAGACAATACGCATCTCTGTAACCTGTGATCAGTGCTCCTTCCACTCACATTGTCAGCCACTTCAGGTCTTGAACAGCAGGTTAGGTGTAAGGATTCGCATTCTAATCAGTAATCTCTAAACTGTCTGTGCTTTATATGCTCTGTCTGAGGCCAGAACTCTCCATTCACCTGACGAAGAGGGAAACATAGAACATAGAACATTACAGCACAGAACAGGCCCTTCGGCCCACGATGTTGCGCCGACCAGCTTTTAAAAAAAAACAACACTAACCCACTAATCTAAACCAATCCCATTTCGTCCATAAACCTATCCACAGATCTCTTAAACGCCCCCAAACTAGGCGCATTTACAGCTGCAGCTGGCAGGGCATTCCAGTCCCTCACCACCCTCTGGGTAAAGAACCTACCCCTGACATCAGTCCTATAACTACCCCCCCTTAATTTAAAGTCGTGCCCCCTCGTGCTAGCTTTCTCCATCCTAGGAAAAAGGCTATCACTATCTACCCTGTCTAAACCTCTAATCATCTTATATGTTTCAATAAGGTCCCCTCTTAGCCGCCTTCTTTCCAGCGAAAACAACCCCAAATTTCTCAGTCTCTCCTCATAGGATCTCCCCTCCATACCAGGCAACATCCTGGTAAACCTCCTCTGCACCCTCTCCAAAGCCTCTACATCCTTCCTGTAATGTGGGGACCAGAACTGCACACAATACTCCAAGTGCGGCCGCACCAGAGTTGTGTACAGTTGCATCATGACGCTGCGACTCCTAAATTCAATCCCCCTACCAATAAACGCCAAGACACCGTACGCCTTCTTAACAACCTTATCTACTTGATTCCCAACTTTCAGGGATCTATGTACACATACACCTAGATCCCTCTGCTCCTCCACACTATTCAAAGTCCTCCCGTTAGCCCTATACTCAACACATCTGTTATTCCTACCAAAATGAATTACCTCACACTTCTCCACATTAAACTCCATCCGCCACCTCGCGGCCCAGCTCTGCAACCTTTCTAAGTCACCCTGCAAACTATGACACCCTTCCTCACAATCTACCACACCTCCAACTTTGGTGTCATCAGCAAACTTACTAATCCACCCAACTATACCCTCATCCAGATCATTAATAAAAATTACAAACAGCAGTGGCCCCAAAACAGATCCCTGAGGCACACCACTCGTAACCAAACTCCATGACGAATATTTACCATCAACCACCACCCTCTGTCTCCTATCTGCTAGCCAATTCCTGATCCAATTACCTAGATCACCCCCAATCCCATACATCTGCATTTTCTGCAGAAGCCTACCATGGTGAACCTTATCAAACGCCTTACTAAAATCCATATACACCACGTCAACTGCCTTACCCCTATCCACCTCTTTGGTCACTTTCTCAAAGAACTTGATAAGGTTAGTAAGGCACGACCTACCCGCTACAAAACCATGCTGACTGTCTCTAATTAATTCATTACTCTCCAAATAACTATAAATCCTGTCTCTAATAATCCTTTCCAAAACCTTACCCACCACAGAAGTAAGACTCACCGGTCTATAATTCCCAGGGAAGTCTCTTGTCCCTTTCTTAAACAATGGGACAACATTTGCTGTCCTCCAATCTTCCGGTACTGTACCAGAGACCAACGACGACCTGAAGATCAGAGCCAGAGGCTCCGCAATCACCTCTCTTGCCTCCCAGAGAATCCTAGGGTAAATCCCATCCGGACCAGGGGACTTATCTATTTTCAAACCCTCTAAAATATCCAGCACATCCCCCGTATCAACTGCAATACTATCTATTTTACACCCCTGCACCCCAGTGTCCTCCTCAGCTACATTCATGTCCCCTTACGTGAACACCGAAGAGAAATATTGGTTCAACGCCTCTCCAATCTCCTCCGGTTCCACACACAACTTCCCTCTACTGTCTGTAACTGGCCCTAATCTTGCCCTAACCAACCTTCTGTTCTTGACATACCTGTAAAACGCCTTAGGGTTCTCCTTAATCCTATCAGCCAAAGTCATCTCATGTCCTCTTTTAGCCCTTCTTAACTCCCTCTTCAACTCCCTCCTAGCCAATCTAAAACTTTCTAATACACTACCTGAGCCCTCAAGCCTCATCCGAACATAAGCCTCCTTTTTCTTCCTAACCAACGAATCAACTTTTTTAGTGCACCACGGTTCCCTGGGCCTACCAAATCCTCCTTGCCTGACAGGGATATACCTATCACAGACCCGCAGTAGCTGCTCCTTGAAAAATCTCCACATCTCGGACGTTCCCAGTCCCTGTAATCTCCTAGTCCAACTAATGCTTCCCAATTCTCTCCTAATAGCCTCAAAAACCTCGAAAGCTTGTGAGTCTATTATCAAATAAATCGTTTGGACTAAAACCTGGTGTTGTCAGACTTTTTACTGTGTTTACGCCAGTCCAACGCCAGCATACCCACATCATGGCAATTATGTTACACAGAGAGTGGTGGGTATCTGGAACTCATTGCCAGGGGAGGTAGTGGAAATGGATACGGTAGTGACTTTTAAGGGGCGTTTTGACAAGTACACGTGATCAAGAAGGTGAATCAGGTGATCAAGAAGGTGAATGGAATGTTGGCCTTTATAGCGAGGGGGACAGAATATAAAAGCAGGGAGGTCTTGCTGCAATTGTACAGGGCACTGGTGAGGCCGCAACTGGAGTACTGTGTGCAGTTTTGGTCACCGCATTTGTGAAAGGATATATTGGCCTTGGAGGGAGTACAGAGAACGTTCACTAGGCTGATACTGGAGATGAGGGGGCTAGCCTATGAAGAGAGATTGAATAGACTGGGTCTGTACTCGTTAGAGTTTAGAAGGCTGAGGGGGGGACGTCATAGAGACATATAGATAATGAAGGGGCTAGATAGGGTAGAGATAGAGAGATTCTTCCTGCTTAGAAAGGATAGCAGAACTAGAGAGCACAGCCTCAAAATAAGGGGGGGGGGGGTGCAGTTTAGATCAGAGTTGAGGAGGAACTACTTCACTCAAAGGGTGGTGAGTCTCTGGAATTCTCTGCCCGTTGAAGTGGTGGAGGCTACCCCGCTGAATATATTTAAGTCATGGGTAGATAGATTTCTGATAGACAAGGGAATTAAGGGTTATGGGGAGAAAGCGGGAAAGTGGAACTGATCTACTTCAGATCAGCCATGATCTTGTTGAATCGTGGGGCAGGCTTGAAGGGCTAGATGGCCTACTCCTGCTCCTATTTCTTAAGTTC
This sequence comes from Carcharhinus amblyrhynchos, assembly GCF_965287045.1. Classification (NCBI taxonomy): domain Eukaryota; kingdom Metazoa; phylum Chordata; class Chondrichthyes; order Carcharhiniformes; family Carcharhinidae; genus Carcharhinus; species Carcharhinus amblyrhynchos. The sequence continues at coordinate 127,102,285 of NC_137330.1, forward strand.
TTATGAATCAGATGGGAATAGAGGGATACGGTCCCCGGAAGGGTCAGGGGTTTTAGTTAAGTAGGGCAGCATGGTTGGTGCAGGCTTGGAGGTCCAAAGGGTCTGTTCCTGTGCTATACTTTTCTTTGTTCTTTGTTCTTCTATGAAGCGGAAGGCAAATGGGCATGGGATACAGGTAATTTGATTGGGTGGATTCAAAATTGGCTTAGTTATGGGAGACCGAGGGTGATAAAAGGCTGATTTAGTGACTGGCACCCACTGTCTAGTGATGTACCATAGGAATGTGTTCTGGTTCACTATTATTTTTAATTTTTAAATAACATAGTCATCTATATAGGGGTAAGATGACAAAGATTGGCTGGGTAGTTAACAGTCGTGTTGAGCATCTTGGGCTACCAGAAGATATAGTCTCAATGGTCAGCTTCTTCCCTGTTGCTGTCAGACTTTTGAATGAACATAAGAACATAAGAAACAGGAGCAGGAGTAGGCCATCTAGCCCTTCGAGCCTGCCCCGCCATTCAGTAAGATCATGGCTGATCTGTCGTGGCTCAGTTCCACTTTCCCGCCCTCTCCCCATAACCCTTAATCCCCTCGCTTATCAAAAACCCATCAACCCGCGTCTTAAAAATATTTAGCGAGGCAGCCTCCACCACTTCAATGGGCAGAGAATTCCAGAGATTCACCACCCTTTGAGTGAAGAAGTTCCTCCTCAACTCCGTTCTAAACCGCACCCCCCCCCTTTATCTTGAGGCTGTGCCCCCTAGTCCTACTGTCCTTTCTGAGCGGGTAGAGTCTCTCCACCTCTATCCTATCCATCCCATTCATCATCTTATATGTCTCAATGAAATCTCCCCTCATTCTTCTAAACTCTAACGAGTACAAGCCTAGTTTATTCAGCCTCTCCTCATAGCTCAACCCCCTCAACTGCGGTATCAGCCTGGTAAACCTCCTCTGCACTCCCTCCAAGGCCAAAATATCCTTGTGTAAATGCGGCGACCAAAACTGCACACAGTACTCCAGCTGCGGCCTCACCAGTGCCCTATACAGCTGCAGCAAGACCTCCCTACTTTTATATTCAATCCCCCTTGCTATGAAGGCCACCATTCCATTAGCCTTCCTGACCACCTGCTGCACCTGCAGGCTGGGTTTTTGCGACTCATGCACAAGGACCCTGAGGTCCCTCTGCACCGTCGCATGCTGCAGTTTTTCGCCACGCAAGTAATAGCGCTTCCTACCATTATTCCTACCAAAGTGGACCACCTCGCACTTGCCAACATTAAATTCCATTCGCCCAGCCTATCTAGATCCTTCTGCAGACTCTCCACACCCTCCGCGCAATTTGCCGTTCCACCAATCTTGGTGTCATCAGCAAATTTCAACACCATACACTCAGTTCCCTCCTCCAGATCATCTATATAAATGGTAAATAGCTGAGGCCCCAGCACCGACCCCTGGGGCACTCCACTAGTCACCAACCGCCAACCTGAATAGTACCCATTGACCCCCATTCTCTGCCTCCTATTTGACAGCCAATCCTCTATCCACGCTAACACCCTAACCCCAACTCCATGCCCCCTTACCTTCTGCAATAACCTCTTGTGAGGTACCTTGTCAAACGCCTTCTGAAAATCAAGAAAGACCACATCCACCGGCTCTCCTCTGTCCACCGCCCTATACACATCCTCATAGAACTCCAATAAATTTGTCAGACACGACTTCCCCTTAACGAAACCGTGCTGCGTCTGCTCTATCAAACAATTCCCCTCAAGATGCCTCGCTATTTCCGCCTTGATGACGGATTCTAACATTTTACCTACAACAGACGTTAAACTAACCGGCCTATAATTCCCTGCCTTTTGCCTGCCACCCTTCTTAAACAACGGTGTAACATTAGCCGTTTTCCAATCTTCCAGCACTTCCCCGGAATCCAGCGACGTTTGGAAAATAACCACTATCCACTATCACCTCCGCCATTTCTTTCAGAACCCTCGGATACATTCCATCCGGTCCTGGGGACTTGTCCACAATCAGTCCCTCCAGTCTGTCGAGCACCGCCTCTCTAGTAACAATAATGTCATTGAGACCCTCCTGTCCTACCATCTTTCCATCGCTAACACCCGGCAAATTATTCACGTCCTCCTCCGTGAAGACCGAAACAAAAAAGTTATTCAAGTCCTCAGCCATTTCCCCATCCACTACCACTAAGTGCCCCCTCTCATCCTCTAAGGGTCCAACGTTCACCCTAGCCAGCCTCTTCCTTTTTACATATTTATAAAAACTCTTGCTATCCTTTTTTATATTAAGCGCTAGCCCAGCTTCATAGTTCATCCTACCCTTCTTTATCAACTTCTTTGTCAATCTTTGTTGACTTTTAAACCTCTCCCAATCCTCTTCTCGCCCACTACTCTTAGCTACTCTAAACGCCTCCGCTTTTAATTTAACACTTTCCTTCACCTCCTTCGTTATCCACGGCTTATTACCTCTCCTCCTACGGTCCTTTTTAACCATCGGAATAAATTTCTGCTGAGCACCAAGAAAGATCTCCTTAAAGATCCTCCACTGCCCCTCAGCAGACCTACCTTCCAACGCGCTCCCCCAGTCAACATTCGCCAATTCTTCTCTCATCCTTCCGTACTCCCCTCTGTTCAAACAAAGGACGCGTGTCCGGGAACCCATTTTCTCCTCCTCCATCTGCACCAGAAACTCCACCATACAATGATCACTTTCCCCAAGAGGATCCTTCACCACAAGGTCCATAATTCTACCCGCCTCGATACATAACACCAGATCCAAGATAACTCGCTCCCTCGTCGGCTCCAACACACACTGTTCAAGGAAACTATCCCGGACTTACTTGATCTTTCTCTGCACCTTAGCTATGACTGTAACACTACAATCTGCACTCTCTCATTTCCTTCTCTATGAATGGTATGTTTTGCGAGAAACAATACTTTTCACTGAATGTTAATACATGCGACAATCAAATCAAATAAAATCAAATGGGTATTTAAGCGGCAGATGGAATTTAACCCTGAAATATGTGTGATGATACACTTCGGAAGGACTAATTTGACAAGGAAGTATTCAATGAACTGCAAAACACTCAGAGGTTCTGTAGAACAAAGACCTTGGGGCGTTTGTCCATGGATCGCTGAGAACGAAGGGCATGTTAGTAGAGTGGTAAAAAGGGCACATGGAACACTTGCCTTTATCAATCGAGGCATAGATTACAAAAGCAGGGATGTCCTGTTGGAGTTATATGGAATTTTGATGAGACCACAGCTAAACATAGAAACGTAGAAATTAGAAGCAGGAGTAGCCTATTCAGCCCTTTGAGTCTGCTCTGCCATGCATTTTGATCATGGCTGATCATCAAATTCAATATGCTGATCCCACCTTCCATCCATGTCCCTTGATCCATTTAGCCTCACAAGCTATATCTAATTTCTTCTTGAAATCACACAATGTTTTGGCCTCAATTACTTTCTGTGGGAGGTAATTTCACAGATTCACCACTCTTTGAATGAAGAAATTTCTCCTTAGTTCAGTCCTAAAAAGTTTACTCCTGTTGACAGGGGTCTCCTTTTGAAGCTATGTATTGTTCAACTTAAGCCAAATACAGAAACTCATGAAACTCAGTGAATTGATTTTAAGTCCTGACTTTATTAAGAACATAAGAATATAAGAAATAGGAGCAGGAGTAGGCTATCTAGCCCCTTGAGCCTGCCCCGCCATTCAATAAGTTCATGGCTGATCTGAAGTTGATCAATTCCACTTACCCGCTTGCTCCCCATGACCCTTAATTCCCTTATCGATCAGAAATCTATCTGCCTGTGACTTAAACATATTCAACAAGGTAGCCTCCACCACTTCAATGGGCAGAGAATTCCAGAGACTCACCCCCCTTTGAGTGAAGAAGTTCCTCCTCAACTCTGTTCTAAACTGACCCCTCCTTATTTTGAGGCTGTGCCCTCTAGTTCTGGTTTCCTTTCTAAGTGGAGAGAATCTCTCTACCTCTATCCTATTTAGCCCCTTCATTATCTTGTAAGTCTCTATAAGATCCCCCCTCAGTGTTCTAAACTCCAATGAGTACAGGCCCAGTCTACTCAATCTCCCCTCATAAGCTAACCCCGTCATCTCTGGTATCAACCTGGTGAACCTTCTCTGTACTCCCTCCAAGGCCAATATATCCTTTCACAAATGCGGTGACCAAAATTGCACACAGTACTCTAGTTGTGGCCTCACCAGTGCCTTTTACAGTTGCAGCAAGACCTCCCTGCTTTTACACTCCATCCCCCTCGCGATAAAGGCCAACATTCTATTCGCCTTCTTGATCACCTGCTGTACCTGCAGACTGAGTTTTTGTGATTCGTGCACAAGGACCCCCAGGTCCCTCTGCACAATAGCATGTTGTAATTTTTCACCATTTAAATAATAGCCCATTTTACTATTATTTCTTCCAAAGTGGATAACTTCACATTTGCCAACGTTATACTCCATCTGCCAGATCCTCACTCAGCCTATCCAAATCTCTCTGCAGACTTTCCGCATCCTCCACGCAATTTGCTTTCCCACTCATCTTTCTGTCATCAGCAAACTTTGTTATTAACCAAACAATCGAATGGGAGAATAATATAAAGTAGTGTTGTGCCTACCGCACAGTCTATTTTAATCCTTATATGGTGGACAAATAACTGTGAGTAGACACCTGGTTAGTTCAATCAATATTGATTTAAGACACACAATCAATAATAACCTACCCAGCCAACAATAAGTTATTTTCACAGAAAATACGAGAGTTCAAGTCAAATTAAGACCTTGACTTAAACTTCATGTGACTGGCAAGTACCCAAGCCTTTATCTGTGGCTGGTCTCGGTTGTCCTCTGTGTAGTCTGGTCCTGTACTCTGACTCTGGCCTTCCTTCCTTCTCGGGTGTGGTGGCTTTCCTCATGCTGGTTGTCGTTGGCGATGGTCATAAGTTCATAAGAAATAGGAGCAGGAGTAGGCCATCTAGCCCTTCGAGCTTGCCCCGCCATTCAATGTACACCCAATGTACTTCAATGTACAAAGTCACCAGTGTTGTAACTCGTTTGTGGAGTCAGAGAGAGAGATTCTTGGTTGTGCAGCACCCTTTATACCCTGTTGGGTTTCGCGCTCCTTTTGGCCGTTGCCAAACAATCGACCAGGACATGATCACCGTGATCAATAAAGTCCAATCAATGCTGCCACACCAATCTCTGGGTGTGTCCCCAGTGGCCATGTATGTAGATGCTGGGGGCACCTAGGGTTCACACATTCCTCCCAAATAAGGGGTTATGGTGCCCTTATGCCTGGTAAACAACCCAGTTTGACCAGAAAGTCTCTTTTGTCCTGGAGATGACCCATATCCTGTGATTTCACTCATCTGGGTAGCAGCCTGTTTGTCTCTGTTTTTAAACTGCAGCCTGTCATTTTAGTTCTTGCTTAATTGTCCCAGAGTGCTTTACAAATCGCCATTTTAGATGGCCCATTTGGCCCCATTAGCATAGCACCTCAGGTAGAGAATGCAGGCAGCCCAATATCACTCTGAAAAACCATGCCTCCGTGAGGGCAATTAAACATTTTCAAAATCATAATTCCCACCTTTCCAGTAGGCATTATCCAATAAACAATAATACAAATCAATCAATAATCATCTCTGTCATCAACTCCAGCCAATAACAATTTACATCCTGGACTCATGGGTCTTATTTGTCCTTAATTTTGGATGTTACCTTCAGCAACACAGGAAGCTGGACTGTGAAATGGGAGAATGATTCTCACAGACTCAAACCCACGTGACACTCGTCCAACCCGGAGAAAATCCCTATGTTTGTCTTGCACCTGCATTATATGTTTTGGGTCAACTAGTTCTATTCATTAAACTGGCACTAGCCATTTTGTTTCCTGCAACTCCTGATAAAGGATTCTCAGAGGCTTTTTCCCAGGGCTCCTCACCATCGTGACTTGGAAATATATCACCATTCCTTCACTGCTGTAGGGTCAAAATCCTGGAATTCCCTCCATATCAGTACTACACCTTGGACTGCAATGATTCAAAAAGGCAGCTTACCGCCTTCTGAAGGGCAACTAGGAATGGGTAATAAATATTGGCCTGGTCAGCAATGCCCAAATCCTGTAAATGAACAAAGAAAATATTTGCTTCAGTTGATTAAGCAGTTTTGTCTTATCTAGCTTCCTGAATACTTAAAATGTGTCTTTATGTTGCACAGTCAAATTTCTTGCATACTGTTGATGTAATAATGTCTCTCTTTTTGTGCCCTAAATTTGGTTTTCTTCATTCCTAATTCCTGTAAAATGTTTTAATTTATTTCAAAGGAGTTTCATATAATTGTCAAATTCAATGTAATGCATTGGCATCACATATCCCAGAAAAATTAATCTTGCTAAATAATCATATACAACATTTCTTTTAGATTACCATGGCATCAGAGATTTATGTTATGAAATGAGAACCTGACTCTGAATTTTAAAATTTGCTATCTAACCATGGTTTGATTATTAATCCCTATATTAGGTAGCCTTTCTTACATGTAAGAGAAAAATTGTCTGATGTGCAGTTTTTTTGGGCGTGTGTCTTTTTCAATCAGTAAATCCGCTTTGTTATTTTCTGGCACTGTGAGTACTACAGCTCTCCAGTGTACAAATTCTTCCCTGATAATAGTTGAAGTCCTACTCTCATGTAATTCAAGTAACATAATGAATTATCACTGTGAGGCAACTGGATTTCTGTTGTCAAGTTGATGCCTGACTTAAGCTGAGGGTGGGAGTTATGGACAGCAGAGGACATCTGTCCACCCATAAAACCCAAGCCCAGTTCTTGTGTATGAATATATGTCAATTCTAGCAAATATAAATGAGCCACATTACGAGCTTGCCTGATTATTTTAAATAGGTTGTTACTGTAGCTATTAGGCTATTGAAAATTATTCAGGGAGTATTGTCCAATTGTAGAATCGCACTTAACAGTGGATATTTCTTTTGCCATTTGCAAGTGTGAGCTAGTTGAGTATTGATCCGTTTATACATTATTTTTAGACATGGCTAGAGCTGGATTCTCAAATTACTGATGCAGCTAATGGAGCAAAGGACAATGTGAAGTTTCTGCAAGCATTGGAGAAAGTCTGTGAGCCACTTTATGATTCCGACCCAGTAAGCTTTTTTAAGGAATTTTCATTATAGATACTTCTAAAGTTTAAACATGCATGATAGAGTTCAGCTTGTGGATGGTGGACTTCTCGATATGATGCAACTAATTTTCAAATATGAGATTTTAATTGCTTCAAGACATCGATGATTAAATTTAATGTTTTGGACAAGACGCCAGCTACATCTTGTGTGCATTAGATGTATGATGTTAAACCAGCCTAGCCATCTTTATCGTGTTTCCTAATTGTTGCATCCATTGCTGCATATCCAGTTTTTTGTAGTGAGCATTTCTCCATTTGTGAAACACTTTAATTTTCTTTATGTAAATAATTTTAACATAAAGGAACATGTTGTGAGAAACGCAGCTCACAGTTAAACAATTTAGTCAAGTCACGTTCTGAAGGAGCAAGATATTTTATTTAACGTTCTTGCAAGACCGGGTGTCCAATAAAATAGACACACCTTACATCGATTTGCAGCACATTTTTATACTTTTTTACAAGCATTGTAATGGCTTTGCAATGTATTGTTCTCCCCTAATTGGTGGTCCCTGTCCCATCTATGTGTTGTCATTCCCCTATTGGCTCGAGGTGCCCCAAGTTTCCGTCCCCTCTACTCCCCATCTAACAATGTCTTCTGTTATCACAAGAGTGCGTTAGTAAACTCATCCATCTTATCCAACACTTTTACATGTCCAGTTTAGATTGGCGGTAATCAATCCTTTGCCAACTTAATCACTGCTGTCCCGACTATCTCAGTGACCTTTTTCCCCCTTTTATGCTTAGTTGTAAAACAACACATCTTGTATACCATTTGCTTTTTATAACTTGGACCCACACATCTGGTGTTATTCCTACACCACAGGCAGTCTTTTTATTGTCCCTGACTATTGCTCTGTTAGCAGCAGCGAATTTTATGCCCTATGTTTGTGACTAAGATCACAGTTGTTTCCATAATGTGGGTTATCAATGTGCCTGACTATATCCAGCCTACCTAACTTTAGGCTATTTCTCTATGGTGAACAGATATATGTGTTAACAGCATCTTTACCTGTTGCTCACAATGTGATTTAAGGGTGGGTGTAGATTAAAACTTGTGTTATTTGAAGTGGTTTGTAAAGCCAGCTCCAATCCACCAACTCCCGCATCTCAGTCCGGTACATTAGACTTGATATTTGCAACTCTCTTGGGAAAGGAGAGTTGGCAATTAACATGCATTAATTGTGGTCTAGAAGATTGTTCTTATACAAAATAATCTCTGGAGTCTCAAATACAGAACGATTGTTTATTTCAACACATTGGGTGAGCTCTCCTAAAAGGATACCTCTGAAGCAGGACTCTGTCCAGCTAAGGAATCATTTATACATTGAGAAGCATGCAGACAGTACATGCTTGAATTCAACATTGTCTATTTTGGATTTAATTTAAATAAATGCCTTTGATTGCAGATTTTCATGAGGCAGAGTGTCTACTATCCCAGGCATTATCTAACCTCCCTACCTCCCAGGGGCCACTCATTCTATTTCTGGTGTCTGTTGCTGACAGGTTTTATCTTGTTTATTTATTAGTCACAAGTAAGGCTTACATTAACACTGCAATGAAGTTACTGTGAAATTCCCCTAGTCGCTACAGTTCAGTACCTGTTCGCGTCAATGCTCCTAACCAGCACATCTTTTGGAATGTGGGAGGAAAATGGAGCAACCAGAGGAAATCCACACAGACACAGGGAGAATGTGCAAACTCCACACAGATACTGACCTAAGCTGGGAATTGAACCCAGGTTCCTGGCGCTATGAAGCAGCAGTACTAATCACTGTGCTACCGTGTCGCCCCACTTAAACTATCTATATCCCTTTGCAGACGTTCAGTGTCCTCTGCACACTTTGTTCTACCATTCATCTCTACCAGGCTTGCTCTTATACTGGAGCTGTTTGCGAAATCAGGTCTTTGATGAGCACAAAGGTCACCAGGCGTTCATGCTTTTGATATGGACTCCGAAGATAGAAACATAGAAACTTAGAAAAACTACTGCACAATACAGGCCCTTTGGCCCACAAAGTTGTGCCGAACATGTCCCTACCTTAGAGATTACTAGGCTTAACTATAACCCACTATCTTACTAAGTTCCATGTACTTATCTAAAAGTCTTTTAAAAGACTTTTAGATAAGTACCGCCTCCACTACAGTTGTTGGCAGCCCATTCCACACATCCACCACTCTGAGAGAAAAACTTACCCCTGACACCTCCTCTGTACCTACTTCCCAGCACCTTAAACCTGTGTCCTCTTGTGGCAACCATTTCAGCCCTGGGAAAAAGCCTCTGACTATCCACTCAGTCAATACCTCTCAACATCTTATACACCTCTATCAGGTCATCCCTCATCCTTCGTCTCTCCAAGGAGAAAAGGCCAAGCTCCCTCAACCTATCCTCATAAAGCATGCTCCCCAATCCAGGCAACATCCTTGTAAATCTCCTCTGCACCCTTTCTATGGCTTCCACATCCTTTCTGTAATGAGGCGACCAGAACTGAGCACAGTACTCCAAGTGAGGTCTGACCAGGAACCTATATAGGTGCAACATTATCTCTCAACTCCTAAACTCAATTCCTCGATTGGTGAAGGCCAGTACACCATACGTCTTCTTATCCACAGATTCAACCTGCGCAGCTGCTTTGAGCGTCCTATGAACTCGGATCCCAAGATACTTCTGATCTTCTACACAGCCAAGAGTCCTACCATTATTATTATATTCTGCCATCCTATTTGACCTGCCAAAATGAACCACTTCACACTTATCTGGGTTGGACTCTATCTGCCACTTCTCCGCCCAGTCTTGCATCCTATCTCGCTGCAACTTCTGACATCCCTGCACACTATCCATAACACCTTAACCTCTGTGTCAGCAAACTTACCAACCCATCCCTCCACTTCCTCACCCAGGTCATTTATAAAAATCACAAAGAGTAAGGGTCCCAGAACAGATCCGTGGGGCATTCCACTGGTGACCGACCTCCATGCAGAATAGGACCCATCTATAACCACTCTTTGCCTTCTGTGGGCAAGCCAGTTCTGGATCCACAAAGCAATGTCCCATTGGATCCTATGCCCCCTCACTTTCTCAATAAGCCTTGCATGGGGCACTTTATCAAATGCCTTGCTGAAGTCCATATATACTGCATCTACTGCTCTTCCTTCATCAATGTGTTTAGTCACATCTTCAAAAAATTCAATCAGGCTCATAAGGCATGATCTGACTTTGACAAAGCTATGCTGGCTATTCTTAATCATATTATACCTCTCCAAATGTTCATATATCTTGCCTCTCAGGATCTTCTCCATCAACTTACCAACTACTAGGTTAGACTCACTGGTCTATAATTTCCAGGGCTATCTCCAATCCCTTTCTTGAATAAAGGAACAACATCCGCAATCCTCCAATCCTCCGGAACCTCTCCCGTCTCCATTGATGATGCAAAGATCATTGCCATAGGCTCAGCAATCTCTTCCCTCGCCTCCCACAGTAGCCTGGGGTACATCCCACCCGGTCCCGGCGACTTATCTAACTTGATGCTTTTCGAAAGCTCCAACACATACTCTTTCCTGATATCTACATGCTCAAGCTTTTCAATCCGCTGCAAAGTCTGCACCACAACCACCAAGATCTTTTTCCGTAGTGAATACTGAAGTAAAGTATTCATTAAGTACCTATGCTATTTCTTCCGGTTTCACACAAACTTTCCCACCGTCACACTTGGCAGGTCCTATTCGTTCATGTCTTATCCTCTTGCTCTTCACATACTTGTAGAATGCTTTGGAATTTTCCTTAATCCTACGTGCCAAGGCCTTCTCATGACCCCTTCTGGCTTTTCTAATTTCCTTCTTAAGATCCTTTCTGTTAGCCGTATACTCTTCTAGACATCTAACATTACCTAGCTCTCTGAACCTTTTGTAAGCTTTTCTTTTCTTCTTGACTAGATTCATTACAACTCTCATGCACCACGGTTCCTGTAACATACCATAATTTCCCAGTCTCATTGGAACGTTGCTATGCAGAACTCCAGAAAGGTTGGGGAGAGTGGGAATCAAATTTAAGTGACTGGGACAGACGAAGCTTGTTGGCAGTGTGAGAGAGAGGATAGGATGTGGAGAGGCCATCGTTGGACTGGGGTAAACGCAGTAAGAAGTCTCACAACACCAGGTTTAAGTCCAACCGATTTATTTGATAATAATCTCAGAAGCTTTTGGGGTTTCTCCCTTTGTCAGGTGATTGGAGAATTCTGGCCTCAGACAGAGCATATAACAGCATAGACAGTTTACAGATTACTGATTAGAATGCAAGTCTTTACAACTAACCTGCTATTCAACTCTTAAAGAGGCTGACAACGTGAGTGAAAAGAGCATTAAGCACAGGTTAAAGAGATTCCACTCACTCACCACCCTCTGAGTGAAAAACTTACCCCTGATATCTCTTCTGTACCTGCTCCCCAGCACCTTAAACCTGTGTCCTCTCGTAGCGACCATTTCAGCCCTGGGAAATAGCCTCCGAGAATCCACCCGATCTATACCTCTCAACATCTTATAAACCTCTATCAGGTCGCCTCTCAACCTTCGTCTCTCCAGGGAGAAGAGACCTAGCTCCCTCAACCAATCTTCATAAGGCGTGCCTCCCAATCCAGGCAACATTTTTGTAAATCTCCTCTGCACCCTCTCAATAACTTCCACATCCTTCCTGTAGTGAAGCGACCAGAACTGCGCACAGTACTCCAAGTGGGGTCTGACAAGGGTCTTATAAAGTTGCAGCATTACCTCCCAACTCCTAAACTCAATCCCTCGATTAATGAAGGCTAGCACACCATATGCCTTCCTGACCATATCCTCCACCTGCGAGGCTGATTTAAGAGTCCTATAGACCCAGACCCCAAAGTCCTTCTGCTCCTCAACACTGCTAAGACTCCTACCCTTGAAATTGTACTCCTTCATCCCATTGGTCCTGCCAAAATGGACCACTACACATTTATCTGCATTGAAGTCCATCTGCCACTTCTCCGCCCAGTCTTGCATCCTAGCTATGTCACACTGCAACTTCTGACATCCCTCCAGACTATCCACAACACCACCAACCTTCGTATTGTCGGCAAACTTACTAACCCATCCCTCCACTTCCTCGTCCAGGTCATTTATGAAAATGACAAACAGCAAGGGTCCTAGAACAGATCCCTGGGGCAGTCCACTAGTGACCGACCTCCATGCAGAAAAGACCCATCCACAACCACTCTCTGCCTTCCGCAGGCAAGCCAGTTCTGGATCCACAAGGCCAAAGCCCCTTGGATCCCATGCCCTCTCACCTTCTCAAGAAGTCTTGCATGATCAGGTGAAAGGGGAAAAAAAAATCAGAAATGCACCTGGTTTCTCAGCTCCTCTATCAGGTTTGTTTTTCAGAGATCCTTACGTACTTGATGCAAGAACAAGACACTGATCTGTATAAGAAAACCCAGTCCTTTATTCTCAAGCAAGTACAAGCTCTCTGAGGATCGTTATACTAACTCAGAACAGTGTCCTGAGCTTAGCCGAGCGATACCCTCTCGAACGGGGGGATTCTCCCCCTTTATACTCTTTTTACAGCAATTAGTCACGTACACACAGTGTAACTTCACCCAGATCACATGCTTAGCAACAGCAAAAGTAAGTACAAATACAGTATGTAAGTAAAAAGATGTCAAAAATCCACCCCCCCCTCGGTTGCCATCGAAACTTCACGTCCACCATTGCTCCAGTGTGAGATAGCAACCGTCCTCATATATCTTGGGACGTTACTTTGCCCATAAAGAGAATGTTATAGAACAGTACAGGCCTTTTGACCCTCAATGTTGTGCTGAGCTATTTCTGATCGAAAGATCAAGCTACCCCAGTCCCTATCATTCTGGTGTGCTCCATGTGCCTATCCAATAACCATCTGAAAGTTCCTAAGTGTCCAACCCCGCTATCACAGCAGGCAGTGCATTCCATACCCCAATCATTCTCTGAGTAAAGAATCTACCTCGGACATCCCTCCTATATCTCTCACCATGAACCTTAAAGTTATGCCCCCTAGTAACAGCTACATCCACCCGAGGAAATAGTCTCTGCACATCTACTCTATCTATCCCCCTCATCATCTTATAAACCTGTATGAAGTCACCTCCTATCCTCCTCCGCTCCAAGGAGAAAAGCACCAGTTCCCTCAATCTTTCCGCACTCTCTACAATGCTTCCACATCCTTCCTATAGTAAGGTGACCAGAACCGCACACAATACCCGAAATGTGGTCTCACCAAGGACCTGTATAGTTGCAGCATAATCCCATGACTCTTAAACTCAAACCCCTTGTTAATAAACGCTGACCCACTATAAGACTTCTTCACAGCTCTATCCATTTGAGTGGCAATCTTCTTCTTATCTCCTTCAAACAAGGACAGCATTTAGCCAAGTCCAGTCTAGACTGTTTTAATAAAGCAAAAGTTTCATTATATTTCACTATTTACAAGGCCAGGATGACAATTCAGAATAGGGAGTATCAGCACAGGTTGTTTCAAACAAGATGCAGTTAATCAGAGCTTTAAGCTAACGGAGACTTTTCACTTGATCTTAAAGCAACCAGCTGCATTTGCAATTTTGCAGGATCTCAGCTTGCAAAACTTTTTTACAAATGGCCAAGGTCATTGGAGATTCATGGGATGTTAACCCCTTAACATCTCATTCCCTCCTTTTATCATTCCATGATAACACTAACCTCTTTAGAGGGGAATTTGTGCTCTATGATATGCTAGGCATTGGCAGACACCCTTCAATAAGTCTAGCAGTAGGCAAACTACTAGGATAATGACTCCCATGTGCATCAGCATCCCTCCCCAGTCTCCAAAGAAGTTACCAAAAGGCCATCAGCCAGAAGGATTGTAGTTCTTAAAGTGTTGCCCTTCAGCCCTAATTTTGTCAGCTGTCTTTTTAATATGCTCAGCTAAATCAGTGATATTGTCGGAGGAGTCTGGAATGTACGTACAGCACTCAGAGTCTATTAGGGCACAGGTGCCTCCTGTTGCTGTCAACAAGTAATCTAAAGCCATTCGATTTTGGAATACTGCCAATAGTATAGCTATGACTTCGGCTGAAACTTCGGAGATAGCAGTGCTCACATCCTCTATTCCATCCGCAGTATCATTAGCTATTTTCTCAAGAGCTGGTGCCATATTGATCCGCTCCTTGGCTGCCTTTGCTGTCTCATAGGAAGAAAAGGCTATCATCCAAAACTGTTGAGCTTCATTGTTGGCCCATTTAGTCTTAACAGATGTACCTTGGGTGGAGATGCAGGGAGTCATAATATCGGACATAGGGGACCACATACGCTAGATAGCAAGATCCAGACCAGTCCCAGGGAAGCCAAGGATAGGCATTATCTCCACAGACAAAATAGGTGCCATTATACGCTACCGTATCTCCTAATAGGCTGGGATTGGCTGGGAAACTGTTGTCATTGGGGCATGTAATTTTTCTCCCTTCACAACCCCAACCCTTCACATTCCTTTGTTAAGAGGAAGGCATCCTGTATGAACATCCCAGTTTGTGTAGTGGAACAAGAAACTTTTTTTCTTTCCGGTTGGGATAGGTAATATTAAACTGTTGAATGCAGTAGCTATGGCCAACGGGTATGGTTCCGTTTCTTATCAGGCAGATAGATCCTCTTTGTTGATTTTTTACAACAAAGTGGTGTGGGGGGTCTATCTATCATATTTGGGTTGGTAATGGTTCTTAAAAGAATACGTTATATTACACCTCTCTGCAAATGAGTGATATTTTTGCCCGAAGGTACCCATAGAGGGACAACCTGCCCGTTAACTTTTATGAAGCCTGTAGGCTTGAACACAGCCCTCATTCCGTTTTTATTTTGATACAAAATCCATTCTATCATTTCCTGGAGGTTGAGAGGAATAGGGAACAGAGGAATCTCTTCTTTAGCATATGGTGGTATGTGTGTGCAGACCCAACACCCACTTACATTAAATTTTATAGCATACTCATAAGACATGTACAAAAAGGTGTTAGAGTGAAATCATCCATTGTCAGTCCATCTTTCAAACTCCTCTTCTGTACTGATTCGGAGGGTGGAAAAAAAGGGCCAGGAGGCCAAGAATTAGGAAACACACCTTCATGATGAACCACTTAGCTGTGGTGGTCCACCGCTTGCAATCAGCGATTCTGTCCTTTAACTGCCATCGGAGTTTGGAGAAGCACTTGAAATGGTCCATTCCACTTTGGTCCAAGTTTGGGGCTATCCCAATCTGGAATCAGCACAAAGTCTCCTTTCTGCGGTCCGGGGAAGTACTGCTGTGGGTCAGAACCTTGATCCGGCGTCCGTGGAGTTGATCCAAAAGCACACTGTACCTGTGAATGAAGAAACTTGAAAGACGATGTTAGCTGTCGGACGTACTTCTGCATTTGATCACCCATAACGTGTAAATCTATCTGGGTGGGCGGGCTTATATTTGCATCCCGGGTGTTCTACTGGGTCAGCCATAAATTATTTCTGCCGCCGAAAGTCCAGTAGTAGAGTGAACATAGAACATAGAACATTACAGTGCAGTACAGGCCCTTCGGCCCTCGATGTTGCGCCGACCAGTGGAACCAATCTAATGACCCTCTAACCTAAACTATTCCAGTGTTATCCATATGCCTATCCACTGACCATTTGAACGCCCTTAAAGTTGGCGAGTCCACAACTGCTGCAGGCAGGGCATTCCGCAACCTTACTACCATCTGAGTAAAGAATCTACCTCTGACATAAGAACATAAGAAATAGGAGCAGGAGTAGGCCATTTAGCCCTTCGAGCCTGCCCCGCCATTCAATAAGATCATGGCTGATCTGTCGTGGCTCAGTTCCACTTTCCCGCCCTCTCCCCATAACCCTTAATACCCTTGCCTATCAAAAACCTATCAACCCGCATCTTAAATATATTTAGCGAGGCAGCCTCCACCACTTCGACGGGCAGAGAATTCCAGAGATTCACCACCCTTTGAGTGAAGAAGTTCCTCCTCAACTCCGTTCTAAACCGCCCCCCCTTTATCTTGAGGCTGTGCCCTCTAGTCCTACTGTCCTTTCTGAGCGGGAAGAGCCTCTCTACCTCTATCCTATCCATCCCCTTCATCATCTTATATGTCTCAATGAGATCTCCCCTCATTCTTCTAAACTCTAACGAGTACAAGCCTAGTTTATTCAGCCTCTCCTCATAGTTCAACCTCCTCAACTCCGGTATCAGCCTAGTAAACCTCCTCTGCACTCCCTCCAAGGCCAAAACATCCTTGCGTAAGTGCGGCGACCAAAACTGCACACAGTACTGCAGCTGCGGCCTCACCAGTGCCCTGTACAGTTGCAGCAAGACCTCCCCACTTTTATATTCAATCCCCCTCGCTATGAAGGCCAGCATCCCATTTGCCTTCCTGACCACCTGCTGCACCTGCAGGCTGGGTTTTTGCGACTCATGCACAAGGACCCCGAGGTCCCTCTGCACCGTCGCATGCTGCAGTTTTTCGCCACGTAAGTAATAGTCCTTCCTACCATTATTCCTATCAAAGTGGACAACTTGCCAACATTAAATTCCATTTGCCAGTTCCTGGCCCATTCGCCCAGCCTATCTAGATCCTTCTGCAGAATTTCCACGCCCTCCGCACAATTTGCCGTTCCACCAATCTTGGTGTCATCAGCAAATTTCGACACCATACACTCGGTTCCCTCCTCCAGATCATCTGTATAAATGGTAAATAGCTGAGGCCCCAGCACCGACCCCTGGGGCACTCCACTAGTCACCAACCGCCAATCCGAATAGCACCCATTGACTCCCACTCTCTGCCCCCTATTTGACAGCCAATCCCCTATCCACGCTAACACCCTACCCCCAACTCCATGCCCTCTAACCTTCTGTAATAACCTCTTGTGCGGCACCTTATCAAACGCCTTCTGAAAATCAAGAAAGACCACATCCACCGGCTCTCCTCTATCCACCGCCCTAGACACATCCTCATAGAACTCCAATAAATTCGTCAGACACGACCTCCCCTTCACGAAACCGTGCTGCGTCTGCTCTATCAAACAATTCTCCTCAAGATGCCTCGCTATTTTCTCCTTGATCACGGATTCTAACATTTTACCTACAACAGACGTTAAACTAACCCTGCCTTTTGCCTGCCACCCTTCTTAAACAACGGCGTAACATTAGCTGTTTTCCAATCTTCCGGCACTTCCCCGGAATCCAGCGATGTTTGGAAAATAATCACCAAGGCATCCACTATCACCTCCGCCATTTCTTTCAGAACCCTTGGATGCATTCCATCCGGTCCTGGGGACTTGAAACATAAGAACATAAGAAATAGGAGCAGGAGTAGGCCATCTAGCCCTTCGAGCCTGCCCCGCCATTCAATAAGATCATGGCTGATCTAAACTTGTCCACAATCAGTCCTTCCAGTCTGTCGAGCACTGCCTCTCTAGTAACAATAATGTCACTCAGGCCCTCCACTCCTCCCATCTTTCCATCGCTAACACCCGGAAAATTATTCATGTCCTCCTTCGTGAAGACCGAAACAAAAAAGTTATTCAAGGCCTCAGCCATTTCCCCATCCCCTACCACTAAGTCCTCCCTCTCATCCCCTAAGAGCCCAACGTTCACCCTAGTCAGCCTCTTCCTTTCTATATATTTATAAAAACTCTTACTATCCTTTTTTATATTAAGCGCTAGCCCAGCTTCATAGTTTCTCCTACCCTTCTTTATCAACTTCTTTGTCATTCTTTGTTGATATTTAAACCTCTCCCAATCCTCTTCTTGCCCACTACTCTTAGCTACTCTAAACGCATCCGCTTAATTTAACACTTTCCTTTACCTCCTTCGTTACCCCCAGCTGATTATCTCTCCTCCTACGATCCTTTTTAACCATCGGAATAAATTTCTGCTGAGCACCAAGAAAGATCTCCTTAAAGATCCTCTACTGTTCCTCAGCAGATCTACCTTCCAATGCGCTTCCCCAATCAACATTCGCCAATTCCTCTCTCACCTTGTCGTACTCCCCTCTGTTCAAACAAAGGATACACGTCCGGGAACCCACTTTCTCCTCCTCCATCTGCATCAGAAACTCCACCATACAATAATCACTCTTCCCAAGAGGATCCTTCACCACAAGGTCCCTATAATTACCACTCGTTAATTTAAAGCTATGTCCCCTTGTGTTAGCCATCACCATCCGAGGTAAAAGGCTCTCACTGTCCACCCTATCCAATCCATTGATCATCTTGTATGCCTCAATCAGGTCACCTCGTAAGCTTCTTCTCTCCAACGAAAATAACCTCAAGTCCCTCAGCCTTTCCTCATAAGACCTTCCCACCATACCAGGCAACATCCTGGTAAACCTCCTCTGCACCCTTTCCAATGCCTCCACATCTTTCTTATAATGCGGCGACCAAAACTGTAAAGTGAGGCCGTACCAGAGTTTTGTACACTTGTAACATGACCTCACGGCTCCTAAATTCAATCCCTCTACCAATAAAAGCTGACACACCGTACGCCTTCTTAACAACTTTATCAACTTGGGTGCCAACTTTCAGGGAGCTATGCACATGTACCCCAAGATCTTTCTGCTCATCAACACTACTGAGAGTCCTTCCATTAGCCCTATATTCTGTACTCCTGTTATTCTTACCAAAGTGAATCACCTCACACTTTTCCGTATTAAACTCCATCTGCCACCTCTCGGCCCAGCTCTGCAGCTTATCTGTGCCCCTCTGCAAACTGTAACATCCATCCTCACTGTCTACAACTCCTCCAACTTTGGTGTCGTCAGCAAATTTACTAATCCATCCTTCTACACCCTCATCTAGGTCATTTATAAAAATGACAAACAGCAGTGGCCCCAAAACAGACCCTTGAGGTACACCACCTGTAACTGAACTCCAGGTTGAATATTTCCCATCAACCACCACCCTCTGTCTTCTATCAGCTAGCCAATTTCTGATCCAAACTGCTAAATCACCCTCAATCCCATGCATCTGCATTTTCTGCAATAGCTTACCATGGGAAACCTTATCAAACGCTTTGCTAAAATCCATATACGCCACGTCAACTGCCTTACCCTTATCCATCTCTTTGGTCACCTTTTCAAAAAGCTCGATAAGATTTGTGAGGCACGACCTACCCTTCACAAAACCGTGTTGACTATCCCTAATCAATTTATTTCTCGCTAGATGATTATCAATCCTATCCCTTATAATTCTTTCCAAAACTTTGCCCACAACAGAAGTAAGGCTCACGGTCTATAATTCCCAGGATGGTCTCTATTCCCCTTCTTGAACAAGGGGACAACATTTGCTATCCTCCAGTCTTCCGGCACTATACCTGAAGCCAGTGATGACATGAAGATCAAAGCCAAAGGCTCTGCAATCTCCTCCCTAGCCTCCCAGAGAATCCTAGGGTAAATCCCATCCAGCCCAGGGGACTTATCTATTTTCACACTCTTAAGAATTGCTAACACCTCCTCCTTATGTACTTCAATCCCGTCTAGTCTACTACTTGGTATCACAGTATTCTCCTCGACTACACTGACTTTTTCCTGCGTGAATATTGACGAAAAATACTCATTCAGTGCCTCTCCTATCTCTTCAGGCTCCACGCACAACTTCCCACTGCTGTCTCTGACTGCCCCTCATCTTGCCCTAACTAATCTTTTATTCTTGACATGCCTGTAGAAAGCTTTAGGATTTTCCTTGATCCTATCCACCAAAGTCTTCTCATGTCCCCTTCTAGCTCTTCTTAACTCTCTCTTTAGCTCCTTCCTGGCTAATTTATAACTCTCCAGTGCCCTAACTGAGCCTTCACGTCTCATCTTTACATAAGCCTCCTTCTTCCTCTTCACCAGAGATTCAACTTCCTTCGTACTCCACACTTCCCTCGCTCGACCACTTCCTCCCTGCCTGACAGGTACGTATTTATCAAGGACTCGCAGTAGCTGCTCCTTGAATAAGCTCCACATTTCAGATGTTCCCAGCCCCTGCAGTTTCCTACTCCACCCTATGTAACATAAGTCTCGCCTAATAGCCTCATAATTACCTTTCCCCCAGCTATAACTTCTGCCCTTTGGTATATGCCTATCTCTTTCCATCACTAAGGTAAACGTAACCAAATCGTGGTCACTATCACCTACTTTCAAGTCTAACACTTGGTGTGGTTCATTACGCAGTATCAAATCCAATGTAGCCTCACCTCTTGTTGGCCTATCTACATACTGTGTCATGAAACCTTCCTGCACACATTGGACAAAAACTGGCCCCTCTAACATGCTTGAAATATAGCTTTTCCAATCGATATTTGTAAAGTTAAAGTCCCCCATAACAACTACCCTGTTACTTTCGCACCTATCCAGGATCACCTTTGCAATCCTTTCCTCCCCATCTCTGGAACTTTTTGGAGGCCTATAAAAAACTCCCAACAGTGTGATCTCTCCTTTCCTGTTTCTAATCTCAGCCCATACTACCTCAATAGACAGGTCCACATCAAATGTCCTTTCTGCCACCGTAATACTGTCCTTGACTAACAATGCCACGCCTCCCCCTCTTCTACCACCTTCTCTGCTCTGACTGAAACATCTGATCCCCAGAACCTGCAACAACCATTCCTGTCCCTGCTCTATCCATGTCTCTGTAGTGGCCACAACATCGAAGTCCTAGGCACCAATCCAGGGTGCAAGTTCGTCCACCTTATTGCGTATGCTCCTCGCATTAAAGTATACACACTTCAAACCACCCTCCCGCCTGCCAATACACTGCTGTGACCTAGAAACCTTATCCATGACCTCCCTATTCTCATCCTCCTGTACATTGGAACTACAGTTCAGGTTCCCATCCCCCCTCTGAATCCCCCCTCTGAGTGGGGCATTATTGTCGTGTGGCGTAGACCTAGAGGCAAAACCTTTAATCAGTTAAGGCCGGTTTCGAACGTCAACTTAGTCAATTTAGCTTTAAGAGTTCCATTCGCTCTTTCCAGTATTCCTGCTGCCTGGGGGTGGTAGGCACAGTGGAATTGTTATTGGATGTGTAACGCATCACACCATTCCTTATTGATTTTTCCTACAAAGTGGTGGCCATTATTTGAACTAATTTGTCAAGGCACCCCAAACCTTGGTATTACTTCAGTTGGTAACAATTTTACTACCGTCAAGGCCTTGTGTATCGTTGGGAAAGCCTCTATCCATCTACTAAATACATCAACAATCACAAGACAATACTTATAGCAATGTACATGCGGCAATTCAATAAAATCTAGCTAAATACATTCAAATGGTCCACCTGGCAAGGGTGTTCTTCCTGGTGAGCATCTCACTCCTTGACCAACATTGTTTTGTTGGCATTTCAAACATGATGCTATACAAGACTGGGCTGCCTCAGCTAGTCGGGGGTTCCACCAGATACGGAGCAGAAAGAGAAGGCCAAGAGGGTACTGCCAAGGAGCGCCACCCCGCAGCGGCCGAAACATGCCCAGGCAAGCGCTGAGCCTGGTGGGAGGTGAAGAGGGCTACAATGGCATGTGAGGTGTAGACAGTAAGGGCTTGATGGAGAGTAATTCCCTCCTTGCCAAGGTGGGTATCAGAATGAAGACTGTTAGCGTGAGTGGGTAAAACGACCACTACGGACTCAGGGTATAGTTCAATAACAGCACAGCTTTATTTTCTTGTACGTTGACGGAGGTGCAGTCAGGACATACAATCGGACTGTCCCGAAAGCACTCTAAAGGTCCGCTGCAACAGGCTATAGTTATACCTGAACTTTGGTGTAGTATGCGATTCAAATGCTAATACTTTATTTACAGTATTCGACTTTAGCCATCCTGTCTTGATGTTTTCGAGTGTTAGAACGATTGTTTTAAGTGTGTGTTAATTGTTTTTGTCTGATTGGTTATTAATAGTCTGGAATCTCTGGGGTTTGAACAATGGGTGTGTGATTGATCTCAAAGATTTTGAGGGGCCATGGATGTTTCCTTAGCCATGCTAATTTTTAGGTGTCTCCATAGGTTGTTTGACTGGTTTAGAAGTGCTGATTTGGTGGGGTGGGGATATGTTTTTTAATTTAGTTCCTGTAGGTGCCATCCTCTCCAGCTTCCCTTGTGCGCTAGCCCTCATTTGCATCCTAAAAACATGCTCTTGCCTGCTAATCTGTGTCTGGAGACACAGTGGAGAGGCTCTGAGTGTAATTTTAGCCTGCTTCCATATTGTGTGCCCAGTTTCATAAAATTTATTGTCTGTTAACAAGACAATGAATGAGTAAAGGCAACAAAGCATCAGGTATACACGCTTGGCTGATTGGGGTAACCCAAAGGCCTGATGACGCAGAATGCGAACATCCGTGTGCCTTCCAAATATCCTTTTCATAGGCAGGGGTGTCCCCCTGCAAGCGCTGAACAGTGACAATATTTGGCATGCCTGTCGTGTTCGAAGAAGGCAAGCAATTTATCGCCTGCTTGCTCATAAAGGGCACAATAAAAGTTTGATCTGCAGCAGCTTGTTTGGCAGCCTGATCAGCCCGAGCTTTGCCCTGAGTAACTGCAGAGTCATTGGAGGCATGGGCAGCGCATTTGATAATAGCCAATTGTTTAGGGAGGGGGATTGCCTGGAGAAAGGTTTTGGACATACAGAGAATTCTGGTTGGGCATGCCCAAGGATGTTAAAAACCCATGCTGAGACCATAGCTGGCCGAAGTCATGGGAGACGCCAAAGGCATACTGAGAGTCCGTGTAAATATTTGCTGATTTTCCTGAGGCTAGAATACAGGCACAGGTGATGGCAAAATGTTCTGCTTTCTGAGCACTGTTGCGGGGGGGGGGGGGTGTCAAACGCCGCTGATTCTAATGTGAAGGCGGCATCAACAATCGCGTATCCGGAAAGGGGGGTACCCAAGGGGGACCTAGACGAGCTGCCATCAACAAATAAGATGAGGTCCGGAGAAGGGAGTGCGACATCAGTAAGGTCCGGGCGGGGAGAGGTTAGAAATTGGTTCCTTAACAAGTAGTTATGTGGGGGTTCTAAGAACTCATCTGGAGGGGTGCCCAAATATGCGGCCGGGCCAACAGCGGAGCAGGAGAATGCCAAGAGGGGACCACCAAGGAGTGCCACCCCGCAACGGCCTGCGCAAGGCGCTGAGTCTGGTGGGAGGTGAAAAGGGCTACAATGGCATGTGAGGTGTAGACAGTAAGGGCTTGATGGAGAGTAATGTTGGAGGCAGCAGTGATTAAAGAGTAAATTGCAGGGAGAATCTGAGAACAAGGGGATAGTCCCAGAGCTACAGGGTCCAGGCAGATAGAGTAGTAGGCAACCTGTCACTTGCGATTGCCATGAGCCCGTGTCAGGAGTCCAGTAGCACATTCATCCAAAACATTAACATATAGCTAGAAAGATCTGTCATATAAAGGTCTTCCCAAAGTGGGGACAGCAGCTTCAAATCTGAAAAAGCCTATCCATCTGCATCTCCTCCCTCTATCTTCTCCTGACTAGCCCTTCTTCCCTTTATCAAATCCTGTAAGGGTGTTACCACTTGGGCATAATCATCCAAAAATTTCCTACAATAGCTTAAAAGTCTTCAGTACTTGTTTTACCCTTTTTCTGGTGAAAAGACTTTATGTCTTAAAATTACTGCAAGTCATAAAACACAAAGGTCCATCCTGTCTGGGACCGAATGAGTTAATTCTCTGCTTGTTTCAGCAGAGGGGTGGGGGTTAAGTTCACTCAGATGGACATCATCATTCAAACACTCCAGAATAATTCTTTCCAATTATCTTTTCATTGTCAGTTCTATCAAGAATACACTTTCAAATTTAACGAAAAGCCTGATCCAGATAATCCAAAAGAAGATTTATTTTTATCACCTTTAAATATCCTTACTAAATTAAGACTTTTACACTTTCTTACAATCTCTCCAGTTTAAGCTCAAAATGTGCATGATTAATTATTTCTACAGCTCTGCCTTTGTCACTAACACAAGTAAATACAAAATCAAATCTACTGTGTGCCTACTGTGGGGCGGCACGATAGCTCCAGAGTCCTAGGTTTGATTCCCGGCTTGGGTCACTGTCTGTGTGGAGTTTGCACATTCTCCTCGTGCCTGCGTGGCTTTCCTCCGGGTACTCCGGTTTCCTCCCACAGTCCAAAGATGTGTGGGTTAGGTTGATTGGCCATGCTAAGAAATTGCCCCTTAGTGTCCAGGGATGCGTAGGTTAGAGGGATTAGAGGGTATAATATGTGGGGATATGGGGATAGGGCATGGGTGGGATTGTGTTCGGTGCAGACTCGATGGGCCGGAGGGCCTCTTTCTGCACTGTAGGAGGCATGGCTAGTAAGTTTGCAGATGACACCAAGATTAGTGGCATATTGGACAGTGAAGATAATTATCTAGGATTGCAATGGGATATTGATCAATTGGGTGACTGGGTGACAAATGGCAGATGGAATTTAATTTAGATAAATGCGAAGTGATGCATTTTGGTAGACTGAACCAGAGCAGGACTTACCCTATAAATAGTAAGGCCTTGGGGAGAGTTATAGAACAAAGAGATCTAGGGTACAGATGCATTGCTCCTTGAAAGTGGAGTCAGAAGTGGACAGAGTTGTGAAGAATGCATTTTACATGCTTAGTTTCATTGGTCAGAACATTAAATATAGGAGTTGGGACATCTTGCTGAAGTTGTATAAGACATTGGTAAGGCCGCACTTGGAATATCGTATACATTTCTGACCATACTATTATAGAAAGGATATTATTAAACTAGAAAGAGTGCAGAAAAGATTTACTCGGATGCTACCAGGACTTGATGGATTAAGTTATAAGGAGAGGCTGGATAGACTGGGACTTTTTCCTGCTAAATTGTCATCTAAATCATTAATATAAATGACAAATAACAGTGGAGGGAGGCTCAAGGGTGATCTTGTAGAGGTCTATAAAACAATGAGGGGCATACTTAGATCAGCTAGATTGGTAACATCTTTTCCCAGAGATAATGGAGTCTAAAACTGGAGGGCATAACTTTAAGGTGAGAGGAGAGAGATACACAAGGGAATAGAGGGGCAATTTTTTGACACAGAGAGTGGTGAGTGCCTGGAACAAGCTGCCAGAGGTAGTAGTAGAGGCGGGTACAATTTTGGCTTTTAAAAAGCATTTAGACAGCTACATGTGTAAGATGGCTATAGAGGGATGTGGGCCAAATGTAGGCAATTGGGACCAGCTTAGTGGTTTAAGAAAAAGGTGACATGGAGAAGTTGGACCAAAGGGCCTGTTTCCATGCTGTAAACCTCTATGACTATGTTGCCTACAAAGAATGGCAGAGGAATGCCACAGAGGAATTCTGGGAGATATCGGCACAGTCACTGCATCTGAACAGTAGGTCTCGGCATGACAGCCTTTGCGTAGAACACGAGGAAGAGCAGCCAACAGAAGTTGGCAGGGGGATGTCACTGAGACGAATTCTGGGAGACGTTAATGCAGGCACCACAACTGAATGGCAGATTACAGAGAAACTGGCGTCAAGGAGCTCCTCGCACTCCATGTGTTTCAATTAGAGCAGCAGCTGAACACACTGTGTAGCATACAGGGGCAGAGACTGTGATAGGCACTTGCTTGAAGGAGGTGGTCACATCACAGGTCCAGACAAGTAGACGGGTGACCACCAGGAACAGCAGGCAAATAATGCAAGAGTCTCCTGTGGGCATTTCTCTCTCAAACAGGTAAATGGTTTTGGATGCTGTTAGAGGGTTAGCCTCTCAGGGGAAAATACTGGGACTGTGGCACCACAACTTGTTCTGCTGTGGAGTAGGGTTGGGCAAAGCCCAAGCAGGTGATTGTAGTAGGAGACTCGATAATCAAGAGCACAAGCAGGCTTCTCTGTGGCTGTGATTGAGACTCTACAATGTTGTGTTGCCTCCCTAGTGCCTGGGTCCTGGATGTTTCTGAGCGGGTATAGTGCAGGGAGGGGAAAACAGACAGATGTCATTGTCTACATTGGCACAAATGATATAGACAGGAAGAAGGAAGAGGTCCTGCAAAGACAATTCAGATAGTTAGTTAGGGAGCTAAATAAGGACCTCTAGAGTAATAATCTCAGAATTACTCCTCCAACCATGTGCTTGGAGAAAGAGTGCAGAAAAGATTTACTCAGATGCTGCTGTGACTTGATGGTTTGAGTTATAAGAAGAGGCTGGATAGCCTGGGACATTTTTCCTTGGAGTGTAGGAGACTTAGAAGTGATCCTATAGAAATCTATAAAATAATGAGGGGCATAGATCAGCTAGATAGTCAACATCTTTTCCCAAAGGTAGGGGAGTCTAAAACTAGAGGGCATAGTTTTGAAATGAGAGGGGAGAGATACAGAAGGGTCCAGAGGGGCAACTTCTTCACACAGAAGATGGTGAGTATCTGGAACAAGCTGCCAGTGGTAGTAGTAGTGGCGGGTACAATTTTGTCTTTTAAAAGCATTTAGATAGTTACGTGGGTTAAGATGGATATAGACGGATATGGGCCAACAATTAGAACTAGCTTAGTGATTTAAAAAAAGGGTGACATGGACAAGTTAGGCTGAAGAGCCTGTTTCCATGTTGTAAACCTCTATGACTCTAAAGAGACAGTACAATTGAATACATGGTTAAAGAGCTAGTGTAGGAGAGAGGGTTTAGATATATGGATCACTGGGATGTCTGGGGAAAGTGGGATATGTACAAGAAGGACAGGTTGCACCTGATCTGGAGGGGCACCAATTTTCTGGGCAGGGGGTTTGCTCATGCTGTTGGGGAGGGTTTAACCTAGTGCAGTCGGGGGGTGGGAATCAGAACAGCAGGCCAGTAAGTGTAGGGACTGGGGAAGAAAGTGAAACTCAAATAAATTACATAGCACAGGGTAAGAACAGGCAGAGGGAAGCCATGTGATTCGGCCACTCTGTCGGGCTGGAGTGCATTTGCTTCAATGCAAGAAGTATAACTGGTAAAACAGATGAACTGAGAGGCTTACATTTGCACTGCAGTGCAGTTATTGTGAAAATCCTCTTGTCGCCATACTGCGGTGTCTGTTGGGGTGCAGTCAGGGAGAATTTAGCATGGCCAATGCACATAATCAGCATGTCTTTTAAACTCTGTGAGAAAACATTCAAATGGTCATTGGATAGGCATATGGATAATATTGGGATAGTTTAGGTTAGAGGATCATTAGATTGGTTCCACTGGTCGGTGCAACATCGAGGGCTGAAGGGCCTGTACTGCGCTGTAATGTTCTATGTTCTAAAACCAGAACGCCCAGAGGAAGCCCATATAGACATGGATAGAATATGCAGACTCTGTGCAGTCAGTGACCCAAGCCAGGAATTGAACCCGTGTCCTTGGTGCTATCAGGAGTGCTAACCACTCTGCCACCATGCAGCCTGATGTCAGTGGTAGAGAAGATACTGAGGGACATGATATATGTAAGAATATGGACTAGTTAATGACAGGTAGCATGGTTTTGAACGGGGAAGGTCATGTCTCACCAAATTGATTGAGGTTTTTGAAGAGGTGACTAAGATAATTGATGAGGGAAAGGCTGTGGATGTAGTTTATATGGACTTCAGTAAAATGTTTGAGAAGGTCCCACATGGCAGGCTAATCCAAAAATTAAAATTTCATGGGATTCAGGGTGGACTGGCGAGATGGATACACAACTGGTTTGGTCATAGAAGACAGAGATTATTAGTGGAAGGGTGTTTTTCAGAATGGAGCTGTGTAGCTAGCAGTGTTCCACAAGGATCAGTGCTGGGACCTCTGTTGTTTATATGTAATTTTGTTGGTGACACAAAATTGGTAGAGTTGCTGATAGTGCCGGGGATTGTTCTATCATAGGATATAGATAGATTGGAGACTTGGACAGAGAAATGGCAGATGGAGTTCCATCCACAGATGACGTATTTTGGAGGGTCAAATTTAGGTGTGAATTATTCTGTAAACGGCAGAACACTCAGAAACATTAACATCCACAACAGTTCCTTAAAAGTGGCAACACAGGTGGCCAAAGTAATTAAGAAGGCTGACGGCATGCTTGCCTTCATCAGCCAGAACACTGAGTACAAGAGTTGGGAAATCATGTTGCAGCTATATAAAACCTTAGTTAGACCATATTTGGAGTATTGCATGCAGTCCTGATGCATGCACTACCAGAAGGATATGGAAGCTTTGGAGTGAGTGCAAAAACGTTTCACCGAAATGTTGCCTGGCCTCTAGAATGTTGGCTATCAGGACAGCTTGAATAAACTAGGATTGTTTTCACTGGAAAGACAGAGATTGAGGGGAGACCTGCTAGAAATCTACAAAATTATGAGAGGCATAGATAGGGTGGATAGTCAGAGGCTTTTTCCAAGCGTGGAAGTGTCAATTACAAGGGGGTACAGGTCCAAGGCAAGAGGGGGAAAGTTAAAGGGGGATGTGTGGAGAAAGTTTTTCACGGCAAGAATGGTAGGTACCAAGATCATGCTGCCACAGGAGGTGGTGGAAACAGGCACATTAGCAACACTTAAGAGTCATCGAGATGGATACTTGATCAGTCATGTAAATACTGTAGTTATTAAAGGAGGTCATAGACTGGGAATTCTATACCAGGGTAACTAACCTTCTGACTCCCCAGAACTAATCTACCATCTAAAAGGCATAAATCAGAAATGTGTTGGAATATTCTCCAGTTGTTTGGATGAGCACAGCTCCTAAAACATTCAGGAAACTACATATCATCCAGGACAAAGCAGCCCGTTAATTGGTACCCCATCTATCACCTTTACTCCCTCCATTACCACAAAGTGACATCAGTGTGTACAATCTAGAAGATGCATTGCAACGACTCAACAAGGTTCCTTCGAACAGCACCTTCCACACTTTTGGCCTCTACCACCAGGAAGGATAAGGCAGCAGATGCATGGAAACACCACCACCAAGTTTCCCTCCAAGTTTGATTTGATTTGATTTAATTTATTATTGTCACATGTATTAGTATATAGTAAAAAGTGTTCTTTCTTGCATGCTATACAGATAAAGCATACCGTTCATAGAGAAGGACACAAGTGCAAAATATTATATTACAGTTATAGCTAGGGTGTAAAGAAAGATCAACTTTCTTGTTGGGAAAATGCTTAGGAAATCAGAAACACAAAGG
The DNA here is from genome assembly GCF_965287045.1 of Carcharhinus amblyrhynchos. NCBI lineage: Eukaryota > Metazoa > Chordata > Chondrichthyes > Carcharhiniformes > Carcharhinidae > Carcharhinus > Carcharhinus amblyrhynchos. The sequence goes on from NC_137330.1 coordinate 127,131,682, forward strand.
GACTTGGAAGTCATTGTTCAAGATTTTCTTAAGGTTAATGTGCAGGTTCAGTCGGTAGTAAGGAAGGCAAATGCAATGTTAGCATTCATATCAAGAGGGCTAGAACACAAGGGCAGGGACGTACTTCTGAGGCTGCGTAAGGCTCTGATCAGACCCCATTTGGAGTATTGTGAGCAGTTTTGGGCCGCATATCTAAGGAAGGATGTGCTGGCCTTGCGAAGGGTCCGGAGGAGGTTTACAAGAATGATCCCTGGAATGAAGAGCTTGTCATATGAGGAGTGGTTGAGGATTCTGGGCCTGTACTTGTTGGAGTTTAGAAGGATAAGGAGGGGAAATTATTGAAACTTACAGGATACTGCGAGACCTGGATAGAGTGGACGTGGAGAGATTTCCACTAATAGGAAAAAACTGGAACTAGATGGCACAACCTCAGGCTAAAGGGACGATCCTTTAAAACAGAGATAAGGAAGAATTTCCTCAGCCAAAGGGTGGTGAATCTGTAAAATACTTTGCTGCAGAAGGCTGTGGAAGCTAGGTTATTGAGTTTCTTTAAGACAGAGATAGTTATGTTCTTGATTAATAAGGGGACCAGGGGTTATGGGGAAAATGCAAGAGAATGGGGATGAGAAAAATATCAGCCATGATTGAATGGCGGAGCAGACACGATGGGCTGAGTGGCCTAATTCTGCTCCTATGTCTTATGATCTTATTATCCAACTTCTCGCGAGGTAGGTCCATTCAAAAGTCTGATGGTAGAGGGAAGAATCAGTTCTTGGGTCGGTTGGTACGTGACATCAGACTTTTGTATTGTTTTCCTGACAGATATCCAGGGTGTGTGGGGTCCTTAATTACAAATGAAAAATTGAGTGAATTAAGTAGCACACCATCTTGACTTGGACTACATCGCTGCCCTTTCATTGTCGCTTAGTCAAAATCCTGGAACACCTTTCCTCCAACCACACTGTGGGTATACCTGTGAATTGCAGTGGATCAAGAAGGTGGTTCACAGCCAACTACTGAAAGGAAATTAGGGATGGTAATAAATGCCAGCCTTACCTGTGACACCCACATTCCATGGAATCAAAAGAAAAGTTCCCATTGTAAATAATTAAATATATGAAGAGTAAGAAATTTAGTACTGTAACAAAGGTGTCATTGTGATATTATATGTATATTTTTAGAAGGCTAATTTATTTTTGAAATGGACATAAGGAGTCTTAATATGGCTGCTAAAAATCACCTATCTACTGGGATTTTCAAGGAATGTTTGACTGGAGGTCTGCACAACAACGTTCCGATGAGACAAGGAGGTTTTGGTAGGTCGCAGGAACCGTGGCGCACGAAGGTTGTGGTGAACCTAGTCAGTAAGAAAAGAGAGACATACAAAAGGTTCAGAGAGCTAGGAGATATTAAGGATCTAGAGGAGTATAAGGCTTGTAGAAAGGAGCTTAAAAAGGAAAATAGGAGAGCCAGAAGGGGTCATGAGAAGGCCTTGGCGGGTAAGATTAAGGAGAATCCAAGGCGTTCTACAAATGTGTGAAGAATAAAAGGATGAGAAGAGAAGGGATAGGACCTATTAAAGGTGAAGGGGGAAAAGTCTGTGTGGAACCGGAAGAAATGGCAGAGGTGCTGAATGAGTACTTTGCCTCGGTATTCACGGTGGGAAGTGATCTGGGAGGTTGTACTACAGTTTGCGGCAGACTGAAAAAATTGATTATGTGGATGTTAAGAAAGAGGATGTGTTGGAACTTTTAAATCCTATCAAGATAGATAAGTCTCCGGGACCGGATGGGATGTACCCCACGTTATTGTGGGAGGTGAGGGAAGTGATTGCAGAGCCCCTGGCGATAATCTTTGCATTGTCGATGGAGACGGGAGAGGTTCCAGAGGATTGGAGGATTGCGGATGTGGTTCCTATTTTCAAGAAAGGGAACAGGGATAGCCTGGGAAATTATTGACCGGTGAGTCTGACCTCAGTGGTTGGTAAGTTGATGGAGAGAATTCTGAGGGACAAGATTTATGAGCATTTAGAGAAGTTTAGAATGATCAGAAATAGTCAGCACGGCTTTGTCAAGGGCAGGTCGTGCCTTATGAGCCTAGTTGAGTTCTTTGAAAACGTGACTGAACACATTGACGAAGGAAGAGCGGTGGATGTGGTTTACATGGACTTCAGCAAAGCGTTCGATAAGACTTCTTGAGAAAGTGAGACGGCATGGTATCCAAGGGGCTTTGGCCTTGTGGATACCACAAGGTTTGCCTGCGGAAGGCAGAGAGTGGTTGTGGATGGGTCTTTTTCTGCATGGAGGTCGGTCACTAGTGGAGTGCCCCAGGGATGCTGTTTGTCATTTTCATAAATGACCTGGATGAGGAAGTGGAGGGATGGGTTAGTAAGTTCGCCGACAATACGAAGGTTGGTGGTGTTGTGGATAGTCTGGAGGGATGTCACAAGTTGCAGCATGACATAGGTAGGATGCAAGACTGGGCGGAGAAGTAGCAGATGGACTTCAACGCGGATAAATGTGTAGTCGTCCATTTTGGCAGGACCAATGGGATGAAGGAGAACAATATCAAGGGTAGGACTCTTAGCTGTTTTGAAGAGCAGAAGGATCTTGGGGTCCGGGTCCATAGGACTCTTAAATCGGCCTCGCAGGTGGAGGATGTGATCAAGAAGGCGTATGGTGTACTGGCCTTCATTAATCGAGGGATTGAGTTTAGGAGTTTGGGAGGTAATGCTGCAACTTTATAAGACCCTTGTCAGACCCCACTTGGAGTACTGTGTGCAGTTCTGGTCACCTCACTACAGGAAGGATGTGGAAGCTATTGAGAGGGTGCAGAGGAGATTTACAAGGATGTTGCCTGGATTGGGAGGCATGCCTTATGAGGGTAGGTTGAGGGAGCTAGGTCTCTTCTCCCTGGAGAGACGAAGGTTGAGAGGCGACCTGATAGAGGTTTATAAAGTGTTGAGAGGAATAGATAGGGTGGATTCTCAGAGGCTATTTCCCAGGGCTGAAATGGTTGCTACGAGAGGACACAGGTTTAAGGTGCTGGGAAGCAAGTACAGAGGAGATGTCAGGGGTAAGGTTTTCACTCAGAGAGTGGTGAGTGAGTGGAATCGGCTGCCGTTGGTGGTGGTAGAGGCGAACTCGCTGGGGTCTTTTAAAAGACTTCTGGATGAGTATATGGGATCTAATGGGATTGGAAGTTACAGATAGTTCTATGGCTTGGTAGGTATAGATGTGATTGGCGCAACTTGTGGGCCGAAGGGCCTGTTTGTGCTGTAGTGTTCTATGTACATTTACAACTGCAACATTTTTCTTGCTTCTAAGAAGCTCCAAGTGATTGCAAATGGACACATCCAGAAATGTGAAAATAAAGAACAAAGGTCCTCCAAGCCTGCCTAAACTAAAACCATATGCACTTACGGAGTCCATATCCTTCCTTTCCCATTCTATTCATATATTTGTTTAGTTGTCCCCTAAATGATTAGATTTGGTTTGATTTGATTCATTATTATTACATGTATTATCATACAGTGGAAAGTATTGTTTCTTCACGCTATACAGACAAAACATACCATTCATAGAGAAGAAAATGAGCGTGCAGAATGTAGTGTTACCGTCATAGCTAGGGTGTAGGGAAAGATCAACTTAATGCAAGGTAAGTCCATTCAAAAATCTGACAGAAGCAGGCAAGAAGCTGTTCTTGAGTTGGTTGGTACATGACCTCAGACTTTTGTATATTTTTCCCAAAGGAAGAAGGTGGAAGAGAGACACTCCGGGGTGTGTGGGGTCCTTAATTATACTGGCTGCTTTGCCAAGACAGCAGGAAGTATAGACAGAGTCAATGGATGGGAGGCTGGTTTGCGTGATGGATTGGGCTACATTCTTGATGATGCTATTGTACCTGCTCCCTCCACCTCCTCAAGCAGCGTGTTCCAGATATTCACCACCCTCTGTGTAAAAAAATTACCTCACACATCTCCTCTAAACTTTTCCCCACACACCTTAAACCTGTGTCCCCTAGTACTGCCTGAGGAAAGAGCATCTGACTATCCACTCTGTCCATGCCACTCATAATCTTGTAGACATCAATCAGGTCACCCCTCAACCTTTGTCATTCCAGTGAGAACAAACTGAGTTTATTCAATCTCTCCTCACAGGTAATACGCTACAGACCAGGCAACATCCTGGTAAAACTCTCTCTACTGTCTGCAAAGCATCCACATTCTTCTGATAGTGTGGTGACCAGAATTGGACACAATATTCTGAATGATGCCGAACTAAGGCTCTGTACAGCTGCAGCATGACCTGCCAATTTTTATACTCAATGCCCCGACTGATGAAGGCAAGCATGCAGTGTTAATTATGTCTGCCAATACTCCTCAGGATTCTACCATTTACTGTATAATTCTTACAAGCATTAGACCTTCCAAAATGCATTATCTCACACTTGTCTGGATTAAACTCCATCTGCCATTTCTCTATCCAGGTCTCCAATCGGTTTATATCTTGCTGTATCCTCTGATAATCCTCTTCACAATCCGCAACTCCACCAATTTTTGTGTCATCTGCGAACTTATTCATCAAACCAGTTACATTTTCCTCCAAATCATTTTTATATACTACGACCAACAAAGGTCCCAAAACTGATCCGTCTAGAACACAGCTAGTCACAGCCTTCTATTCAGAGAAGCAGCCCTCCATTGCTACCCCCTGTCTTCTGAGGAACAGTGGAGGATCTTTAAGGAGATCTTTTCCGGTGCTCAGCAGAAATTTATTCCGATGGTAAAGAAGGATCATAGGAGAAGGGATAATCAGCCGTGGTTATTGAAGGAATTAAAGGAAAGTATTAAATTAAAAGCTGATGCGTTTAGAGTGGCTAAAAGTAGTGGGCGAGTGGAAGATTGGGAGAGGTTTAAAAATCAACAAAGGTTGACGAAGAAGATGATAAAGAAAGGAAGGATAGACTATGAAGCTAAACTAGCACTAAATATAAAAAAGGACAGTAAGAGTTTTTACAAATATATAAAGAGGAGGAGGCTGGCTAGGGTGAATGTTGGACCTTTAGAGGATGAGAGGGGGGATTTAGTGGTGGGGGATGAGGAAATGGCTGAGGCCTTAAATAAGTTTTTTGCCTCGGTCTTCACGGAGGAGGACGTGAATAGTTTGCCGGGTATTAAAGATAGAAGGATGGTAGGAGTTGAGGGCCTGAATGTGATCACTGTCGCTAGAGAGGTAGTGCTTGATCGACTAGTGGGACTGATGGTGGACAAGTCCCCAGGACTGGATGGAATGCATCCCAGGGTTCTGAAGGAAATAGCAGAGGTGATAGTAGATGCCTTAGTGATTATTTTCCAAACCTCGCTGGATTCTGGGGAAGTTCCGGAAGATTGGAAAACAGCTAATGTTACGCCGCTGTTTAAAAAGGGTAGCAGGCAAAAGGCAGGGAATTATAGGCCGGTTAGTTTAACGTCTGTTGTGGGAAAAATGCTTGAATCCGTCATCGAAGAAGAAATAGCGAGGCACCTTGAGAAGAATTGTTTGATAGAGCAGACGCAGCATGGATTCGTTAAGGGGATGTCGTGTCTGACAAATTTATAGGAGTTCTATGAGGATGTGACTAGTGCGGTAGACAGAGGGGAACCGGTGGATGTGGTGTTTCTTGTTTTTCAGAAGGCGTTTGATATGGTGCCGCACAAAAGGTTGCTTCAGAAGGTTAGGGGGCATGGAGTCGGGGGTAAGGTGTTAGCGTGGATAGAGGATTGGCTGTCTAATAGGAGGCAGAGAGTTGGTATCAATGGGTGCTATTCTGATTGGCAGTTGGTGACTAGTGGAGTGCCGCAGGGATCGGCGCTGGGGCCTCAACTATTTACCATTTATATAGATGATCTGGAGGAGGGGGCTGTGAGTAGGGTGTCGAAATTTGCTGATGACACGAAGATGAGTGGAAAAGCAAAGTGTGCGGAGGGTGTGGAAAGTCTGCAGAGGGATCTAGATAGGCTAAGCGAGTGGGCGAGGACCTGGCAGGTGGAGTACAATGTTAGCAAGTGTGAGGTTATCCACTTTGGCAGGAATAATAGTAGGAGGGATTACTATTTAAAGGGCGAAAAGCTGCAGCATGCTACAGTGCAGAGGGACCTAGGGGTCCTTGTGCATGAGTCACAAAAACCCAGTCTGCAAGTGCAGCAGGTGATCAGGAAGGCAAATGGGATGCTGGCCTTCATAGCGAGGGGAATTGAATATAAAAGCAGGGAAGTCTTGCTGCAACTGTACAGGACACTGGTGAGGCCGCAGCTGGAGTACTGTGTGCAGTTTTGGTCGCCGCACTTGCGCAAGGATATTTTGGCCTTGGAGGGAGTGCAGAGGAGGTTCACTTGGCTGATACCGGAGATGAGGGGGTTGGACTATGAAGAGAGGCTGAATAGACTGGGTTTGTACTCGTTGGAGTTTAGAAGGATGAGGGGGGATCTTATAGAGACGTACAAGATAATGAAGGGGATGGATAGGGTCGAGTTAGAGAGATTCTTCCCGCTCAGAAAGGACAGCAGGACTAGAGGGCACAGCTTCAACATAAGGGGGGTGCAGTTTAGAACGGAGTTGAGGAGGAACTTCTTCACTCAAAGGGTGGTGAATCTCTGGAATTCTCTGCCCGTTGATGTGGTGGAGGCTAACTCGCTAAATATATTTAAGACACGGGTAGATAGGTTTTTGGTAGGCAAGGGAATTAAGGGTTATGGGGAGAGGGCGGGAAAGTGGAACTGAGCCACTTCAGATCAGCCATGATCTTATTGAATGGCGGGGCAGGCTCGAAGGGCTAGATGGCCTACTCCTGCTCCTATTTCTTATGTTCTTATGTTCTATGGCCAACACAGTAAGAAGTCTCACAACACCAGGTTAAATTCCAACAGGTTTATTTGGTAGCAAAAGTTATTCGTTTTCAGAGCACTGCCCCTTCATCAGGTAAATGAGAGTTCTGTTCACAAACAGAGCATATAAAGACACAAGCTCAAATTACAAAATAATGGTTGGAATGTGAGTCTTTACACCAATCAAGTCTTAAAGAACAAAAACAGCCCGGGAAACAGGCCCTTCGGCCCAATGAGCCCGCGCCACCGTCTTAACACCACCAGTCCCCCCTCCACCCATGACCCTTATCTAATGTTTTATGGCCATCCACATTGAGGGAAACTAATTTAGGGACAATTTATTACTGCCAATCAGCCTAATAGCACATCTTTGGGGTGTGGGAGGAAACTGGAGCACCCAGAGAAAACCCACGCAAGCAATGGGAGAATGTGCAAACTCCCACAGACACCGGCCCAAATCCATGTGCCTGCACAGCAATCAGTGATAGTCACTGATCTGTCGTCTTGCCCAGTATCTGGTCCAGTTTAAGCACACACTAATGACATGAAGCACTAGGCCAATCTCGAACAACCAAGAGCAGCCCAAGTATGACCCATCGCGTGTATGCCCCTCGTTGGACACAAGGCGGACCGACTTAAAACCTGTGAATGAAAAAGAGAAAAAAAATTATTATTGTACCATATCCATTTGCCTTACCAGGGACGCCCCAATGATTACTTAAACAATCTCCTATATCCACCCATCTCCAACCCACTCATGTGCCTGTCCAAGTTACTCTTAAAGGACTCTAGCGTGTTTGCCTCCACCACCTTACTTGGCAGAGCATTCCATACCCCCACTACCCTCTGTGTGAAAAACCTCCCTCTAATATCTGTGTTATACCTCTCCCCCCTCACCTTAAGCCCATGGCTCCTTGTCCTGTGTGTCTCTACCATAGGAAATAGCTTACCGCTGTTTACTCTATTTGTATCCTTCATAATCTTAGATACCCTTCATAATCTTAGATACCCCTATTAGATCCCCCCTCAGTCACCGTCTTTCAAGGGAAAAGAGCCCCAATTTATTCAATCTTTCCTCATACCCCAGTCCTTCCATACCAGGCAACATCCTGGTAAACCTCCTCTGCACTCTCTCCAGAGTCTCCACGTCCCTCCGGTAGTGAGGCGACCAGAACTGGACCCAGTACTCTAAATGCGGCCTAACCAACGTTCTGTAGAACTGCAACTTTAGACTCCAGCTCTTATATTCTATACCCCTTCCTATAGCCTTTGCTAACATACCATAGGCTTTCTTTACCACACTCTCCACTTGCACTGCCACCTTCAAAGACTTGTGCACTTGCACTCCCAGGTCTCGCTGCGATTCTATACTCCTTATGGGCTTACCCTTTATTATATAACTCCCCCCTACATTATTCCGGCCAAAATGCATCGCCTCACATTTATCTGGATTAAACTCCATTTGCCATGTATCTGCCCAATACACCAGCCTACCAATATCCCGTTGTATTGCCAGACACTGCTCCTCACTGCCCGCCAATCCAGCCATCTTGGTGTCATCAGCAAATTTGCTGATCACACCACCTACTCCCTCTTCCAAATCATTTATATACACTACAAAGAGAAGAGGTCCCAGTACTGAGCCCTGCGGCACACCACTAGTGACAGACCTCCAGCTAAAAAAGGATTCCTCCACTACTACTCTCTGACTCCTCTTTGCAAGCCAGTTCTCTACCCATCTAGATACCTGGCCACGTATCCCATGAGCTTTAATCTTCTGTACCAACCTACCATGAGGGACTTTGTCAAACGCCTTACTGAAATCCATATAGATGACATCAACGGCTCATCCTTCGTCAGCCGTTTTTGTTGCCTCATCAAAAAATTCTACCAGATTCGTAAGGCAAGACTTCCTCTTTACAAAGCCATGCTGCGTATCCTTAATCAGATCGCAACGCTCTTAGTGCTCATACATCCTATCCCTAAGAATCCTCTCCATCAACTTGTCTACCACTGACGTTAAACTCACCGGCCTATAGTTACCCGGGTTATCCCTCCTACCCTTTTTAAACGGTACTACGTTTGCTATCCTCCAGTCCTCTGGGACCTCACCTGTGTCCAAAGAAGAGACAAAGATTTGCGTCAGAGGCCCAGCAATGTCATCTCCCGCCTCCCTAAGCAGCCTAGGATAAATGCCATCGGGCCCTGGCGATTTATCGGTTTTAATGCTACCTAAAAGCCCTAACACTTCTTCCCTCGTAATCGATAGATCTTTCAATTGGTCTACCGCTTCCTCGATGACCGTACCAGACATCAAGCCCCTCTCCTTCGTGAATACCGACGCAAAGTATTCATTCAGGATCTCCCCCATTCCCTCAGCCTCTAAGCACAATTCCCCTCGTCTGTCCCTGAGAGGACCGATTTTACCCCTAGCCACCCTTTTGCTCCTAAGATAGGGGTAAAACGCCTTTGGATTCTCCTTAATCCTACCTGCCAAAGCCACCTCATGCCCCCTTTTTGCTCTCCTTACTCCCCTTTTGAGATCCCTCCTACTCTCTCTGTACTCCTCCAGCGCTCTCTCTCCGTTCCCAGCTGCTTAGACCTGACATACGTCTCTCATTTCTTCCTAACCAGGTCTTGTATACCTCTAGTAATCCACAGCTCTCTAATCCTACCTTTCCCATCCTTCCTCCTAACCGACACATGCCTTTCCTGCACCCATTGCAGTTTTCCCTTGAAAGACTCCCACATGCCTAATGTGGTCTTGCCTCCCAACAGCCTATCCCAGTCTGTATCCCTAAGCTCCTGCCTAATCCAGCTATATCTAGCCTTTCCCCAATTTAGCACCCTCCCCTTAGGACAGCACTCATCTTTTTCCATTCGTATCCTAGACAGAGTTGTGGTCACTGTTAGCCACATGTTCACCTACCACAACCTCAACCACCTCACCCGGCTCATTGCCCAGAACTAAATCCAGTATAGCCCTCCTCTCTAGTCGGGCTATCTACATACTGCTGCGAGGACCCTTCCAATACACATCTTATGAATTCCTCCCCGTCCGAACCCCCAGCTCTAGGCACCTTCCAATCCACCCCAGGGAGATTAAAATCTCCCACTACAACATCCCTGTTCTTCCTACACTTGTCCAAAATGTCTCTACATATACCCTCTTCCACTGCCCGCGTGCTGTCGGGCAGCCTATAGTACACTCCTAGCATAGTAATGGCCCCCTTCCTATTCCTCAACTCCACCCACAGAGACTCAATTCCCAACCCCTCCATGTTATCCTCCCTCTGCACCGCTGTGATCTGCTCCCTAACTAAGAGCGCCACTCCCCTCCTCTTTTCAACCCTTCCCTATCACGCCTGAAACACTTATACCCTTGAATATTTAGCTGCCAGTCCTGCCCCTCCTTTAACCACATCTCTGTCACTGCCACCACATCTAAAGGTGCAGTCAATGTGAGCGGAGAGAGATTAAGCGCGGGTTAAAGAGATGTGTATTGTCTCCAGACAGGACAATTAGTGAGATTTTGCAAGCCCAGGCAAGTCGTGGGGATTACAGATAGTGTGACATCAACCCAAGATCCCTTTTGAGGCTGTCCTCATGTGTGCGGAACATGGCTATCGGTCTCTGCTCAGTAATCCACTTTATCATGTGTCATGAAGGCTGCCTCAGAGAACATTTACCCAAAGATCAGAGGCTGAATGCCCATGACCAACAGAGAGAACACTCATGCCTGGTGAATGTCAAGCAGTGTTCTTTGGCCAAGCCAGTTCTGTATCCATCTTGCCATCTCTCCTCTGATCCCATGTGACTTCACCTTCCGTACCAGTCTACCATAAGGTACCTTGTCAAAGGCTTCACTGAAGTCCATATATACAACATTTACTTCCTTTCTCTCATCTATCATCTTCCTTGAAAAATACGATCAAGTTAGTGAGGCATGACCTTCCCTTCACAAAACCATGCTGTCTGTCACTAATAAGTACATTTGTTTCCGAATGTGAATAAATCCTGTCCCTTAGAATCTTTTCCAATAATTTCCCTACAACTGATGTAAGGCTCAGTGGCCTGTAATTTCCTGGATTATTCCTGCTGCCCTTCTTAAACAATGGAACAACATTGGCTATCCTCCATCTGTCGCCAATGAGGATACAGAGATTTCTGTCAAGGTCCCAGCTATTTCCTCCCTTGCCTCCCTCTCATCAGGTCCTGAGGACTTATCTACTTTAATGCTTTTTAAGATACCCAAAACCTTATCCTTTTTGATAGACCTTCTGAATGCTTCCTTTTTCTTTTTGACAAGGCTCATACTACCCTCGTTATCCAGAGCTCCCAATACTTACCACTTATCCTTCATCCTCATAGGTACATGCCAGCAATGAATTCTAACCAATTAATATTTGAAAGACTCACACATGTCGTCAGTTGATTTACCCTCAAACAATCTCTCCCAACCTACAGATCCTGCCTAATGTAGTTAGCCTTCCCTCAGTTTTAAACCTTTGCCCGAGGACCCCTCTTGTTCTTACAAAGAACAAAGAACATCCCAGCACGGGAAACAGGCCCTTCGGCCCAACGAGCCCGCGCCGCTGCATCTTCCCACACCTACCCCGCCCTGTGTGTATGTGAGTGGAATCCCTAATGTAGCCAGATTCAGGGGAGAATAGTGTCAATTTGGTACACCAATCAGCCTAAGAGCACATCTTTGGGGTGTGGGAGGAAACCGGAGCGCCCAGAGGAAACCCACGCAACCACAGGGAGAATGCGCAAACTCCCACAGACACAGGCCCAAATCCATGTGTCTGCACAGCTAGCAGTGATAGTCACTGAGCTGTTGCGGTGCCCATCTGCTGGTCCAGGATTAAGCACACACAACGACACGAAGTACTAGGCCACTCCCGGAACCTCCAAGAGCAGCCCACGCACGACCCACCATGTGCATGTCCCTCGTTTGACAACAAGGTGGACCGACCCTGTGGAATAAAAAGACAATACGTTAACATATAAAACTACATTTCCGGTGTCGTCCCGAGGCTCTGACCCTATTTAATACCCTCTACTATAACCCTCCATCCTTGCTTCGCTCATGTGTCTGTCTAAGTAAACCTTAAACAAGTCCAACATGCCTGCCTCCACCACCCTACTTGGTAGCGCGTTCCATACCCCCACGACCCTCTGCGTGAAAAACCTTCCTCTCATATCCAAATTATACTTCTCCCCCCTCACCCTTAGATCGTGACCTCTCGTAATTGTCCCCAATCTAGGGAAAAGCCTACCACTGTTTACTCTATCTATTCCCTTCAGTATTTTATATACCTCTGTCATATCACCCCTTAATCTCCGTCTTTCTAAGGAGAAGAGCCCCAGTTTCTCCAACCTTTCCTCGTAACTCAGTCCTTCCATGCCAGGCGACATCCTGGTAAACCTCCTCTGCACCCTCTCCAGGGTCTCCACGTCCTTCCGGTAGTACATAAGAACATAAGAACATAAGAAATAGGAGCAGGAGTAGGCCATCTAGCCCTTCGAGCCTGCCCCGCCATTCAATAAGATCATGGCTGATCTGTCGTGGCTCAGTTCCACTTTCCCGCCCTCTCCCCATAACCCTTAATCCCCTCTCTTATCAAAAACCCATCAACCCGCTTCTTAAAAATATTTAGCGAGGCAGCCTCCACCACTTCAACGGGCAGAGAATTCCAAAGATTCACCACCCTTTGAGTGAAGAAGTTCCTCCTCAACTCCGTTCTAAACCGCCTCCCCTTTATCTTGAGGCTGTGCCCCCTAGTCCTACTGTATTTTTTGAGCGGGAAGAGTCTCTCCACCTCTATCCTATCCATCCCATTCATCATCTTATATGTCTCAATGAGATCTCCCCTCATTCTTCTAAACTCTAACGAGTACAAGCCTAGTTTATTCAGCCTCTCCTCATAGCTCAATCCCCTCAACTCCGGTATCAGCCTAGTAAACCTCCTCTGCACTCCCTCCAGGGCCAAAATATCCTTGCGTAGGTGCGGCGCCCAAAACTGCACACAGTACTCCAGCTGCGGCCTCACCAATGCCCTATACAGCTGCAGCAAGACCTCCCTACTTTTATATTCAATCCCCCTCGCTATGAAGGCCAGCATCCCATTCGCCTTCCTGACCACCTGCTGCACCTGCAGGCTGGGTTTTTGCGACTCATGCACAAGGACCCCGAGGTCCCTCTGCACCGTCGCCTGCTGCAGTTTTTCGCCACGTAAGTAATAGTCCTTCCTACCATTCTTCCTACCAAAGTGGACCACCTCACACTTGCCAACATTAAATTCCATTTGCCATTTCCTGGCCCATTCGCCCAGCCTATCTTGATCCTTCTGCAGACTCTCCACACCCTCCGCACAATTTGCCTTTCCCCCAATCTTGGCGTCATCAGCAAATTTCGACACCCTGCACTCTGTTCCCTCCTCCAGATCATCTATATAAATGGTAAATAGCTGAGGCCCCAGCACCGACCCCTGGGGCACCCCACTAGTCACCAACCGCCAATCCGAATAGCCAGAACTGGACGCAGTACTCCAAATGCGGTCTAACCAACGTTCTGTACAACTGAAGCATTAGACGGCAGCTCTTATACTCTATACCCCTTCCTATAAAGGCTAGCATTCCATAAGCTTTCTTCACAACCTTCTCTACCTGTGTCGACACCTTCAGATAGTTGTGCACCTGCACTCCCAGGTCCCTCTGTATCTCTATACTCTTAATCGGTCTACCTTTTATCACATAACTCCACCCTGCATTATTCCTTCCAAAATGCATCACCTCGCATTTGTCAGGATTAAATTCCATCTGCCATCTATCTGCCCAATATACCAACCTATCTATATCCTGCTGTGTCACCTGGCAGTCCTCCTCAGTATCTGCCAATCCTACCATCTTGGTGTCATCCGCAAATTTGCTGATCACATCACGTACACCCTCTTCCAAGTCGTTTATATATACTACATATCCATAAGCACCTTAAAAGTTATGGAATTATGATCACTGTTCCCAACATTTGAAATTTTACGCACATTTCCACAATTGTAAACAGAAAAATATTGACAATGGCTTTCCTAGAGGTGTAAATTATCCTTTCCAGCTACCCAAATCTGGAAAAATGGGAACCATTCAAGTTAATGACTGAGATTTCTAAATGGTTAATTACCTAATCTAAAAGATAGGCTTAGAGGGCCGACACAGGCTTGGGGGCCGATGGGCCTGTTCCTGTGCTGTGCATTTTCTTACAATGGGTGGAATTTTCAGGTCCTGCCCATTCTAGAACTAGAAAGCTTTGTCCGAATCAACAGACCTTTCACTGGTCCGTCAAATTACCTGTCCCGCCTGCAACAATGCCCACAGTGGTCGGGACTGGAAGACTTAGGCCAATGGATGGAGCTCATACCAAACCAGGGCAAATCAATTTTTCATCTGGAAGCAGGAGATGACATAATCTAGAACTAGTGGGCTCAGTTTAAAAAAGATTGTCATTTAAAATGGAGAAGATTTTGTTTTCTCTCTGAGGGTCATGATTCTTTAAAATTCTCTTCCCTGAATAACGGTAGAGGCAGGGTCAATGAATATTTTTCAGGCAGAGGTTCTGATTAACAAAGGAGTCAAAGATTATTGGGGCTCGGTGGGATGTGAAGTTGAGGGCACAAGCAGATCAGCCATGATTTTATTGAATGACAGAGCAGTTTTGAGGCGCCATGTGGCTCTTAATTTGTATATACATGTGACAATTTAGGTAGTAAGTATTTTGAGTCTTGAATTATATATAGTTGAATGAAGAACAGTCATTTTGTGCAAAATTTCCAGGAGTTACTCTGAGAGGCACACTTGAGATGGTTCTCAGCCAACAGAGACCAAGAGAAATTCTATTGAATCTGCGTAATCTTTAAGTGTGGCAATCACAGAACTATTGATGAAGAAGAAACATTGGGCAGAATTCTCCCATTTTGGGACTGACTGCAATGGTCAGAATGGTAATCCCCACCAGATTCTACACTTGGACCGTTATCGGCAATGTACAGCTGAGTTCCCCTCTGAATCAGCCAGCAGCTGGTTCGTTTGCCCATCGTTAGCTTGCAAGTTTCAAGGTCCCGTTGCAATAATTAAATACCAGTCCAGTACACTCATATTGCATTTTCCAGTCCACGTGTCTTCACGAGACCTCGCAAGATGTTTGGAACCCAGTAGCAAAAGCAAAGTAGAATCAAGAAGAAGGTAGCACCAGCTTTCAGATGCAGAACCTTCACCATTCAGAGAACCCAGGTCCCAAGCATGTGCTGTGCCCTTAAGATGCTTCAAAAAGTACAGAAACCTCACTTGTCTGGTCTGAGAGGTCGTTGCCCAGGAGGTTAGTGCAACTGCCACTGCCACAAAGAACTATCCAGCACAGGAACGAGATGAATAATCTCATCCATTCCATCATGCTAAGTCTTCTCTCAGCTCCCTCCAATATCAAATTCTCAGGAAGGTTCATGTACTCAATGGCTGCTCTCTTCGTGGATCTCACATATTCAGTTGTGGGAAACAGATATCAACACTCTCTCAAGAAAACTTTCTCAAAACCAAAATCTCATCTCTCTTTTCATTCAAACTCCAATGTTTGTCGCTTCTGGGGAGGAGGGGATAGCTATCTCCCCAACCATTGCTCAATCCTTTCTGATTATGTCTCTTTTTTTGTCTAAACATGCTCACAACAAATGTGATTGAACGCAGACCTAGGCAGAGGTGGTAGCAATCATCAGTATCAGTTGGTTTGAGAAGGCTGCTGCTCTCCCTTGTTGAGGCCAAGGATCACTTCTGTGCCAATGCAGATTTTAGCCTCTCACAACAACCTTGTACAGCTCTCAGCCCCATCACTTCACTGGATCCTGCAATTGACACTGAGTGCAACGCAGTCTGAATTAGCTTCAGCTCATCTGCTAAAACTGCCCTGTGTACTTTCTAGGCACCAGCAGACTCCAGCCAGCTAGCCCAGCAGCTATCTGAGCCCCTGCAGCACCATTAAAAATTCTAGGTCTCAGGAAGAAACATCACAGTGCTCACCCATGCTCCACCAGTGCAAAGTCACACGAGTCGGTATCATATAGCTCAAAGTTAGGATTGGAGATACTTTCAGGTGAACACTTCACAGACGTGTTCCCCCCATCAACTTGTTCTTCTTGAAGGTACGCAGATTCTTCTTCTAAATACTCTTTTCAAGAGAAGCTAGTCTAGCCCAACAGACTTTTGTAATGTGTTCCATTTTGCCACAATTTCTGCACTGATTTGCTCCACTATTCTATTGCTAGATGATCCATTTTGGGGCATCTATGATATGCTTATTGCCGTTTGCAACTGGTGGACTTTCATTCAAGGTACAAAATTGTGAAACCTCTTTAACAGCCAATTCTGTTGACACTGTGATTTCTACCACTGTCTTTAAAGTCAAAGCATATCTAGTAAGCAATCTTCTTTGGTTTAGTCTCATTTTGGAAACCACAAATGTCGATGATTTTGAAGAGCATATTCTAATGACTCACCAAACTTACAATCTTGTGCAAGCCTTTTTAAGGTCACCACAAACTGAGCAATGCTTTTGCCTTCTACTTGATTCTGTCGGTGGAACCTGAACCATTCCACAATGATCACCATCGCCATTGGCGGATGGTGACTAGTGGAGTGCCCCAGGGGTCGGTGCTGGGGCCTCAGCTTTTTACCATTTATATAGATGATCTGGAGGAGGGAACCGAGTGTAGGGTGTCGAAATTTGCTCATGACACCAAGATTGGGGGAACGGCAAATTGTGCGGAGGGTGTGGAGAGTCTGCAGAAGGATCAAGATAGGCTGGGCGAATGGGCCAGGAGATGGCAAATGGAATTTAATGTTGGCAAGTGTGAGGTGGTCCACTTTGGTAGGAAGAATGGTAGGAAGGACTATTACTTACGGGGCGAAAAACTGCAGCAGGCGACGGTGCAGAGGGACCTCGGGGTCCTTGTGCATGAGTCGCAAAAACCCAGCTTGCAGGTGCAGCAGGTGGTCAGGAAGGCGAATGGGATGCTGGCCTTCATAGCGAGGGGGATTGAATATAAAAGTAGGGAGGTCTTGCTGCAGCTGTATAGGGCATTGGTGAGGCCGCAGCTGGAGTACTGTGTGCAGTTTTGGGTGCCGCACCTGCGCAAAGATATTTTGGCCTTGGAGGGAGTGCAGAGGAGGTTTACTAGGCTGATACCGGAGTTGAGGGGGTTGAGCTATGCGGAGAGGCTGAATAAACTGGGCTTGTACTCGTTAGAGTTTAGAAGAATGAGGGGAGATCTCATTGAGACGTATAAGATGATGAATGGGATGGATAGGATAGAGGTGGAGAGACTCTTCCCGCTCAAAAAATACAGTAGGACTAGGGGGCACAGTCTCAAGATAAAAGGGGGGTGGTTTAGAACGGAGTTGAGGAGGAACTTCTTCACTCAAAGGGTGGTGAATCTCTGGAATTCTCTGCCCGTTGAAGTGGTGGAGGCTGCCTCGCTAAATATTTTTAAGACGCGGGTTGATGGGTTTTTGATAAGAGAGGGGATTAAGGGTTATGGGGAGAAAGCGGGAAAGTGGAACTGAGCCATGACAGATCAGCCATGATCTTATTGAATGGCGGGGCAGGCTCGAAGGGCTAGATGGCCTACTCCTGCTCCTATTTCTTATGTTCTTATGTTCTTATGATCACTGGCTTTCGAAAGTAATGCTTTTAAGAACATAAGAACATAAGAAATAGGAGCAGGAGTAGGCCATCTAGCCCTTCGAGCCTGCCCCGCCATTCAATAAGATCATGGCTGATCTGTCGTGGCTCAGTTCCACTTTCCCGCCCTCTCCCCATAACCCTTAATCCCTTCTCTTATCAAAAACCCATCAACCCGCTTCTTAAAAATATTTAGCGAGGCAGCCTCCACCACTTCAACGGGCAGAGAATTCCAGAGATTCACCACCCTTTGAGTGAAGAAGTTCCTCCTCAACTCCGTTCTAAACCGCCTCCCCTTTATCTTGAGGCTGTGCCCCCTAGTCCTACTGTCTTTTTTGAGCGGGAAGAGTCTCTCCACCTCTATCCTATCCATCCCATTCATCATCTTATACGTCTCAATGAGATCTCCCCTCATTCTTCTAAACTCTAACGAGTACAAGCCTAGTTTATTCAGCCTCTCCTCATAGCTCAATCCCCTCAACTCCGGTATCAGCCTAGTAAACCTCCTCTGCACTCCCTCCAGGGCCAAAATATCCTTGCGCAGGTGCGGCGCCCAAAACTGCACACAGTACTCCAGCTGCGGCCTCACCAATGCCCTATACAGCTGCAGCAAGACCTCCCTACTTTTATATTCAATCCCCCTCGCTGTGAAGGCCAGCATCCCATTCGCCTTCCTGACCACCTGCTGCACCTGCAAGCTGGGTTTTTGCGATTCATCAAGGATCTTTGTCAAGACGTTGCAGGTTGTGTTTCCTGGCTTTTCTGGATAACCAAGTTACCGAGCAAATTGAGGATTTTACTGCCTATTTTACTGAGAAAACTAGTATGACCACCTCATTATTATTTTTCTTCACCTGTGCAAAGTACTGGAAATGCTCTGCACAGGAACAACATGATTCATTTTTTTCATTTAAAGGACCCAGGGATCCTAATTGACCCATCATTTCTCTTATGTGCACTTGTGACTTGGGACAGTTCAGTATATCATAAAAATCATAGCAATCATAGAAACCTTATAGTACAGAAAGAGGCCATTCAGCCTATCAAGTGTGCATCGACCACAATCCCACCCAGGCCCTACCCCGATATCCCTACATATTTACCCAGTAATCCCTCTAACCTACGCATCTCCAGACACTAAGGGCAATTTTTAACATGGCCAATCAACCTAACCCGGACATCTTTGGACTGTGGGTGGAAACTGGAGCACCCAGAGGAAACCATGCAGACACGAGGAAAATGTGTAAATTCCATACAGACAGTGACCCAAGCCGGGAATCAAATGCAAGTCCTGGAGCTGTGAAGCAGCAGTGCTAATCACTGTGCTACCGTGCTGCCCCATATATATTCTTTATTTTACAGTCTTCCCAGTATGCCCCTTTTTTATTCTGGAGACCGTTGACTTAATTTTTTTTCAAATAGGCTCAGCTGTATAGTTAAGCATCCACTCTTTTCAAAAATGCCAAATATTACCTGAATCTCACCCTGCTCTGATCGGAAATCTCTCCCTCTTTTACCTCCATACAGAGAAATTTTTTCTTACTTGTCTTCCTGCAATGGCACTTTAATCATTAATCCTGTTGTTTCTTCTCCCCAGTTTTCTAATATTGAAAGCCTAAGGACCCACCATGTTTTTCTTTTTAGGCTCTTCCTCGGTGTTCTTGATGAACATAATCCTGATTTTCCACCAATTTTCTTTCTTTAATTTTTTTTTAATTCACTCATGGGACATGGACATCACTGGCTTGCCAACATTTATTGCCCATCCCCAGTTGCCCTTGAAACTGTGTGACTTGTTATGGCAATTCTGTAGAGTAGTTGAGAGTCAATCACATTACTGTGGCTTTGGATTCACTTGTAGGCCAGACCAGGTAAGGACGTCAGATTTCCTTCCGTAAAGGATGTTCGTGAACCAGATGGGTTTTTCCAACAATCGACAATGGATTCATGGTCATCAATAGATTCTTAATTCCAGATATTTTTTAATGAATTAAAAATTCCATGATCTGCCATGGTGAGATTCAAACCCGGGTCCCCAGAACATTACCCCAGTTTCTGGATTAATAGTCTAGTGATAATACCACTAGGCCACTGCCTCCCCCTCCACAGCTATGTTAAAGGTTGTGGGTTTTAACAAAAAGAAAAGAATGTGGTTTGTACGTATGGAATGGAATCGGCTGCCGTCAGTGGTGGTGGAGGCGAACTCGCTGGGGTCTTTTAAAAGACTTCTGGATGAGTATATGGGGTTTAATGGGATTGAGGGTTATAGATAGGTCTATAGATTGGTAGGTGTTGATGTGATCGGCGCAACTCGTGGGCCGAAGGGCCTGTTTGTGCTGTAGTGTTCTATGTTCTATGTTCTATGTATGCATTCAAAGTAACAACAGATTATTTCTGAGATACATTCTATCCATAGAGTACAAACTGAAAGTAAAGCAGCAGCCTGTGACAGCACCATTAATTCAAGTTAGTAGCAGTTAAAGCATTCATGCAATCCTTTTAAATGTATAAAACCATCCACACCACATCAAAGTTTCTAACTGAATAAAATCTATCTGCATATAGATGGGCAGAGTCAAATTAGTCACAGTACATTAAAGGAAGAATTTCTGGAGTGCATTTGGCATGGTTTTCTGGAGCAATACATTGAGGAACCAACAAGGGAACAGGTCTTCTTGGAGGGTATTATGTAATGAGAATGGATTAGTTGGCAATCTAGGTGTAAGAGAATCTGTGGGGTCGAGTGACCATAATAGGGAAGAACTCTTTGTCAAGGTGGATAGTGACGAATTGATTCTGAGACCAGGGTACTGAATCTCAATAAAGGTAACTGTGATGGTATGAGGCATGACTTGGCCATGATGGGTGGAAAACATTACTGAAAGGAATGACAGTGGACAGGCAATGGTAGCATTTAAAGAACGAATCGGTGAACTCCAGAAGTTGTTTATTCCTGTTTGGCACAAGAATGGTAAGGGAATTGTGGCCAAACCGTGGCTTACAGAAGAAATTAGAAATGGTATCAGTTTCAAGAAAGAAACATACAAATTGGCAAAATAAAGCAATAGGCCTTAGGATTGGGAGTAGTTTCAAATTCACCAAAGGAGGACCAAGGGGTTGATTAAAAAGGGAAAACTAGAGTATGAAAGTAAGTTAGTGGGGAACAGAAACTGACAGTAAAAGTTTCTATAGGTATCAGTAATCATGGATGATTTTAATCTGCACGTAGGTTGGGCAAATCAAATTAGCCACAATGCCATAGAGGAGGAATTCCTGGAATGTATATGGGATGGTTTTCTTGAACAATATGTGGAGGAACCAACTAGAGAGCAGGCCATCTTGAACTGGTTACTGTATAATGAGATGGGAATCATTGCCAATCTAGCTGTACAAGGCCCCTTGGGGATGAGTGATCATAACCTGATAGAAATTTTTATCAAGATGGAGAGTGAAATAGTTGACAAGGATGCTGAATCTTAATAAAGGAAGCTATGAGTTGGCCTTGATAGATTGGGGAGAGTTACTTAAAAGGACGACAATAGATTGGCAATCACGAACGTTCAAAGAACGCATGGGCGGGGACTACAGCAAATGTCTATTCTTTTCTGGCACAAAACCAAAATTGGTAAGAGGGCTAATCCATGACTTACAAAGGAAATTAAAGAGAGTATCCAATCCAAGAAAGAATCATACAGATTAGCCAAGAAAAATAATTGGTCTGAGGATTGCGAGCAATTTAGAATTCAGCAAAGAAGGACCAAGGGATTTATTAAGAAGGGAAAAATACAGTAAGAAAGTAAACTTGCAGGGAACATAAAGATTAACAGTAAGAGTTTCTATAGATATGTGAAGAGAAAGAGGCTGGTGAAGACGAATGTAGGTCCCCCACAGACAGAAATGGGGGAATGTATAATAGGGAACAAAGACATGGCTGAGCAGCTGAATATATACTTTGGTTCTGTCTTCACAAAAACAGGACACAAATCAGATGCCAGAAATGTTGGTGGATGCAAGATTTTGTGAGACGGAAGAACTGAGGGAGATCAATAGTAGTAGAGAAATGGTGCTGGGAGAATTGATGGGATTGAAGGCAGATAAATTCCCAGGGCCTGATAATCTACATCCGAGAGTCCTTAAGGAAATGGCCCTTGAAATAATGGATGCATTGGTGGTCACTATCCAGGGTTCTAAAGACTCTGGAACAGTCCCTGCAGAAGGTAGCTAATGTCACTCCAGTATTCAAAAGGAGAGATAGAGAGAAAACAGGGAATTATAGACCACTAAGCTTAACATTGGTAGTGGAGAAAATTCTCAAATCCATTATTGTGGACTTCATAGTGGAGCATTTAGAAAGCAGCAGCAGGATCAGACAGAGTCAGCACGGATTTATGAAGGGGAAATCATGTTTGGCAAATCTACTGGAATTCTTTGAAGATGTAACTAGTGGAGTTGACAAGGGGGAGCCGGTTGACGTGATATATTTGGACTTTCAGAAAGTCTTTGACAAAGTTCCACACAAGAGATTATCATGCAAGGGTAAAGTGCAAGGGATTGGGGCTGGTGAATTGAGAAGGATAGAAAACTAATTGGTGGAGAGGAAACAAAGAAAAGGAATTAATGGGTCCTTTTCAAATTGGCAAGTAATAACTAGAGGAGTGCCACAGGGACAGGTGCTAGGATCCCAGCTCTTCACAATATATATGAATGATTTGGATAAGGAAACAAAATGTAACATCTCAAAGTTTGCAGATGAAAGCAAGTTGGGTGGGAAGATGAACTGTTATGTGGATGCAGAGATTCTTCAGAATAATCTGGACAGGTTGGGTGAGTGGACAAATCAAAGACAGATACAGTATAATTTGGGTAAATGTAAAGTTATTCACTTTGCAAGCAAAAACAAGAAGGCAGATTGCTACCTGAATGGCTATAAATTGGGAGAGGGGAGTGTGCAGCAGGACCTGGTTGTCCTTGTGCACTAGTCGCTAAAGTTGCAGCAGGCAGTAAAGAAGGCAAATGGTATGTTGGCCTTCATTGCAAGAGGTTTCAAATACAGAAGCAGGAATGTGTTGTGGCAATTATACAGGGTTTTGGTGAGACCACACCTCTAGAGTGTTGTGTGCAGTTTTGGTCTCCTTTTCTGAGGAAGGATGTTCTCATTCTCGAGAGTGTGCAGCAAAGTGAATAGCTGGGATCCTAGGCTGATTCAGGGGATGGCCGGACTGTTATATGAGGAGAGATTGCCGAGGTTAGGATTATTTTTGCTGTAGTTCAGACGAAAGAGGGGCGATCTCAGAGAGACTTACAAAATTCTAACCGGACTAGACAGGGTAGATGCAGGGAGAATGTCCCTGATGGTGGAGTCCAGGACCAGAGGTCACAGTCTGAGGATTCAGGGTAGACCATTTAGGACAGAGATGAGGAGACTTTTCTTCACCTAAAGAGTAGTGAGCCTGTGGAATGCATTATCACAGGAAGTAGTTGATGCCAAAATATTGAATGTATCCAAGAGGCTGCTATATGTAGTACTTGGGTTGAAAGGGATCAAATTTATGGGGAAAAAGCAGGACTAGGCTATTGAGTTGGATGATCAGCCATGATTGTAATGAATGGTGGAGCAGGCTCAAAAGGCCAAATGGCCTCCTCCTGCTCCTATCTTCTACATTTCTATGTTTTCTATCTAAGCAGAAAAAGATTGACAAAATGTAGGCCTGTTCCAGTCAGAAACTAGAGAATTCATAATAGAGAACAAAGAAGGGCCGAGGAATTAATTTCGTATTTTGCTTCATAAAACATGTTTTAGTGAGGAGCTAAAGGAAATCAGTATTGGTAGAGAAATTTAGAGGAGGAAGATGGATAAGTATTGTGGTCTTGATCATAGAATCATATAATTCATACTCTTGATAATCTTCATCCCAAAGTACTTAAGCAAGCGGCCTGGAAATAATTGATCCATTGGTGATTATTTTCCAAAATCCTTTGGACCCTGCACTGGTTTCTAAAGATTGGATGGTAGCTAATGTAAGCCCGCTATTCAAAAAGGGAGGTCGAGAGAAATCAGGGAACTACAGACAAGTGAGCCTAACTTTAGTACTGGGGAAGATGCTGGAGTCCATCCTCAATAATTCAGCATTTGGAAGACAGTGATGTAATCAGACAAAGTCAGCATGGATTTACAAAAGGAATATCATGCTGGATGAATCTATTGGCATTCTTTGAGGTTGTAACTAGTAGAGTTGACCGAGGAGAACCAGTGGCTATGGTTTATCTAGGCTTTCAGAAGACTTTTGACAAGGTCTCACATAACAGACAACAATATAAAGTTAAAGCACGTGGGATTGCAGGTAGTGTCTTGAGATGGATAGCAAGCTGGCTAGCAGAGAGGAAGCAAAGAGTTGGCAAAAATGGATCTTTTTCTGATTGGCAGTCAGTTACTAATGGGGTTCCGCAGGGATCTGTGCTAGGATTCCAACGGGTCACATTATATATTAATGATTTAGAAGAGGGAACTGAATGTATTATCTCCAAATTTGCAAATACAAAGTTGGATAGGAGGGTGAGCCATGAGGAGGAAGCATAGATGCTTCAGCATAATTTGGACAGGCTGAATGTGTGGGCATGTTCATTGCAGATGCAGTACAATGCGAATAGTTTGCCAGATATGAAAGATAGAAGGATGGTAGGAGTTGAGGGCCTAAATGCGATTACTGTCACTAGAGAGGTAGTGCTTGATCGACTAACGGGACTGATGGTGGACAAGTCCCCAGGACCGGATGGAATGCATCCCAGGGTTCTGAAGGAAATGGCAGAGGTGATAGTAGACGCCTTAGTGATTATTTACCAAACTTCGCTGGATTCCGGGGAAGTGCCGGAAGATTGGAAAACGGCTAATGTTACGCCGCTGTTTAAAAAGGGTAGCAGGCAAAAGGCAGGGAATTATAGGCCGGTTAGTTTAACGTCTGTTGTTGGAAAAATGCTGGAATCCGTCATCAAAGCAGAAATAGCGAGGCACCTAGAGAAGAATTGTTTGATAGAGCAGACGCAGCACGGATTCGTTCAGGGGAAGTCGTGTTTGACAAATTTATTGGAATTCTATGAGGATGTGACTAGTGCGGTAGACAGAGGGGAACCGGTGGATGTGGTGTTTCTCGATTTTCAGAAGGCGCCGCACAAAAGGTTGCTTTAGAAGGTTAGGGGGCATGGAGTTGGGGGTAAGGTGTTAACGTGGATAGAAGATTGGCTGTCTAATAGGAGGCAGAGAGTTGGTATCAATGGGTGCTATTCTGATTGGCGGTTGCTAACTAGTGGAGTGCCACAGGGATCGGTGCTGGGGCCTCAGCTATTTACCATTTATATAGATAATCTGGAGGAGGGGGCTGAGTGTAGGGTGTCGAAATTTGCTGATGACACAAAGATGAGTGGAAAAGCAAATTGTGCGGAGGGTGTGGAAAGTCTGCAGAGGGATCTGGATAGGCTGAGCGAGTGGACGAGGACCTGCAGATGGAGTACAATGTTAGCAAGTGTGAGGTTATCCACTTTGGCAGGAATAATTGTAGGAGGGATTACTATTTAAAGGGCGAAAAGCTGCAGCATGCTATGGTGCAGAGGGACCTGGGGGTCCTTGTGCATGAGTCGCAAAAACCCAGTCTGCAGGTGCAGCAGGTGATCAAGAAGGCGAATGGGATGCTGGCCTTTATAAGAACATAAGAACATAAGAAATAGGAGCAGGAGTAGGCAAACTAGCCCTTCGAGCCTGCCCCACCATTCAATAAGATCATGGCTGATCTGTCGTGGCTCAGTTCCACATTCCCGCCCTCTCCCCATAACCCTTAATCCCCTCTCTTATCAAAAACCCATCAACCCGCGTCTTAAAAATATTTAGCGAGGTAGCCTCCACCACTTCAACGGGCAGAGAATTCCAGAGATTCACCACCCTTTGAGTGAAGAAGTTCCTCCTCAACTCTGTTCTAAACCACCCCCCCTTTATCTTGAGGCTGTGCCCCATAGTCCTGCTATCCTTTCTGAGCAGGAAGAGTCTCTCCACCTCTATCCTATCCATCCCATTCATCATCTTATACGTCTCAATGAGATCTCCCCTCATTCTTCTAAACTCTAACGAGTACAAGCCTAATTTAGTCAGCCTCTCCTCATAGCTCAACCCCCTCAACTCCGGCATCAGCCTAGTAAACCTCCTCTGCACTCCCTCCAAGGCCAAAATATCCTTGCGTAAGTACGGCGCCTAAAACTGCACACAGTACTCCAGCTGCGGCCTCACCAATGCCCTATACAGCCGCAGCAAGACCTCCCTACTTTTATATTCAATCCCCCTCGCGATGAAGGCCAGCATCCCATTCGCCTTCCTGACCACCTGCTGCACCTGCAAGCTGGGTTTTTGCGACTCATGCACAAGGACCCCGAGGTCCCTCTGCACCGTCGCCTGCTGCAGTTTTTCTCCACGTAAGTAATAATCCTTCCTACCATTATTCCTACCAAAGTGGACCACCTCACACTTGCCAACATTAAATTCCATTTGCCATTTCCTGGCCCATTCGCCCAGCCTATCTAGATCTTTCTGTAGACTCTCCCCACCCTCCGCACAATGTGCCTTTCCCCCAATTTTGGTGTCATCAGCAAATTTCGACACCCTACACTCGGTTCCCTCCTCCAGATCATCTATATAAATGGTAAATAGCTGAGGCCCCAGCACCGACCCCTGGGGCACTCCACTAGTCACCATCCGCCAATCCGAATAGCACCCATTGACCCCCACTCTCTGCCTCCTATTTGACAACCAGTCCTCTATCCACGCTAACACCATACCCCCAACTCCATGCCCCCTGACCTTCTGCAATAACGTCTTGTGAGGTACCTTGTCAAACGCCTTCTGAAAATCAAGAAAGACCACATCCACCGGCTCTCCTCTATCCACCGCCCTAGACACGTCCTCATAGAACTCCAGTAAATTTGTCAGACACGACTTCCCTTTAACGAAACTGTGCTGCGTCTGCTCTATCAAGCAGTTCCCCTCAAGATGCCTCGCTATTTCCTCCTTGATGATGGATTCTAACATTTTACCTACAAGAGACGTTAAACTAACAGGCCTATAATTCCCCGCCTTTTGCCTGGCACCCTTCTTAAACAACGGCGTAACATTAGCGAGAGGGATAGAATATAAAAGCAGGGAGGTCTTGCTGCAACTGTACAGGGCACTGGTGAGGCCGCAGCTGGAGTACTGTGTGCAGTTTTGGTCGCTGCACTTGCTCAAGGATATTTTGGCCTTGGAGGGTGTGCAGAGGAGGTTCACTAGGCTGATACCGGAGATGAGGGGGTTGGACTATGAAGAGAGACTAAATAGACATCTGTACTCGTTGGAATGTCGAAGGATGAGGGGGGGATCTTATAGAGACGTATAAGATAATGAAGGGGATGGATAGGGTAGAGGTTGAGAGATTCTTCCCGCTCAGAAAGGACAGCAGGACTAGAGGGCACAGCCTCAAGATAAGCGGGGGGGGGGGGGGGGGGGGGGAGTTTAGATCGGAGTTGAGGAGGAACTTCTTAATTCAAAGGGTGGTGAATCTCTGGAATTCTCTGCCCGTTGAAGTGGGGGAGGCTACCTCGCTAAATATATTTAAGTCATGGGTAGATAGGTTTTTGGTAGGCAAGGGAAGTATGGGTTATGAGGAGAAAGCGGGAAAGTGGAACTGAGCCACTTCAGATCAGCCATGATCTTATTGAATGGCGGGGCAGGCTTGAAGGGCTAGATGGCCTACTCCTGCTCCTACTTCTTATGTTCTTATGTAATAAATGTGAGGTTATCCACTTTGGTAGCAATAATAGGCTGACAGATTGTTACCCAAATGGGTGTAAATTGAGAGAGGTGGATAGTCAGCGAAGTTTTGGGTCCTTGTGCATCAATTGTTGAAAGTAAGCACAGGTACAGCAGGCAATAAAAAAGCTAATGGTACGTTGGCCTTAATTGTGAGAGGATTTGAGTATAGGGGTAGGGATGTTTTGCGGAAATTGTATAGGGTGTTGGCAAGGCCACATCTGAAGTAGTTTTGTTGTTCTTATCTGAGGAAGGACATCCTTCCTATAGAGGGAGTAAAGCAAAGGTTTACCAGGCTGATTCCTGGGATGGCAGGTCTGTCATATGAGGAGAGACTAAGTCAGTTAGGATTATATTCATTGGAGTTTAGAAGAATGAGAGGGGATC
This sequence comes from Carcharhinus amblyrhynchos, assembly GCF_965287045.1. Lineage (NCBI taxonomy): Eukaryota > Metazoa > Chordata > Chondrichthyes > Carcharhiniformes > Carcharhinidae > Carcharhinus > Carcharhinus amblyrhynchos. Next base: position 127,159,486 of record NC_137330.1, read on the forward strand.
TCATAGGAACTTATAAAATACTAACAGGCTTAGACATTGCAGATTCAAAAAGAAAGTTCCCAGTGGTGGGGAAGTCCAGAAAAAGGGGTCATAATTTGAGGATTCATTTTATGTTTTTGTGGGACATTATTGCTCATCCCTAGTTGCCCTTGAGAAGGTGGTGGTGATACAATTAAGTGCCTTGTTAGGCCTTTTCTGAGGGCAGATGAGAGTCAACCATATTGCTGTGGCTCTGGAGTCCCATGTAGGCCAGACCAGGTAAGGATTTCCTTCCCTGAAAGATATTAGAGTCATAGAGTCATACATGTTTACAGCATGGAAACATGCCCTTTGGCCCAACTTGTCCAAGCTGCCCTTTTCTTTCAATCACTAAGCTAATCCCAATTACCCGCTTTTGGCCCATATCCCTTTATGCACATCTTACCCATATAACTGTCTAAATGCATTTTAAAAGACAAATTTGTACCCACCTCTACTACTATTTCTGGCAGCTTGTTCGAGATAATCACCACCCTCTGTGTGAACAAATTGCCCTTCTGTACTCTTTTGTATCTCTCCTCTCTCTGCTTAAACCTATGCCCTCTGGTTTTAAACTACCCTACCTTTGTGGAAATATGGTGACTATCTAGCTCATTATCTTATAGACCTCTGTAACATCATCCATAAGCCTTCTACACTGCAGGGGAAAATATCCCAGTCTATCCAGTCACACTTTTTAACTCAAATCATCAAGCCCCAGTAGCATTCTAGTAAACCTTTTCTGCACTCTTTCTTGTTTAATAATATCCTTTCTATAATAGGATTACCAGAACAGTGTTTCAAGTGTGGCCTTACCAATGTTTTGTACAACTTCAACAAGAGTCCCAACTCCTGTATTCAATGTTCTGACCAATGAAACCGAGTGTGCCAAATGCCTTCTTCACCACTCTGTCCACTTGTAACTCCGTTTTCAAGGACTTATAAACTTGTACCTCTAGATTTTTTTTGTTATATAACTCTTCCCAACACCCTACCATTAACTGAGTAAGTCCTGCCCTGGTTCAATCTACCAAAATGCATCACCTTGCATTTATCTAAATTAAATTCCATCTGCCATTCATCAGCCCACTGGCCCAATTGATCAAGATCCCGTTGCAATCCTAAATAACTTTCTTCACTGTCCACTATGCCACCTGTCTTGATGTCATCTGCAAACTTACTAACCATGCCTCCTAAACTCTCGTCCAAATCATTAATATAAATGACAGATAACAGTGGACGTGGCACCACTCCCTGAGGCACACTGAAGGTCACAGGCCTCCAGTTTGAAAAACAACCTTCTACAATCATCCTGTCTTCTGTCATCAAGCCAATTTTGTATCTGTTTGATCCATGAGATTTAACCTTATACAACAACTTACCATGCAGTACTTTATCAAACACCTTGCTAGAGTCCCTGTAGGCAGCACTAGCTGCACTGCCCTCATCTACCTTCTTGCTTTCCCCTTCAAAAAACTCAATCAAATTTGTGAGACATGATTTTCCACTCACAAAGCCATGCTGGTTGTCCCTAATCAGTCCTTGCTTCTCTAAATGCCTGTAGATCCTATCTCTCAGAATACCTTCTCACAACTACCCACTGTAGACATTAGGCTCACCAGCATGTAGTTCCCAGGTTTTCCCTGCAGCACTTCTTACACAAAAGCACAACATTTGCCACCCTCCAATCTTCAGGCACCTCACATATGGCTCTCGATGATTCAAATACCTCTGCTAGGCACCCACAATTTCCTCCCTAGTCTCCCACAACATCCTGGGATACACTTCATCAGGTCCCAGGGATTTATCTATCTTGATACGCTTCCAGCCCCTCCTTCTCTGCAATATGTACACTCAAGAGTGTGTATTTGTGAACCAGATGGGTTTTCCAACAATCAACATGGTTGATGGTTGTAAGTCAATCCTTAATTCCAGATCTCTTTATTGAATTCAAATTCCACCATCTGCCATGGCGGGATTCAAACCTAGGTCCCCAGGACATTAGTTGAGTTTCTGGATTAATAGTCTAGTAATAATACCACTGGGCCATTGCCTCCCCATTAAGGGGTAAACTTTTAGAACTGAGGTGAGTGGAAATTGCTTCACCCAGAGATTTGGGAATGTGTGGTATTCAGTTCCACAGAAAGTAGTTGAGGCCAACCCACTGTCGGATTTCAAGAAGAAATTAGATATAGCTCTCGGTGCTGAAGGGGTCGAACGATATGGGAGGAAGGGGGCATCAGAATATTGAATTTGATGATCAGCCATAAATAAAATAATTGGCAGAGCAGGCTTCAAGAGCCAAATGACCTACTTCTGCTTCTAATTTAGAGGTTTCCAGATACATAACAGCACTGATTTATAAAATGAAACAGGATTTCAGCTTTACTCATTAATGCAGGCAGAGGCTGGGTGGGTAGGTTGCTTCTTAGGCCTGTCCTGCTGCAATATTAGCTGAGGTGATTCCAGATAGTACTTCAACATATTCATCTCCATGTTAATGCATTTCAACATCATTGGAGGGAGATGGAAGAAAAATGAATGCTGGCACTTATTGCTGATTTCTGCCCCAGTTTTACATATATATCCATAGCTATCAGAGAGAATCTGCATCTGTTCATTTGTAGATTTTAGCTTTGCATTGAGAGAGGCACATATCAACTGTTTACAACTACACATGTGTCACTCGCTACCAGTCCTCTGTGTCTTTGCACATGACAGGCACTGCCTGTCAATTCAACCCCTCAATTTCCCTTAAACTAACCAATCAAAGTAGCCTGGACAGACAAAATCTGCATATAATTATTACAAGTATTTTTGTCTTTTAGAATCATAATTGTGAAATAATATAATTTTTTCCAGGTGACTATGACTAAAGGTGTTCCAAATTTAATAAATGTAATTCAAATGATTCACAATGTGTCACGATACTACAACACTTCGCAGCAGATGACCTCCCTATTTATTAAAGTAGGTACTTTCATTTGCTCATGAATTACATCTTTGAATATATCTGCATTTTGATAATTCTGCCATGATTGCATGTTACTGACTAGGTCACAAACCAAATGGTTACAGCTTGTAAGGAATATATCACTGAGGATGGCAGCATTCGTGTGTGGGACCAGGATTCTGAAGTCATTATTCGAAAAGTGGAGGTAAACCTTAATTCTGCTTCAGGGTGTTAAAATTCTACTTTTTAACAAATTGCCACACTCTGGTGGAAGAGTACATAAGAATTCAGATTGGACTGTGCCTCTGTCACATTTTCTCCTGTAATCAGCAGCAGAGTATATTCTCCTACACCAAATATTGTTAAAGGATGAAGGAATATAGAATTTGGAAATTAAAGCAAAATATTGGAAGTGTGGGTCAGTTGATGAGATTAAGCTAAAGATAAAATACATAAAATTGTTATCAGTTCTGAGGGAGTAGAATTGTATTTGATAAACAGTCCTTGATTGTAGAAGAATAGATTATCTTGAAAATTGTTATCACTATTTTGCAACTTAAATTTTAGTAACACATTAAGTGTCCATAAAGTACGCTTCTCATCCGAAAACAGATTGGCAAACTAATGTTTCTGGTGCAGATGACTGTAAGTATTAATTGAATTTGCTCTATCTATAAGCCAGTCTTACTAAATCAATCAGCACTGTTTTTTACATGCACCTTGGTGGAAAGAAGACACCTCAGTTTAAAATTTAATCTCCAACAGTGCAACATTCCCTCAGTACTATGTTGAATCACCAGATATGTTGACAGTAAACAGTAATAAAATTAAAAAATAGAAAAATGCCCGCCCTACGTTATTGTCAAAGATCTGGAGAGTCATGCTCCTTGTCTGATGAAATTAAGCGAAAGAAAGGGACGATTTTATAACCTCATTGTGCCTGCTCTTTGGCAAGCTGAGGTGGTAAAATGGAGAGTGAATACAATGGGAATGGTGCCCATTTTCTCACCCATTCCCATCATACAAAAAAAGGGTTTGATCTGGAACTCGCTCAAAATGTCTGAAATGTCAATTAGCATGATTTTGCATGTATCTCAATATAATTAATAAAATTCACTTGCAATCATCCCAGTTCACTTACCTTAATGACCTCGTTTATGGTAGTTGCAACTGACAAATGAAACATTTGCTCTGTAAAGGTGTGCTGCAGGCACAGCAGCACTGAGGAGGAGTAAGGAGGTAAGATGCTATGTACACAGGACTCTGTTGGTTATGTTGTGTTCGGGGTCGAGGTGGCCTGCATCAGTGCTGGGGGGATGGGGGGGATGGGGATGGGGGGAATGGGGGGGTGGGGTGGGAGTGGGGGCGATGGGGGGGGTGGGGATGGGAATGGGGGGGATGGGGATGGGGGGGTTGGGGGGAATGGGGGGGTGGGGTGGGAATGGGGGCAATGGGGGGGTGGGGTGGGGTGAGGGGGGATGGGGGGGTGGGGTATGGGGTGGGGGAGGGGTGAGGATGGGGGGTGGGGTGGGGGGGAGGGGTGATGATGGGAGGGATGGGGGGAATGGGGGAGGGATGGAGGGGAGGGGTGAGGGGAGGGGTGGGGGTGGGAGGGGTGGGGAGGGGGGAATCGGGGGGAGGGGGGATGTGGAGAGGGGTGGAGGGGGGCAGGGGGAAGGGGAGGGGTGGAGGGGGCAGGGGGAAGGGGAGGGGTGGAGGGGCACAGGGGGAAGTGGAGGTGGGCAGGGGGAACAAAGAACAAAGAACAACCCAGCACGGGAAACAGGCCCTTCGGCCCAACGAGCCCGCACCGCCGCATCACCCTACACCTATTCTACCCTGCGTGTCTACAAATGGAACCCCTAACTTAGCCAGATTCAGGGGAGAATAGTGTCAATTTGGTAAAAACCAATCAGCCTAAGAGCACATCTTTGGGGTGTGGGAGGAAACCGGAGCGCCCGGAGGAAACCCACACAACCACAGGGAGAATGCACAAACTCCCACAGACACAGGCCCAAATCCATGTATCTGCACAGCCAGCAGTGCTAGTCACCGAGCTGTTGCGGCGCCCGTCTACCGGTCCAGGATCAAGCACACACACCGACACAAAGTACTAGGCCACTCCCGGAACCTCCAAGAGCAGCCACGCACGACCCACCGTGTGCATGCCCCTCGTTTGACAACGAGGTGGACCTCCACCTGCGGAATAAAAAGACAAAAACGTTAACTTACAAGACTCAACTGCATTTCCGGTGTCTCCCGTGGTTCCGACCTTATCTAATAGCCCCTACCATAACCCTCCATCCTCGTTTCACTCATGTGTCTATCTAACTGAACCTTAAACGAGTCCAACGTTCCTGCCTCCACCACCCTACTCGGTAGCGCGTTCCATACCCCCACAACTCTCTGCATAAAGAACCTTCCTCTCACGTCCAAATTATACCTCTCCCCCCTCACCCTTAAATCATGACCTCTCGTATTTGTATCCAGTCTAGGAAGCAGTCTCTCACTATCGACTCTATCTATTCCCTTCAGTATCTTATATACCTCTATCATGTCCCCCCTCAATCTCCGTCTTTCCAAGGAGAAAAGTCCCAGTTTCTCCAACCTTTCCTCGTAACCCAACCCCTCCATGCCAGGCAACATCCTGGTAAACCTCCTCTGAACCCTCTCCAGAGACTCCACGTCCTTCCGGTAGTAAGGTGACCAGAACTGGACGCAGTACTCCAAATGCGGACTAACCAACGTTCTATACAACTGAGACATTAGACGGCAGCTTTTATACTCTATACCCCTTCCTATAAAGGCTAGCATTCCGTAAGCCTTCCTAACAACCTTCTCCACTTGTGTCGCAACCTTCATGGATTTGTGAACCTGTACTCCCAGGTCCCTCTATTTCTATACTCCTAATCTGTCTACCTTTTATCTCATAGCTCCTCTCTGCATTATTCCTTCCAAAATGCATCACCTCGCATTTGTCAGGATTAAATTCCATCTGCCACCTATCTGCCCAATGCGCCAACCTATCTATATCTTGTTGTATCACCTGACATTCCAATTCAGTACCCGCCAACCCTGCCATCTTGGTGTCATCCGCAAACTTGCTGATCACACCACCTACGTTCTCTTCCAAGTCATTTATGTATACTACAAAGAGGAGAGGTCCCAGTACTGAGCCCTGCGGCACACCACTGGTCACTGGCCTCCAGCCCGACAAGGTCCCCTCCACAACTACCCTCTGTCTCCTATTACCCAGCCAGTTCTCAATCCACCTAGCTACCTGACCTCGTATCCCATGCGCCTTAACCTTTTCTACCAGCCTACCATGAGGGACTTTGTCAAACGCCTTACTGAAATCCATATAGATGACATCAACGGCTCTCCCATCGTCAACCGTTTTTGTCACCTCCTCAAAGAATTCCACCAGATTCGTAAGGCAAGACCTCCCTCTAACAAAGCCATGTTGCGTATCCCTAATCAGATCACAACGCTCCAAATGCTCATACATCCTACCCCTAAGTATTTTTTCCATTAATTTCCCTACCACCGATGTCAAAGTCACCGGTCTATAATTTCCAGGGTTATCCCTACTACCTTTTTTGAACAGCGGCACCACATTTGCTACCCTCCAGTCTTCTGGGACCTCACCTGCGTCCAAAGAAGAGACAAAGATTTGCGCCAGAGGCCCAGCAATTTCATCTTTCACCTCCCTAAGCAGCCTGGGATAAATACCATCAGGCCCTGGAGCTTTATCCGTCCTTACGCTACCTAAAAGCCCTAGCACTTCCTCCCTCGTAATAGATATTTCCTGCAACTGATCCTCAGCTCCCTCCAAGTGACTCGATTCCGAACCCCTCTCCTTCGTGAATATTGACACAAAGTATTCATTCAGGAGCTCCCCCATTCCCTCCGACTCAATACATAACTCCCCTCTTTTGTCCCTAAGAGGACCAATTTTCCCTCTAACTACTCTCTTGCTCCTAATATAGGAATAAAATGCCTTTGGATTTTCCTTAATCCTACCAGCCAAAGCCATTTCGTGCCCTCTCTTCGCCTTTCTAATTCCCCTTTATAGCTCCCTCCTACTCTCTCTATATTCCTCCAGCGCACTCTCCGTACCCAGTCGTTTCGACCTAACATACGCCTCCCTCTTCTTCCTGACCAAGTCCTCAATACCCCCTGTAATCCACGGCTCTCTAATCCTACCTTTCCCATCCTTCCGCTTTACCGGAACATACCTCCCCTGCAACCATTTCATTTTGCCCTTAAAAGCCTCCCACTTGCCAACCGTGGACTTGCCAGCTAACAGTCCCTCCCAATCCGTGTCCTGCAGCTCCCTCCTAATCCTGCTATAGCTCGCCTTTCCCCAGTTCAGCACACTCCCGTTCGGCCGGCACTCATCCCTTTCCATTTTTATCCTAAAGTAGACGGACTTGTGGTCACTGTTAGCCACATGTTCGCCTACCTCTACCTCAACCACCTGCCCCGGCTCATTACCCAACAGTAAATCCAGTATAGCCCCTTCCCTAGTCGGGCTAGTTACATACTGCTCTAGAGACCCTTCCAAAACACATTTCACAAACTCCTCTCCCTCCGTACCCCCAGCTCTAGGCCCCCTCCAATTCACTCCGGGAAGATTAAAGTCACCCACTACAACCACTCTATTCCTCCTGCATCTGTCCAAAATGCCCCTGCAAATGCCTTCCTCCACTGACCTCGGGCTGTTGGGTGGCCTATAGTACACCCCTAGCAACGTAATCTCTCCCTTTTTATTTCTCAACTCCACCCACAGTGACTCAATCCCTATCTCTTCCATAATGTCCTCCCTCTGCACTACTGTGATGTTTTCCTTTACTAACAGTGCCACCCCTCCACCTCTCTTCAACCCTCCTCTGTCACACCTAAAACACTTGTACCTGGGAACATTCAGCTGCCAGTCCTGCCCTTCCCGTAACCACGTCTCCATTACAGCCACCTCATCTAACTTCCTCACAAACATCAAGGCCCTAAGCTCATCCGTTTTCCCTGTCACACTCCTAGCATTGAAACAGACACAGTTCAACCCACGAGCGTCCCTCGGAACCTCCTTCTCCCTGATAATTTTCCTTTCACCCGACTCTCTCCCAGCCACATCCCCACCCCCCCTCCTTATTAGTTTAAACCATTTCTAAACACCCCAGCTAACCTCCGCGCTAAGACACTAGTTCCCCTCCCATTCAAATTCTCCCCACCACTCCTGTACAATTGCCCTTCTCTCCTAAACACCTCCCAGTGATCCACAAAAGTAAAGCCCTCTACCCTACACCAATCCCGCAACCATGCATTCAGCTGCATGATCTCGTCATTCTTTGCCCTGCTGGTACTGGGCAGCAACACAGAGAGTGCCACCCTGGAGGTCCTGCTCTTTAGTTTGGCCCCCAACTCCCTAAATTGCCTACGGACCTCTACCCTACTGCTCCTTCCTATGTCCCCCTCCCCTACGTGTACTATGACCTCAGCCTGTGCCCCTTCCCCTTTCAAAATTCCCTCTACCCTTTCTGTTATATCCTTTACCCCTGCTCCAGGGAGGCAGACCACCATCCTGGAGTCACGCCTCTGTCCACAGAACCTCCTATCAATTCCTCGGACCCTCCCATCCCCTACCACTATCACCTTGCCAGCCCCCTCCTGTCCCTCTAAGTCAGTCTCCCCCTCCTGCCTATCTTTCTGTGCCCCTGTCGACGAACTTTGGGGGGGCTCTGGGGAGGCTGGGGGACCCTGACTACTCTTCTTCTTCCTCTTTCCCCTCCGAACAGTCGTCCACCCTTCCTTCTCTTCAGCCCTTGAGACCTCTTCCTGCTCATGGTTCCTAGCCATTAACTCCTCGTTCTCCCTGACTAGAAATGCATCTTCCAGATGACCCTCGAGTTGCCTGACCCGGGCCCTCAAGCGCTGCAGTTCTAAACATTAGGGAAGGGGAGGGGTGATGGGGGAGGGGGAGAGGGGAGGTGGGTGGGGTGGGGTGGGGTGGGAGGAGAGGGGCGGGGGAGAGGGGGAGGAGGGGCAGAGGGAGGGGCGGGTTGGGGCGGGAGGGGACGGGTGGGAGAGGGGGTTTGGGGGATGGGTGGGGGGGAGAGAGGAGTGGGGATGGGTGGGGGAGTGGCGGCGTGGGGTGGGAGAGGAGGGATGGGTGGGGAAGTGGGGTGGGGGAGGGGGAGAGGGGAGTGGGGTGGGAGAGGGGGGATGGGTGGGGAAGGGGGGGAGGTGGGGTGGGGGAGGGGGGAAGCTGTAACTGGTGGCTGATCTCTGATCTTAGCGATGACCTTGAGCCCTAGCCCTGACCTCAGGTCCTAGCGCTGCTAGCAGCCATCAATGGCGGGGCTTAGTTCATGAACATGCTGGGGGAATGTGAAGAAACAGCAGCATTGTGGCAGTGATGCTTTCCCTTCACTTCAGTAAGCTAGCACTGGCTGCGGCCAGTAATGTTGAGGCCGTGTGAGGGATGCCAGATGTGGGGGATAGGGGTAGCTGTTAGGAGGCCCTATTGACTCCCTCAAAGTCTCCCTCTCCTCCTAACCAAACCCACATTCTCCCTTTCCAGGTTCTACAATGGTGTTCCATATGGAGCCAATTGACATGGTGGTGATTCTTGTGGCTGTTGGCCTGGGTACCATGCAATACTGGCAATAGCTATTCCACCTGAAAGCTCTGGGACTCCTCCCAACAGCCTTGGTGCAGAGTGGCCTAAACTCCCTCCTATGTTTCTTAGCTCTGTTGCTGCATCTCCAGCACTGAGGGAGAACTCGTTGCAAAGGCCCAACATCTGACATGAGGCCAGTTGAGTCCTCGCCTCCAGCAGGCTCCGCCTGTCAGAGGCCTCAGAATTCTCACCTCCACCCAATGTACAATACAGATGTTTCGTACACACCAACTAATGACCCAGTAGAGCAGGGTCAGGCAAAGTCCAAGCAAGCAATAGTAGTAGGAAGCTCGCTAGTTGGGGGTACAGACAGATGTTTCTTTGGCTCCAGGATGTTGTGTTGCCTCCCTGGTGCCAAGATTAAGGATTTCTCTAAGTGGTTGCATGAAATTCTTAAGGGGGAGGGTGAACAGCCAGAAGTTGTTGTGCAGGCAGACATTATAGGAGTGTTTAGGGGGTTTTTAGGTGAGCATTTGAATATGCAAGAAATAGAGGACGATGGATCAAGGATAGGCAGCAGGGATTAGTTTAATTTGACGTTATGTTCAGCACAACATCGTGGGCCGAAGGGCCTGTTTTTGTGCTGTAATGTTCTATGTGCATTTTGGGCCTCCGACCTGAGCTGCCAGCTCTTAGGCAATTTAGGCCCAACTCCTGAAGAATGAGGATTGGTTTCTGCTGCTTTTTTTTGTCAAAGTGAATAAGTTCGCAGATTTGAACTCGCCCAAAATACAGATCAGAAACTCTCCTACTTCCGTGCTCGTCTTGAGCTTAGCATTTTGTTGGTAAGATCGCCTCCAAAGGTCAGTTCTGAGGAGGAATCATATTTCAGAAACAATCCACAATTATGGAAGAATATTGCAAATTTTTATGACTATTTCACTATTCCTCCTAGTGCTCCAATTTCCTCCCATAGTCAAAAAGACGTGCTGGTTAGGTGCATTGACCATGCTAAATTCTCCTTCAGTCTTCTTGAGTGCTGGAGTGTGCCGACTAGGGGATTTTCAGAGTAACTACATTGCCGTGTGAATGTAAGCCTACCTGTGACTAATAAACTTTTGAAAAACTCTACACAGCCCGTGCTCTTATTTGGACTCTCCAACTTACCAGCTTTAATTGCTTCTTGCTAATTGTAGCAATACCTGCCAGTTGTCTGTGTGTACAGCAGTCCACATTTCTACCTGCTGAATTGACAATATCCAGGTCACAATTCTAAAGACAGTTCAGGTACAGAATGACTTGGGCTTTCACATGTGCTTTCTTTGAAGTTGTCAGGGCACACATTGACAGAATAATTAATTAACTAGAGACTAATTAATTAACTGGTTGCTCTCTGTGATGAGGACATTATCCTATGCAAAGAAGCTAGGTAAGTTAGAGTCATAGAGTCATAGACACTTAAAGTATGGAAACACCCTTCGGCCCAACTTGTCTATGCTGCACTGCTTTACCATTAGTCTAGTCACAATTGCCCACGTTTGGCGCATATCGCTGTATACCAATCTTACACATGTAACTGTCTAAATGTTTTTTAAAAGACAATATTGTATCCTCTGGCAGCTTGTTCCAGACAGTCACCACCCTCTGTGTGAAAAACTTGTCTCTCTGGACCTTTTGCCTCTCTCCCCTCTCATCCTAAGCCTATGCCCTATAGTTTTACATTCCCCTCACCTTGGGAAAAGATGTTGATTATCTAACTGATCTATGCCCCTCACTATTTTATAGACCTCTATAACATGACCCCTAAGCCTCCTATGATCCAGGGAAAAAGTCCCAGTCCAATCTCTGTTTATAACTCAAATCAAGTCCTGACAGCATCCGAGTAAATCTTTTCTGCACTCTTTCTTGTTTGATAATATCCTTTCTTAATAGGGTAACCAGAACTGTACACAATATTCCAATTGTGGCCTTATCAATATCTTGTAGAACTTCAACAAGACATTCCCAATTCAATGTTCTGATCGATGAAACCAAGCATGCCAAATGCCTTCTTCACTATTCTGTCTACTGTGACTTCACATTCTGTCTACACTTTCAAGGAGCTATGAACCTGTACCCATAGATTTCTTTGTTCTATAACTCTGTCCAATGCCCTACCATTAACCGTATAAATCCCGTCCTCGCTCGACCTACCAAATTAAACTTCATCTGCCTTTCAGCAACCCAGTGACCCAGCAGACCAAGATTCTGTTGCAATCCTTGATAACCTTCCTCATTGTCCACTATGCCACCAATCTTGGTGTCTTCTTGAAACCTACTGATCATGCCTCCTAAATTCTCATCCAAATCATTAATATAAATGACAAATAACAGTGGACCCAGCATTGATCCCTGAGGCACACCGCTGGTCACAACTTCCAGATTGAAAAACAACCCTCTGTAACAACCCTCATCTTCTGTCATCAAGCGAATTTTGTATCCAATTGGCTTCCTCACCCTGGATCCCGTGAGATTTAACCTTATGCAATAATCAACATGTGGTACCTTGTCAAAGGCCTTGTCCGCTTAGACAACGTCGACTGCACTGTCCTCATTTACCTTCTTGGTTACCCTTTCAAAAAACTCAAGCAAATTTGTGAGACATGATTTTCCACTCACAAAGCCATGCTAACTCTCCATAACCAGATCTTGCCTCTCTAAATGCCTGTAGATCCTTTCTCTCAGAGCACCTTCTAACGACTTACCCACTATAGACATTAGGCTCACCGACCTGTAGTTCCAAGGCTTTTCCCTGCAGCCTTTCTTAAACAAAGCCACAACACTTGCGCCAACCCAATATTCAGGTGCCTTCCCTGTGTCTGTTGATGATTCAAATATTTCTGCTAGGAGACCCGTAATTTCCTCCCTAGCCTCCCACAACGTCCTGGGATACACTTCATCAGGTCCTAGGAATTTATCTACCTTGATGTGCTTTAAGATTTCCAGCACCTCCTTCTTTGTTATATGTACACTCCTCAAGACATCACTATTTATTTCCCCCAGTTCCCTAACATCCATGCCTTTTCAATGCTAATGAGAAATATTAATTTAGGATCACACCCATTTCTTGTGGATCCGCACATAGATGACCTTGTTGATTCTTAAGAGGCTCGACTCTGTCCCTCGTTACTCTTTTGCCTCATATGTATTTGTAGAAGCTCTTTAGATTCTCCTTTGCCTTACCTGCCAAAGCAATTCCATGTCACCCTTTTGCCCTCCTGATTTCTCTCTTACCCCTACTTCTTCACCCTCTATACTCTTCAAGGAATCCACTTGATCTCAGCTGCCTATGCCTCCTTCTTCTTCTTGACCAGGGCTTCAATATCCCGAGTCACCTAAGGTTCCCTACTTCTACCAGTTTTGCCCTTCACTGTAAGAGGAATGTGTTTACCCTGAACCCTGGTTAACACACTTTTGAAAGCCTCCCACTAACCAGACATTCCTTTGCCTATCAACAGGCTCCCCCAATCAACTTTTGAAAGTTCCTGTCTAATACCATCAAAATTGTCCTTGCCCCAATTTAGAATTTTAACTTTTCGGCCAGGCCTATCATTCTCCATAGCTATCTTAAAGTTAATGGAATTATGATCACTTGGGCATATAATCTAGAGTTTAGAAAAATGAAAGATGATCTAGGAGTTTCACAGTGACACACTGTTTCCTCACAGCACCAAGGACCTTGGTTCAATTCTGGCCTTGGATGACTGTGTGGTGTTTGCATCTTCTCCCTGTGTCTGTGTGGGAGATAAGCTCGTAGTGGAATGCTTGCGCGAATCCCACGCGTGCCCGGCCACGAGATCTTCCCACCTCGGTGTACTAGAAAATTAGCATGGGTTTCCTCCAGGTGTTCCAGTTTCCTCCCACAGTCCAAAATCTTGCAGATTAAGTGGATTAGCCATGGTAAATGAGTAGGATTACAGGGATAATGTAGAGGGGAGGGCCTGGAGATGCTGAATTGGTGCAGACTCAGTGGGCCAAATGACCTCCTCCTGCAGTGTAGGGATTCTATCGTTTTATTATATTTTCTAGGGAATATAAATGATTTGATTATGACACTAAGACATTGTGGTTATGAGAGTTAGTGGTCTATGGCAAAGAACTCTACTTGATTGACCAAAGCCTCCCCATCATGAGCAAAGCACAAATCAGGAATGTGATGAATTACTGTTCTCATGCCTGGATGTATGCAGCTTCACTACAATTCATGAATAACACTCATGAACACTCTTGAATCATTCTGCCAAAAACAAACCATTTAGTTAGTGCCTCTCCTCCTCCAGCATAAACATCAGCTCCTTCCACTACTGACTGAAAGTGGTTTCAGTATGTACCATCTACAAGGTGCACTGCAGCAATTTTCCAAAGCTGCATTATCACCTTCAATATTATCACTTTTGATCTCTATAGGCTAGAAGGATCTATTAAAGCAAGCTAGAATATGCTGGAAGATGCAGAATTGGAAGGCTGAAAGGCTCATTCCTGTGCTGTAATTTCCTCTGTTCTTTGTTCTTTGTAAGACTTAGCAGGCCTGGCAGCATTGGTGGAGAAATCTGTGTGATTTCAAATAATTTCAAATTTATATGATTATGTTAATTCTGTTTCTCTCTCCACAGATGTTGCTAGTCCTGCTTACCTTTTCCAGCATTTTCAGAAAATCATAGAATTGTTACAATGCAGAAGGAAGCTATTTGGCCCATTGAATCTGCACCAGCTCTCCAAACGATCATCATGACTGAGTGCCCTTTCCCTGCCTTTCCCCCATATTCCTGAGAGCTTAGAGAAACTTGGTCTGTTTTCACTGGAATGATGGAGGTTGAGGGGCGACCTGGTAGAAGTTTCCAATATTATGAGGGGCATGGACAGTGTATAGTCAAGCTTTTTCCAGGGTAGAAAAGTAAATTACTAGGGGACATAGGTTTAAGATGTGAGGGACAAGATTTAAAGAAGGCGTATGAGAGTGGTGGGCGCCTGGAACTCGCTGCCGGAGGGGGATAGTGGAAGCAGATATGATAGTGAGTTTTAAGAAGTGTCTGGACATAAATAGGATGGGAATAGAGGGATATGGTACCCAAAAAGGGAGGGGGTTTTAGTTCAAATGGGCATCATGGTCAGTGCAGGCTTGGAGGGCCAAAGGGCCTCCCTGTGCTATAATTGTCTTTGTTCTTTACAGGGTGTAAGCCAACGAGGGAAGTTTTCAAGTCATCAAATTTAAACGTACAAAAGCAAGAATGAGGGTTTCAATAACAAATTATCTGAGGGAAGGGAAATGTAAGCCTAATGCACTCAATCCTCAACCTTCTAGATTAGAGGTTAAAATGTTATTTATAGGATCAAGAGAGACCAGAGTGTACTCATCTAAATTGATGATGACTGTGTTCTCCATTCACCAACAAGATATACTGGATGGCCTTTAATTTGTGAGCTTCAGGACAGCATTCCTCCTGTGGGATGTTTGAGGTGAGGGACACCGGTAGTGTCCTAACTGATTACACCTGCAGGAGTTGCATCCATTTGCAGCTCCTTGAGGACCGTGTTAGGGACCTGGAGCTGGAACTAAGAATTATTCGGGAAGCAGAGGCAGCTATCGACTAAAGTTACAGGGAGATAGTTACTCCTAAAAGTGATGCATGGGTGACTGCTGGAATGGGTAAGAAGCAGTCAGAGCAGCGATCCCCTGAGACTGTTCCTCTCCAAAATAAGTACTCTGTTTTGGATGTTGTCGGGGAGGAAGACTCAACTGGGGTAAGCCATAGAGTACAGGTCTCAGGAGTAGAGCCTGTCCTTGATGCTCAGGTGGGAAGAGGGAAGAAAAGAACAGGATTAGTGATTGGGGATTCCATAGTTAAGGGGATAGATAGGAGAGTCTGTGGGAACGAGCGAGACTCACGGTTGGTATGTTGCCTCCCAGGTGCCAGGGTCCATGATATCTCTGATCGAGTGTTTGAGATCCTTAAGGGGGAGGGGAACCAGCCCCAAGTTGTGGTTTTGAAGGGAGTGCAGAGGAGGTTTACTAGGCTGATACCGGAGTTGAGGGGGTTGAGCTATGAGGAGAGGCTGAATAAACTAGGCTTGTACTCGTTAGAGTTTAGAAGAATGAGGGGAGATCTCATTGAGACGTATAAGATGATGAATGGGATGGATAGGATAGAGGTGGAAAGACTCTTCCCGCTCAAAAAAGACAGTAGGACTAGGGGGCACAGCCTCAAGATAAAGGGGGGGCGGTTCAGAACGGAGTTGAGGAGGAACTTCTTCACTCAAAGGGTGGTGAATCTCTGGAATTCTCTGCCCGTTGAAGTGGTGGAGGCTGCCTCGCTAAATATTTTTAAGAAGCGGGTTGATGGGTTTTTGATAAGAGAGGGGATTAAGGGTTATGGGGAGAGGGCGGGAAAGTGGAACTGAGCCACGACAGATCAGCCATGATCTTATTGAATGGCGGGGCAGGCTCGAAGGGCCAGATGGCCTACTCCTGCTCCTATTTCTTATGTTCTTATGTTCTTATGTTCTTATGTTCATGTAGGCACCCATGACATAGGTAGGAAAAGGGACGGGGATATAAAACAGAAATTCAGAGAGTTAGGGTGGAAGCTTAGGGCTAAAACAAGCAGAGTGGTTATCTCTGGTTTGTTACCTGTGCCGTGGGATAACGTGGAGAAGAATAGAGAGAGAGAACATTTGAACTTGTGGCTAAAGGGATGGTGCAGGAGGGAAAGGTTCAGATACTTGGACAATTGGGGCTCATTCTGGGGTAGTGGGACCTCTGCAAGAGGGATGGTCTGCACCTGAACCCGACGGGAACTAATATCTTGGGGGGGAAATTTGCCAATGATATTCAGGGGGGTTTAAACTGATTCAGAGGGGGGATGGGAACCTGAACTGTAGCTCCAATGTACAGGAGGATAAGAACATAAGAAATAGGAGCAGGAGTAGGCCATCTAGCCCTTCGAGCCTGCCCCGCCATTCAATAAGATCATGGCTGATCTGTTGTGGCTCAGTTCCACTTTCCCGCCCTCTCCCCATAACCCTTAATCCCCTCTCTTATCAAGAACCCATCAACCCGCTTCTTAAAAATATTTAGCGAGGCAGCCTCCACCACTTCAACGGGCAGAGAATTCCAGAGATTCACCACCCTTTGAGTGAAGAAGTTCCTCCTCAACTCCGTTCTAAACCGCCTCCCCTTTATCTTGAGGCTGTGCCCCCTAGTCCTACTGTCTTTTTTGAGCGGGAAGAGTCTCTCCACCTCTATCCTATCCATCCCATTCATCATCTTATACGTCTCAATGAGATCTCCCCTCATTCTTCTAAACTCTAACGAGTACAAGCCTAGTTTATTCAGCCTCTCCTCATAGCTCAATCCCCTCAACTCCGGTATCATGAGAATAGGGAGGTCGTGGATAAGGTTTCTAGGTCACAGCAGTGTATTGGCAGGTGGGAGGGTGGTTTGAAGTGCGTATACTTTAATGCGAGGAGCATACACAATAAGGTGGACGAACTTGCAGCCTGGATTAGTGCCTGGGACTTCAATGTTGTGGCCGTTACAGAGACATGGATAGAGCAGGGACAGGAATGGTTGTTGCAGGTTCCGGGGTTCAGATGTTTCAGTCAGAGCAGAGAAGGTGGTAGAAGAGGGGGAGGTGTGACATTGTTAGTCAAAGACAGTATTACGGTGGCAGAAAGGACGTTTGATGTGGACCTGTCTATTGAGGTAGTATGGGCTGAGATTAGAAACAGGAAAGGAGAGATCACACTGTTGGGAGTTTTTTATAGGCCTCCAAAAAGTTCCAAAGATGTAGAGGAAGGGATTGTAAAGATGATCCTGGATAGGTGCGAAAGTAACAGGGTAGTTGTTATGGGGGACTTTAACTTTACAAATATCGATTGGAAAAGCTATATTTCAAGCACGTTAGATGGGTCAGTTTTTGTCCAATGTGTGCAGGAAGGTTTCATGACACAGTATGTAGATAGGCCAACAAGAGGTGAGGCTACATTGGATTTGGTACTGGGTAATGAACCAGACCAGGTGTTAGACTTGAAGGTAGGTGAGCACTTTGGTGATAGTGACCATAATTCGGTTACGTTTACCTTAGTGATGGAAAGGGATAGGTATATACTGAAAGGCAGAAGTTATAGCTGGGGGAAAGGCAATTATGAGGCTATTAGGCGAGATTTAGGATACATAGGGTGGAGTAGGAAATTGCAGGGGCTGGGAACATCTGAAATGTGGAGCTTATTCAAGGAGCAGCTACTGCGAGTCCTTGATAAATATGTACCTGTCAGGCAGGGAGGAAGTGGTTGAGCAAAGGAACCGTGGCGTACGAAGGTAGTTGAATCTCTGGTGAAGAGGAAGAAGGAGGCTTATGTAAAGATGAGACGTGAAGGCTCAGTTAGGGCACTGGAGAGTTATAAATTAGCCAGGAAGGAGCTAAAGAGAGAGTTAAGAAGAGCTAGAAGAGGACATGAGAAGACTTTGGTGGATAGGATCAAGGAAAATCCTAAAGCTTTCTACAGGTATGTCAAGAATGAAAGATTAGTTAGGGCAAGATGAGGGGCAGTCAGAGACAGCAGTGGGAAGTTGTGCATGGAGCCTGAAGGGATAGGAGAGGCACTGAATGAGTATTTTTCGTCAGTATTCATGCAGGGAAACATCAGTATTGTCGAGGAGAATACTGCGATACAAGGTAGTAGACTAGACGGATTGAGGTACATAAGGAGGAGGTGTTGGCAATTCTTGAGAGTGTGAAAATAGATAAGTCCCTTGGGCCGGATGGAATTTACCCTAGGATTCTCTGGGAGGCTAGGGAGGAGATTGCAGAGCCTTTGACTTTGATCTTCATGTCATCATTGGCTTCAGGTATAGTACCGGAAGACTGGAGGATAGCAAATGTTGTCCCCTCGTTCAAGAAGGGGAGTAGAGACCATCCTGGGAATTACAGACCGTGAGCCTTACTTCTGTTGTGGGCAAAGTTTTGGAAAGAGTTATAATTGGCTGAGCGAGTGGGCGAGGAGCTAGCAGATGGTGTACCATGTTAGCAAGTGTGAGGTTATCCACTTTGGCAGGAATAATAGCAGGTGGGATTACTATTTAAAGGGTGAAAAGCTGCAGCATGCTACGGTGCAAAGGGACCTGGGGGACCTTATGCATGAGTCGCAAAAAGCCGGTCTGCAGGTTCAGCAGGTGATCAGGAAGGCGAATGGGATGCAGGCCTTTATAGCGAGGGGGATAGAATATAAAAGCAGGGAAGTCTTGCTGCAACTGTACAGGACACTGGTGAGGCCACAGCTGGAGTACTGTGTGCAGTTTTGATCGCCGCACTTGCGCAAGGATATTTTGGCCTTGGAAGGAGTACAGAGGAGGTTCACTAGGCTGATACTGGAGATGAGCGGGTTGGACTATGAAGAGAGACTGAATAGACTGGGTTTGTACTCGTTGCAGTTTAGAAGGATGAGGGGGGATCTTATAGAGACGCATAAGATAATGAAGGGGATGGATAGGGTATAGGTAGAGAGATTCTTCCCACTCAGAAAGGATAGCTAGACTAGAGGGCATAGCCTCAAGATAAGGGGGGGGGAGCAGTTCAGAACGGAATTGAGGAGGAACTTCTTCACTCAAAGGGTGGTGAATCTCTGGAATTCTCTGCCCGTTAAAGTGGTAGAGGCTACCTCGCTAAATTTATTTAAGACACGGGTAGATAGGTTTTTGGTAGGCAAGGGAATTAAGGGTTATGGGGAGAAAGCGGGAAAGTGGAACTGAGCCACTTCATATCAGTCATGATCTTATTCAATGGTGGGGCAGGCTCGAAGGGCTCGATGGCCTACTCCTGCTCCTATTTCTTATGTTCTTATAAGGGATTGGATTTATAGTCATGTAGAGGGAAATAATTTGATTAGGGATAGTCAACACGGTTTTGTGAAGGGTAGGTGTTGCCTCAGAAACCTTATCGAGTTTTTTGAAAAGGTGACCAAAGAGGTGGATAAGGGTAAGGCAGTTGATGTGGTGTATATGGATTTTAGCAAAGCGTTTGATAAGGTTCCCCATGGTAGGCTATTGCAGAAAATGCAGATGTATGGGATTGAGGGTGATTTAGCAGTTTGGATCAGGAATTGGCTAGCTGGTAGATGACAGAGGCTGGTGGTTGATGGGAAATATTCAACTTGGAGTTCAGTTACAGGTGATGTACCTCAGGGATCTGTTTTGGTGCCACTGCTGTTTGTCATTTTTATAAATGACCTAGATGAGGGTGTAGAAGGATGGATTAGGAAATTTGTTGACAACACCAAAGTTGGAGGAGTTGTAGACAGTGCGGATGGATGTTACAGTTTGCAGAGGGACATAGATAAGCTGCAGAGCTGGGCCGAGAGGTGGCAGTTGGAGTTTAATACGGAAAAGTGTGAGGTGATTCACTTTGGTAAGAGTAACAGGAGTACAGAATATAGGGCTAATGGAAGGACTCTTAGTAGTATTGACGAGCAGAGAGATCTTGGGGTACATGTGCATAGCTCCCTGAAAGTTGGCACCCAGGTTGATAAGGTTGTTAAGAAGGCGTACGGTGTGTCAGCTTTTATTGGTAGAGGGATTGAATTTCGGAGCCGTGAGGTCATGTTGCAACTGTACAAAACTCTGGTGCGGCCGCACTTGGAGTATTGCGTACAGTTCTGGTTGCCGCATTATAAGAAAGATGTGGAGGCATTGGAAAGGGTGCAGAGGAGGTTTACCAGGATGTTGCCTGGTATGGTGGGAAGGTCTTATGAGGAAAGGCTGAGGGACTTGATGTTATTTTCATTGGAGAGAAGAAGGTTAAGAGGTGACCTGATTGAGGCATACAAGATCATCAAAGGATTGGATAGGGTGGACAGTGAGAACCTTTTACCTCGGATGGTGATGGCTAACACAAGGGGACATAGCTTTAAATTAAGGGGTGGTAATTATAGGACGGATGTCAGAGGTAGGTTCTTTACTCAGAGGGTAGTAAGGTTGTGGAATGCGCTGCCTGCAGCAGTCGTGGACTCATCAACTTTAAGGGTGTTCAAATGGTCAGAGGATAGGCATATGGATAACATTGGAATAGCTTAGGTTAGATGGTCATTAGATTGGTTCCACTGGTCGGCGCAACATCGAGGGCCGTAGGGCGTGTACTGCGCTGTAATGTTCTATGTTCTATATATATACTCCAGATATATGCTGGAAAATCCCCCTGGAGGTTCCCAATCTGGGAAGTTTAAACTTCAGATGAACAATTGCTCCGCATTTTGAACCATCCTAAAATGTAATTAAAATTACAGTATCAAATAGTTTCAACTGCCTTATAGCAATCGTTACCCAGAAAATGTTAGAAAGTTAAAACCACATATAGCTTCTGGGTAAATATTATATTGATCTGCCCGATTCCCGTCCCTTTCCACTCATGAGATATGCAACTATTTTCCACTATACCCCAACATTCCCACTATGTCCCAAAGCTCCACAGAACCCCTGCACACCCTCCCAACACCCTGAGAGATTTATCAAAATCCACTATTTCCCTCAATATTCCCCACACCCCTATGACTACCCCTTTCACTCCACCACATGGACACCTCTAACCCCTCCTCACCCACCAATTCACACGGGATTCCTCCTGACAACACCCCATCTGACTGCACTCTCATCACAACTTCAACTCCTGACTGCACATGCTGAAGACACTGTCTCTCGATTGCACCCTTATCCTCTGCCACTGTGGTTCCTCCATGGTTTTTCTGTGCCTGGATCATTAAACTGTTCTACAACTTAAAGTTTAAACACCTTCCAAGCAGTTCAATGAGACAAACAATGACAACAAAGACAACAACCTGTTCTGCTTCCTCCATGCCAACACTATAGTTAAGAAAGCCCACCAATGCCTCTATTTTCTCAGAGGACTAAGGAAATTTGGCATGTCAGCTATGACTCGCCAACTTTTACAGATGCACCATAGAAAGTTATATCACAGTTTCTGGTTGTATCACAGGTTAGTTTAGCTCCGGCTGTGCCCAAGACTGGAAGGAACTACAAAAGGTTGTGAACATAGCCCAATCCATCACGCAATCCAGCTTCCCATCCATTGCCTCTGTCTACACTTACCCCTGCCTCGGCAAAGCAGCCAGCATAATTAAGGACTCCACTCGCCCTGGACATTCTCTCTTCCACTTTCTTCCTTCAGGAAAAAGATACAAAAGTCTGATGTCACGTACCAACTGACACAAGAACAGCTTCTTCCCTGCTGCTGTCAGACTTTTGAATGTACTTACCTTTCATTAAGTTGATCTTTCTCTACACCCTAGCTATGACCGTAACACTAAATTCTGCACTCTTTTGTTTCCTTCTCTATGAATGGAATGTTTTGTCTGTATAGCGCGCAAGAAACAACATGTTTCACTGTATGTTAATACATGTGACAATAATAAATCAAATCAAATCAGAGACAGTAATTAAACAATTAATTTAACACTTCTATTACCAACTCAAACATTAACAGTTACAATTTGTTGACTTTTTACTGGACTTTAACTGTAACATAGAAACAATAGGAGGAGGCCATTTGGCCCTTCGAGCCTGCTCCACTATTCATTAAGATCATGGTTGATCATCCAACTCAACAGCCTAATTGTGCTTTTTCCCCATAACGTTTGATCCCATTTGCCCAAGTGCTGTGTACAGCCACCTCTTGAATGTATTCAATGCTTTGGCATCAACTACTTCCTGTGATAATGAATTCCACAGGCTCACCACTCTTTGGGTGAAGAAATGTCTCATCACCTCTATTCTAAATGGTCTATCCTGAATCCTCAGTCTGTGACCCCTGGTTCTGGACTCCCCACTACCAGGAACATCTTCCCTATATCTATCCTGTCTAGACCTGTTAGAATTTTTTAAGTGTCTATGAGTTTCTCCCTAATTTATCTGAACTCAGCGAAAACAATCCTAATCTAGTCAATCTTTCCTCATACACTAGTCCCGCCATCCCCGGAATCAGTCTGGTAAACCTTTGCTGCACTCCCGAACGGAAAATCAACTTTCAGCTGAACTTTAACTTTTAACTGCACGTTAACTTTAACAGAACATCAACTTTAACTGTTTAATTGAAAATAGATACTAGTGAGTTTAGGAAAATCTTGGCCAAGAAAATGTAGAATCTATCTTCTTCTCTGAAGCATCCTTCAGGGTGTGGGTATGCCGGCGTTGGACTGGCGTAAACACAGTAAAAAGTCTGACAACACCAGGTTTTAGTCCAACCTATTTATTATCAAATAAATAGGTTGGACTAAAACCTGGTGTTGTCAGACTTTTTACTGTGCATCCTTCAGGGTACAGGTCTTCCTGCGATGGTGGTGTTAGCGCGAGTGGGCAGACGCGACCACTACGGACTCGGGGTCAGGTTCAACAGTGGTACAGCTTTATTTTAATGTCGACAGAGGTGCAGTCAGGACATACAAACAGAACTGTCCCGAAAGCACTCTAAAGACCCTCCGCAATGGGTTACAGTTATACCTGAACTTCAGTACATTGTACAATTCAAATGCTAATGTTTTGTTTACAGTATTTGACTCTGACCACACTGTTTCGATGTCTTCAAGTATTGTAGCAATGGTGTTAAGTGTGTGTTAATTGTTTCTGTCTGATGAGTTTATTGATGGTCTAGAATCTCTGGGGTTGAACAATGGGTGTTTGACTATTTTGAGGAAGTTTGTGGGGCCAGGGTTGCTTCCTTAGTTATGCTAATCTCTAGGTGTCTCCACAGAGGGTTGTTTGATTAGATCAGAGGTGCTGATTTGGTCGGATGAAGGTGTACTTTTAATTTAGTTCCTATAGGTACCATCCTGTCCGGTTCCCTTTGTGTGCCAGCCCTCATTTGCATTCTAAAAGCATGTCCTTGCCTGCTAGTTTGTGTCTGTTCCCTTGTGACCTTTAGTGGGGAGGCTCTGAGTGCACCTTTAGTCTGCTTCCATATTGTGCACCCAATTTCATAAAATTTGTCGTCCTATAACAGTTCTCCCCTGTCGGTGCTCCCTGCATTTGTACGCTGCAGTTGTACAGTTTAGGGAGCCCCGGGTTTTGTCAAATTAGGTGTATGCGGGAGAAGTCTTCCCGATTTGTTAATTGTCCCATGTTACCAATCATTCTGATTATTTCCCTCCGAGTTTTAGTTTTTTTGCGCTGGCGGTATATATAGCACGTCATTACTCCCCAAGATATTACGAGTATGAGTTGGATGGCAACCAGTACGTATGAGATTATCCGGATCCAGGGGTGAATGTCTACATTTAGGCCCCAGTCCCCTACCCTCTACACCCATGTTTGGCTCTGTAAGGCTGACTCTGTGTCATGCTCTAGGGTTTTGATGTGTGATTGTAGCTGGTGGTATAACCGAACAGAGTGTCCCACTTTGAGACGGAGCTCTCTCAGCACTTCTGCTAGGTGTGGGATGGGAGCCTGTTCTGGCTCTCAGTAATATTTAAGGTCCGTGGCATTAAGTGTCAGGGTCTGCCTACTTTGGATGTTGGTGATGTGAACCTGGCCAATGGTGACTGGGCTGCGAGGGGTAAAGCCAAAGTTTGGGCTGGGGATTGGACATGTCAGTCCATTATATACAAAAGATGTCTTTGTTGTGGCTACGCAGTACCTGCCTCATGCTCCATATCCTGCCCGGGCAAAGTGTGGGTCTGTCATTATGATTTCTAGGGTACAGCCCTGTGTTTGATTAAACCTACATTCAGCTGCCTCTCCTTGTCTCAGTGGGTGAGGGCAAATGGTTATCTTTCCCCTTTGTTTGCATCCCGAGAGGGAGGTACTGAACATCATGCCATGCCTTGAAATTGCCGTGACTTCGATTAGGTGGTAGCAGAGGGAAGTATTGCCCCTAATGACACCGATGTTTTCTATCTGTAAGATAGGGAATGGTCCCGAATCTGGTGTAACTATCGGAATCAACAGGACCATCCCAATTCCTGTGCCCTCACTAACCTCACAGTCGGGAATCACTGGATACACCCGCATCATTCCTTTCAAGGTCCGGTTATCCAACACCCCCTTCTGATCTGCGAGTTGTGCGAACTGGGTGCTGTCAATCCAATCGGGCACCTCCCCTCTGTGTACCTGGTCCAAATTATGTCTCAATTGGCCTATCATCCACTGAACATACGCATGGCACAGCTGTCCCTGTTATACCCGGGCTGTGTTTTCCCTCTCTATCTATGAGGCGGTTAATGGTATGGGTGTGTGTTTTTAATATTGTGATTCCATCTAGTTGGATATGGGCGCCCTTCTCCCCTCAAAGAGCCTGCTCAGCTTGTTGGGCTAGTGACCGTTGCAGGATATCTTTCATTACCCCCTTTTACCCCCTTTAACTGTTCTGTCTTATTATTGGGGCCCTGGATATCAATTGAGTTAACCACGCTGGATCCGGTGTTTGTTCCTGTGAGGATGTCATTGACTATACCCTTTTTGTTTCTCTGTGTGTGTGTGTTGCCTCAATAGTGTGTTGCTCCCATCGCATCTATAGCCCGCTTTATGGTTTTCCTGCCCAGCATTTGATACATACTTCGTGTCCGTTCTGAACAGCATCCCGACACGTGGATCCCTGAGCTATCGATCAGAACAGGCACAATCTCATGTTTTACATTGTCATATACAATTTCTCCCTCGTTCCACAGCACCAGTCCCCCCTCCGGCCCCCCCGCCCCGTTCAGCAAGGGGCAGGGTAAGATTTCGAGTGTCGTGGTCGTGGGGGCCCAAGTTGTAGGAAGTGCAAAACATACATATAGTGAGACTGCAGAAGCCTCAACTAGTCCGTAATATCCACAAATGTCAATGTCTGGTTTGAGAATGTCCCTTTGCAATGGGGTCTGCGGATTTTCAGGGAGGGCGCAGATGGTCCCAAAAGTGCAGCCAGAGTCGCTCAGCGAGTCTGGCCGTTGGATACATGTTCGGAGCATATCCAGTGTGCAAGTGAAGCAGATCACATTGATACCCGGGTGGACTTGTAGCCACGCATTGGAATACATTCTATTGTTCTCGGGGTATGGTGCGGCCGGCACGCACAACGCCTCGGACATATTGAATATTTTTCCGTGGAAGGGTTTGGTTATGTTAGGCAGGCGTAGGGCTGGGGCTGCTAGTAGTTCTGATTTTAGGCGGGTGTGTGCTACCTCCTGTTCGGGTCCCCACTCGATCGTTTCTGCCTCTGGTTTTCCCCCTTTGACCAGCTGCTGAATTGGTTCAGCCAGAGATGCGAACTGGTCAATGAAATTCCGGCAGTAGTTAGAGAGTCCCATAACTCTTTGACTGCATTTGACCAGGGCATATTTACAATCGTGGTCTTCCGATCGGAGGGGAGGGTTTTCTTTCCCTGGCTTATATTGTGTCCTAAATATCGGACTTCGGGTTGTGCAATCTGTGCCTTGGTTGGGTTGATTTTAAATCCTGCAGCCTGCAAGGCGCGTAGGATTGTGGACAGGGCTCCTATATGTCCCGTGAAGTTAGTGGAAGCGTTGAGGATATCGTCCACATATTGGAGGAAGGTAGTTCTATATGGGGACAGATTGCAGTCCTCAAGGGCTTCACTCGTAACTCGGTGTAAAATGTTGGGGCCGTTGTGGAACCCTTGGGGGAGGCGTGTCCATGTATATTGTTTTCCTCCACAGGTAAAGGCAAACCTTTCCTGGGAGTCCGTGTGGAGCGGGATGGACCAGAATCCATTTGCTATGCCTAACACGGAGAAAATGCAATGTTCAGGTCGGAGTCCGTTGAAAACAGTGGATGGACTTGCGACTATGGGGTGTTCTTTTGGTGTTATTTTGTTTAGGGCAGTGTAATCTATGGTCAGTCGGTAACTTCCGTCTGGCTTACGGACTGGCCACATCGGGGAGTTGGTATTGGATACTGTGGGTCTTAAGATACCCTGGGCGACGAAAGTCTGAACAATTTCCTCAGTGGCTTGTAGTGCCTCGGGCTTTATGGGGTATTGTTTGTGGGGAATGTGGACCGGCCCGTGTATGTGTAGGGGAGGGATTCTTATGAGGCCGCAGTCTTGTTTCCCTGCCGCCCAGACTTGGGGCAATGATTAACATGGAAGCCCTACTACTCCCTCCCTTTTCCAATCTCGGGCTGTGTAGGTATGGTCTCCTGCAGGGACCGCAGCCACATTTTTATTGGGGACCCAGTATCCCTGAATCCCACTTTTGTGTTCCTTCCTTGCGGTCCACAGTAGGCGCTTGTTAAAGGTGTCCACCACTGCCCCTAACTCCCCCAGGAGGTCTATCCCCAAGATCGTTCCCTCCTGGTTTGGGCATACCCAGAAGTGTACTGGGAGTAAAATGTCCTCGATCTCGAGTAGGACTGCCTTGATCTGATAGGCTGTGGTCCTATTTCCCCCTACCCCCACCACTACGATGGAACGGTGGGTCATAGGATGTGCCATGTTGGTGAGGGATATCGAAGCCCCCGTATCTATTAATATCTTGCATTGCCGGCCTCTTAACGACACGTTAACCCAGATACGGGGGTCGCCTCCCGGGGTGGGGGCCGATGTAATTCATACGGTCTTTTGTGCCGCTAGGGTCTGTATAATGTCCAGCAGCTGCTGGTGGCTGAGGTGTGCAGTATCGGAGATGACTTCGTCCTCCCTTAGGTCAGGGGCGCTTGCCTGAGTTTGGTCGTGTCTGGGGCGGGGGG
This sequence comes from Carcharhinus amblyrhynchos, assembly GCF_965287045.1. Taxonomy (NCBI): domain Eukaryota; kingdom Metazoa; phylum Chordata; class Chondrichthyes; order Carcharhiniformes; family Carcharhinidae; genus Carcharhinus; species Carcharhinus amblyrhynchos. Next base: position 127,186,801 of record NC_137330.1, read on the forward strand.
GCGCTCTCTCTTTCCTTGGGTATTTCTTGCTACGACAGACTGACTCATTATGTCCAATTCTGCCACAATTGCAGCATTTATGGGAGGGTTGGGGAGCCTGGACTCGGCAATCCTTTTTATAATGGCCAGGTTTCCCACACCTGTAGCAGCTCCCTCCATTGGTTACCAGGGAAGATATCCCTACCCTGGCGCTTTGGATCTTTCTGTGTTGGTTGTCAACAGTAATAGCCCAGTTCTCTAGCTCGTCAAAGGTGTTAAAGTTTACCAACCCAGTTTTTAGGATTGCTTGGTGTGCTGGGCTCAGCCCGTCCTTATATAGCTGGAGGAACGCGGGATTCTGTCTGTTGGCATCGGGCATTCCCCCATGGGCCAAAAAGGCGTCAAATTTCTGTTGCCTGTATTCCTGGGCTCCTTCCTCCTTCCCCTGCACTACCCCTACGATTGCGTTCCAGCTCACGGCGACTCGCCCCCATGGTTTGGGTGATATCATCTTTAAAATCCGCCAGAGCTTGGTCTTACTCTCGGCGACTCTCATTCAGGTTCGCGCACCAGGTCCCATTCTGGTGTTCTACCTGAAGCTGGGTTCAATAATTCTCTGGCATTTTGGTTCTTACGAGCCCTGCTATATCCCAGTTGTGTAAATTGTGACACATTTGCATCTCCTTAAGCTTTTGCCAGAAGATCACGTTGCTATGTCTGGGCTGGAGGGTCAGGAGTTTGTCCAGCAGTTTCATTGTGTCCCCCAGGGTGAGAGATACATAGGCCATCTTTACCCAAGCCTGGGCAGATTGCCCTCGCCCGTCTCCCCCTTGCCACCCGGGGTCGCATTCAATTTTGACGGGGGCTGCCATAGCGCTCTGGGACGGGAGGTCGGTGGTTGATGGGATGGTCCCCCCTGTTGGGCATAGTGGACCGCTGTACAGCTATCGAACAGGCCCTGTTCACAAGTTCAGATCACGGCAGCCATGAAACACCACTCTGACACTGGGATACTAGTATTCCGCGGATTTGATGAAATGAGTAAAGATACTCACCCAGTGCCAGGAGACGGCGTTCCAGCGGCGGTCGCGATCCCGGACGAGCCCCCAATTTTTAGCGCGAGTGGGCAAATGCGACCAGTACGGTCTCAGAGTCAGGTTCAACAGTGGTACAGCTTTATTTTAACGTCAATGGACGTGCAGTCAGGACATACAAACCGAACCGTCCCAAAAGCACTCTAAAGACCCGCAGCAATGGGTTACAGTTATACCTGAACTTCGATACATCGTACAATTCAAATCCTAATGTTTTGTTTACAGTATTCGACTCTGACCATCCTGTTTTGATGTCTTCGAGTATTGTAATGATGGTTTTAAGTGTGTATTAATTGTTTCTGTCTGATGGGTTTATTAACGGTCTAGAATCTCCAGGGTTGAACAATGGGTGTTTGACTATTTTGAGGAAGTTTGTGGGGCCAGGGATGCTTCCTTAGTTATGCTAATCTTTAGGTGCCTCCATAGAGGGTTGCTTGATTAGATCAGAGGTGCTGATTTGGTCGGATGGGGGTGTACTTTTAATTTAGTTCCTGTAGGTGCCATCCTGTCTGGTTCCCTTTGTGTGCTAGCCCTCATTTGCATTCTAAAAGCATGTCCTTGCCTGCTAGTCTGTGTCTATTCCCTTGTGACCTTTAGTGGGGAGGCTCTGAGTGCAACTTTAGTCTGCTCCCATATTGTGTACCCAATTTCATAAAATTTGTCGTCCGATAACAGTGGTCTCTTTGAGTTATCACTGGCATATAAAGACTCACATATCTTTTTATCCACAATTACCCACTCGCTTCTAGAAGATTTTATGTCATCCAGCCAGTAAATTGATTAGAAACCCCAAGTGCATAGTTTGATTTGGCCAATTAAATATCGGCAGAATGGTAGCATTGGTCACTCCAGACCACATCATATCTTGGCCCCTTAATTGCATATTGTTTGCATTCCAATGCCCAGATAAGGAATACTGGCTCCAAAAGTCTGTAAAGAACTCCTCCCTCCAAAAGACATCTTCTATCCTTTGACAAATTCCAGGCCACTGGCCACAAGAAATCCCTGCATATGTAACTCTCAGCCAGAAACGCCATTTTACAGCCACTATTGCTATTATAGTTGTTAAATTATTGTTGCAGCAATTTTTTCTCCATCCACAAACCTTACCTATATTATAGCAGCTAGCTTCATAAAATATAGGCCCAGTTTACTTACCTTTAACTGAGCTGCCCCCAAATGAATTTTTAGTGAAATGAGAAGCACAGAATTTTTATGGTGCAGAAGGGGGCCAGATAGGAGTGACTCAATATCAACATAAGTAACTATGGGCTGAATGCCAATCCAATGCAATTGCTGCCCCAGCAGAAGTTATAATGCAGTATTAGTACTGAAACAGTTCCATCTGTGCTTTAAGGCAAAGCAATAGAAGAAGTAATTCCAGATGGGCAAAGACTGGAGGTCAATATCAGAACATAAGAAGTAGGAGCAGGAGTAGGCCATCGAGCCCTTCGAGCCTGCCCCGCCATTCAATAAGATCATGGCTGATCTGAAGTGGATCAGTTCCACTTTCCCGCTTTCTCCCCATAACCCTTAATTCCCTTATCTGTCAAAAACCTATCTACCCGTGACTTAAATATATTTAGCGAGGTAGCCTCCCCCACTTCAACAGGCAGAGAATTCCAGAGATTTACCACCCTTTGAGTGAAGAAGTTCCTCCTCAACTCCGTTCTAAACTGCACCCCCCCTTATCTTGAGGCTGTGCCCTCTAGTCCTGCTATCCTTTCTGAGCGGGAAGAATCTCTCTACCTCTATCCTATCCATCCCTTTCATTATCTTATACGTCTCTATAAGATCCCCCCTCATCCTTCTAAACTCCAACGAGTACAGACCCAGTCTATTTAATCTCTCCTCATAGTGTAACCCCCTCATCTCCGGTATCAACCTAGTGAACCTCCTCTGCACTCCCGCCAAGGCCAAAATATCCTTGTGCAAGTGCAGCAACCAAAACTGCACACAGTACTCCAGCTGCGGCCTCACCAGTGCCCTGTAATGTTGCAGCAAGACCTCCCTGCTTTTATATTCTATCCTCCTCACTATAAAGGCCAGCATCCCATTCGCCTTCTTGATCACCTGCTGCACCTGCAGACTGGGTTTTTGTGACTCATGCACAAGGACCCCCATGTCCCTTTGCACTGTAGCATGCTGCAGCTTTTTGCCCTTTAAATAGTAATCCCTCCTACTATTATTTCTGCCAAAGTGGATAACCTCACACTTGCTAACATTGTACTCCATCTGCCAAGTCCTCGCCCACTCGCTCAGCCTATCCAGATCCCTCTGCAGACTTGCCACACCCTCCGCACAATTTGCTTTTCCACGCATCTTTGTGTCATCAGCAAATTTTGTTACCCGACACTCAGCTCCCTCCTCCAGATCATCTATATAATTGGTAAATAGCTGAGGCCCCAGCACCGATCCCTGCGGCACTCCACTAGTCACCAACCGCCAATCAGAATAGCACCCATTGATACCAACTCTCTGCCTCCTATTAGACAACCAATCCTCTATCCACGCTAACACCTTACCCCTAACTTCATGCCCCCTAACCTTCTGAAGTAACCTTTTGTGCGGCACCTTATCAAACGCCTTTTGAAAATCGAGAAACACCACATCCACCAGTTCCCCTCTGTCTACCGCACTAGTCACACCCTCATAGAAATCCAATAAATTCGTCAAACACGACTTCCCCTTAACGAATCCATGCTGCGTCTGCTCTATCAAACCATTCTTTTCTAAGTGCCTCGCTATTTCTTCTTTGATGACGGATTCAAGCGTTTTTCCAACAACAGACGTTAAACTTACTGGCCTATAATTCCCTGCCTTTTCCCTGCCATTGGAAAATTTCTGCTGAGCACCAAGAAAGATCTCCTTAAAGATCCTCCACTGTTCCTCAGCAGTCCTACCAACCAATCTGCGCCCCCAATCTACATTTGCCAATTCCCCTCTCATCCTATCGTACTTCCCTCTGTTCAAACAGAGGACGCAGGTTTGGGACCCTACTTTGTCATCCTCCATCTGCATCAAGAACTCAACCATACAATGATCGCTCGTCCCAAGAGGATCCCTCACAACAAGATCCCTAATTCTTCCTGTCTCGTTACACAACACCAGATCTAAGATAGCTCGCTCCCTCGTCGGTTCCGTCATAGTTCAAGGAAACTATCCCTACAGCATTCCAAGAACTCTTCCTCAAGCCCACTGCGTCCGACTTGGGTCAACCAATCAATATGCAGATTGAAATCCCCCATAATTATCGCCACTCCATTTCTGCACGCATCATTTATTTGCTTGTTTATAGCCCGCCCCACCTCCAAGTTATTATTTGGGGGCCTATAGACCACACCCACCAGCGTCTTCCTCCCCTTGCTGTTCTTTATCTCCACCCACAACGATTCCACGTTCTGCTCTTTGGAGCCTATATCTTCCCTTACTACCGCCCTGATATTATCCTTAATCAGCAGAGCTACCCCACCCCCTTTTTCCTCCCATGTATCCTTCCTAAACACTTGATACTCCTGGACATTCAGCTCCCAGTCCCTGTCACCCTGCAACCACGTTTCAGTAATGGCCACCAGATCATACCCATTTGTGCTGATCTGCGCCACCAGCTCATTCACTTTGTTCTGAATGCTTCGTGCATTCAGGTAAAGTGTCTTTATCCCAGCCTTTATCTGTACCCTACTTGAAGGAACGCTACCAACCTTTCTCATGCCCCCTACTCCCTTTATGGAAGCTGATACAATGGAACTATACAATGGCAATTTTGATTGAGAGACATAAATTGATTCACAAAATCAAATGTTAGTTTCTGTTCCATAGGTGTGTCTTGGGATTTAATTCTAAAAACAGATTTTCAGAATGTTCTGTTTAAGTATTCCATACTTCTATCATTTAGCAGGCAGCAACATGCAACTGATAACTCTCAAACAATACTATAATTGTCCAGTTACATTTTATCAGATATTGGTATAAAAAAGCAGCAGAATGACTAGGGATGCTCATCTGTGCACCCATAATGTAAACAGTTTGTGCAATAATCCGATTATCTTCAATGCGATCTTATTTTCTTGTTTTTCAGGAGTGTAAAAAATTGTTAGCAGAATATCGCACATATTTTCAGAACACCAAGAAACACACAACTGAAACAGTGCGAGATATTCCATTTGATGTGTCAGAAATGTACATATTTGGTAAACTTGAAGTCTTCTGCAAAAGACTGGCAAAGGTACAATAGAATCTGTGAGAAAATGCATTGCAATTATAATCTAGATTTCTATCCATCTGCTCAGTACAAATATTCTGTAACCACAACCGTTTAGTAGCAACTTGTATTCCAGATATTAGAATTAATGTTAGGTAACATCTTGGAAATCCCACACATTTCCCAATCCTTCAGTAAACAAGATCATATTGGTCTGTTAGAAGCAGATAAGTGGATAAGAGAATCATTGTGATTTTACATAAAATATGCACACATATGGTTTCAAGTGCAGCTCATTAGATTATCTGGACCATTGGTGTTCAATACATGTCTCCTCCCATCACGCCATAATCATTCTCAGTCTTTTGGCATTATCTATTTCCTTTTCTCCCATGCACCTGTCTAGTTTTCTTTTGAAAGCATTTTAGTTATTTGCCTCTAACGATTTCCACTTTCTAACTATTCTCTGCAGTAAGAAGTCTCACAACATCAAGTTAAAGTCTAACAGGTTTATTTGGAATCACAAGCTGCTTCTTCAAACTGACCAAAGCGACTTCTTTCAGCAGTAATGGGGGTGGGAGGGTGTTGTGGTGTGTGGAGTTTTTTTTTCCAAAAATATACTTTATTCATAAAAATCTCAAGTAATCTATTACAGTGTACAGGGCTTCGAGTAGCAAAACAATGCGGAATCAAAACATTTTTGCAGATCTGTCCGAACTACAGTGACTACATTTCAGTACTTAAAAAACTATGTCCATGTCTCAATATTTACATATTTGTACTAATTACCATGATTACATTTCAATACTTAAAAACTATATACACGCCTCAAAAGATTACTGTGTGCCGTTAGTGCTCAGATTGGCACACAGTTACGCAGGTCGAGGGTATTCTGCAGTTCCTGGGCCCTCGGTCTGCCTCCGTTAAAAGGCCTTACAGTGTGGCCTTTCCCCATTGTGCCTTTGCGGCGGCTGCCCCAAGCTTCAGCCCGTCCCTCAGCACGTAGTCCTGGACCTTGGAATGTGCCAGTCTGCAACACTCGGTCGAGGACAGTTCTTTCAGCTGGAAGATCAGCAAGTTTCGGGCGGACCAAAGTGCGTCCTTCACCGAGTTGATGACCTTCCAGCAGCAGTTGATATTTGTCTCGGTGTGCGTTCCCGGAAACAGCCCGTAGAGCACAGAGTCCTGCGTCACCGAGCTGCTCGGGACGAACCTCGACAAATACCACTGCATCTCGCTCCAGACCTTCTTTGCAAAGGCACATTCCACAAGGAGGTGTGCGACCGTCTCGTCAGCCCCGCAGCCGCTTCGAGGGCAGCGTGCGGTGATGTTGAGACCTCGAGCGTGCATAAAGGATCTGACGGGGAGTGCCCTTCTCACCACCAGCCAAGCCAGATCTTGGTGCTTGTTTGTCAGTTCTGGTGATGAGGCGTTCTGCCAGATGACACTGACAGTCTGCTCAGGGAACCATCCGACAGGATCCGCCGTCTCCTTTTCTCTCAGGGCCCCAAGGACGTTACGCGCTGACCACTGCTTAATCGCCTTGTGGTCAAAGGTGTGTTTGCGGAAAAATTTCTCCACGAAGGACAGGTGCTGCGGTACGGTCCAACTACTCGGAGCGTTCCGCGGCAGTGTGGCCAGACCCATCCTTCGCAACACTCGGGACAGGTTGAACCTCAAAAAGTAGTGGCACTTGCTGTTGGTGTACCGAGGATCTACGCACAGCTTGATGCAGCCGCACACAAAGGTGGCCATCAGGATGAGGGCGGCGTTGGGAATGTCTTTCCCTCCGTTCTCTGGAGATTTGTGCATCGCCTCCCTCCGGACGCGATCCATCTTTGATCTCCAGATAAATTTGAAGATGGCCTGCGTCACTGCTGCAGCGCAGGATTTGGGGATAGGCCACACCTGCGCCACGTACAACAACACGGACAGCAACTCGCACCGGATCACCAGGTTTTTCCCTGTGATGGAGAGCGAGCGTTGCTTCCACAAGCCGAGTTTCTGCCTGGCTTTCGCGATGCGCTCCTCCCAGTTTTTGATGCATGCCCCTGCCGCTCCGAACCATATCCCCAGCACCTTCAGGTACTCTGCCCTGACGGTGAAGGGGACAAAGGATTTGTCGGCCCAGTTCCCAAAGAACATGGCCTCGCTCTTTCCCTGGTTGACTTTGGCTCCCGAGGCCAGCTCGAACTGCTCGCAGACCTGGAGGAGCCTGCGGACAGACGAGGGGTCCGAGCAGAACACAGCCACGTCATCCATGTACAGGGAGGCTTTGACCTGCGTTCCTCCGCTGCCTGGGATTGTCACCCCTTTGATGCCAGGGTCGCTTCTGAGGGCCTGGGCAAAGGGTTCAATGCAACACACAAAAAGGACGGAGGAGAGAGGGCAGCCCTGTCTGACTCCAGACCTGATTTGGAAGCTATCTGTTTCCCACCCGTTGACTGAGACTGCGCTACTGATGTCTGTGTAGAGCAGCCGGATCCAATTGCGTATTCCCTCCCCAAAACCCATTTTGGAGAGCACATCCATCATGTAGTTGTGCGATATTCTGTCAAACGCCTTCTCCTGGTCGAGGCTGATGAGGCACGTATCCACCTGCCTGTCCTGCACGTAGGCAATCGTATCCCTGAGTAGCGCCAGGCTGTCAGAGATCTTCCTGCCGGGTACAGCACAGGTTTGATCAGGATGGATTACTGACCCCAGAGCAGACTTGACCCGGTTGGCGATGACCTTGGCCAGAATTTTGTAATCCACGTTCAATAGTGAAATGGGTCGCCAATTCCGAATTTCTTCCCTCTCCCCCTTCTGCTTGTAGATGAGGGTAATGATGCCTTTCCTCATGGATTCTGACATCCTGCCCTCCAGAAGCATACTCTCGTATACTTCCAGGAGGTCCGGGCCCGTCAAGTCCCACAACGCCGAGTAAAACTCCGCCGGTAAGCCGTCGCTTCCGGGAGTTTTACCCTTCTGCAAGGACTCGACGGCCTTGGTCAGCTCTTCCAGAAATACCGGTCTCTCCAGGCTGTCCCGCTCACCGTCGTCTAAGACCTGCGTGATAGACGACAGGAAAGACTGGGAGGCCGTGCTGTCTGTCGGCTTCAGGTCATACAGTCCGGCATAGAAGGATTTGCAGATCCTCAGAATGTCAGACTGCGCTGACCCCACTGAGCCGTCCTCTTCCTTCAGGCTGCTGATTACAGAGGTTTCTCTGTGCACCTTCTGGAAGAAGAAGCGTGAGCACTTTTCGTCCTGCTCCACGGAGCGGACCCTGGACCGGAAAATGACCTTGGCGACCTCCGAGGCAGTGGTGTGTGGAGTTGGGGAGGGGGTTAGCTCCTGAGTGGTGTAATCCGCAAGTTTCAGTGCATATACAATGTGCAGCACAATGTCTGGCCATCCATTCTTAGTTTAGGGTTGCTCCTGTTCAGGAAGAGCCTGAACCATCCTGAGAACAGTGAGCCTGTGTGAAGAAATGGTGCAAAAATCTGGTGTTCATGCTGGAGTGCAGAATCAGAATTCAGTCTTGGGAGACGAGAATGAAGTCCTCAAAAATGAACAATTGTTGAAATAGTCTGGTCACAGTGGCATTGAGGGAGATTTGAGATTGGGATGGGATTTTCCCCACCCCACTGCAGCAGGCTTTCTGGCAGTGGAGTTGGCTCTGCATTGGCCATTAGCATGGTCCTGCTGAAATCAATGATCACTTACATGACTTGCCATTGCACTGCTGTGAATCTGCGATGGGACTACAAGTCAACATCAGAGGAAAGGGCCAGAAAATCCTGCTGTTGATCTTTGAAAGTAAAAAGTTTAGAAGTGACTTGTGAGGGAGACAAGGTGGAATTTATCCTGTGTTTGGTAGAGTGCGATAGTGGGGTTAAAACATAGAAACTTGAAGCAGGCCATTAGGTCCTTGGAGCCTGCTCTGCCATTCATTTTGATCATGGCTAATCATTGAATTCAATATCCTGACCTCGCCCCCCTGCCCCACCCGCCATATCCCTTAATCTCTTTAGCCCCAAGAGCCATATCTAATTTCTTCTTCAAATTAGGCAATGTTTTGGTCTCAACTACATTCCATGGTAATGAATTCCACACATTCACCATCCTCTGGGTGAAGAAATTTCTCTTCACCTCAGTTTGAATGGGTTTACCCCTCATCCTCAAATTATGTTATAGAAACAAAAGAGCAGCTTTTCGACTGCTGGTGGTAATGGTGGATTTTGGTGCTGTATTGTTAGGTGCTTTGAAGAAAACATTTTACTAAGGGACTTTCATCACCTCCATGGTGGGCGAACTCTGATTCGCCAGCCCCCTCATCAGCTGAGCACATTAATCATCATCCATTTAAAGCCTGCCCCAGCACCTCCACAAATACTCAGTGCTGTAAAGAAGTCTGCACTCAGATTTTCAGAAGCCTCCCTCACCAGACTGCTATGGATGCAGTAGTGTCACATTGCAACATCCTCTACCTTCAATAAGGGAGGAGACCTTCTAGTAGTGATACCACCCCAGCATTAGAGGTAATGGCATCAGTGGTCAATGCCAACTCCCTGCAGAAGGGGACGGCATCCAGTGCTGCAAAAGGCTGAATGATTATTTCCATTCTATCCAGGATAAGTCACTTCTTTCATCAACCATCACAAAGGAAGTTCATTCACTGCCAGCTCAAGAGACACCAACACTTGGTCTCCCACATAAATCTTCATTTCCACTGTGGGCTATCTCCTCATCACCTTTCTGCTCCCACTCACCATCCATACAAGCCAGGCATCATAGAAACATAGAAGATAGGAACAGGAGGAGGCCATTTGGCCCTTCGAGCCTGTCCGCCATTCAATACGATCATGGTTGATCATCCAACACAATAGCCTAATCCTGCTTTCTCCCCATAACCTTTGATCCCATTTGCCCCAAGTGCTATGTATAGCTGCCTCTTGAATACATTCAATGTTTTGGCATCAACTACTTCCTGTGGGTGAAGAAATGTCCCCTCACCTCTGCCCTAAGTGGTCTACCCTGAATCCTCAGACTGTGACCCCTGGTTCTGGATTCCATGTATGGAAAGAAAATGATCACTAATAGTCCAGGGATATCCACCCTGAGTTAGGTAGCGTCCAGCCCATCTAAATCCACACTTCATGTGATGGCTTCAGTTCCAGCTCCATAAGAACATATGAAATAGGAGCAGGAGTAGGCCTTCGAGCCTGCCCCACCATTCAATAAGATCATGGCTGATCTGAAGTGGATCAGTTCCACTTTCCGCTTTCTCCCCATAACCCTTAATTCCCTTGTCTGTTAAAAACCTATCTACCCGTGACTTAAATATATTTAGCGGGGTAGCCTCCACCACTTCAACGGGCAGAGAATTCCAGAGATTCACCACCCTTTCAGTGCAGAAGTTCTTCCTCACCTCTGTTCTAAACTGCCCCCCCCACTTATCTTGAGGCTGTGCCCTCTAGTCCTGCTGTCCTTTCTGAGCGGGAAGAATCTCTCTACTTCTACCTTATCCATCCCTTTCATTATCTTATACGTCTCTATAAGATCCCCCCTCATCTTTCTAAATTCCAACGAGTACAGACCCAGTCTATTTAATCTCTCTTCATAGTCTAACCCCCTCATCTCCGGTATCAACCTAGTGAACCTCCTCTGCACTCCCTCCAAGGCCAAAATATCCTTGTGCAAGTGCGGCGACCAAAACTGCACACAGTACTCCAGCTGCGGCCTCACCAGTGCCTTGTACAGTTGCAGCAAGACCTCCCTGCTTTTATATTCTATCCCCCTCACTATAAAGGCCAGCATCCCATTCACCTTCTTGATCACCTGCTGCACCTGCAGACTGGGTTTTTGCGACTCATGCACAAGGACCCCCAGGTCCCTCTGCACCGTAGCATGCTGCAGCTTTTTGCCCTTTAAATAGTAATCCCTCCTACTATTATTTCTGTCAAAGTGGATAACCTCACACTTGCTAACATTGTACGCCATCTGCCAGGTCCTCATCCACTCGCTCAGCCTATCCAGATCCCTCTGCAGACTTTCCACAGCTTCCGCAGAATTTGCTTTTCCACTCATCTTTGTGTCATCAGCAAATTTCATTACCCTACACTCAGCCCCCTCCTCCAGATCATCTATATAAATGGTCAATCGCTGAGGCCCCAGCACCGATCCCTGCGGCACTCCACTAGTCACCAACCGCCAATCAGAATAGCACCCATTGATACCAACTTTCTGCCTCCTATTAGACAACCAATCCTCTATCCACGCTAACATCTTACTCCCAACTCCATGCCCCCTAACCTTCTGAAGTAACCTTTTGTGCGGCACCTTATCAAACACCTTTTGAAAATCAAGAAACTCCAGAGGCCGAGGAAAGTGGCACTGCCACATAATAGCACCCTAAATGCAGACTGGGGCCCTTCAGGTCTCAGCCTGCCAGAGGCTGCCAGCGAAAGTCATCACAGACAGCAGAGTGTGTCAGACAGTCGGCTGCCTCCACATCTTGGGACAAGTTCTCTTTAAGAATTTGATGATGTGATGTACTGATGGCATCATCAGCTTTTGGGCTGGGCTTACAGTCAGTCAGTCAAATATAAGAACCTGTAAGAGCAACACCTTCCCCAATAAAGACTTGTTTGTTTCATACCTTTGTGATCTGCTGCATCTCTTTTAAACTGCCATAATGAAAACTGGCGATGAAGTTGTTGAATCCACACTACAAAACTTGAAAAAGAACTGCAGGAATCCAGTGAAGTAAGAAAAATCATCAATCAATGCTGCTGCCTTTCAAAGAGAATTAAGATAAAAACATAGCAGCAGATGACAGATGGATGCTGAATAACAGCAGCAGCCATTGAAAAAAATCAGAATTTATACGAAGATTTTGAAAGGAAATAGCATCAAAAATGTGATGCCATATTCTCTGCTCAAAATATTCAGGAACAGTGTCTGGAATAGTCCTCCTACTGTGAGTAGCAAGTATTGCAACAAATAATTGCGTGCTGGAGGAATGAACAGGCGAGTTCAGGGTTACCTTGTTTCAAAGAAAGAAAGCAAGATAGTGCTAAAAACTTTGTGACATATTTTCGCTTACACAAGCCTTCCCATGATAAAAATACAGCTTGGTATGGCTCCTACTCTGCCCAAGACTGCAAGAAACTACAAAAGGTTGTGAATGTAGCCCAATCCATCATGCAAACCAGCCTCCCATCCATTGACTCTGTCTACACTTCCCACTGCCTTGGCAAAGCAGCCATCATAATTCGCAGCCCAGACATTCTCTCTTCCACCTTCTTCCATCGGCAAAAAGATAAAAAAGTCTGAGGTCGCATACCAACCGACTCAAGAACTTCTTCCCTTCTGCTGTCAGACTTTTGAATGGACTTAGCTTGCATTAAGTTATCTTTACATCCTAGCTATGACTGTAACACTATATTCCGCACTGTCTTCTTTCCTTCTCTATGAACAGTATGCTTTGCATAGTGTACAAAAAATAATACTTTTCACTGTATTTTAATACATGTTAACAAAGAGATGTAGCGATACATGCGCACAGCTCCTTGAAAGTGGAGTCACAAGTGGACAGAGTGGTGAAGAAGGCATTCGGCATGCTTGGTTTCATCAGTCAGAACATTGAGTACAGGAATTGGAATATCTTGTTGAAGTTGTACAAGACATTGCGAAGGCCACACTTGGAATACTGTGTGCAATTGTGGTCACCCTAGAAAAGATTTACTAGGATGCTACCGGGACTTGATGGATTGAGATATAAGGAGAGGCTGGATAGACTGGGACTTTTTCTCTGGAGCGTAGGAGGCTGCTGGGTGATCTTATCGAGATCTATAAAATAATGAGGGGCATAGATAGATCAGTTAGATAGTCAATATCTCTTTCCAAAGGTAGGGGCGTCTAAAACTAGAGGGCATAGGTTTAAGGTGAGGGGGAAGAGATAGGTGAGATTGTCCAGAGGGGCAATTTTTTCACACAAAGGGTAGAGTGTCTGGAATAAGCTGCCAGAGGTAGTAATAGAGGCAGGTACAATTTTGTCTTTTAAAAAGCATTTAGATAGTTACATGGGTACGATGGGTATAATGGGATATGGGGATATATGAATAGGGAAGGCAGTAAAAGAGGTGGAAGAGTAGCATTGTTAATCAAGGATAGTTTAACGGCTGCAGAAAGGCAATTCGAGGGGGATCTGCCAACTGAGGTAATATGGGCTGAAGTTAGAAATAGGAAAAGATTGGTCATGTTGTTAGGAGTTTTTGATAGGCCCCCAAATAGTAATAAAGATGTGGAGGAAGAAATGGCAAAGCAGATTATAGATAGCTGTGGAGGTCATAGGGTGGTTATCATAGAACATAGAACATTACAGCGCAGAACAGGCCCTTCGGCCCACGATGTTGTGCCGACCAATTAAAAAGCAATGACCCTCTAACCTAAACCAAACCCTTTCCATCCATAAACCTATCCACGGATCTCTTAAACGCCCCCAAACTAGGCGCATTTACAACTGCAGCAGGCAGGGCATTCCAATCCCTCACCACTCTCTGAGTAAAGAACCTACCCCTGACATCCGTCCTATAACTACCACCCCTTAATTTAAAGCTATGCCCCCTCATGCTAGCTTTCTCCATCCGAGGAAAAAGGCTATCACTGTCCACCCTATCTAAACCTCTAATCATCTTATATGTTTCAATAAGGTCCCCTCTTAGCCGCCTTCTTTCTAACAAAAACAACCTCAAATCCCTCAGTCTCTCCTCATAGGACCTCCCCTCCATACCAGGCAACATCCTGGTAAACCTCCTCTGCACCCTCTCCAAAGCCTTCACATCCTTCCTATAATGTGGGGACCAGAACTGCACACAATACTCCAAGTGCGGCCGCACCAGAGTCTTGTACAGTTGCAACATGACGCTGCGGCTCCTAAATTCAATCCCCCTACCAATAAACGCCAAGACACCGTATGCCTTCCTAACAACCCTATCTACTTGATTCCCAACTTTCAGGGATCTATGTACACATACACCTAGATCCCTCTGTTCATCCACACTATTCAGAGTCCTACCGTTAGCCCAATACTCCACACATCTGTTATTCCTGCCAAAGTGAATTACCTCACACTTTTCCGCATTAAACTCCATCTGCCACCTCTCGGCCCAGCTCTGCAACTTGTCCAAGTCCCCCTGTAAACTAAGACACCCTTCCTCACTATCTACCAGACCTCCAACTTTGGTGTCATCAGCAAATTTACTAATCCACCCAACTATACCCTCATCCAGATCATTAATAAAAATTACAAACAGCAGTGGCCCCAAAACAGATCCCTGAGGCGCACCACTCGTAACCGAACTCCATGACGAATACTTACCATCAACCACCACCCTCTGTCTCCTATCCGCCAGCCAATTCCTGATCCAATTACCTAAATCACCCTCAATCCCATACATCTGCATTTTCTGCAGAAGCCTTCCATGGTGAACCTTATCAAACGCCTTACTAAAGTCCATAAAGTCCATCATGGGTGACTTTAACTTTCCAAATATTGATTGGAACCTTTATAGGTCGAATAGTTCGGATGGGACAGTCCTGCACACACTGTACAAAAACTGTCCCATCTGAACTATTCGACCTATAAAGGTTCCAATCAATATTTGGAAAGTTAAAGTTGTGTCAGGAAACTCTCCTGCACACACTGTACAAAAAGAGTTTCCTGACACAATATGTGGATAAGCCGACAAGAGGTGGGGCCACTTTGGACTTGGTACTGGGTAATGAACCGGGCCAAGCGTTAGATTTGTTTGTGGGAGATCACTTTGGAGATAGTGACCACAATTTGGTGTCCTTCATTATCGCAATGGAGAGGGATAGGGTCACATGACAGGGCAAGGTTTATAATTGAGGCAGAGGTAATTATGATGCGATGAGGCAAGAATTAGGGAGCATAAGGTGGGAACAGAAACTGTCAGGAATGGGCACAAAGGAAAAGTGGAACTTTTTCAAGGAACAAATACTGCGTGTCCTTGATAGGTATGTCCTTGGCAGGCAGGGAGGAAATGGCCGAGTGAAGGAACTATGATTCACAAAGGAGGTTGAATGTCTTGTCAAGAGGAAAAAGGAAGCGTATGTAAGGATGAAAAAATAAGGTTCAGTTGGGTTGCTTGAGGATCACAAGGTAGCTAGGAATGAGTTAAAGAAAGGGCTTAGGAGAGCTTGGAGGGGGCATGAGAAGTCCTTGGCGGGTTGGATAAAAGAAAACCCCAAGGCATTTTACTCTTATGTGAGAAATAAAAGAATGACCAGGGTGAGGTTAGGGCCAGTCAAGGATAGTAGTGGGAACTTGTGCATGGAGTCAGAAGAGATAGGTGAGGCATTGAATGAATACTTTTCTTCAGTGTTCACTAACATAGAACATAGAACATTACAGCGCAGTACAGGCCCTTCAGCCCTCGATGTTGCGCTGACCAGTGGAACCAACCTAATGATCCTCTAACCTAAACTATTCCAATGTTATCCATATGCCTATCCACTGACCATTTGAACGCCCTGAAAGTTGGTGAGTCCACAACTGCTGCAGGCAGGGCATTCCACGCCCTTACTACCCTCTGAGTAAAGAACCTACCTCTGACATCCGTCCTATAATTACCACTCCTAAATTTAAAGCTATGTCCCCTCGTGTTAGCCATCACCATCCGAGGAAAAAGACTCTCACTATCCACCCTATCTAACCCTCTGATCATCTTGTATACCTCAATTAGGTCACCTCTTAACCTTCTTCTCTCTAACGAAAATAACCTCAAGTCCCTCAGTCTTTCCTCATAAAACCTTCCCACCATAAGAACATAAGAAATAGGAGCAGGAGTAGGCCATCCAGCCCTTCGAGCCTGCCCCGCCATTCAATAAGATCATGGCTGATCTGTCGCTGCTCAGTTCCACTTTCCCGCCCTCTCCCCATAACCATACCAGGCAACATCCTGGTAAATCTCCTCTGCACCCTTTCCAATGCCTTCACATCCTTCTTATAATGCGGCGAACAGAACTGTATGCAATACTCCAAGTGTGGCCGCACCAGAGTTTTGTACAGTTGCAACATGACCTCACGGCTCCGAAATTCAATCCCTCTACCAATAAAAGCTGACACACCGTACGCCTTCTTAACAACCTTATCAACCTGGGTGCCAACTTTCAGGGATCTATGCACATGTACACCGAGATCTCTCTGCTCGTCGACACTACCAAGAGTCCTTCCATTAGCCCTATATTCTGTACTCCTGTTACTCTTACCAAAGTGAATCACCTCACACTTTTCGCATTAAACTCCATTTGCCACCTCTCGGCCCAGCTCTGCAGCTTATCTATGTCCCTCTGCGAACTGTAACATCCATCCGCACTGTCTACAACTCCTCCGACTTTGGTGTTATCAGCAAATTTACTAACCTATCCTTCTACACCCTCATCTAGGTCATTTACAAAAATGACAAACAGCAGTGGCCCCATAACAGATCCCTGAGGTACACCACTTATAACTGAACTCCAAGTTGAATATTTCCCATCAACCACCACCCTCTGTCTTCTATCAGCTAGCCAATTCCTGATCCAAACTGCTAAATCACCCTCAATCTCATGCATCTGCATTTTCTGCAGTAGCCTACCATGGGGAACCTTATCAAACGCTTTGCTAAAATCCATATACACCACGTCAGCTGCCTTACCCTTATCCACCTCTTTCGTCACCTTTTCAAAAATCTCGATAAGGTTTATGAGGCACGACCTACCCTTCACAAAACCGTGTTGACTATCCCTAATCAATTTATTTCTCTCTAGATGATTATAAATCCTATCCCTTATAATTCTTTCCAAAACTTTGCCCACAACAGAAGTAAGGCTCACCGGTCTATAATTCCCAGGATGGTCTCTACTCCCCCTCTTGAACAAGGGGACAACATGAGCTATGAGGAGAGGTTTGAGCTATGAGGAGAGGCTGAATAAACTAGGCTTGTACTCGCTAGAGTTTAGAAGAATGAGGGGAGATCTCATTGAGACGTATAAGATGATGAATGGGATGGATAGGATAGAGGTGGAGAGACTCTTCCCGCTCAAAAAAGACAGTAGGACTAGGGGGCACAGCCTCAAGATAAAGGGGAGGCGGTTTAGAACGGAGTTGAGGAGGAACTTCTTCACTCAAAGGGTGGTGAATCTCTGGAATTCTCTGCCCGTTGAAGTGGTGGAGGCTGCCTCGCTAAATATTTTTAAGAAGCGGGTTGATGGGTTTTTGATAAGAGAGGGGATTAAGGGTTATGGGGAGAGGGCGGGAAAGTGGAACTAAGCCACAACAGATCAGCCATGATCTTATTGAATGGCGGGGCAGGCTCGAAGGGCTAGATGGCCTACTCCTGCTCCTATTTCTTATGTTCTTATGTTCTTATTTGCTATCCTCCAGTCTTCCAGCACTATACCTGAAGCCAATGACGACATGAAGATCAAAGCCAAAGGCTCTGCAATCTCCTCCCTAGCCTCCCAGAGAATCCTAGGGTAAATCCCATCCAGCCCAGGGGACTTATCTATTTTCATACTCTCAAGAATTGCTAACACCTCCTCCTTATGTATCACAATCCCGTCTCGTCTAAAAGCCTGTATCTCAGTATTCTCCTCGACTACATTGACTTTTTCCTGCATGAATACTGACAAAAAATATTCATTTAGTGCCTCTCCTATCTCTTCATGCTCCATGGACAACTTCCCACTACTGTCTCTGACTGGCCCTAATCTTGCCCTAACCAATCTTTTATTCTTGACATACCTATAGAAGGCTTGAGGGTTCTCTTGATCTATCCGCCAAAGTGTTCTCATGTCCTATTCTAACTCTTCTTAACACTGTTTTTAGCTCCTTCCTAGCTAATTTGAAACTCTCCAGTGCCCTAACTGAGCCTTCATGTCTCATTTTTACATAAGCCTCTTTCTTCCTCTTCACCAGAGATTCAACGTCTTTAGTACACCACAGTTCCCTCGTTCGACCACTTCCTCCCTGCCTGACAGGTACCTATTTAATAAGGACTCGCAGTAGCTGCTCCTTGAATGAAATCCACATTTCAGATGTTCCCAGCCCCTGCAGTTTCCTACTCCAACCTATGTATCCTAAATCTTGCCTAACAGCCTCATAATTACCTTTCCCCCAGCTATAACTTCTGCCCTTTGGTATATAGCTATCCCTTTCCATCACTAAGGTAAACATAACCGAATTGTGGTCACAATCACCAAAGTGCTCACCTACCTCCAAGTCTAACACCTGGTCTGGTTCATTACCCAGTACCAATTCCAATGTAGCTTCACCTCTTGCTGGCCTATCGACATACTGTGTCAGGAAAGCTTCCTGCACACATTTGAGTTTAAGAGCCGTGGGGCTATGCTGCAACTATACCAGACGTTAGTGAGATCACAGTTGGTTTATTGTGTTCAGTTCTGGTCATCTCACTATAAGAAGGATGTGGAAGTATTGGAGAGAGTGCAGAGGAGATTTATCAGGATGCTGCCTGGTTTGGAGGGTAAGCCTTATGAGGAAAGGTTGAGGGAGCTGGGGCTTTTCTCTTTAGAATGGAACAGGATGAGAGGCGACTTGATGGATGTTTATAAGATGATGAGGGGGATTGATAAAGTGGATGTGCAGATACTATTCCCTCAGATGGATGTAGCTGTTACTAGGGGGCATAACTATAAGGTTCATGGTGGGAGATATAGGAAAGATGTCCGAGGTAGATTCTTCATTCAGAGAGTGGTTGGGGTGTGGAATAGACCGCCTGCTGTTATAGTGGAGTCGGACACTTTAGGAACTTCCAAGCGGTTATTGGATCGGGACATTGAGCGTGCCAGAATTATAGGCAATGGGATAGCTTGATCTTGAAATTGGACATGGCTCTGCACAACATTGAGGGCCAACGGGCCTGTACTGTGCTGTAATGTTCTATGTTCCAAATGCGGGCAATTGGGATTAGTTTAGGGGGTTAAAAAAAAGGTGGCGTGGACAAGTTGGGGCAGAGGGCCTGTTTCCATGCTGTAAACCTCTATGACTCTATGATTCTATGTGACAATAATAAATCAAATGTTGGAGGTTTTTGGCATTGTGGGATAGTATGAAGAAAATGCTGAATGGTTGCACTCATACACTGAAAGATTTGAATACTTTGTCCAGGAGGTTAAGACCCAGGTCAGAAACTGTAAAATGTTTTGTGAAATTAGCCTAGTCCCTAAGTATTACATTTGATTTTGGTGTGGGTGAGAATAAGGTGAGCATTTCACTCCAGGCATGATTCAACTGACCCACTGGAAAGTTTTTATCAAATAAAGTTTCTTTAAGAATATGGTTAAAATATAACAAAATGAATTTGCGTAGCTTTTACCAATTACAAGACTTAGAGGGGGTGAAAGTGAGGGGGGCATAGTTGGGGACTGCAATGCACGGCATTGTGGGGGTGGGGCGGAGCAGGGTTTGAAATGCGTATACTTTAATGCGAGGAGTATTCGCAATAAAGTGGATGAACTTGCAGCATAGATCAGTACCTGGGACTTTGATGTTGTGGCCATTTCAGAGACATGGATAGAGCAGGGTCAGGAATGGATGTTGCAGGTCCCGGGGTACAAATGCTTTAGTCGGAGTAGAGAAGGAGGTAGAAGGGGGGGTGGGGTAGCATTATTGGTCAAGGACTGTATTACAGTGTTGAGGTAGTATGGGCGGAGATTAGAAATAGGAGAGAGGTCACCCTGCTGGGAGTCTTTTATAGACCTCCAAAAAGTTCTAGAGAGGTTGAGGAAAGGATTGCGGAGACGATCCTGGTTGGGAGTGAAAGTAATAGGGTAATTGTTATGGGGGATTTTAACTTTACTAATATTGATTGGAATTGCTATAGCTCTAGCTCGTTAGAGGGGTCAGTTTTTGTTCAAAGTGTGCAGGAAGGTTTTTTGACTCAGTATGTTGATAGGCCAACTAGAGGTGAGGCTATATTGGATTTGGTGCTGGGTAATGAGCCAGACCAGGTGCTAGACTTGGAAGTTGGTGTGCATTTGGGTGATAGTGACCACAATTCGGTTACGTTCACCTTAGTGATGGATAGGGATAGGCATGAACCTCGGGTCAGTAGTTTTAGCTGGGGGAAGGGTAATTATGAGGCTATTAGGAGAGAATTAGGAAGCATAGGTTGGACTATGAGATTACAGGGACTGGGAACGTCCAAAATGTGGAATTTTTTCAAGGAACAGCTACTGCGGGTCTGCAATAGGTATGTCCCTGTCAGGCAAGGAGGATTTGGTAGGGCTAGGGAACCGTGGTGTACTAAAAAAGTTGATTCGTTGGTTAGGAAGAAAAAGGAGGCTTATGTTCGGATGAGGCTTGAGGGCTCAGGTAGTGCATTAGAAAGCTTTAGATTGGCTAGGAGGGAGTTAAGAAGGGCTAAAAGAGGACATGAGATGACTTTGGCTGATAGGATTAAGGAGAATCCTAAGGCGTTCTATAGGTATGTTTCTGCTGTTATAAGTTAAACATCGTCTCACGCATACACCCATCTCCAGACTTAGCACAAGTAGCAAGTGATGCTGTATCTTCAGCTTTTTAACATCTACTGTGAATTGGTCCTTTGAATGTTAGATCCAAATATCGAAGGCTGACCAGTCTTTGAACTTTCAGAAAGCTTCGGGAGAGAGTGAGACAGAATGACACTCCCTTCTTCCATCTTCCTGGCAGCAACTAAAACAAAATTAAAATCTTGGAATACTCTGGAAAAAAAAGCTATTCCTAGACATATGACTTGACCTGTCAATCATCTTCAATCGAGCTCCAGTTAGCATTTTCAAGGCTCATTAAAAACCACAGGCGCTTGCATTAGTTGAGATTAAAATCAACATGAAGTCCATTATATTGCTTCAGTAACAATTAGAGGACACCATAAGAACATAAGAAATAGGAGCAGGAGTAGGCCATTTAGCCCTTTGAGCCTGCCCCACCATTCAATAAGATCATGGCTGATCTGCCATGGCTCAGTTCCACTTTCCCGCCCTCTCCCCATAACCCTTAATCCCCTTGCCTATCAAAAACTTATCAACCCACGTCTTAAACATATTTAGCGAGGCAGCCTCCACCACTTCAACGGGCAGAGAATTCCAGAGATTCACCACCCTTTGAGTGAAGAAGTTTCTCCTCAACTCCGTTCGAAACCGCCCCCCCTTTATCTTGAGGCTGTGCCCTCTAGTCCTACTGTCCTTTCTGAGCGGGAAGAGCCTCTCCACCTCTATCCTATCCATCCCATTCATCATCTTATACGTCTCAATGAGATCTCCCCTCATTCTTCTAAACTCTAACGGGTACAAGCCTAGTTTATTCAGCCTCTCCTCATAGTTCAACCCCCTCAACTCCGGTATCAGCCTAGTAAACGTCCTCTGCACTCCCTCCAAGGCCAAAATATCCTTGCCTAAGTGCGGCGACCAAAACTGCACACAGTACTCCAGCTGCAGCTTCACCAGTGCCCTGTACAGTTGCAGCAAGACCTCCCTACTTTTATATTCAATCCCCCTCGCTATGAAGGCCAGCATCCCATTAGCCTTCCTGACCACCTGCTGCACCTGCAGGCTGGGTTTTTGCAACTCATGCACAAGGACCCCGAGGTCCCTCTGCACCGTCGCGTGCTGCAGTTTTTCGCCATGTAAGTAATAGTCCTTCCTACCATTATTCCTACCAAAGTGGACAACTTCACACTTGCCAACATTAAATTCCATTTGCCAGTTCCTGGCCCATTCGCCCAGCCTATCTAGATCCTTCTGCAGACTTTCCACGCCCTCCGCACAATTTGCCGTTCCACCAATCTTGGTGTCATCAGCAAATTTTGACACCATACACTCGGTTCCCTCCTCCAGATCATCTATATAAATGGTAAATAGCTGAGGCCCCAGCACCGACCCCTGGGGCACTCCACTAGTCACCAACCGCCAATCCGAATAGCACCCATTGACCCCCACTCTCTGCCTCCTATTTGACAGCCAATCCGCTATCCACGCTAACACCCTACCCCCAACTCCATGCCCCCTGACCTTCTGTAATAACCTCTTGTGCGGCACCTTATCAAACGCCTTCTGAAAATCAAGAAAGACCACATCCACCGGCTCTCCTCTATCCACCGCCCTAGACACATCCTCATAGAACTCCAATAAATTCGTCAGACACGACTTCCCCTTAACGAAACCGTGCTGCGTCTGCTCTATCAAGCAATTCTCCTCACGATGCCTCGCTATTTTCTCCTTGATCACGGATTTTAACATTTTACCTACAACAGATGTTAAAACTAACCGGCCTATAATTCCCTGCCTTTTGCCTGCCACCCTTCTTAAACAACGGCGTAACATTAGCCGTTTTCCAATCTTCCAGCACTTCCCCGGAATCCAGCGATGTTTGGAAAATAATCACCAAGGCATCCACTATCACCTCCGCCATTTCTTTCAGAACCCTTGGATGCATTCCATCCGGTCCTGGAGACTTGTCTACAATCAGTCCTTCCATTCTGTCGAGCACTGCCTCTCTAGTAACAATAATGTCATTCAGGCCCTCCACTCCTACCATCCTTCCATCGCTAACACCTGGCAAATTATTCACGTCCTCCTCCGTGAAGACTGAAACAAAAAAGTTATTCAAGGCCTCAGCCATTTCCCCATCCCCTACCACTAAGTCCCCCCCTCATCCTCTAAGGGTCCAACGTTCACCCTACTCAGCCTCTTCCTTTTTATATTTATAAAAACTCTTACTATCCTTTTTTATATTAAGCGCTAGCCCAGCTTCATAGTTTATCCTACCCTTCTTTATCAACTTCTTTGTCATTCTTTGTTGATATTTAAACCTCTCCCAATCCTCTTCTTGCCCACTACTCTTGGCTACTCTAAATGCATCCGCTTTTAATTTAACACTTTCCTTTACCTCCTTCGTTACCCCCAGCTGATTATCTCTCCTCCTACGATCCTTTTTAACCATCGGAATAAATTTCTGCTGAGCACCAAGAAAGATCTCCTTAAAGATCCTCCACTGCTCCCCCAATCAACATTCGCCAATTCCTCTCTCATCCTATCGTACTCCCCTCTGTTCAAACAAAGGACACAGGTCCGGGAACCCACTTTCTCCTCCTCCATCTGCATCAGAAACTCCACCATACAATGATCACTCTTCCCAAGAGGATCCTTCACCACAAGGTCCCTAATTCTACCCGCCTCATTACATAACACCAGATCCAAGATAGCTCGCTCCCTCGTCGGCTCCAACACACACTGTTCAAGGAAACTATCCCGGCAGCATTCCAAGAACTCTTCCTCAAGCCCACCGCGTGCAACATGGGTCGACCAATCAATATGTAGATTGAAATCCCCCATAATTATCACCGTCCCATTCCTGCACGCCGCATTTATTTGCGCGTTAATAGCCCGCCCCACCTCCAAATCGTTATTTGGGGGCCTATAGACCACACCCACTAGCGTCTTCCTCCCTTTGCTGTTCCTAATCTCCACCCACAACAATTCCACTTTCTGCTCTTTGGCTCCTATATCATCCCTTACTACCACCCTGATGCTATCCTTAATCAGCAAAGCTATGCCCCGCCCCCCTTTTTCCTCCTGCCTATCCTTCCTAAACACTTGATACCCCTGTACATTCAGCTCCCAGTCCCTGTCACCCTGCAGCCATGTCTCTGTAATGGCCACCAGATCATATCCATTTGTGCTGATCTGCGCCACCAGCTCATTCACTTTATTCAGAATGCTTCGTGCATTCAGATAAAGTGCCTTCATCCCAGCCTTCACCTGTACCCTATTTGAAGGAACGCCACCAACCTTACTCACGCCCCCTACTCCCTTTATTATTGGAACATCCTTAGCCTCTTACCGTACCTGTACCCTCTCCTTTACTTTCGACCCTGTAATTTCACCTACCCTCGCACCCTCCCCCCCCGCTAATTAGTTTAAAGCCCTATCTACAGTCCTATCTACATGATTCGCCAGGACTCTGGTCCCAGCACGGTTCAGACCAACCCCATCCCACCTGAACAGGTTCCACCTACCCCAATACTGGTGCCAATGCCCCATAAATTCAAACCCATTCCTCCCACACCAATCCCTGAGCCACCCATTCACTTCCTGAATCTTATCAACCCTACGCCCGTCTGCACACAGTTCAGGCAGTAGTCCAGAGATAACCACCTTGTCGGTTCTACTTTTTAATTCCGTTCCCAGCTTTTCATACTCCCTCCCCAGATCCTCATTAGCATTTTGCCTACGTCGTTGGCACCCACATGTACCACAACGACCGGGTTCTCACCCTCCCACTCCAGGTTCCTCTGCAGCCCAGATGCGACATCCTGGACCCGAGCACCAGGCAGACAACACACCCTTCTGTGCACTTTGTCATTGTGACAAAGGACAGTGTCAATACCCTTAACCACACTATCCCTAATTACCACTACATTCCTTTTCACCTTCTCTTTGTCAATGCTCTGTGTCTGCATCACAGTACCGTGTGCAGTTTACTCACCAACCTCACAGCCCTTGTTCTTGTCCACACTGGAAGCAAGAACCTCAAATCTGTTATGCAGATTGAGATGCTGAGGCATTTGGTCCCCACTCTCCTTCCTCCGGTCCCCACCCTCCTTCCTCCTCTCAGCAGCCCCCTCCTGTTCCTGACACTTAGAGTTAGCCTGTCTAGGGGGTGTGGATGTCTCTTGCACCCCATTATCAATGGCGCCCTCCCTCCCCCTGATGAGCCTCAGTGTCTGTAGCTCAGAGGCCAGCTCATCTACTTTGAGCTGGAGCTCCTCCAGCAACCTGCACTTACTGCAGACATGGTTACATTGAAGGACCCTGGGGTCCACCAGCTCCCACATCATACAGAGACAGCACATCACATGCCCCTCCATTACTCCCTGTAGTACTATTGAACACCGATTTCAACGCAAACTTACCTGGCCCTTTTCTGTCAAGCCCTTAGATCCTAAGCCCTAGCAGCTCACTCAGCTTCCCTCTCACTCCACTGCCCGCTCCGACGCTGCCCGCTGTCTACTCCAGGCCTCCTTTTAAACCTGGCGCTGTTTAAAAGACTGCTTACCCACAAATCCCTGCTATCCACTCCCTTTGAATTCTTAAAGCGGTAAACACAAAAAGCCCGCGAAAATGCTTTTAAATAAATCTAACAGTTCTACAAGGTAAGTTCTTACTAATCACTAAAAAGCCCGCGAAAATGCTTTTAAATGATTTAAACAGTTTTTAAACAGGTCATTTCTTACCTGACTCAGTGCTCCTTCACTCCGCCCGCTCCAGCGAACAATGCTGCAGAAAACACAATGCCAACAATATCCTGCAGAGAAACATGATTAAAATACGTTTGTTTAACGCATGGAATTGTCACATAGAGAACAACATTTCGACAGACATTTTAATTCCGACCTTCTTGAGTATGAAAGGGAGAAATACTTTCAATCTCCTGTGAAGTCTGGTGCAACCAGAAGAACCAAGTTCAAAAACTTACGCTGAGATTGTGGCGATATCGCAGGACCACTTCTCTCCTAAACCCTTGGTCATCGTTTAGTGGTTCAGGTTCCGTAAGCAAGAAGAAGGTGAATCAGTTACCCAAATTTGTAGCAACTTTCAAGAAATTGGCTAAAATCTGTAAATTTTGAGATGTCTTGAAAAACACCATTAGAGATAGACTTGTCTGTGGGTTATAAAGCAAAGCTATACAAAAATTGCTGTCAATAGAAACCAACTTAAACCTAAAGAAGGCATTAGAAATCACAGTCTCTATGAAACTAGCAGCTAAGGAAGCCCAACAATTAAGCTCAAGCATTAATATTTGTAAAATATCAGCTGAGTACCAATCATAGACACAGGTTTGAAATTGCCACCAATGTCTGAAAACTGGGCACATAGCAGCAGATTGCTGAAGTAAAGATGCAAAATGCAGACACAGTGATAAATCACAGAATCACTACAGTACAAAAGGAGGCCATTCAGCCCACCAACAACAATCCCACGCAGACCCTGTCCCCATAATCCCACGTATTTGCCCTGTTAATCCCTCAACACTAAAGGGAAATTCAGAATGGCCAATCAACCTAACCAGCACATCTTTGGTTGTGGGAGGAAACCAGAGCACTCGGAGGAAACCATGCAGACATGGGGAGAATGTGCAAACTCCACATAGAAAGTTACCCAAGGCTGGAAGTGAACCCAGGTCCCTGACACTGAGGCAGTAGTGCTAACAACTGTGCCATCATGCCACCCCAAAACAAAGGGCATGAAAGAGGAAGAAAACTGTTTCAAACAAGAATTATAAAAAGCATGACTCAAATAATCAACTTGAAAACCAAATGAAGGGGATAGTATCCACACGATACTAAAAGTGCATCAAAAAAGAACCAGAGTCACTATCAGGTCAGAGCCTTTAAAGGCCTGTAAGTTTTTATTGTTCTTCCCCAATAAAAACTCTTGTTTCTTTCATATCTTTGTGGTCCACAGTTTCTCTTTTAAAACACCTCATCAGTCTCTGGCGACACTGAAACTGAAGGGCACAAGTTAGGGAAGGATGATTTTAGATCAAAAGATGTGAAACTCTCCATGCAATATTGCCACGATATAACGTTGGTTTATAAGAGTAAGTGATCTGCTGATAGCCAGATAGGAGTCAGATATTCACAGTAATGCTTTTAGGATCAATGCATTCTCTGCACTGCAAGTTGTCATTATCCTTCTGCATTGTGGGTCTATGGATACCACTCATTCTTTATTACATGAGCCTTATCAATAATGGTGTGAGCTGCCAACAGTCAGATGAGAGGGCAATTGGTCATAAGAACAAAGAAAATTACAGCACAGGAGCAGGCCCTTCAGCCCTCCAAGCCTGCATCAACCATGCAGCCTGATTGAACTAAAAGTCCCTACACTTCCAGGGACCATATCCCTCTATTCCCATCCTATTCATGTATTTGTCCAGATACCCCTTAAAAGTCACTGTTGTACCGGCTTCACTACCTCCCATGGCAGCGAGTCCCCACCACCCTCTGTGTAAAATAATTGCCTCAGATATCACCTCTCAACCTTGCCCCTCACATCT
The DNA here is from genome assembly GCF_965287045.1 of Carcharhinus amblyrhynchos. NCBI lineage: Eukaryota > Metazoa > Chordata > Chondrichthyes > Carcharhiniformes > Carcharhinidae > Carcharhinus > Carcharhinus amblyrhynchos. The sequence goes on from NC_137330.1 coordinate 127,214,195, forward strand.
TAAACCTATGCTCCCGAGTAATTACCACTTCCACCCTAGGAAAAAGCTTCTGACTATCCACTCTATCCATGTCCTTCATAATTTTGTAGACTTCTATCAGGTTGCCCCTCAACCTAAACAAAGGAACAACATTGGCTATTCTCCAATCTTCTGATACCTCCCCTGTAGCAGTGAACATAAAAAGATTTTGCTCAAGGCCCCAGTAATTTCCTCCCTTGCCTTTGGGGTTTATCTCATCAGACCCTGGGGACTTGTCTACCTTAATGTTTCTCAAGAACCCCATGTCTCCTCTTTATGATCTCAACATGACTCTAACTATCTACACACCCTTCCCCTGACTCATCATCCACCAAGTTCTTCTCCTTCGTGAATACTGACGCAGAGTACTCATTTAATACCTACCCATTCCCTCTGGCTCCATGTATCGATTCCCTCCCCTGTCCTCGAGTGGGCCAACTCTCTCCATGGCTGCCCTCTTGCTCTTTAAAAGGAAGATGAGGATGAAAGGTTAAGCTCAGTGGTCTGTATCAGCACCATCTGTATCATCACAATCCTCAATGGGATGACTATGAGCGTGTTCCAAGTTCTTCTACCCTGTCTAGAAATCGTCAGTTGAAAGGTCAGCCATAGAGGTTTGCAGCATTTACAGCACAGAAACAGGCCCTTCGGCCCAACTAGTGCATGCTGCCCCCTTTTTAACCCCTAAGCTAGTCCCAATTGCCCGTGTGTGGCCGATATCCTTCTATACCCATCTTACTCATGTAACCGTCTAAACGCTTTTTAAAAGACAAAATTGTACCCACCTCCGTTAATACCTCTGGCAACTTGTTCCAGACACTCACCATCGTCTATGTGAAAAAATTGCCCCTCTGCACCCTTTTGTATCTCTCCCCTCTCATTTTAAACCTATGCCCTCTAGTCTTAGACTTCCCTATCTTTGGGGAAAGATATTGACTATCAAGCTGATCTATGTCCCTCAGTATTTTATAGACCTCTATAAGATCACCCCTAAGCCTCCTACTCTCCATGGAAAAAAAAGCCCAATATATCAAGCCTCTCCTTATAACTCAATCCATCAAGTCCCAGTAGCATCCTAGTAGATCCTTTCTGCACTCTTTCTAATTTAATAATATCCTTTCTGTAATAGGGTGACCGGAACTGGACACAGTATTCCAAGTGTGGCCTTACCAATGTCTTGTACAACTTCAACAAGACATCCCAACTCCTGTATTCAATGTTCTGACCAATGAAACCAAGCATTCCGAATGTCTTCTTCACCACTCTGTCCACTTGTGACTCCACTTTCAAGGAATTATGAACCTGTACCCTTAGATCTCTTTGTTCTTTCACTTTGCCCAGCGCCCTAGCATTAACTGAGTAAGTCTTGCCGTGGTTCGATTGACCAAAATGCATCACCGCGCATTTATCTAAAACTGCCATTTTCCAGCTCACTGGCCCAATTGATCAAGATCCCGTTGCAATCCGAGATAACCTTCTTCACTATTCACTATGCCGCCAATCTTGGTGTCATCTGCAAACTTACTAACCATGCCTCCTGAATTCTCACTCAAATCATTAATATGAATGGCAAATAACAGTGCAACCAGCATCGACCCCTCAGGCGTACCACTGGTCACAGGCCTACAGTTTGAAAAATAACTGTCTACAACTTCTGTCATCAAGTCAATTTTGTATCCATTTGGCTATCTCACCTTGGACCCCGTGAGATTTAACCTTAAATTTAACCTCTAATCTTAGATTTAAATTGTGGATACAATTTTGTCTTTTAAAAAGCATTGAGACAGTTGCATGAATAAGATGGGTACAGAGGCATATGGGCCAAATGCGGGCAATTGGGACTAGTTTCAGGGTTTAAAAAAATGGCCAAGTTGGGCCGAAGGCCTGTTTCCATGCTGTAAACCTCTATGACTCTACCATGTGGACCTTGTCAAAGGCCTCGCTAAAGTCCTTGTAGACAACATCAACTGCACTGCCCTCATCTACTTTCTTGGTTCCCCTTTCAAAAAGCAATCACAATCAAATTTATAAGAAAAGGATTTTCCACTCAAAGCCATGTTGACTGTCCCTAATCAGTCCTTTTGTCTCAAAATGCCTGTAGATCCTATCTGGGGAAAAATCAAGGCAACATAGGTTCAAGGTGAGGGGCAGGAGTTTTGGGGGAGATGTGACGAATTCTTTTTTTACCCAGAGGGTGGTGACAGCCTGGATAGTCTGGAGGTTTACAGCATAGAAATGGGCCCTTTAGTCCAAATTGTCCTTTTTTTTTGAACCCTTAAACTAGTCCCAATTGCCTGCATGTCTACCACCCTCCCAGGTCTACCTGCCTAAGAGGGTGGTAGACATGGGTTGCCTCACATCCTTTCCAAAGTAGCTGGATGAGAACTTGGTATGTCATAACATTCAAGACTGTGGGCCAAGTGCTGATTTTTTTTTTATTCATTCATGGCACATGGGCTTCACTGGCTGGCCAGCAATTATTGTCCATCCCAGTTGCCCTTGAGAAGGTGGTGCTGAGCTGCCTTCTTGAATCGCTGCAGTCCATGTTTGTGGGTTAACCCACAATGCCACTAGAGAAGGAATTAAGAACAAAGAACAACCCAGCACGGGAAACAGGCCCTTCGGCCCAACGAGCCCGCGCCGCCGCATCACCCTACACCTATTCTACCCTGCATGTCTACGAATGGGACCCTACTCAGTCAGATTCAGGGAAGAAATAGTGTCAATTTGGTAGAAACCGATTAGCCTAAGAGCACATCTTTGGGGTGTGGGAGGAAACCGGAGCGCCCGGAGGAAACCCATGCAACCACAGGGAGAATGCGCAAACTCCCACAGACACAGGCCCAAATCCATGTATCTGCACAGCTAGCAGTGCTAGTCACTGAGCTGTTGTGGCGCCCGTCTATCGGTCCAGGATCAAGCACACACACCGACATGAAGTACTAGGCCACTCCTGGACTTCCAAGAGCAGCCCACGCACGACCCGCCGTGTGCATGCCCCTCGCTTGACACGAGGTGGACCTCCACCTGTGGAATAAAGACAAAATATTAATCATACAGCCTGCCCTTCCGGTGTCTCCCGAGGTTTAACCCTAATTTAATAGCCCCTACCATATCCCTCCATTCTCGTTTCACTCATGTGCCTATCTAACTGCATCTTAAACGAGTCCAACGTTCCTGCCTCCACCACCCTACTCGGTAGCGCATTCCAGACCCCCACAACTCTCTGCGTAAAGAACCTTCTTCTTACCTCCAAATTATACCTCCCCCCCTCACCCTTAAGTGATGACCTCTCGTGTTCGTACCCAGTCTAGGGAGCAGTCTCTCACTATTAACTCTATCTATTCCCTTCAGTATCTTATATACTTCTATCATGTCCCCTCTCAATCTCCGTCTTTCCAAGGAGAATAGCCCCAGTCTCTTCAATCTCTCCTCGTAACCCAGTCCCCCCATGCCAGGCAACATCCTGGTAAACCTCCTCTGCACCCTTTCCAGAGACTCCACGTCCTTCCGGTAGTAAGGTGACCAGAACTGGACGCAGTACTCCAAATGCGGTCTAACCAACGTTCTGTATAACTGAAGCATTAGACGGCAGCTTTTATACTCTAAGCCCCTTCCTATAAAGGCTAACATCCCATAAGCCTTCCTAACAACGTTCTCCACTTGTGACACAACCTTCATGGATTTGTGAACCTGCACTCCCAGGTCCCTCTGTACGTCTATACTCCTAATCGGCCTACCTTTTATCACATAGCTCCTCTCTGCATTATTCCGTCCAAAATGCATCACCTCGCATTTGTCAGGATTAAATGCCATCTGCCACCTATCTGCCCACTGCACCAACCTATCTATATCCTGTTGTATCACCTGACAATCCAGTTCCGTACCCGCCAACCCTGCCATCTTGGTGTCATCAGCAAACTTGCTGATCACACCACCTACGCCCTCTTCTAAGTCATTTATGTAGACTACAAAGAGGAGAGGTCCCAGTACCGAGCCCTGCGGCACACCACTGGTCACTGGCCTCCAGCCCGATAAGGTACCCTCCACAACTACCCTCTGTCTCCTATTTCCCAGCCAGTTCTCAATCCACCTAGCTACCTGGCCTCGTATCCCATGCGCCTTAACCTTTTCTACCAGCCTACCGTGAGGGACTTTGTCAAACGCCTTACTGAAATCCATATAGATGACATCAACGGCTCTCCCATCGTCAACCATTTTTGTCACCTCCTCAAAGAATTCCACCAGATTCGTAAGGCAAGACCTCCCTCTAACAAAGCCATGTTGCGTATCCCTAATCAGATCGCAACGCTCCAAATGCTCATACATCCTACCCCTAAGTATTTTTTCCATTAACTTCCCTACCACCGACGTCAAACTCACCGGCCTATAATTTCCAGGGTTATCCCTACTACCTTTTTTGAACAACGGGACCACATTTGCTACCCTCCAGTCTTCTGGGACCTCACCTGTGTCCAAAGAAGAGACAAAGATGTGCGCCAGAGGCCCAGCAATTTCATCTTTCGCCTCCCTAAGCAGCCTGGGATAAATACCATCAGGCCCCGGAGCTTTATCCGTCCTTACGCTACCTAAAAGCCCTAGCACTTCCTCTCTCGTAATAACTATATCCTGCAACTGAACCTCCGCTCCCTCCAAGAGACCGCACGATTCCGAACCCCTCTCCTTCGTGAATACCGACGCAAAGTATTCATTCAGGAGCTCCCCCATTCCCTCCGACTCAATACACAACTCTCCACTCTTGTCCCTAAGAGGACCAATTTTCCCTCTAACTACTCTCTTGCCTCTAATATAGGAATAAAATGCCTTAGGATTATCCTTAATCCTACCAGCCAAAGCCATCTCATGCCCTCTCTTCGTCCTTCTAATTCCCCTTTTTAGCTCCCTCCTACTCTCTCTATATTCCTCCAGCGCACACTCCGTACCCATTTGTTTTGACCTAACATACGCCTCCCTCTTCTTCCTGACCAAGTCTTCAATATCCCCCGTAATCCACGGCTCTCTAATCCTACCTTTCCCATCCTTTCGCTTAACCGGACCATACCTCCCCTGCAACCATTTCATTTTGTCCCTAAAAGCCTCCCACTTGCCAACCGTGGACTTGCCAGCTAACAGTCCCTCCCAGTCAGTTTGCTGCAGCTCCCTCCTAATCCTGCCATAGCTCGCCTTTCCCCAGTTCAGCACACTCCCGTTTGGACGGCACTCGTCCCTTTCCATTTTTATCCTAAAGTAGACGGACTTGTGGTCACTGTTCGCCACATGTTCGCCTACCTCTACCTCACCCACCTGCCCCGGCTCGTTTCCCAACACTAAATCCAGTATAGCCCCTCCCCTAGTCGGGCAAGTTACATACTGTTCTAGCGACCCTTCCATAACACATTTCACAAACTCCTCTCCCTTCGTACCCCCAGCTCTAGGCCCCCTCCAATTCACTCCGGGAAAATTAAAATCACCCACTACAACCACTCTATTCTTCCTGCACCTGTCCAAAATGCCCCTGCAAATTCCCTCCTCCACTGACTTTGGGCTGTTGGGTGGCCTATAGTACACCCCTAGCAATGTGATCTCTCCCTTTTAGTTCCTCAACTCCACCCACAGCGACTCAATCCCTATCTCTTCCATATCGCCCTCCCTCTGCACTACTGTGATGTTTTCCTTGACTAACAGTGCCACCCCTCCACCTCTCTTCAACACTCCTCTGTCACACCTAAAACACCTGTACCCAGGAACATTCAGCTGCCAGTCCTGCCCTTCCCGTAACCACGTCTCCGTTACAGCCACCACATCCAACTGCCTCACAAACATCTGCAATTTTGACCCGGCGATTGTAAAGGAACAGCCATATATTTCCAAGTCAGGATGGTGAGTGACTTGGTGGAGGGGAACTTGAAAGTGAGGTGTTCCCTTACCTCTGCTGCCCTTATCCTTCAAGATGGAAGTGGTTGTGGGTTTGGAAAGTGCTGATTCAGGATGTTTGAGGAATTGTTGCAGTGCATCTTGTAGAAGATACAAAATGCACTGCAACAATTCATCAAACATCCTCATACACACTGCTGCTGCTGAGCGTTGATGGTGGAGGGATTGAATAGAAAGAACAAAGAATAGCACAGCACAGGAAACAGGGCCTTTGGCTCTACAAGCCTGCGCTGCCCATTTTAACACTCAGTGATTGCCTTATTCAAGTCCTTCTTCTACCTGCGACTTTTGTCCACATCTAGTGGACTCCACAATAAAAGGGTGCAAATTTAGGGAATTCTATGTGCACCAGATTAAGGGAGATCCAATTTAGGGACAATTTATTGACACCAATCAGCCTAAAAGCACATTTTTGAAGTGTGGGAGGAAACCGGAGCAACTGGAGAAAACCCACGCAAGCACAGGGAGAATGTGCAAACTCCCACAGACATTGACCCAAGCCGACCCGGGTCCCTGTAACTACACAGCAAACAGTGATAGTCACTGAGCTCTCGTGTTGCCCGTCAATTGGTCCAGTTTAAGCGTACACTAACGGACGTGAAGCACTAGGCAACTCTCGAAGCAACGTCCAAGAGCAGCCCTTGCACGACCCACCGCGTGTATGCCCCTTGTTGGCCAGCAAGGTGGACTAAATCGCAAGTGGATGTAAAAAGGAGACATCAATAAACATACAACAGCCTATACAGACATTAATGGAAAATCCCCAATAGCTCCAACTTAAGAGACAGATGAGCCTTAAAATTTGTTGGACGGCCAATAGGAATCTATTAATTCCCAGGAATGTCCTGAGGCTCTTGATCTTCAACTAGAACATCCTTTTGTATCCCTCCATCTCCAGTCTGCTCATGTGCCTATCTAGGTAAGTCTTAAACAACTCTAACTTGTCTGCCTCCACCACCCTACTTGGCAGTGCATTCCAGGCCCCCACAACCCTCTGTGTGAAAAACATCCATTTAACATCTAAGTTATACCTCGCCCCTTTCACCTTGAGCCCGTGACCCCTCATGATTTTCGCAACCAACCTAGGAAAAAGCTTCCCACTGTTCACTCTATCTGTACCCTTCATAATCTTATACACCTCTATTAGGTCTCCCCTCATTCTCTGTCTTTCCAGGGAGAACAACCCCAATTTGCCCAATCTCTCCTCATAGCTAAGACCCTCCATACCAGGCAACATCCTGGTAAACCTCCTCTACACTCTCTCCAAGATCTCCACATCCTTCTGGTAGTGTGGCGACCAGAACTGGATGCAGAACTCTAAATGTGGTCTAATCAATGTTCTATCCAACTGCAACATTAGACTCAGCTTTTATACTCTTTACCCCTTCCTATAAAGGCAAGCATACCATATGCCGCCTTCACCACCTTCTCCACCTGTGCTGCCACCTTCAAGGACTTGTGAACTTGCACACCTAAGTCCCTCTGTGTTTCTGTACTCTCGATGGTCCTACCATTTATTGTATAACTTCCCCCTACATTATTTGTAGATGTGGTGCCAATCAAACAGGCTGCTTTGTCCTGGACGGTGTCAAGCTTCTTAAGTGTTGTTGGAGCTGCGCCCGTCTAGGCAAGTAGGAAATATTCCATCACACTCCTGACTTGTGCCTTGTAGATGGTGGATAGGCTTTGGGGAGTCAGGAAGTGAGTTCCTCACCACAGAGTTCCTACCCTCTGACGTGCTCTTGTAATCACTGTGTTTATGTGGTGAATCCAGTTGAATTTCTGGTCAAGGTAGCCTTACGAATGTTGACAGTGGGGTACTCAGTAATGTCAAGGGGCAGTTGTTATAGTGTCTCTGATTGGCGATGGTCATTGCCTGGCCTTTGTGTGGTGTGAATATTACTTCCCACTTGTCAGTCAAAGCCTGGAAATTGTCCAGATCTTGCAGCATTTGAGCATGTGCTGCTTCAATATCTGAGGAGTTGCAAATGGTGCTGAACATTGTGCAATCATCAGCGAACATCTCCACTTCTGACCTTTTGATGGAAGGAAGGCGATTGATGAAGCAGCTGAAGATTGTTGGGCCTAGGACACTACCCTGAGGGATTCCTGCAGAGATGTCCTGGAGCTGAGATGACTGGCCCTCCACAACCATAACCACAACCATCTTCTTATGTACCAGGTATGACTCCAACCAGCAGAGAGTTTGCCCCCTGATATCCATTGATTACAGTTTCACTAAGGCTCCTTGGTGCCACACTCGGTTGAATGCAGACTTGATTGCAAGGGCTGTCACTCTCACCTCACCTCTGGAATTCAGCTCTTTTGTCCATATTTGAACCAAGGCTGTAATGAAGTCAGGAGCTGAGTGGCCCTGATGAAAACCAAACTGGGTGTTACTGAGCAGGTTATTGCTGAACAGGTGCTGCTTGATAACACTGTTGATGACCCCTTCCATCACCTTACTGATCATTGTGAGTAGACTGAATGGGTAGTGTTTGGCTAGGTTGGATTTGTTCTGCCTTTTGTGCACAGGATGTAACTAGGTAACTTTACACATTGTTGGGTAAAATCAAGTGTTGGAACTGTACTGGAAGAGCTTGGCCAAGGGCGTGGCAAGTTCTGGAGCACAAGTCTCCAGGACTATTGCCAGAATGTCATCAGGGTCCTTGTCTTTGTAGTATCTAGTGCATTCAACCATTTCTTGGTAGCATGTGAAGTGAATCGAATTGGCTGGAGACTGACATCTGAGATACTGGGGACCACTGGAAGAGGCCAAGATGGATCATCCACTTGGCACTTCTGGCTGAAGGCTGCTGTGAATAATTCAGCCTTATCTTTTGCGTTGATAAATGGAAGTGGCATTCAGCTGTTTCTTGCGCATTGGTGCTGACTTAATGGGCCAAAGGTCCTCTTCTGCATTGTATGATTCTGTGATTACCTCATGCTCAACTTTCTCAGAGCTTCATCGTCTACTTTGACATCTTCTCCATCCAATGAAATATGCCATTCTTCCATCTCCTCTTCAGGCAGGCCCTCCTGCTGTTGAAGTTTCAGGTTCTGAGAAGTGAGTAGGTGACCACTATACATGACACCCTTTGTGGATTGTACTGCAAGCTCCACCAGATCTGTCCAGCAGCTGGAACCTTAATTTGAGCATCCTGATAGTCTGCTCCATGACCACTTCAGGGGCAGCACGGTGACACAGTGTTTAACACTGCTGAATCACAGCACTGGGTACTTGGGTTCAATTCCAGCCTTGGGGACTGTCTGTGCGGCGTTTGTATGTTCTCCCAGTGTCTGCGTATGTTCCTCTGGGTGCTCTGGTTTTCTCCCACAGTCCTAAGATGTGCAGGTTAGGTAGGTTGGCCATGGTAAATTGCCTCTTGATGTTCTGAAATGTGTAGCTTAAAATAATTAGCCAGCCATAGAAATATAGAAAATAAAAACAGGAATAAGCCATTTGAGCCAATGGTGCCATTCATTTTGATCATGGCTGATCATCAAATTCAATATCCTGATCCCCCCTTCCCCCCATATCTTTTGATCCCGATAGAAACATAGAAAATGGTAAATGTGTGGGATTATGGGAATATGGCAGGGAGAGAGCCTGTGTTCAGATATTCTGTTGGAGAATCAGTGCAAACTCGATTGGCCAAATGGCCTCCTTCTGCATAGGAGGGATTCTATAATTTTATGTAAGTGCTATAGCAGCAATCTCACGCTATGGCCTCTGTACAGTGTTATCAACTATGTCTTCAGTGTATCTCCTGTGGAGCCAACCCTGTATTCTCTGTGGACCCAGAACATGTTGTGGAGATGCCAGCGTTGGACTGGGGTAAACACAGTAAGAAGCCTCACAACACCAGGTTAAAGTCCAACAGGTTTATTTGGTAGCACAAGCCACTAGCTTTCCGAGCGCTACCTCTTCATTAGGTAAGTCATCACAAGCTGATGAAGGGGCAGCGCTCCAAAAGCTAGTGGTTTGTACTATCAAATAAACCTGTTGGACCCTCAAAATGTGGAAATGCCAGCATTGGGCTGGGGTAAACGCAGTAAGAAGTCTCACACCAGGTTAAAGTCTAACAGGTTTATTTGGTAGCAAACACCACTAGCTTTCGGAATACTGCTCCTTCGTTAGGTGACGAAGAAACAGCGCTCTGAAAAGTAGTGGTGTTTGCTACCAAATAAACCTGTTTGACTTTAATCTGGTGTTATGAGATTTCTTACTGTGTGGACCCTCAAAATGGCAGGGAGCTGAAAGTGGCTCAGGTTGCCTGAGTTGTGTTCAGTCCCCAGGAACATAGTACACATTTGGGAGATGCGCTTTGTGTGGTCGTAGACCAGCTAAACATTTAGGGAGTGAAAGCCGTGAACTGAACATGTCACAGGGATCAGAGAACCACATGAGTGTAGTCAGTGGCACCTGTGGAAAGCTAGAAATCTGGCAAATCCCATAGCTTTTGCATCATGGTTAGCCTGATCTGGTTGAAATTGATGCATTTATTTGCTCTTGTGAAGATTGTGTCCGTCATATCCTTGATGCACTTATGCACAGAGGCTTGCAAGATGCCGTATAGGTGCCTCGTGGAGCCCTGAACGGAACCAGTTGTGTAAAGGTTGAGGGCAGCTGAGACTTTCAAAATCAGACTGTTAATGCCCTCCAAAGCCCCATGCTGTCAGTTTGTGATATAAAAATGTTTTTTTAATCATGTTCCTTTGCAATATTTTATTGGTACTGTGATGCCTATAAGCAGCGTCCTCTAATTATTACTAAAGCAATATAATCAATATACCCAATCCATCATTTAATTGGTTCCATGTTGATTTTAAGTAGCCTAATGCAGTGTTCTATGTTTTTCTGGTCCCTTGGTGATTGCTGAGTGGAGTTTGATTTGGGAATGATTGACAGGTCATGTGTTGCACCTGGAGACAGCTATGGTTCAGAAAATTCCAAGTTTTTAGTTTTGCTTTTCAGTAGTAGCTTGAAGTGGAGAGAAGTACGTGTGTTTTTTCCATCTCGCTGGAGTTTTTAGTTCTGTTATAGTTGCTGTTGGAAGCTGGAGGAAGAAGGCAGTGTCTCTGCCTCTCTCTCACTCTCTCCAGAGGCTTGCTGAAAGTTCCAGGACTGGAAGCACCAGAGGTTTAATCTAACATTCAAAGGACCAATTTGGAGCAGATGTTAAAAAGCTGAAAATCCACCATTATGTGAGCATAGTTGTTTTTGTGCCAAGTCTAGAGAAGAATGCGTGTCTGGTGGATGGTGTTTGACTTGGAACAACATAGATAGCTAGTTAAGATTTATAGTGTCATGCTTGAGTTGCATATTGGCAAAAGTTATGCTAATTCCTTTTATTATATTTTCACTATGTTCTTAAATAAATTTTATTTGATAAAAGCTTCCCAGTGGGTCATAACTGGAGTGAAACATTTTATGCTCACCCCTGCAAAATTCAAATGTAATAAGTTAGGGTCTAGGCATAAAACTTAGCGTTTCTGGCTTGGAGCTTAAGCTCCTGAAAAAGGGCATAACTGAGCAGGGTTACAAAAGAGTGGCACAGTAATTAGCACTGCTGCTTCACAGCACCAGGAATCCGAGTTCATTTCCAGCCTTTGGTCACTGTCTATGTGGAATTTGCACGTTCTCCCTTTGTCTGTGTGGGTTTCCTCCGACAGTCCAAAAATGCGCAAGCTAGGTGGATTGGCCATGCTAAATTATCCCTTAGTATCCAAGATATGTAGATTGGAAGATTAGTGGGATAATGCTTGCATTACAGGGATGGGGCAGTGGGACTGGGCCTGGAAAAGAACTTTGTCGGGAGTCAGTGCAGAATCAAGGGTCCGAACGGCCTCCTTCTGCACTGTAGGGATTCTATGATTCTGTGAGCCACCAGGTTCCTTGACATACAAAGTCTTCACTGACACTGGTTCGTGTGCATCAACAGGCAGGTTAGCTGACATCTGTACACCCTGGGCCATTGAAGGCATCTCTAAGCGACTGATCTCTAGGGTTTCCTCTAATAGTGGAGCAGACCATGCTGTCCCTTCCTCCTCATGGTTTTACTCATGCCTATGAAGAGCTAGGTGCTGCAGTTGATGTCTATTCTCCTCTCAATACGCCAGAAAAATGATAGCTAGTTACACAGGCTGTATCTTTTTCTCACACTAATCTCTGCAAAAGTAAAGAAGTGAATAAATGGTTAGGTTTTGCCTCTAAGGGTTCATCTTTTGTCCATTCGCCTTCAACTGCTGCATTTCAACACCAGTTTGTGCTGGCCATCACACTGAGGACCTGTCCTTCATCAGCTCCCAGAATGGCCAAGCCACCCTACCACTCTTGCCCCATTCAATTTGACCAAGTGGTCACAGATTTGGTCACAACTGCATCTTGAGCTATCATATAAGGTACAAGCGTTGTCCCAAACCTTACCCAAAGGCCTTGCCAGCAACCCAGGATAATCTGTCAAGATGTGCTAGCACACACTTCTGATGTGTCAGAGCTCTCTTCTCAGTCAGTGTACCCTTCCTCACTGTGAAAGGGAATCTATGTGCCACTCAGCCAATGGTGCAGAAAAATCATTGCAGTCACTGAATGTGCCAAGAGCTAACTGCTGAGCAGCAATTCCTGGCATTCACATGTTTCAGTGGTGATTTAGTGGGCTTAATTTGGTTAGCATTAAGATTACAGGAATGATAATTGAGTTGAAATTGAACTTCCCCATCCCTCACACATGAAAGATTCCTTAGGTCCATCATGACTGGCCACCTGCCTAACGCAGTAGCCCAGGCTTCCCTTCTCAATGTCAGGGCCATCCATGGAGGCAGAATAATGCAGCCTTAGCAAGGTTCAGATTACGACTTGGCTGCCTTCCCCTTCTGGCACTGAGTGCCTTCTGGACCCATCTCTTCCTTCAGGCTCCAAGGCCTTTGTCCCTGCAACCCCGGTAGGTATAGCCCTTGGCCTCTTCAACCCTGTGCCTTTAACATTCATGTTTGGTGCATTGGTTCCCTTTGCAGCCTCACTGCTAACCCCTCGCCCTCCTTGCTAAGCCGCCTCTTTGCTGCTCCCCTCCGAGTCTGCTGCAAGTTCATCCCTTCACCCCTTTGTCAGTTCTTTTCCCACCCTTATGCCAGTTCACCTCTCACTCCTTTGCCGGTTCATCCCCTTCACCCTTTTGCTGGTTCACTCCCTCACCCCTTTGCTAGTTCACCGCTCAACCTTTGCCAATTCACTTCCAAGTCCTTTGTCAGTTCACTCCGCCCTTCCCCGCTTTCCCCTTGATTGGTTCACCCTCTCACCCCTTTGCCAGTTCATCCCTTCATCCTTTTGTCAGTTCACTTCCTCACCCTTTTGTCAGTTCACCAAAGAACAAAGAGCAAAGAAAATTACAGCACTGGAACAGGCCCTTCGAACCTCCAAGCCTGCACCAACCATGCTGCCCGACTTAGCTAAAACCCCCACCCCTTCTAGTAGCTAAAAGCCACTACCACATACGCTTCCAATACCTCCTCGGCAACAAGTTCCAGGCAGGATCAGACAGAGTTCGCATGGATTTACGAAGGGTAAATCATGCTTGACAAATGTGTTGGAATGCTTTGAAGATGTAACTAGTACAGTTGACAGGGGGAGCCAGTTGATGTAGTATATGTAGATTTTCAGAAAACATTTGACAGATTCCTGCATAAGAGATTATTGTGCAAGATTAAAGTGCATGAGATTGGAGGAAGTGTATTGAGATGGATAGAAAGCTGGTTGGTGGACAGAAAACAAAGAATAGGAATTAATGGATCCTTTTCAAATTGTCCGACAGTAACTAGTGGGTTGCCACAGGGATCAGTGCTGCGACCCCAGCTATTCACAATAGATATTAATGATTTGGATGAGGGAAGAAAATGTAACATCTCAAAGCTTGCAGATGATACCAAGTTGGATGGGAGGCTGAACTGTGATGAGGATATTGACCAGTTGGAGACTTGGATGGAAAGATGGCAAATGGATTTAATTCGGATAAATGTGAGGTAATGCATTTTTGAAGGTCTAATATAGATAGGAAATATATAGTAAATGGCAGAATCCTTAAGAGTATTGATAGACAACGGGATCTGGGTGTACAGGTACACAGGTCATTGAAAGTGGCAATGTAATGAAGAAGTAGTCAAGAAGGCATATGGCATGCTTGCCTTCATTGGCTGGGGTATTGAGTTTAAAAATTGTCAAGTCATGCTGCAGTTTTATAGAACCTTAGGCTGCACTTGGAAAATAGCGTTCAATTCTGGTCGCCACACATCCAGAGGGATGTGGAGGCTTTGGAGAGGGTACAGAAAAGATTTACCAGGATGTTGCCTTGTATGGAGGGCATTAGCTTTGAGGAGAGGTTGGAGAAACTTGGTTTGTTCTCACTGGAGCGACGGAAGTTGAGGGGAGACCTGATAGAAATCTACAAGACTATGAGAGGCATGGACAGAGTGGATAGTCAGAAGCTTTTTCCCAGGGTGGGAGAGTCAATTACTAGGGGGCATAGGTTTAAGGTGTGAGGGGCAAGGTTTAAAGGAAATGTACGAGGCAGAGTTTTTACACTGAGAGTAGTGGGTGCCTGGAACTCATTGCCAGGGCAGGTAGTGGAAACGGATATGGTGGTCACTTTGACAAGTATATGAATAGGATGGGAATAGAGGGATATGGTCCCTAGAAGGGTAGGGGTTTTAGTTAAGTTGGGCAACATGGACGGCACAGGCTTGGAGGGCCAAAGAGCCTGTTCCTGTGCTGTAATTTTCTTTGTTCTTTGTTCTTTGAGGATACAGAGATCATTCAGCGTGATCTGGATAGATTAGGTGAGTGGACTAATCAATGGCAGATACAGTATAACTTGGATAAATGTGATGTTATTCACTTTGAATGCAAAAGAAAGAAGGCAGATTACTACCTGAATGGCTGTAAATTGGGAATGGGGAGTGTGCAGCGGGAGCTGGTTGTCCTTGTGCACCAGTCATTGAAGGTAAGCATGCAGGTGCGGCATGTATTAAAGAAGGCAAATGGCATGTTGGCCTTCATTGCGAGAGGTTTTGACCACAGGAACAGGGATGTACTGTTGCAATTATAAAGGGCCTTGGTGAGGCCACACTGAGAATATTGTGTGCAGCTTTGGTCTCCTTTTGTGAGGAAGGATGTTCTTGATCTCAAGGGAATGCAGTGAAGATTTACCAGGCTGGTTCCGGGCATGGCAGAACATAGAACATAGAACACTACAGTGCAGTACAGGTCCTTCGGCCCCTGATGTGCGCCGACCTGTGAAACCAATCTAAAATCCATCTAACCTACGCTATTCCAAGATCATCCATATGTTTATCCATTGACCATTTAAATTCCCTTAATGTTGGTGAGGCCACTACTGTTGCAGGCAGAGCATTCCACGCCTGGATGGAGATGAGAAGACATTTCTTCACCCAAAGAGTGGTGAGCCTGTGGAGTTCATTGCCACAGGAAATAGTTGAATCCAAAACATTGAATGTATTCAAGAGGTGGCTCGATATAACACTTGGGGCAAATGGGATCAAAGATGATGGGGAGAAAGCAGGATTAGACTCCTGAGTTGGAAGATCAGCCATGATCGTGATGAATGGCGGAGCAGGCTCAAAGGGCCAAATGGCCTCCTCCTGCGCCTATCTTCTATGTTTCTTTGTATAAAGCTAGTTATCGCTGTGGCAGAAACTCACTTGCATTCACTTGTATTTGACCGTTTGAGGAACTTGGCACATGGCAATCCCGAGCAACACAGAGTTAAAATTATATTTAAATCTTACCGGCACACAGCCATCTCAATGTTTCTATGCCAAGATCACCCTAGCAACCTAGCAAATGCAAGAAGAGTGCTTCTATCAGATTTATTGATGCTTTGCAGGGCTGCACCCCAGAACCTGTCAAAGCTCACTTGGATGTCCTGAATGCTAGTAATGGCCAGAAGAGGTCAACTAATTCCACCACTCCGGCTTGGGGGGTGGTTTCTTTATCAGTCAGCACAAAATTGGTTCATAACAGGTCTGCAAACCAGTGCAGGAAGTGGCTCTCATCCATTCTGGCAGGGTAAGTCCACAAACGCATCACGCTTAACACATATGCTCACAAATCTGCTAGGTCTTAGTAGGATAACGCACCAGAGGGATGCAACACAATAGCAGTTTAAAGTTCATCACCATTCATTCTCTCACATACATCTTCATATGTCTATTTGGGCATTGTGATGTCTTCCCTTGACATGTGTGCTGCACACACTATCTCCATTTGTCTTCATGCAGGAGAAACTCACACACAATATGGAGAGGTTGCAGATTGAGGTTTTATTGGCCAAAATTAAGGCCCCCCCTGAGGAGAGTGCCAACTGGAGAGGACAGAGATTGTGCACATGGCAATGGTGGGATGGGTGGCACAAAGCTGAGTTAAGATCCTGCATTTCTCAGGCATCCATACTGTGAGCTCATTGTGCTATCTTCCAGTTGCTTACCACACTTAAGAACCTGACAGCAAGCCATTATATCAATCCTGAAGGCATCTTGGAAGAAGCAGAGAGCATCATTGATTACCCATCGTAGTGCTCGACCATACTCTTGACCTGTACAGTAATACACAATAACAGCACAGTGGCACAGTGGTTAGCAGTGCTACCTCACAGTGCCAGTGACCTGGGCTTGATTCTCGGCTTGAGTTACTGTCTGTGTGGAGTCTGCACGTTCTCCCCATGTCTGTGTGGGTTTCCTCTGGGTGCTCCAGTTTTGTCCCACAGCCTTAAAGATGTGCTGGTTAGGTGCTTTGGCCATGCTAAATTCTCATCAGTGTACTCGAACAGGCAGCAGAGTGTGACGAATAGGGGACTTTCACAGTAACTTCATTGCAGTGTTAATGTAACCCTACTTTTGGCACTAATAAATAAACTTTAAAACTCTTTGATGGGGTCTAGTTGTGAGGTTACAAGCTGGTGAGCACATCATAGAATCTGGTTCAAAGCAAGCAGAGTCAGAGACACCCAAGTTTGCCAGCTGTACGACGATTGCAGGAAGCCAAGATTCCACTGAGTCCTCAGTCAGTTAGTGGAGCTTCAGTGATAGTCAGGGTAATATCAAGAAGGGTTTTCAGCTCTTTCCACAGATTGCAGTATATGATGGAGGAGTCTGTCAACAGGTTGAGATCAAAGTACCAGCATCACAACACACCAAGGCCAACATTGGGAGGATGACAACTGCTATGGAGACCTTCATCCAGGACATGGGTCATGCTCTGAGCTAGGATCTGCACTTCAGTGTTGCAGGTGTTGGTGGCATTCAACAGTGGCTGCACGAGATGGGGACAGGGCAACTCAATCTCACTTAAACTTACTTTTCACCTCAAGGAGTCAGCTAGGGGACCTCCAACACCTGTTGGAAGGGGATCAGCAGCTGGACACCCCAGGGCCTTGATCCCAGGTTACACTAAGGATATCCAGCAGATTTTAAACTTATCTTCCTGTGACCCCATCAGCTCCAGTTCCATAGGCTGAGGAGGGTACACTTGTTCCACAGCAGAGGACCTAAAGCTGGCTTGGGTACCCAAGTCTTGACTCTCCAGAGGATGCTCCCATCATAGAGAAAAGGTACCACCATCAGCCTCCATTGTGGATGTTGGGAATGCACCAAGATGTAGCAGTCGGGTTTGAAAATTAAAAATTAGGAGCATGACATGGTTGTTTACCACATGTTACATACTTTTCATCAATGCCACCCAATACCAGAATGATAGGGAGTGGGATAGCTTGATCTTGGTTTTGGACAAAGCTGGGCACAACATTGAGGGTCAAAGGGCCTGTACTGTGCTGTACTGTTCTATGTTCTATGTCATTTCATATCTTTTATATGCCTCTTTATGACACCAGATATGCCACATGGTCCTGACCCCACTTATTGAAGGTGTCGAAATAATGTGCATCTGTTAGATTTTATCAGCTACCATATACGCACTGTATGTGTGAATGCTTTCATATAATTTTAAATATCATTGATGCCTTGTCCTTAATATCATGTCTGTTTGCTTTTTTAAGAAACCTCATTCTGTGCTGGTTCACGTAATCTTCATTCATGGCTATTCAAGATTGAGGCTGAACTGTTTACCCATTCTAACTTCAATATTTTAAGCTAAAGGTCTCACTTCCATGGAGAGCTGTGTAAACATATGGAGAAGGTTAAATATCCTGGCACTCCATTTACTCGCTGTCATCTGGCAGTATTTCAAAACTATGAGCCCTTACTGAGACCTCCTCTATGATTCTTTCTGCCTTGCCCATTGTTGATCTCTCAGGATGCACATTTTCTATGCTTAGCAAGTAAGTATGAATGCCTTCCTGTGTTTAAGTGCCAAAGCTCTGAAGTCCAAAGAAACTTCATTTTGCTGGAGCACAACCTACAACCTTCAACTTTTTCACCTTGTAATTGTCTGCATTGCAGCAATAAGTCTCTTTTCAATTACAGAGTTACCGAAGATGGGAACTGACTATCGAGAGACATTCATAATTTAATAAGGACAGACAAAAAGTCAAAGAAAGTTGGATAGCATTGTTAGTAAAGGAAGAAATCAATGCAATTGTGAGAAAGGACTCTGGCTCAGAAAATCATGATGTGGAACAAGTTGCCAGTGGTGATGGTGGAGGCAGGTATAATAGGCACATTTAAGGGGCTTTTACATAAGCATATGGATATGCAATGAATAGAGGGATATGAATTAAGGGCAGGAGAAGAGGTTAGTTTAATTTGGTGTCATGTTCAGCAGAACATAGAACAATACAGCACAAACAGGCCCTTCAGCCCACAAGTTGCGCCGATCACATCTATACCTACCAAGCCATAGAACCATCTGTAACTTCCAATGCCATTAGATCCCATATACTCATCCAGAAGTCTTTTAAAAGACCCCAGCGAGTTCGCCTCTACCACCACCGACGGCAGCCGATTCCACTCACTCACCACCCTCTGAGTGAAAAACTTTCCCCTAACATCTCCTCTGTACTTGCTTCCCAGTACCTTAAACCTGTGTCCTATCGTAGCGACCATTTCAGCCCTAGGAAATAGCCTCCGAGAATCCACCCTATCTATTCCTCTCAACATTTTATAAACCTCTATCAGGTCGCCTCTCAACCTTCGTCTCTCCAGGGAGAAGAGACCTAGCTCCCTCAACCTATCTTCATAAGGCATGCCTCCCAATCCAGGCAGCATCCTTGTAAATCTCCTCTGCACCCTTTCAATAGCTTCCACATCCTTCCTGTAGTGAGGCGACCAGAACTGCGCACAGTACTCCAAGTGGGGTCTGACAAGGGTCCGATAAAGTTGCAGCATTACCTCCCGACTCCTAAACTCAATCCCTCAATTAATGAAGGCCAGTACACCATATGCCTTCTTGACCACATCCTCCGCCTGTGAGGCCAATTTAAGAGTCCTATGGACCCGGACCCCAAGATCCTTCTGCTCTTCAACCCAGCTAAGACTCCTACCCTTGATATTGTACTCCTGCATCCTGTTGGTCCTGCCAAGATGGATGACTATACATTTATCCGCGTTGAAGTCCATCTGCCACTTCTCCGCCCAGTCTTGCATCTATGTCACGCTGCAACTTATGACATCCTTCCAGACTATCCACAACACCACCAACCTTCGTATCATCGGCGAACTTACTAACCCATCCCTCCACTTCCTCATCTAGGTCATTTATGAAACTGACAAACAGCAAGGGTCCTAGAACAGATCCCTGGGGCACTCCACTAGTGACCGACCTCCATGCAGAAAAAGACCCATCCACAACCACTCTCTGCCTTCTGCAGGCAAGCCAGTTCTGGATCCACAAGGCCAAAGCCCCTTGGATCCCATGCCCTCTCACCTTCTCAAGAAGTCTTGTATGGGGGACCTTAACAAACGCCTCGCTGAAGTCCATGTAAACCTCGTCCACCGATCTTCCTTTGTCAATGTGTTCAGTCACATTTTCAAAGAACTCAACTAGGCTCATAAGGCACGACCTGCCCTTGACAAAGCCGTGCTGACTATTTCTGATCATTCTAAACTTCTCTAAATGCTCATAAATCTTGTCCCTCAGAATTCTCTCCATCAACTTACCAACCACTGAGGTCAGACTCACCAGTCGGTAATTTCCCGACTATCCCTGTTCCTTTTCTTGAAAATAGGAACCACATCCGCAATCCTCCAATCCTCTGGAACCTCTCCTGTCTCCATCAACGATGCAAAGATCATCGCCGGGGCTCTGCAATCACTTCCCTCACGTCCCACAATAACCTGGAGTACATCCCATCCGGTCCCGGCGACTTATCTATCTTGATAGAATTTAAAAGCTCCAACACATCCTCTTTCTTAATATCCACATACTCAATCTTTTCAGTCTGCCGCAAACCTGTAGTACAACCTCCCAGATCACTTTCCACCGTGAATACTGAGGCAAAGTACTCATTAAGCACCTCTGCCATTTCTTCCAGTTTCACAGACTTTTCCCCCTTCACCTTTTATAGGTCCTTTCCCTTCTTTTCTCATCCTTCTACTCTTTTTATGCCTTGGGATTCTCCTTAATTTTACCTGCCAAGGCCTTCTCATGTCCCCTTCTGGCTCTCCTAATTTCCTTTTTAAGCTCCTTTCTACAAGCCTTATACTCCTCTAGATCCTTAACATCTCTTAGCTCTCTGAACCTTTTATACGCCTTTCTTTTCTTCCTGACCAGGTTCACCACAACTTTCGTGCACCATGGCTCCCACGACCTACCAAAACCCCCTTGTCTCATTGGAACGTTGTCGTGCAGAGCTCCAGTCAAACATTCCTTGAAAATCCGCCACCTTCCTTCAGTACTTTTCCCTAAGAACACCTCCATCCAGTTTACTTGTCCAGTTGTCTGCCTGATGTCATCATATTTCCCTTTACTCCAGACAAACACCTTCCTAGCCTGCCTGATCCTATCTCTTTCCAATGCTATCGTGAAGGAGATAGAATTATGATCCTCATCCCTGAGGTGCTCTCCCATCGAGAGATCCGTCACCTGTCCTGGTTCATTAGCCAGCACCAGGTCAAGTACAGCCTCTCCTCTCGTAGGCTTATCCACGTGCTGTGTCAGGAAACCCTCCTGAACCCACCTAACAAACTCCTCCCCATCCAAACCCCTTACCCTCGGGATATTCCAGTCGATGTTTGGGAAATTAAAGTCTCCCATCACGACAACTCTGCTATTACTACATCTCTCTAGGATCTGTTTCCCTATCTGCATCTCAGCTTTCCTGACACTATTGGGCGGCCTATGGAAAACACCCAGCAAAGTTATCGACCCTTTGCTGTTCCTAACTTCCACCCACAGAGACTCCGTAGACAGTCCCTCCACAGCATCCACCTTCTCTACAGCCATGACACTGTCCCTGATCAACAGTGCCATTCTGCCATCTCTTTTGCCCCCCTCCCTGTCGTTCCTGAAGCTTCTGAATCCCAGCACCTGAAGCACCTAGTCCTGTCCCTGAGACATCCAAGTCTCTGTAATGGCCACCACATCACATTCCCAAGCAGTAATCCATGCCCTAAGCTCATCTACTTTGTTGACTACACTCCTGGCGTTAAAATAAACACACCTCAGACCCTCGGTCTGGGCACTCCCCTTCTCCATTACCCGTCTAACCTCCCTCTCATACTGTCTACAGTCCTTCTCTACCTGGGAGCTAACCTCCTTGCTCTCAGTCTCCTCAACTCTATTCCCTCCCCCCCAACCTTTCTAGTTTAAAGCCCCCCCAGTAGCCCTAGCCAATCTTCCCGCCAAGATATTGGTCCCTCTGGGATTCAAGTGCCACTCGTCTTTACTGACCAGGTCACACCTGCCCCTAAAGAGGTCCCAATGATCCAGAAACCGGAATCCCTGCCCCCTGCTCCAGTCCCTCAGCCACGCATTCACCTGCCACCTCATTCCATTTCTGCTCTCACTCTCTCGGAGAGCAGGCAGCAATTCTGAGATTACTACCTTTGCGTTCCTCTTTCTCAGCTATCTACCTAATTCCCTATAATCCCTTTTCATGACCCCTTCCCTCTTCCTGCCTATGTCAGCGGTACCTATGTGAACCACAACCTCCGGCTCCTCACCCTCCCCTTTCAGGATGTCTGGGGCACGTCCAGAGACATCCTGAATCCCAGCTCCAGGGAGGCAAACCACCATCCGTGACTCCCATCTGCGTCTGCAAAAACGCCTGTCTGATCCCCTCAGTATGGAGTCCCCTATTAACACTGCTTTGCTGCTCTTTTTCTTACTTTTTTGAAGTACTGGGTCAGGCTCAGCTCCAGAGACCTGGCCACCGCTTCCTCCCCTAGGTGAGCTGTCCCCCCCAGCAGTACTCAGACAGGAGTACTTATTTTGAAGGGGGACATCCACCGGCGTGCTTTCCATCTCGTGAG
Organism: Carcharhinus amblyrhynchos; assembly: GCF_965287045.1. NCBI lineage: Eukaryota > Metazoa > Chordata > Chondrichthyes > Carcharhiniformes > Carcharhinidae > Carcharhinus > Carcharhinus amblyrhynchos. Next base: position 127,236,584 of record NC_137330.1, read on the forward strand.
CTTTCCCCTTCCTAACCGTTACCCACTTGCCTTCTTCCCGTTGCCCCGGTGTGACCACTTGCCGGTAGCTCCTGTCAATTACCTCCTCATTCTCTCTAATGAGATAAAGGTCCTCGAGCTGAAGACTCTCGAAGCTGAACGTCATGGGCTGAAGGGCCTATTCCTATGCTGCACTATTCTATATTCTATGCAAACTGTATGGTTGGAGATAATAAATATCAAGGGGCAGAAAAAGTTGTTGGGCGCTATTTATCAGCCCCAAACAGTAGTGGAGAAGTAAGGGAAGGTATTAAACAAGAAATTAAAATTGCATGCAATAGAAGTATAATTGTAGTCAAGGGTGACTTTAATTTATATATTAATTAAACAAACAAAACTAATAATGATATAGTGGAGGAAAGTGTGGAGTTTGTAAAGTTTGTGGAGTGTATATGTGATATTTTATTAGACCAATATGTTGAGGAACCAACCGGAGTGGTGTCACAGAAGGTATTGCTGACGCAGTGTGGGAATCAGGCCAACACTGCAAGGGTGGCATCCACGTTGGAAAGTCTTGGTCAGGGATCTGTCCTCATGGGTGACAAGGTCTAAGCCATCCTGGGGACACAGCAGGCCATGGCTGAGACATGGTGGGTGCCGATGACATTCAGGAGGCTCACGGGTCCATGGTCATGGGTGTCTGGGGCATGTGGGAGACACTGTTGGCTGTGGCTGAGATTCTTGTTTGCATTTAGGAGACACAGTAGGCTGTTGCTGTGAACCTCGACAACTTAGCCCAGTCTCAGAGGACTAATTCTGAGGGGCTCCAGTGCCTGCCTCACTTACAGAATGCTGGAGCAGATGGTCTCCAGAGTTTGGCTTGCTCTCCGGGAGTCAGGGCTGAGAGATCACAGACCATGGGGCAGAGCATCTGGGTCTCCAGGACTTGTAGAGCCAGATGATGCCAGAGTTTCTGGAGCTCAGGCAGGCAGATGAGCAAAGGGGGCAGGGTTGCAGTGTTGGTAAGGAATGAAGTTAAATCGAGAACATGAGGTGATATAGGATCAAAAGGCATAGAATCTTTTTGGGTAGAATTGAGGAATCACAAGGTAAAAAGACCCTGATGTGAGTTGTGTACAGGCCCCCTGACAGTAGTCAGGATGTGGGGCAGAAAATAAATCAGGGGATAGAAAAGGCATATAACAAAGGCAATATAACAATAATCATGGGGACTTCAATATGCAGGTGGCCTGGGAAAATCAGGTAGGTAGTGGATCCCAAGAAAAGGAATTTGTGGAATGTCTAAGATTTTTTTTGGAACCGCTTGTGACAGAGTATATTAGGGAACAGGCAATTCTGGATTTGATGATGTGTAATGAGGCAGACTTGATTAGGGAATCTAAGGTGCAGGAACTTTAGGGAGAAGTGACTATAATATGATAGAATTTACTCTGCAGTTTGAGAGGGAGAAGCTGGAATCAGAAATAATGGTATTACAATTAAAGTAACTATATAGACATGAAAGTGGAGCTGGCCAGAATTGATTGGAAAGGGAGCCTAGCAGGGAAGGCGGTGGAACAGCAATGGGAGGCGTTTTTGAGAGTTATTCAGGAGGCTCAATAGAAATTTCACCCCAAGGGGGAGGAAACATGCTAAGGGGAGGATGAGGCATATGCAAGGATATTTTGGCCTTGGAGGGAGTGCAGAGGACGTTTACTAGGCTGATACCGGAGTTGAGGGGGTTGAACTATGAGGAGAGGCTGAATAAACTAGGCTTGTACTCGTTAGAGTTTAGAAGAATGAGGGGAGATCTCATTGAGACATATAAGATGATGAATGGGATGGATAGGACAGAGGTGGAGAGGCTCTTCCCGCTCAGAAAGGACAGTAGGACTAGGGGGCACAGCCTCAAGATAAAGGGGGGTGCGGTTTAGAACGGAGTTGAGGAGGAACCTCTTCACTCAAAGGGTGGTGAATCTCTGGAATTCTCTGCCCGTTGAAGTGGTGGAGGCTGCCTCGCTAAATATTTTTAAGACGCGGGTTGATAGGTTTTTGATAGGCAAGGGGATTAAGGGTTATGGGGAGAGGGCGGGAATGTGGAACTGAGACACGACAGATCAGCCATGATCTTATTGAATGGCGGGGCAGGCTCGAGGGGCTGGATGGCCTACTCCTGCTCCTATTTTTTATGTTCTTATGTTCTTATTAGGCATCCATGGCTGACAAGGGAAGTCAAGGACAGCATAAAAGCAAAAGAAAAAGCATAAAAATGACAAGGATTACTGGGAAGCAAGAGAATCGGGAAGCCTTTAAAAGTGGGCAGAGGACAACTAAAACAATAAGGAGGGAAAGTTAAAATATGAGCGTAAGCTAGCTAGTACTGTAAAAGAAGATAGGAAGAGTTTTTTCAGTATATAAAAGATAAATGAGAGACAAAAATTATTATACCACTGGAAATGAGGCTGGAAAAGTAATAATAGGGAACAAAGCAATGGCAAGGGAACTGAATGTTTACTTTATATCACAATGGAAGATACCAGTGGGATGCCAGAGCTCCAGGAGAGTGAGGGGGCACAGGTGAGTTTAGTGGCCATCCCTAAAGAGAAGGTTGTGGGGAAATTGAAAGTCTGGAGGTGGATAAATCACCTGGACTGAAAGTGAGTCCCAGTCAATATAGGGGAAGTTAAAATCTCCCACAACAACCTTGTTACTTTTACACCTTGCCAAAATCTGCCTACATACCTATTCCTCTATCTCCTGCTGGCTGTTGGGAGGCCTATAGTAAACCCCCAAATAATGTGACTACAACCTTCCCATTCTTGAGCTCTACCCATATTGCCTCATTGTATGAGCCCTCCAAGGTGTCCTCCTGCAGTACAGCTGTGGTATTCTCCTTAGCCAGTAGTGCAACATCCCCACCATTTTTACATTCCCCTTTATCCTGCCTGAAAGATCTATATCCTGGAATGTTAAGCTGCCAATGCTGTCCTTCCCTCAACCAAGTCCATGTAATGGCAACGGCATCATAGTTCCAAGTACTAATCTAAGCTCTAACTTAATCTGCTTTAACTGTTACACTTGTTGCGTTGAAAAAAAATGCACTTCAGTTCACCAGACCCTCTTTGATTAGCAACCACGCCCTGCGTGCTCTTCCTCTGAGTCTTACTGGCCCTACTCTCGACTTCCCCTTTGGTTAATTCATCTTTGCTTTGCTTCCCAACGCACATTCCCCCCACCGACCCGGCCCCTGTCAAACTAGTTTAAATCCTCCCATGAGTTATTTTGTAAGGTTAATTTGAACTGTGTAAATGTAATCCTATGTGTTGAAGTTTTCCTTCCTTTTGTTATCAAAACTTTTAAGTTAATATGTAAAATCCCAAAGTGTTATTGGATTTTGTTATTGAATTCAATAAACATATCTTCTCGTGCTCAGACAACAAAAAAATTACATGTGATAAGTTTGCCAAATATTGCCTTTGGGATCTGGTTTCCACAGCAATTAATTTCTGCTGGATTATAACACTCAGTGTTGACACAAATTGGTGTTTTGACCTTGTTAGCTTATTGCAATGAATTTAATATGAAACTGAACTAAAAATGGTTGAGTTGCACCAAAATCTAGTGCTCAAGCTTGCTTACTTGGTAAGCAATGGGTAGATATCTAACACAGTGACTAGTGGTGTGCCACAGTGATCAGTGCTGGGTCCAATGTTGTTTGTCATCTATATCAATGATCTAGATGATAATGTGATAAATTAGATCAGCAAATTTGCTGATGATGCAAAGATTGGAGGAGTAGTGGACAGTGAGGAAGGTTTTCAAAGCTTGCAGAGGGATTTGGACCAGCTAGAAAAATGGGCTGAAAAATAACAGCTGGAGTTCATTGCAGACGAGTGTGGGGTATTGCACTTTGGAAGGACAAACCAAGGTAGACCATACAAGGTAAATGGCAGGACACTGAAGAGTGCAGTAGAATAGAGGGATCTGGGAATACAGATACATAATGTGTAGTGGTACATTTTGGCAGGTCAAATGGGATGAAGGAATATAAGGGTAAGACTCTTAGTAGTGTGGAAGATCAGACGGATCTTGGGTTCCAGGTTCATAGGACTCTCAAATCGGCTTTGCAGGTAGAGGATATGGTTAAGAAGGCGTATGGTGTACTGGCCTTCATCAATCGAGGAATTGAGTTTAGGAGTCGGGAGATAATGCTGCAGCTTTATAAGACCCTGGTCAGACCCCACTTGGAGTACTGTGCTCAGTTCTGATTGTCTCATTACAGGAAGGATGTGGAAGCCATTGAAAGGGTGCAGAGGAGATTTACAAGGATGTTACCTGGATTGGGTGGCATACCTTATGAGAATAGGTTGAGAGAGTTCGATCTTTTCTCCTTAGAGAGACGAAGGATGAGGGGGGACCTGATAGAGGTGTATAAGATGATGAGAGGTATTGATCAGGTGGTCTCTCAGAGGCTTTTCCCAGGTCTGAAATGGTCTGAAATGGCTGCCACAAGAGGACACAGGTTTAAAGTGCTGGGGAGTAGCTACAAGGAGATGTCAGGGGTAAGCTTTTCATTCAGAGGGTGGTGGGTGAGAGGAATTGGCTGCCGTCGGTGGTGGTGGAGGCAAATTCAATAGGGTCTTTTAAGAGACTTCTGGATGAGTACATGGGACTTAATAGGATTGAGGGTTATATGTAAGCCTAGTAGGTAGAGATAAGATCAGCGCAACTTGTGGGCCAAAGGGCCTGTTTATGCTGTAGTTTTTCTATGATTCTAAAAAGTGGCATTTCTAATTCCTAAAAGTGGCATTACAGGTAGATAGGGTGGTAGAGTGCTTTTGGCACATTGGCTTTTATAAATCAAAGTATTGAGTATAAGAGTTGGAATGTTATGGTGAAGTTGTATAAGACGTTGGTGAGGCCGAATTTAGAGTATTGTGTGCAGTTTTGGTCACCTAATAACAGGAAGGATATTAATAAGGTTGAAAGAGTGCAGAGAAGGTTTAGAAGGATGTTGCCGGGACTCGAGAAACTGAGTCACAGAGAAAGGTTGAATAGTTAGGACTTTATTCCCTGGAGCATAGAAGAATGAGGGGAGATTTGATAGAGGTGTATAAAATTAGGATGGGCATAGATAGAGTGAATGCAAGCAGGCTTTTTCCACTGAAGCTAGGGAAGAAAAAAGCTAGAGGACATGGATTAAGGGTGAAGGGGAAAAAGCTTAAAGGAAATATTAGGGGGTGTTTCTTCATACAGAGAGTGGTGGGAGTGTGGAATGAGCTGCCAGATGAAGTGGTGAAAGCTGGCTCACTTTTAACATTTAAGAAAAACTTGGACAGGTACGTGGATGAGAGGGGTGTGGAGGGATATGGTGCAGTCAGTGGGACTAGGCAGAAAAATGATTCGGCGCAGCCAAGAGGGGCAAAGGGGCTTGTTTCTGTGCTGTTCTATGGTTCTATGGTTCTACATGGAATTCTTCTCATTTTTCTTCTCAGTCGCACACACCAATGCCTGTTAAGCAAATATAAACAAGTGGAAAATGAACCCTGACAAGGAAGCAGTAACTATGGATAGGATATTTTGTTCCTGCTTTCATCATACAGGAGAGGAGCGGAAAATCTGCTAAGATGCCCAAATCACTTTTCACAGAACGTAAAAGTATGCTGCGATTTTCCCCACTTCCCACCAGTGGCTAGCATTGAACATCAGGAATTTCCATGCATTAAAATCTCTTTATCAGATCTCTATGCCTGAATCATGCTTCATAAGAACATAAGAAATAGGAGCAGGAGTAGGCCATCTCGCCCCTCGTGCCTGCCCCGCCATTCAGTAAGATCATGGCTGACCTGAAGTGGCTCAGTTCCACTTTCCAGCTTTCTCCCCATAACCCTTAATCCCCTTGCCTACCAAAAACCTATCTACTCGCGTCTTAAATATATTCAGCGAGGTAGCCTCCACCACTTCAACGGGCAGAGAATTCCAGAGATTCACCACCCTTTGTGTGAAGAAGTGCCTCCTCAACTCTGTTCTAAACTGTCCCCCCCCCCCCCTTATCTTGAGGCTGTGCCTTCTAGTCCTGCTGTTCTTTCTGAGCAGGAAGAACCTCTCCACCTCTACCCTATCCATCCCCTTCATCATCTTATACGTCTCAATAAGATCCCCTCTCATCCTTCTAAACTCCAACGAGTACAAGCCCAGTCTATTCAGCCTCTCTTCATAATTCAACCCCCTCAACTCCGGTATCAGCCTAGTGTACCTCCTCTGCACTCCCTCTGTAATAGAAGTAATCAATGTCTGGTCCGCGAAACAATGCCTCCTAGATCACAGAATGTTAACAGGGCACTCAATACAATCCAAAAACACATTAAAGATTCTTCAACTTACAAAGCCCTATTTGCGTATGTACCAAACTACATACATAAACAAACAAGGTGATAAAAGCCCTATTTGCGTATATAAACAAAGGTATACGTGCCAAACTGCACAAGCAAGTAAATAAAGGTGATGCACAGTAACTCACGTAATCGCGTGAAGTACTCGGGAACAGCGCGTGAACACTCTCAGGACTGTCATTGATTGGATATCAGAGCAGAGGAATGAGCCTGATCAACTCATTCCTCAGCCTTTAAAAAGGGGGATTCCCATTGTCTCGGTGGACGCTCAACCGTGGGATAAGCGCGCATCGCCCGGTCGTTATCGGGACAACGTGTTGGTCCTTCACCGAGACTGAAATGGGCTCCCCAGTTGTTGGAAGGATGAAGGCACAGTCCTGATGGTAAATATACGTAACTCTTCTTCTTAATACCGTCTGTATACTGCAATTGTAGCTGTTCTTCTTCTTAATACCGTCTGTATACTGCAATTGTAGCTGTTCTTCGTCTTAATACCGTCTGTATACTGCAATTGTAGCTGTTCTTCTTCTTAATACCGTCTGTATACTGCAATTGTAGCTGTTCTTCTTCTTAATACCGTCTGTATACTGCAATTGTAGCTGTTCTTCTTCTTGAGTGCTGAATACTGTCTGTATACTGCAATTGTAGCTGTTCTTCTTCTTGAGTGCTGAATACTGTCTGTAAACTGTAATTGTAGCTGTTCTTCTTTTTGAGTGCTTAATACTATATGTATAATGTAATTGTATACCATAGATAAATAAGGATAGATAAGTAAAGATAAATAAAGGTACGAAGTGTGAACCTAATCTTGTTGTATACTGAATCATTCTCTCACTCTCTTGAGTCTCCTGCAAAATTATAACTTTCGTACCATAACATTTGGCGTAGTCGGCAGGATCTTGTGTTTTGCAGCTGGGAGAGAGAGAGTATTTGGTTCGGTGGCAACAATGTTTAAGGCAATGTTTAAGAAAAGTAAGAAGGGGAAAGAGTCTGTGCCTGAAGTCTTGCCTGAATGGGATGGTACCCCCTATCAGACGGTGGCACGACTCATACGTGTGGGCGGGGGACCGCCCCAATGTTGGTCAATAGCTCTGCAGGGAGCGGATGTTTCTGCCCTGGAGGAATGTCTCCAGAAGGTCCCTGTAAATGTAAAGGATCCGTGGAGGGGGTTGCAGGACCGCCTATTGATCGTGTTGGCTGCCTACAGAAGGCAGCATGAGCGGGCTGGCCAGCTGTGTGAAGAGTTAGATAAGGTTAGGCAAGATTTTATGGATGCCAAGGGGCAAGCCTCCATGGCCCAAACACAAGTTGAGCTGCTTAGGCGACGATTGGAACAAGTGACAGGCGTAGCTGAAAAGGCTGCGATGCAAGTTGCTAAATTGAATGCTAAAAAGAAACGAACGCCCAATATAAAGAAGGTGCGAGCCTTTGTGGCCACCGCGCTAGCCGAACAGTGGGACCCCTCCATTTGAGAAGGAGATATTTGGGAGTCAGAAGGGGAGGATGATGATTTAGATGATGATTCTACCCCAGTGCAGGTCAAGCCTATAGTGCGACGGCGTATTTGTCAGGCGCCAGATGGTAGAATGAATAGAGCAGATGTGTATGAAGACTATACACAACAAGAACTGTCAGACATAAGAGAACGTATGCGACAGAGATCGGGGGAGCCGCTTGACCGATGGCTGGTGAGGCTGTATGACCAAGGGGCTGGACAGATAGAGATAGATAGGCAGGATGGACGGCATTTTATTGATTTATGTACTGATCCCATGGTACGGGGAGCAGTGAAAACAGAATTGGATCTGTTGCAACATGACACTACCCTATTAACTACTATGGCTAATGCTGTCATGTTGCGACATCCAGATCCGGGGTCTTGGCCCCAAAAAGAGGGTCCGTGGCATACCTTGATGGAAGCAGTCAACCGAATGAGGGAATTGGGAATGCGGACTGCTGTAGAAACTGGGCACGCGAATGAATTAGATAATATGCCCTTTACTGCTTCTCAACGGAAGGCTATTATTAAGACAGCTCCCCCGCAATATAAAGGGGCGGTTATGGCAGTATTATTAGGGGCTGAGATTTCAATAGGAGAAGGGGCGACGAGATTAAGAGAATTGGGAGACATGGGTGACTGGGAGGTACGAGAGTCGGCGTCCTCTCAGCGGGAACTGCGGGAACGAGGTTCAGGACAGTCTGTGAAGGGAGAGAATATAAGTAGGCGACACTTGTGGACTCCCTTTCGGCAGGCAGGTATAGATGCTTCTGAGATAGATGGCCGCCCTACGATGGAGTTGTGGCAACTCGCCAAGAAAAAGGGACTATGGAAAGGGGAAACGACAAAACGAACAGCACGCGTATCGCTAGCTGATGAGGGACTAAAGTTCCCTAGTTTGTGTCAGTGTAAGTGCAAACAGAATCTGAGTGAGGAGCAAGAGACTCCAACTTCCTCTTCAGAGTTAGAAGAGGAGGAGGAGGTGGAAGTGAGAGAGGTTAAGAAAGGAGGTAAGCGAGAAAATAAGAAAAGTAAGAAGGGGAAAAACAAATCAGGAAGAGGGCACTTGTATCCCATGCAAGAGCTCCAATATTTTGAAGAGGATTACCATTAGGATGAAGGCCAAGCCCCCATGGTGTGTATGGCCACTACATGGTCTTGGGGTGACATAAGACTATATGTATTGGTACGTATACATTGGGCTTCGAATAATATACAAACGGTTAGAGCCCTAGTAGACACGGGAGCGGAGGCCACTTTAATTTACGGGAATGTAGATAAATTTAAAGGGGCTCCTATGACAGTTACGGGGATTGGGGGATGATCCATTAGAGCCATAAGTACTCGACTAATTTTGGGAATAGGGAACCTCCCTACCAAAGAATACACCGTTTTGATTACACCTATTCGGGAATGGATAATAGGAATGGACATCTTACGAGGAATAACGCCGCACCTGCGCAAAGATATTTTGGCCTTGGAGGGAGTGCAGAGGAGGTTTACTAGGCTGATACCGGAGTTGAGGGGGTTGAGCTATGAGGAGAGGCTGAATAAACTGGGCTTGTACTCATTAGAGTTTAGAAGAATGAGAGGAGATCTCATTGAGACGTATAAGATGATGAATGGGATGGATAAGATAGAGGTGGAAAGACTCTTCCCGCTCAAAAAAGACAATAGGACTAGGGGGCACAGCCTCAAGATAAAAAGGGGGCGGTTTAGAACGGAGTTGAGGAGGAACTTCTTCACTCAAAGGGTGGTGAATCTCTGGAATTCTCTGCCCGTTGAAGTGGTGGAGGCTGCCTCGCTAAATATTTTTAAGACGCGGGTTGATGGGTTTTTGATAGGAGAGGGGATTAAGGGTTATGGAGAGAGGACAGGAAAGTGGAACTGAGCAGCAACAGATCAGCCATGATCTTATTGAATGGCGGGGCAGGCTCGAAGGGCTGGATGGCCTACTCCTGCTCCTATTTCTTATGTTCTTATGTTCTTAACAGATGGGTGTTACAAATTTGGGGGGAGTATCCAAGCCCGGCCGGTACAAGTAGGCAGAGTAAAAATGCCCCCCTTCCCTATTCCTATAGCTACCAAAGTAATACAATTAAAGCAGTACCGGATTCCTGGAGGACATGCTGAGATAACAGAGACGATCAAAGCTTATGTAGCCGCCGGAGTTTTACGGGGAATAACCACACAGTGGAACAACCCTATCTGGCTGGTGAAAAAATCAGATGGGTCATGGCGGATGACAGTAGACTATCGAGCCCTCAACAGACATACACCGCCATTGACGGCTGCTGTGCCGGACACCATATCTATTATAGAATGAATTCAGGCACAAGGGGGAGAATGGTATGCGGTCATCGACTTAGCAAATGCCTTCTTTACCATTCCAATACCAGAAGACAGACAGGAACAATTTGCTTTTACATGGGATGGGAGACAATATACGTTTACCCGATTGCCACAAGGGTACTTGCATAGCCCCACAATTTGTCATCGCATAGTAGCTGAACATCTGGACGAAGTGAACCTTCCTCCAGACATGCAACTATTGCATTATATCGATGACATAATGACACAGGGAAATAGTGAGGACGAGTTAAAACAGCAACTGAATTATCTAATAAAACACATGAAGGAAAAAGGGTGGGAGATTAACCCCGACAAAGTGCAAGGGCCGGCACAGACGGTAAAGTTCCTGGGGATACAATGGAATAAGGGGGAAAGGGAGATAGTGCCGAAGGCTAAGGCAAAGATATTAGGGTTTGCCACTCCTCAGAATAAGACTGATGTCCAGAAGTTTATTGGAATGTTTGGATATTGGAGACAACACATTCCTCACTTGTCCCAGATATTAGGTCCGTTGTACAGAGTAACCCGGAAGAAACATGATTTTACCTGGGGACAGGAACAGCAGGCAGCCTTTGAATTAGCCAAAGAATCGATACAACAAGCAGTATCTTTAGCACCAATGGTAGAGGGTCCGGTGGAATTACAAGTATCAGCTACAGACACTTACGCCAATTGGAGTCTATGGCAAAAGGACCGGGGTAAGCGGCGACCGTTGGGATTTTGGTCCAAGAAGCTCCCTGATCCTGGTTCGCGGTACACTCCTTTTGAGCGACAACTCCTGGCCTGCTATTGGGCATTAGTAGAAACAGAGCAATTAACCCTTGGGCGAGATGTGCTACTCAGACCTAAGATACCTATCATAACTTGGATACAGAGTAACCCCCGTACCCATAGAATAGGGGGGGGCACAAGAAGCCAGTATATTAAAATGGAAATGGTACATCTCTGACAGGGCTAAAGCAGGTCGTACTGGAGTATCTGCCTTACATGAACAAGTTGCTGAAGCTCCCGAAATGGGTGAGGAAATGGTAGAAGTTATTCCCATGGAAGAATCTCCGGTAAAATGGGGGAAGCTATATCAGGAATTGACAAATGGGGAAAAACAGTGAGCCTGGTTTACGGATGGTTCCGCCAGGTACATAAATGGAAAGCGTAAATGGAAAGCGGTGGCTTATAACCCTGCTCTGAACCAGTTATTGAAAGTAATGGGTGAGGGGAAAAGTAGTCAATGGGCAGAGTTAAAGGCAGTTACTATGGTGTTAGATCAGGAAGGAATAAGGGAATGCCATCTCTATACTGACTCATGGTCAGTTGCGAATGGGATGGTGGTGTGGATGACTACGTGGTATCGACACCAGTGGACTATCCGGAGTAAAGAAATTTGGGGAAAAGACTTATGGCAGTGTATATGGGAAAAGGTACAGATAGTGCGAACGACTGTGACTCATGTAAGTGCGCATACTAAACGAACATCGGCTGAAGCATTGCATAATGCTACTGCTGATCAGCATGCTAAAATAGCTGAAGTACAGGTACCATCAACAATGGGAGTACAGGCAGCAAATTGGGCTCATGAAAAATGTGGACACCTAGGAGCACAAGCCACATATAATTGGGCGATTGATCGAGGAATCAGTATTAGTATGGATGAAGCTTGCACGGCTGCTCACCAGTGCACTGTGTGCCAGCATTATCAGAAGAAGGGAATTCCACAAGTAGTTAAGGGTCAGTTATCAAAGGGAAAGGAACCAGCCCAGATTTGGCAAATGGATTTTGTAGGTCCTTTACCGGAAAGTGGAGGATGTAAATACATTTGTACGGCAGTAGATACATATTCAGGGGTTCTGATAGCTCTTCCTTCAAAGCACGCTAATCAGAATGCAACTCTGAAAACCCTACACCTGATAGAACAATATTATGGTATACCGTTGCAAATTCAAACTGATAACGGTACCCACTTTACCGGTCAACGGATTAAAGAGTGGTCCGATGACCATAAAGTAGAATGGATCTACCACATTCCGTATTATCCCCAAGCTGCAGGATTAATTGAACGAATGAACGGGCTATTAAAGCAACAACTTCGAAAAGGGGGAGAGGGAAATAATCTGGCTAGGTGGCGATTCCGTTTGGAGGACGCGGTCATGCGGTTAAATAATCGCCCTTTGTTCAAGGGACAGACTCCTCTCCTTAGAATGAAGATTCAGAATGTAGAAACAGAAAACATATTACACCCTCCAAGGCCAAAATATCCTTGCACAAGTGCGGCAACCAAAACTGCACACAGTACTCCAGCTGCAGCCTCACCAGTGCCCTGTACAGTTTCAGCAAGACCTCCCTACTTTTATATTCTATCCCCCTCGCTATGAAGGCCAGCATCCCATTTGCCTTCCTGATCACCTGCTGCACCTGTAGGCTGGGTTTTTGCGACTCATGCACAAGGACCCCCAGATCCCTCTGCACCGTAGCATGCTGCAGCTTTTCGCCCTTTAAATAGTAGTCCCTCCAACTATTATTCCTGCCAAAGTGGATAACCTCACACTTGCCAACATTGTATTCCATCTGCCAGGTCCTCGTCCACTCGCTCAGCCTATCTAGATCCCTCTGCAGACTTTCTACCCCCTCCGCACAATTTGCTTTTCCACTTATCTTTGTGTCATCAGCAAATTTCGACATCCTACACTCAGATCCCTCCTCCAGATCATCTATATAAATGGTAAATAGCTGAGGCCCCAGCACCGATCCCTGCGGCACTCCACTAGTCACCAACCGCCAATCCGAATAGTACCCATTGACACCTACTCTCTGCCTCCTATTAGACAACCAATCCTCTATCCATGCTAACACCTTACTCCCAACTCCATGCCCCCTAACCTTCTGTAACAACCTTTTGTGTGGCACCTTATCAAACGTCTTCTGAAAATCGAGAAACACCACATCCACCGGTTCCCCTCCGTCCACCGCACTAGTCACATCCTCATAGAATTCCAATAAATTCGTCAGACACGACGTCCCCTTAACGAATCCATGCTGCGTCTGCTCTATCCATTCACATTGGCATGAGAATAGACCAGCATGAATCATAGAATCATAAGGTGCAGAAGATGACCTTTGGCTCATCTAGTCTGCACCTAGACATTAGAAACACTTGAACTCCCATCTGCCAGCATTTGGCCCATAGCCTAGAATGTTAGACATGCCAAATGCTCATGCAGATAATTTCACGAGGATGTGAGGCAAGCAACTTCTACCATCCTCCTAGGTAGTACATTCTAGGCCATAAGTGTTTTTCCACACGCCCCCCACACACCTTCTCACCCTCCCCTTAAATCTATGTCCCCATGTGACTGACCCTTCAACTAAGGGGAGCAGCTGCTGCTTATCCGCTCTGTCCATGTCCCTCATAATCTTGTACACTTTGATCAGGTCGCCCTTCAGTCTTCTCTTCTTCTCTGCACCAATAAAAACAATCCAAGCCTCCTCAACCCCTGTTCATAACTAATTATGAGTGGTCTTCCTAGTGGGCACCTGGTAAGCAGACCTCCTAGGGAAGCTCAGGTGAGTGCATTATAAGAGGGGGTGAACTTGGGAACTGCCCTCTGTAACTACTTGGGCATTGTTCCTGAAGTTGCATATGCACAGCCCAGGCACTGCCCCTGGCATTGCCAGTGCCAGTTGGTGATGTATGGGTAGTGCTGGAGGTTGCTTGGCAGGAGAGGTGTGGATGGGGGTCCTGGTTAATGCTTGTGCACTAGCATAAAATATAGTGCCCCGATCTTCAAAAGATGATGTAACTTTGTGGGACCTGCCCCTTGCCATTTTCTTTACTCAGTCCAGGAGGAAAAATGGAGAAAGCTGTCATCGGTGACGGTGGCATCAACGCCACTTTTCTGACCCGCTATTATTCTTTGCCGATATTCAGGAAGATTTTGCAGTATGGTTTTGGTTTCTGATCCAGCTTAAGGTTGGGAAAATTGGCTTAGCTGACTCTCACATACTCATTACATGCAAAATAACAAGGTGGTGAAGTAAATGTTCTTGAGAGCCCTTGTAGGCAAATTCATTGCCTACAAAATCCAAGATGGAATGCCAAATGTAATTTTTATCATTTGGCATTAAATTTGGACATTTTGCAAGTTACTGCCTGTTAATGCATGATATTAAAAATACATGTTATTGATGTAAATTAATAGAATAAATGTAAGCATTTTCTAAAATTGTTTGGAATTAATGTCATCAATATTTAATTATATTTATAGATCGCAGAAATGGTTGAAGCAATAAAGACATTTTCTGTATTGAAGAATTCCACAATTGAAGGAATTGAACTCCTAGCAATAAAATACCAGAATATCTATTTGACTCTCAAAAAGAGTCATTATGACATTTTGGACCCTCGGAAGAAAGAATTTAATTCAGACTATGCTTTATTCATGAAGCAAATCTCTGATTTAGAGGTAATATCAATGAATGGATATTTACACTATGGATAAGGGAAGGGAGGGAGATATGGTAACATAATGATAACGTTACTGCAATTGTCCAGAGGCTCAGCATAATTTCCTTGGGACATATGTTTAAATTGCTCCAAGGTGTTAGAGAACTTAAAATTCCACTAATTAATAAAGATGGAATGCAATGAGAGTTTAATTAACAGTAGAACTCGTGGATTGTCATAAAAAGACATCTGGTTCACTATTATTCTTAGGGAGAAGCATTCTGACTTCGTTCATCATCTGCCCGACAGATGGTTCCAATCTGATTGCCTCTTAATTGCCCTCTGAATTGAACTAGTTAACCAGCCAATTGTGTCAAACAGCTCTAAATGAAGGAAAAAGTTCCAAAAATGTCCTCAGCCTGAGTGGTGATGGAGCCAAGCACATCTATACAAAAGGCAAGGCTAAATCATATGCAACCACTTTCACTCAAAAGAGCACTTAATCCATCTCAGCCTCCTCTTGAGATTGCCACCATTATAGATACCAGTTTTTAGACCATTTGTGAAATCAAGACACAACTGAAGGCATTGGATACAGCAATTGATCTGACAAAATCTCTTTTGTAGTAATGAAAACTTGCGCTCCAGCATTTGTTATGCCATAGCTAAGTCTTCCCGTACAGCAACAACACATTCAACAGTATGGAAACTTGCCCAGATATGTCCTGCACATAAAAAAAGTAGGGTGAGGCAAATTGGCCCATTACCTATGTAAAGTTCATTCTCTATTGTTAGGGTGCCAGCTCAGAAACCCCAAGGTATATTGTGAGGTTAGACTAGAACCAATAATGTTTCTATTTTGGCATAAATGTGAGGAAAGGATTCTTTTATGTTTTTATTCCAATTCAAACAAGTCCAATTCAGAGTCTCAACAAGTTGAGACATTCCTGATCCAAGCTGACAATATAGAACTCTCACCTTCTGTCCTGGGCTTGATCTATATGATCCAAGCTGATTGGAGTAGGAATAGCTCCTCCTCTGAGGCTTGATCTCATTTGCATCTTAGCGTAAAGGCCGAGATACCGCTTTTAAAAATTGCTTCAAATGAAGCTAAAATGTAAGGTGGGATCCTGCGTAGCAGGGATGAAAGTGAGGGGGGCATAGATGGGGACTGCAATGCACGGCATCGTGGGGGTGGAGCAGAGCAGGGTTTGAAATGCGTATACTTTAATGCGAGGAGTATTCGCAATAAAGTGGATGAACTTGCAGCGTGGATCAGTACCTGGAACTTTGATGTTGTGGCCATTTCACAGACATGGATAGAGCAGGGACAGGAATGGTTGTTGCAGGTCCCGGGGTTCAAGTGCTTCAGTCGGAGTAGAGAAGGAGGTAGAACAGGGGGAGGGGTATTAGTCAAGGATTGTATCACAGTGTCAGAGAGGAAGCTTGATGAGGACTTGTCTGTTGAGGTAGTATGGGCTGAGATTAGAAATAGGAGAGGAGAGGTCACCCTGCTGGGAGTCTTTTATAGACCTCCAAAAAGTTCGAGAGAGGTTGAGGAAAGGATTGTGGAGACGATCCTGGATAGGAGTGAAAGTAATAGGGTAATTGTTATGGGGGACTTTAACTTTACTAATATTGATTGGAATAGCTATAGCTCTAGCTCATTAGAGGGGTCAGTTTTTGCACAAAGCATGCAGGAAGGTTTTTTGACTCAGTATGTGGATAGGCCAACTAGAGGTGAGGCTATATTGGATTTGTTTCTGGGAAATGAGCCAGACCAGGTGTTCGACTTGGAAGTTGGTGTGCATTTTGGTGATAGTGACCACAATTCGGTTACGTTCACCTTAGTGATGGAAAGGGATAGGCATGAACCTCGGGTCAGTAGTTTTAGCTGGGGGAAGGGTAATTATGAGGCTATTTGGAGAGAATTAGGAAACATAGGTTGGACTAGGAGACTACAGGGTCTCGGAACGTCCGAAATGTGGAGTTTTTTCAAGGAGCAGCTACTGCGAGTCCTTGATATGTATGTCCTTGTCAGGCAAGGAGGAAATGGTCGAGCTAGGGAACCGTGGTGCACTAAAAAAGTTGATTTGCTGGTTAAAAGGAAAAAGGAGGCTTATGTCAGGATGAGACTTGAGGGCTCAGGTAGTGCACTGGAAAGCTTTAGATTGGCTAGGAGGGAGTTAAAGAGTGAGCTAAGAAGAGCTGAAAGAGGACACAAGAAGACTTTGGCTGATAGGATTAAGGAGAATCCTAAGGCGTTCTATAGATATGTTAAGAACAGAAGATTGGTTAGGGCAAGATTAGGGCCAGTTAGAGACAGCAGTGGGAAGTTATGTGTGGAACCGGAAGAGATTGGAGAGGCATTGAACCAATATTTCTCTTCGGTATTCACGCAGGGAGACATAAATGTAGCTGTGGAGAACACTGGGTTACAGGGTTGTAAACTGGATAGTATTGCAGTTGATAAGGAGGATGTGCTAGATATTCTTGAGGGTTTGAAAATAGATAAGTCCCCTGGGCCGGACGGGATTTACCCTAGGATTCTCTGGGAGGGAAGAGAGGCGATTGCAGAGCCTCTGGCTCTGATCTTCAGGTCGTCGTTGGTCACAGGTAGATTGGAGGATGGCGAATGTTGTCCCATTGTTTAAGAAGGGGAACAGAGACTTCCCCGGGAATTATAGACCGGTGAGTCTTACTTCTGTTGTGGGCAAGGTTTTAGAAAAAATTATTAGGGATAGGATTTATAGTTATTTAGAGAGTAATGAATTGATTGGAGATAGTCAGCATGGTTTTGTGAAGGGTAGGTCGTGCCTTACTAACCATATTGAGTTTTTTGAGAAAGTGACCAAAGAGGTGGATGGGGATAAGGCAGTTGACGTGGTATATATGGACTTCAGTAAGGCGTTTGATAAGGTTCACCATGGAAGGCTTCTGCAGAAAATGCAGATGTATGGGATTGAGGGTGATTTAGTTAATTGGATCAGGAATTGGCTAGCAGATAGGAGACAGAGGGTGGTGGTTGATGGTAAGTATTCGTCATGGAGTTCGGTTACAAGTGGTGTGCCTCCGGGATTTGTTTTGGGGCCATTGCTGTTTGTAATTTTTATAAATGATCTGGATGAGGGTATAGTTGGGTGGATTAGTAAATTTGCTGATGACACCAAAGTCGGAGGTGTGGTACATAGTGAGGAGGGGTGTCATAGTTTACAGAGAGACTTGGACAAGTTGCAGAGCTGGGCCGAGAGGTGGCGGATGGAGTTTAATGCGGAAAAGTGTGAGGTAATTCACTTTGGCAGGAATAATAGATGTGTAGAGTATAGGGTTAACGGTAGGACTCTGAATAGTGTTGATGAACAGAGGGATCTAGGTGTATGTGTACATAGATCCCTGAAAGTTGGGAATCAAGTAGATAAGGTTGTTCGGAAGACATATGGTGTCTTGGCGTTTATTGGTAGGGGGATTGAATTTAGGAGCTGCAGCGTCATGTTGCAACTGTACAAAACTCTGGTGCAGCCGCACTTGGAGTATTGTGTGCAGTTCTGGTCCTCACATTATAGGAAGGATGTGGAGGCATTGGAGAGGGTGCAGAGGAGGATTACCAGGACGTTGCCTGGTATGGAGGGGAGGTCCTATGAGGAGAGACTGAGGGATAAGAACATAAGAACATAAGAAATAGGAGCAGGAGTAGGCCATCTGGCCCTTCGAGCCTGCCCCGCCATTCAATAAGATCATGGCTGATCTGTCGTGGCTCAGTTCCACTTTCCCGCCCTCTCCCCATAACCCTTAATCCCCTCTCTTATCAAGAACCCATCAACCCGCTTCTTAAAAATATTTAGCGAGGCAGCCTCCACCACTTCAACGGGCAGAGAATTCCAGAGATTCACCACCCTTTGAGTGAAAAAGTTCCTCCTCAACTCCGTTCTGAACCGCCCCCCCTTTATCTTGAGGCTGTGCCCCCTAGTCCTACTGTCTTTTTTGAGCGGGAAGAGTCTTTCCACCTCTATCCTATCCATCCCATTCATCATCTTATACGTCTCAATGAGATCTCCCCTCATTCTTCTAAACTCTAACGAGTACAAGCCTAGTTTATTCAGCCTCTCCTCATAGCTCAACCCCCTCAACTCCGGTATCAGCCTAGTAAACCTCCTCTGCACTCCCTCCAGGGCCAAAATATCCTTGCGCAGGTGCGGCGCCCAAAACTGCACACAGTACTCCAGCTGCGGCCTCACCAATGCCCTATACAGCTGCAGCAAGACCTCCCTACTTTTATATTCAATCCCCCTCGCTATGAAGGCCAGCATCCCATTCGCCTTCCTGACCACCTGCTGCACTTGCAGGCTGGGTTTTTGCGACTCATGCACAAGGACCCCGAGGTCCCTCTGCACCGTCGCCTGCTGCAGTTTTTCGCCACGTAAGTAATAGTCCTTCCTACCATTCTTCCTACCAAAGTGGACCACCTCACACTTGCCAACATTAAATTCCATTTGCCATTTCCTGGCCCATTCGCCCAGCCTATCTAGATCCTTCTGCAGGCTCTCCACACCCTCCGCACAATTTGAGGTTGTTTTCGTTAGAAAGAAGGCGGCTAAGAGGGGACCTTATTGAAACGTATAAGATGATTAGAGGTTTAGATAGGGTGGACAGTGATAGCCTTTTTCCTCGGATGGAGAAAGCTAGCACGAGGGGGCATAGCTTTAAATTAAGGGGTGGTAGTTATAGGACGGATGTCAGAGGTAGGTTCTTTACCCAGAGGGTGGTGAGGGATTGGAATGCCCTGCCTGCTGCAGTTGTAAATGCGCCTAGTTTGGGGGTGTTTAAGAGATCTGTGGATAGGTTTATGGATGGAAAGGGTTTGGTTTAGGTTAGAGGGTCATTGCTTTTTAATTGGTCGGTGCAACATCGTGGGTCGGAGGGCCTGTTCTGCGCTGTAATGTTCTGTGTTCTATGTAACTTAATGACTTCAACCAAGGACAGCATGTTGATACTACACTTCATCTTAGCCAAAAGATTCTTTTACTCCTTGAGTAATTCCATTGACAAATTAGTGAGCTTTTTTTTAACAAAACAAGCTTTATTCATCGTTTAATTATAACTAATCAAGTGAAACAGTTTAACTCTTAACCGTTGAATAATCTTCAATTATAAGAAAAAACAACTATTCTGTTCCAATTGCACAATATTTTTCTTAGAGCTGTTAACCCCACTTCAAAATGATTAGCAAATCCAGGCATATGTACTTTAACTTGGTTAACAGTCTTGGAGGTTTCAGAGAGAGAGGATGAGTTTCAGCAGCTTGCAGAACGCCTCTGACTTCACGCAATTTCCAGCCAGAACTCAACTCTAAAACTGAAACTAAAATCTGCACAAAATCCTGGTGACAGACCTAACTCATCCCATTAATCTAATATAACATGATCCTGTCAACCTTGTCTGAAATCCAAGGAGAACTTAAGTAAACAAAAATACATTTAATCTTTCACTAGCTGAGCATGTGCTAAACTAATTATCCTGCTTTACAGCATCTGCTTTATTCTTTTCAGACAAATCAACTGTTTGCAAGAAAATACTGACCCTTAAAGCAGTCCCCCAAATGTAAAATATATTAACAGCACAGTGTTCATAGAGTCCTTAGACTGCAGAAGGAGGTAATTCGGTCCATTTAGTCTACACCGACAATAATCCCACCCAGGCCCAGTCCCTGTCGCCCCACATATTTACCCCATTAATTTCTCTAACCGACGTATCCCGAAACACTAAGGGATAATTTAGTATGGCAAATACACCTAACCCACCCATTTTTGGACTGTGGGAGGAAATCAGAGCACCTGTAGGTAACCCATGGGGAGAATGAGCAAACTCCGCAGAGACAGTGATGCAAGCTGGGGGTTGAATCCAGATCCCTGGAGCTGTGGTGCAGCTGTGCTAGCTATCATGATGCCCACATTGTAACACCTCCTGCTTTAAAAAAAAATGAAAAGATGGCTTCATTTTTTCTAAAGCCTTAAGTTTTTCACACTATTAGTACGCTATACGATAGACCTTGTTACATCAGAACATGCAAATTTAAGAATTCTGGGAGAGGGACTGCGAATTTCTTCAGCAAGTTGACATAGGGGATGATAAGTTGTTGGAGATATTGGCAGCTTTTCCAGGTCCAGATGAGAAGAGCCCTAGACTGCAGTGAGAGGCGAGGAAGGAGATTTCAGAGGCTCTGACCCAAATTTTTAACTCCTCTTGGCCACAAGGAAGGTGCCAGATGACTAGGGAACAGCTGATGTAGTTCCACTATTTAAGAAGGGTTGTAGAAATAAACCAGGGAACTACTAATCAGTGAGTCTCACATCAGTAGTTTGTACAATATCAGAGAAACTTCTGAAGAAGAGCAATTATCTCCATTTGGAGAGGCAAAGCTTGATCAGGGATAGTCAGCATGGCTTTGTCAGAGGGATGTCATGCTACCTAACAAATTTGACTGAATTTGAGAAATGATTAGGTGTGTAGATGAGGGTAGTGTGAGTCAATGTAATTTATATGGATTTTAGCAAAGCCTTTGACAAGGTCCCACATGGGAGACTTGTAAAGAAGGTAAATTCATAAGGGCATAGGGTAATTTGATAATCTGGATTCAAAATTTGCTCAGTTGTAGGAGACAGAGTGTGATGCCAGATGGCTATTTTAGAGACTGAAAGTCAGTGTCAGGTGGCATAGCACAGGGACCTGTGTTCAGCCCTCTATTATTCTCCATTTATATAGATGACATTGATGACGATGAGGG
This sequence comes from Carcharhinus amblyrhynchos, assembly GCF_965287045.1. Lineage (NCBI taxonomy): Eukaryota > Metazoa > Chordata > Chondrichthyes > Carcharhiniformes > Carcharhinidae > Carcharhinus > Carcharhinus amblyrhynchos. The sequence goes on from NC_137330.1 coordinate 127,258,024, forward strand.
GGGTAGGATTAGTAAATTTGTGAATGACACAAAGATTGGCCAGGTGGTTAACAGTGAGATGGAGTGTCTTCGGCTACAAGAAGATATACATGGAATGGTCAAATGGGCAGATACATGGCAGATGGAATTTAACCTAAAAAGTGTGAGGTGATACACTTTGTAAAGAGTAACTTTACAAGAAAATTTTCAATGAAAGGTAGGACAGTAGGAAGTTTTGCGGAACAAAGTGACCTTGATGTGTTTGTCCACAGATCTCTGAAGGCAGAAGAGCAAGTTAATAAGATGTGAAAAAGACACATGGGACACTTGCCTTTAACATTCAAGACGTAGATTACAAAAGCACAGAAGTCATGTTGGAGTGAGGCCACAGCTAATGTATTGTGTGCAGTTCTGGTCACTACCTTTTCAGAAGGATGTGACTGCACTGGAAGGTGTGCAGAGGAGATTCACCTGGATGCAGCCTGGGATAGAACATTTAAGTCATGAAGAGAGGTTGCATAGGTTTGGCTTTTTTTTGTTGGAGCGGAGAAGACTGAGGGGTGACCTGATCAAGGTGTGCAAGATTGTGAAAGACGTGGATAGAGTAGATGAGGAGCAGCTGTTTCCTTAGCCGAAGGGTCAGTCATGAGGGGAGATAGGTTCAAGGTGAGTGGCATTGAGTTTAGAGGGTATGTGAGGAAAAACCTTTTTACCAATAGGGTGGTGATGGTCTGGAATGAACTGCCTGGGAGGGTAGTAAAGATGAGTTGCCTCATATCCTTTAAGAAGTACCTGAATGTGGACTTGGCACATCATAACATTCAGGGCTATGGGCCAAGTGCTGGTAGATGGGATTGGCTGGAGATTTGTAATGTGTCAGTGCAGCCTCAATGGGCTAAATGTTTTGTTTTGCACTGAAAGTGCAAAGACTATAGTCAAATTCATTTTTTCTTTTCCAAAGTTGATAACTCCATCTTTCTATATGTCGTAGTCATGATAAAGCATCTGCAATCACCTTCTTTCTTCCTGCTTTACTCGACACACTGCTTTTCTTCAGCTGCTTCGTCTTTCTCTTCAGAGGTCTCCTCTTCTTGATCCTGCTTTGACTCCATGTCCATGTTTGGTTCCATTGCCATAATTGTTACCTAATTCTGGTGATGTCCTCAGAGCTGGGCAGTATATAGAATATGAAACTTTACTTTGAATGAAAACTGCCACAAACCACTTTCAATTTCTTTTTTTAATTTAATTTTTAAAAATGTTAAAAACATTTAAAAATTTTTTTTTAATTTCTTTCGCTGAGTCTATCTATTTCTTTTGATGCCCAGAACCCTGAAATGTCAAAATGAAATAGTGTTCTTCAGAAGGTTGAGTGCTGTCAGATTTTGCCAAAGTGAATGTGTCCCTTTGCACACTTTCTCAAATTCACATGTGTTCAAGGCCATCCAGCCCTGTCCCATTTCTTTTTAACTGGCCTTAGTTCCTTTGTCAGGTGGTCCAGCTCCCCCTTTTGCTGTGAAATGATACACTCAAAATTTTTTCCAGTCTCCAATTGCATATCTTTCTGTTCCAATGTAATTTATTAATTCATTTGTTTATTCTGGATGTTCATCATTATTTTCTGCATATTCTTTGGCTTCTTTAATGTCATGATTTGTTGTAATTATGGGTTTACTGATCATAATGGCAGCCATTCAGTTGCAAAAATCATTGCAAATTACTTAAACATCAGCTATGAACAGTGTTGTTTCCTTAGGTATCCATGTCTGTGCAATCTGTATAGATTTATTATTCCAACAGTCATGAAACAGTCATACTTCATGTCATTGTCCTTTTCTTCTGTCTGCAGTAGTAAAATACTTCTGCTCCTCAATCTCCAACTTGAGATTGATCTACATTTTTCTGTTCGTAGATGATGAGCTGCTGTTGTCAGTTTCTGCTCAGGTATAGTTTCTGCTCAGGTACTTTCAACAACTCAGGTACAGGCTATAAATCAGTTGATTTTTCTTGTATCTGTCTCCTAACCTGCTCACTTTCCTTATTTACATCATCATCCAGGAACTTGTGCTTCGTCTCTGCCTTCACCAGTTTCACATTGCACTCATCTACCTTCCATTCCTGTCTTCATTATCTGAGATTTGTAACTACCATCAGCCATTCATAGTTTCTAACCAAGACTGCTGCATTGCAGGCTGAGAAAACATCAGCTTCTCCTTCTAAACTTGTGCCAACTTGAGTGGATTAAGTTTATATACAAATTTTGCATAATTGGAATAGCATTTTTGACATCTACATCATGCACAATTCTTTTTTATTTGATTTATTATTGTCAAATGTATTAGTATACAGAGGAAAGTATTGCTTCTTGCACGCTATATAGACAAAGCATACTGTTCATAGAGAAGAAAATGAAAGGGATCAAAATGTAGCATTACAGTCATAGCCAAGGAGTAGAAAAAGATCACCTTGATGGAAGTCCATTCAAACGTCTGACAGCAGCAGGGAGGAAGGTGTTCTTGTGTCAGTTGATACGTGACCTCAGACTTTTGTATCTTTTTCCTGACGGAAGAAGGTGGAAGAGAGAATGTCTGGGATGCATGGGGTCTTTAATTATGCCGGCTGCTTTGTTGAGGCGGTGGGAAGTGTAGACAGAGTCAATGGTGGGAGGCTGGTTTGCATGATGGATTGGGCTACATTCACAACCTTTTGTAGTTCCTTGCGGTCTTAGGCAGAGCAGGAGCCATACCAATCTGCGATACCACCAGAAAGAATGCTTATTGTGATGCACTTGTAAAAGTTGATGAGAGCCGTAGCTGACATGCCAAATTTCCTGAGTCTTCTGAGAAAGTTGAGGCATCGGTGGGCTTTCTTAACTGTAGTGTCAGTTTGGGGGGGACCAGGATAGGTTGTTGGTGTTCTGGACACCTAGAAACTTGAAGCTTTGAACCATTTCTACTTTGTTCCCATTGATGTGGATAGGGGCATGTTCTCCACTATGCTTCCTGAAGTCAATGACAATCTGTTTTGTTTTGTTGACATCGAGGAAGAGATTATTGTCGTTGCACCAGTTCACCAGACTAGTACCTTAGTCATAAGAACATAAGAACATAAGAAATAGGAGCAGGAGTAGGCCATCTAGCCCTTAGAGCCTGCCCCGCCATTCAATAAGATCATGGCTGATCTGTCGTGGCTCAGTTCCACCTTCCCGCCCTCTCCCCATAACCCTTAATCCCCTCTCTTATCAAAAACCCATCAACCCGCGTCTTAAAAATATTGAGTGAGGCAGCCTCCACCACTTCAACAGGCAGAGAATTCCAGAGATTCACCACCCTTTGAGTGAAGAAGTTCCTCCTCAACTCCGTTCTAAACCGCCCCCCCTTTATCTTGAGGCTGTGCCCCCTAGTCCTACTGTCTTTTTTGAGCGGGAAGAGTCTCTCCACCTCTATCCTATCCATCCCATTCATCATCTTATACGTCTCAATGAGATCTCCCCTCATTTTTCTAAACTCCAACGAGTACAAGCCTAGTTTATTCAGCCTCTCCTCATAGCTCAACCCCCTCAACTCCGGTATCAGCCTAGTAAACCTCCTCTGCACTCCCTCCAAGGCCAAAATATCTTTGCTCAGGTGCGGCGCCCAAAACTGCACACAGTACTCCAGCTGCGGCCTCACCAATGCCCTATACAGCTGCAGCAAGACCTCCCTACTTTTATATTCAATCCCCCTCGCTATGAAGGCCAGCATGCCCTTTGGTACTTCCCAATTTATTTCTACATATGGTTCTATGTGATCATAATAATGATTTCAGGTCAAATTGATTTTCCTTTGGAAGGGAAGTCAGCAATTTCTCCCAATTCTGGAGTGCTTTTTCACCAGCCAGTCTAATTTGAAGAATATCAGATTCAGAAACATCTGGATTTGTTTCTTCACTCTGCGTTGTAACAACTAACATCTCCAGTTTCAGTTTTCCTTCCCTATCGAAATGCCATTTGAACATTTTAACCTGGTACACTCCGTGAGTTTGTCTTCTATCCGGCATTCTTGTTAAAATTTGTATTTTCTCATTTTATTCTGGTCACAAATTGGCTGACATTAACACTGCAATGAAGTTACTGTGAAAATCCCCTAGTTGCCACATCCCAGCAGGCTGTTCGGGACACTGAGAGAGAATTTCGCATGGCTAATGCACCTTACCAGCTCGTCTTTCAGACTGTAGGAGGAAACCGGAGCACCCAAAGAAAATCATGCAGACATGGGGAAAATGTACAGATCCATGCAGACCCAGGTCCCCAGTGCTGAGGCAGCAGTGCTAACCACTTTGCCCCCACCTCAGTTAATTATCTTGCATTTGATAAAGCTCACTAAATGTTCATTTACTGCTAACAAAACTGCAATTTTTTGATTTCTTACCCACTTCTCTTTTCATCACATTGTGTGCCACTATAAATGCTATCTACCCAATTCACCAGCCCTAGTTAATCTCTCCCTAAAATTTCACACATAGTCCAACAGTGTAGTCATCAATTTCTCCTTGATCAATTTAAGTGGTCCTGTTATCTCATGATCAAAATCAATTCAAATGGCCTGAATGTAGTTGATTAATTTAATGTATTCCTAATTAAAAAACATACAAACAGAATTCCTTTATTTCAATTCTTTGGATAATCCTAACAAAGATCCTCAAAATGCTCTTTAAAGTTTGATGCCATCATTCTAATGTTCCATGTGGTTCTAGATGGTACATAGTTGATTTAAATTGATGTATTCCTAAGCTATCCATAACTTTGTTAAATAGCTTTGACATAAAATTAGACACTTAATCTGATTGAATTTCTGTTGGTGGTGTGACAATATTGTGCCTTTAAGAAATGCATTTTAATCACGTTCCTTTGCAGGTTGTTTCTAGCAGGCCTGGTAAGTTGGATTGACACTAAGCTACTGGTAGCTGGTGTCCCCTAATGATTACTGAAGCAATATAATGATCATGTTTATTTTTAATCTGGACTATTGTAGTGTCCTAGGGTTTTATGATTCTTTGGGAATTGCTGGGTCAGGGATGATAAACAGGTTGGATAATAGAATCATAGAGGTTTACAGCATGAAAGCAGGCCCTTCAGCTCAACTTGTCCATGCCACCCCTAGTCCCAGTTGCCCATGTTTGACCCATATCCCTATCTTACCTGTATAACTGTCTAAATGCTACTACTACCTGTGGCAGCTTGGTCCAGACACTCACCACACTCTATGTGAAACAATTGCCCCTCTGGACCCTTTTGTATCTCTCCCCTATCACCTTAAACCTATGCCCTCTAGTTTTAGACTCCCCTACCTTTGGGAAAAGATATTGACTATCTAGCTGATTTATGCCTCTCATTATTTTATAGACCTCTATAAGATCATTGCTAAGTATCCTATGCTCCAGAGAAAAAGTTCCAGTCTATCCAGCCTCTCCTTGTGACTCAAACCATGAAGTCCCAGTAGCGTCCCAGTAAATCTTTTCTGCACTCTTTCTAATTTAATAATATCATTTCTATAATAGGGTGACCAGAACTGCACACGGTATTCCAAGTGTGGCCTTACCAATGTCTTGTGCAACTTCAACAAGATGTCCCAACTCCCGTTTTCAATGTCCTAACCAATGAAACCAAGCATGTCGTATGCCTTCTTCACCACCCTTTCCACTTTTAATGAGCTATGAACCTTATACCTAGATCTCTTTTTTCTATAACTATCTCCAACGCCCTACCATTAACTAAGTCGTGCTTTGGTTTGATCTACCGAGATGTATCACCTCGCATTTACCAAAATTAAACTCCATCTCCCTTTCATCAACCCACTGGCCAAATGCTGATGCCTGGTGATAGTTTGTTTTTCACAGAAGAGTCCAAGTTTTTAGTTTTGCTTTTCAGAGGTAGCCTGAAGTGGAGAGAAGCAGCAGTGCACTTACCCTCTTTCTGGAGTTGGAATCTTTAGTTTTATTTTCTCAGATGCTGTTTGGACTTGAGTCAGAAAGCAAGCAGTGTTTCTTGTTTTCTCCTCTCTGGAATTGAAAATTCTGTTGCTCTTAGCTGGTGAAATCAGGAAGTGTCTCTGTCTTCCCCTCTGTCTCTTCAGCAGCTTTTTGGAAATTTCAAGGACTTGGAGGCCTCAGAAATTTAAATCAACATTTAGATGGCCAACTCATTGCAGGTGTTAAAAAGCTGTGGATCCAACACATGTGAGCATAACTGCTTTTTATGCCAAGTCTAGAAAGGGGTGTATGTCTATAGAGTGGTTGTCGACTTGGAACAACATAGATAGCTAGCTGTTAAGGTTTGAATCATTGAATCGTAGAATCCCTGCAGTGAATAAAGAGGTCATTTAGCCCATTGAGCCCGCAACAATAACAATCCCACCCAGACTCTATTCTGTAACCCCATGTGTTTACTCTGTGACACTAAGGGCAAATTCAAATTGATGAAGATGAACATCTCGCCAGGACCATCCCCACAGCCCCACTTCTTGCCTTCAAACAAGCGCACAACCTCAAACAGACCATTGTCTGCAGCAAACTACCCAGCCTTCAGGAGAACAGTGACCACAATACCACACAACCCTGCCACAGCAACCTCTGCAAGACATACCGGATCATCGACATGGATGACATCATCTCACATTAGAACACCATCCACCAGGTACATGGTACATACTCCTGCAACTTGGCCAACGTTGTCTATCTAATACGCTGCAAGAAAGGATGACCCGAAGCATGGTACATCGGGGAGACCACGCAGATGCTACGACAACGGATGAATGAACATCGCTCGACAACCACCAGGCAAGACTGTTCCCTTCCTGTTGGCGAACGCTTCAGCGGTCATGGGCATTCGGCCTCTGATCTTCGGGTAAGCGTTCTCAAGGTGGCCTTCACGGCACACGACAGCGCAGAGTTGCTGAGCAGAGACTGATAGCTAAGTTCTGCACACATGAGGACGGTCTCAACCGGGATCTTGGGTTCATGTCGCACTATCTGTAACCCCCATGACTTGCCTGGACTTGTAAAATCTCACTTACTGTCCTGTCTGGAGACAATACACATCTCTTTAACCTAATGCTCTCTCCACTCACATTGTCTGCATCTTTAAGACTTGAATAGCAGGTTAGCTGTTAAGACTCGCATTCTAACTAGTATTCTGTAAACTGTGTGTGCTGTTATATGCTCTGTCAGAGACCAGAACTCTCAACTCACCTGACGAAGGGGCAAACCCCGAAAGCTTGTGGGTTTAACCTGGTGTTGTGAGACTTCTTACTAAGGGCAAATTAGCATGGCCAATTAACTTAACCCGCACTTCTTAAGAAATAGGAAATAGGAGCAGGAGTAGGCCATCTAGCCCTTCGAGCCTGCCCCGCCATTCAATAAGATCATGGCTGATCTGTTGTGGCTCAGTTCCACTTTCCCGCCCTCTCCCCATAACCCTTAATCCCCTCTCTTATCAAGAACCCATCAACCCGCTTCTTAAAAATATTTAGCGAGGCAGCCTCCACCACTTCAACGGGCAGAGAATTCCAGAGATTCACCACCCTTTGAGTGAAGAAGTTCCTCCTCAACTCCGTTCTAAACCGCCTCCCCTTTATCTTGAGGCTGTGCCCCCTAGTCCTACTGTCTTTTTTGAGCGGGAAGAGTCTCTCCACCTCTATCCTATCCATCCCATTCATCATCTTATACGTCTCAATGAGATCTCCCCTCATTCTTCTAAACTCTAACGAGTACAAGCCTAGTTTATTCAGCCTCTCCTCATAGCTCAATCCCCTCAACTCTGGTATCAGCCTAGTAAACCTCCTCTGCACTCCCTCCAGGGCCAAAATATCCTTGCGCAGGTGCGGCGCCCAAAACTGCACACAGTACTCCAGCTGCGGCCTCACCAATGCCCTATACAGCTGCAGCAAGGCCTCCCTACTTTTATATTCAATCCCCCTCGCTTTGGCGTGTGGAAGGAAATCTGAGCACCCGGAGGAAATTCACACAGTACGGGGAGAATGTGCTAACTCCACAGACAGTTACCAGAGGTTGGAACTGAACCTGAGACCCTAGCACTGTGAGGCAGCAGTTCTAACCGGTGTGCCACCGTGTCGCCCCACTGTACTATATCATGTTTGAATCTTGTAATTGGTCAAAGTAATGCTAGATCTTTTTATTATACATAATACTTACAGAATTTTGGAAGTGCTGAATGGAGTGAACATGGGGAAGGTGTTTCCATTAGTAGGCAAGACTAGGGTCTGAAGACACAGCCTCAGAATAAATTGTAGACCCTTTAGAACTGAGATGAGGAGGAATTTCTTCAGCAAATTATGATGAATCTATGGAATTCATTGCTCCAGATAGCTGTAGAGGCCAGGACATTAAGTATATTTAAGACTGAGTTAGATAGATTCTTGATTGGTAAAGAGATCAAAGGTTAGGTGGTAAAGGCGGAAGAATTGGGTTGAGAAACTTATCATCCATGATTGAATGATGGAGCAGACGTGATAGGCCAAATGGCCTAATTCTGCTCCTATACCTTTTGGTCTTATATTTTAACTGCATTCTTAAACAAACTTTGTTTGATAATGGCCTCTGGAAATCTAGTTGCATATCCATTATGATCAGCAAATACTGATTCCCTCTTTTTTGTTTTAGGCAGGTGTCCCACATAATCAATTAGGACCCGCGTAAAAGGTTCGTTGAATGCAAAATCTGTATTAAGGGTGCTTGTTTGAGATTTTCCTGTTACACGACGTGTTTTCACGTTGGCGGACACTAGTACCATTCCTATAGGGCATGTCAGAGGTAATAGAAAGGGTAAAACTTAGAAAAATCAACATCGATAGAAAAACGTTACTCAGCAAACTATTGGGATTGAGGGCCAACAAGTTCCCCCAGCCCTGATAACCTACATCCTAGGGTATTAAAGGAAATGATGGCAGAGATAGTTAATCCATTGGTTATAATATTCCAAAATTCCCTAGACACAGATAAAGGTTCCAGCGGATTGGAAAAATGCTACTGTAAGACCCTTATTCAAAAAGGGAAGGAGGCAAAATGTGGGAAATTACAGACCAATTAGTTTAACATCCCTTGTTGGGAAAGTGTTAGAATTAATTATCAAGAAAGTAATATCAAGACATTTAGAAAGCCAAAACGCTATCCATCAGAGTTAGCATGGTTTTATGAAAGACAAATCATGTTTGACTAATTTGTTAGAGTTCTTTGACGACGTATCAAGCAAAGTGGACAATGGGGATCCTGTAGATATAGTATATCTGGACTTCCGGAAGGCATTTGATAAAAGGCTAACTTATGAGGTTAGATCACATGGGATTAGGGGTAATTTATTAGCTTGGATAGGTGACTGGCTGATGGACAGAAGACACAGAGTTGGGATAAATGTTTTTTTTCTGGAGGACAAGAAGTAACTAGTGTCACAGGGTTCAGTTCTTGGGCCCTGGCTATTTACAATCTATATTAATGACTTGGATACAGCAATAGAAGGCTCCATAGCCAAATTTGCAGATGACACAAAAATAAGTGGGACAGTAAGTTGCAATGAGGAAATAAGAACCCTACAAATGGATATAGAGAGGTTAGGAGAGTGGGCCAAAAGGTGGCAGATGGAGTTTAACATAGATAAGTGTAAGGTCATGCATTTTGGTTGGAAAAATGGGAAGGTGACTTATTATTTAAGTGGAGAGAGACTTCAGGGTGCTCCTGTGTAGAGGGATCTGGGTGTCCTCATTCATGTGTCACAGGAAACTAGCATGCTGGTACAGCGGACAATAAAGAATGTTGGCATTTGTAGCCAAAGGAATAGAATATAAAGGAAAGAACCTGAGGGTATTCTGGAGTGTTATTACATTATAAATAATGTCTTAATGAGGAAGCGGAGACCTTCATAAATTCAGACAGATGAAAAATAAGCAGATGTTCAACAAATTTATTACCAATGGATTTTAGAAAGGAAGTTTTGCAGGTAGAGTGTGAGGTTCCAGGAGGAGATCATTTTGTTAAGAAGTACTGTTGCAACTATACAAGCCATTGGTGAGACCATACTTGGACTATTGTGCACAGTTTTCGTTCCCTTATTTGAGAAAAGTTGGAGACAATTGGAGGGGGTCCACTGGATTGATTCCAGAGATGAAGGGTTTTTCATATGAAGAGATATTGAACAGTTTAAGCCTATACTCTCTGGAAATTAGAAGAATGAGAGGAGATCAGATTGAGATATAAAAGGTGATAAAACGTATGGATAAAGTATATGTAGAGTGAGTGCATGTTGGGCATTCATAGTTTAGAAAAAGCAGTAGCAAATTTAAAATAGAGTTGAGGAGAAACTACTTCTCCCAAAGGGAAGTAATAGAGAAATTACCTTTTTCAGGGGCACAGTTTATCCCCTGAATCTGGGATTTACTACCCCAAAGTGTGGTGGATGCTGGGACATTGAGTAAATTTAAGAAGGAGTTCAACAGATTTTTAATTGCTAATGGGTTGAAGTGTTATGGGAGCAAGGTAGGAAAATGGGGATGAGGAACATATCAGCCATGATCGAATGGCGGAGCAGACTCAATGGGTTGAATGACCTAATTCTGATCCTATGTCTTATGAACTTACAGCAAAATTCAACTACATCTTTTGCAGTCCAGGCCAATAGAAGTGTTTTTGTATTTTCACTTGTGTTTTCCATCCTCCTAAATGATCTCCTACAGGGACCACACACGCTCCCCACAAATTTTTCTTTCTATAATCCACCGGTAACAAACTTATTGAACATCTGCCCATTTTTCATCTTCCTGAATTCATATAGGTCTCCACTTCCTTATTAAGACATTATTTATAATGTAATAACACTTTGGTATAAACTTAGATTCTTCTTCTGTATGTATTTTCTGATACAACTATTTTATCTCTACATCCTTCTGTTGTAATTCTGCCAAATTTTCTGAACTAAAGATAACTACTTATAACTGCTTGATCCCCGACCTGTTCTTGTTCTTTATCAACCATCTTGTCAAAGATTATTTCTGATAACTGAACCTCAAACAACTTAGCTTTACTCTTTGATTTTCCTACTCTTATCTCAACTTGTGGGATCTTATTCCTCTACAGTTGGCAACACCTCAGTTGTTTGGTTTTCCACTGACTTTTCAATCACAGGCATGATTTCGAAGTATGATCCAGCTACATTGTTACACCCGATAAGCTGTGCCCCTAAAAAAGGTAATTTCTCTATTACTACTACTACTGCACCATTTTTCACCAGATTCTCCAACCTTACCTTTCATAACCAAACAATATTCTATTCACCATTAATTCCACATATTGCCACCTTTTCTGGCAATACTTCTTCTGAAGTGCTTGGGCAGAATCTTCCCAAAGAAATTCTAAGTGTTATAAATGCGAGAAAAAGGGAGTCACCTGTGCTAGTCTTTTCAGCACATATCTCATAATGAGGTGGAGATGTCAGGGGTAAGTTTTTCACTCAGAGGGTGGTGACTGAGTGGAATCGGCTGCCGTCGGTGTTGGTAGAGGTGAACTCGTTGGGATCTTTTAAGAGACTTCTGGATGAGTACATGGGATTTAATGGGATTGAGAGTTATAGATAGGCCTGGTAGGTATGGATATGATGGGCACAACTTGTGGGCTGAAGGGCCTGTTTGCGCTGTAGTGTTCTATGTTCTATGTTCACATTCGTCCAATGATGAAAGAGCCTCCATGTGATTCATACTAGCATGGACTCTCCATGTGCATGACATGCCCAAAGTGGCCACAGTTTTGTACTGTGAAGGATGAAGAGCTCCATTTAAACACTAATTATGCACACACAGTCAGTCACACCAGAAAAACAGCACTGCATTGAGCCGCCCTTCGATTTATGGAAAGGGAGTTAGGACGGTACTAGAGACTGTGAAGGAGAGGAAGGGCCATCTTTTACCCCTGAGGTTGTCACTGGCCCAGGGGTTGGATTGGCAATACACCTTGGGATGCATTGGCAGTGGCAGAGACTGCCCACACTCTAGCACAGAGGCCCAGAGGCCAATACCACAAGAAAATGAACAACCTCATTCGGGCAGTAAGGGTGAGTGTCCATCCCATCCTGAAATTGACTCCCCCACCCTTCCAGCGCCTGACCCACAGCACCTGCCTCCAGTTTCTCTGGCACCCCCAATTGACAAGCTGCTGCCTCACTAGGCACAGTCCCAACATAGTCACCCAATCATTCCACCATGTACACCTTGTGCACTTCCAACCATCAGCTTTCAATCCTCCCTCCTGTCCCCGCAGAAGAAAATTGCAGGGAGCAAACGAATACTGGAGGCGGGATCCTGAGCTCCATATATTCAGCGCATTCGAGAAGTGTGCAATAGAGCTTTCAAGAGAGTCCGAGAAGAGAGTTGTGACTCAGCCAGGTTGGGGTGCACCACAGAGGTGAGGAGCCACAAAATCTTCATGTACAGGGCTATCAAGTGTTTAGGAAGGATAGGCAGGAGGAAAGAGGGGGTGGCGTAGCTCTGCTGATTAAGGATAGTATCAAGGTGGTAGCAAGGGATGATATCGGAGCCAAAGAGCAGAACGTGGAATCGTTGTGGGTGGAGATTAGGAACAGCAAAGGGAGGAAGACGCTGGTGGGTGTCGTCTGTAGGCCCCCGAATAATGATCTGGAGGTGGGGCGGGCTGTTAACACGCAAATAAGTGCGGCGTGCAGGAATGGGACGGCAGTAGTTATGGGAGATTTCAATCTGCATATTGATTGGTCGACCCATGTTGGACGAGGTGGGCTCGAGGAGGAGTTCTTGGAATGCTGCCGGGATAATTTCCTTGAACAGTGTGTGTTGGAGCCGACGAGGGAGCGAGCTATCTTGGATCTGGTGCTATGTAATGAGGCGGGTAGAATTAGGGACCTTGCGGTGAAGGATCCTCTTGGAGAGAGTGATCATTGTATGGTGGAGTTTCTGTTGCAGATGGAGGAGGAGAAAGTGGGTTCCCGGACACGCGTCCTTTGTTTGAATAGAGGGGAGTATGGTAGGATGAGAGAAGAATTGGCGAATGTGGACTGGGGGAGTGAGTTGGAAGGTAGGTCTGCTGAGGAGCAGTGGAGGATCTTTAAGGAGATCTTTCTTGGTGCTCAGCAGAAATTTATTCCGATGGTTAAAAAGGACCGTAGGAAGAGAGGTAATAAGCTGTGGATAACGAAGGAGGTGAAGGAAAGTGTTAAATTAAAAGCGGAGGAATTTAGAGTAGCTAAGAGTAGTGGGCGAGAAGAGGATTGGGAAAGGTTTAAATGTCAACAAAGATTGACAAAGAAGTTGATAAAGGAGGGTAGGAGAAGCTATGAGGCTGGGCTAGCACTTAATATAAAAAAGGATAGCAAGAGTTTTTATAAATATATAAAAAGGAAGAGGCTGGCTAGGGTGAACGTTGGTCCTTTAGAGGATGAGAAAGGGGAGCTAGTGGTAGGGGATGGGGATATGGCTAAGGTCTTGAATAACTTTTTTGTTTCTGTCTTCACGGAGGAGGACGTGAATAATTTGCCGGGTGTTAGCGATGGAAAGGTGGTAGGAATGGAGGGTCTTAATGACATTACTGTTACTAGACAGGTGGTGCTCGACAGACTGGAGGGGCTGATTGTGGACAAGTCCCCAGGACCGGATGGAATGCATCCGAGGATTCTGAAAGAAATGGCGGAGGTGATAGTGGATGCCTTGGTGGTTATTTTCCAGACGTCGCTGGATTCCGGGGAAGTGCCGGAAGATTGGAAAACGGCTAATGTTACGCCGTTGTTTAAGAAGGGTGCCAGGCAAAAGGCGGGGAATTATAGGCCGGTTAGTTTAACGTCTGTGGTAGGTAAAATGTTAGAATCCGTCATTAAGGAGGAAATTGCGAGGCATCTTGAAGGGAATTGCTTGATAGGGCGGACGCAACACGGTTTCATTAAAGGGAAGTCGTGTCTGACAAATTTACTGGAGTTCTATGAGGATGTGTCTAGGGCAGTGGATAGAGGAGAGCCGGTGGATGTGGTCTTTCTGGATTTTCAGAAGGCGTTTGACAAGGTACCTCACAAGAGGTTATTGCAGAAGGTCAGGGGACATGGAGTTGGGGGTAGGGTGTTAGCGTGGATAGAGGCTTGGTTGTCAAATAGGAGGCAGAGAGTGGGGGTCAATGGGTGCTATTCGGATTGGCGGTTGGTGACTAGTGGGGTGCCCCAGGGGTCGGTGCTGGGGCCTCAGCTATTTACCATTTATATAGATGATCTGGAGGAGGGAACCGAGTGTAGGGTGTCGAAATTTGCTGATGACACCAAGATTGGGGGAAAGGCAAATTGTGCGGAGGGTGTGGAGAGTCTGCAGAAGGATCTAGATAGGCTGGGCGAATGGGCCAGGAAATGGCAAATGGAATTTAATGTTGGCAAGTGTGAGGTGGTCCACTTTGGTAGGAAGAATGGTAGGAAGGACTATTACTTACGTGGCGAAAAACTGCAGCAGGCGACGGTGCAGAGGGACCTCGGGGTCCTTGTGCATGAGTCGCAAAAACCCAGCTTGCAGGTGCAGCAGGTGGTCAGGAAGGCGAATGGGATGCTGGCCTTCATAGCGAGGGGGATTGAATATAAAAGTAGGGAGGTCTTGCTGCAGCTGTATAGGGCATTGATGAGGCCGCAGCTGGAGTACTGTGTGCAGTTTTGGGCGCCGCACCTGCGCAAGGATATTTTGGCCCTGGCGGGAGTGCAGAGGAGGTTTACTAGGCTGATACCGGAGTTGAGGGGATTGAGCTATGAGGAGAGGCTGAATAAACTAGGCTTGTACTCGTTAGAGTTTAGAAGAATGAGGGGAGATCTCATTGAGACGTATAAGATGATGAATGGGATGGATAGGATAGAGGTGGAGAGACTCTTCCCGCTCAAAAAAGACAGTAGGACTAGGGGGCACAGCCTCAAGATAAAGGGGAGGCGGTTTAGAACGGAGTTGAGGAGGAACTTCTTCACTCAAAGGGTGGTGAATCTCTGGAATTCTCTGCCCGTTGAAGTGGTGGAGGCTGCCTCGCTAAATATTTTTAAGAAGCGGGTTGATGGGTTCTTGATAAGAGAGGGGATTAAGGGTTATGGGGAGAGGGCGGGAAAGTGGAACTGAGCCACAACAGATCAGCCATGATCTTATTGAATGGCGGGGCAGGCTCGAAGGGCTAGATGGCCTACTCCTGCTCCTATTTCTTATGTTCTTATGTTCTTATGTTCATATGACTCATCTCAAGTAAGTTGCAATCTGCTCAGATACTTGTCTCTCCCTTGCATTTACTCATGTGTCTTGCATTTCTGGAGGCAATCTAAAAGAGGCCGGGCCCTCAGGAGTCAGTTACTCCGCTGTTTTCTCCAATGAGGCTCCAAATAGCACCTCTGAGGAAAACAAACATCAGGGCATCAACCGCATCATCCACCAGCACAGACAGGGTCACCGTGTTGGGACACATAAGTGGTGTGGCTTCTGGGTCACATTTTGGTGAGAACCCCACACAGCCATTGATGCACATCTGGTGGAAGCGGGAACACCTGAGTGCTGGGGCACACAGGTCACCCTGAGCCAAAACATCAGCTAGCCCCCAGCCAGGTGCTGGGCCACTGAGATCAGTTTTCCTGAAGCTACTGGAGATGCACAAGTAGAGCTGGGGAATGCAGGAGGGGCTGTCAGCAGCATTGCAGCAACTGTAAAGTTGTTTGGAAGAGTCCCACAGCCATCAATTGTAGGAGATGATGCCTGATTTGCATGTCACCCAAGCTAACACTGCAATGGTGCTGAACCAGAGGAGAGCTTGAGGCAGGAAATGGTCACCATAGGTGGCAGGGTCTAAGGGACCATGTCTAAAGGCCCTGGGAGCACGCTCAAGACACAGAGGGCCATGGTTGCAGGCTTCAAGAGCATGACCCACTATTAGAGGGCACTTGCTGTGGTCAATCGATGATGGGATCCAGAATATGACACAGTCTCAAAGCTCACTGAGAACAATCCCATCCAGGCCCTATCCCTGTAACCTCATATATTTATCCTGTTAGTCCACTGATACGAAGGGGCAATTTAACATGGCCAATCCCTCTAACTTGCACATCTTTGGATTGTGGGAAACCAGAGGACCCAGAGAAAACTTTCTCTGCTTTCTCAGAAGACTCTCACCAACTTTTATAGATGCACCATAGAGCCAGACACACTTTCCAAAGAGAGCTGAAAGACTGTTGTGTATTCTGTTTCATGGAGAGGTGCTCACTCCTGCTTCACTGGACAATGCCCAACAAGCAGAAGGCTTCTCAATCCATCAAATGGACCGTGGTGCAGCCTCAGGTAAGGCTAGGGGAGGCGGGGTCTGCTTCCTAATCAACATCTTGTGGTGTGTAGACATAGCAACACTGGCAACTTCCTGCTCCCCACATTTTAGCATCAGGTAATCAGCATTTACCTGATGCTAAAACGCTGTCCCTACTACCTTCCACAGGAGTTCACCTCCATTATACTGATGGCAGTTTACATCCCATCCCAGGCGGACATGAAGATCACATTGGACGAAATATACACCACTACCAGTAGCCTTGAGATGAAATATCTCAGGGCCTTGTTCATCATGGCCGGGGACTTTAATCAGGCCAAGCTCAAGCGCATCCTACCAAGTTACCACCAACACATCTCTTCTTCCACCGGAGGCCCTAACATCCTTGACCACTGCTATACAAATATCAAACATGCCTACCACTCTATTGTTCGGCCTTATTTTGGCAGATCAGATTGTAAGGCTGTGCTCCTGCTCCTGACTTACATGCAAAAACTGAAGTGGGAGAATCTATCAAAGAAAGCCGTGCAATTTTGGTTTGAGGAATTGGATGATCTCCTACAGAGCTGCTTGAGTTAGTGGACTGGTCAGTATTTAAAAACTCTGCAACCAGCCTGACCGAGTACGCCACTACAGTAACTGACTTCATTAGTAAGTGTGTAGAAGACTGTGTGCCAAAGAAGCAAATCCGTGTGTTCCCCAACCAGACACCATGGATAAACAGGGATATCCACTGCTTGCTGAAATCCAGGTCTGAAGTGTTCAAGTCAGGTGACACTGACCTATACAAGATACGATCTAAGGAGAGCCATCAAAGATGCCAAAAGGCAGTACTAGACCAATATAGAGACCCAGGCTAGCCACACTGACCTCCACCGACTATGGCAAGGTCTGCAAGACATAATAGACTATAAAGATAAAGATGAAGGTATGTAAAATCGCTGGCTCCAACGCATCCCTCCTTGATGAGCTCAATACACATCACGCCCATTTTGAGCAAGAGGTCAGCAAGAGCATGCCCTTCACTCTGGAAGCCTTGGATGAACTGTATCTGGGGCCACCATCGCAGATGTAAGAGCAGCTTTCTTGAAGGTCAACCCATGGAAAGTGACTGCCTGGATGAGGTAAACACAGTAAGAAGTCTGACAACACCAGGTTTAAGTCCAACCGATTTATTTGATAGGAAACTCATAAGCTTTCAAAGTTAACCTCTTTGTCATTCGCGTTCTAATCAGTAATCTGTAAGCTGTCTGTGCTTTATATGCTCTGTCTGAGGCCAGAACTCTCCATTCACCTGATGAAGAGGTTAACCTCGAAAGCTTGTGAGTTTACTATCAAATAAATCGGTTGGACTTAAACCTGGTGTTGTCAGACTTCTTACTGTGTTTACCCCAGTCCAACGCTGGCATCTCCACATCCGGATGAGGTACCCAGATGAACCCACAGATCCTGCGCAGGTCAGCTGGTGAGGGTATTCACAGACATCTTCAACCTCTATTTACACCAATCTGAGGTGCCTATCTGATTCAAGAAGATGACATTAATCCTGCAAACTAAGAAAAACCAAGCAGCGTACCTGAATGACTATCAGCAGGTGACTCTGATATCCATCATTATGAAGTGCTTCAAAAGGCTAGTCATGGCATGAATCAATTCCAGCCTCCCAGACGATCTGGATCACTACAGTCTGCCTATCGCCACAACAGGTCCACAGCAGATGCCATCTTCCTGGCTCTAGACTCAAACCTGGAACACCTAAATAACAAGGACACCTATGTCAGACTTCTAATTATTGACTACAGCTCAGCCTTTAGTACCATTATTCCCATGAAACACATCTTGAAACTCCATGGCCTGGGCCTCGGCACCTCCCTCTGTAACTGGATCTTGAACTTCCTAACTTACAGACCACAATCAGTAAGTATAGGCAACAACACCTCCTCCATGATCATCCTCAACACTGGTGCCCCAGAAGGCTGGGTTCTCAGTCCCCTTATTATACTCCTTATGCACCTATAACTGTGTGGTCAAATTCCCCCCTCCGATTTGATTTTCAAGTTTGCTGATGACATCGCTGTCGCGGGTCAGATCTCAAACAATGAAGAGACAGAGTACAGAAATGAGATAGAAAATCTGCTGAACTGGTGTGGCAACAATAATCTCACCCTCAATGTCAACAAAATGAAGGAGATTGTCATCGACTTCAAGAAGTGTAAAGGAAAACATGCCCTTATTTATGTTAACGGGGACGAAGTAGAAAGGGTCGACAGCTTCAAGTTTTTAGATATACAGATCACCAACAACTTGTCCTGGTTCCCCCCATACTGACACTATAATTAAGAAAGCCTACCAATGCCTCTACTTTCTCAGAAGACTACTAAGGAAATTTGGCATGTCCGCTATAATTCTCACCAACTTTTACAGATGTACCATAGAAAGCATTCTTTCTAGTTGTATCACAGCTTGGTATGGCTTCTGCTCTGTCCAAAATCGCAAGGAACTACAAAAGTTTGTGAATGTAGCCCAAACCAGCCTCCCATTCATTGACTCTGTCTATACTTCCCGCTGCCTCGGCAAAGCAGCCAGCATAATTAAGGATCCCATGCACCCCAGATATTCTGTCATCGAGGTTTACAGCACGATTATCCCTGTTAATCCATTCTGCACTTTTTTTTAAACCCCTAATCTAGTCCCAATTATCCGCATTTGGCCCATATCCCACAATACCCATCTTACCCATATAACTGTCACAATGCACTATCTCTGGTAGCTTCTTCCAGTCATTCACCATTCTCTGTATGAAAAAATTGCCCCTCTGGACCCTCTTGCATCTCTCTGCTCTCACCTTAAAACTGTGTCCTGTAGTTTTAGACTCCCGTACCTTTGGGAAAAGATATTGACTGTATGGCTGATCTATACCCTTCATTATTTTATAGACCTCTATAAGATCAACCCTTATCCTGCTACGCTCCAGAGAAGAAAGTCCTAGTCTCATAGAGTCATTGAGGTTTACAGCATGGAAACGGGCCCTGTGACCCAACTTGTCCAAGCGCCCTTTTTTTTAAAAACCCCTAAGCTAATACCAATTGCCTGCATTTGGCCCATATCCCTCTATGCCCAATGTACCCATGTAATATCAAAATGCTTTTTAAAAGATAACATTGTACCTGCTCTACTACTACCTCTGGCAGCTTGTTCCAGACACTCACCACCTTCTGTGAAAAAATTGCCCATCTGGACACTTTTGTTTCTCTCCCTTCTCACCTTAAATCTATGCCCTCTAGTTTTAGACTCCCCTACCTCTGGGAAAAAATATTGATTATCTACCTTGTCTTTGCTCCTCATTATTTTATAGATCTCTATAAGGTCACCCCTCAGCCTCCTATGCTCCAGAGAAAAAAGTCCCAGTCTATTCAGCCTCTCCTTATAACTCAATCCATCAAGTCCTGGTAGCATCCTATTAAATCTTTTCTGCACTCTTTCTAGTTTAATAATATCCCTTCTATTATAGGATGACCAGAATTGCACAAAGTATTCCAAGTCTGGCCTTACCAATGTCTTGTACAACTTCAACAAGACGTCCCAACTCCTGTATTCAGTGTTCTGACCAATGAAACTAAGCATGCCAAATGCCTTCTTCAACACTCTGTCCACCTGTGACTCCACTTTGAAGGAGCTATGAACATGTACCTCGAGATCTCTTTGTTCTGTAACTCTCTCCAATGCCCTACCATTAACTGAGTAAGTCCTGCCCTGGTTCAACGTACCAAAATGCATCACCTTATTAAATTCCACCTGCCATAAGTCAGCCCACTGGCCCAATTGCTCAAGATCCTGTTGCAATTGGAGATAAATTTCTTAACTGTCCACTATGCCACCAATCTTAGTGTCATCTGCAAACTTAGTAACAATGCCCCCTATATTCTCAACCAAATCATTAATATAAATGACAAATAACAGTGGGCCCAGCACTGAACCCTGAGGCACACCGCAGGTTACAGGCCTCCAGTTTGAAAAACAACAGTGGACCACCATCTGTCAAGAAGCCAATTTTGTACCCAATTAGATACCTCACCCTGGATCACGTGAGATTTAATTTTATGCAACAACCGACTATGCAGTACCTTGTCAAAGGCCTTGCTCAAGTCCATGTAGACACATCAACTGCACTGCCCTCATCTACCTTCTATCCTGCCTTTCTTATAATTCAAATCAGCAAATCCCGGTATCTTCCTAGTAAATCTTTTCTGCACTCATTTGAGTTTAATAATATCCTTTCTATAATAGGGTGACCAGAACTGTACACAGTATTCCAAGTGTGGCTTTACCAACGTCTTGTACAACTTCAACAAGACGTCCCAACTGCTGTATTCAATATTTTGACCAAAGAGTAAGAAGTCTCATAACACCAGGTTAAAGTCCAATAGGTTTATTTGGTAGCAAAAGCCACTAGTTTTCGGAGCGCTGCCCCTTCGTCAGGTGAGTGGAAGTTCTATTCACAAACAGGGCATATAAAGACACAAACTAAATTTACAAAATAGTGATTGGAATGCAAGTCTTTACAGGTAATCAAGTCTTAAAGGTACAGAC
This sequence comes from Carcharhinus amblyrhynchos, assembly GCF_965287045.1. Classification (NCBI taxonomy): domain Eukaryota; kingdom Metazoa; phylum Chordata; class Chondrichthyes; order Carcharhiniformes; family Carcharhinidae; genus Carcharhinus; species Carcharhinus amblyrhynchos. The sequence goes on from NC_137330.1 coordinate 127,278,913, forward strand.
AATGTGAGTGGAGAGAACGTTAAGCACAGTTTAAAGAGATGTGTTTTGTCTCCAGACAGGACAATTAGTGACATTTTGCAAGCCCAGGCAAATCTTGGGGGTTATAGATAGTATGACATGAACCCAAGATCCCGGTTAAGGCTGTCCTCATGTGCACAGAACTTGGCTATCAGTCTCTGCTCAGCGACTTTGCGCTGTCATGTGTCGTAAACATAGAACATTACAGCGTAGTACAGGCCCTTCGGCCCTTGATGTTGCGCCGAACAGTTGAACCAATCTAATGACCCTCTAACCTAAACTATTCCAATGTTATCCATATGCCTATCCACTGACCATTTGAATGCCCTTAAAAGTTGGCGAGTTCACAACTGCTGCAGGCAGGACATTCCACGCCCTTACTACCCTCTGAGTAAAGACCTACCTCTGACATCCGTCCTATAATTACCACCCCTTAGTTTAAAGCTATGTCCCCTCGTGTTAGCCATCACCATCTGAGGTAAAAGGCTCTCACTGTCCACCCTATCTAACCCTCGGATCATCTTGTATGCCTCAATTAGGCCACCTCTTAACCTCTTCTCTCTAACGAAAATAACTTCAAGTCCCTCAGGAAGGCGAATGGGATGCTGGTCTTCACAGCGAGGGGGATTGAATATAAAAGTAGGGAGGTCTTGCTGCAGCTGTATAGGGCATTGGTGAGGCCGCAGCTGGAGTACTGTGTGCAGTTTTGGGCGCCGCACCTGCGCAAGGATATTTTGGCCCTGGAGGGAGTGCAGAGGAGGTTTACTAGGCTGATACCGGAGTTGAGGGGATTGAGCTATGAGGAGAGGCTGAATAAACTAGGCTTGTACTCGTTAGAGTTTAGAAGAATGAGGGGAGATCTCATTGAGACGTATAAGATGATGAATGGGATGGATAGGATAGAGGTGGAGAGACTCTTCCCGCTCAAAAAAGACAGTAGGACTAGGGGGCACAGCCTCAAGATAAAGGGGAGGCGGTTTAGAACGGAGTTGAGGAGGAACTTCTTCACTCAAAGGGTGGTGAATCTCTGGAATTCTCTGCCCGTTGAAGTGGTGGAGGCTGCCTCGCTAAATATTTTTAAGAAGCGGGTTGGTGGGTTCTTGATAAGAGAGGGGATTAAGGGTTATGGGGAGAGGGCGGGAAAGTGGAACTGAGCCACAACAGATCAGCCATGATCTTATTGAATGGCGGGGCAGGCTCGAAGGGCTAGATGGCCTACTCCTGCTCCTATTTCTTATGTTCTTATGTTCTTTCCTCATAAGACCTTCCTACCGTACCAGGCAACATCCTGGTAAACCTCCTCTGCACCCTTTCCAATGTCTCCACATCCGTCTTATAATGCGGCGACCAGAACTGTACGCAATACTCCAAGTGCGGCCGCACCAGAGTTTTGTACAGTTGCAACATGACCTCACGGCTCCGAAATTCAATCCCTCTACCAATAAAAGCTAACACACCGTACTCCTTCTTAACAACCTTATCAACCTGGGTGCCAACTTTCAGGGAGCTATGCACATGTACACCGAGATCTCTCTGCTCGTCGACACTACCAAGAGTCCTTCCATTAGCCCTTTATTCTGTACTCCTGTCACTCTTACCAAAGTGAATCACCTCATACTTTTCTGCATTAAACTCCATTTGCCACCTCAGCCCAGCTCTGCAGCTTATCTATGCAAACTGTAACATCCATCCTCACTATCTACAACTCCTCCGACGTTGGTGTCGTCAGCAAATTTACTATCCCATCCTTCTACACCCTCATCTAGGTCATTTATAAAAATGACAAACAGCAGTGGCCCCAAAACAGATCCCTGAGGTACACCACTTGTAACTGAACTCCAGGTTGAATATTTCCCATCAACCACCACCTTCTGTCTTCTATCAGCTAGCCAATTCCTGATCCAAACTGCTAAATCACCTTCATTCCCATACATCTGCATTTTCTGTAGTAGCCTACCATGGGGAACCTTATCAAACGCTTTGCTAAAATCCATATACACCACGTCAACTGCCTTACCCTTATCCACCTCTTTGGTCACCTTTTCAAAAAACTCAATAAGGTTTGTGAGGCACGACCTACCCTTCACAAAACCATGTTGACTATCCCTAATCGATTTATTTATCTCTGGATGATTATAAATCCTATCCCTTATAATTCTTTCCAAAACTTTGCCCACAACAGAAGTAAGGCTCACTGGTCTGTAATTCCCAGGATGGTCTCTACTCCCCTTCTTGAATAAGGGGACAACATTTGCTATCCCCCAGTCTTCCGGCACTATACCTGTAGCCATTGACGACATGAAGATCAAAGCCAAAGGCTCTGCAATCTCCTCCCAGTGAATCCTAGGGTAAATCCCATCCGGCCCAGGGGACTTATCTATTTTCACACTCTTAAGAATTGCCAACACCTCCTCCTTATGTACCTCAATCCCGTCTAGTCTACTACCTGGTATCGCAGTATTCTCTTCGACAACACTGACTTTATCCTGCGTGAATACTGACGAAAAATACTCATTCAGTGCCTCTCCTATCTCTTCATGCTCCATGGACAACTTGCCACTACTGTCTCTGACTGGCCCTAATCTTGCTCTAACCAATCTTTTATTCTTGACATACCTGTAGAAAGCTTTAGGATTTTCTTTGATCCTATCCGCCAAAGTCTTCTCATGTCCTCTTCTAGCTCTTCTTAACTCTCTCTTTAGCTCCTTCCTGGCTAATTTATAACTCTCCAGTGCCCTAACTGAGCCTTCACATCTCATCTTTACATAAGCCTCCTTCTTCCTCTTCACCAGAGATTCAACTTCCTTCGTACGCCACAGTTCCCTTGCTCGACCACTTCCTCCCTGCCTGACAGGTACATATTTATCAAGGACTCGCAGTAGCTGCTCCTTGAATAAGCTCCACATTTCAGATGTTCCCAGCCCCTGCAGTTTCCTATTCCAACCTATGTATCCTAAATCTTGCCTAATAGCCTCATAATTACCTTTCCCCCAGCTATAATTTCTGCCCTTCAGTATATGCCTATCCCTTTCCATCACTAAAGTAAATGTAACCGAATTGTGGTCACTATCACCAAAGTGCTCACCTACCTCCAAGTCTAACACCTGGTCTGGTTCATGACCCAGTACCAAATCCAATGTAGCTTCATCCCTTGTTGGCCTATCTACATACCGTGTCATGAAACCTTCCTGCACACATTGGACAAAAACTGACCCCTCTAACGTGCTTGAACTATAGCTTTTCCAATTGATATTTGTAAAGTTAAAGTCCCCCATAACAACTACCCTGTTATTCTCGCACCTATCCAGGATCATCTTTGCAATCCTTTCCTCTACATCTTTGGAACTTTTTGGAGGCCTATAAAAAACTCCCAGCAGGGTGACCTCTCCTTTCTTGTTTCTAATCTCAGCCCATACTACCTCAATAGACAGGTCCACATCAAACGTCCTTTCTGCCACCGTAATACAGTCCTTGACAAACAATGCCACGCCTCCCCCTCTTCTACCACCTTCTTTGCTCTGACTGAAACATCTGAACCCCGGAACCTGCAACAACCATTCTTGTCCCTGGTTTATCCATGTCTCTGAAATGGCCACAACATCGAAGACCCAGGCACCAATCCAGGCTGCAGGTTCATCCACCTTATTGCATATGCTCCTCGCATTAAAGTATATGCACTTCAAACACCCTCCCGCCTGCCAATACTCTGCTGCGACCTAGAAACCTTATCCATGACCTCCCTATTCTCATCATCCCGCACATTGGAGCTACAATTCAGGTTCCCATCCCCCCTCTGAATCAGTTTAAACCCCCCTAAATAGCATTCGCAAATTTTCCCCCCAAAATATTCGTGCCCCTCTGGTTCAGGTGCAGACCATCCCTTTTGTAGAGGTCCCACCTACCCCAGAATGAGCCCCAATTGTCCAAGTATCTGAAACCCTCCCTCCTGCACCATCCCTTTAGCCACAAGTTCAAATGTTCTCTCTCTATTCTTCGCCATGCTATTCCGTGGCACAGTAACAAACCAGAGATAACAACTCTGTTTGTTTTTGCCCTAAGCTTCCACGCTAACTCCCTGAATTTCTGCCTTACATCCCTGTCCCTTTTCCTACCTATGTCATGGGTACCTACGTGAACCACGACTTGGGGCTGGTTCCCCTCCGCCTTAAAGATCTCGAAAACTCGATCAAAGACGTCACAGACCCTGGCACCTGGGAGGCAACATACCAACCGCGAGTCTCGCTCGTTCCCACAGACTCTCCTATCTGTCCCCTTAATTATGGAATCCCCAATCACTCATCCTGTTCTTTTTGTCCCCCTTCCCACCTGAGCATCAAGGACAGGCTCTACTCCCAAGACCTGTACCCCATGGCTTAGCCCCGTTGAGTCTTCCTCCCCAACAGCATCCAAAATAGAGTACTTATTTTGGAGAGGAACAGGTGGTGTCCCTCGGGGGATCACTGCTCTGACTGCTTCTTAACCCTTCTAGCAGTCACCCACGTATCACTTTTTGGAGCAATTATCTCCCTGTAACTTTTATCAATAGCTGCCTCTGCTTCCCGAATGATTCTTAGTTCCTCCAGTCCCAGCTCCAGGTCCCTAAGACAATCCTCAAGGAGCTTGAAATGGATGCACTTCCTTCAGGTGTACTCAGCCGGGACACTACCGGTGTCCCTCACCTCAAACATCCCACAGGAGGAACACCGCACTGCCTACACTGCCATCCCTATTACGTCCCTTACCAAGAAACAAAAAAAACTTACCTGCTCTCACTCCGAGTCACTCTCTCTTTTAGGTTAGAGGAGCGGGGCAGGGGATACTCTACACATGTAGAGTATTGGGATTCCTCACCCTTTATGGGGGTCGGGAGAAAAAAAAACTACTACCCAGGCCTCCTTGTGACTACTTCCGGTTTCCGGTTTAAAATTAAAAAAAAAACCAAAGAAGTTAGTTTAAAAAATCGCAGTAGATTACCCACAAGCTCTCCTCTCACCAATCGCTGCCTCTCTGCTGTGCTCCCAAGGAACAGTGAGCCCCTTGGAGAATGTTCACCTGAAAATCAGAGGCCAAACGCCCCTGACCGCTGAAGTGTTCCCCAACAGGAAAAGAACTCTCTTGCCTGGTGATTGTCGAGCAGTCTTCATTCATCCATTGTCATAGCATCTGCATGGTGTCCCCAATGTACCATGCCTCAGGATATCCTTTCCTGCAGCGTATCAGGTATACAACATTGACCGAGTTGCAAGAGTATGCACCGTGTACCTGGCGGATGGTGTTCTCACGTGAGATGATGGTATCTAAGAACATAAGAAATAGGAGCAGGAGTAGGCCATCTAGCCCTTCGAGCCTGCCCCGCCATTCAATAAGATCATGGCTGATCTGTCGTGTCTCAGTTCCACATTCCCGCCCTCTCCCCATAACCCTTAATCCCCTCGTTTATCAAAAACCCATCAACCCGCGTCTTAAAAATATTTAGCGAGGCAGCCTCCACCACCTCAACGGGCAGAGAATTCCAGAGATTCACCACCCTTTGAGTGAAGAAGTTCCTCCTCAACTCCGTTCTAAACCGCCCCCCCTTTGTCTTGAGGCTGTGCCCCCTAGTCCTACTGTCCTTTCTGAGCGGGAAGGGTCTCTCCACCTCTATCCTATCCATCCCATTCATCATCTTATACGTCTCAATGAGATCTCCCCTCATTCTTCTAAACTCTAACGAGTACAAGCCTAGTTTATTCAGCCTCTCCTTATAGCTCAACCCCCTCAACTCCGGTATCAGCCTAGTAAACCTCCTCTGCACTCCCTCCAAGGCCAAAATATCCTTGCGTAAGTGCGGCGACCAAAACTGCACACAGTACTCCAGCTGCGGCCTCACCAATGCCCTATACAGCCGCAGCAAGACCTCCCTACTTTTATATTCAACCCCCCTCGCTATGAAGGCCAGCATCCCGTTAGCCTTCCTGACCACCTGCTGCACCTGCAGGCTGGGTTTTTGCGACTCATGCATTGCTGATCTGGCACGTCTTGCAGAGGTTGCTGTGGCAGGGTTGTGTGGTGTCGTGGTCACTGCTGTCCTGAAAGCTGGGTAGTTTGCTGCAGGCAATGGTCTGTTTGAGGTTGTGCTGTTGTTTGAAGGCAAGAAATGGGGGTGTGGGGATGGCCTTGGCGAGATGTTCATCTTCATCAATGACATGTTGAAGGCTCCGGAGGAGATGTCGTAGCTTCTCTGCTCCGGGGAAGTACTGGATGACAAAGGGTACTCTGTCCACCGTGTCCCATGTTTGTCTTCTGAGGATGTCGGTGTGGTTTTTCACTGTGGCAAGTTGGAACTGTCGAACGATGAGTCGAGCACCATATCCTGTTCTTATGAGAGTATCTTTCAGCATCTGGAGGTGACTGTTTCAATTCTCCTCATCTGAGTAGATCCTGTATATATGAAGGGCTTGTCCATAGGACATGGCTTTGTTAATGTGTTTAATGTGGAAGCTGGAGAAGTGGAGCATCGTGAGGTTATCTGTGGGCTTGCGGTACGTTGAGGTGCTGAGGTGACCGTCCTTAATGGAGATGCGTGTGTCCAAGAATGCAACCAGTTCCGGAGAGTAGTCTGTGGTGAGTCTGATGGTGGGATGGAACTTGTTGATGTCATCATATAATTATTTCAGTGATTGTTCACCATGAGTCCAAAGGAAACAAATGTCATAGATGTATCTGGTTTTTACATAGAGGGTGCGTGGAACTCATTGCCGGGGGAAGTAGCGGATGCGAATACGATAGTGACTTTTAAAGGGCATCTTAACAAATATATGAAGAGGATGGGAATAGAGGGTTTTGGTCCCTGGAAGTGTAGAGGGTTTAGTTAAATTGGGCAGCATGGTTGGTGCAGGCTTGGAGGGCCAAAGGGCCTTCTCCTGTGCTGTAATTTCTTGGTTCTTTGTTCTTTGAGATTGATTTGGCAGCTAAGGCAAAGGAGAATCCAAAAAGCTTCTACAAATACATAAGGGCCGAAAGAGTAACTGGGAAGAGAGTTGGGCCTCTCAAGGATCAACAAGGTCATCTAGGGTGGATCCACAAGAGATGAATGAGATCCTCAATGAATATTTCTCATCTGCATTTACTGTTGAGAAAGACATGGATGTTAGGGAACTTGGAAAGTAAATGCTAATGTCTTGAGAAGTGTACATATTAGAGAGAAAGAGGTGCTGGAAGTCTTAAAGTGCATCAAGGAAGATAAATCCCCAGGACATGATGAGGTGTATCCCAGGACATTGTGGGAGGCTTGGGAGGGAATTGTGGGTCCTGTAGCAGAGATATTTGAATCATCAATCATCACAGGTGAGGTGCCTGAAGAATGGAGGATGGTAAATGTTGTGCCTTTGTTTAAAAAGGGCTGCAGGAAAAAGTTTGGGAACTACAGGCCAGTAAGCCTCACACTTTTGTCGATAAGTTGTTGGAAGTTATTTTGAGAGACAGGATCTACAGGCATTTAGAGACACAAGGACTGATTAAGGACAGTCAGCATGGGTTTGAAAGTGGAAAATCACGTCTCACAAATTCGATTGAGTTCCTTGAAGGGATAACCAAGAAGGTAGATGAGGGAAAGTAGATGTTGTCTGCATGGACTTTAGCAAGGCCTTAGACAAGGTAGATTGTTGCATAAGGTTAAATCTCACAGGATCCAGGGTGAGATAGCTAAATGGATACAAAATTGGCTTGATGACAGAAGCCAGAGGGTGGTTCTAGAGGGTTGTTTTTCAAACTGAGGGCCTGTGATCAGCGGTGTTCCTCAGGGATCAATGCTGGGTCCACTGTTCTTTGTCATTTATATTAATGATTTTGATGAGAATGTAGGAGGCATAGTTAGTAAGTTTGGAGATGACACCAAGATTGGTGGCATAATGGAAGTGAAGAAAATTATCTATTATCCATCATTAAAGAAGAAATAGCAGGACACCTAGAAAAGAACGGTTCGATCAAGCAGACGCAGCATGGATTCATGAAGGGGAAGTCGTGTTTGAATTTACTGGACTTTTATGAAGATGTGATTAGTGCGGTAGACAGAGGGGAACTGGTGGATGTGGTGTTTTTAGATTTCCAGAAGGCGTTCGATAAGGTGCCTCACAAAAGGTTGCTGCAGAAGGTTAGGGTACACAGAGTTGGGGGTAAAGTGTTAGCATGGATTGAGGATTGGCTATCTAACAGGAAGCAGAGAGTTGGAATAAATGGGTGCTTTCCTGGTTGGCAGTCGGTGAGTAGTGGCGTGCCGCAGGGATCGGTGCTGGGGCCTCAACTATTTACCGTATACATAGACGATATGGAGGAGGGGGCTAAGTTTAGGGTAACAAAATTTGCTGATGACACGAAGATGAGTGGAAAAGCGAATTGCATGGAGGACGCGGAAAGTCTACAGAGAGATCTGGGTAGGCTAAGTGAGTGGGTGAGGATCTGGCAGATGGAGTATAACGTTGGTAAGTGTGAGGTTTTTAAGATGAGAGGGGAGAGATACAAAAGTGTCCAGAGGGGCAATTTTTTTCACACAGAGGGTGGTGAATGCCTGGAACAAGCTGCCAGAGGTAGAATCATAAAATCATAGAAAAACTACAGCACAAACAGGCCCTTCGGCCCACAAGTTGCGCCGATAATATCTCTACCTACTAGGCTTACCTATAACCCTCAATCCTATTTAAGTCCCATGTACTCATCCAGAAGTCTCTTAAAAGACCCTATTGAATCCACCTCCACCACCACCGCTGGCAGCCGATTCCACGCACCCACCACCCTCTGAGTGAAAAACTTACTCTGACATCTCCTCTGTACCTACTCCCCAGCACCTTAAACCTGTGTCCTCTTGTGGCAGCCATTTCAGCCCTGGGAAATAGCCTCTGAGATTCCACTCAATCAATACCTCTCAACATCTTATACACCTCTATCAGGTCCCCGCTCATCCTTCGTCTCTCCAAGGAGAAAAGATCAAGCTCTCTCAACCTATTCTCATAAGGCATGCCACACAATCCAGGTAACATCCTTGTAAATCTCTGCTGCACCCTTTCAATGGCTTCCACATCCTTCCTGTAATGAGACAATCAGAACTGAGCACAGTACTCCAAGTGGGGTCTGACCAGGGTCTTATACAGCTGCAGCATTATCTCCCGACTCCTAAACTCAATTCCTCGATTGATGAAGGCCTGTACACCATACGCCTTCTTAACCACATCTTCTACCTGCGAAGCCGATTTGAGAGTCCTATGAACCCCGACCCAAGATCCTTCTGATCTGCCACACGAGTCTTACTCTTAATATTACATTCCTTCATCTCACTGGACCTGCCAAAATGTACCACTACACATTTATCCGGGTTGAAGTCCATCTGCCACTTCTCCGCCTAGTCTTGCATCCTATCTATGTCACGCTGCAACTTCTGACATTCCTCCAAACTATCCACAACACCTCCAACCTTCATGTCATCGGCAAACTTACCAACCCATCCCTCCACTTCCTCATCCAGATCATTTATAAAAATCACAAACAGCAAGGGTCCCAGAACGGGTCCCTGGGGCACTCCACTGGTGACCGACCTCCATGCAGAAAAAGACCCAGCTACAACCACTCTCTGCCTTCTGTGGGCAAGCCAGTTCTGGATCCACAAAGCAATGTCCCCTTGGATCCCATGCCCCCTCACCTTCTCAATAAGCCTTGCATGGGGGACCTTATCGAATGTCTTGCTGAAGTCCATATAAGCCACATAAACCACTCTTTCTTCGTCAATGTGTTTAGTCATATTTTCAAAAAACTCAACCAGGTAATAGTAGAGGCGGGTAGAATTTTGTCTTTTAAAAAGTTTTTTGACAGTTACATGGGGACAGTTACAGGTCCCATGTGGGAGGTTAGAAAGGTTCAGTCGCTAGGTATACATGGAGAGGTAATAAATTGGAGTAGACATTGACTCAATGGAAGAAGCCAGAGAGTGATGGTGGAGGATTGCTTCTCTGAGTGGAGGCCTGTGACTAGTGGTGTGCCACAGGGATCAGTGCTGGGTCCATTGTTGTTTGTCATCTATATTAATGATCTGGATGATAATGTGGTAAATTGGATCAGCAAATTTGTTGATGATACAAAGATTGGAGGTGTAGTAGACAGTGAGGAAGGTTTTCAAAGCTTGCAGAGGGATTTGGACCAGCTAGAGAAATGGGCTGAAAAATGGCAGATGGAGTTTAATGCAGACAAGTGTGAGGTATTGCACTTTGGAAGGACAAACCAAGGTAGAACATACAAGGTAAATGGTAGGACACTGAAGAGTGCAGTAGAACAGAAGGATCTGGGAATACAGATACATAATTCGTGAAAAGTGGTGTCACAGGTAGATAGGGTCATAAAGAATGCTTTTGGGACATTGACCTTTATAAATCAAAGTATCGCGTATAAGAGTTGGAATGTTATGGTGAGGTTGTATAACACATTGGTGAGGTCAAATTTAGAGAATTGTGTGCAGTTTTGGTCACCTAATTACAGGAAGGATATTAATAAGGTTGAAAGAGCGCAGAGAAGGTTTAGAAGGATGTTGCTGGGACTTGAGAAACTGAGTTACAGAGAAAGGTTGAATAGGTTAGGACTTTGTTCGCTGGAGCGTAAAAGAATGAGGGGAGATTTGATAGAGGTGTATAAAATTATGATGGGTATAGATAGAGTGAATGCAAAGCAGATTTTTTCCACTGAGGCTAGGGGAGGAAAAAACTAGAGGACATGGGTTAAGGGTGAAGGGGGAAAAGTTTAAAGGGAATATTAGAGGAGACTTCTTCACACAGAGAGTGGTGGGAGTGTGGAATGAGCTGCCAGATGAAGTGGTGAAAGCGGGCTCACTTTTAACATTTAATAAAAACTTGGACAGGTACATCGATGAGAGGGGTGTGGAGGGATATAGTCCAGGTGCAAGTCAGTGGGACTAGGCAGAAAAATGGTTCGGCACAGCCAAGAAGGGCCAAAAGGCCTATTTCTGTGCTGTAATGTTCTATGGTTCTGTGGGTATGATAGGTATAGAAGGATATGGGCCAAATGCAGACAATTGGGACTAACTTCGGGGTTTTAAAAAAAAAGACAGCATGGACAAGTTGGGCTGAAGGGCCTGTTTCCATGCTGTAAACCTTTATGACGCTATGGCTCTAATTTCTGCTCTTTGTTTCCTGTCTGCCAACCAGTTTTCTATCAATCTTAATACACCACCCCAATCCCATGCGCTTTAATTTTACACAATAATCTCTTATGCAGGACTTTGTCAATGCTTTCTGAAAGTCCAAATATATTTACATTGACTGGTTCTCCTTGTCAACTCCACTAGTTACATCTTCAAAGCATTCTAACAGATTTGTCAAGCATGATTTCCCCTTCATAAATCCATTCTGACTCCTGCCATTGCTTTCTAAATGCTCTGCTTTAAGTTCCTTGATAATGAATTTGAGAATATCCCCACTACTGACATTAAGCTTACTGGTGTATAATTCCCTGTTTTCTCTTTACCTCCATGTTTGAATATTGGAGTGACATTAGCTACTCTCCAATCTGAAGGGACTGTTCCCAAGTCTATCGAATCTTGAAAGATGACCACCAATGCATCCACTATTTCTTGAGCCACTTCCTTGAGTACTCTGGGGTGCCTTCAATCTTATCGATTTTCCCAGCACCATTTCTCTCCTAAAATTGATCTCCTTCAGCTCTTCCCTTTCCCTAAATCTTACATTCTACAACATTTCTGACATGTGATTTGTGTCCTCATTTATGAAGACAAAACCAAAGTATGTATTCAGTTGCTCAGCCATTTATTTGTCCCCTATTATACATTCCCCTGTTTCTGTCTGTAGGGGCCCTATATTTGTCTTCACCAACCTTTTTCTCTTCACGCATTTATAGAAGCTCTTAGTGTCAGTCTTTATTTTCCCATGCCAGCTGAATCCATGAGTGTAGTAAGTCCATGCTAACTTCGATTGATCCTTGGATTGATCCTCCCATCACTTTCCACATGCTCAGATATGAGAACCTTAATAATTGACTACAGCATTTTCGCCATTGCTGAAGTCAGCCTATCCTTTCTTTCACTCACATGGGCGTCGTCGGCTGGCCAGCACTTATTGCCCATCCCTAGTTGTCCTTGAGAAGGTGGCCGTGAGCTGCCTTCTTGAATCTCTGCAATCTCTGCTGTGGGTTGACCGTCACTGCATTAGGGAGGGAATTCCAGAATTTTGACCCAGCGACTGCATAGAAACAGCGATATATTTCCAAGTCAGGCAGTGAGTGGCTTGGAGGGGAACTTGCAGGTGGTGACTGACATGTATCTATTGCTGTTGTCATTCTCGTTGGAAATGGTTGTGAGTTTGGAAGGTGCTGTCTAAGGATCTTTGGTGAATTGCTATAGTTAATCTTATGGTTAGTACACACTACTGCTACTAAGCGTTGGTAATGGAGCGAGTGGATGTTTATAGATGTGGTATCAATCAAGCAGTCTGTTTTATCCTAGATGGTGTCAAACTTCTTGAGTGTTGTTGGAGCTGCACCCTCCAGGCAAGTGGGGAGCATTCCATCACACTTCTGACTTGTGTCTTATAGGTGGTGAGTAGGCTTTTGGGAGTCAGAAGGTGAGTTACTTGCCTCAGTATTCCTAGACTCTGACGTAATCTTGTAGCACTGTGTTTATGTGGTGAGTCCAGTTGATTTTCTGATTCAATCATTGAGTTTCAATGATAACTCCAAGGATGTTGATAGTGGGGGATTCAATGATGGTAACAGCATTGAATGTCAAGGGGCAGGGGTTAGAGTGTCTTTTATTGGTGATGGGCATTGCCTGGCATCTGTGTGGCACAATGTTAATGTTAATTGCCACTTGTCAGCCCAAGCCTGGATGTTGTCCAGCTCTTGTTGCATTTGGACATGGATTGCTTCAGTATCTGAGGAGTCACGAATAGTGCTGAAAGTTGTGCAATCATCAGCGAACACCCCCACTTCTGATCTTGTGACAGAGGGAAGGTCATTGATGAAGCGGCCGAAGATAGTTGGGCATAGGACATTACCCTTAACTGGAATGTGGTAACAGAGCAGGTCAAATATTTGAAAATTATGTGGCAATTTGCTAACCTCCTGAATCCTCAAATCCACTCTATGATTTATTCGACCCAAGTCAGATATGTGATGAAAGCGAGCACCATGATGGGGCCGAGTTCAAGATTATTTGATTTGATTTATTATTGTCACATGTATTAGCATACAGTGAGAAGTATTGTTTCTTGCGTAGACAAAACATACTGTTCATAGAGTACGTAGGAGAGAAGAAAAGGAGAGTGTCAGAATATAGTGTCACAGTCACAGCTAGTATCTAGAGAAAGATCAACTTAATATCAGGTAGGTTCATTCAAAGGTCTGATTCCAGCAGGGAAGAAGGAAGTCGGTTGGTCCATGATCTCAGACTTTATCTTTTTCCTAAAGGAAGAAGGTTGAAAAGAGTATGTCTAGAGGATGTGGGGTTCTTGGTTATGCTGGCTGCTTTTCTGAGGAAGCAGGAAGTGGAGACAGAGTGAATGAATGGGAGGGTGGTTTGCATGATGGACTGGACAGAGGAGGTGCTATACCAAGCTGTGATACAACCGGAATGGATACTTTCTGTGGTGCATCTGTAAAGATTGGTGAGGGTCGCAGCTGACATGCCTGAGAAAGTGGTGGCGTTGGTGGGTTTTCTTAACTATAGCATCAGTGTGGAGGGACCAGGACAGATTAGAATTATAGAATTATACTATCAGAAGAGGCCCTTCAGCCCATTGAGTCCTACGTGGTAACATGCTAAGTGCTTACCCAGGTACTTTTAAAAGGATGTTAGGCAACCTGCCTTTACCACCCTCCCAGACATTCAGACTGTCACCACCCTCTGGATAAAAATATTTTTTCTCAGATTCCCCCTAAACCTATATCCCTTTGAGATTGATCCTTCAACTAAGGGGAACAGCTGTCCATGTCCCTCATAATCTTATACACCTTCATCAGATTGCCCGTCAGTCTTCTCTGCTCCATGAAAACATCCGAAGCCTACCCAGCTTCTCTTCATAACTTAAACGTTCCACCCCAGGCAATGTGCTGGTAAATCTCCTCTGCAACCCCTCCAGTGCAATCACATCCTTCCTATAATGTGGTGACCAGAATTACACATAATACTCTAACTGTGGCTTCACAAAAGTTGTATATAACTCCAACATAAATTCCCTGCTTTTGTAAACTACATCTCGATTGATAAAAGCGTGTCCCATATGCCTTTCCACCATCCTACTAACATGCCCTTCCCCTTTCAGAGATGTGTGGACGAACATGCCAAAGTCACTTTGTTCCACAGAACTTCCTAATGTCTTACTATTCATCGAAAACTTCCTTGTCAAATTGTTCCTTCCAAAGTGTATTACCTCATACTTTTCAGAATTAAATTCCATCTGCCACTTATCTGCCCATTTGACCATTCTATCTGTATCTTCTGGTACCCCAATCACTCTGCCTCACTGTTAGCTACCCAGCCAATCTTTGTGTCATCCGCAAACTTACTAATCCTACACCCCCCCTCCCCACTGAGTCATTTATGTAATTTATGTAAAGGACAAATAATAAGGAACCCAACATAGATCCCTGTGCTATGCCACAGAACTCCCACTCACCTGATGAAGGGGCAAACCCTGAAAGTTAGTGGCGTTTACTACCAAATAAACCTGTTGGACTTTAACCTTGTGTTGTGAGACTCCTTGCAGCGTATCTCCCATATGGCCAGAGGGCAATTAAAAATTTGGGCTAGAGACCCTGCAATTTCCTCCCTTGCCTCCCACAATTCATCCAGACTTGGAGCTTTATCCATTTTTAAGCCTGTCAACACCTCCAATACCTTGTCCTTCCATTTGTCAATTTGTTCAAGAACCTCACAATTTCTTCCCCTGAATTCCACACCTCCTGAAGATAGATTAAGACAGTGATAATCAAACTCAAAAACAAGAGTAAATTCAAGAAATCTTAAATTTAAACTTTAACAGTTTTAACACTTTAACATTTCGAAGTTAAACCAAAGTGTAACGCATTGCATTTATTGCCCGCGATAAATACTCTACAAGAACAAACAATGACTTTAGCAACTCTTGTTCCCAAACTAATCCAACAATGACCACCTATATTTAACAAGCAATTGGACCACACAAATAAACTGAAATACAAAAACTACTCAAATTATCAGTTCAACTTCAGATTTTCTCAACTCGATTTTTTTTCATCTTGCTGTTTAATTTACAATATTTCCCTGGTAAGGTGGGAGAACATAGTTCCTTTCTTTCTGAATTCTGTAACACAAGATTGCACGCTACACCTCCTTTTAAAAAAGAACCAAAGGATATTGGTAAGGGTTTAAGCTCCTTACCTCATGTGGTCTGTTCTAATGGGGTTCATGGGCGTAGCATTTTCTAAAAACGCAAGACTGTCCATTGGTGGGGATAGTTAAGTCTGCATTCAGAACCATATACAGTAGTGGGATTCTTTAAAACATTCATTCCTTCCCAATCAACACTATATCCTTTGGATTTGGGGCAAAATCTAAACTAACTGAGGGATTAGGTATCTCTGGAAAAGGAGATGGAGGTCCCCAGTTAACGTCACATGCAAAATGAGCATTCTCTCCCAGATACAATCCATAACCCACTCCATAATCACTATCTTCCTCAGACTCAGTTGTCCCAAATACAAAAAGCAAAGAAAATTACAGCACAGGATCAGGTCCTTTGGACCTCCAAGCCTGCAACGACCATGCTTCCATTTGAACTAAAATCTTTCTCCAACCCAACTTTCTCCAACCTTTCATAGCTAATGCTCTCCATACAAGATAACATTCTGGTAAATCTTTTCAGTACCCTCTCCAAAGCCTCCATACCCTTCTGGTAGTGTAGTGACTAAAATTGAACACTATATTCCAAGTGCGGCCTAGTGAAGATTCTATAAAGCTGCAACATGACTTGCCAATTTTTAAACTCAGTGCTCCAGCCGATGAAGGCAGGAATGCCGTTTGCGTTCTTGACTACCTTCTCCGCCTGCATTGCTACTTTCAGTGACGTGTGTACCTGAACAGTCAGATCCCTCCACCTATCAATACTCTAAAGGGTTACAGAGTCATAGAGTCATAGACATTTGTGGCATGGAAACAGACCCTTCGGCCCAACTTGTCCATGTTGCCCTTTTTTTGAAACCTAAAGCTAGTTCCAAGTGTCTGCATTTGGCCCATATCCCTCAATACCTATCTTATCCATGTAACTGTCTAAATGCTTTTTAAAAGACAAAATTGTACCCGCCTCTACTACTATTTCTGGCAGCTTGTTCCAGACACTCACCACCCTCTGTGTGAAAAAAATTGTCCCTTTGGACACTTTTGTAACTCTCCCTTCTCATCTTAAACCTATGCCCTTTAGCTTTAGATTCCCCTACCTTTGGGAAAAGATATTGGCTATTTAGCTGTTTATGCCCCTAATTATTTTATAGACCTCTATAAGATCACCTCTCAGCCTTCTATGCGCCAAAGAAAAAAGTCCCCAGTCTATCCAGCCTCCCTATATAACTCAAACCATTAAGTCACAGTAGCTTCCTAGTAAATCTTTTCTGCACTCTTTCTAGTTTAATAATATCCTTTCTATAGTAGGGTGACAAGAACGATACAGTGATTTGTACAACTTCAACAAGACATCCTAACTCCTGTATTCAATGTCCTGACCAATGAAACCAAACATGCCAAAACATCACCAGTCTGTCCACCTGTGACTCCACTTTTAATGGGCTATGAACCTGGACACCTAGATCTTTTTGTTCTATAACTCTCCCTAACATCTACCATTAACTGAGTAAGTCCTGGTTCAGTCTACCAAAATGCATCACCTTGCATTTATCTAAATTAAACGCCTTCTGCCATTCATCAGCCCACAGGCCCAACTGATCAAGATCCCATTGCGATCCTAGATAACCTTCTTCATTGTCCTTTATGCCACCAATCTTAATGTCATCTGCAAACTTGCAAATTGTGCCTCCTAAATTCTCATCCAAATCATTAATATAAATGAAAAATAACAGTGGACCCAGCACCAATTTCTGAGGCACACCTGTGGTCACAAGCCTCCAGTTTGAAAAATAACCCCCTGCAGACATCCTCTGTCTTATGTCATCAAGCCAATTTTGTTTCCATTTGGCTACAACCACGCAGTACCTTGTCAAAGGCCTTGCTAAAGTCCATGTGGACAACATCAATTGCACTGCCCTCATCAAACTTCTTGGTTACCCCTTCAAAAAACTCAATCAAATTTTCCGCTCACAAAGTCATGCTGACTTGGTGAGACGGATATATCGGACAATTGCAGACAACTGGGGCTAGCTTAGTGGTTAAAAGTAAAGGGTGGCATGGACATGTTGGGCTGATGGGCCTGTTCCCATGCTGTAAACTTCTGACTCTACAAATATCTCTCAACATACATGTCTTTTGATTTCTGTTACTGAGCCAATTTTAGATCTAACGTACCACTTTACCCTGTATCTCCAAGCGATTCCACTTTTCTGACCAGTTTGACATGTAGGACATTTTAAATGTCTTAGTGAAATACATCAAGACAACAACCATTACACTATCTTCATCAATCCTCCTTGCTATTTCATCAAAAAAATTCTATGAATTTAGTAAGACATAACCTTCCCCTAATAATTCTGTTGTTGGACTGTGCTACAATTATGGTCAATCATCCCAAAACTCTGATAAATCCATGCCTTTCCTGATCTTTGTGCCTTGCCCTGGTTCCAGACCACTTGTCCCTAGTATCTCATCACATACAGATCCTGCATCTATGCTTCAGAAGAATATGACATCTTGGTTTATCTGTTGAGCAAAACATGATCTATTGCAGTATTTCAAATTTGTTTCAATGCAACAATTCCCTCTGAACCCAGTCCTTGAATAAGCCTCAAATAGAAACATAGAAATATAGAAAATAGAAGCAGGAGTAGGCCATTTGGTTCTTCGAGTTTGCTCCATCATTCATTATGATCATGGCTGATCATCAGATTCAATACCCTGATCCCACCTTCCCTCCATATTCCTCTATCCCTTTAGCCCCAAGAGCTACATCTAATTTCTTCTTGAAATCACACACTTTGGCCTCAAATATCACTTTGAAATAGCCTACTGATGCTTTTACACTATGAACTCTTATACAAAACATTGGTAGTTTGAAGAGAAGCAGATAAAGCAAGGAAATTGGAAAATATTTGGTGAAAATTATAGTAATAATGCTTCATTATTGTATTTAAATCATGTTCCCAAAGTAAAACTAGGAACCTGATTTAAATATAACAGTAACTGGTGAAGTTTCTCAGGACCCAGGAAGCTGACAGCAAAATATTGGACAGGAGCAACATGTTTCAGAAGCAGGTTCTAAATATACTCTTTCTCTGCATCCCCAGACAAACCTTTAGCTTCCAATCATATTCTGTTTTTGGACTGTGCTACAATTGTGGTCAATCATCCCAAAACCCAATTTCCAGCCTTTCCTGCAATCTGCCATAAACACCCAACTGACAGTTGCCTGAAATACCTGAAATGGTTTTGTAGCGGGTAGGTCGTGCCTTACTAACCTTATTGAGTTTTTTGAAAAAGTGACCAAAGAGGTGGATGGGGGTAAGGCAGTTGACGTGGTATATATGGATTTTAGTAAGGCGTTTGATAAGGTTCACCATGGTAGGCTTCTGCAGAAAATGCAGATGTATGGGATTGAGGGTAAGCTAGGAAATTGGATCAGGAATTGGCTAGCAGATAGGAGACAGAGGGTGGTGGTTGATGGTAAATATTCGTCATGGAGTTCGGTTACGAGTGGTGTGCCTCAGGGATCTGTTTTGGGGCCACTGCTGTTTGTAATTTTTATTAATGATCTGGATGAGGGTATAGTTGGGTGGATTAGTAAATTTGCTGATGACACCAAAGTCGGAGGTATGGTAGATTGTGAGGAAGGGTGTCATAGTTTGCAGGAAGACTTGGACAGGTTGCAGAGCTGGGCCGAGAGGTGGCGGATGGAGTTTAATGCGGAGAAGTGTGAGGTAATTCACTTTGGTAGGAATAACAGATGTGTTGAGTATAGGGCTAACGGGAGGACTTTGAATAGTGTGGATGAATAGAGGGATCTAGGTGTATGTGTACATAGATCCCTGAAAGTTGGGAATCAAGTAGATAGGGTTGTTAAGAAGGCATACGGTGTCTTGGCGTTTATTGGTAGGGGGATTGAATTTAGGAGTCGCATCGTCATGTTGCAACTGTACACAACTCTGGTGCGGCCGCACTTGGAGTACTGTGTGCAGTTCTGGTCCCCACATTACAGGAAGGATGTGGAGGCTTTGGAGAGGGTGCAGAGGAGGGTTACCAGGATGTTGCCTGGTATGGAGGGGAGGTCCTATGAGGAGAGACTGAGGGATTTGGGGTTGTTTTCGCTGGAAAGAAGGCGGCTAAGAGGGGATCTTATTGAAACATATAAGATGATTAGAGGTTTAGATAGGGTGGACAGTGATAGCCTTTTTCCTCTGATGGAGAAAGCTAGCACGAGGGGGCATGGCTTTAAATTAAGGGGTGGTAGTTATAGGACGGATGTCAGGGGTAGGTTCTTTACCCAGAGGGTGGTGAGGGATTGGAATGCCCTGCCTGCTGCGGTTGTAAATGCGCCTAGTTTGGGGGCGTTTAAGAGATCCGTGGATAGGTTTATGGACGAAAAGGGATTGGTTTAGGTTAGTGGGTCATTGTTTTTTTTTAACTGGTCAGCGCAACATCGTGGGCCAAAGGGCCTGTTCTGCGCTGTAATGTTCTGTGTTCTATGTTCTATGTTCTATGTTCTATACACCCCCACCCGGAACTGATGGCTGACCGATGGATTGCTGACCATCCATTCCTTCCTCACCTCTTCACAAATATTAGGGCCAATATTTCACAACTCTGTAGAAAGCTTTGTAAAATACATTTTGGGAATGATCAGTGAAATCATTATGGTTTGTAATTTTCTGTTTAATTATTTCAGAATCTTCTTGATGAGTTTATGAGTAGCTGTTTTAATAAAATGATTTCTTCACGGCATGCTTTACAACTTTTACAGAGGTATGTTTAAGAATGAATATTTTATTATGAACAAAATATAAATTGTGAAAATGATTGGCTTCATATTTTCAGATGAACTCCTGAGATTATTATAGGTGCGAAGGTTATCACGTTTGTGCTTACATTTTCATGAAGGAAAAAATTATTTAGGCCCCAAGGACCCTGACTCAGGATAGAATTTCATTTTGAAAAGTCAGTGTGTGGCTAACTCAATGAAAATATTTTACAACTTTTATAAAATATTGATCATAAATGTCTGCATCAATGATTAGAGTACTGATGCCGTTTTAACTGCTTGCTATCTTTTGGGGTTTATAAATTAAATATTTTCTTAGATTCACTGTCTTTAGCCTTTCTATTGCTTCTTATCTGGAGCGTACCCATCTGCCCAAGATCAATGCGATGTTCAGACATCACAAGACTCTAAACTTTATTTGCCTCATTACACCCATTGTTAAATATAATATCGTTTTCAGAAAATCTTTCCAGAACAATCTCTTGGGCCCTGCCAACCTGACCCAGCAATTCTCCAGGCCAGCCTCTCTTCGTTCCCCTTCTTCAAAAAATGCCTGTAACCCCAGCAGTGGCCATGTCCCAACCTGGCACTGCAGAGGTTAATGGACCTGTTGGCCAATCCAGTTGGCAGGATTTACTCTCCAGGTTGGGATGGAAGTCTCACCCTGTTAAATTGTGTGGAGCAGACAGCTTTTCTATGGGCAGGCTCCTGGCTGTATCTAACCCCCACCGACTGTGGCAAGGTCTGCAAGACATAACAGGCTACAAGATGAAGGCATGTAAAATCGCCAGCTCCAATGCTCCCCTCCCTGATGAACTCAATGCATTCTACACCTGTTTTGAGCAAGAGGTCAGCGAAACCATGCCCTCCACCCTGGAAGCCCTGGATGAACCTAAATCTGGGGTCTCCATTGCAAATGTCAGAGCAGCTTTCTTGAATGTCAACCCACGGAAAGTAACTGGCCCAGATGGGGTACCCGGATGTGCACTCAGATCCTGCACGGATCAGCAGGTGGAGGATTCAAAGACATCGTCAACCTCTCTTTACAATCTGAGGTCCCTATCTGCTTCAAGAAGACAACCATCATCCCAGTACCTAAGAAAAACCAAGCAGCATGCCTTAATGACTATCAGCCAGTGGCTCTAACACCATCATTATGAAGTGCTTTGAAAGATTAGTCATGGCATGAATCACTTCCAGCCTCCCGGACTGCCTGGATCCATTACAATTTGCCTACTGCCGCAACAGGTCCACAGCGGATGCCATTTCCCTGGCCCTGCACTCAACCCTGGAGCACCAAGATAACAACTCTATCAGACTCCTATTTATTGACTACAGCTCAGCGTTCAACACTATTATTCCCATGAAACTCATCTCCCAAGTGGCCTGGGTCTCAGCACCTCCCTCTGCAACTGGATCCTGAACTTCTTAATTCACAGACCACAATCAGTAAGAATAGGCAACAACACCTCCTCCACAATCTTCCTCAAACCGGTGCTCCACAAGGCTGTGTTCTCAGCCCCCTGCTATACTCCTTATGCATCTATGACTGTGTGGCCAAATTCCCCTCCAATTTGATTTTCAAGTTGGCTGACGATACCACCGTAATGTGCCGAATCTCAAACAATGATGAGACAGAATACAGGAATGAGAAAGAGAATCTGGTGAACGGGTGTGGCAACAATAATCTCTCCCTCAATGTCAACAAAATGAAGGAATTGTCACCGACTTCAGGAAGTGTAAAGGAGAACATGCCCCTCTCTACATCAATGGGGATGAAGTAGAAAAGGTCAACATAAGAACATAAGAAATAGGAGCAGGAGTAGGCCATCTAGCCCTTCGAGCCTGCCCCGCCATTCAATAAGAGCATGGCTGATCTGTCGTGGCTCAGTTCCACATTCCCGCCCTCTCCCCATAACCCTTAATCCCCTCTCTTATCAAAAACCCATTAACCCGCTTCTTAAAAATATTTAGCGAGGTAGCCTCCACCACTTCAACGGGCAGAGAATTCCAGAGATTCACCACCCTTTGAGTGAAGAAATTCTTCCTCAACTCCGTTCTAAACCGCCCCCCCTTTATCTTGAGGCTATGCCCCCTAGCCCTATTATCCTTTCTGAGCGGGAAGAGTCTCTCCACCTCTATCCTATCCATCCCATTCATCATCTTATACGTCTCAATGAGATCTCCCCTCATTCTTCTAAACTCTAACGAGTACAAGCCTAGTTTATTCAGCCTCTCCTCATAGCTCAACCCCCTCAACTCCGGCATCAGCCTAGTAAACCTCCTCTGCACTCCCTCCAAGGCCAAGAGCTTCACATTTTTAGATTTACAGATCACCAACAACCTGTCCTGTCCTCGTCATGCTGACACTATTGTTAAGAAAGCCCACAATGCTTCTAGTTTCTCAGAAGACTAAGGAAATTTGGCAAGTCAGCTACAACTCTCACCAACCTTTACAGATGCACTATAAAAGCATCAGCATTGTATCACAGCTTGGTATGGCTCCTGCTCTGCCTGAGACTGCAAGGAACTACAAAAGGTCATGAGTGTAGCCCAATTCATCACACAAACAAGCCTCCCATCCATTGACTCCGTCTACACTTTCGCTGCCTCGGCAAAGCAGCCAGTATAATTAAGGACCGCCCACTCCGGACATTCCCTCTTCCACCTTCTTCCTTCAGGAATAAGATACAAAAGTCTGAGGTCGCGTACCAACCAACTCAAGAACAGCATCTTCCCTGCTGCTGTCAGATTTTTGAATGGACTTACCTTACATTAAGTTGATCTTCCTCTGCACCCTAGCTATGAATGTAACACTACATTCTACACTGTAATGTTTCCTTCTCTTTGAACAGTATGTTTTGTCTGTATAGCACGCAAGAAACAATAGTTTTCACTGTATCAACACCAATATTCAGTGGGATAGGTTGGTAAGTTTGCCGATGACACGAAGGTTGGTGATGTTGTGGATACCCTGGAGGTATGTCAGAAGTTGCAGCGAGACATAGATAGGATGCAAGACTGGGCAGAGAAGTGGCAGATGGACTTCAACACGGATGAATGTGTAGTGGTCCACTTTGGCAGGTCCAATGGGATGAAGGAGTATAATATTAAGGGTAGGACTCTTAGCAGTGTAGAGGATCAGAAGGACCTTGGGGTCCGGGTCCAGAGGACTCTTAAATCAGCCTCGCAGGTGGAGGATGTGGTCAAGAAGGTGTATGGTGTACTAGCCTTCATTAATCGAGGGATTGAGTTTAGGAGTCGGGAGATAATGCTGCAGCTTTATAAGACCCTTGTCAGACCCCACTTGGAGTACTGTGCGCAGTCCTGGTCGCCTCATTACAAGAAGGAAGTGGAAGCTATTGAAAGGGTGCAGAGGAGATTTACAAGAATGTTGCCTGGATTGGGTGGCATGCCTTATGAGGATAGGTTCAGGGAGCTCGGTCTTTTCTCCGTGGAGAAGAAGGATGAGAGGTGACCTGTTAGAGATTTATAAGATGTTGAGAGGTATCAATCGGGTGGATTCCTAGAGGCTATTTCCCAGGGCTGAAATGGTCGCTACGAGAGGACACAGGTTTAAAGTGCTGGGGAGTAGGTATAGAGGAGACGTCAGGGGTAAGTTTTTCACTCAGAGGGTGGTGGGTGAGTAGAATCGGCTGCCGTCGGTGGTGGTGGAGGCAAACTCATTGGGTCTTTTAAGAGACTTCTGGATGAGTACATGGGATTTAATCAGATTGAGGGTTATAGATAGGCCTGGTAGGTAGGGATATGATCAGCGCAACTTGTGGGCCGAAGGGCCTGTTTGTGCTGTAGTGTTCTATGTTCTATGTTACTACATGTGACAATAATAAATCAAATCAAATCAAATCAAAACAAATCTAAAATCCAGCTCTATGTTTCTGACATGCAATTATCTGTGTATTCTAATCCAAATAAAACTTCAGATCTGTCATTAAAACCACTCTAACTTTGACATGCTTGCATAATCTCTGCATTTATACATTCCATCACTGCACAGCTGCTCCGTGGAGGCCAACACGTATCTCCCAGACAAACCTTAATTTGTTTACTGTTTCTTAATTCTATACATAAATTGTCCACTGCCCGCCTACTTTATCATTGAAGCACTTTCACTCTTAACACCAAGATTCCCCTTCAACATCTTTCCTCTCTTTCCAGTAGAAGATGACATACTTCTCAGTACTGACTCTTGCAGCCATTTCATAGTAATGTCAAAGTTTCAAAATTGAATTTGCACCTGCAATTCATTTAATTTGGTCCTTGTACGTAATGAGCTTATATAAAGAATACGTAATCGGATTCCAAAATCTAGAACAGGTTTATCGAACATCTTTGCATGAGGTGCTGAATTTGATTTTTCCCAGGCTAGGGTGGCTGATTCACGAATTTCAGAAGAATAAACCATGGCATCATATCAATCATATATTATTTTTAAAAAGTGACATATGAAAAGAAACAAGTGGCTAAGGGAAAGAAAGTCACACTGATAAATTAACAAATATAAGAAGATGAATAAATAAAGATAAACGTTAGAGTTTGAAAGAGCGAGAGTGTACATATCCAACTCCCTCCCAGGCCATGATCTTATTCACCAGCCTCGCCTGCCGAGCACGAACCGGTTAGGCCTCTCCCTGGCTCAATTTTGCTGGCGAGATTGTTTCTCACCCCTCTTTGCAAAGGATTGACTTCATTTGAATGCTATCAGTGCATCCAAGAAGGAATGTTCTGCTGCTGAAGCCACTGAAGCCCCCTGGGCAGGAGCAGGCATTGCCCATGGAGCAGGGGTGGGCAGTACAGTGCCCATATGGCAGTGCCAGTATGCCACCCTATCTCTGCCCCAGCACCCTGGCAATGCTCACCGGACACCGGGCAGTGCCAAGGGAGCAGGGCCTGAGGGGAGAGTGAGGTACGACAGCAGAGGTGAGGCCTGAAGGGAGCAAGGTCATGATGGGGTAGGTCTTGATTGGGGAAGGGGAGAATTGGTATTGGCGAGAGTGACGATCAGGGTTTAGGGATCAGGATTGTCCCAGGCCTTGATTGAGGGGGGATGGGAATCGGGGTTACTCTGCGTCAGGGGAAGTAGGGATTGGCAAGTCGGCGATGGTGGGATGAGGATTAGCACCATCAGGATGGAAAACAAGTGGGATGGGGGTCTGGATTGGCCAGAGCAGTGATCGGGGTGGGGGGGTGGCAGGTGTGGAGATTGGCAATGTCCAGGGTGGCGATCGGGGGGAGAATGGTTGAGGTCAGTTGTGGCAGTGATCCAGGGAGTAAGAGGAAATGTCTAGGGAGGTGATCATGAGAAGGGAGGGGGGGGGATGTTAGGGAAATGAGGTGACATCTCCCAGTGCATTTGCCAACTTCCCAACAAGAATAGGCTTGGCACCTCCCCCGACGAGAATCACATCTGGGCTGTTTGTTTAAGTAATATATGATTGCATCTCAGAGCTTGCCCAAAACATTGGTGCAAATCTTTGCCATTTTCATGCTTGTACCAGCACTTAGAATATTTCTGTTAAGGTCACCCATCAGAATTTTGTTTGTAAATTACACCCTTCAAATCTTTTTGGGCAAATTCCACCCGCATTCTCAAGATTCTATGTCACTCCCACTCACCAATGTGATGGAGATACCTGCATTGGACTGGAGTGGGCATAGTGAGGCATCGAACAACACCAGTTTAAAATCCAACAGGTTTATTTGGAATCACAAATTTTCGAAGTGCTGCTCCTTCATCAGGTAGATGGAATCACAAGCTTTCGGAGCACTGTACCTTCATTGCTCACCTGATGATGGAGCAGCACTCCAAAAGCTTGTGATTCCAAATAAAACTGTTGGGCTTCAACCTGGTGTTATGAGACTTCTCACCAGCGTGAGAATGGGTGAAAATGCCTGTTTGTATATGGGGATGAGCCTGAATTAATACCCTGAGACTGAGAATGAGGCAAATGGGAAGGTGATGGCATAGTGGTTTTGTCACTCGACTAGCAATCCAGAGTAATGTTCTGGGGATCTGTGTTCAAATCCCACCATGGCAAATTTTAATCTGGAATATTGTAAAATCCATCCAGTTCACTACTTCCTTTAGGGAAGGAGATCTGCTATCCTTACCTGGCCTGGTCTGGCCTACATGTGACTCCATATCCATAGTGACTCCATTTCACATCGTACATACTCAATTATGCACACACACACACACACACACGCACACTAATTCACACTCACACTCAACTGGGAGGGTGAGAAGTGAGGAAAATGCAGAGATTTCAGTGTGATTTGGACAAGCTGAGTAAATGCAAATGCATGGCAGATGCAGTATAATGTGGATAAATGTGAAGGTAATGACGAAAACAAATTACGTTTGGCCTTGGTGAGAGGATTTGAGTGCAGGAACAAGGATGTTTTGTTGCAATATTAGGGCCTTGGTGAGGCCATGCTTGGAATATTGTGCACATGTAGGTAGGGGAGGTGATGGCCTGGTGATATTATCGCTAAACTGTTAATTCAGGAGTTCAGCTAATGTCCTGGGGACCCAGATTTGAATCCTGCCAAGGCAGATGGTGGAATTTGAATTCAATAAAAATCTGAAATTAAGAACCTACTGATGACCATGAAACCATTGTTGATATCAGAAAAAATCCATCTGGTTTACGAATGTCCTTTCGAGAAGGAAACCTGCCATCCTTACCTGGTCTGGCCCACATGTGAGTCCAGAGCCATAGCAATCTGGTTGAGTCTTAACTGCCCTCGGGCAACTTGGGATTAATGGGCAATAAATGCTGGCTAGCCAGTGACGTCCATATCCCATGAATGCATAAAAAATGAAGGATTGATCTCCTTACCTGAGGAAAAATGTTGTTCCTACAGAAGGATAGAAATGAAGATTTACTAGACTGGTTCCTGGAATGACGGGACTGACGTATGAGGAGAGATTGAGTCACTAAGTATTGTATTCACTTGAGTTCAGAAGAATGAGGGGGGAATCGCACAGAAGCCTGGGTCCCCAGAACATGTCTAGACAGGCATAGCCACATTATAGCAAGTGTAATATAAGCCCCAAAAGAGCTAGCAGAAAATAGAGGAACAAATGTGCAGACAGTTCACAGAGTGTTCAATCGGGTAATGATACTAGGGGGATTTCAACTTTCCCAATATAAATTGGGATAGTCAAAGTGTTACGTGTTAAGTTGAGAGGGGCAAATTTCTTGAAATGTATCCAGGGCAGTTTTTGGTATCAAAATGTAGAAGGCCCAACAAAGCATGGCGCAGTCCTGGATTTGGTTCTGAGGAATGAAGCCGGACAAATGTTCAATTTGTCAATGGGGGAGCATTTTAGCAACAGTGACTCCAACATAATATGGTTCAAATTTATTCTAAACAAGGAGAAAGATAAACTGCAAAAGCTGATTTTGGATTGGGAGAAAGCAGGTATTATTAAAATGAAGCAGCATCTGGCTAAAGTCGACTGGGAATAGTTACTTTTGGATAAGTCTATAGCGGAGTATTGCGGACATTCAAAACAGAGTTAAGAAGAATACAGGTTCAACATGTCCCTTTAGGAAGAAATGTTGGGGCAATAAGTTCAGGGAACCGTGGATGTCTAGGACAATTCAAGACTGGATGAGGAAGAAGAGAAAGACTTTTAGCAATTGTGTAGTCGTCCATTTTGGCAGAACCAACGGGATGAATGAGTACACTATCAAGGGCAGGAGTCTTAGTAGTGTTGAAGAGTAGAAGGATCTTGGGGTCCGGGTCCACAGGACTTTTAAATCGGCCTCGCAGGTGGAGGAGGTGGTCAAGAAGGCGTATGGTGTACTGGCCTTCATTAATCGAGGGATTGAGTTTAGGAGTCGGGAGGTAATGCTGAAACTTTATAAGACCCTTGTCAGGCCTCATTTGGAGTACTGTGCGCAGTTCTGGTCGCCTCACTATAGGAAAGACGTAGAAGCTATTGAAAGAGTACAGAGGAGATTTACAAGGATGTTGCCTGGACTGGGAGGCATGCCTTATGAAGTTAGGTTGAGGGAGCTGGGTCTCTTTTCCCTGGAGAGACGAAGGTTGAGAGGAATAGATAGGGTGGATTCTCAGAGGCTATTTCCCCGGGTTGAAATGGTTGCTACGAGAGGACACAGATTGAAGGTGCGGGGAGGCAAGTACAGAAGTGATGTTAGGGGTAAGTTTTTCACTCAGAGGGTGGTGAGTGAATGGAATCGGCTGCCGTCAGTGGTGGTGGAGGCGAACTCGCTGGGGTCTTTTAAAAGACTTCTGGATGAGTATATGGGGTTTAATGGGATTGGGGGTTATAGATAGGTCTATAGATTGGTAGGTGTTGATGTGATCGGCGCAACTCGTGGGCCGAAGGGCCTGTTTGTGCTGTAGTGTTCTATGTTCTATGTTCAATTCCAAAGGGAATAGTTCAGCTGCAGCCCTCAAGGAATATGGGAAGTGCAAGAAGAAACTTAAGAAAAGTAATTAGAAAAGTCAAAAGGGGGCATGAAAAAAGACTTGCAAAAGGATTGAGGAGAATCCTAGAATATTTTATGAATACATTAAAAGGAAGTTAACCCGGGAAAGAGTAGGGCCCAGTAGGAACCAAAGGACAATCTGTGTGTGAAGCCGCAGGATTTTGGAAAAGGAGAATGT
This sequence comes from Carcharhinus amblyrhynchos, assembly GCF_965287045.1. NCBI lineage: Eukaryota > Metazoa > Chordata > Chondrichthyes > Carcharhiniformes > Carcharhinidae > Carcharhinus > Carcharhinus amblyrhynchos. The sequence goes on from NC_137330.1 coordinate 127,307,760, forward strand.
AGGTACAGGATATAGGAAAGAACTCTGTGAAGCACTTGCATGGTTTTACATATGAAATGGGGAGGTATTGGAGCTTCTGACAGGCATAAAGACAGACAAATCCCCTGACCTCGATGAATAGCATTCCAGGCTGCTGTGGGAGTTGGGCAGTAATTACAGGGGCTTGGACACAAATTTTTAATTCCTGTCTATGGGATAAGAGCCAGAGGACTGGAGGACAGCTAATGTGATTCCACTTTTCAAGAGTGGTGGTACAGATGAACCGGAAAATTATAGATCGGTGAATCTCATGTTGGTGGTAGGGAAGCTATTGGAGAAAATTCTAAAGGAGAAAATTAATATCTACTTGGAAAGACATTGGTTAATTAGGGATAGTCAGCATGGCTTTGAGAAAGGGAGGTCATACCTTACAAATTTGTTCAAAGTTTTCAAAAATGTGGTCAAGTGTGTGGATAAGGGAAGTTCAGTTGATGTAGTTTATTTGGATTTCAGCAAAGTCCCACATGGAGACCGATCGAGCAAGCTAGAGCACATGGAATGCAGGGAAATTTGGCAAGATGGATCAGAAACTGGCTTATTAATAGAACACAGAAGATAGGGGCAGAGCCTGTTTGAATGACTGGAGGTTAATTTCCAGCAGTGTGCCAGAAGGATCAGTAGTGGGATCCTTATTGTTTGTTAGATGCATAAATGATATAGAAGAAAATGTGGGGGAAATGTTAAGACAATGACATGAAGATTGTTAGGGTGGTTCATAGTGAAGAAGATGGTTGTAGGTTACAGGATAGAGAGGTTAGTCAGATTGGCAGAGCAATGGTAGATAGTATTTAAATCTGGTAAGTACAAGATATGCAATTTGGAAGAAAAACAAGTTGAGGGAATATTTAATTTCGTAAGAGGTTTAATTTCTGAGAGAGGCAGAGGAGGAAATTACTGGGGCCATGAGAGAAATCTTTTTATCCTCACTGGCGACAGGGGAGGTCATGATGTGGAGATGCCAGCGTTGGACTGGGGTAAACACAGTAAGAAGTCTGACAACACCAGGTTTAAGTCCAACTAATTTATTTGATAGTAAACTCTGTCTGAGGCCAGAACTCTCCATTCACCTGACGAAACGGCAAACCCCGAAAGCTTGTGAGTTTACTATCAAATAAATTGGTTGGACTTAAACCTGGTGTTGTCAGACTTCTTACAGGGGAGGCCCCAGAAAATTGGAGAATAGGCAATGTTGTTCCTTTTTTTAAGATGAAAAACAAGGATAGTCCAGGTAATTATAGGCCAGTGAGCTTTATGTAAGTGGTAGGGAAGTGATTGGAGAGGATTCTTTGAGACAGGATTTACTCCCACTTGGAATTAAGTGGACATATTAGCGAGAGGCAACATGGTTTTGTGAAGGAGAGGTTGTGTCTCACTAACTTGATCATGTTTTTTGAGGAAGTGACAAAAATGATTGATGAGGCTAGGGCAGTGGACTTCATGGACTTCAGTAAGGTCTTTGACAAGGTCCCACATGGCAGTCTGGTACAGAAGGTGAAGTCACATGGGATCAGAGGTGAGTTGGCAAGATGGATACAAAACTGGCTCGGTCATAGAAGATAGAGGGTAGCAGTGGAAAGGTGCATTTCTGAATGGAGGGCTTTGACAAGTGGTGTTCCTCAGGGATCAGTGCTGGGACCTTTGCTGTTTGTAATATATATAAAAGATTTGAAGAAAAATGTAACTGATTAGAGTAGTAAGTTTGCGAACAAAACAAAGGTTGGTGGAAATGTGGATAGCAGATAGCAATGAGGACCTTCAGAGGATACAGCAGGATATAGATCAGTTGGAGACTTGGATGGAGGGATGGCAGATGGAGTTTAATCCGGACAATTGTGAGGTAATGCATTTTGGAAGGTCTACTACAGATAGAAAATATACAGTAAATGGCAGAACTCTTAAGAGTATTGACAGGCAAAGGGATTTGGGTGTACAGGTGCACAGGTTACTGAAAGTGGCGATGCAGGTGGAGAAGGTAGTCAAGAAGGCATATGGCATGCTTGCCTTCATTGGCTGCGGCATTGAGTTTAAAAATTGGCAAGTCACGTTGCAGCTTTATAGAACCTTAGTTAGGCTGCACTTGGAATTTAATGTTCAATTTTGGTCACCACACACCAAAAGGATGTGGAGGCTTTGGAGAGGGTACAGAAGAGATTTACCAGGATGTTCCCTGGTACAGAGGGCACTAGCTATGAGGGGAGGTTGGAGAAACTTGGTTTGTTCTCACTGGAACGATGGAGGTTGAGGGGCGATCTGATAGAAGTCTACAAGAGTATGAGGGGCATGGATAGAGAGGATAGTCAGAAGCTTTTCCCCAGGGTAGAAGCATCAATTACCAGGGGGCATAGGTCTAAGGTGAGAGGAGCAAGGTTAAAGGTGATGTATGAGGCAAGTTTTTTAATACGGAGGGTGGTAGGTACCTGCAAGTCACTGCCGGGGAAGGTGGTAGAAACAGATACGATAGTAACTTTTAAGGGATGTCTTGACAAATGTAAGAACATAAAAACTAGTAGGTCATCTGGCCCCTTGACCCCGTTCCGCCATTCAATAAGATCATTTTGTGGATTCAGCTCCACTTACCTACCCGTTTGTCATAACTGTTAATGCCTTTAATGTTCAAAAATTTATCTATCCTTGCCTTAAAAACATTCAATAAGGTAGCCTCAACTGCTTCACTGAACAGGGAATTCCACAGATTCACAACCGTTTGGGTGAAAACATTCCTCCTCAGCTCAATCCTAAATATGCTCCCCCTTATTTTGAGACCATGCTCCTCGTTCCAGTTTCACCTACTTCCCTGCTTCTATCTTATTTAGTATCTTCATAATTCTCTATATTTCTATAAGATCTCCCCTTATTCTTCTGAATTCCAATGAGTATAGCCCCAGTCAACTCAGTCTCTCCACTTAAACATAGAACATAGAACATTACAGCGCAGAACAGGCCCTTCGGCCCACGATGTTGCGCCGACCAGTTACAAAACAATGACCCACTAACCTAAACCAATCCTTTCTCGTCCATAAACCTATCCACGGATCTCTTAAACGCCCCCAAACTAGGCGCATTTACAACTGCAGCAGGCAGGGCATTCCAATCCCTCACCACCCTCTGGGTAAAGAACCTACCCCTGACATCCGTCCTATAACTACCACCCCTTAATTTAAAGCCATGCCCCCTCGTGCTAGATTTCTCCATCAGAGGAAAAAGGCTATTACTATCCACCCTATCTAAACCTCTAATCATCTTATATGTTTCAATAAGATACCCTCTTAGCCGCCTTCTTTCCAGCGAAAACAACCCCAAATCCCTCAGCCTCTCCTCATAGGACCTCCCCTCC